>NC_054834.1:1473700-2934950 GCF_018345385.1 Vulpes lagopus | reverse complement strand
TTTGTAATATTTTCAAACTTATGGAAAACTTCAAGAACAGGACGCAGAACTCCCAAATGCCATTTACAAATCACCAACTTTAGCATTTTGTCCCACTTACTTTGTTGTCATCTTTTCTTCCTCTTCAATGGGCTGAAATTCATTACTCTCATTGGTTATTCTGATGTTCAAATTTTCCTAATCTGGGGGTGAGCACCATCACTGTGAAATATTTTTTTCTTCACCTTAACATGACTTCATCATGTTTTGTGTACGTCCTTACTTTCTGATGATACGATATCGAGCAATGAATCATTTCTTCAAGATGTCTAGGTTTCTTGAGAAAATACTTGAGAAGTATATTCTCTAAAGACCAAAATGCAGCTCTAGTTATTACTGCTGGCCTGCCTTATTTCATGCTTTTCCTAAATTGAATCCAATCTTGTCTGACTTTCCCCTAAATTGAAGATAAGATTAGTCAACTTTAGTGCCTTCCTTCTCTTCCAGAACTCATGCAGTCTGGAAAAGAAGGGGAGCCCTGTACTCATGGCATGGTGGCCACTGACATTTGTTTCTTATCCTGGTCCAAGCAATTAACAAATTGGGTAGTCCCACAGGAAGTCTCACTCTTTATGTAGAACTCAGGTCTAGAGATGCTTGTAGAGTGCCTCAGCAATGGGGGCCTTAGCCCCAAGGCCTTACAGACACCCATCCTGCTGCTCTGAGGCAGCTCAGATTTCTAGTCTTGTTTCCAGGGCTTTTTAGCAGATGGAGCAGGTGAAAGAACACACACGCTCACACACATTTGCACATGCACTTATATACCTATATACTCATAAAACTGTCTATCAGTCACCACGAGTCCATTGTCAATGCCACAGGGCCCAGCCAATCCCAATCAAACATCATACAATTTGTTCTAGTCTGTCCCCTTTCCGTATATACTTCTGACAGTGAAAAATTCTCAATGATTTAATCATTTGGTCCATCCTATATTACATAGTAGTGGTTTCAAAATTGCTAATCCATACTGCTTTGAAAAACAAACCAGCTCTGAAAAGCAAACTGCACATAATGATTCAAAACAAAAGAAGAGTTCTTATCTCATTAGCCAGAGGAAATCTAAGGTGTTCCAAAATCACTCAGGCTAGTTCTTCTTTCGTTACCTGGGCAAGATTGTTATTCAGGTAAGTGAGAGATACTTAGATCTATTCGTGTCTGCTTGGATTCTACTTTGGTTCTGTATTTTTCCCGTTGTTGCTTCCTTTCTATTGTTATTCTTGTGGATTTTGTGGCTGTTTTGCTTTGTATACTCACAGTATTAATGAGCTTCTAAATGTCAAAAATCTACAGAAAGGGCTATTCAGAGAAATATACTCTAACTCTTCCACATGTTCCCTCTTTTGCCCTGTAAACAGTCTCCACAGTTTCTGGTTTATCTTTCCTGTGTTTCTATTTGTAGAGATAAACATGCTTTTTAAATTTTAGTGTTTTTTTTTTTTTATTTTCCCTTCTCTGTTATAAAAATGTTAGCATACATATTTCTCTCTCTGTGGTCTTCTCTCTGTCTCTATCTGTCTCTGCCTCTCTCTCTCTCTCTCTCTCTCTCTCTCTTTCTCTCATATATATAGTTTGCTTTTGCCACTTAACACCCTATTATAGAGATTGGTTCCATTTGAGTTTGTAGAGATATTCCTCAATCTTTATTATATCTGTATACCATTTTATTAGTGAATATACTATAATCATTCAAATTAAAAGTATTTCCTTTTCAATCAGGTTATTGATGAGTACCACTTCGTGATTTCTTACTGTATTTTTATTGTAAAATTTTATAATGGATCTCTGATCCATTTAGAGCAGGATTTCTCAACTTTGGCACTATTAGCATTCTTGGTAGCTTACTATTGTTGTACAGGTCTTCTAGTTTGTTGTAGGATTTATTAGTATCCCTGGCCTTTATCTAGTAGTTGACATCTCCCAGTTATCAGGAACAAAAATGTCTCTAGACATTGCCAAATGTGCCTAAATTGCTCTGGTTGAAAAACTTATGTAGAGTATAGTCTTATATTCTTGTACGTGTTTTGGATCTAATTTTATTGATTTATTTTTTACTCAAAGGTATCTCTACTTGTACCAGAATAATTTATTTAAAAGTCCATTAGATAAAGAAGCTGTGGTCTATGTATGCAATGGAATATTCCTCAGCCATTAGAAACAACAAACACCCACCATTTGCTTTGACGTGGTTGGACCTGGAGGGTATTATGCTGAGTGAAATAAGTCAATCAGAGAAGGACAAACGTATGGTCTCATTCATTTGGGGAATATAAAAATTAGTGAAAGGGAATAAAGGGAAAGGAGAGAAAATGAGTGAAAATATCAGTGAGGGTGACAACACATGAGAGATACCTAACTCTGGGAAATGAACAAGGGGTAGTGGAAGGGGAGGTGGGCGAGGGGTTGGGGTGACTGGGTGATGGGCACTGAGGGAGGCACATGGCGGGATGAGCACTGGGTATTATGCTATATGTTGGCAAATTGAACTCCAATAAAAAAAATTAAAGAAGCAAAAATAAATAAAAGTCCATATTAGTGCTAATGATTCAATATGTCATTTTTATCATAAGCTAAATTTCCATATGCAGGTGAGTCCACTTCTGGATTTCCTGTTCTATCAACATGTCTCTCTATTAGTATGTAAGCACTGTACTATTTTAACTAAGGAATGCTATACTAACTTTAAATATTTAGTAGGATTAATACTTTCTTATAGCTTTCTTTTTTCCAAACATTTTTAGCTTTCAATTATTTTTCTTACATGTATAGTTTCCATACAATATTTACCAATAATTGTATTGGAAATATGTTAAATTTGTGAACTAAATAAGGGACCACCAACATACAACATTAAGAGAACGTGCCAAAAGATATAACTGAAGATAAATATAGTGTAAACTGTGCAATGGTATTAATAAAAATGGGATTAATAAAACTATATTATAAACTGGAAAAGCAGAAGCTATAATTATTGAAATAAATAATGAAAATGCATCTTTAAAAATAAAGTTCTCAAGAAGAAAGATTCAACCTCTGCAGGATATTTTTATATCAAAGAGAAATGGAAATTCCATATTTTGAGTACTTGTTTCTGCAAGTACTTTTTTTTCTCTTTGCCATATTTTCTGGTGAAGAGGAAAAAAGAATCCTAATTGAAATTGTATATGTGAGTCTCATTAGAGGTTAGTGTCAAGTCAATTAAAGAACTCTCTATGGGTGGCTCAGTGGTTTAGCACCGCCTTCAGCCCAGGGCCTGATCCTGAGGACCCAGGATCGAGTCCCCACGTCGGGCTCCCTGCATGGTGCCTGCTTCTCCCTCTGCCTGTGTCTCTGCCTCTCTCTCTCTCTCTGTTTCATGAATAAATAAGTAAAATCTTAAAAAAAAAAAAAAACTCTCTAGAATCATTGTGCAGGGTCAAATTAGTTGGCAAAGTCTGAAAAATCATGGAAGGAAATTTTTTTTAAAGATTTTATTTGTTTGTTCATGAGAGACACAGAGAGAGGCAGAGACACAGGCAGAGGGAGAAGCAGGTTCCCTGTGGGGAAGCCTGATGTGGGACTCCATCCCAGGACCCCGGGATCACAACCTGAGTCAAAGGCAGACACTCAACTCCTGAACCACCCACGTGTCCCAGAAAAAAATTTTATATTCAGTTTTGCTTTATTTCTTAGGAAAAAAAATGCCTATTATGATATTTACATCAAATATTACAATGGCCTCTTTAAAAAATTCAAATATATATTATATTAGTTCAGAAACTGATTAAATAGTTTGTTCTGACAATGGAGAGAATCAAATTGATTACAACCAATTTTTTTTTTTCCTCCTAGCTTTGGTTGTGTGATTACCAGAATTATTGTATTCGTGGAATGTTCCCTTATGCCTAATGTTGGATAAACTTAGGTTGTTCCAATGAGCAAACATTCTAGCAAGATATGCTAGACACTGTCCATTTGCACAGGCCATCTCCTATCGCCAACCTGAGGTTTACCTGTAACTGGTATTGAATGAGAATATTTCTGTGAAGAAAGCATGAGCCCCTTGTTCATAGACACTGTGCTTCTTTTCAGAAAGTGGCATAGTCAATCGAGAAGTGCCTCTGGTTGATTTTAGAACATTATTAAATATGTGCTATCAATAGATGCTCCTAGGTTTGTAGTGTATTAATATAATTCCCTGAGTTTTATCCTAGGTGGCACAGTTTAAAGTGAGTAAGAAATCAGCCCATGTGGGCAACTGTGGCTTTGGTACCATCTCTTGCAACCTCCTACCTCACCCCTTCTGTATTTTTGCTATGAAGTCAATAAATTTAGAATTCTCTTCTTCAGTTGTATGATTTGTTTGTTACTAAATGTCTTCATAGACTGTTTTATTTCATTTTCTCTTTTGTTAGTTGTTTTAAAAAACAAAGGATTACATGTATCCCCTTCATCGTTCAATTTATCATTTTTTTATTGGGGCATATTGATTTTGCTACATTTGCAATAAAAATTGATGTTTTTCATTTTTGGTGATGCCTGTAACTCCATAACCCTCTGTGTTATTTGAAAGAGGCACAAAATCAATCATTTTGCAAGCTTTGACCTTTATTACTTTGACCATTAGCAGTAGGTAGAATAATTGTCTCATCAATTATTTCACTAACTCCTATTGTTCAATAAACGAGATTTCCAGGGTTTTTGCCTTTTGAACCTCTGTCAATCTTCAGGTCACTTCATGAGATCTACCCACTTGGCTTCAATTGTTCATAAGTCTTGCAGTTGCTCTTTCTGAGCTTCCAAATTGCACTTGAAAATGGTTTGCTTTATTAAAGAATTTGTGTTTCCAAACATTTACACGTAACTGGTAGATTTATTTCCATTACTCATTCCTTAACTATAGATTCCAAATACATTGCGGCATATTACCTAAGTTTTTATTTGTCTTTGTGCTAGAAATTTTATGATGGATGCTGAGGTAACCATTAAACTGCCTCCACCCATGTTTATATGAAGATATGGGATTTATTTCATCATATTTGCTTAAAGAAGAGAGATTGCCAACCAAAGTGTCTTTTTATGTAACCAGTATGCAAACATGAATTTATATAGGGTTCAATTAAAAAGGAAGGAAGGAAGGAAGGAAGGAAGGAAGGAAGGAAAGGAGGAGAAAGAAGGCTGCCTGTCTGGTTTTACATTTTCCTAAGAAAAAGCTAGAACTACAAAAATTCCCCTGACCCTTAAGAGAGCACATTGAGAAGAGATTACACTATGGAGAATTATCTGCAGGAAGCGGAATGTTAGCAGGTGCTTTGGGCTGGTCATTTGAGTCCTTCCTTGCCCTTCCTCAGTCCTGAAAACCCCACTGGGCTACCCCGTTCCAGGATCACGCTGTAATAATGGCTGGGCTCCAGGCTGGTGGCCACCTGGACTTCCCCACAACTCCCATTTTACCTTTTACTCCAGTTCTTGAGCCCCTGACACCTGTGGTGTTCCAGGAGTCCACTTTGGAAACCTGTATATTTTCTCCAAGTTTTATTTCTTTATAAAAATGTTAATGAATCATAGAAAACACAGGCAGGGATCATTAAATGTTTAATTCCAGCATATGATCTGGCTTCAACAGTAGAGTAACCCCAGAACCAGGGCCTAGAAAATTCAGTCTTTCAGTCTATTTAATCTGAAATCATTGAGAATTAGAGTTTTTGTTTTTTTTTTTTTTAAGTAGGTTCCACATGCAGCACCCAAGAGCCTCAGGTCAAGACTAGCGCAGAGATGAAGTGTTAGGGTAGTTAACCGACTGAACCACACAGATGCACCACAAATTATAGGGTTTTTTTTAAAGCATTTATTTATTTATTTTAGAGAGAGAGTGCATGCACGAGCAGGGCGAGTGGCAGAGATGAGAAAGAGGGAAAGCAGACACCTGAATGGGGAGCCTGATGTGGGACTTGATCTCATGACCCCGAGATCATGACTTGAGCTGAAAACCCAGAGTCAGGTGCTCCACCAACTGAGCCCCCCAGGCTCCCCTGTAAGATTATAGCTTTTATTCCGGAGGGACACAGAAGTATAACCACGTTTTTTGGTAAAAATAGTTATGTTGATTTTTACCCATCAAAATCATTCAGTCCTTCACGTTTTGCTTCCAGACACAGAAGGAGCATGCTCACTAAAATGAGTGTGGAAATCCCTGTTGCACGAGTTCTAATAGTGTCGGGTACGCATGCATGTGGAGGTACACAGAGTCACAGATATTCCCCAATTATATCCCAGAAACAATAACCAAGTGGAAAATAACAGAGAAATGTTTCAAATAATGATAAAAATGTTTCCTCTTCTCCTGGAGGATGTCTGCATCTCATATCTAGTGGTTTATCACGTCTCAGAGCAGCGCCAGGGGTCACAGCCGCCGTGGCGGGGTCGTACAATGCTCCCTTAACCTCAGAGCCCAGAGTCCACGGTTAACTGTGTCGCTGTGTAAACTTTACGGCCGCTATTTGTTTGCTTTATAACCATCTCTGTTTATGCTCATCACTTCATCCCCAGCCCAGCGTCCTGCCTGGATGCCCAGGAGCGGTAGCTCCATAAATACCCAGGGAATGAATAAATGCATGAACTTCTCATGACTTCATGATATTCAATGATGCTTCTGCACCTGACTCTCCTACTGATTCCACACTGTTCACTGTGTTTCTCTCCGTTGTGGGACTTTTGTCCAGAGGCTGGGTTCACTGTAGGGTGTGATCTTTTCTGCATCCTCTGTGGGTAGCGTCCTTCCTCTACCTGGACAAATCCCCGCTGCTATCAGAACCCCCCATCTCTCCTCCTGGGGCCAGGTTCAGCCTGAACACAGGAAAGGAAGAAAGCATCATTGGCTTTTTCTCTCTACCCCCTTCCCTTTTGTTCTAAGTTCTCCTTCCCCACCTACCAGGACATTCTAGATCTTCTGTTCCAGGAAGGGAGAAGAAGGGCCTGTGCGAGCCTCATTTCATCGGGTGAATTTTTATTTCCACTGAGCTCGCTTATCCCTGGAGGATATTGAAAGCCCTTTATCCCATGCATGCTTTCCAGCTCCTTGGGGACTCCCTGGTGTACCCCTCTGGTGGCCGCTCCTTAGTGTCAGACTCGCCTCTCCTTCAGGAGACCACCCAGGATTTTGCCCTCCAGGCCCATGGCTGACCTTTGACTTCTGGGCTTTGACATCTCCAAGGCCTTTATAGAAATCCTCCTTCAGCCCTCCCTGCTGAACAGACCACAGTAGGCCCTGCTGTTTCTGAGATTAAGTGAATCAAAATAGAGAATATTCAGTTACGTTCGTATTTTAGATAAATGAATCAATTTTAGTGTAAAAAACATCCCAAATAGTGCATTGAATATGAGAAATCCAAATTTAGCTATATTTTTTCTAGCAACTCTCATCCCTACGTCCACCCCGGGGACATCGTGGAGCACCGTTGCCCCCCACCTCCAGGCCACATCAGCTGCCACAGGCTGTGGCCATCGATCTGTCCCTGGAGGCTGTGGACACACGTCTGTGTTGCCACATGGCCAACTCCCCAGCCAGTGGCCCAGCTCCTGGAAGCCCTGGCACTGAGCTGCAGGTAAGGGGAACTAGCATGCCTCATCCCCATTATTCTGGGAGAGCCTAGGAGGAACAGCCCTTCCCCTGCAAAATCCTCTCCTAATTCCTAACAATCTTCAAGGCGACTTCTGAGCTGAGAGTCAGGCTTCCGCCTCCGCCAAGTGCTGCCCAGGAAGTAGCACCGCACTTTGGAAGAAGCGAGCACTTGCTGCCTACCCTGGTTCTTAGCCCTTCTGGCATCAGTCACCGTTAAGACACCAGATTCCACGGTTACTGGTTACCGTTCTGGGGCACCTGATACTTGCTTTCCTCCCTCGCATTGTTTCTTTGGGAAAGAATCTCAATGGCATGATTGTATGAATATGCATGAGCGTTTTTGTGACTCATAAAACTCCACTGCCTCTCGTTTTAACTGTTTTCCCCGACTCCTCGCAGCTGGCCTCCTGGATGCCTCCCACCAAAAACTGAAGCTGTCTGAGGCAGCCTGGACCTCTGAACATCACAAATTCAGATGTTTGAAGGGGTCCACCAGCCTCCTCAGAGTATGCAGAGAGCGCAGGCAAGCCTTGAGGTTCCAGTAGACATCCCTGAGTGGGCCCAATGCCCAGCTCTGTCCCCAGCCACCAAGAGGCTGTGCAAGGAGCCTTGGTCTTCACTGAGTAGACAGCAGAAGGCCCAGGGGTATTAGGACCTTTCTGTTCCTATCGACAAGCTAGGCGGGCCCACCGACTGCACAGGTGGAAGCTGGCAGACGCTCTGGCCCAGGGGGCTGCCCGGGGAGCTTTAGAGGCCAAATCACACATCAGGAACCCCACCCCCCTTATCAGGTTCAGTGTGAAATGGAGACATCGGGTGTCTGCAGAGATAAAGATTTTCCTGCCAAGCTGTGAATCCACTTTGTCCCATGCAGCACTTTGCAAGAGTCACCTGGTGCTCAGTGTCCACCGTCAGGCCTAGATTCTGCATCTACTTAAAATAAAGGCTGCTGCAACTTCCCTCAGTTCTCCAGGCAGACATGCACTCTACTCAGGCCAGCTCTGCAATGACAGCATCTTGTCCTCCGCTCTCTCTGAAGGGCTTCCTGCAAAGCTTGTGCCTGATGAGCTACTTAGCCTAAAATGTCGTTGCTCCTCTTCCTCATACGGCTGGACAGAAATCAGCTCCCAAAGCTGACACTTGTCCTGTCTCCTTCTGGATTTCTGCGTCTGTCTCCAGCTCACAAGAGAGCATTTTTTAGCCATGCTATGTTTCTGGTTGAGATACCTTACATGTGAGATCTCTGTGATTGAGAAGTGGTAGGGCAGTTGAATTAAGCACGGCTAATGTGGGATGCATCTCACTGAAGAGAGATATATCCCACTTTTGGTAGCAAAACATCTGACTTTTCCGCAAGAATAATTAAAAATATTTCAAAATTTTATTTTGAAAAGTTATGCAACAGGTCTTAAAAGTAAGATCTAAAAAAAAAAAAAAAGTAAGATCTATGCAGATTCATGAGAAAGGAGAAAAAAGAAGAAAATACTGCATTTTGAAGAGTTAATAGAATTGTCATCACTTACCACAAATTCACCCTCACTTTTCTTTCAAAGTAAAAGGAAAACCTGGCCATTAGCTTAGTCCTTATTTCAGCAGCAAAGTAACACATGAGCTCATTGAAACACAAAAGTCTTTCTGCCACTAAATATTAGAATTGTCTTACATGAAAATTCACAGAGGAGGTACTAAAATAACGTCCTTAATGATATCTTTTATAAAGCACACTGAAGTCGATTTGTCTGGACTACTTTTTGAGTAATTCTAGATGAAACCAAAAGGCATTTCGTTAAAGTGTAGCTCAGAAAGGCTCTTCTGTGGGAGTTTGAACTTACGTGGTCCAAAATTACGGCTTTCCAATGGTTCAACTCAATAGAAAAAATTTAGAATACAGAGTAGGAAGGAGATTGAAAATTCACTAGACTGTCTTTCCTACATAGCACTAATGTCCATGGGATACACAAATATTTTATGTACATTTTTAACAGAGTATATAGAACACAGCACAGATTTGGTCTTTTCTGTACCATCCAGTAGTATCCTTCAAGAAATTCGTACTTATAAATACATGTACACACACATGCATGCAGGCATATGTACACATATACACACATACTCGTGTTCATAATAACCTCTAAATTATATATCTCTTACTATAAGGATATAATATGTCCTTGTTATAAAATAAATAAGTCATGGGGATATACTGTATAGCACAGAGAATAGTCAATCATTCTCTAATCACTTTGTATGGTGACAAACAGTAACTGGACTTATCACGGTGAGCATTGTGTAATGTGTAAAAATATTGAATCGCTGTGATATACACCTGAAACTGATATTGCCTGTCAATTACCTATCAATAAAAAATTTTAAAAATATGTTTTTATGTAATATGTTCCCTCAAACTCAAGGTAACAGAAATTAGACCAAAAAAAAAAAAACAAAACAAAACAAAACAAAACACACCCAGGAAAGATCAAAATGATGCAAATTAGGGGCACCCAGTTGGCTCAGTCAGTTAAGCCTCAGCCTTCGGCTCAGCTTCCTACAGAGTTCAGGTCATGATCTTGGATCCTGGGATTGAGCCCCATGTTGGGCTCCCCATACATCGGGGAGTCTGCTTCTTCCTCTACCCCTCCCACTGCCGGTGTTCTCTCAGGTGTGGTCTCTCTCTCTCCCAAATAAATAAATAAAGTCTTTAGCAAAATTAAAATAAAGTGATGAAAATTAAAGAAAAATAAATACCTTTATTTTTCTATTCTTCAAAGTGTTATATCTCAGGAGATGGGTGGGGAGGATGGGTGAAATGGGTGATGGAGATGAAGGCTGCACTTGGGATGAGGACTGGGTGATGTAGGGAAGTGTTGAGTCACCGTCTTGCACACTGGAAACTAATATTACATTGTATGTTAACTAGATGGATTTTAAAACAACTTTTTTAAAAAGAAAAGTGTTATATCTCAAAATATAATAAAATAAGAGACATAACACTGCAAGAGATACCACAAGGCATTTTTCATGGTCTAGTACCCAGACCGTTACAGTATGGTACATCTGAATGGTGGAATGTAAACACAGGGGAAGAAGTACTAAAATAAACCAAGGTAGGCACTAGGCATTCCATGGAGGATGTGATATTGGGATGAAATCTTGAAGAATAAATAAATGTTGCTTGATATGAAAGAGAAAGAAGAGTAGTCCCATAAGACAGAACATCCTGTGAGGTCACAAAGGGACCCAATACCACCAACCACCAATGGGCCAGCAGCTCTCCCATCCTGGAACCTGGAAAGCACATGGTGGACACTGAGGATGGAGACGCAGCAGGGGCTATGTAGGGAGAATTCACTAGTGGGACTGTGTCAAAGGTTTTTATGACTGAAGGAGAAGAATGGTGAAGGCATGATTGATCACATGGCCATGGATTTCAGAAAAATAAATGGTGGTATGCATTTGTATCTTTGGGGTAAATGCCCAGTAATTTTTTTTTTAATTTTTGAAAAAATTATTTATTTATTTATTTATTTATTTATTTATTTATTTATTTATTTATGAGAGACAGAGAGAGGGGCAGAGACACGGGCAGAGGGAGAAGCAGGCTCCTCGCGGCAAGCCTGAAGTGGAACTCGATCCTGAGATCCAGGATCATGCACTAGCTGAAGGCAGATGCTCAACTATTGAGCCACCCTGGTGCCCCTGGGGTAAAACCCAGTAGTGCAATTCTTGGGTCATAGGGTAGCTCTAATTTCAACTTTTTGAGGCATCTCCATACTGTTTTCTGTTCTCCAGAGTGGCAGTATTGAGCCAACACATTTGCTGCTTTACTGTATACATTTCTCCTTTCCTATCATTTTTTTGCAATTAGCCCTATTATTGCTTTTAGTCTCTGCCAATGCTTTAGTTTTCTGCTACTTCTAGAATAGCTCACTCACCCTTTTCCCTTGTGGGCATTTCTTTACTTCTGATTCATCATTTAGTTTCTCTTTTTCCCAAAGCTCCTTCGTGATGAGCCTAGTAGCTCTTGACTTTCTTGACATTCTACAATGAATAATAGGGTTCAATTAAATTTATAAGCCACTGTGACCTTATTGCATTCCTAACGTCTCAGGTTTTGTTTTTTTTTCATCCCAGTGAAAGTCAAAGTTGTGTTTACTTTTATTTTGATTTCATTCCATTTGGAGCTACAAAATGTAAGCACTAAACAGCAACTTAGAATTCTGTGGACCAAATAAATTGAATAAATTCAGAAAATGAGCCCCAGAAAGGTTAAGTATTCTTTTTCCAAGCAATAGGGCTACTACGAAAAGCCTATTGAAACCACAGATGTCTGACCCTTTTCACAAAGTTCATTTCTATTATGATCCAGTTTATTGGGTTTCCAGAGGGTTGAGGAGTTGAGGCATCTGAAAGTTGAAGAGTGGACTGCGTTCATGTGACCTGGCTCGCCAGGTGAAGATTCCCTCCCCCTGTAACATTCGGGGAAGCACCCACAATGGATGAGTCTCCCTGTAAATGTCATTGAAAAGCTGCAAAGGGAAATTCTTCTGTTCCTATAGCTATCTCAAAAATCATGCTGAAATTAATGGTCTCCATGTACTCAACCTGATTTATTAACTTGTCAGCCTTTATTTAGCAACTGAGAGATGGAATACTGCCAAAATAATAAACAATGAACTTTTCTTTGTATCTTCCAACACTCATAGCATTTGGCAATAGAGTTAATTGAAGGAGATATTGTTATTTTATGTTTTTTTCTTTTTTTCTTTCCTTTTTTTTTTTTTTTGGTAGAAACAAGAAAAGGCCACTGAATGGTTTTGCACAAAGGCTCTCTAATGGCTGTAGATCATGTTATGAAAGTGATATTTACCCAGTGCTGCAGATGGTTAGAAATGATAGGCTTTTAGTTTATCATTTGGAATCACGATGACGAGAAGACTACTAAAGACGTTTTTGTATTAAAACGCTTGCATGCATCAGTAAGTGAAGAATTTGAACTTCAGAGTGTATTGATTTTAAAATGCATGATGATCCATACATCAATGAATTAGACAATGAGACCAATCTGTGTTCATAACAAACATATTCACTTGGAAGAAAATTATGTGAATGGAGGGTGAGAATCACTTTACTTAAATGGAAATAAAAGTTGCATCTTCATAAATTTTGCTTCAAAGACTCCCTGATTTGGAAGACACTCTTAAAATTAAAGTCATCTGAGTCGTCTGTGGAAGTTGGATTCATCCGGTCCCAGTATTCAGTAAAGAACTCCCTGTGTCTCCGGTCCAGCCATTTGCTGCATTTGTTCTAACCTTACCCCACTGGTTTCGGATAAGCCAGCGATAAAATCTTTCTGTAAAGAAAGGCCCTGCAGAGTGTGACCACAGGCCCCCTCGCAGCTGACAGCAATTTGCTTTGGGTGTTTATCTGACAATGATCAGATCTACTGTCTTGGTTAAGAGTGAGGATCCTTAAAGCAATCATTTTAACCTTACCCTGGGCTTCAAAACTAGACCAGCCTGCCTCCTGCACACTGGGAAGTATCCCATGTGACCAAAGAAAAAAAAAGGAAAAACTTACCCACACATTCGTGGTAATTCAAATGTATTTTGTAGAATGGATTCCCTGTTCTCACAGCTTTGACAGAAGTTCTTAGAACCAAACTGGAGAGAAACAGGCATTTTTCACAGGTAACAATGTGATTTTATTTCAGAATGAATCCTGACAGGTTGGCTATGTTTACTTGACTGTTTGAGGGGCCTCCTGATTCTGTTCTCAAAGACCAATAGAGGGAAAAGAAAGCATTCAAAAAATATAACGGGAGATCTAAAATAATATGACAATAGAATAAAATTATGGATAGAAACATAGAAGAAATAACACCCTCCTACTGGTTTAAATTATTTACTTTTATAGGAGTTTAAAGGAATAAATTAAAACAGATAGGTAAATCTGGAGAAAGCAGTAGCATGAAGTGACCTGCATTATTGGTGATGATTATTTTCTTTAAGTCACGATCCTCAGAGTTGAATTCACATACACGTGCTCGATGCCAGGAGGCAGATTCCTCATCCCAGGGAAAGTGAAAATAAGTTCTGTGCTTCTGCAGAAGGCCCATGAGGAATTAGGGAAGAGAGGAAAGAAGAGAAGGGGGTTCTAGCAGATTCAGAGGGCAGGCAGGCTTTCCTGTTGGTGAGCTCACCCTTGTGTTTCATGGAGAAGGCAACTTTCCTACTTTAACTAATATAAATTCTTTTGTGCAGTCAAGACTTTCCACTTGTTAGCATCAGTAATACATTTTTCTTTTTCTTTCTTTTTTTTTTTTTTTCTGTAACTATTCACAGTCATTATGCTGAAAAAGTTTGGGTCACACAACTTCTTGACTTGTTCCTCAGCTAGCATTTCACCATTAAGATCTATTTTAAAAATTTCTGTCTTCTAGCTATTTTTTAAATATATATTTTATGGCTGGGAAACATCCATCATCTGCCTTCCCTTATAAGTTTTCTTCTCATTTCTTTCTAAGCAATTTATGTTTGCAAATTCAATCAACAACAGAGGATTCATTATTATTCAAAATGACTTAAAAAGAGTTTCTTCTTTCTAGAAGACACACCCTAAATTTCTCACAGATTTACATTAGTTTATTTATTGCTAAGTAGAAGACTAATAAAAAGTTTTAGTGTGGAGACATGATTAAATTCTCATAAAGTCTTTCCCTGCCTACCCTCAATAAGGAGGCAGAGAGTCCCTGGAATTGCCCCACATTATATAGGGTAAAATGGCACAGCCCAGTGCCACACTTGTTCCCATGCCTTTACTAGACAGAGGTCAACTTGAAGGGGGCTGCAGGAGCTCATGTTTCACAGTAAATCTCTGAGTATCCTGCCAGCACAGCACAGCATCTGGCACATGGATTATCAGCAAAGCAACACGAAGCCAATGAATGCACATCCACATCCATTATCACTGATGCCATAAGTCAATGTCTATCTGTGGGCAATCATTCAGAATATACTAATTGACAGGTCTGTGTGGGATGCAAACCACCCAATATGCCTCTTGTCTACACTTCCTGTCTTAGATTTATTATGACAAATGTGCTAGAGAACGTGATCCCTTCTAAACTGCAGACGTGCCCCTGCTGGGTCTGCCCACCCTTTGGGATATTGGCATTGGAGGAAGCCAGTGAGACAAGCCCTGTTGGGATCAGCCACTCACTGCAGGGCTGGCAATTGCTGCTGCCAAGTACAAACCAAAGGTCCCAAATTCCAAACCTAGTTGTTGGTTCCATTTAATCCCAGATAAACTGTGGATTTAAATTTTATGAAGATTAAATTCATTGTAGGGGCTGGCTACATTGGGAATACTTTCTTTCTCTGCATTTGACAGGAGACTTTCCTTTGTGGGTTTGATACCTCATTTACTCCTTTATCTCAGTCACTGAGTTGGCTTCCAGGCAAACAAGTTCCCCTTGCTCAGAAGAACGGGAGTTGCTTAGCAGGATGGAAACCACAATATGCAGAAATCAGGGGCCCAGATTTAGAGGGAGCCCCTTCCTCACCCTAATCTCTTCTTATAAGACAGGTGTACAGCCTAAAGGGCCGAAACCTGATGGAGAACTCTGTTTTCAAGATGGAATCTTGGTGGAGGTGAGTGAGGCAAAAGGACTCATGCTTTCATCTATGCCATCCCAGGAGACCTCCAGTCCTCCCCAGGGAGATTATTCATCTAACTCTACAGCCAAAAATCACACTTGTACTGAAACACTAAATCGACTCCCACCAAACCAGAAACAGACTCAGATCCCCACTATGGCATTAACTGACTTTTATCTAAATGTTATACAATACAAACACAAATAATTTATATTTTGGCAATAAAGATACAACATTGCACCCATTTGAATATTACCAAAGTAACCCAGAAATCTTTTTTTTTTTTTTTTAAGATTTTATTTATTCATAAGAGACACAGAGAGAGAGAGGCAGAGACAAAGGCAGAGGGAGAAGCAGGCTCCATGCACCAGGAGCCCGACATGGGATTCGAGCCCTGGTCTCCAGGATCGCGCCCTGGGCCAAAGGCAGGCGCTAAACTGCTGCGCCACCCAGGGATCCCAACCCAGAAATCTTTGATGATGAATTAAAATTATTAGAACAGCAGTCCAGGGAAGATAAGAATTCAGAGCAAAAGCTAGTGTTTAACAGCATAATAAATAATCAAGTCATTTAATTCGGTGTGTATCAGCAATAACCAATTGTCAGTATTGATGCGGGAAAAATCACATAACACTAGCAACAAGAATTACTTAATATGTAAGTATTTAACAAGAAATCTGCAAAGATCTTACTAATGACATTGCCCAATTTCCCTCAGAGACATGGAGGAAAACATGAATGAATAGAGACAGAGGTCATTATTATAAACTTGATAGTTATCAGTAAACTAATTTTAATTCATTATGATTGGATCTGAATTCAAAATAGATTTTGGGCTAAGGTTTCACTAAATAGTTTTGCGTGAAGACAATCCTCCGTAGGTCTCTCAATTTCTGTGCATCTTGAAAGCAGAGGCATTTACAGTGTTTTTCCCCAGATTGTTTTTTCAAGGATGATTGTAGAACAAAGGACCTTGGAAGATAAATCGTCTTCCTCCAGAGGGCAGGTATGTGTATAGTCCAGTGTAACAAAGGTCACATCTCTCAGGGCAAACATCAAGCAGGTCTGCTTGGAGCCTGTTATAAAAGATGTATATTCTCACCAGATATTTTGGTGAATTTTTTAAACTTAAAAAAATAAATAGTTAAAATCATACCATATTAAAATTAAACTAGAAAACGACAGAAACACAACAAAAATCCCCAAATACTTGGAAATTAAACAATGCATTTCCCAATAATCCTGAGTCAAAGAGGAAATCTCAAAAGAAATAAAAATCACATAGAACTGAATGGAATGAGATGCAACTTATCAAAGCATGCAAACCGTGGCTGCGGCTGGGCAGAGAAGGTGACACGTACCACCACATGCTTGCAGATCAATAATCTCAGTACTTTCTTCAAGCAATTAGAAAAAGAAGGGCGAAATAACTACAAAGCAAGTGTAGAGGAAAATTATAAAGATAAAAGCACAAATTAAATGGGGAAAAAAGGAAACAATAGACAAACTCAATGAAACACACACACACAAAAAAATATGTAAAATAAAATCAATGAATAAGACCAGTAGAGATGAAATAAATCCGCAATATCAGGAATGAAGCAGGATATGACTACAGATCTTTAAACCACTAAAAAGTTAATAAAGGGGTACTGTAAACTACAGTATGGACATAAATTCGAGGACTTAAGAAATGGATCGATTTCTCAAAAACCACAAACTACCAAAACTCAGGCAAAGTGAAACAGACAATCCAAATAGTTCTATAACCATTAAAGTATATGAATTCAAAATTTACAAACTCTCATGAAAGAATTCTCCAAACCCAGATGGTTTCACTGGAAAATTGTGCTGCTGCATCTTTAAGTAAGATTAACACCACTGGTACAAAATCTCTTCCAGAAAACAGAAAAAAAAAAAGAAAAAGGAAAGAATTCCTAGTGTATTTTATGAGGCTACTATTACCCTGATAATAAAGCCAGACAAAGACAGTAAAGAAAGAGAAGGAGAAACTGCAAACCAACATGTCTTATGAACTTAGAGGCAAAGACCCTCAACAAAATACATTCAAACCGAATCCAGCAAATGTATGCAAAGACTTAGTGAGGTCTATCCCAGGAATACAAGGTTAGTTTCCATTTAAAAACCAATCACTGCAATCATGTGTGTCAACAGGCTAAGAAGAAAAAAAATAGCATGATTATATTAATCAGTGCATAAAGAGCATTTGACAAAAATCCACCACACACTTATAATAAGAACTTTAACACACTCGGGGTAAAGGAGACCTTCCTCTATTTGAAAAACAGCATCTACAAAGACTTACAGCTGGCATCATACTTAATATTGAAATACTGAATATTTTACTTTAAATCTGAGAACAAGCTGAGGTGCTTTTACCACCCTTATCCAACATCATTCTGGAGGTTCTTGCCAATGTCATAAAACGCCAAAAAGAAATAAATGGCATAAATGATTGGAAAGGAACACATTACACTGTCCTACTTGCCAATGACACACTAGTTCATGTTCAAGTCCACTGAAATCTGCAAAACAACTCCTAGAGCTAATAAGTGAGTTTAGTGTGGTTGCAGGATAAATGGATTCACAAACAGAAACCAGTCTGATTTCTGTACTATAGCAATAAACATGCAAAAACCAAAATTAGAAACACAATATCATTTAAACTGTCCCAAAAGGAAGATTTATGTTCTATAAGATCCCAGTTCCTTGGCTACAAAGCAAACTCACAACATGAGGCTGCGACATTTATTTTCTGTGTGACCTTGGGCAAGATGATTTTGCCTTGGTGTCCACATATTTAAAATAGAAATAATACGACTGCTGTCAGAATTTTTGAAATGATTAAATCACTCAGTAGATGTAATTTACTTAGTTAAGTGTCTGGTACCCTAGTGTTGGCTTATATTATTTCTGAAGAATAGTTCATGTGCCTCGGGGTCAGGTATGATAAAACAACTGTCATTCTACTAACTACCTGGGTATTCACGATCACATGAACTGCCTAGTGTCATATTTTACTTTGAGTTGCTATAGCAAAGTCCTGTAGACTTGAGACATTGGTTGCTCAGAGTTCTGGAGGATGCTAGCCCAAGATGAATGCACTAGTAGATCTGGTTTTGGATGAGGGCCTTCTTCCTGACTCACAGACAGCCACCTTCTCACTGTCTCTTCAGACAGAGGAGACAGAGAGAGAGGGAGAGAGAGAGGGAGAGAGAGAGAGAGAGAGAGAGAGAGAGAGCTCTAGTCTTATAAGGGCACTGATCCCACCATAGGAGCGTCACCTTCATAACCTCATCTAAACTCAATTATGTATCCCAAAATTTATCTCCCAATACCATGATATGAGAGGTCAGGACTTCCACATATGAATTTGGGGGCATAAACATTCAGTTTGTGAAATGCCTGAGTGGCTCAGTGGGTTAGGCGGCTGGCTCTTGGTCTTGGCTCAGGTTATGATCTCACGGTCCTGGGATCGAGCCCCATGTCTAGCTCCATGCTCAGCAAGGAGTCAGCTTTAGGATTCTTTTTCCCTCTCCCTCTCTCAAATAAATAAATCATTTTTTTAAATTCAGCTTCTAACATCTCCTAATCCAGGAAATTTCTCTTGCCTTCTACTCCTTATTAAAAAAAAAAAAAAAAAAAGGGATCCCTGGGTAGCGCAGTGGTTTAGCGCCTGCCTTTGGCCCAGGGCGTGATCCTGGAGACCCGGGATCGAATCCCATGTCGGGCTCCCGGTGCATGGAGCCTGCTTCTCCCTCTGCCTGTGTCTCTGCCTCTTTCTCTCTCTCTCTGTGTGTGTGACTATCATAAATAAATAAAAATTTAAAAAAAAAAGTCTGTTAATTCTTCAAGTCTCTGCTTTGAAGCAATGCCCCAGAAGACAGACATCTGAGGCAATGTAATCTCCTGCATCTATTGCCTCCTCTATGGATTGGTTTCTCAGTCAGTATCATTTAAGGAAACTACAAGGATAGAACTAAATGAAGAGTTGCACATCCATATAAGGTAAAGTAGCTGTTACTAAGAATTGTTTGCTAACTTGTGAAAGGAAAAAAATTATAAAACAATAAGATATCATAAAATAATAATGCAAAGAAATCACAGGATATAACAGTAGAGGAAGCCAGCCTGCGAACTCCTAGACGGGGTAATTTTTATGCATTTGAAAAATCCCATAAAGCATGCATGCATGTGCTCAAAGTTTGATATTATCCATCTAAAGACTGATTGGAAGAAAACAGTCTATTTTTAAAATATTTTGTTTATCTATTAATAAGAGACACAGAGAGGGAGAGACATAGGCAAAGGGAGAATCAGGCTCTCTGCGGGATCACAGCTTGAGCCAAAGGCATTTGCCTTTACTCAACCACTGAGCCACTCAGGTGTTCAGAAGAATACAATAAAATAATCTTTTTTTTAAGATTTTTTTTTTAAGAGAGAGAATGAGGAGGGGAAAGGGCAGAGAGAAACCCAAATGGACTCCACACACTCAGGTTCAGATTTAAATCAGTGGTTTTACACACTAGGGACTCCAGGAGAAGAAGGGGTAGATACTGTAAGGGACAGAATTGCTCTGAAACTAAAATCTTAGTGGTCTTAAGGGGAACTTTCCACATCTGCTCCATAGTGAGAAAGGCCCTGGGACTGGGGTAAATGATGCCAACAAAGTCCTAGGGACCCAGAAGTGATTGTTCTCCAGAGCATAGAAAAAGTCAGAAAGGCTACAATCTCCTAGGATTGTAAATAACTATGAAAAAAATAATCAATGTGACGATTACATAACTAACTGTCTCCGTAGAAGAGCAATCTCTGCATTGACACTCAGGCAGGACAAAGAGGTGGAAGGAGAGGTTTTCGGTTTTGTGTTTTGTTTGCTTTTGTTTCCTCCTTTACACCATATCTTAAAATATTCAAGATTGATTTTGCAAGTAAAGAAAAATATCCACACAGCGTCCAATTTATTTTATCAGAGAGTATCTTCGATTGTGAGCTACAAAATCCTTGTTACCAAGAATTGCAACATCCCAGATGGGAAAGAAAAAAAAGATGGGGGCCCCTGGGTGGCTCAGTCAGTTAAGCGTCTGCCTTCTGCTCTGGTCATTGAGATTGAGCTCCGCCTGGGGCTCACGGCTCCTCAGGGAGTCTGTTTCTCCCTCTGCCCCTCACCTTGCTTGTACTCTCCCTCACTCCCCTGCTTCTCAAATAAATAAAATATTTAAAAAATTGAAAAGAAAAAAAAAAGAGAAAAATTAGGAATATTGATGAGTTGGCAAAACATGCCTATATTATTGTCTTCCAGAGAAATGACACTGGTTCTCAAAGCAAAGGAGATCTGAAGGCTGGGTTAGCAGAAACTACCGCAGAGACTCCAGCAGCTCTGAAGGTCACAGATATGGATTCCTCTCTCCTTTTGGGCACGTGGGAAACTACACCTCCCGCCCTCTTGTGGATGTCACTTCTAGACTAAGGCAAAAGTCTTTAAGACCCTGCTGGTCGGCCTGTTTTCTTGCCTCCACATCCCACCAGGCTGTATGTTCCCAAGTGTGCAGCTACAAGGGAGAAGTATCTCCCATGGCCTATGTTCCTGAGTGATTTTGTGAAATATGTCTATATTCTCCAAAATTCTATACATTTTGTCTATATGTCTATATGACTCCTTCTAGTCAACATTCAATGACTACCTTTCACAAAAGATGATAGATGATGATAGGTAGAGAGATGATGATAGATAGATAATAGATAGATAGATGCTGGATGATAGATAGATGATAGCTAATAGATAATAGGTAGATAGATGATAGATAGATTGATTGATTGATATATTATAGAGGCTTCTTGTTTGTCACTGAAGCACAACACTATCTTTACTGCTAAAACAAAATATGATTAACATGCTACTTTTCAATATTTATTAAATCCTATCCCTCATAATAGAACTATTTTCCCTAAAATAAAGGAAGAGTCTTTGAGAGATAAGAAAACTTGCAAACAGGGGCTCCCGAGTAGCTCAGTCACTTTAGGGTCTGACTCTTGGTTTTGACTCAGGTCATGATCTCAGGGTCCTTGGATCCAGCCCTGTGTGGAGCTCCCTGCTAAGGCAGGAGTCTCCTTCTCCCTCTTCTTCTGCCCCTCCTCTGCTCGTTCTCTTTCTCTCTCTCTCTCTCTCTCTTTCTCTCTCTTAAATAAATAAAATATTTAAAAAAATAAAACTTGCAAACATTGAGAAGTAATCATGGGAAAACATGGATACACAATCTCACCAATTCCCATTGCAACCTATGAAGTAGGCTTTCTCTTAGTTCCCTTATTTAATAGAAGAGGAAACTGATGTATAGCAACTTTGGGAGGGATTTACTGATGTCATTTGCTTGGTTAATAAAGGATGAAGTCATAATTCAAACCCAGAGCCCCCCCTTTTTTTTCTTATTTTACACACTGCATCACAGATGGAAGTTCTAAAGAAGAAAAATCCTCTGAGTGGAGTTTTCTTACTTCTAAACATGGTCTTTTTATTCATAGAAGTGTATCTCTCTAAATTTTTAAATCTTTAAGTAGCTTAGAGTTTAACATTTTTGATCTTTAAATAACAGTATTTATTTTGATCTTTAAATAATCAGTATTTTCTATGTATATGATATACATATATACATACATATACTATACTTTTTTTAAAAGTTTATTTAAATTCCAGTATAGTTAGCATCCAGTGTACTAGTAGTCTCAGATTTACAATATAGTGATTTAACTCTTTGATACAACACCCAGAAATTCTCTCCTTCATCCCCATCACCTATTTCACCCTCATCACCTCCCATCTGGCGACCGTCAGTTTGTTCTCCAAAGTTGAGTCTGTTTCTTGGTTTGCCTCTTTATTCCCCTATGATCATTTATTTTGTTTCTTCAATTCCACATACGAGTGAAACCATATGGGATTTGTCTTTCTCTGATTGACTTATTTCACTCAGCATAACATTATCTAGCTTCATCCACATTTAGAGCAGATGGCAAGATCTCATTCTTTTTGTGGCTGAATAATAGTCCATTGTATCTCTACAGCACATCTTTAGCTGCTCATCAGTCAGTGGACATTTGAGCTTTGTCCATAGTTCAACACTGTACTTCAAAGATCAAAATTAATGTAATTTTCTTTGGTTTGTTTATCATTTTAATTTTTAAAAAGTCAATATTAAAAATTCTCCATGATCCACATGTCAGATTGGACCATATCAAACTGCTGATATTAAGCTCCATCAACTGATTAGTCCACCAACCTGACAGGAAGAGCATTATTTTGGGTGAAAGAACCCCGAGTTTGAATTTGAGTTGTGCCATGTCTAGTTACGTGCTTTGGGGCAAATGTTTTCCAGTCATAAATCCTCGCCTCTTCATCTGTAGGAAAGCACAATACTACTTGTTTAAAAAGCTCGCTGTTAGGACTCAAAATCATATTTTTCCGTTTTTTTGTTTTGTTTTGTTTTTTGTTTTAGCAAAAGAATTTACAGTGTGCCTGCTTTCATAGTAGGAAAGTAGAAACTGCTTGAATTGGGCTGTTTTCAGATTTGATTAACAGAGTGGGCTGTGTTTTAAAGTCCATTATTTGGCAGCACTCTTGGAATGTTAATTTCATGACTCATCATCTCAACTATATCAGGGTAAATTAGATAAAAAGCATCATCTGTCTTCAATAATTGGCACTCCATATTTTTTGCATATTTATTATTCCTATGTAAGTGTTAACGATTTTTCAATAGACAATGACTATACATAATAATCTGTTGGTGAGGCATTCCTTCCTGCTCAAAAGAATATTCTTCATCAGTCGCCTTTAAGTGAATATCAGGAATCCTGTGGATGTTGAAGATGGGTAAAGTGATTATATGAGGTTGTAAAAACTATCTTTCCATTTAAATTCATACAAAGTGAAAAGCACTGTTTATTATTCACCAAAACCCATGGTCATTTAAGAAATATATTGAAAAAGATAAAAATAAAAAATATACTGTACACTGAGATTTTAAGTTGATGTTCAAATGGAAGCATTGATATTTTTTAGAAAACAAACAAAACCGCTTTTGGAATTTGGACACATGAGAGATTCCGACCCTGGGCACAAATTATGAGACCTTGAGCAATTCATTTATTTTTTCTTATAAACTCACAAAGTAAAACCAAGTGTTAATGATTCTATTGCTCCCTCACAGAGAGATGCATAGCATATCTCAGTGTTTTCCCAATTATGTTATTAATACAAATATGCATTTTCCTGTACTAAATAAAAGAGATTAAAAATTTGTCTTTTAAGGAGTGGTATGAACGGCTTCTTATTTTCTTATTTAATACCCAAATCTAAACTATAAGTTTTATTTTCAGAGAACACTTGTGGCTGGTTTGGTTTCATAATTTAAGATAGAGAATAATGAACTTTAATGGATATATTCTTTCTTTTTTTTTTTTTTCTAGACCTTGAGAGTACTTGTAGTTTGGAAAGTCTTTTTTTTATAGCTATTGTCAAGAAATTAAAAAAAAATCTCAGCTACGTTGTGGTATTTTTTAAGAATGTAAGAAGAAATGGTGATTGATTTTCATTTTCTATATTTTAGGAGGTGATTATGACAAGAAAATGTTTCTGAACAATGAGGATAAAAGGATTGAGAAAAAGAAAGTGCTTATTTATGTTAAGGTTGATAGAAGAATTACCTTCCTGTTAAGTACTTGTTCGTAGCTCTCATTATTGTTCACACATTGAACTTTTATTTCTAGGATAAAATTTAATGGAAGTTGCTTTAAAAAATAATTTCCACTCTCCACCTTTTTCTGTTATTCTAATCCAAATCCTTTTTTGTGAGCCATAGATATGGAATTCTCACGTTCTGATGGCTGCTTTTTGTGTTGAGGAGATTATATTTGAATACTAAATTTTATCTGAGCTCTGAGCTAACAATACATATAAAAATAGCACATTGGAATAGTTCTGAATTTAGAAAAGAGCATATAATTGTGCTTCCATTTTCTTCTGATATTATTCAAATTGCTGTATTAAATAGACAAAGCAATAAATTTTTAGTTCGGCTCTTACACTTCGGCAAACCTAAGGAATTAAATACAAGGAATTATGGTGACACATACTGAAAACCAGACTTACAGAATCCATTCAGTCCTTGAAACACGCTTCTGGCAAGCCCAAGCATGACTTTTTACGGCTTTTTAATACTTCAGAACATCAGTTTACAAGTCTCAGATCAAACCAGGTCCAAGATCTCCATAGCAAAAAAGCATGCATGCATGAATAATGAGGAGCTTAGTCTTCTGGTATTTTCTACCATCAGTGGTGATTCTGGGGTGTGAAGCAGCCAAAACATATTTAAGTATAAATCAAGAATTGTAAACCCAATTTTCCACTAAATTTCTTTTTTGCAAAATACCCATTTATTTATTGCAACTGCATTCCAAATCAGTCTCTTTCCATCTTTTATGATGTAATTCTCAATTACACCATGCACTTTGTGAGGCAACAGAAGAAACAAACAAACTAACAAAATTACCTGGAACCTATCCTACTGCTACTAGAAACAAGGAGCTCTGAAATGCAGAGGAATTCTAAATAAACCTTAAAAGGTTTCCCAACGGCCATTAATACACAGCATAGAAGTAAGCCTAGTGGATTTCCTCAAGAACGTGAGTTCTGAAAGTGAGAGAGCCCACATTTTCTACAAACACGTAATTGCCTTAATATTCTAAATTGCTAATCCTCTCATTGGAACTCAGAGTTAATGGCACTTCCCCTAGGAAGCTTCCTGCCCCCTTGGCTAGATTAGTACCTCACTCCTCTCCCCACACCATAGCACAGCATTTTGCATTTATCATTTAAAGTAATGATCTGAATTATAAATGTATGATGCCTTTGTTGTCTGCATATTGTTCTTGCTCAGTGAGGGAAGGGACCACACTAAGTATTGGTCACCACATTTCTATGACCCTGAGCCCCATGCCAGACGCGTAGTCTGGACAGACTGTCAACATGAGTCATGAGAATAGCTGGTAAGATTCTTTTTTTTGAAGGTAAATTTTCATCTTTTTATTTGAATATTTATTATACCTGGTTATATGGCTACCAATTATTTGTTGAATTCTGGAGCAACTTTAACCAGCTATTGTTGAATTTTTTTTTTTTTTTTTTTTTTTTTTTGCTTTGAGTTGACTTTTGCTATTTCTTTTGGATCATGTTTGTGGGTCTCATCCTGAGGGACTTCTGTTTTCCATTATGAGAGATACCATTTATAATCCCTTATATTTTCATTATTGATAAATGCTTTCCAAGGGCCGCACTCTGTAAGCGCATGTTTCTCTCAGTCCTTCTATACTCTTCAGGTAGGTATTTTATTTATTTTTTAAAGTTTTATTTATTTATTTTATTTTAGAGAGAGGGAGAGGGGCAAAGGGAGAGAGAATCTCAAGCAAGCTTTGTGCTGAGTGTAGAGCCCAATGTAGGGCTCAATCTCACAATCCTGAGATCATGACCAGAGCTGGCCTCAAGCGTCAGGCGTGTAACTGACTGTGCCACCAAGGCCCCTTGACTACCTCCATTTTAGTGACAAGGAACTTGATTCTCAGGATGCAGTAACCTGGACCTTGTAGCCACGTAGATGCGACTGGACTCCTAAACTGTGTTCCGTCTCCTTATTGATTCTTGGAGTTACACTAGGAAGTTGGAAAAGTAAGCTCTTTGAAAGATTGAGTGGTAGCCATACTGCCCCCACCACACACATAAATGGAAATATGTTACAGTTAGCCTTGGTTAATCACTTTTTTCCCTATGTACTCCTATCCTGGGTAGTTTGAACAACTGCTCATCTGTAGATGAATTTAAAGGAGGTTCTTGGGGACTGAAGAAGGCATCTTAACTACAGAAATATGGCACCCAGCAAGGATCTCTACATCAGTTCTTCACAAGGGCAGATAACAGCAGGAGGCACTTTCCCATCCACAACCCTCACAAAGTCATTATTCTGGAAATAAAGTCAAAGATCCAAGAGGGCATGATAGATTGACCTCAAATTTGTCAATTTGTTGTGTTGTGAGTCAAAATCTACTGAAGAGCAGGATTAAAAGCCATGTACCAAGTGCCTTCTGACTGGTAAAATCTTGTGGCTTTATTTATGGAGAAAATAAAGAGCATCTCTTTTAAGTATCTGTGCAGGTCAGTGGACTTATCCTACATGAAATTGCTTTAACTTCTGAGATGGCTAATTTTTTTGTGTCAACTTGACTGGGCCATTGGAGTCCCAGATTAGGTATTATCTCTGGATAAGTCTGAGAAGGTGTTTCTGAAAGACATGAGCATTTGAGTCCAAGGACTCAGTATAGTAGATTGCCAGCCCCTGATGTAGGTGGGCCTCATCCTATCCATGGAGGGCCTGACTAGAACATTAGCAGAGTAAGGAAGGGTTTACCCCTTCCCGCCTGCCTGCTGAGCTGAGACATCTCAGTTCAACTCAATTTGTCCTGCTCTGGGACTGGTATTTATAGCATTGGCTCTCCTGGTTCTCAGGTCTTCAGATTCAGATTGGAATTACACCAATCACATTCTTGGGTGTCCAATATGCAGACTCAGATTGTAGGACTTCTCAGCCCTACAATCTTATCTTATGAGCCAATTTCTCAAAATAAAGCTCTCTCCCTCTTCCTCAATATATGTATTCTTTCCAAAGGATGTGGCTAATTTACTACTGAGCATTTGCAATGTCTGTACACATAAAATATAAGGGTGATTAATTCATCCACCATGTGTTACACACTTCACTGGTAGCTGGACTACAGTGATGAATTCAATCTAGTCTGAGCCCTAGTCCCAGGAAAGAAAGCTTATAGTCCCAGGAAAGAAAGATATGGGCGGGATGTCTGGATGGCTCAGTGGTTGAGTGTCTGCCTTTGGCACAGGGTGTGAAGCTGGAGTCACGGGATTGAGTCCTGCATCAGGCTCCCTGCATAGAGCCTGTTTCTCTCTCTGCCTGTGTCTCTGCCTCTCCCTCTGTGTCTCTCATGAATAAATAAATACAATATTAAGAAAAAGAAAGATATGGGCAATCACAGTGCCAGGATAAATGAGGCAATAGCAAGAGGAGTATATAAGGTGCTAAAAGAGAAGGGAAGAGGAACCCCTAATATTTCCTTGGGAGAACAAAACCCTCAGAAGACTTCCTGGGGGAGGGAGTCAGTGAAACAAAGTCTTGACAAATGAAGATCACTAGTCATGGTAAGGAGGAGAGAGGAATCCTAGGCTAAGAAATTCACGTGTGAGGGGCTATGTGCCTATGGGCATGCCACAGTCAGTGACCTGCAGAAGGATCAGAAAGATAAAAGAGCAGTGTGAGTGAACACATGGAGAAATAAAGAAGTTCAGCTTTTGAAAGACCTTGTATTCATGTGTGTAGAATTCACCCGAAAGTAAAGGCAATAATTGAAAGGATCAGAGCCAGAATGTCATAACCAGTCACATGCTTAGAAATGGCTCCAGGTAGTAGTTTGCACATCATCACTGGCTGCTTGGGAAGACTTTCCTTGGGGATGACCAGCAGCAGCAAAGCGCCGCACTGGTGCAGGCTCAGCCTTACAGGATACGGTGAACCAAGGCCGAGGAAGCAGGGGTTCAGGTATAGACCCAGGAGTGAGTCAAAGGGTGGCCCACTGGAAGCTGTCAGAAGAGGAAGAAACTGCAGAGAACGAATTAGTGACTAACTGGTGACAGAGAACAGAGACTAGACATCTTGAGGAAATATAGCTGGAAAGAACAAATGACAATTGAGGCTGGGAAGTGATGACCTATCACTTCCTTAAAGTTGAATTTCAAATACACATGTAAATAAAACTAATATTTTTCTCATCTTAGGATTTCATAATATCATCTTGTGCTTAATTTCATATAATATATTTCACCTACATCAACATACTCAGAAATGTCTTATTCTCCTGTGACATACGACTTCCATTATGCTGGCACCTCCCCTGAGTCGTCCTCAAATTCTGGAAGGTCATCCTGCAACCTAAAACAATCAGATAAACTAGTCTTTGAGAATGCATATTAAATTAGCATCTTGTGCATTGTGCTTATTATTCAGCAATTGGCACAAATTTTACTTCTTGTCCCAGTATTGAGGATTTGCGGGCAATGAATTACTTGCACACCCTAACCATTCTAGGTTATCTTTCTTCTTTGGGTTTTCTCGGTTGTTACCTCATCCGAATCAGTATTCACCCGTCAAAAGAGAAAATGAATATCTGATTAATATCTGCTGCTTGATTAATATTGTTCTCATTTTTCTTGTGTCTTGTTCAGCATTGATCAAGCAGGGAGTTGTTTAATACCTTCGTTTTATCACATTCCCTTAATTTTCTTTGCCAATCAGCTCCCAAGTGCAGGATCTATTAATGCTTATTGTCAGTATTGCAATAAGTCTCTTGTGTTGAAAAAGGTTCCTCCACCAAAATAGATGTTCTTTGCAGAGATAAAATTGAAAAGTTTGAAGTTAAGCTCTATTAACGGAGCAACTTCAATGTTTGTTTTGACTTCCAAGAGGTGTTCAAAAACACGCTTTCCAAACTTATTGTATTGAGTTCCTTTCTCAGTGAGTTGGGAGTGGACTAGAGTTCCCTGGGATCCTTTAATAACTCTGTCCTACACGCTGTGTCTGCCTCCACCCATCATCTCCCTCCCAAAAACAAATCCACAATTCCTCGTTGTCTGCAGAGAAATGTCCACCCTATTCAGTAGACATCCACGATTTGGCACAACTGTCTCAGAGTTTTACACACCCCATCAGACACTGTATTGTGTGGCCATTGCGATCAATGTTCGAATACTCCATAGATGTTTACATAACCCTGCAGGACATTTCCTCTCTCTGGAATGCCTTCTGCCCTTACCCGCAGAGAAACTCATACTAAGCCTTTGATTCATGTCACAAATAATCTTTTCCTCTATAAATCTAAGGTTTTCCCTTCCTTATAAAGACAATCCAAAGTTTTGTTGTTATTGTTGTTGGTTTTTTGTCTTGTTTTTTTTTTGTTGCTGTTGTTGTTGTTGTTGTTGTTGTTGTTGTTTTAATTGTATACTACAGTGCCCTTAAACATCCCTGGCTGCCTCTCTAACCACATTTCCTAGAAATGCACTTTCACCTTCACTTTTATTTCCTTTGTGTAAAATATTTTTCACTTCTTTGCTCCCATCATACACTCTTTCACTGCATCTAGTCTCACTTTAAACCCTCCTCTTCTGAGAAGCCTTCCTTGACTAGCCTTGACCACTCTATTGGAATAGCATCTTCTTTCAATACTTCTTCCCTAAACATTTCCTTTATCCTTATTCCTGATTACCACCATGTTTAATTTGTGGCTGTTTGTCTCTCCCACAGCATGTAAGCCCTGCCATGGCAGGGACCTGGACTCATGTTCACTTTGGTTATCTGTGATTGCTCTACTAACAGAAGAGTTTTTAGCTTACTAAATATATTTTGAAATGAAAGAATAAATAAATGATTTAAGAAACTACAAATTAGAAAAAGTAGATACCACTCTACTTTCACCTTACTGTGGTCCACTAGAATATAGAGATCTACACCTAGGGACAAAAATAGATGGATACACACAACAGAATTGTAGTGGACACTGGAAGACTTCCTTGCTACCTGGCATCTATTAAAATATTTTTCTAGCAACAGCAACTCAATTCCATTTTTGTATTTCTTCCCACCATGCTCATGATAGTAGGACTATCAATCAAGTCGGCCTGCCCCACACAAACCAAGACGTGGGCATCTGAACCAAATCATACCGATTGGACTCCTCTCCCAAGGGGCTTTTAATCTCAAATGGAGTAACATCTTAAGGGAAAAAAAAGAAATAGTTTGACCTGTTTCATCCGAGTGAAGGGAATCCGTGAAATTGTCTGGGTTCCTGACTGCTTTTTCAGCTGTAATGGAAATCTGTGAGTTTACTGTACTATAATTGCTTTTTTTAAATAATATAACTCAAGATAGTTTTTGTTGCTTGTAAACAAACAACCCTTCTCGTTTTTTTCTATCATTTGATTATTGTGTATGTCGGTGTGATACATTGGGAACTTCAGATGTGATAAGTGCTATCTTTATTCTTGAAAATATTCCATTTCTTTCTACTCATTGAGGCATATAATAGGCTCTTAATAACTTTGTGAACAAAGTTTGTCAAATAAATGCCCAGTCACATATTCATCATTTATTTACATTAATGATAAAAAGAAAGATATTCCAGAGGGGACCTTTAGATAGTTTTGGTAGAGATGACAAACATCAAGGGAAAAGATTTAAAAACAAATTAATCATCACTTATTGAGAAAGTGATAATGTGCTTACGATATTTTAAAATGGATGAGAGCTAGGTTGTATTTTGAATTTTCAATCCTAGTAAGTATCACATTTCCTTTCTTGATCAGACGTTCATAAATGGGGACTTTTAATTATGGAAGAAACACCAAGTTCATGAGGTATATCACACAGGTATATAATAAATCAAACCATGTAGTCTAAATATTATGCCTGAAGCATAACCCTTATGTGTAAGGATTGTAATAACTTGGGCACAGTGCTCACATCTTTAGGCTTCAGCACCCTCAGCTGTAACTGTTTTCAATCATATGACCTGCCTAAATAAATGATACTGTGGATTAAATGAGATATAATGCAATTACAGCAATAACCAGAGACCTTGACACATAATAAGGAAAGCTCCATCAATAATAGATTTGTGCATGCAGGCTATATGACAGAGCAGAAATACTCTGCTCAATTTCTGACAATTCTACAGATTAACATGTTTCTGATGAATGTGTAAAATCTGTTTTTAAAGCATCGATAGTTTAGATGTCAAGTATATGGAACGTTTGTGTGTTCTTCAGGACATGAAAGAAATCACTGAATTCTATACTGCATTAACTTTGCTCCCACTTAGGTGGTTCAGACTCCATGACTTTATAATGGAATTAATATGGGTGTTGGTTTGTATTTTATTTAGTATGTGGTTCAAGAAGTTATGCAGCACCAAAAATGTACAACATGAGAAATGGGATTGTTTAAAATACTGTGCAATTCAGATAAAATAAGTTCTGTCCTTCTATAATCTCAAAACATAATCATCATTGCATATAGATCCCGTCAATCCAAGTGATGGTCATGAACCTCAACGTGACATTGGAAAAGTGAGTGTATCGTCCTTGAGAACGGACAACCAGTTGCTGTTTTGCCTTCCAAACATATTCTCAAACTCTTCAGATGGTTTGGGCCATTGTCATAAAAATATAAGTCAATCATAGAAGAGTGACACCTGAAAATTCTTCTTTAGCTGAACACTTCATTTTTAGATTGAACTATTAGTAGATTTATTGCACATAGATTTATTGCACTAGTTTGATTATATGTTCCCTGGGATGTATTTAATAATGTATTATCCACAATTGTGAAAATTTGATAATAAATAGCCATCCTTTTGGGTAAGTACCGTGTTTATATCTCTAATACACACAACCAGTTTTCCTTTTGAAAAATGTACCACCAACTCACACTCACATTTAACATTTGTCAGACCAACCATCTTACCTTCCATCCGTGTCTGATACGCACTCCTTAGCCAATGAGACAAATGTTCCCTGAGATTAGTCCTTGGAACTTTGAAATCTGGTGCTTGTATTTAAATTATACTATTCCCTAATCGTCTGTGTTCAGTAAAACTTTTATTGCATGGATTGTTGCCTCAAAATCTCTCTCATGGTATCTATTCTTTTTCTTTTCTAGAAGCCCACATTTTTTAGCACACTCAGCTACTCTCTCAGATTCCAGTCTTTTCTACTTTGTATTCTTTACATTTACCACCATCAGATTATTGCCAGACATTTCTCACCAGCTTGTCTTCTGCTCAAAATGAAATAACCCAGAGTCTATTCTAGTCGAATTCACTTTGCTTCTCATATTGTGAGAGGCAAACGTTAAGTGCAGTGGCTCCCGAGTCTCCTTTCCTTCCCCAAGAAGCCCTGACCCCAGAAGATAGAACTTTGCAGGTCCTGGCAGCACCTGAGCCATCTCATGCTGTCCCTTCCAGTGTGAAGTGTGTGCGGTCACGTATTTCTTCCCTCCCAGACCCAGCCCAAACCCAACCAGCTCATTCCATTCCACTGCTTCAACTACCTCAGCAATAATTTAATCAAATCATGGGAAAATTTTTTTTTTTTTGACACAACTCGAAAATTCTTAAGATGGCTTGAATTGTCTAAGTGAACTTGAGTAAGAGTATCAGTAACTCAGCGGTACATTTGCAATCTTTTTGGTATACCTCTCGATTTTCTTCATGACCAAAATTGCTCTGATGAAATAGACATTTCTTATGTAGTGATTTGCTTTTTTTTTCTTTTTTAATAATGCATTTGTAATTTTCCCAGCAGTTTTGGGATTCCTATGTTTGTTTAACAGCTACTATGTGACAAACAGTACACTACCTGTTTTACAGAAAAGAACTTTCTGATTCTTAAATGAACAGGAAGTCTCAGTGCTGATAATCACTGGAGATTATGGCATGAGTCATATTTTCAGACAAAAAAAGAAAAGAGAAGCAAATATTTCTGTTTAACTTCCAAAGAGTTTTATCCTTGTTTAAAGACTGCACACAGTCTTGAAGTTTGAAATTTTCACACAGAATTTACACAAATGTTGAAAATTTACCCAACCAATATGGGATAACAAAATTGGTCTGAAATGGTTATCATTCACAGATTTCTGTTTTTAGATGAGTGGTTTACGTAGTAAACCAAAGATAAGGAAAAACTGAAAAAGTCTTACAAACTTTAAACTCCGATTATTCTTATGTTCTCTACTTTTTAAATATACATGCTTTCTATCTTTATTTCTTTACCTTAGATTGCTAGCCAGACAGCTTATTATTTTCATGAATAAATTAGCACATAATTTATATAGTTTTGACCCCTCCCCTCAGAAAACCATAATTAGATTTTTCATCAATTACAGCCTTGTGTATGAGATTTTATAAGGTTTTAGTTGTCTTCATTCATTTGCTTACACAACACAGAGGGCGACTTGTGTTCCATGTTGTTCTACCCCATAAAATTTTAAATGAGAGTCTTCATCCATCATATTAATAGTCCAATTAAGAGTGCACAGCATGCTGTGTTTCTACCTGATTTACCTCCCCCAGCAAACAAGTAGACAATATTTCTGGTTAGATTCATGGTATTAAGATTATCGGGGAAACTAAGATTTAAACCTACAGTTCCACTGTTAATAATGCCAAATGTAATGTTTTCGAGCAGCAAGGTCCGCATACTATCATTCCTATCAACGCATCTCATGCAGGAGGAGCCCTGCAGGGAGATCATCTCAGCTGATGTGAAACCCATTCATTGTCCAGTACTAATTATAAACTATTAAAGATGTGACATTTTCCAGTGTGCCTAGACCTTTCATGAGGGTTGTGATAGCACCACTAAGTCAATTGATTAAAATACTATCATTTGTCTACATGACTCTCTTTCAATGTAAAATGTTTCACATTATTAGTCAATGGAGTCGTCTGCACAAAGCTAATGCTTAATCTCAGTAATGAGCAACATTAATCAAAGTCTAACAGGACTAATCAGGCTTCAGACAATGCAACCATTTAGAAAAGTTTGCTAATGAGTGTTTTAAGTGGAAGTGAGTGATTTTATTCTTAGGTAAAATATCACTATTCATGAGCATCCACTGGAAACATTAAGCCCTCGTAGAAAGGCCACTGCTGTAGCCTTCCATAATTACCTGTAAAAACTTCCTCGACAATGGTCAGGAATTGAATATAATTGCATAATATGCAATTTCAGTGCCCAGCAGCTTTCTAGACCATGTATCACTTGTCAAACTTCGTCTTAGGTTAGCATAATGTTTTTCTCTAGCTACTCAAGAAGGTCAGGTCCATTCTGCATTCATTTTCTGAGTTTAGCACTGAACAAACAAAAGGGAATGACAAGTTCCAAATAAATTAAACAAACTGACTAAAGTGAAGGAGAATAAGACACAATAAGAGGCAGGGAATGACTGCATCCAAGCCTACCCTTGTTCGTTATTTATTTACTCCTCTTTTCCCCTTATCACTCTAATATTTTGAACAGAAGTTCTACTCCAAAGGTGTCCCTGGACAGTTCTAAATATCCCTGGAACCCATGAATGTTACCTTACATAGCAAAAATGATTAAATTAAGGGTCTTGAGATGGGAAATTCCCCCAAAGACTCCAGAGGAATGCAGCTCTGCAGACACCTTGAGTTGAGTCCAGTGAGGACCATTTCAGACTTCTGACCTCTGGAACCGTAAGATAGTAAATCTGTGTTGTTTAAAGCCACTGAATATATGGCAATTTGTTACAGTAGCAATAAGAAGCTAAAAATACCACTCACATTGCATCTACAACAAATTCCTGTATGTTATCCATCTAAATGTTTTCCGTTTGCACCCCCCAAAATTCTCGATTAGAACAGCACCATGAAAAAAAGAAAAGAATAAAGAAAGAAAGAAAAAAAAAAAAGAACAGCACCATGATCTTCCTCAATTACCTTGTTTATTTTTTAAGTTTTAAAAAAGATCTATTTATTTATTTTTAGAGAGAGAAAGTGCACACACATGTGCAAATGTGGGCAGAGATAGAGGGAGAAAGAGAATCCTCAAGGAGATTGCCTACTGAGTGTGGGGCGCAGTGGGGGGCTCCATCTCGGGACTCTGAGATCATGACCAAAATCAGCAGTTGAACACTTAACTGACTTAACTGACTGAGCTACTTAAGGCACCATTTTTTTTCCTCAATCACCTTCTTTACAAGAATATTGGGTGAACATCTTGGGGTATTTGGCATTTTGCCATGTTCACAGAGCTTGCTGGTGTGAGCCTCAGGCCTTGGGAGAAAAGAGAGGTTCATTCTTGTTCAAGTGGTCAGACTTGCATTAAGGTGATAACTTTTACTATTCTCCTTTGTTTTCAACTTTACCACAGACATTGAAAGAGCAACAACAACAAAAAAATACTTTTCTTAGATAAAAAGGGATAAATGCCCCAACTAGGTATTCCTGGTCTCCCGCATTCTGCTCCTAGCTGCATGGTTCACTGTGCGTCATAAACACACTAAAAACACTCCAAAAAATAGAAATTAACATGATCTGATAAAGGAGTTTTAGATTCATTTCTTTCTCTGTGAAATTGAGTCTATGTTGAAATATAGTGAATTCAGTTCAGAAAGTGATGTGTTGTTTTTTGTTTGTTGATTTTTAAAGTATGTTTGAAACTGTAGTGAAACAGAGAACCCAAGAACCAAGAAAACAAAACCACAGGCACACTGGGTACGCTTCTAAAGCCATGCCCAGAGCTGCTCTCCTCTCCCCTGCATTGCCTCTCTGCCAGTGTCTCTGCTAATCACACACTACAAAAGTTTAAGATCTTGAAAATGACTGATTTACACTTGCTCAGTCAGAGATCTGTCAAGGGTGGATATGAGTTCAATAGCTGATAATTTTTTTCTCTTAAAATCAATGGCTGTTCTTCTTCATCCTGGAGGAATTGATTAGGTATCACTGATGTCCCTGCTCAAATTCTGATTAGATCATTATCTAAGTGAATAAAAGGATCTGCCCACTAAAGCCACTGAAGTACATGATCAGAGTCCTCTAGTCACGTTGTGACCTCACGCGCTCTCCATGGATTTTTTTCCTGTCCTAACATAAGGACCATTTTTACTCCAACGACCTTGATTAGAAAAGTTTTCCTAGGGTTTCACTTGGATGAAAGCAATGATTCAAAATGCTGAGTTACTCATTAATGCATCAGGTCACCAGGGGTTCCTGGTTCTCTACCTTCTGGGTTTATGCCTGGAATGCACTTCAGAAACCCCTGGAAGTCCTGCAGGCTCCTGTCCCAAGTTCTAGTTAACAATTTTTGAGCAAGTTTCTAGTGTGAAGTCTACTTATCCAGAGTATGAGGACTGGTCATGGTCAAGATGATGCCTAATACATCAATCAAAATATTAAAGTGACCCAATGAACAGAATCTGTTTGGCTGACAAGAGAATAGACATGAACTATGAAGACATTAGAATTTTTAGTTGTTTTGGGGTGTCTGGGTGGGTCAGTTGTTTAAATGTCTGACTCTTGATTGCAGGTCAAGTCATGATCTCAGGGTCATGAGATTGAGACCCTCTTGGGCTTCAAACCTGTTTGGGATTCTCTCTCTCTCTCTCTCTCTCTCTCTTCTTCCTCCACCTCTTCCTCCTCTCCCACTGTCTCTCCCCATCTGTGTGCACATTTGCTCTCTGTCTCTTGATAAAAAAAAGAAAGAAAGAAGAAGAAAGAGAGAAAGAAAGAGAAAGAAAGAAAAAGAAAGAAGAAAGAAAGAAGAAAGAAAGAAAGAAAGAAAGAAAGAAAGAAAGAAAGAAAGAAGAAGAAGAAGAAGAAGAAAGAAAGAAAGAAAGAAAGAAAGAAAGAAAGAAAGAAAGGAAAGAAAACATTCTGGGGAAAAAAAAGAATTCTTAGTTGGTCTGAGCCACTGATGTTTGGTGTTTGTTTGTTACTACAGCATAATCTACCCTGTTCTGACTGATACATATACCTATAAAATGACATACACACAACAGTGAGAAAGTAAGAGCAAGAGTGAGTATGAAGAGTATATTTAGTGAGATAATAAAGGGATTGGGTAAGCCGCAAATAGTCAAGAAACAGCAGAAATATGAATCCCTGTTCCTTCCTCCTTGTACTCCCCAGGATTACAGTACCCAGCCCCTTTATGTATAATGACCTATTAAAACAACAAAATATCCTGAGGAGACCCAAATGGTGGCAGATGTGCTTTCATATTCATTTACTGAGAAAATAAATGATGAAAAAATCCTAATACGCCCATCACCCAGTTACCCCAACTGGGTGACAGACATCACAGAGGGCACATGATGTGATGAGGACTAGGTGTTATACTATATGTTGGCAAAATGAATTTAAATAAAGAAAAAAAAGAAAGAAAAAACCCTAATATGAATTTAGACATGCATCACAGTTTTAATTCAAAGTGGCTTATAATTGCACTTTCAATTCAGTTTTGGACGTTAGAAAAATGCAAATCCGTATGTGTAAGAGACATTATTCAGTCTTGTGGGCTGTGCTTGGTGTGTTTATATTTTAGCAAGCGCTGGCTGCACTCCATTGTCTGCTAGCAGTATCTGCCCTTTGCTGCTCCGATAGGAAGACCACACAGCTTAGTGAGTACTCCCCTACGCAGCACGGTGTCACTCGCTTCTCAACTTCTGTTCTCAGTGTGTTCCCCTGGCCTAATCAGTGTTCAATATCTAACTAGTTCCTCAACTGTCAGTATTTTGGCTATTTCCTATTTCCACTGGGGCACACCTTTATTTGAAAACTTCTAAGCTAACTTACCTTTTTCTTTATTTTCAGCATTAAGAGCAGAGCCTCATGATCTCCTCTATGATTCTTTATCAGTTTGTTTGTCTTGCGGTGAGCAGGATAAAATAAAGAAACCACTTACTGGTGTTAACAACTGTTAACTGACAACTGAAGCCAAATCCCCCTCTCTGACATTATCTCATTTGACATATATTCTTTGAGCCCCCTTCATGCTAATATTGGAAAGAGTGGGAAATAGGAGCTGGGCTTCAATTTCCACTTGCCAACAATCTCGGTTTCCCCAAATGGGACAGACTGACAGTCACCAAAGTCAAGACCCAGACTACAGAAATAAGAATGGTGTTTATTGATTTGCCTTTAGAAATGTAGCTATCAGGACCCAAGATGCTCAAATCTATTATTCAGCATGAACTTCCATATAATCAGGATGGTGATTGTTGAGCCAGATATAAATAGATGTGGTATAAGCTGTACAGTCTTAAAGACTTACATTACCAAATCCATTATTCAGGGAACCGACATTTCTGAACCACTAAGAGTGGCCAAGAAGAACTCCTTAACACCCTGTCCTTCTAGTCTCCATCCACAGCTCTCCTTTTCTAGGAGCACAGCCTTCTTCAAGTGTAGCTGCAAGATAGAATGAGGAAAAGGATCGGTCTGAGCACAGGCCTTCACCTCATCTCTGTTTTTCTTATTCTTCATTTAGCCTAGAGGATGCTTGCTCATGTATTAGTAATAGCACCATCACCACCACACATCACCACCGTCACCATCACCACAACACCACCACCACAAATGCACGTGGAAAGTGTTGATGGTATTTGTTTAAGTCTCAGAATCTTAGACAACTTGTTCTATTTATGTATTTTGCCGGGGGCAAATTTTGCCATTCCTTTTCTCTCTGTGAAATATAAATGTCCTGGGAAACTCTCTTTGTTCAGCTATGAATTCAACTTTGAATTTTTCAAAGCTGTAACATATACAGCATACATTATATTGCACACTGAAGTGTTTAAATAGAGATTTTTTTTATCCCAACTTAAATCAATAAGAGAATGGTGTCATCAAAATGGTGAAATGGGAGTTGTCTATAATCTTTGTCCCCAAGGACAGTGATTTTGACAAGTGTACATTTATGGGAGTAAAGGGGTTCAGTGAAAAAATTCCAGCACCCTGCTAGAGAAAAAAAAATTGAAGTTTGGATATACTGAAATGAGTAAGAGGACCAATTGCACTTTATCTGCATCACCCCTTCTCCCAAGGCAACACAATTAAGTGTAAAATGAAAATTTCTCAAATCAGGATTGCTTCCACTGAAGAAAGGAAGAGGTGAGTGCGCACCCAGCTTTCCCCAGTATATGGATGATGCAAAAAAGATCCACTTCACTCTCACCCTGTGTAGAAATCTGAGATGAGCTGCATGACTGAGGGGTGAAGAGCAGCTGGGAGAACAGCAGTCAGGACTCTCAAAAGGTATCAAAGGGACAGAGATCCTAGTAACTTCTTAGTGGACTCCATCAGGAAGCCTGCCCATGAGCCACTAGGGCCTCCTCCCTATATATCTCCACACTCAACAACTGGCCCACAAGCAGCCTCAATAATCTACATGCTTTACGAATACGCACACTCTGTCCAGAGTGTCCAGTTCCCTGTATTAGCTCCAGGGGGTAGTGAGAGTGAACCTTTGCCGATGGCTAGTGAGCATGTGCAAAAACGTGGCTCAGTATAGGGCTGGGAGAAAGGACGTAAGCCTGAGAATTTGGAATGACCCTAGCAAAAGCAAGCAGAAAGCTGGTAGCACCTGGCCTGGCTTTCAGGATTGAGTGAAGGCACACAATCATTAGAAATCATCCCTCAAAGATAACCTGAAGGCTGGGGGAGGGGGGGGACGGGGGCGGTGGCACCTGGGTGGTTCAGTGGTTGAGCATCGGGCCTTGGCTCAGGTTGTGATCCTGGATACTGGGATGGAGTCCGCATCGGGCTCCCCTTGGAGCCTGCTTCTCTTTCTGCATATGTCTCTGCCTCCCTCTCTGCATATCTCATAAATAAATAAATAAAATCTTAAAAATATATATGAAGTATGGGGTAGGCATATGCATAGAAAAGTTCTGAGAAGGGCGCATGGGTGCCTCATTCAGTTAAACATCCAACTCTTGATTTCACCTCAGGTCATGATCTCAAGGTTATGAGATAGAACCCCACCTGGGGCTCCAAACTCAACGAGAAGTCTGCTTCAGAGTCTCCCTCTCCCTCTACCCCTCCCCCTGCTCTTTCTCATTGGTTCTCTCAAATTTTTGACCCAAAGCAATCTTTTCCAAGACACGTTATAATAAAACTGTCCAAAAATCAAAAACAAAGAAACAATTTTAAAAGCAGCAAGAGAAGACAATACCCTCACATGCAAGAAACTTCTCATGAGGCCATCAGCGGTTTCTGTGCAAAAACCTTCTATGCCAGGAGATAATGAAATAATGCATTCGAAGTGCTGAAAGACAAACTGGAACCTAGGATACTCTGTCCTGCAAAGGTGTCTATCAGAAATGAAGATGAGATAAAGACTTTCCCTGACACTTAGACGCTGAGGAATTTCATCAACACCAGGCCTGCCTTACAAGAAATGTGGGAATTACTTCAAGCTGAAATAGAAGGACAGTAATTAGGAACATCAAAATATAAAACACATCAATAAAGACAAATATATAGTGAAATTCAGAAAACATGATACTGTAATATGGTGGTGTGTTAACCACTTAATTCTAGTATAAAGGTTAAAGGACAAAAGTATTAAATATAACTATATCTACAACAGTAAGTTAATGGATACACAATATAAAAAGAGGTAAATTGTTATATTAAAGCATAAAATGTGAAGGGAAGAGTAAAGGGCAGAGTGTTTCTATGTGATCAAAGTGAGGTTATAATCACCTTAAAGTAGACTATTATAGCTATAAAATATTTTATGTAAGCTTCACAGTAACCACAAAGTAAAAACCTACAGTAGATACACAAAAGATAAAAAGAATGGAATCAAAGCATATGCACCAAGAATACTGAATGTGGAGAGAACAGTCTTTTAAATAGTGTGGGCAAAACTAGATATTCACATGAAAAAGAGTGAAATTGGACCTCTCTTAAACCACTCACAAAAATAAAGTTGAAATGGGTTAAAGACATAAATGTAAGGTCTGGAACTGTAAGACTTCTTGACGAAAACATAAGGGAAAAGCTCCCTGACATTGGCCTTAGCAACCGGTTTCTGGATCGGAAGCCAAGAGCACAAATAAACAAGTGGGACTGTACCAAACCAAAAAGCTTTTGCATGGCCAAAGAAAACATCAACGAAATGGCAAGGCAAACTATGGAATGGGAGAAATACATGTGCCAACCACACATTGATAAGGGGCTAATATCAAAAATATATGAGGAACCCATACACCTCAGTAGCAAATAACAAATAATCTGATTTTAAAATAGACAAAAGATCTGATTAGATATTTTTCCAAAGAAGGCATACAAATGGCCAACAGGGATGTGAAAAGTTGTTCAACATCACTCATCATCAGGGAAATGCAAGTATGCAAAAGAAACCCACCATGAAATACCACCTCCTATGTGTTAGAAAGGCTATTATCAGAACAAACACACAAACAAAAGATGAGGAGTATTAGCAAAGACAAGGAGAAAAGGAGCCCCTTGTGCTCCGCTGGTGGGAATGGGACCCGGTGCAGCCACAGTGGGAAGCAGCATGGAGCTTCCTCAGAAAGTTAAAAACAGAACTAACATTTGATCAGCAATCCCAGCTCGGATATATAGCAGAAGGAAACGGAGTATTTCAAACGGGGATATCTACATTCCCAGGTCTATTGGAACATTCCTCAAAATAGCCTCACAATTCCACAAGACTCGGAAACAGCCCAAGTTTCTACTGACTGATGAATAGGTAAAAAAAAAAAAAAAAAAAAAAAAAAAGGATATATATATATATATAATAAATTATAGGTATTTAATATACAGTATGGTGCCAGTAGTTAACAATATTGTAATGCAAAAATGTGCTGAGATAGTAGACCTTAAAGTTCTTACCATACACACACACACACACACACACATACACACACAAAGGTTATTATGTGTGTGAGGTGATGAATGTGTTCACTGACCTTACTAAGGTAATTCTTTTGCGATATATATATATATATATATATATATATATATATATATATATATATATCACTCTCAAAATATTCAATATTCAGTATAAAATCTATTCATTATTTTCTATGTATAAAATAGATGCATTTAGTAAATATTACATATATTATATAAATTTTATACTATATAAAATCATATAAATTTTACATACTATATATTATTAAATATATATTATATATCCAAATATGTGAATATATATATAAAATCATCATGTATACTTTAAACTTATGCAATAATATGTATCAAATATATCTCATTAAACCTGGGATAAGTTTTTTAATAATAAAATAATTTGGCCTAAAACATCCAAAATGTAAATATGTAACCATTTGCCTAGTTTTAAATAGAATAGTGATTGAAAAAGAAATATTAGGAAAAATAACTCAGTAATATGAGTACAAATGGCATCTTACATTTCTGAATTTCAGTATGAAAATGAGAATTCCTTCAAAATATTTCCTAGGGAAGTAAGCAAAATTAAATGCCACCCAGGTTTTCTGTATTTATTTCCATATTTCCGTATTTGAAATCTTGCTAACTGATTTCACTGCTGCTGTTTTCCTGCATTTTGTAAGTTTATATATATTATTTTAAGAGAGTGAATACTCCTCCATCCTGAATCAATGTGTTTCTCTTCTAACTTTTATTGATTGCATGAATAATATTCTAACAATAATAGAGGAAATAATATGAAAGAAATATAGCCACTAGATATATCAGCTGTTTTACTTTTTTCCACAAATGCATGCGCTTTAGACAAAATAAAATTAATGACATAGCTTTTTTATGCTTTTTTATTTCATATTATTATTTTTATTTTGATATTATACCAGACCCAGCTTCGTGTTAGCGTACAGTCCTTACAGTGCCTACAGCTTTGTGATATTTAAGGATCCCATAATATCATGTCATATTTATGTACCATGATTTACCTAATCCCTTATCATTCAACATGTGTTTTCGCTTTTATTTTCCAATACATAAATAATGCTGCAAAATCTATATGTGTGCTCTATATTTTCTGATTTTGAATGCTTCTTCGGGTAAATTTTCTAAGGAAAATGATTTGGGGATATAATTGTAGTGTTTTTATATCTTACATTGCAAATACAATAATTCACACATTCCCCATGGATATTATGGCTCTCTCTCTCTTTTTTTTTTTTTTTCACTACATATTTGCAACACTAGTAAATGTGGCTGCACCTTTCTTTCAAAAACACTTCTTACCTGTAACCGGGCTGGCCCTGGGGAATGGACTCCTCATTCAACTCTATTAGCAGCTTCATGGGGAGAAGGAAATTTTCCCAGCGGCACGGTGGGAGAAGGAGGGCTTCTTCTTCAGATCTTAGTTTCCACTCCTAGAGATTGTGTTTTAAAACCTCCCTCTTGGAGAGACTATTCTGAGGAAAAACATTTTTCCTTGAGCCTGAGTTTCCAGAAGTGAGAAGAACATTGAGATTCAGAGAAATGAAGGATGGTATTGAATTAGAAAGCTGTACCAGACCACGGGTAGCCAAGAGCTATTGAGAATTTTTTCTACTGCTATGGTATGAATTTCTCCGTTAAGATTGTGTTTTATATAATACATTTCATGAAATTGCGTAATTCTTTTCACAAGTGTCATGTGCTAAACGCACTAAATGTAAGACCTACCTTCTAACAATTCTTAAGTGTAAAATACAATAGTGCTAGTGATAGGCCCAACGTTACACAGTAGATATTTAGACTTTAATCACCTTGCATGACTGAAACTGCATACCTATTGGATAGCAACTCCCCTTCCCCTCACCCCCACTCATGTCCCCTGACAACCACCATTCTACTGTCTGCTTCTATGAGCTTGACTACTTTTAATTCCTCACATAAGTGGAATCGTGCAGTATTTGTTCTCTATATGGCTTATTTCACTTAGCCTAATGTCCTCGAAGTTCACCCATGATGTGGCTTATGGTAGGATTTCCTTCCTTTTAATGATAAATAATATTCTCTTGTAAATAGAATCTAAATAATTAGATATAATAGACATCTTATTGTAAATAGAACATAAATAATATAAATTCTTCCACTAATGAACATTTACATTATTTCTACATCTTGGCTATTCTGAATTAATGCTGCAATGAACATGCAGATATCTCTTTCAGATAGTGATTTCTTTTCCTTTGAATAAATACCCAGAAGTGATATTGATGAGTTATATGGTAGTTCTATTTTTCTTTGACTTTTTGAACGACTTCAATATTGCCTTCTAGTGTGGCTGTACCATTTTACATCCTCACCAATAGTGCATGGGGGTTCTAATTTCTCCACATAGTTACTAACAATTGTTATCTTTGTGTTTTGGGGTAATAGGCCTCTTAAACATTATGAAGTGACATATTGCTGTCACTTTTACTTGAATGTTTTTGATTACCAGTGATGTTGAGTATCTTTTCATATAGCTGTTAAGCATTTGTATATTTTCTTTGGAGAAAGCTATGGTAATTAAAACACAATGGTATTGGCATAAAGGTCTGTAAAAATAGACCAATAACACAGAATAGAATACAGAGTAGAGAGCCGGGAAATAAACCCACGTATATAGTCAGCTGACCTTTGACAGTGGTGCCGAGAACCAAAGAAATGATAGTCTCTTCAACAAATACGTTGAAAAAACTAAATATCCATATATCAAACTGGACCCTCATCTTAGACCATGCACAGAAACCAGATCAAAATAGTTTAAAGATTTAAACGGAAGCCCTGAAACTGTAAAGTTCTCAGATTCTTCTCAGCTAAGGAAATAATGAACAGAGTGAAAAGACAATTCACAGAATGAAAGAAATATTGGCAAACCATACATCCCATAAGAAGTTAATCTCCAAAATACATGAGGAACTTCTACAACTTAATATCAAATACATAAACAAAAAAAGAGATAAAGAATCCAATTTAAAAGTGCACAAAGGATTTACATGGTCATATAATTCTTTATAGTAGAGGAACTAACCTGTTTTTTTTTTATTTGATATGAATGCTTTGATATTTGATTTCATTTTTTTATTTTAGTTCTATCATTTGGAAATATACAGATGATCTATCTTCAGTTCTCAATGCGAAAGTTGACATTTATTTGTAATCTCTTGTTAAAATTAACTTAAATCTTAGAAATGCCCATCCATTCAACATATTGAAGTGTTTATTTTCTTTAGCCAGATTGCAACTCATTTTCCTGATTAGCATAAACATTTCCTTTCACTGAGTTTATCACAATTACTTTATCATTAGTAAATCTAGAGAGAGAGAGAAAACGTTGTAATATTTCTATTACCATTTTGACCCATTGTTCTTGTTCGCCTACGTTATAGTGATTAAATTAGTATTTTATATTGTGTTTTAAAACCTGATAGGGCTGATAGTACTTCCTGATTCACATACATCTGTATGTAGTTGACCCTTGAACAACATGAGGGTGAAGGGGGCTGACCTTTGGCACGGCCACAAATCTGCACATAAATTCAATTTCTCCAAAACTTAACTACTAATAGTTCACTGCTGACTGGGAACCCTTACCAATAACATAAACAGTAGATTATCACATATTTTGTATTTTGTATGTTTTATGTGCTGTATCCTTGCAATAAAGCAAGCTGGAGAAAGGAACATGTGATTAAGAGATCATAAGAAAGAGGGGTGCCTGGATGACTTAGTCAGTTAGGCGGCCGACTCTTTAATTCAAGCTCAGGTCATGATCTCAGAGTCTTGAGATTGAGCCTCACATCAGGCTCTGCATTAGGTGTGGAGACTACTTGAGACTCTCCCTCTCCCTCTGCCCTTCCCCCACTTATGCTCTCTCTCTCTAAAATAAATAAATGAGATCTCAAAAAAAAAAAAAGAGAGAAATCATAAGAAAGAGAACTACTATGAATGAACTGTACTGCAGTTATTGGGAAAAGTATGCATATGAATGCACTTGGATAATTCAAACCCATGTTGTTCAAGGTCAACTATATGCATATATACATCGAAGTATATATGTATACACACATATGTATACACATGTATATATGCACACATGTTCTTTATTTTCCAATAAATGCATAATCAGTTGGTTACAAAGCACAACCTCCCGGGGTTCAATTCAATTTACCAACATACAGAATAACACCCAGTGCTCAAACCGTCAAGTGCCCCCTTCAGTGCCCGTCACCCAGTCACCCCCATCCCCCACCCTCCTCCCCTTCCACCACCCCTAGTTCGTTCCCCAGAGTTAGGAGTCTTTATGTTCTGTCTCCCTTTTTGATATTTCCCACACATTTCTTCTCCCTTCCCTTATATTCCCTTTCACAATTATTTATATTCCCCAAATGAATGAGAACATATAATGTTTGTCCTTCTCTGATTGACTTACTTCACTCAGCATAATACCCTCCAGTTCCATCCACGTTGAAGCAAATGGTGGGTATTTGTCGTTTCTAATGGCTGAGTAATATTTCATTGTATTACTATATTTTGACTTAATACTTTCCGTAACTTTGTATGTATCTTTATCTATTAAAATTCTCTTATATATAAATGACCAATGTAACCAAATGAAGCTTGTTTTTTTTTTCTCTCCAAATAATACTCATCTTCTCATTACATATATTTCTAAATACTATTGGTTTCTAATTATTTTAACATTGAATTCTCATCTTCTAACTTATGACCAGATGCATTAATGCCTCTGTATCTGGTCATCATATTCTTTATGCTATCTGGCTGCTATTTTTCCTTAATGCCTACTAATTTTTGAAGGAAATACAGCAGAGTCACATCTGACTGAGAGTTAAGTTCTAAAAATCAGGGAATGGAGCAAAAAGAAAAGAGTCAAAATCAATCTCAAATGTCCTCTAACAACTAAAGAAGAGGGTACCTGGTCTTGTGAACTATTTCTCAACCTTTCCAAGCACTAGTGAGCTGATCATCACTAAGCAAGGTTACCCCTGCCGGGGGGGAGCAAGCAAGGCCAATAAAATAATAATTCTGAGCATAGAACACATATGTGCAATTATTTGCTTTATAAAGTTACTCAGGAGTTCATTTTGGAAATAGGCTTTATATTTTGTAAATATTTTCTTTATTCATTTGAGAGAGAAATAAAGAGAGTGTGCACATGCATGAGTAGGGGAGGGATAGACAGAGAGGGAGAGAATCTCAAGCAGACTCCACAGTGAGCACAAAGCCAGTCCCACACCCCAAGATCGTAACTGAGGCCAAAACCAAGAGTTGGTTGCCCAACCAGCTAAGCCACTCGGGCCCCTGGAAATAGGCTTTAACAACTCAATATGCTTCTATTTCTAATAGCAGCAGGCTTCCTTTGTGCCAGGCATACAGGGATGCACTGCATCTAAGACTTGACGCCTTCATCATGAACGTCCTATTTTATGAGACTAACAGGTCATGTCCTGGTGCACACATCTAGTTCATGGCAGAGCCAAAATTCTAACTCAATATTTCTGGCTGCAAAACCGCACTCTGCTAATTGCAAACAATCCTGTGCAGAGGAAGATGCAGACAATAAATTTAAAACTCTAAATATCGTCTGAAAAATGTTAATCCCATAATATGGATACATAATTTTATAATTTGCTGTCAGCATTAGACATTATTACCCCATGTAACATTTTGTTGCCTTCCAAATAATTAATATACTTGAAACAATGTCATAAATGTATTAATCACTTTATGTTTCCCAAATAATGTCAACTGCTCTAGCATTTCTTACCAACAATACAGTGACATTAGAATTTTAAAATCAGTATTTTGAAGAGTATAAGTTGATGTCAGAAAAGTTAGCAAAGAAATACAGTTATAGCTCTTCTCCCTCAAGCTACTTTTGTTCTCATTACAGGAGAAATGTTTTTCAAATGGAAGTTCACCCCAGAAAAAAATCTTTCCAGCCTAATGCAGTATTTTGCAATTACCTAAGTGAGATGTAGGCCCCAAATTAGGCAAAATTTAGTATGACTCAAATTTTCTGAGACTCATAGAGGTAGCCTTCTATATTACTTTGAACAGTGTTCCACATAAAATGCAGCCATTTTCCTGCAATTACCTTAAACCACAAGACCAAATTTCCTTACTTAACCTGAGATTACAGATGTAGTGGAGAGAGTGGTCTCTTGATCAGAAAGACTTCAATTTGATTCTACAAGGGTTTTTATTCTTGTATTTTTTTGTTTTCCATAGATGCACACTCTGGAGCAACAGAGTGATTTTTATGAGCGCTAGTTTCTGCATCTGTCAAATGAGTGTAATACTGTGCATCCTACAAGGTTATTGGGAAGGTTAGATGCAGTTGATTCCTAAAGCACCTAACACAGAACTTGGCACTTAAAAAGTTCAATTGGCAGATAATGCCTCTCCTTCATTTTGCCATTCTCTTTATGCTCTGCTCCTCCTCCTCCCCCTCCTCCTTTTCTTCTTCTTCTTCTTCTTCTTCTTCTTCTTCTTCTTCTTCTTCTTCTTCTTCTTCTTCTTCTTTCTTCTTTTCTCCTTCTTCTTCTTCTTCTTCTTCTTCTTCTTCTTCTTCTTCTTCTTCTTCTTCTTCTTCTTCTTCTTCTTCTTCTTCTTCTTCTTCTTCTTCTTCTTCTTCTTCTTCTTCTTCTTCTTCTTCTTCTTCTTCTTCTTCTTCTTCTTCTTCTTTTCTTCTTTCTTCTTCTTCTTCTTCTTCTTCTTCTTCTTCATCTTCATCTGGTGGTCATCCTCCTCCTTTATTCCCATCCTTATCATCACCATCTCTTGTCACCATCATCATCACCATCAACACCATCATCATCATTCCTCCATATTAAGTACTTATTCTGTTCTAGCACCAAACTGAATACATTGTAACCATATAATCACATTTATCCTCACAACACAAGACCCACCCTACATGAGGACATTGTGGTCAAAGGTAGTTAAATATTTCACTCAAGTCCCATAGGTTGTGGATATCTTCCCTTTAACCTCTTACTGTTGAAGTATTCCAGGGCTCTAGGATTGATACCTTCCCATTAAATTTCTTTATCATCTATCATGTCTCTTGAGTCTCATGGCTTTTGATGCCATCTGTATATCAATGACATATATGCATATGTGTATATATTCTATCTCAAATAATCCCCCAAAATTCAGAGACACAGTTATCCTGAAATAAAGTACGCTAGTTTATGTCAGTCTCTGCTCATACTCTGAGTAAGTTTTCTCAGGTCAGAGCATAAGAACATTTGTCTTTTTTTAGGCAAAGTTGTCTAAAAGACTCAAAAGTCATGAACCCTGCCACTTAACTCTCTAACCTTGTCATATACCTTCTTGCCATCACTAGCTCTGCTCTCACCAGGAAGGTCTCTTTGCTGTTACTTGAATACTGCAGGAGTTTTGCATTTGCTATTTAATCTCCTCTTTCCCTGAGTATTTGCATGATCCTCTGTCTCACTTTCTTTTAGTGTTTGCTTGAAGGTTTCTTTCTCAGTGATGATTTTATGAACCACTCTATTTAAAATCCACAATATACGACCATGCCAACATCCCCTGCCCTCCTTCCTAGCCTTATTTTTAAGCACATATTACCTTTTTAAATATTTTCTAGGAGCTGTTATTCATTTATGCATTTGTACTCATTCTCTCCCCTACTAGACTGTAGGACCATGAGGGAAGAGTTTTCAGTCAATTTTGTTCACTAGGGAAGCCTGGGTAGCTCAGTGGTTTAGCACCGCCTTCAGCCCAAGGTGTGATCCTGGAGACCTGGCATGAGTCCCATGTCAGATTCCCTGCATAGACCCTGTTTCTCCCTCTGCCTGTGTCTCTGCCTCTGTGTGTGTGTGTGTGTGTGTGTGTGTGTCTTATGAATAAATAAATAAAATCTTAAAAAAATTTTGTTCACTAGTGGAACTAAAGAATCAAGAACAGTACATAATGACTAATAAACATTGTTTGAAATAAACGGATGGGTATTTGTACTGAATAATAGTTGAGGAGTTACTGTTGATATTGACACATGGGGAAACCATTCCAGAAGTCAGAAGACATAGCATGTCAGCAGATGCATGCTCTAATGAGTAAGCTGTGATGTTCATGTAAAAAAATAGATGACTATGGATAGAAATTGGAAGTGGATTATCTAGATTACCATGCTGTTGCAATAGCCCTAATGAGAACATATACAGATTATATGAACATATAAGCATAGATTCAAGAGGTACTGTGAAGGTATTATTAAACAACTTGGCAATGGGATGGAAATAAAGTATAAAGAGAAGACACAATCATGCTATAATTTCAGATCATAGGGATTTTAGGTCAGTGTTGCTGTTAACAATACTAGGAAGTAACAGACTCATGAATCAATTAATCAAAGGAACTGTTGTAGACATGTAGAGCAAAGATAAATTCAAAGATGAATCAGGTGATTGCTCTACACAAGAGGGAATTTTGCCCTTAAGGGGACACATGGAAATGTCTGGAGATGTTTCTTGTCATCACCACTGGGGGCAACAGGAGAATGCTACAATGCCCCCACAACAAATATACATCCTACGGTGTACCACACATTATATGACCCAAAATGGCAATAGTACTGAGGTGGAGAAATCCTAGCATTGAACATGCTGATTTTGAGATACAAGCTATGTATGTGCATAAACCCACTCAAAAGTCCCACTTAGAATTCAGAAGAGAAGTTCCTTCTAGTAATATAGTTTAAAATTCTATCTTTAATATTATTTATTATTTAATATTAATTATTATTACTCTATAGTTTAATATTAAGTATTTCTGATGGTAGTTGTGAAAATAAAACCATCAAGAAAACACAGTTTGAATAAGAAGCCAAACATAGAACTTTGTCAAATACATTTATACGTACCTGGATGATTAGGGAAGGTGAGTCAGCTCGAAAGGCAGAATTCGGATGGAATGCAATGCAGAGACTCAGTAACAGTGAGGGGGGGGACAGTTCAAGAAGATGTTTTAAATGACAGGTGAGATTGTATCTTTGACCCTTTGAGAATTAAGACTATAGCAAGGAATAGGCAAAATGTAAGACACAGTTTGATCAAGTGTCCAAGAGGCAGGGCCTGGGCAACTGGGTGTTGATGGTGCCACTACTCTAAGGGACAAAGCCAGAAGCAGACATAGTTTCTAGGGGAGAAGACCAGGACTGGAAGACAGACAATAATACTGTGTAGGAACAAGATAATTCTGCTCACTCAGGTGGGTTCTTTCTCTCCTGCTTGTTGACTTTTATTTGCTTGACCCTGTGTTTCTTCTCCTGCGAATGGTGACACTCAATTTACGTTGTGGTTCTGTGGTCAGGATTAAATGGCATGTTGTATATGGGGTACTCATTTCTTTCAGACCCCTTTTCTCACCTTCCTCCTCTGTGCTCTGTGTCAGTCTTTTTCCTCAGGCTTTCTGAGGAGCTTTGGCCAATGACAGCCACTGGTGGAGGATTAGAGTGTAGGAGGAAAGGAGAGATCAGGATATTACTGCCCCTCTTCCTCTTTGTTTCTGGAGATTCTCCATGGCTCCGACTTCTGCTGCATGCTCACCCCTTTTCCATGGTTTCAGATCATGCAGGATTGGCTCCTCAAAAGGTCTGGTACCTGGGCTGTGGCAACACCCTGTCCTCTCATCCTCCTTCACTTCTAGGCACTGTCCAGGCATCCTGGAATGCCTCATTGTGCACTGTTGGGGTTCTCTGCTTCTCTATCTGTTCTGAAGGCAATCACGTGGCTTAAGTTCCTGTTCCTGAAAGTTCCAGGGTGTCCAGTAACTCTGACTAATACTGTAAATGTTTCGGAAAAGTATGCAAATGCCTTCTTTGGGGTATATCAAGTTGCAAATATTGACTGTAAGTCCAGATGAAGATGTGTAAATTAATGTGGGCTCAGCACGACTTATGTATAAGTGTTTGATATCAGTACAGCCCTGAATCATCAATCATGAATCATCCCTGAGTTACTCGTGTTTTATAGTTATTGCATTCTGCTAAAGAGAAGCCAACGAAATGTTTAAATTAAGAGATGCTCTTTCCCAGGTATAGATTCATGAAAATTATATCCCTTCCGTTCTCGTATAAAGGATTTTGGAATCCACAGGCAATATTTTCAGCTACTGCAAGTTTCCAATTCTTCAAATGGATGTTTCTTACAAGGGCATTCAATAAAAGCTACGAGTAGAAGACACAATTTACTGGGGACAGTTGTTTCTGGACATGCGTAAATAAATTGAATGTAGGAATGTTGGTTTCTGATGCTGAAACTGAGAACAGTGAAGATCTTCAAAAAAAAATATATAAGAGAAATTTCAAGCACTCTTTATATTGTTCTTAGGAATCCCTTCTGGGGAACTGGAAAGACAATAAAGTCATTTGTCAACAAAAGAGCCATGTACGGTCTGAGCCAATCTTTCTTCAAAGCTATTTATCTCATTTGGTCTAATTCTTGTATTTCAGAATTCTTAAAATAAAAATAGCTGCAATGAACTCTTTGAGAACCAGGACTTAATTCTTATGTTAAATCCAACCTATGAATGAAAGGGTCTTTCTCAGGTCCTATTTTGCACACTTCTCTGCACATTCTGTTTTTTTTTCCAAGCCATAGTTCTGAGGTGCCTGCCCTGTAATATGTAGATCTGATGGACCGGCCTGATGCAAAGAGGTGGTCACCACATGCCAGTTTGGACCTACCCAAATTTTCTTATGTTCTTGCAATTTAGCAAAACCCTGGAGCAGAGAGTAGAAGGGTAAAGTCAGAAATTGTCAGGGCACCTGGTGGCTCAGTCAGTTAAGTGTCTAACTTTTGGTTTTGGCTCAGGTTGTGATCTCATGGTTGTGAGATCAAGTTTCATGTCGGGCCCCACGCCCAGTGCAGAATCTGCTTGAGATTCTCTCTCTCTCTCTGCCCTTCCCACTCATCGTGCCCTCTCTCTCTCTCAAATAAATAAATGAATCTTTAGAAATTCTCAATAAAAAGAAAAGTAAACGAATATGTTTTTACTTTTTCTTTTGATTCTCCCAACTTGGTGCAAAAGCCCACAGATCAGGTGTCTGACACCTTAGGTATTTTTCCAGTCCCAGCTCCCATGAGGTGGACTCTTAAACCCTCTGAATCTGTGTCCCATCTAGAAAATGACAGTGATAATTGGCTCTTACCCACCTCATCACTTGCACCAAGAATCAAATAACATGTGCAAAAGTATTTTCTCACATGTACAGTTCTCAAAACCATGAATAATCAATACAGTTATAATACAAGAAAGAGATGCAATTTTGAGGCATCAGAATTTTGCAAGAAGCACTTATGTATGAGATTGTACCTATGCACTGGTCCCTGGCAAACCCACACTCAGGTAACCCTGATGTCCTCTAATTTTGTGTATTTTTCCCCCACACCAGTTACAGTTCTAATCATGCAGGGTGGACAATTACCCAGTTATGGTTCATGGGTCTTGAAAAGGATATTTAAAGATCAAGGAACAACTTTGTTAGCTAACTGTCACCAAGCAGATGATTACACGGCATTAGGCAGCACAATTAAGAATATACTTGAAGAGGTGGGAAAAAAAAGCTTTTTTCACTCTGCCCTGGTCAACACTTGATTTTAGCATCATGATTTTCCATTATAGTCTATTAAATGAAGAAAAGAAAGAAGAAGAAAAAAAAAGAGAGAAAACCCAGCTCTGATGAGGTCATGGCAGCTCACTGTGACTGCAGGTACTTGTGACTGGATCATCAACGGGGAAGAGAAAGAGCCCTGCAACCACACTAGGAGAGGGAGATGGAGATCTTCAAGCTGTTTAGGGGGACACAGTAGGAGTGAAAAGATTTTTACCCACCACACCATGCTACTATGTGCTTGAACATGAAGCCAAAAGAATTGAAGGGATGATGGAGATCGGTGTGACATGCCACCTGCAGTAGCAATTCTGTCCCAGAGGAAGAAGTCTATGCACACGAAGGCCTAGTGACTCAATATGCTTGGCATCCTTTCTCTTGAGGCATTTTCAGGTGAAAGAGGCTGATCACACTGGCACGGGGCAACAATACAGTCCTTCCATTACGTTCCAAAGCTCCCATGTCTGACTTCACCAATGTACTTGCCCAGCCGTTTGACTTGGTGACTGATCAGATACCCCTCATGGTTCCTGGCCACCATATCCTCCACTAGTGCAACTTGTTGGCATCATGGAGTTTTTCCTGCCATGTTGATTCTCCAAGCTGTGTTCCTGATAACACCTGTCACCCTCCCTGCCATGTCCTAGCTTGGGCCCCCAGTCTTTCCAGGCATCTTCTGATGTGGAGAGAGTTGACCCCTTCACCACTCCCAAGGTGGGGTTCCTTAGACACAAGTGGCTTAACTATGAGGATAAGATTGGTGCAGTGGTCCAACGAGCCACAGAGTCCTCAATTCTGGTAGAAGCTGGGCTGGGAATCGCATGTGCACCAGGCGGCAAAGCACACAATTTCTCTAGAAAGCATCACCCTCAACCACACCCTGCAGCTTCAAGGAGTCTATGTTCTCTGTACACAGACCTGGAGCTGAGGGCAGCTATGTGCATGGGGCAAGAATGGATTTCAGGGCACACCTGTGAGCACAGTTGGTGTTGCACCAGCTCACACTCAGTCACTAGGAGGAACAGATCCAGCCCCTTAGTCCATTGGAAAATTTGGACACTCAGAAACCTGCTTAGGAAGCTGGCAACCCCAGCCCATGGACGTGGCCATGGGAATGGAACGCAATCACTAGTTGGCAAAGAGAAGGTACTAGGTACGCCCCGACTGGTGTGGCTACACATATGCCCCAGCATGGCCCTGCGAGAAGTGCAGAGTAGGAGCGGAAAGAGAAAGAGGAACAGCAATCAATCAGGAGATGGAGGGCCATTGGGATGCAGAGCCTGCATGCCAAGTTAGAGATGGCATTTGCCTAGAGTGGGAGCCTACAGAAGTGGAGGTCCCTGGGAAGAGGGAAGGCACAAAACCACCGGCAGATGCATCCTATCCAGATCAGGAAGGCTGAGCAGAGTACCCTTCCGAGCGGCAGGTGCATGGCCATGTCTACCTTCTTGCTGTGGTCTGGCCCCACCCCACATGCACATCTCTCTCGGAAGCCCCTCCGTCTCTAAAATGAGCTTGCTAAGGAGACCCACGTCAGAGAGTCTTCTAGGATGAAATGAACTAATAAATGTGAAGTCTTTAGAATAACAACTGGCAGGTAGTCAGTCCTCAGTTACATTGGTTCCGGTCATTTCTGAGGACCTGGCGCCTCTGAAGACCGTCCTCCCACGCCACATCTGTGGCTAGTGCTCCTCGAACTCCCAGATGCCCCTTCTGGCTGATGCCCACTCCCATGCCACTTCCAGTTCTCTTGGCTACCTAGCACAGTGGCTGGTTGTTCATTTCTTCTATTCCTTTTTTACTATCTTGGAGCACTTTGAGAGCCCACCAAGAGCTTTGGACTGCCCATCAGAAAACTCACATATTCGTGTATCTACCACAGTGACATAGGCTCACATGGACCTATTTCCTATGATTGTCAGGCCTTTCTCCATCATCCTACTTTGTCTTTCAACTTCATCACAGACTTAAATCTCCTCTTGCTCCCTGATGCTGGAGTCATGATCGCCCATGAAGGCAGGGTGGGAGGGGTGGCTAGGGCATATTGTGATTGTCCAACGTGCCGTACCGTAGGCATTTAAGATGTTATTATGAAAATATGCCTTGTCAGTACATGTCCCTGCTAAGGAACTCATGGGAACTCATAGAGGTGACTCCTCCCATCCCTTCTCTCATTTCTCCACTTGACTTGAGGTAAACAACGTGACCCTTAACACCTGACTGAAGAGCTGAATGTCTTGGTCATCAGCAGATGGTTTGATAAAGCACTCTGTGAAGAGGTGAGGTTACAGTGCTCGTTACTGGTAACAAAACCCACTTAAAGAGAGCCCTGTTTGGCAGGAGAGGATTCTAATCATAGAACATAGATAAACAGTAACATCTGCTCTCAGAACAACATCCATACTCACAAACCAAATATTTTCTATTGTAAAAATCATTATCTAGAAAGGCTCTCCTGATATTCCTTATTTGTGAGAAATCCCTTAGCACGTTTAGGGTACTCCGATTTTCCTCTCTCGTTCTCACTCAATCTTTCTCTTTCTCAATCTCTTTGACTGTTGTATTAACACAGTATCACATTTAAGGCCATAAAGGGACCATTGTTGCATTCATATCATTGTTTATGCCAACTGAGTGCTCAATTTTGTAAATAAACATATGTCTTAGAATTTTACCTCCATTTCAGCTTAAATTGGTTGTCATCCTCTCACCACCTAGAATGATGATGGTCTAAAGATCTCTTTTTCCTTTTGTGATTTTTGCTTATTTTGAAAGAGGGTACTCAGCTTTAGAGTTCCCCAGACAGCTGGATTTGTTGCTGTTTTGACAAACAACTGTACTCAATATTCTATCACTTCAAAAACATGGTCTCTCCCAATTCCAGGGTAGAGCTAACACAATGGTCCATATGGTGGAATCGATCCATTCGAAGAGTAGCACAATAGCCGGTGGCCGACCAGATGCACTGGGGCAGTACAGGCAAATTAACACCAACTGAAGTGCCAAAGTCCTTTGAATTGTTAGTAAAGCAAGTACCATGTTTCCAGTGGCTTTTGACAAGTTGAATTAATATAGCAATTATGCTTAGGCTCTTGCAACTTTTCTGTATGAAAAGACAAATCCATGAAACTCCCACTCAGATATACACTTTCATGTCTGCTCTTTGACATTAGATCTGAAGTTCCTAATTAACAGCTGACATGACCAGCTTATAGCCAGACCCTAGCTGACAGGTTGATTTTGTTTTCATTTTTGTTTTTGTTTACTTTGTATTTTTAAATACTTTCCCCAAAAAATGCTTAAAATTCATCCCATTGCTAACTTTGACAATATGAATTCAAGAAAGGAAACCCTGATGGTGAGGAAGTGGCTTCCTAGGAGATGTCAGCATAGAATACTTTTTCTGGAGAGGATGGAGTCTGGGGTATCTCCTGGATATGCAAATATATTTCCTTAAGACCTTGATATTCCGTTGGGAAGCATGACAGATGGAGCTCCCTCGCTCTTCTTGGACTTTCCCTTCCTGTGTCAATTCATAAAAGTTAGGGGGGGGGGGCGGGAATCCCAACGAGAAATGGATTTTTTTTCTCCCCTGACTTAACTATCTGCTTCCTCTAGGCATCTCTCAAGATTTTGACCAATTGTTTCCTTGACCTTGGTGAGCGTCCCTCCACGATCCTATCATAGTCCCAGGATACACCTGGGAGAACTCACAGCAGGTCATGGGTAGTCTGTGCTCCTCAGTATCCTGGTCTTTCAATTTCCCTGTATTTTTTTTAAGTCTTAACAAGAATAGAGGATGATACAATAAAATCACTGGCTAAAATATCTAGCTAGAGAGCATTTCAAAAGGTGAACAGAAATATAATGGGAAAGCATTATTCCCCTATTTGACAATAAGGATGTTTATAAATAGATACATGTATCTAATGGCTTCATTTTTTTCTGGTTTTCTTCTGGATTTCCCCCTGCCAGAGACCTTGGTTAGCTAACAGGAAAATGTGCATATTATATTCCTAATTTTAGAGAGAGTTTGAAAATAAATATAAAGCACTATGCTCATTTCACATTAGTGACAACATTTACTTTAGCCTTTGAATGACCTTATTTTGTTCCCCAAGTAGTGATCGGGTTACTAGGGTTATGATCAGTTCAATAAAGAACTAAGGCATACAGGCAGCTAAAGGAATCCAATTTTAGGTAAGGGTTTTTCCTGAAACAACAACTCAGATTATATAGTGTAGGGTCAGAGAACATTTCCAATTGGGTATGTCTGCACCGAACCTGGATCCACTGCTCAGTGCATACTCTTAACACTCTGACCTTCTGCAGTGTTGAAGACCTTCATTGTCCATAAAATAACCACAAGTGAGATCATCAGCTAATGACCAATTACCCATTTCAAAGAATAGTGTTTGGCTCATTTCTGAAAACCTCTTAATAGGTGCAGAGCCCTTTTTGAGTAATCAATCTCAAATATGAGCACCATCAACGCTGGCTTTTTGTCATACCAGGGGTATTCATTAGTACTAATAAGGTCTGAAGCATCAAATGATTTCTTTTGTCAAATGTAGTGCACCATTCGATTTTTCCATGAATTGAGGATCATCCTCATGTTGAACTTCAAATATGTAATTTGGACATTAGTGTTTTGAATCCGAAACCTTCCATTTCCAGGTCATTGAAATCCAAAACTTTTGAGTTCCCAAGTACAGATGCACCTGCGTTCTAGCTTCTAAGAATGTAAACCAAAATCTGTCCGTGGATGAGATGAGGCAAAACATGAAAACATCGCATTTCCAGAGTTCATCTTAGGGTGTCAGAGGAAGAAGAGTCAAGTAGAAACACCAAAATAAGAATTATCAGCTAAATAAGAAAAAGCTTAGGTTCACATAGTTTTGGAACTGTGAGAAATCGTACAGACCTACAAGTCACTGATTCTTAAACTCACTCTGGTGCAGAGGGAGGCTGGTTTTGCTTTTTCTTATATTTATTAATTTATGTTAGTCTTCAACCGCATCTTCCACTTGCAAGGAATCAAATTCTCCATAACGTGAATGAGCTTAGAAGAGGACTCGGAGCTCCATATGAAAACTCAGTTTGGCTGACCTCTGGATCATTCCTTCATGAGATCCTGAGCACGGTACCCAGCTAACTTGCCTGGACTCCTGACAAATCATGGTAATACTCTGTGAGCTGACCTTTTGTAAATAGAATTATTGTGCATTTGGACATAGGATACTGAAGAGTTAAGTTTCTAAACACACTTCACATCTGCAAGTGCAGGGTTTTCTACAGACAGGTTAACGAGTCCTCTGAGGATCCATGTTTTCTGTAGACCCCACTGCAAATGGTAGTTTAAACATATTATTTTGAAAACTGAGGCAGACACAAGCAAAGTGACACAACAGCCTGCATTTGACAGGGGCAGACTCTCCGTGCAGAGTGAGATGGCTCTTGTGCGTGGCTGCATGCATGATTGAATCTTGAAAACAATCGTATGAGGTGGATATAGAAATAAGAACTTTATTCTGAAAATCTGGGGCTAAAAGATGGCTAAGCAATTTGTCCAAGCTTCATTGTGGAAATTGGGAGCCGGATCAGGTCTTGGAACCCAAACCTTATACTTACCAATCAAAAATGTTTAAAAGATGTCAAATAAAGTAAGCAAGGAGAAGATGACTTGGATTTGCTAATATGAAGTTATGTATGATTTTTCCCAATTTTGTTCTATGTGAGTGGATGTATTAGTTTTCCTTTGATGAATAACAAAAGACCACGAGTTCAGTAGATGACAACTGCACATGTCTACCATCTGGCAGTTTCTGTGGATCAGGAGTCCAGGCTCAGCTCAGCTGACCCTCTGCTCAGGATCTCACTGGGCTGAAATCAACGTGTTGATCAGGGCTGCTCATCTAGAGTTCAAGGCCCTCCTCCAAGCTCATGCTGATGCTGACTGAATTGGGTTCCTTGTGGGTAGAGGATTGAGCTCCCATTTTCCTGCTGGTTGATGCCCAGGTCCTAGAGGCCCAGATCAAAGCTCAATGCTTTCCAGGCCTAGCTAAGTGATCCCTCTGCAGACCCCTTGTACTTCCGGTCTGTCCTTTCAAAAACCCACCTGATTATGTCAAACTCACACACAGCGTTTCCCTTTTGATTAACTCTAAGTCCCCAAGAATGATAGTTCACTTATTCACCTGTTCTGCTTGTACTCGGGGGAAGGGGTTTTGTAGGGTGTGGTCACCAGGGGTGGGGATCCTGAAGCCATCTAGAAATTCTCCTGACCACCAGTGGATCAGTTAGAAATGAGAGCACAGGTCACTCAAATCTTTACACACCTACTTCCAAATGGCACTAAAGCAGAAAATGTGGCAAATGCGCTTTTGTCTTTATCTTGTTACTAGCCCTATGCATGCAGCTTATGTGGGGCTAATGCGAGCACATGTTGGGCAAAAACATTTAAATTCATGAAGTTACTGCAGGGGCCCCTCCAAGACCCAAATAAAATGCTAATTATTATTAAATAACAAATAGGTGACCCATGGTATACTATAGTATAGCAGAGCATATGTTTTATAATATTGATAGCATGTCAATTTGCAGATTCCATGCTTCAAGACATGAAATTGCCCCCATAACTCCTCTTTTGTACAAGTTGCTTCATTTTGATCTAGATAATTGTTATCTTCAAATAAAATAACACCTACATATTAAGGAGTATCTGTGATATATCGAGCTAGACAAGAACATATTTTAGCATCACCTCATAAGCAGCCCTATAAGGCAGAGCTGTGGCTATATGACAGCCAAGGAATTTGAGGTACAAGGATTTGAACTGAAGAGGTTCTCAAGACTACACTTAAATCTAAGCCTCTCTGGCCTCCAAGCCCGGGCCCCACCAACCCCACACATCCCACTGGAAGGATGGTTTTGAGCTTCTGTAGCTTGCCCACCTTGCCCTGTCCACGTGAGCCATAGATTCATAGCTGCAGCGGCAAAAGGGAAGTAAGCGAATGTTTGTTACACTCCTGGGAGACCTACAGTCAATGAATACCTTGTTTTTTTTGTAATTAAAACACAAACACACACACACACACACACACACCCTTCTCTTTTCTACCTGCTACTGTATCAGAAAACCATCATTTACTTAGGACCTTTAAATAATACAGCTCTGATGAAAAAAATATGTGTTCTTGCATTTACAAGCCACATTCCTTCCTAAAATATATAGGTGTTTATAAAAAATAAATGACACTGGACTTCAAGAAAAGAGAGAGAGAGAGAGAGAGAGTTCTTAATTTCTTTTTTTCACAACAAAGTAATAGGCTGAAGTTCCTGGTAAAATACATTTCACAGAAATGCATGGTGGACAAGACTGTGGCAGGGAGAATAAATTGAGGAGCTGCGGGCAAAAGCAAATACTAGATAAAGTAGAGAAGTAAGAGGAAATGCATGTAGTTTGAGCCCTAAAATGACCACCCTGGGAAGAGGCCCAGGGCCCAGATGGAAGGCACCTCCCCAGCTGTGACTCCAGAAATGCAGCCTCACACTGGAGCTGGTGACTCTCAGGGGGTCCCTGGCTCCCCTGTTTCATCCCACTCTCATTGCTGACTCACTTCCAACTTTTGGTCTAGGGGAGGGACTTCGGGCTGACCCAGAGAAAGCCCGAAGGGCAGGGAAGGTGGCAGAGCCATAAAGGTCATAGGTAGTTCTGTTTCTCACATATATTATGGGTTGAATTGTGCCCCCATTAAGGGTATGTTGAACTCCTAACTCCCAGAACGTGGCCTTATTTGGGAAAAGGGCCACTGCAGGCCTAATTAGTTAAGGTGAGGTCATATTGAAGTTAGTTGGTTAGTGTGGGACCCTAACCCATTGTGGCTAGTGTCCCTATAAAAAGCCAGCCACATGAAGACACGATAGAACACCACTTGACAACGACGCAAGGATGGAAGAGTTGTGGCCACAAATGAAGGATTGCCAACTATTGCCAGCAACCCCTGAAGCCCGAGGAGGCTGCTGGCTCTTTGACCTTGGATTTCCAACCTCCAGGACTGGGAGACAACATGTTTGGTGGCTGCAAGCCCCCGAGTCTATGGTGCCCCATTACAGCAGCCTGGGAAACTGGTTCAGTCTGGTGCCGGGGTTCTGATTCCAGGCCCCTCCCCACTCCATCCAACCATTTGTTCTCTGCGCTCATGGCCACAGAGGCCCGTGTGTGATTTCCCTAAGACCAAAGAAGGAGTGCTTCTGGCAGTATTTTCCACAAGATTTAAGGATCCGGAGAGGACTTGAGGTGTGGAAAAATGGGAAGGCGAGGGGCCTATCACCTCCATGCCCAGACTGAAGACTTCCTGGGCTTGCTTGAGGAGGACAGATGGAGGAGGAGGTTGATGAGAACAAAGAAGACTGTGGACACAGAAGAGAGGCCTGAGCCCTCCACCGAGGAAGGACAAGTCTACGAAGGACACTGAGAGGGCAGCCCGGGGGGCCCAGCGGTTTAGCACCGCCTGCAGCCCAGGGTGTGATCCTGGGGTCCCGGGATCGAGTCCCACGTCGGGTTCCCTGTGTAGAGCCTGCTTCTCCCTCTGCCTGTGTCTCTGCCTCTGTGTTATTAATAAATAAATAAAATCTTTTTAAAAAATTGTTTAAGGGCACTGAGAAAAGAAATACCTGGTCCTGGGGTCCACTGAGATCGTGTGATCTGCCCCAGCCTGGCTGTGCGTGTGCGCTGCCCTTGCCATCTGGGTCTGGGACGCTCATGTCTTGCATTTCTGGCCGTTCTTCATCTGGCGACCACACCGCAGGGCCGGAGCCTCCCTCCAGACTCCTGAGTTCCCCGAGACACCTAAGGTAAGACCCGGTTACAGCTGATGGTGATGGCAGGAAAGGAAAAGGCTCACCTGGCCGGTTTGGGGTCCCTGTCCCGGCTGGCTCAGTGTGTCCCCTGTGTGCCCAGAGTTGGATGACTCAGTAACACAAAGAGACTCATCTAGAAACTGATGGGCCGTCTATGAAAACAGGGACTTTAGGGCAGAAAGAGCAGCCAAAGAACTGTCTAGATTCAGCGACTTTCGTTTTTCCCACTGATGCACAGGCCTGGGTCTGCATAGCAATGACCAACTCTGAAAACCAAGTGTTGTCTCTTCAGAGGCAGCAGGGAACGCTTCCCCCTGATGGTTGCCCACCCTGCAGACAAGCTCCTCCTTCTTCCTTGATGCTCTTCAGGGTTCAAGGGGCCAGGTGCTGCCCCGCCCGGTGGCTTCTAGGACAGATCTCTTCATTCCGTCGAAATCTGCAGAGAAAACTTTCTGTTGTGGGTTTTTTTTCTTTTTCTTTTTGAGTGGGTGGGAGATTTTCTTTTTATCTTCCATTTCAGATTTTAGATTTATAGGAAAGTTACAAACTAAGTAGAGCGCTCTGTATACCTGCCACCCGCTTTCTGTTTTCCCTCAAGTTAGCACCTTCCAGAACCATGTACATTTGTCCAAACTGAGGAACTGGTACCATGAATTACTCTTAACCCCATTCCAGACGGTATTCAGATCCCACCAGTTTTTCCACTAAATACCCTTTTTCTGTCCCTGCATCTGGTCTAAGATACTGCATTATATTTAGCTGCACATCCCTGGTCTCCTTTGGCCATAACAGTTTCTTAGTCTTTCTTTTTCATGTCCATGGTGGGGTCTGAGGAATATTGATTAAGTTTTGTTTTTTTTTTTTGTTTTTTTGTTTTTTTGTTTTTTTTTAAGATTTTTCCCTCAAACTGGTTTTGTTTTCTGCTCTCTGTATGTTAGACTGGGACTATGGGTTTTTGGAAAGAACACCACAACTGTGAAGTGCCCTTCTCAACACATTGTATTAGGAGGTGAATAATGTTCCCATGACATCCCTGGTGCATCACTCCTGCTCGTATGGGTAAGGTGCTGCATGCCACGTTTCCTCCCTGGAAAGTCAGGATTTTCCCCTTTCCATCCTCTGTTCTTTGGAAGTGAGCTACTAAGACCAGCCTGGAAGGTTTATCCTCATAAATCATTTGAAATTCTTTTGTAAGGAGACTCTTCTGTTATTGTGAGAAGAGCCAATGCCTGGACCTGCTCCTGCTGTGCTGCTGTCACAAGAGGCTAAATCTGAAGGCACAGAACAAAGACAAAACACAGAGGCAAAAAATGTGGAAAAGGTCAAGGTTCTTGATGCCGCCTACCCCCTGACATCATCAACCTACCTTAAGTTAGATGTGGGCTAGCAGATGTCTTTCAGGTGTTAAGCCATATGAATTGGCTTAAAATGCAGCTGAAAATAAACTAGCTGCCACCAAAGGCTGTGGGACCTTTGTGTGGCGGGTCCCGGAGGGGCCCACAGCAGAGTGCATGGGATGTGTTTAAAGCTGAGGAGTAGCCAAAGGAAGGAAGAAGGACCCTAGGAGCTTAAGAAGGTGATGTCCTGGGTTTTCTGGGCCCCCATGCTCCAGGGCCAGCTGAGTCCTCAAGATAGAGCACAAGGAAGGGACCTGGCACCACAGACTATGACAGTTATACTGTGAAGTGCTGGATTTTCACTTCGAACCACTGTGGGGACAGATTAGGGCACTGAGAAGGTGTGCAGTAACGAGTAATTTCAGAAACGGGGACAGAACATGAGAGACTCCTAACTCTGGGAAACGAACTAGGGGTGGTGGAAGGGGAGGAGGGCGGGGGGTGGGGGTGAATGGGTGGCGGGCACTGAGGGGGGCACTTGATAGGATGAGCACTGGGTGTTATTCTCTATGTTGACACATTGAACACCAATAAAAAAATAAATTTATTTTAAAAAAATAAAAATTAAATACAAAATAAAAATAAAATTAGAAATAATGAGTAATTTCCCAGCAATGCAGATCAAGGCAGGCAGAGCATGAGGAACATGGAGATGTTCTCCCGCAAAGCCCAAGAACTGTCTTTGCACTAATGCCCCAGGACGGGAAAGCTTCCAGATTTAGAGCTCGGTGCCTCTGGAGTGAGCACCGGTCACATAGCTTTTCCCAGCTTCCTGAGAGCCTCAGCTTCCACAGCCCAGCATCAGCAGCAGGGGCTCCTGGGTGGCGGGCCTACCTGGGTGGCTAAACTTTTCCTAGAAAAAGTTTGGGTTTTTTTTTTTTTAATCTTCTTTTTCATTAAGAGTTTCTTTTTTAATCTGAAGCAATTAGTCTCCAGGAATTGTACAGAGTGTGTCTTCAGAGAAACTCTCGACATTGCAAGTTCTTTCTAATTCCTCCCTGTTTCAACTTCGCCAGGACTTCACAAGAACTGAAAGGGGCTCTGCGAGATCAAAGGATCTCGGGATAGAAACACCTAGGAAACAAGTGAGAGAACACATCCAAAAGTCAGGACTTCTGCTCAGAAAAACAAGAAAAGTAGCGCTCAAAATATCAGAGAGGAGAGGAAGCAATTATTGAGGATGCGAAGGTGCCACAGAGAGAAGAAACACAGGGACACCGTGCCTGGTGAATACGCAATTTTCAAGGAGAGAAAAAGGCATTTCTCTTTCTTTTTATCCTTTCACGCCTCTCTAAAATAAGAACAAACACATGGAGAGGAAAACTGACCGGACTTATTATTATCTAATTAGAAGCTTTTAGATACTTTAATTCTCAATCTCCCCAAATAGCATTTTTTTTTAAAAATACAAAAAAAAAAAAAAAAAAAAAAGTCTTGCTTACAAATGTTTTGTTCTCTCCTGACACTCTATTAATAATTTTGGAGAGTGAATCATTTTGCGCTTTAGAAATATCATCCTATAGGTTGGAAATGATTTGTAATTCCTTGGGTTTTAAAACTTCCTTTCTTATAAAATCCTTTATTTTTCTTTGTTCAACACCACCCTAAACTGAATTCTAAAGAACAGGAGCCTAATTTAATTATGCCCATTGAATTCCACTAAGTAGATTTCACTGATTTTTACTCCCATTTTTCAAAGGTCAGCTATGCGGGACACAGAAGCCCAGGGGGCCGGCGACACACGGAAACAACCAGGGCCAATTTGTGAATCTACGTCTCAAGCTTGTCACACAGATTTGAATTTTCCCAGTACGGTTTTGCCAACCTTTCCCCTTGCTCAGTACTTGGGTAAACACCTAGAGACACCCACCCTCTGCTTTGCCACTTCCAGCAAAGAGCTCAGCTTTGGTCACGTGACACCCCGGAGGCCACGCTACAGACCAGGTGTCAACACCTGACTCACAAAGTCTGCTCCATCCCAAGCGAAGCCTCTGAGATGCCCTCCCTGCTTCTGCTAAAGGAGGAACTAAGACCAGCCAGTGAACATGGAATACCTCCGGGCATTCCCGGGCACCGAAAGGGGTGTCCAGAGCCTCTCCCGAAAGATCCGAGTCAAGGGACAGTGGAAAGATCCAAGTCACCATCCTCACCAACCTCACCAACACTTGTTATGTCTTGACTTTTTGATGATAACACTCTGACAGACGTGAGCTGGTATCTCACTGTTGCTTTGCTCTGCATTTCTCCGATGGTCAGTGATGATGAGCATCCTTCCGTGTGCCTGCTGGCCATCTGCATGTCTTCTCTGGAGACATGTCTGTTCAGATCTTTTTGTCCATTTGTAAATCAGATTGTTCAGTTTTTGCTTTTGAGTTATATGAGTTATTTATATAGTTTGGAAATTAGCCCCTTCTCAGATATGTGACTTGCAAATATCTTCTCCCGCTCAATAAGTTGCCTTTTCATTTTGTGGGTTATTCTCTTTGATACGGAGAAGCTTTTTTATTTTGGTGCAATAATATTGCGAAGTGCATCTTTTCAACTTTTTGCTTTACAGATGAGAAAAATGGGGATTCCACAAGATTCTCACTTATCAGGATCCCGTGGTTTCAGAGCCAAGGAAGCCAGGTCATTGGGAAACCAGGACTCACTCTCCGTGATGGAAACTCATGTTACATCAGGCCTTTTGGAGGTGAGCACGGCACTGCCTGCCCATGAGTGCACACCCTTAATTTGCTGTCTGACGTTTATGTGACTATGAGTTGGGCTCCCTGCTCAGCTGGGTGTCTGCTCCTCCCTCTCCCTCTGTCTCTCTCCTCACCACTGCTCATGCTCACCCCTACCCTTGTTCTGGGTAATCTAATTTCTGCATTACCAAAAGGCACTTTAATTTAACACAGCAGAAATGGGAAGTTCAGGGAAATTTTCCTCCTTATTTCAGCGGAGAAAGTGTATTAGTTTTAATCAACTCAACTGATAAAATAATTGTTGGCTTTCAGTGTGGTTGCCCTCAAAAGCATTACATAAAAAATTGTCTTAAGAATCTTTCATCAAATTTTCTCTTAAAGTGTTTTTTTTTTTAACATTACCAAGACACAGCACATTATCGGGGGTAAAATCCATGAAATCCCTGAAATCTCTTGATTTTTCTTTCTCCCTCCTTAAGCACCAGGTTGTCCAAAGGACAATCCTTTTTGCAACGTGCTGCAGCATCAGAACTTAGTTTATGTTAATATACTGCATAAATAAATAGGACTTGCCAGACTTTTCAGAAAGCTAAATAGGTTCCTAAAACAGAAAGCGTTGCAATTTTTCTTATTAAATGTCCACAGTCATCACGTGCAGGAGAGGGAAGCAGACCCCTGATGAAGTCCTTTGTCTCTAAGGGCAAAACTTACGTTTCCTGCTTCAGGAAGGGTGGCGTCTATATATGGAAGTTCACCTATAAGCAGCAGGTCCCCTAGGGAATGGGGACGACCTTTCAGGCACCTTGCAACCTTGAAAATGTCATTACCCCCAAATAGAAGCTGATAGAATTGTTCCCATCTCAGGTACACAGAGGAAAATAACAGTGAGAAACACAACGTTAATAGAGCATCTGCATTGATAAACAGTCACATGTACAGGGTCGCCTGGGTGGCTCAGTTAAGTGTCGCCTTTAGGTCAGGTCATGATCCCAAGGTCCTGGGATCGAGCCCCACACTGGCCTCCTTGCTCAGCCGAGTGTCTTCTTCTTCCTGTGCCCCTGCTCCCCACTCCCCTGCTCATGCACGCCCTCCCTCCCTGCTCCCTGTCTCTCTCGCATGTGCTAGGGCTCTCTCTCAAATAAATAAATAAATAAAATCTTTAAAGAAAAAGAGTCACATGAACAGCATCCCCCGCATTGTAGATTGAAAGATGCTTGGGAAAGCCTAAGTTGAGCCAGGACACCTTTGCATGTGAACGGCATTTCTGAAAATGTAATCGCTAGACACCTATCTTCAGGAACGTGTGGAGTGGCAATTCCAGCTGAATTTCCAGGTGATCGAGGAAGACCACAAGAATGCAAGTGACTCCAATGAATCCTCAGATGGATTCGGAAATGTGAACCGGCCCCTCAAGCGCGTCCTGGGCTCAATAGCCTGGTCTCCGAGAGTCACATGCCAACAGCTGCAGCAAGAGAAGGGGAGCTGTCAGGAAAGAAGAGCGCAGACCCAGGACTTCTGACTGAGCACAAAGCCACGTTGGGCCTCCGACGCCAACCCTGTGCACCTCCGTTGTTAAGAGAAGAGTCCGTGCACAGGTGGACCTGCAGCAGTTGGAGAGTCAGAGGGGGGGCACACAGCAGGGAAAGAGCAGCGCACAGAGCCAAAGAGGGGCAGCAAGTGGGATCAGGAGCCTGGAGCAGGAGGGGAGCCCCTGGGCTGTGCCGGGGACGGGGGTGGTAGGATGAAGAGCGGGCGAGGCAGCCAGGGAGGCAGGAGTTAGATGACGTCGACTGAAAGAGAGGATTTGGGACAGACACTTGGCAGAAAAGAAAAGCTGAGGACAGAGAATACCGAGAGTGCTCTGGAGAACCACAGGACCCCCGCCCAGGGCCCTGAAGGGGGATTCGGAAATCGAGGACACTGATGGCCCCGTCTTCTGTCTGGGAAAGCAGAAATGGACAAAAATAAATACATAAGAGGTAAAGACTGGTCGCCGACAGCGTGCACTGATACCGATGGGTTGGAGAAGCCACTAGCTACTGGCAACAGCCGAGGTTTCTGTAATGGCCCCTTGCCAGGTCCCCGCAGTTTCAGGGGGTCTTGCTGCATATTTTAATCAGGCTCTGAGCCAATGGGAAGTACTTGACGGACTTGGCTGGTGCAAGGCATTATTCCCTGACAGCCTTTCTCACTGGTGTTAAAGCAGGGTTCCTCTCAGTTACATGGAATAAAAAAATAAAATAGAAAATCACAATGCATCCAGAATACTGTAATGGTTCTCATAGAATACAGGAACCGCTATCAATCGTTTGAAGGCTTTTACATCAAAATATTATGACTTAAATTACAGAGGGAAAAAAAAATTCTCCTATCTGCCTGTGTGCCTGATAGCAATTTTGGATGAAAAAGTGAAATACAAACAAATAATAAGCGGAAGGCAGTAAGCCCTGGTCGACAATTAAGGGCAAAAACCAACCACACGTTTAAGAAAGTCCAAGATGAAAAATGACCCTATTACTTTTACATCCATGCTGTGCACCTGATGAACCAATTTTAATTAAAAACAGACACAATAATATTTTTAAAGGATGTAATGGATTCTCAGCCACTGCAAAGTTTACAAAGACTCCAGAAATGAATCTGGAAAACGGATCGCCCGCTGTCCGGGAAGACCTTGTCTGTGTGCACGCGCCACCGAGCGCTCCCGGGAGAGTCGAAGGAAAACCCAAGATATGGAAGCAGCACATAGATGCGCCTGATAATTTATGCTTTTCGGTGCGGATCACGTCACATGATTCATTAAAAGGGAACGTGTAATTTGTGGGTACTTGGCTGCACCCTCAATTCTCCTGCAATAAACAGCAAACAGTAACCTGTTCCTTCGGATCTGTGACAGTGACCTTCCTGCTGGGAGCACTGTGGCCCGTGTCCGTGTCCCTGCCTCTGCGGAGGGGCCCCCTCTGCCCCCTCTGTCCTGGCTTCTCCTTCTCACCCGTGACTTTCGGTGGTGACAGCACCTCGTGACCCCCCGAAGCGTGCACACCGCCCTTCACCTCGCCCCGGGTGGGGGGACCCACGTGGACCCCCGGTCTGGGGTGCACTTGCACACTCTGCAGTGACCCCAGCCCACACCAGCTGCAGCCAACTCGTCCCCACCCCAACCCCGACTCAGCCTCGGGCCCGTGTCTCCTGCTCTGTGGTCCTCCTGTCCTCAGGGAACAGCCCGGAGCGCTTGCCCGGGCCAAGGGCTGGGGCCCAGGACCCAGAGGCCTGGGACACGTTCGTCCCCAGGCTCCGTCCACACTGTCTTCTCCATTCTCTCCGTGCTTTTAACCCGGGCTCTGATCATCCCCGACCTGGATGTGGACAATACTTCCCTAACTTGCTGAACCCCACCCAGGCCTTGGGCTTCCAGCCACAAAGCTGACCAAGGAAAAGGCAAAACCGATCTTGTCACTTTTTTTTTTTAAATATTTTTATTTATTTATTCATGAAAGAGAGAGAGAGAGAGGCGGAGACACAAGCAGAGGGAGAAGCAGGCTCCATGCAAGGAGCCCGATGTGGGACTCGATCCCAGGACCCTGGGGTCACGCCCTGGGCTGCAGGTAGAGGCTAAACCGCCAGGCCACCCAGGGATCCTGCTCTTGTCACCTGCTTAAGGAAAGCACCTGGTTGGGCCCTGGGGAGCCCGTGCAGCTGCCTGCGGGCTGGAGGGCGCTTCTGGGCTTGCAGCTTGCCGTGACCCCCGGGGGCCCAGACGGGGCTGACTGCGTAGCCCTGCATCATTCTATGTATTTTCACTAATGCGCATGAAAAGCACAATTACTACCTGCAGATCATTTTTTTTTTTTTTTTTGCAGGTCATTTTTTGTTGCTGATGTTTTTCGAAATGGATGGACCGCCTGCAGTTCCGGGCCTTCCCTCCCGGCCGTGCGCACCCCCTTCCCCTGTCTGCTCACCTCTTGGCAATCCAGCCTCGTGCCCTCAGTCCCAGTTGCGCCAAGTCACTAGAACTTCCCACTGTCTGACTCCCCTTGGAGGGGGCTGCAAGGCTTCTGCCCCCCCGCCCCCAGCGTCTTGCCTGCTCCTGTCTTCCCAATTCAGAGAGCCTGTTCTATCCAAGAGCCCCCTCCAGCCCGGGGGAGGCCCTGCAGAGGACCGGGCAGCCACGGCAACCCCAGCCCCTGGGCAGGCTGGGCCCCTTCCTGGGCTGCGGGGGCTCCTAGGACTCCAGCAGGTTTGGAGGATTTGGTGTGTCTCTTCTAGAATCAGTGGCAATGCCGCACGAGGAGGAGCATCTTCACGGACCCCCCACCTTCTCCTTTGCTCTGAATGCAGCTGTGATGATGCTTTGCAGCCGCAGCAAAGGGGCCCAAAGGAAGCCAATACCCAGCCTCCAGGAGCCCCCCACCCCGGGTCGGACACCGTCTGCCATGAGCTGAGGTTGAGGAAAACCATTAGCTTCGGGGGTTCGTGTAACTTAGGTGCCAATAAACCCTGACGAGTGCACTTCTCACGGCTGCTCACCTTTGCCTGTGCTGGAAACATCGATCCCCTCCGACCCCCCTGCTGAACCACTGCCATCGCTCAAGGACCTGCTTCGCGGAGCTTCCCGCGGGGCCCCGGCTTAGTGGTCGGCGGGCTGCAGTGGGCTGTGGGGCCTGGTAACCCGGGCATTGACACCCACTCTGCATATACTCATCAAATTCCCGGAGGCCAGGGACGTGAGACCCAGGCACAGGAGCTCTTGATGTGCAGAGCCCGACTCTGGCTCTCCCTCACACCACCCGCACCCCCCAAACGAAGGATCCCCCGAGGTCGGGGTCATGCCCACTCAGCCCCATGCTCACCTTCCGGGCCAGAAACCGCGACCCCAGATCCTTGCCAAACCAGTTGTGAGCTCAGCTCCAGGGACTTCACCGACTTCCCACCCAGGTTCACACTCCTGACAGCTGAGAGTGCTGCAGGCTCGTGCCAGCCTGGCCAGGGCGGGGGGGGGGGGGGGCAAGCAAGGTTATCTAGAGGGTCACAAAGCTGGAACGGGTTGCACAGGACGCCCAGGAAGACAGCGTGAGGTGAAGGGCCTTGCAGAGAGAGACCGAGCGCAAGGAGAAAGACAAGGAAGGCCTTGTGCACCCTGTCAGTCCTATTCAGCACCCAAGTCACCTTGTACTCTTTGGGGAAGCTTTATGAAGCAGCACCTAGGGTAACTCACAGCACAGGATGCCCATAAATAGTGGGGAGGCATCCTCGGAACTGGCAACCATTTAATGTATAAAATTATAAATGAATGCATGCGTGATTGAAAAGAAGGAAATAGCAGGGGTGCCTGGGTGGCTCACTGGTTAAGCATCTGCCCTCAGCCCAGGTCTGGATCCCTGGTTCCTGCGATGGAGGCCTGCATCGGGCTCCCTGCTCAGTGGGCAAGTCTGCTTCTCTGCCCCTGCCTCTCCCCACTGCTCAGTATTAGTTCTCTCTCTCTCTCTCTCTCTCTCTCATATAAATAAATCTTTTCTTTAAAAAATGGCAAATATCAAATATATGTAGCACGAATCCAGCAAATACTTACTTGGGTGCCTAAGCGTATGTGTGTGTGTATGGGTGTGCCTGTGCCTGTGTGTAGTGGTGGACAAATATTGCAAGTCCCACACCCCAGCCATGGCACCTACAGTGTAGTGGTGAGATCAGATGTTGAAAATAATCACAGCGGGACGCCTGGGTGGCTCAGTGGTTGAGCATCTGCCTTCAGCTCGGGGCATGATCCCTGGGTTCGAGTCCCACATCAGGCTCTCTGCAGGGAGCCTGCTTCTCCCTCTGCCTGTGTCTCTGGCTCTCTCTCTCTCTGTCTCTCATGAATAAATAAATAAAAATCTTTAAAAAGAGAGAGAAAATAATCACAGCAACAGTAGAATCAAATATAAGGTGTGCAATCTGCTATGGAAGAAAAGTAAGAGGAGGCTCTTGCAGGAACAGGGGTTAGCAGCGGGGACAGCATTATAGGACCAGGCCTGTGGAGCCTTGTCAGGGGGCCCATGGGCAGCAGAAAGCAGAGGTGAGGCTGGAGGAGGAGGAGAGGCCAGACCCCGAGGAGGCCCTGTTACTGCCCCTGTGGGGGGCCTCCCTGTTGTCTCAGTGACTAATACTTGTTCCTCCTAAAAATACCCCCAAGAGTCCCACTCAATAGAGCTTAAGATGAATGGGAGAGTAATAGTAGGTGTAGGAGGAGAGCAGCAGACCAAAATTATTCAAGGATATTTAAAACAAACAAACAAAAAAAGATTAGTTTATTAAAAGAAACAAATCATGAAAAACTGCTCCACATCACTCGGCATCAGGGAAACACAAATCAGAACCACGATCAGATCCCACTTCACACCGGCGAGAATGGCTAAAATCAACAAGACTAAAACCAGCAGGTGTTGGCGAGGGTGTGGAGGAAGGGGAGCCCTCGTGCACTGGAGGTGGGAATGCGAGCTGGGGCAGCCACTCTGGGAAACGGTGTGGAGGTTCCTCAAAGAGTCAAAAAAACACAGAGCTGCCCTATGACCCGGCAATTGCACTACTGGGTGTTTACTGCAAAGATACAGGTGCAGTGAAGCGTTGGGTCACCTGCACCCCGATGTTCACAGCAGCAATGTCCACAAGAGCCAGACTCTGGAAGAGCCCACGTACCTGCCCATCGACAGATGATGGATGAAGAAGATGTGGTGTACACGTGCCATGGCATATTCCTCAGCCACCAGAAAGGAGGGACACCTACCATTTACATGGATGTGGATGGGACTGGAGGGTATTATGTGGAGTGAAATAAGTCAATTGGAGAAAGACAATTATCATACGGCTTCACTCATATGTGGAATATAAGAAATAGTGAAAGGGACCATAAGAGAAGGAGGGGAAACTGAGAGGGGAAAAACCAGAGAGGGAGACAAACCCTGAGAGACTCCTAACTCTGGAGAAACTGAGGGTCGCTCGGAGGGGAGCTGAAGGGTAGGATGGGGTAACTGGTTGATGAGTATTAAGGAGGGCACGTGACGTGATGACCAGTGGGCGTTATAGTATTTGTTGACAAATTGAATTTAAAAAATAAATTTAGAAATAAAAGAAACAAATGACAGTGAGCTGTCAGTTGCCTGGGAGGCATCCTGAGCAGGGGCCACTGGAACCCCACCGATGCCCGGAGCAGTGGTGGAGACTTTCCCAGGCCAGGTCGGCCCCACAGAGCTGCTCTTGAGGGACAAGAGAGGTGGCCAGAGCTGTATTCCTGGGGCGAGTGTGGGGCCCAAAGAGCAGCAGCAGTGGGACTCTCACCTCCATAACAGTCAGAGGAAAGAGAGAAGAGGGAAACGCGAATGAAAAAGAAGGACGACCCCAGCACTCCCCTGGCACACACCTCCAGGACACACGTTCTCATAATTTTGTAGGGCGTCCTCCTGGCCTCGGACACAGAAGTGCATTTCCCTGGCCTCCCTGCCCCACCCAGTATGTTCTATGAGGAGCGCCCTTTCTCCGCATCCCCACCTTCCACCCCCATGTAGGGAAACACTGCAGTGGGCACCCCTCCCATCAACAGCTCCATGACCTAATATGAGGCCACCATCAGGGGTCTCCAACGTCAGGGGACGAGCGTGAAAGAGACGTCCTAAGAGAGCAGCTCTCTGCAGAGAAAAACAAGACCTCTGAGACCAGAGAGACTCTCAGTGATGACAAACTATGGTTCCTAAACGTAAGCGCAATCTTGCGGGGACGAGGACCAGTAGAGTGTGTAGGAGGAAGACCCAGCGGTCTGATGCTGGGGAACTACCAGGTGCATGAGCCAGAGTGAGAATGGGCAGCACAGAGGGGGAGAGAGAGACACGGAGGGGGAGAAGGAGGGAGAGAATGAGAAAATTCAGAGAAGATATAAAACTAGGAGGCTCCGTATTGTTTCTAAAAGGATTTCAAGACAGAAGTGAACAGCTACATGGAAAGAAATTATGTTTGGACAAATGGCAAGTATTGCAGTGACCAGGGAGCGGGTTTTTTTGGGGGGGTGGGAAGTGGGGGGCATTTCATTTCCATCCATCTCTCAGCAGGAAGCCTGGGCTCAGGATCTGGGGTTGGTCCAGCTGCTCCACTGTGACTCAGGCTCCTTCCCTCTCCTGCTTCTGTCATCCTCACCGTGTGGCCTTTCAAAGATGCACCTTCCCCCAAGGACGGTTTGCTCCATGAATGTTCACTGTTGCTGGCTACCCACAGGCTTCCAAGCCTAATTACGTCACGTGAGAAAACATTTGGTTCTGCAGAAAATAATATTTACGTAGTCATTATCGTATATATCTCAGATTTCCTGATTGACATACACACAAAGCAGAGCAGACATAATTATAATTCCAGAATGAAATGTTTTAAATCATAGCAATACAAAAATCAATAACGTATCGGACAAAATCAGCAGAGGTGGACAGAAGTAGGTGATAATGACTTTGTGTTCCATACCAGGGAGCCAAATATATCGAAAATCAGGAAATGGGAAAAGAAAAGCATGAAATCCATTGCTTAAAGTGACTCTTTCTGGAGGGTGACACTTGCATGGGATAAGACAAAGTCTTTTCCCTTTTCACCCTCACTGGGCTGTTTGATCTTGTTTTAATCAGGAGCATAGGGTTGTTTTATGGTCTATATAATAATGTTTTTAAAAAGGTTTGATACAAAATATACAAAAGAAAAAAAAATGCCGGAATCCTGCTGCCCGTGATACGGGTACTCAGGAGGGAAGCAGGGAGACCAGAGCCATCGCCACCGCGAAGACTCAGGTGGGAAATCCTGGGGAGGGGCCAGGTGAGCTGAGGGAAGGTGAGTCTTCGGAGTCCATGCACTTTGGGAAGGTTGGATGTGGAGATGGAAAAGCCACATTGGACCCCTTTCTTGAGTCATCACGGGGCCGGTGGAGGTGGAGTGGTCCTGGCTGTTTAGAGTGGATGGGACATGAGCACTCAGAAGCACAAAACACCAAAGATCCACTCAGTTCAGTTCTTTGGTGATCCACCAAAGATCACGTTCCGAGCGCACAGTAAGTGGCTTCAGGCCGTATCCTGTTGGCAGGCGTCTCTCGCAGCCTTGCGAGGCTGTTGCCTGACTTTCTGGAGTCACCCAGGCATGTTAGAGAGACCTGAAAGCTTGCACTTGGCTCAGCAGAGTCAGGGCTACAGGTTTGCCTTGCACACTCCTTACTCCACTCTGCAAAGTTGCAGCCGAAAAACACACCAGAGCCAACAAACTCCCAAGCCCCCCAAAATGCGGTCGTGAGTTTTTCCTACAAGTGCTCAGTACCATCAAAGCTTGCATTCTGAGCCTAATGGTCACCCCGCTTTGTTTGCACACACCTAACATGATTAAAAAACTGGATGATTCGCCGAAGATGATCATTGCTCTGAAGTGACAAATAACTTTTCAGCCACAGGAAAAAAGTCAACGAGGAAAAATTACATCAGCAGTAACTGGATCTTAAATAAAAGGGATAGTCTACATATAGAACTTTCAAAGACCCCCTAAATCTTCGGATCCACACTGTCCTAATGTATATATTTAAATAAATTAGCATAAGCATAAGCTTCAAAGACACTCTTCCTACCAGTATGCTTTATTTATTTCCAATTTAGTGCTGAATACGACTCTGTTGGAAGCCCAGGCACTGAGGGAAACGGAATACTGCTTATTCAAAAGCCATTTGAATCCCCTACTGTAGGAAGGCTATTATGCGAGATCTATTGTTACAGACGCGGGCTTGCACCCTGAAGTTAATCCAGGAGAGTAGCTTTTGATAAAGCAGGAAGTAATTTGTAGTTACTTAGACGTGCCTTACAGTCCTTTGAATCACCTGTCCTCTAATATTGGAAATGCGATCTTTGGAGGACTTGTGAAGACATTGGACTTGGATTACGGGGTGTAAACCAAAGTCGGGTAAGCCTTAGAACTCCAAAAGGGGTGTAAGTGCTAGGGGGTATCAGAAAGACAGAGGCATTCAAGATAAATCGACATAAACTACAAAATACTGGTGTCTTTGTCTACCAGGTGAGATACTAGAAAGGAAAATGAGAATGCAGGACATAAAAAAAATTTAAAAAATTTCGAGTAAAAGCAGAATGCCATCTTTACTTATTTTATTTCTTTGTTGGAGCATGGTTCCGCCTAGCAGTTTCGAGACGCTTTGGAGGACACAGGGTAGCAGACCCAGCCGTTTCTGTCTTGTACCCAATATGATCAAATTAATTTCAAATATAAATACCTCCGAAAATTTATTTCTGTCTCCTCTTAAGGCAGGCTGACCAGGTCTGGCCTTTGTTCCCAGCTCCTGCTGCCCGATTGATGGGACACTAACGCTGATTGACAGGAGCGGCCGCGGACACTGTGGGCAGCCTTCCGAGCAGCGCTCTGTGCAGTTCTGCACATTTTATTTTCTGTCTTTAACTTACAGAGAACTGAAGGAGGACACATTCAAGAATCAATCTTTTGGGGCAGGTACGTCTCCAAATTTCTTCCGTTTCCAATGACTCTTTTTCTTTTTTCTTCAACATTATGTGTACCTACATGCCTTAAATATATTTTCTCATAATGTATTCACTGAAGTGGTTAATGCGGTGACCAACACCTGCAAGATGCTGTCTAACTGTGGTCACAGAGAAGTCTACAGTCTTTCGATAGAATTCATCAGTCTTCACCAAAACAGGAAAGATAAAGCAAAAAGGCATAGTTTGAGGCCAGAATGGGCTTGCCCAAAGACCTCTCCTTAAATCAGATGTGTTCTCTGGGTTCTCCTTCTTAAACTCACTATTTCTGGATGACAGAACAGTACTCATCGAGGCCACTTGTCTTACATTATCATCTACACCCTCTAGAGATGCAGGAGCTGAAAGTGCATCTAAGTTGTCTGATTGTTGCTTAGATTTTGCTTTCATCCCTTTGCTCTACAATTGTGATCACTCAAGGTCAAGTTTTCTATTATATTCCTAAACCCAATGCATAATTGCTGCCATTGATTTATGTATAAAGGTCACAGAGCAATACAGGAGGAAGCCAGAAAACCCTTTGTGTAGTCTAGTCAAGAGGGGAAAAAAACTGAGGTAGGTCAGAAAAAATATATATTAAAAATATCCTCAAAACCCCAACAGCTAGTTAAAGTCTCAAGTTAGGAAATCAAGAGATATTTAAAGCCTAAAAATGATTGCAATGCAATTTTATTCAATTAGATATTCACAGATCAGACACGCTAGTACTCAGAGCTAAAAATCTCTGCTTCTTGACTAGTCAAACCTTGCTCTTCTAATCCTAAAATCCTCACTGTCTTATTTAAATGAACCTGACGTTTTAACAAATCACTAAAGAGTTGTTAACCAATGAAATGAAACTAGAGACTCCCAAACATTTGGTCTGTGTATATGAACTTGCATCAGATTCATCAATCTTTATTTTTTTTTTTTAGATTCATCAATCTTTAAAAAAAAAAATCACATACAAATTGTGTATTCTAGAGGAAAAATTAAAAAAAAAAAAAAACCACCTGTCCAATTGGCCTGGAAACATGGAATCAACTGGGGGAAATGCAGGCTGTGGCATCATGAGCAAAACCATTTCCTTTACCTCTGGACAAGGGAAGGATGAAGGAGGGAATGGAGAGATCAGAGGAGGTGGAACAGGATATATCATGGTGTAAATGTTCAAAATACAAGCACTTCCTGGCACGTACCTGTGTTCATGGAACGCCCTAAGGGCCCGCAGCAGTCTGATGTCAGAACAGTTCCTGGTCAGGTTTGCTTCCCTCCCCCGTGCTGTTGAGAATGTTCTCCACTCCCCTTCCCTCCCTTTTGCTGAAGATACTTCTGCTTCCTGGGCCCTCCTCCCCCCTCTATTTAAATTTGCTGATGCCCAGTTAGCCTCTATTCACCCCTGCCCTGCCGGGATGGAGGAGACAGTCTCAGATCAGCTGGGGCAGAGCCCTGGGTGTCGGGACGTGGCGGGATTGCTTCCATGCACCAGGAGACTTCCCCGTGGCCATGCAAGGTGGAGCAGGGGCCAGGCCTGGGTCCCAGAGTCAAAGACTGGAGGAGAGATCCGCAGCACACCAATGACGTGCTTGCTGCAGCTAAGGAAATGCCTGCACAGTCCGGGAGATCTGACGCCAGCCCTTCTCGCTCTCCTGAGGCAGCATCCTGCAGACGCTGTCCACGTTGTTTCTGAGTGTTCTCATTTCACAAAGGAAAAGTGCCTCACTCCCAATCACTGCACATTCCTGGCAAAGGAGATGTAATATGATAATTAAGTTCTAGCTGTTAATCTCTAGACGTAGATGCATGTATGTTTGAACCACCCTAAAATACATTGGGAGCTGCAAAGCCTACAAAAGAAATAATAGCTTGCTGTTTCTAATTTAACTTGGCTAATTGTATTTTGGTGACATTATGATAATCCAATCAGGTCCTTACAAATGCCCTTTAGAAATGACATTTTTAAGCATCTTTACATCCATTTTACTATGAGGTACATCAGGAATAATTTTATTATTATTTTTTTTTTAGTCCTCGCTGACCCAGCAGCGTGGGCATCATTACTGCCTTTTATTATTTTTATTTTTTAATAATAAATTTATTTTTATTGGTGTTCAATTTGCCAACATACAGAATAATACCCAGTGCTCATCCCGTCAAGTGCCCCCCTCAGTGCCCGTCACCCATTCACCCCCAGCCCCCGCCCTCCTCCCCTTCCACCACCCCTAGTTCATTTCCCAGAGTCAGGAGTCTTTATGTTCTGTTTCTCTTTCTGATATTTCCTACCCATTTCTTCTCCCTTCCCTTATATTCCCTTTCACTATTATTTATATTCCCCAAATGAATGAGAACATACACTGTTTGTCCTTCTCCGATTGACTCACTTCACTCAGCATAATACCCTCCAGTTCCATCCACGTCGAAGCAAATGGTGGGTATTTGTCGTTTCTAATGGCTGAGGGATATTCCATTGTACACATAAACCACATCTTCTTTATCCATCATCTTTAGATGGACATCAAGGCTCCTTCCTTTTAATTGCGAGTACATTCTCCAGCTCCTCCCCATGACGATATGCATAGATAGAAACCCATGGCTGTCATTGGACTTGCCTGGTCTTCAACTTTGTGCAATGATAAAAAAAAGATTGTGAATTCTGTGCTCTGCTCTTCCTTTAGTTCTGTCAAAGCAGATAAATGGCACATCTGCACATCTTAAATGGAGCCTACAACCCCTTCATGCGCCCGAGGTTATCAAGGCTCCTTGTGTGACTATGGGGGGGGAGGTGAAAACAGTATCTTCGTCTATACAACTGCAAGGTAATATCCTCCATGTCTCTCTCTCTCTATCTCTCTATCTCTCTTTCTCACACACACACACACACACACACACACACCCTCATATATTAGAAAGATAAGTAATGATTTTCACTAAAAGCTCATTATGTTCCTATTAACAATCATGAGGGACTAAAAGGCTGTCTTATGTTACAAATAATAAATCTGTCAGTTGATCTCTGATCACAGGTACTCTAGTCTCATTACATTTGGGCTGTTGTAATTTCATGCCTTTTCACATTATTTCTAGTTGTCAAATTTATGTTACTGTTATTTTTATTGTTTTGTGTTAGATTTTTAATTCCCCAAAATCGATTCATTGCAAAACAGCGGTTCACCAAAGTGAAAAATTCATGATGAAAGCGGTAACTACTTTTTTACAGTTCCAAGTAATTTTGTAAAAACAAATAGTAAACAGGACTCCAATGTAAATGCTGTTGGTAGCGGTATGACAAATGTGAGATTCCTTTGGGGTCATACCACACACGCAGAATTAAAGAGAACACTTTGATTTGGAAATATACATGTAAATAACTGAAAATTGGATTTTATAGGACCAGCAATCCATTTTCCTGTCAAAATCGGTACAAAGCCTTTTAAGAACTTGCTTTGCTATTTAAAAAAAAAAATAACCTTTAATATGTTAACTCAGTCATACTTGTTTTGAATAAATATGAAATAATTATTTTCAACATAAATTAATGAATGGTCCCATTTGTGTAAAGGAGAGAACAGACTATAGTGCAATTATTCAACGTTCTACTTCATATAGAAAAAAATACACTATGATTGGAAGTTGAATGTAAAACCTCCACAGAGTTAATAGGAAATGCAGCCCGAGTTCTCTTAATGAACACTGACCTCGGTGCTCCCCAGATCGGCTGTCTGGGCCCGGGAGGACACACATGGCTGATGCTACTATCCGGCTGCTTGCAGGTGGCTCCCAGCACTCCCACACTTTCCTGCTTCCCCCAGTTGACTTTTGTCTGTAGGTAGAGTCAGTTTGGGAAGAGTCTCTTCCCAAATGTTTATGGCAGTTAGAGTCATTGTTGTAATTATTTGATTTTATTAATTATTTTGGAATCTAATTAAATACAGTTGTAACAAAAAGTTATTCTAATGGGAATCAGGTTGAATGTTTTGAAAAAAAAACAATTTTTTTCTTTTTTCACTCATTTTAAAATTTTAATTGCAGAATAGTGAACAAACGAGTGGCTATATTAATTTCAAGTGTGCAATATAGTGATTCAACAATTCTATACATTACTCTGTTCATCAGGACAAGTGTACTCTTAACCCCCATCACCTATTTCCCCAACCCCCCTACCCTCCCTCCAGTAACTGTTCTCTAGAGTGAAGACTCTAATTCTTGGTTTCCTTCTCTCTCTCTCTCTCTTTTCCTTTGTTCGTTTCTTAAATTTCACATAGGAGTAAAATCTTCTGATATTTGTCTTTTTCTGACTTATTTCACTTCACATCATATTCTCTACCGCCATCCATGTTGTGGCAAATGGCAAGATTTCATTCCTTTTTGTAGCTGAATAATATTCCATTGTATATTTATGTACCACATCTTCGTTTTTTGTGTTTTATTTTTTGCTTTTTAGGGTTTTTTTTTTTATACCACATTTTCTTTATCCATTCATCAGTTGATAGACACCTGGGCTGTTTCCATAGTTTAGTTATTGCAAATAATGCTGCAATAAACATTAGGGTGCATGTACTCCTTTGATTAGGAGTTTTGCATTCTTTGGGTAAATACCCAGAAGTGTGATTACTGGATTATAGGGTAGTTGTATTTCAACATTTTTTTTTATTCATTTATGATAGTCACAGAGAGAGAGAGAGAGAGAGAGGCAGAGACATAGGCAGAGGGAGAAGCAGGCTCCATGCACCGGGAGCCCGATGTGAGATTCGATCCCGGGTCTCCAGGATCGCGCCCTGGGCCAAAGGCAGGCGCCAAACCGCTGAGCCACCAGGGATCCCTGTATTTTAACATTTTAAGGACCCTCCATACTGTTTTCCAGAGGGGCTGCACCAGTTTGCATTCCCACCAACAGTGCAAGAGGGCTCCCCTTTCTCTGCATCCTCACCAACACCTGTTGTTTCTTGTATTGTTGATTTTAGCCATTCTGACCTGTGTGAGGTTGTATCTCATTGTAGTTTTGATTTGCATTTCCCTGGTAATGAGTGGTGTTGAGCATCTTTCCATGTGTCTGTGGGCTATCTGGATGTCTTCTTTGGAGAAATGTCTGTTCATGTCTTCGGTCCGTTTTTTAATTGGAAAAAATAATTAAATGTTAATTGCTAAAAATGTTGCTGCCAAATTAGACGAGTGTGAAATATCTTGGAGGTGGAGAATCATATAAATTTAGAGGTACTCTGTGTGCCGATTTCTTCCTAAGTACATTTAGATCCTCAGTGCACTTTATAGAGTCCAGAACTGGAAGCCTTTGATGTTACTTTGTGCGTAAGGTATAGAGATTCCACTAAGATCCAGAATAGATCACATAATAAAGATCTTGTCCCTTCACTGAACAATTACAACGAATGTCCATTCATATCGTTAAGTTAAAATAAACTGTCTAATTATGCTAATAATCTTTTTATTCCATAGCTTAATTGAATTTTTCAATTAAATGAACAACTATATTTTGTTACCAAATTGGATAGAAGGGCTTCCACTGTAATATGTTCACTGAGATTTCACACAAGCCATGGGAAATATTATTTTAATGAATGACCCTGTTGTATATTGATTAAGCAAATGACACCCAATCTGAGGGAGTAATTACTGTCGCAGAGGTAATACAGTCAGATAAAACAACAGATGCACAGGGGACATATCAGAATTTTGGCACGTATGAAGGAGACTTGCCTGAACACTACATTATCTGTAGTTTTTTGAAAAGCCATGCAAGAGAAAAATCCATGCTAGAGGAAAACCAGTGCTTCAGAGGACTGCATGCTCAGGAGAAGATATGCCACCGGCAAACCCATACTAGTAGCAAGTCCGTGCTATAAGCTAAAGGCACAGCAGCCGTGACTGTATGAGAAGGCAGCCACTGGTGAGGTCACGCCCCAGGAAAACCTGGGTGGGAGAGAAGGGCATCACAAGGAAAAGCATGCTCCAGGGGATCCCTGGGTGGCGCAGCAGTTTGGCGCCTGCCTTTGGCCCAGAGCGCGATCCTGGAGACCCGGGATCGAGTCCCATGTCGGGCTCCCGGTGCATGGAGCCTGCTTCTCCCTCTGCCTGTGTCTCTGCCTCTCTCTCTCTCTTTGACTATCATAAATAAATAAAAAAATTAAAAAAAAAAAGAATTAAAAAAAAAAAAAAAAGAAAAGCATGCTCCAGTGCACTGCAGACATAAGAAGCCTGCAGTCTTTATCCCCACATTAAAGAATGCGATCCACACTGCAGGAGAAGCGTGTTTTTCATGTCGTTAAAGATTACTTTGTGAGCACAGAAATAGACTTGACTATTTGCAGGCCTTGGGACGTGTCCTCAGTGGGATCTCAGTTGTTGAAAGCTGTGATCATTGTAATAAAAAGGGTCACTTTCGGAGCACTTACAAACAGCCAGGCAATGTTCTGAGAACTTTCCGTAGGGTCACTCATGTAACCTGTAAGGTAGACACTACTATTATTACCCCCATTATATAGATGAGAAAACCAAGGCAAAGACAGGGAAGTAACCGGTCCAGAACAGCACAGTGACTAAGGGGCGAGGCCAGAACCGTGACCCAGGCATCTGGCTCCTTTAAGTCTGTTGAGCACAGCCGTGCTGTTGCGCTTCTCCCAGCCCATCCTGCCCGAGGATGCCGCACAGCCGACCGGGCACAGATGGACAGCAGTTTGGCTCCTCCTCTCCACCTGGCACGTGAAGTCCAGAGGGGCCAGGCTCACCCAAGCCTTCGAGATAACTTCACCGAAAATGCCAGTAAAACCGTTCCTATAAGTTCAGGTGATGGGTCCAAGTTATATTTCATAGTAATAAATTCACCCCCTTGGAGGGGCTCAAAGAGCCTGTGCCAAAATATCACAATTTTTCTTTCAATGTTGAGAAGAAGACCACAGAGTTTCTTAAGAAGACTGAAGATTATGGTCCATAGTCTTACTGCCAAGCACATGGCAGTTTCCTAACAAATGGTTTTCTCAACAACAGATGATTAGCCTTAAACAGAAAATAAAATAAGACACTAAAAGTCCAGGAGCCAGTGCAGAGGCAAAGAAGGGCTTTGCAGAGTAAGATATATCAGAAGCGTGGGTCAGAAATCACCCACCACTTGGGGATCCCCGGGTGGCTCAGCGGTTTAGCGCCTGCCTTTGGCCCAGGGCACGATCCTGGAGTCCCAGGATTGAGTCCCACGTCGGGCTCCCGGCATGGAGCCTGCTTCTCCCTCCCCCTGTGTCTCTGGCTCTCTCTCTCTCTATGTCTATCATAAATAAATAAATAAATAAATAAATAAATAAATAAATAAATAAATCTATCTTAAAAAAAAAAAAAAGAAAAGAAAAAGAAATCACCCACCACCTTCCCAAAGAAGACGTGTAAGCACTCCCCCTCCACTCTACGGCTCATGTCTGGCAACTCCATTTCCAGCAAAGGTTGAAGCAAAGACAAAATAAATATGCGGACTATCTGTCAGGACCAACAGACCCTTGCTGCATCCCTCTCCACTTTTAATAGCGAATCAGGCCAATAATAATTATATAGAAATAAAGAGAATAATCTAAAACAATTGTATTCTGTACCTGACCTAGGACTCCAGATACACACTGCTGAGCCAGGAAAAAGGAAGCTTGAGAGGAGATTATAATAATATCATCCCTCTCACTACGTTCAATAGTGAGCCTCGTCACTAGATTTTTTACAATACTAGGTTTTATTTTAATTACGTTAAACATGAAAATTCTGTGTCTTGGTTTTTTGTCTTTGTATGGAACAAAAAAAACAGTACCCTGTGTGGTCCATTCTGCTCAGCATGTGGCTGAGTGTGAAAATCCCACCATGCATGGCTCCTGGATGCACCATGGTCAACCTTCCATTTCCCCAAACAGCGATGTCCTTCTGTAAGTTAATGGAGGAGTGGGGAGGATGGGGGTGTGATGTGGTTCTGTTCACCACAGCTACCTCAATCCCAGAAATAACACGTTTTAGGAAAAATGGCTCAGCATGTGGGTATACCCCAGAGTGGCACTGAGAAAGTACATCTTCTGTAAAAACCTACTGTGACCTCGTGATGTATCCAGCAGGGCCTGACAATGCATCGGACTGTCTGGCCCAGATGCTGTGTGGTAGCCATACACATAAGGAGCCTAAAAACTGGGACCCTCTGTAACACACTTGCTGATCCAGAGCCCCAGGTCACCCTCCAAAGGGAATTCAGGTGTGTAATTGGCTCCATTGGATCAAATAATCCTCGATGTTCTTAAAATAATCTAAGTGGCCCATGAGAGCAAAAATGGATATTCCAGTCAATTGAGAATGTGGAGGTTCGAGGAGTAACCCAACTTGTCCATGGATAAATTCAGGTGTATACGCAAGTAGTAACAATGTGCTGGACCCTGCACACACCAGCATCTGAGTTCACGGCTCACATCACCTTCCAATCCCATATTCAGTGATGTCATGTGGGTACTTGGCAATCAGTCAGGAAATCAGTAAATGCCACAAAACAGAACTTCTTCCCCAAGAGAACCAGTTGTGAAAAGCATTTCACCAGCCCACTGGTAAAGCCATCTCTTTGTCTCTCTGTCTCTCTATCTCTGTGTATCTCTCTCTAACACACACACACACACACACACACACACACACACACACACATTCTGTCTTTTCCAATTCCAAGCACTGGCACCCATGACGGGAAGGCTTAGTCGATCAGGTTATTGGGTCACTATAAACCGTGGATTTTAGCATCCTTCACAGATAACCAACAAGGGGCGTCTGAAGTTTACCTTGCCATTTGAAATCCTACTATGTTTGAGGTTATCCCACCAAAACACAAATTCTTCTCATTTTTCTCACCACACCTTTACACCCAGATGATGTTTCTGACAACTCCTACATCCCACCTCCTCTTCTCCAGAACCATCTTGCACTAAGTCTCCATTGGCTTGGCGGGGCTCTAAGAGCCCTCTAGCTCTGGTCAGTATTAATGCCCTTTTTTCCATCAGCTTGGAACCAGGAGGGGTCCCCAAGACACCATTTGCTCTGCCCCAGGAGCAGTGCTGCCTCACCCCCTGAAGGGAATCCACCCTGGGTGCCCATGACCCTCAGACCCAATGCATAGCCATTGTGCCATTTGGGGCCACCTGATTTCAATTAGTGGTGTCATGACCTAGAGACAACTTCCACATCCTAGTGCACGCCAAACTTCCCCTGCTTTATGAGGAGGTAAGTTTTCCAGCCTTAGGCTCCATTTCCTCTCCTGACCTCTCTATCCAGCACTGACGTCCCCAGATGTTTCATGGGTGAAATTCAACTGTCATCCCTCTCTACGCTTCCCTCAGGGACTGTACATAAACTATGAAGCATATCAAAATCCTACTCAAATAATTGATGAGTAGCAGTAATAGGATCTGAATAAAAGTTTTATTCTATTATTGCTATTTTTCATTAATCAATAGTCAGTACGTCTGTCCATCTGCAATGTGTCCAAACCGTGGCTCTAGGGATGGGAGAAATGCAGTAATTTGTGGACTTTGCTCTCTGCCCTCAAAGCCTGATCAGAGAGAGAAGCTGGATTCATAAAGCAGGACACAGAATAATGTGACCCTCCAGCCGGCTGGGAGTGTTCACATGTTTATTCCTTTGGGGTGTCCTCGTGTGTCCACCATTTTGCATTCCTGCGGGACTCTGTGGACATTGGTTTAGATAACAGGTATTTCAGAGTAATTTGACTCCCCCAAATGCCCATAAAATTCTGTAATCCCCACCTGATTACTGCTAGAAATGGTCTTAATCAACAGTTAAGCATCACCGCACAAATCCACAGAAGAAAAGCCCTTGCTGAAGCTCACCCCTGCCCCTCTTGAACCCATCTTCTCCTCCGTACCCAAAGGAACCCCCCAACACTGTTGACGTCTGTTACCTTCTGTGTCCTAACTATAATTTGAACCTCCATTTTCACCCTCAGTTTCTGTCTTTACCTCTTAGATTGTAAGGATTCTGAAGGCAGAGAACACAGATACCAGATTCCCTGCCTCGTGTCTCCCATCCCCAGCACCCTGCCTGGCCGGAGAGGATGCCCTATAAACAGACACTTCAATAAATGCACCAGTTAACCATACTTTGTTTTTATTCTCCTCATTTCTTTAAAAGCATCTACACTAGGGGTGCCTGAGTAGCTCATTTGGTTGAGTGTCCAACTCGATCTCAGCTCAGGTCTAGATCTAAGGGTCATAAGTTCAAGCTCTGTTTGGGCTCCATGCTGGTTGTGGAGCCTACTTAAAAAAACCCAAAAGGGGTGCCTGGGTGGCTCAGTCAGTTAAGCATCTGACTTTGGCTCAGTCAGCATCCCAGGGTCCTGGGATTGAGCCCCATGTAGGGTCTGCTTCTCCCTCTCCCTCTGCCCCTGCCCCTCCCCCTGCTCATTCATTCTCTCTCTCTCTCTCTCATCAATCAATCAATCAATCAATCAATCATTTTTTTTAAAAAACCCAAAACACACACAAAAAAATCTATACCAACATTCATTATTTAGATAATTTGGTAGGAACTAAGAGCTGCTACATACTTGCCTGGAAATATGAAATGAACTAATGCACGGACTGGCAGTGGAAAGGTGAGGCATGAGACTGGAAACCTGGAGGAAGGGTCTCATTCTGATCTCTGTTAAAATCCCTGGAGGCTTTGATCAACTCCTCTGACGTCTCTGAACTTCAGCTTTCTTCTTATAAAGTATAGATGTTGAACAGGATGCTTTTCTAGCCTTCAGAATCTTAGTAAATGTTGTCCATTCTTAATAATTCCCTCAAATAACTTTTATCAATGGTTTTGACAAAAAAGCAAAAGCACTCAAGCAAAGAACCTGATAGCTTAGGATTTCCTCTTTTCTCCCTCATGTCTACTGAGATAATTACATATTGACAATATTCAACTTAACAACCCTGGGAGCCATGGAAGCCAGGGCGGATCCAACTTCTCTTTGTCAGGAACTGTCTTTTCTAAGATGGAGAAAAAAAAAAAAAACGGAATTCTTGTAAAATAGGTAAACTAAGAATAAATAGGAAGTTGGGAAATAAAAATAAAGAGGTTGTTTTACAGTTTGAAATCTCTGCTCTATTTCCTTTCTTTCAGTTTGAAATATTAAAAACATTTTTTTTTTGTTTCTCTGCCCCAAGTCCCTAAAAACAAAAAGACTCAAAACATTTTCGTCTTTTCAGTGGTGACAGGAGACAAGTGGCCTTCACCTTCCACTGGCTTCACAATATTTTATTGTTAATTTGCTTATTAGGAAACCAGTCCACTCATATTTGAGTTTTCAAGCATGTACCACATATGCTCCTGCCACCACTCTGAAGAGGATCACTACCCTGAAGGGGAGCATCACCTCAAAAAGGAGCATTGTGCTGAAGAAGAGCACCCTTGAAGAGGAATATCACCCTGAAGAGGAGCACAGTAGTGAAGAGGAGCACCCCCATGAAGAGGAGCACAACACTGCAAAGGAGCGCTACTCTGAAGAGAAACACTACCTGGAAGAGAAGCATCACCCTAAAGAGGATTACCACCCTGAAAGGAGTATCACCCTGAAGAGGAGTATCATCTGGAAGAGGAGAACTGCCCTCAGGAGGAGCACCATCTTACAGAGAAGCACCACCTAGAAGAGGTTTACCATTATGAATAGAAGCACAGCAGTGAAGAGGAGTACCACCTACAAGAGGAGTACCACCTGGAAGAGGAGCACTGCCCTCAAGAGGAGCACTACCTTGAGGAGGAGTACCATTATGAATAGGAGCATGGCAGTGAGGAGGAGTACACCTTGAAGAAGAGTATTGCCCTGAGGAGGAGCACTTCTCCCAGGAGGAGGACTGTCCCGAGGACGAGCACTTCATGAGAAGACAGCACCACAGTTTCCTCTTCGTGTTTCTGCAGGTGAGGGTTAAGGTCTCGGTCGTGACTGTGTCCCTATGTGTCAGTGATGCCAAAAGAAAGAACTGGACTGTCCCGTAGTCTAGGTCAGCAATGGCTGTTCTGCACATGAGCAGCAGTGAATTGGCCGATATAAAACTCTTTGCCGATGAGATCTCAGCTTAGGGTCACAGTAACCATAATTCTAAAATATTTCACCAAAACCTAAGCATTACTTCTTACTCAACCCAAAAAGGGGCACAGAGAACAAGAGAGTGTGTGTATTGTGTGTTGGCCTGTATGTACAGGTTTTATTTTTTGCCTTTCCTGGTGGGGTTAGGGTGAGCGGTAGATCAGAAATCCGTTCTTTGGAAATCAGGTCCTTGGTGAGAAGGATGCATTTCTGTGTAAGGGCCAGGGCTGAAATGTGGATTAAACTGGATACTTGGCTATTTGCCCGATGTCTGGATCTGAGGTCCAGGTAACACCATCTAGAAGGTGAGATTGAGGGCGCTAGGACCTTGCTTTCAAAAGTATTGCTTTACAAGCCATCAGTTCAGCCCCACAACAGTGGGAAGCCCGCTGTGTACTGCATTTCCAGAATAAACTGACAAAGCACATTAAAATACAGAAAACATCCATACGATCGTCCCTTGGCAACTCTTTCAGAGTTTTATGAACTCACCAAGATATTATGAGAATACAAAGTGAAACTGTTCATAAGAATTAACCTCAGAAAGGACAGAAATGAATAAGGTCCACTTTTCAAGCCACACATTCGAGATTTGGAATAGAGGTGGCCGGGTCATGATTGTTTTAAAGGAAGGCACAGGTGTGCACGCAGGTTATTCCTTGGAGAGCCGGTGTCCTTAGAGCCTGAGATGCTGGTAGATGCAGGACGTCACCCACCAAGGCTCCACCGTACACCTGCGGCTGCCTCTGCAGAGCGCGGGCAGGGCCGGTTCACCTGTCCACTCGCAGCCCCAGACTGTGGCGAGGGGCTGGACACGAGGACCCTCAGTCTTTATGGTCGTCTGGCTTAGGTGTTCTCATTTGTGGTGGAAAAGAGCCTCCTCTGTCTGTCCCTGGTCCACAAGCACAGACACTGATCCTGACTCTCACTTCCTTCTGCCGTTCGCCTCCTCATCCTCTTAGTGGGAGAGTACTCAGGCCTGCACACAGCAGCCCAGGACCTCGCTCACAGGGCAACCAAGAGGAGTCTGGATTCTTGCTTGAGACTTGAATATGCCATGAGGGAAAAGATGGGCGATTGGAGCAGCTAACCCAGGAACCTCGAAACACCCCCAGGGTCCTCACTGACCCAACTGGAGAAGCAAATGTAGCTCAATGAGGGGTGAGCCAACCACCTGCCTAGGGGCCAAGTCTGCCTGCTGCCAGTCTTGGTGAATAATACCTGGTTCTCATGCAACCATGCTCTTTTGTTTATGCATTCTGCCCGGCTGCTTTTGTGCTGCAGTGGAAGAGCCGAGGACAGAGACCTCGACTGGAGGTCGAGGAACAGAGACCATGGGGCCCTCAAAGCCTAAGCCTTTGCTATCTGGCCCATTGCAGAAAAAAAAAGAAAAGTGTGTCCGCCCCTGAGTTGGTGGAAGGATCCTTATGGCAATATGCTAAAACCGGATCTAGAGACACCCAGTCTACCCACTCATCTACCTATCAGCTCTCTAGTTGTCTCTCCATCTATCTAGTGAGATGGAGGCCAAGAGAGGGAATGTCGTGATAGATATAGATACACCATAAATATAGTTGTTCAAATACACAATGGGGGAAAATAGTTGGAAATGTACCAAAATAACACTACACAATGATGTCGCCGTGGGTATTCCATTCTTTAGTTTATAAATTATTTCTGATTTTCACATTATTTTGGTGATTAGAATAATTTTACTTAAAAACTGCCAAGGCGAAAAAATATTTAAAAAATAAAATAATAAAATAAAATTAAATAAATAAACTGCCAAGGTGAGTCTGAGGTTTGGGAAGTAGAGCAGCGGGAGGGCTAGAGGAAATGTCTAATTCATTTGGAATCTGTGAGAGATTCAGGAAAAGGTACTGAGTATCAGTTCCCCCCTCCAGGGATGCCTGGGTGGCTCAACGGTTGAGCGTCTACCTGTGGCTCAGGTCGTGACCCCGGGGTCCTAGGATGGAGTTCCGCATTGGGCTCCCCGCAGGGAGTCTGCTTCTCCCTCTGCCTGTGTCTCTGCCTCTCTCATGGATAAATAAAAATAAAATCTTTTTAAAAATGCCCCCTCCATACACACACCTTAGACCACAAGGAAAACCAGTGGATCCAGCAGAGCTATTTGTGTCCTACAGGAAGGCAGACTCTCCATAAACTGGGACGTAGCAACGCCTCGTAAAGGGGATCTGTGGTGAGAATACTTAGACAGTTTAAGCCTCTCAATAGTGGCGGGTGTTGGCTTTCAAACGTTCCATTTTGGGTAACATTCATAACTGAATAGTTTAGGACTGGTGGACATACCAAGTCAAGGGTCATGAACGGAGCCTTAATAAGTAAACTACTGTTTGAAAATGAACAGTTTGGCCAGGTGAGCAGTACATTTTTCCAATAAGAGAGTACTTTACCCACAAGCCATCTATTTCTCCACATACATTGGTTTTGAAGAATTTTCTTAAAACATTGGTAAATTGATTGATTGATTGATAGCCTTACCTTCCCAGAAAACAATTTCCAAGGGCAAATATGAATGCCAGGTTCACAAAGGTGACCTTAGTTCTCAGTTGATAGTTCTTTCTAGATGCAAATGACCTTAATATTCAAAACAAGTACAATAAGGTCCCTCGCAGTGAAGGGTAGAGAAGAGAATATGTCCTTGTCAAAATGAATGTTAATTTCCTTTGAATAAATAAAAAAAATGAGAAGAAAAGAGGAGAAGAGAGAAAGAAAACAAGAGGAGAACAAGGAGAAGGAGCATTTGTGAACATGAACAATAAGAAGACAATGAAGATGGAAGAGTGTTAGCAGCAGCAGCACAGGGAGGTTGTCTGGGTGGACAGGTGCGTGTGTCTTCACCAATATGGGGTGTCTGGAATTAACCTTCCACCACCACACCAGTTGCACACCTTGCTGAGGTCTGAAAACACTCACCACACCCACCCCGCAAAGGCCTGGAGATCTGTGCTTCTTCCAGTTCCACTAACTTTGTCCCCAAATGAGGCTCAGGAAATTCTATCATAGAAATAATCAGTGAAATAAATAGATTTGAGGAAATACTCAGGAGAAAGGCAGATGTTGGGTTTCACTCAGGGGGGCGCACATCTTCATGGAGGCGTTGGCACTTCCATTCTAGCCATGCTCCTCAGCAACTCTTCCCGCGAAGCTCCTGCCTGTCCTCTCCATCACGCCAGCCTTGTTTCCTCTCTATCTTTCCAGTTTGCCTCTTCCCTTCTTTCTTTTTTCTTTTTTCTAATCCTTGCTCTCTTTCAACTAGCAAATTTTCCTCTGTTTTTCCCATGCTTATCAGGTTAGATGTTCTCTTTTTAATTGAGCATGTGTGGGATCTCACCATCCTTTACCTCCGTTATTTTGGATCAAAATAATTTGCCAAAGTTCTCTTCCTAAGACACTCTTAGGAGGATGTCTAACATCTTCCTTAAAGATGTGATGTTTTCTCCATACTATTACATGCGTTTGGCTATTTGATAAAGAATATAGAGAATTATGAAACCACTGACTTGGCCAATTAAGGCAACTTTTTTGATGTTACTAGGGCATGATACTAGGCAATTTCAGACTCTGTGCTTATGTAGTTTAAAATGCTCAACTTTCAAGGCGGGAAACTGGAATCAGGCAAAGTCTATGATAGACGAGCCTAGGAGTGGTGGGCACAACAAGGTGAGGTCTTGAACAAGATCTTAATAAACAGTGGGAAAAATTAGAGAGGGAAACAAACCATGAGAGACTCCTAAATCTGGGAAACAAACAAAGGGCTGCAGAGGGGAGGTGAATGGGGGTTGGGGTAACTGGGTGACGGGCACCAAGGAGGGTACTTGATGGGATGAGCACTGGGTGCTATACTATACGTTGGCAAATTGAATTTAAATTTTTTAAAAAAGTGAATAAATAAACAAACAACCAAACTGTCTTGGGAAAGTGAACAGTTTGTCCAAAAGCTAAATTTTGATACAATCTTATTTTTACTTCAAGGTTTATGTGTTTTGGCTTTTGGTATGCCTTCATAACTTCATTACTTCCCTAATAAGCTACATCACCCCACCAAATACTGTTGCAAGTTTCACAAGGAACAACCAAGAGTAACAATTTCTCATGAAATATGAGAGAGATGTTAAGTGACACCAACACACAAGAGCATTTACTGTCAACATTATTTAATATCCCTTTGAAATTTATATGTAGCAAAGCCAAAATATAAATGGTGATCTACTTAAGAAGATTATACTCCTAAACAATCCGAAAGTATAATTTAATGCTATTATAATTTCAAAACACAGCAGCAAAACCCTAGAAAAGATAAACATACAAAAGTTTGTAAACTTTCTTCACCGTGGTAATTATTGGCTTAATTATATTTCAAAGGAGGTCTAATTTAAAATTTTAATAAGAACATTTCAAACCTGGAAACCACAAGAAATGTATGTAAATCATCAGAGGGAAACTATGAGATTTGGATGCACAGAAACACATTCTCTTTCAAAAATTACTCATTTTTTTTTACGTCCCCACTGCCATCACTCAGTAACAAGCTTCTATCCTATTTCTTTGCTGTTCTCTTATCTCTGTCTCCGCCTCTTACGTTCTCTAGACTATCACAGCAAATGTCCCCTATCTGATATCCTAAGCAGAATGGTTAAGGATATTCTAGAAACAGTGCTTAATTTGCACATGAAAAATTTAATCATAAATTAGGCCGAAAACAGCTGCATTGAGAGATATATATGTGTTTACATAAACATACAAACATTATATATTTATTATTTTATTCTGAGACAGATGTAGAGATACATTTCAATAGCATGAAGAAAATACATAAAATAATGAGAGTGATTGCCAGTGGATGATAAATATTACAGTATTTAAAGTACTTTTTTTTTCATTTTTATACTTTGCAAATATCCTGCAATCCTGTTATTACTTAAAAAATAACAATAAAGCACATTAAAATTAAGTTGTGAAGACTGCTCAATGGGATGAATGGATGCACAAAATGTGGCACGTACATTCAGTAGACTACCATGCAGCTCTTAATAAAAAAAGGAAATCCCATCACATGCTAAGCATGTGGATAAACCTTGGGGATATTATGCAAAGTGAAATAAACCAACCACAAAAGGACAAATTGCTCTACAATTTCACTCCTATGAGGCATCTAAAGTTGTCGGAATCATAACTATAGAAAGTAGAGGGGCGGGTGTCAGGGCTGGAGAGGGGTGGAGAGTTGTTTCATCAATACAGAAATCATTAATAGTATTAATACTATTTCACTTAGGAATATAGCAGAAGATATGTACTAACCATGGCAACTGAAACATGAATTTAGTCTTAGAAATTATATTTTATTGCACTCCTATGTAACGAAACATTTCTTTTTGCTTTTTACCACAGGTTACTCAGTTGAATTTTTTTTTTTTTTTTAGGATTGTATTTATTTATTCCTGAGAGACACAGAGAGAGAGAGAGGCAGAGACACAGGCAGAGGGAGAAGCAGGCTCCATGCAGGGAGCCCGAGTGGGACCCGACGTGGGACTCGATCCTGGGTCTCCAGGATCACAACCTGGGCCGAAGGCAGCGCTAAACCACTGAGCCACCCGGGCTGCCCAACTTGTTGAATTTTTATGTTTACTATCTGTCCTCATCTGTCGGTTTTCAATTGTAGTCATTACTGCTATAAATATCCTAAAGATAAAAATGGTAATCCTGAGGAGCACATGGATAGCTCAGTCAGTGAAGCATCTGACTGTTGATTTGGGCTCAGGCCACGATTTCAGGGTTTTGAGATCGAGCCCCTCATCAGGCTCTGTGCTCAGCATGGAGTCCACTTGAGATTCTCTCTCTCCTTCTCCCTCTGCCCCTCCCACCCCAGCTCGCTCGCTCTCTGTCAAATAAATAAATAAATCTTCAAAATGAAATAAATAAGTCGTTTAAAAAATTATAATCTTGAAAATCACAATGCATGCATTTGGATAAGCACTTGCAGTGACACATGTGGACCCAGGAGGCTTTCTCTCCTGTGTGTTCCATTAACATGACCAGGAGAACAATGTTCCTGGAGCACTCAAATCACCCTGCCTGTATTCATCTTCCTAGTGGAGAGGAGAGACCTGTTTACCTTTGCCTGCTCTCCACCCAAAGAATACCTGGCACTTCCTAAGCACCTTTAGGTTCGTGTTCAGTGATTCAATTCATATAAACTATCTTCATTGTAGCCCACTGGTTCAATACATAATTTTTAAGAGAATTCAGCCATTATCATACATAAGTGTAGATTCTAGAAAGTAATTTTTTCAGAATGTTTAATTGAAAACATAGGAATTGTTCTGAGAAGTAATTGATCTATATCACGTGAAATCGTATCATTGATTAAATTAAATTTAGTTTAAACATATTAAAAACAAATAATCCATTTGGTGTTTGAATAGGCCTCAATGTTGAATAATGAAGAGTATTAATGAATGAAGTGATAGGTGCTTCTCTCTCTCTCTCTTCCTCTCTCTCTCTCTCTGTCTCTTTCTCTCTCTCTCATGTGTGTGAAGGTTAGAGATTTAGGGATGTGGGGAGGTCGGCATAGGGCCCTAATTGCCATTGGAAAGAAGGCATGGACTGTATCCACTAATTAAATGCCACAGGTCACCCTGGTTTAGGCAGGAAGATCTAAATCCTTTCCTAATCAGCACACAAATGAGACCTACTTTCCCCATTTCAGCTATTGATTGTTTGCCCTCATCTTAGGGAATATATTTGTCCGTGATCCCCTGCTTTAATGGACATCATCTCCTCATTTTTCTAGAACGCACCTAGCTTTGTGACACTGTGTGCCCTGAACACTTGCTCCTAAGAGTGCCATTCAATTACAGTGTAGAGAAATAGCTACTGGGAATTCAGTAATGAGAAAAACCTTTGGGGGCTGAAGCCACCAATACATCAAAGCCTTTATACATGAGAGAGCAGAATAGATCTTCGAACCAATGGGGCCACTGTGCATGGTGGGAAATCAAAGAGACAGTGGATCGGAGCCTGGGAAAGGAATGAACAGGTGCGTGACACTGAGTTTGCTTGGCCAAACAGTTGCTGGCATATTTGTGCTTGAAATTCCACACCAAGGGATCCCTGGGTGGCGCAGTGGTTTAGCGCCTGCCTTTGGCCCAGGGCGCGATCCTGGAGACCCGGGATCGAATCCCACGTCGGGCTCCCGGTGCATGGAGCCTGTTTCTCCCTCTGCCTATGTCTGTGCCTCTCTCTCTCTCTCTCTCTGTGACTATCATAAATAAATAAAAATTAAAAAAAAATAATTATTAAAAAAAAAAAATTCCACACCAAATAGGAACGGTGATTGAAGACATACCAGACTTTCCAGATGAATCTCTGAAACCCTATGGAAGGATTTTCATTGCCGTCTCTAAAATTATTATTCTTTTTATCATAAATTTTGTTGGATAAGGTAAAAAAAAATTTTCTTTTCATCTATATTGTTACAGGCATATGCTAAGAAACAAATGTTAAATGGGATTTCTTCTTGGTAAAAAATAATAGTTCCTCAAACTCTCTTTGTTTATATTATATTATCATGATTATATGAAATATAATCATGATTATATATTATATCATATATATAATCATGATATTATAATATATTATCATATATAATCACATATAATCATTATATTATAATATATTATCATGTTATCATGATTATTATAATTATGTATATATCATATTTGTACATAAGACTTACATGAAATATGCCTCTAAGTATTATTTTATACGCATCTTAAATATAAACATTTACATTTTATATTTTTACATCATAACTCCTACATTGCCATGTCGATCTAAAGCAGTATAATTTATGCAGCACTTTTGTTCCTTAAAAAGAAATCCTTCTTATCTGTAATCTAATATTTCTTAACCTGTGATACTCACATATCTGCTTATGTAAACACTTCTATTTGTGCTGAGGTTGTCATGGTTCAGATGAAATGCTATTGCCTGGGTTCATTTTACTAATTAACAAATCCTTAAGCAGAGCTTACTCTATGGCAAGTGCTTTACAAATATTAACTCTTTTTACCCTTATAATAACCTTAGGAGGTAGGCCGAACCATAACCCCTATTTTACAGACCAAAACAAACAACTGGAAAACAACACTTTAGCACAATGGCTGGAGGTTGCCCAAGGTCACAGTGATAATAAGCAGGCTCCTTAAGATTCAGCCCCCAGCATGTTCCCCTCCGGGGCCTATACTCTTTACCTCCAGCTGTTTGTGCAGGTATCACTATAGCGTGTGCATTGAGAGTTGGGGCTGACTTTTCTTTGGGATTTCCAGTTCTCAAAGTTCCCATGTGCAGTTGGTGCCATGGTGTGCTGCCCACATCACTCCTTCTTGACTTTTTTCAGCTGCCAAGAGAACTACTGAGGGCTGAGATCTCGGCTGAGTCCTGCTCTGGGAATTGCCTTCAGCTGCCAAAAACTACCTTGACCAGTGTCACGGTCCCTCCGCAGGGGCCTCCTGGAGATAGACTGTCCATGTCCACCTCAGCAACTCACCCTTCTTGTCCAGATTTAAATGGCCATCCCAGGTCCATGGGATCTGCTGAGGGTTTTGTGCAGATTGTGTTACAGTCCAGTTCTTCCTCTGCCCAATTCAATGTTGCTTTTTCATAGATATCAAGCCTTGGGTCCCTTCCCAGTGAACTTCCTGCTTGCGAATTCTAGGAAATCTGGTATTAGGAAGCCAGCTCCATGGAGTTTTGTTTCCTGATCGAGGTGGAACCAGACACCAGTTATGCAAGGGCTCAAGACTCAAGGATCTTGGGAGAAGACTAAGCTACAGTGACTGCTGTCACTACGCGTCTCCAGCAACAAGCTAGACATTCCTTCCGTTTCCTCTACTGCTCTAGGCTGCTTACTAAACCTACTCTAAGAGTTTTAAGCCCTTAAATTATTTTGGACAGGGCCTGGTTGCTGCAGTTTCTCATATACTTCTTTAATGGAGTGGGGAACCACCACAGGGGTCCTCAGTAAATACCCCGATGCCACACAGAGTCCTCCTTACCACCACCGTGCAGCACCAACCCTAAACCTTCAGAGTAAACAGAGGAAATGAATCTCCTTAATGTAGTAACTTCTAACTTATATCAAGCCAGTGCCTAATTAAGGCCTTAGCAGGCTAGGGGCACCTGCGTGACTCAGTCTGTTAAGTGTCCAACTCTCAATCTCAGCTCAGGTCTTGATCTCAGGGTCATGAGTTCAAGGCTCATGGTGAGCTCCACACTGGGCATGGAGCTTACTTAAAAAAAAAAAAATGTTAGCAGGCTAGTCCACCATTATACTTGGCTGTTAGCCTTTGAGCAATGAGGCAATCTCCACAATAAGTAGATTCTGTGGTTACAGTCCCATAAAACAGGTCCCTTGGTCTGAAGCAGTATTAATCAAGATAGCATTTCCATGAAACTGTTGACTATCTCATCATGGTGAATGCTTTCTGGAGGGTGTTAACTTGAGACACAAAGATCTGCAATTTTGTACTGACCTTCATCAGCCTATCTACGTTCTCATTTTTAAAAATTCTTCCCAACATATTTCTTCTGATGAACTATATTGGTTTGAGGAGGCAAAGATGTTGCAGAAATCCTCTTTGGCCCTTCCTATCTCTTTTTGGCCCTTTTATTTCATGGCCAAAGAACCAATATGAAAGTTATGCCAGCTATAGGTATATCCATTACACTCTTGAAGAACGGGATTATAACCAGGTTTATGGATGCCCTGGATTGCCAAGACTTGGACTTGAGCCCACTTTAGGTCCCAATCTAATTTGAGGATCATGATGACATTTGAGTATCTTGTCTATGTTGGTTCATGAACTAGCTTACATTAACTAGTTATACAGCTACGCTGGTAAATGGCTGCCAATCTCTTTGGTAAGTAGTAGGGGATGCTTACCCCTTCTACTGTGAAGATGTGCAGAGCCTTCCTGAAGATCTGTTCTCCCCTTTAATAAGTGGACTCTGTAAAAATTGACTTCATTATGGAAATGAAGTAAGCACTGCAATTTCTGATCACCAACTCCATCTCTCTCTCCCTCCCTAAATTCCACGCACCCCACACTGACCAACTCCCCACTTCTGTTTATAATATAAGGGAAGCAACATCCTATTTGGACCTTCCCGCTCACTGATCAATGAACCCCCATCACAGAACCTCTGATTGCTGTTTACTCTGGTCATCTTCTCCACTTGGCCTCTTGGCAGTTTATTTATTTATTTTTAAAGATTGTATCTATTTATTCATGAGAGAGATATTTATTCATATCTATTTATTCTCTCATGAATAAGAGAAAGAGGCAGAGACACAGGCAGAGGGAGAAGCAGGGGCTCCATGCAGGGAGCCCGACATGGGACTTGATCTCGGGACTCCAGGATCATCCTCTGAGCCAAAGACAGATACTTAACCATTGAGCCACCGAGGCATCCCGGCCTCTTGGCAGTTTAGTACAAGTATTTGGTTTCCGCCATTCCATTCTGGAGCCCCATGTCATTATATCCTACTGTCAACAAACGCCCGAAGATGACCGACCCACTGAGCCTCTGGGTTCTCCCCACCCAGCAGGACTCCTGGCCTCACAATGCATCTAATCCTACTACTGCTACCTTCTGCAGCTTCCTGGCCCCTTCCTCAATACTATACCAGGAAGGTCAATGAACCTCCGACTGTAGGTGACTGTAGTTACTGTAGGTTTTTGACATTACTATAATATATTAGGACCAGCTCTATGAGTCCCAATCAAATCGTTAATTTTTAAGACATTGATCAATGCCCCTTTATTTAGTCTTAGTATTTGATCCCTTCACTCTGCCCAACACCCTCAATATGTTCTTCCACAGGTGTTCCAACAATTCCTGTTGGCCTATATTGGATAATTCCTGCAATGATTTTCATGCGTGAGCTCTTCCTTCCCGGAGCTGGGATTGCCTTTCCCCTTCTGGGCTGAGCTCTGATGTTGGTCGTAGGCCTGGAGGCAATGAGGGCTGGTACAATCATCTTAAAGAGCGCCAGTTTCATCTTCTAGGCACATTCCTCATTTGATATCTCCAAACAAGAGGGGGATGCTGACCCTTGGAAGAGGCTGCTCTGACTCACAGAAGGTTCAAGAGAATCCAGTTTCAAGATTCTCAGATTTTCATTCCCAAATATTCCCATTTAAAGTCTAATATTACACTTTTATTTTGCATCGGGGCCCTGATTTTACTCCAGGAGTGTATTATAGATGGGAAGGCCATCTCTTCCATGGCTCTGAAATTGTGTCAGTTAAAATGTGGATTTGGATTTCACTATGGTCTTCTCTGGAGCTCTTGAAGAAGAGAGTCTTCTTTAAACATGATCACAGAGGATTTCTGGCTTTTTTTTTTAAGATTTTTGTATTTATTTATTCATGAGAGACACAGAAAGAGAGAGGCAGAGACACAGGCAGGGCAAGAAGCGGGCTCCACGCAGGGGGCCCAATGGGGGACTCAACCTTGGGGTCCAGGATCACCCCCTGAGCCAAAGGCAGATGCTCAACCACTGAACCACCCAGGGTTCCCGACTTCTGACTCTCAAAGCACCCTTGAGTTGTTAGTCCTGGAACTATGTTTTATTCCAAGACATCTGGACACTTTCAAGATTCTTAAAATTGCCATTATCCCCCTTCCCAATACTGATCATATGCCACAGCTAACATACAACTGACTCTTCACCTACTACTTTAACCTCTTCGCAGACCTCACAGGTGATGGGCACCAGTGGTGGTGCCCCCATGCTTGGGATTGTCACCACCTACTTACTCCAGCAAGCAGGTCATTTTGCCTTCTCACTAAAGAATGATCCAGCTATGAACTCCAACTTAATAGGCCTATAAAGTCTTAATTACTAGGGCTAATTCTAGTACCAACTGTGAGCTTGGGTTCCCCCGCAGAATGGAATCTGAGGTATGCGTGTGGGTGGTTTATTTAGGTAGCACTGCATGAGATGGAAAAAAGCCAGGAAGGAAGGTATGCCAAGCAAATCATGTCCTGTCCAATTTCCCACTCTCTGGAGGCACCTCGTCCTCAATCCTCAGCACTTACTAAAGAATTTCATGAGAGAAACCTAAAAACAAATATCATAATAGGAAAACTGCTTATTCAAGGACTCCAGTGCACTTTAGCTAAGGGTGCCTCTTGGGTGCTGACTCCCCCTTACTGGGGGGAAATGGCACATTCTCAGAGCAGCTCACACAAGGTTCAGAAAAGTTCTGTGGCAGGGACTCAGGTGATGTGGAGTAGGCCTAAGGTGAGAGACCACTGGGTGCATTTAGGCCAAGCTGGTCAAAATCTGCATGGGATAGAAGAGGAAGAGGATCTGAAGTGTGCACAGACACCAAGTATTGACATGTGAATGTCAGAGATAGAATCTGCTGCTAGATGTTAAAATCAGAAAGATGTATTGTGCATGTATACACTACTAACTCCTCCTGGGGACTAAGGATCCTGGGGACATGGCTAAGACAAGGCTGACTGTAGATCTGAAGTCAGTGGTCTGAAGAGGTGATCATTGTTTTGATCAAGAGTTTCAGGGCAGCCCGGGCGGCTCAGTGGTTTAGCGCCACCTTCAGCCTAGGGCCTGATCCTGGGGCCCCGGGATCGAGTCCCACATCAGGCTCCCCACATGGAGCCTGCTTCTCTCTCTGCCTGTGTCTCTGCCTCTCTCTCTCTCTCTCTCTCTCTCTCTCTCTCTCTCTCATCTCTCATGAATAAATAAATAAAATTAAAAAGAAAGAAAAGAGTTTCAACTGTCAGCCTGTGACCACAGTGTTGTGTTAGTTTGCTGGAACTGCCACAACCAAGCACCACAAACTAGGTGGCTTAAAACAGCAGAATTTATTCTCGTTAAGTTCTGGAGGCCAGAGATTCAAACCTAAGGTGCAAGTGGTCTGTCTGAGCGTTCTGGGGATAATCTTTCCCTGCTTCTTTGTAGTTCCTGGTGCTTGCCAGCAATGCTTGGTGTTCCTTGGCTTGGGGACTTCATCCCCCCATCTCAGCCTCCAACTTCACACAGCCTCCTGTCTGCTGTGTGTGCATCCCTATGTCTTCACATGGCCTCAGCGAGACCATAGCCATTGGATTTAGGGCCCACTCTCCTCCATTGTGGCTTTATCTTAACCAATTACATCTGCAAAGATGCTATTTTCAAATAAGGCCACATTCTGAGGTTCCAGGGGGACATGTGTTTCAGAGAGATGCCATTCAACCCATTACAGTCCTATACAGATGTACGATGGGTGATAAGGGTAAAGAAAGCAGAGGTAATTGGTTGTATCAGCAAAACATTCAACAAAACTCTTGCCTATGGATTCGCGCAAGTTCCAGATGAGCCTAGTATAGAGCCATGGTATTTAATGACGTTCAGTAAAACAATAGCTCAGTCAAGTCTGTGTCCTTGGAAAAAGATAAGACACGATTTTTTCAGAGCTAGGTAGACATACATAAAAACCCTCTTACCTCTCATCTAACCTATATCTATGAGCCATTTTTGCAATAGATGTCCATTTTGGGAAGAGGCACTGACTGTATAAAAGTTACTTAAGATTTTACTGTTTTTGGAGGAAGAATCCAGACCACAGGTACCTGTTTGGCTTATCTTTATTCACATCTAATATTGTTAGAACTGAAAAAGCAGAACATCTCAGTTCGGAGTCTAGGCCTCAGACTATCTATCTGAATATCACTTCACTGAAAGAAAGTTATAAGGTAGAGCTTTGCGTTGGCTCTCACTAATCTACTTTGCTGAGCTAAATTGCTTGAGATTTAGCACAGAGCTTTGCTGCAATATTCCAACGGTGAAAAATCAGGTGCAGAGCAAATGAGATTAATGTCTCCGGCAGCACCGTATATTTCCTTTGCTTAACGGGGAGCATGCCATATTTCCTCTCATGGTGCGCCTTCAAAGAATTATCATATTTTAGACTGAAACTAATTGTCAGAGAGAATGGAAGTTCATTTCCACAGACGAGTTAGCTCCTGGGGCCTAGGAAGAAAGTGGTTTTCGTTTATCTTTATTTGCATTCTCAAGGATGACTAGAGAGACACATGCATAAAGACGTCTGCACTTAACCGCTGGCCAGCTGCTCAGACGAACCCTTTGTCTTCTGCTGACGTGTAAGATCCGCCACGCTCCCCAGCTGCACTTGGGCCAGAGAATAAAGACATGTAATTCTTAAGTTGATTGATATGATGACGACGATGATGATAATGATGATGATGATGATGATGATGATGATGATAGCCCCTAATAATTAAACAAAGGTACAAGATGCCATGCTAGGCACGTTATACCATAACTTCACTTAGCAACCCCCATATACATATAGATTAAGTATCATTCACAGTGTACTCATTCTATACATGAGAAAGTACGCTCAAAGAAGCACATGATCACTCAGGATGTGAATAAAAGCCATCCCTTTTTCTTTATTCTTCCTTGATTCCTAGTGGAAGGATGACACTACACTTTGTCAGTGAACATTATTCAATGTGAGATTGGCCAAAGATCAAAACTAGAATATCAGAGCAGGACTTGACACCTCAAAACCTATTTATTCATGGTCCCTTATTTTTGAGATTCAGAATGGAGGTCCAGAGCTTTGCTACAGCACTGGCTGGAAGTCACCGAAGTAAAGTATTTACATAATTTCACAATCTGTTCAACAAAGATAGAGATTCCACTTAAAATAAACTGTGGGCTGGCAAGGCCCACAATGAGTTGAAATAACTTTTTGTACCTGATGGATGAAAATCCAGATTTGCTGAATTCAAATCAGAATATCTGAAAAAAAAAAAAAAAAGATTACCTAAAAATAATGTTAGAAGAAATTACAATGTACATAGAAAGACCAGTATCCAAAATCGAACTTCAGGTGGTAATTTATCTGGACACATGGAGTTTCTATGTAATGACTCTTCTTTTGGCAAGACCAGACACTCTTTGAAAGGTTTTCTTTCTCTTTTCTTGGACGTAGAACTCTGCTTGAATCAGGAAGATCCCTTTGTATGTCATTTCCTACCATGATCACAAAATATTGTAGATTGGTATCCAGAGGCAGAATCACCATGAAGACAATGAAATGAAGACTTCACAGGGTTCCACATGTATGACTCTTTCCAAGGGCCCCTGGGGCGTATCCTACGGACTTGTCCACTTGCCCACGTTTTCACAAAATTTGCCAAAATAAAACAGATTCACCATGCTACGTTGAGATCCCTGTCCCCCTCCATTCTGACACTCTTTCTTTGTTTTTTATCTTAATTTAGCTTCATTTATTTTTCTCCTCATATATCATGAAATACCTTTAATTTTCCAGATATATTTTCAACATTAGCATCTGCATCACTTTTAATTATTATTATTATTTTTTTTTTTTGTTATTATTATTTTTTAATAATAAATTTATTTTTTATTGGTGTTCAATTTACCAACATACAGAATAACACCCAGTGCTCATCCCCTCAAGTGCCCCCCTCAGTGCCTGTCACCCATTCACCCCCACTCCCTGCCCTCCTCCCCTTCCACCACCCCTAGTTCGTTTCCCAGAGTTAGGAGTTTTTATGTTCTGTCTCCCTTTCTGATAATTCCCACACATTTCTTCTCCCTTCCCTTCTATTCCCTTTCACTATTATTTATATTCCCCAAATGAACGAGAACATACAATGTTTGTCCTTCTCTGATTGACTTACTTCACTCAGCATAATACCTTCCAGGTCCATCCACGTTGAAGCAAATGGTGGGTATTTGTCGTTTCTAATGGCTGAGGAATACTCCATTGTACACATAAACCACATCTTCTTTATCCATCATCTTTCAATGGACACCGAGGCTCCTTCCACAGTTTGGCTATTGTGGACGTTGCTGCTAGAAACATCGGGGTGCAGGTGTCCCGGCGTTTCATTGCATCTGAATCTTTGGGGTAAATCCCCAACAGTGCAACTGCTGGGTCGTAGGGCAGGTCTATTTTTAACTCTTTGAGGAGCCTCCACACAGTTTTCCAGAGTGGCTGCACCAGTTCACATTCCCACCAACAGTGTAAGAGGGTTCCCCTTTCTCCACATCCTCTCCAAAATTTGTTGTTTCCTGCCTTGTTAACTTTCCCCATTCTCACTGGGGTGAGGTGGGATCTCATTGTGGTTTGGATTTGTATTTCCCTGATGGCAAGTGATGCAGAGCATTTTCTCATGTGCATGTTGGTCATGTCTATGTCTTCCTCTGTGAGATTTCTCTTCATGTCTTTTGCCCATTTCATGATTGGATTGTTTGTTTCTTTGGTGTTGAGTTTGGTAAGTCCTACAGAATTGGAGAAGATATTTGCAAATAACGTACCAGATAAAGGGCTAGTTTCCAAGATCTATAAAGAACTTATTATTATTTTTTAAATAAATTTATTTTTTATCGGTGTTCAATTTGCCAACATAGACACTCTTTCTTCACACTTCTCCCCAGTGCCTCTGGGGGCACTAAAGTAACTGTGGGCAGTTCAGGAATTCTGTTAAAGGAAATGATTAGAGAGACTGCATTTGAGGGGAAAGGAGAGAAATGAGTGAAAATATCAGTGAGGATAACAGAACATAAGAGACTCCTAACTCTGGGAAACGAACAAGGGGTAGTGGAAAGGGAGGTGGGTGGGGAGTTGGGGTGACTGGGTGATGAGCACTGAGCAGGGGCACTTGGTGGGATGAGCACTGGGTGATATGCTGTATGTTGGCAAATTGAACGGCAATAAACAAATAAAAATAAAAAATAAAAAAAAAATAAATAAATAAATAATAAACTGCATGTGGGTTTGGAGTGACAGATTTATGTGCTTTTCAACCGCTTTCATGTTTAATAGAGCTACAGTTAGCACCTTAACATAGCAAGAACCGAAGGAATGTATCTCCTGCTCTCTAGGCTGACTCACTCAAGGATGTGTCCTTTGGGACCAGCACCAAAGCTACACAAGCAATGGAGGAGAAAGGGAGGTTGAAATGTCAGAGAAGTAAGCACATTCCTCTATGAAGTTGCTTCTCTAGTCTCTCATCTAGCCTAACATCAGTTCTGTTATGTAGGAAAAAAATATATACGCAATGCGTAAAACATAAAAATATGACAAAGGGCTTATCAAAAAATGTAGTGGATATTCACTCAACCCATTCTTTAATCCCCGCCCCATTCTCAACACCAAACACAGAGAACCATTATTGCTTCCAGTCTCTTTTTTATGTTTCTTTTGTTTTGTTTTGTTTTGTTTTGTTTTGTTTTGTTTTGTTAGAGAGAATGTGCACAACCCAGGGGGTGGAGGGGCAAGTGAGAGAGAGAAAATCATAAGCAGGCTCCAAGCTGAGCACCCAGCTGGATGTGGTGCTCAATCTCATGAGCCTGAGATCATAATCTGAGGCGAAATTAAGAATTGGACACTTAACCAAGTCTCCCAGGTGCCCCTTCTTTTGATGTTTGAAGCCATATCTTGTTTACCAATTTCATAAAATGCCTATTCATCATGTTATTTAAAATGATATTAAAAAATAAAAATAAAAAAAAATGATATTTAGCTTTAAACACTGACTTCCCCTTCCACAATTTCCAGAGATTATTTTAGTTCTTCTACTTGTGGCTCCAAGTACAATATTTTTCATTCCATCACCTTGAGAGGTAATAGTGCAAAAACTGCAGATTCATTTTCCACATTCATAATCAATCTACAGATAAGCCATTGGAGACATAAATATCACTGTAGAACAGAATGAAAACAGTGCCATCATTGTGAAAATAAAAATGTTTGATGAACAAGAGATAGCATAGGTGAAGGCCAGCAAAGAGAAAGGCAGTCTGGTCCCTGTGGCCAGTGCAGCTCATGGTAGAAAACTGTCAAAAAAAGGGCAGAGGGAGAGGGTAGACTGAAGGAGGTTTCACACTGATGTGTCTTTTGTGGCTACAGTATATCTGTGTGTTGGGATGGACATCACGTGTGCGCGTGTATGTGTGTGCACGTTCCTTGCTCACACAGCTTCATCTTACCCCACCCTCAAGACAATTCCACAAGATTTTTAGTATTTGGTCAATTTAAAGTCATCTCTTCATGTTCTAATTTTAATTTTGATAAGGATGACATCTAGACTAGTAAGAAGAGTTAGCTTCTCATATTAAAAAAAAAAAACAAAACCAAAAAAAAACAAGCCAGTATTACATAACTTGTCTACCTACACACGTGTTTCAGGGGATCACATTTAAAGTTGTCTCTCCTATACTTTTGCATAACAAACCAACATTGCCATTGTCAACTGCATTTTGCCATGTGAGGGGAAGCAGGCATTGCACCGGCTGGCATCCATGCGCAGTGGCTCCAGGACCAGCCATGAGAGTGGCTGGTGCGGGAGGAGTGGTAATCAGAGACACGTGAGCTCACCAATTCCCTGAGTTAATTACTTGCGATTTAAACCCTAGATTGGGGTGTGCTTCCACCCAGTGCAAGTCTTCCTCCCCTTTCCCTTCCTAATGAGCACATTAATTGCAGCTATTTTAAACATTCGCACTGCTAAAAAACAGGGTGCTGTAAATTGCTGATATTTTAACTGTTTGAAAACACAACATGAAGTGATGCTTAAAAGAAACTTTTAAAAATAGTTTTCATAAATGAAAGGGCAATAGCAAATTGTGCTCTGGGAAACTGATTAAATTAAATGTAGGTGGTGGTGGTGTTTTTGTTTCTTTTTTCCCCCTGTAAGGATTCATTAAATGATAAAGGTGGATTCATGCTGTTCCATTGATCTATTATTTGCAAGATTTCTGTTCTGTTAAGAACATGGTCCACACCTTATTTGATTAAAAAACTTGCAGAAAGGATCTTTTTAAAAGAAGAATTGAAAGAAGGGCCACTTGAGGCAAAGCTATCTTTTCCTTGTAAACTTGAAGGGAAATTTCCATAAGGTCAAAGGAGACCTCAAACATATTTTTGTACCTAGGTACCTTGAGAAACATTGAATTTTCCTCCCACATAAAAATAGGCTATATATTGCACTTTACAGTGGTATAAACTTGAATAAGCTTATTGCTGCAATAATATTATCCATGCATAATTGATGCACGCTATTTTTCACAGTACAAAACAAACTTAGCAATGCTAACTTAGAACACGTCCCTCTTTCAGCTCATTCGTTCTCCACACCCCTTACTCCTCATGCTCCCCCATTACTAAATCATTTTAACACCTTACCCAGCATGTTCTCAGCTTCCTCTCTCGGAGGGAAAGCAGAAGAGCATGTGGATCCAATACAGAAGAAGAGTAGAATCGGCTTCCTCAAAATGTGCTCTTGTTTCTTCAAGGAAGCTGGAAAGATCTAAGGAAGATCAGTTGGGTCCTAAATATTAAAAGCTGAGAGAGAATGTTAGCCCATGAAACTGGGATGATTCTGTACTCCACAATTAAGTTATTTCTGTTTTCACATCTACGCTCTCCCCAAATTTCTGTCATTGTTTCAGGGAACACAGCAAGAAAACCTCCCCTGCACAGTGGGCCACACTGGCTTCCCATTGGCAGAGGGGCCTCCACAGGCACTTGAAATTTTTAGTTTGAGAGTATGGTTGTTTTTATAAAGCCTGTAGATAAAATTGTATAATGCTTTGGAAATTACAGACCTGAGATGGGACTTTCAATTATTCCCTCTTAAATGCTTCTCAGTCATCAAGGATCATTTTCGGCCAGGCCAGGAGCAGAAGAGGAGAGAAGTCCCTAACGTCACATATTATTGGATAACATTTATCTTTACATTGAGTCATTCAGGAAACTACCGTTGACTCGTTCGTGTGAGCCAAGCATTGGGTTGGATTCCACTGCGAATGTTGTTACTTTAGGCCACACTGCAGGGGAAATAGAGCACGGATACTATCACAGTAATGAGAAAGGAATCAGCACTTGGTGTATCATTTGGGAAAAGGAATGGGTCCACAAAATTACAGGAAAATTTTTTATTGCCCTACAAAATTGCAAGACAATAATGGCGGTGATAGTAAGGGTAGCAAGCACAGTAGACCTCAAGATGATGATGATGATGATGATGATGATGATGATGATTTTACTAAGGTCCATACAAGTTTTAACTGGAGAAAAGACTACTATGTGAATATCAGGAAGGAATTCGGACACAGGATCATGTGAGCTGAACTTTGAAAGGGAAGGAGACTTTTGAGGTAAAGAAACGATGGGATGGGGAGTTTTAGCAAAATGGGCAAGAATATATAAAGCACAGAGATGAAAAGTGCACGTCCTGTGGAAGGAACACTGAGTAACTCGGCACAACAGCAGCTCAGACCTTATAAATAGACACTAGGACACAGGAAACTGGAAAAGTATCAACACCAGAGTATGGACACCCGTGACATCAGGCCAAGGAGCTCGAAGCGTAGCCTGTCGGTAATAGGGAGCCACTGAGAACTGTGGTGTCCTTCCAGTTCCCCTCTCAATGGCCGACTTGCTAAGAGGGTTGGCAACAGAGCTGAGACCCTCCAGCCACCAGCACCTGCAAGGACTGCCTCACACAAGGAGAATCTTTGCCCAGCATCAGTGACCGCCCAGTACTGGGATAAATGGGCTTGGCCATCTCAACCTGGAGGAGGTACTTTTTTTTTTTTTGGAGGTACTTTTTAAGGGTTATTGTAGATTCAGAGCTTTCTATGGGTCAGTGAAGCTGGCATGAGCCTGTGCTGCATCTCATCTTCCCCCGCGCATCCCCTCCTGCTTCCCTGGCCCCTTCCCGCAGGTACTGATCCTAAAGGCAGTCCCTAATAAATGCCCTGCATCCTCCGGACTCTGCCGTAGAGCGTGCTTCCCGGAGCACCCAATTTGCCACATATATTTAGAGCTAAAGAGTAGCATGATTAGAATTTTTATGAGATATTGAAGGAGCAATGATGAGCAGGGAAAATTGAGGATTATGAGCACCAGGACCTATTTTTAAGATTTTAAAAATCTGGTAAGAAGAAAATCAGGGATCATAAGAGTGTAACATGTTTTTTTTTTTTTTTTAAAAAAGGTACCAACAAAGAGGAATATGCTGAAATGAAAGCATCAGAAGGGCTTTGTGACTGACCAGATGGTTGGAGAAAGCAGAGCAGAATCAGAGTGTTTGAGCATGCATGATGGAAGTGGAAAGCAGGGACACCCAGGATGGGACAGCGCAGGGAGAGGATGGTGCGCTCCACTGTCATCATGTGGAGGCTGTGACGTGCAAGGGGCACCCCAGGTGGGTGCCCTTCAGTCAAGGGAATGATGAGACTAGAACTTGGGAGTAAGGATGAGTTGGAGACAAGACACCAGAGAGATGCTCTCACACAGAATAGTACGTGACCATGCAGACAATGGAGCAACGTGTGAGAGAGCAAAGAACAGCCCTGGGGAAGCAGCAGGAGGAAGCGGGGCCAGGAGAGATCAGAGAGTCCTGAGGAGAGGCTCAGGAAGAGGAAAAAGTGCAGGAGGAATGGAGTCTCAGAAGCCCAGAGGGCGAACTGGACATGGCAGTAGCGTGAGGAGGCTGCAGGCCCATCCTGTGGCCCGGAGACAGTGATGTAGAGGGTGTGTGCGTGTGCTGCGAAGCCATCAGGACAACGAGGGCAAGAAGTGCGAATGGTGGGGCAAGTAAAGATGGCTGACTATCAAACTGGTGGAAGCTTTGAGGAAATGTGTTATTTTATGGAAGGAAGAAGAGAATTTAATCCTCCCAAACCCACCATTCTGCAGGAATCACATGAAAAGCAGTGAGAGGAAGTAAAAGCTCCCACCTCCTCAGAGGGCCTGGAGCCACAAGCCAAAGGGGGACTGGAAGGATGGAAACCACCGCGTCCTCCCTCCAAGGTGGGGAGCTGGTGGGAGGCCAGGACCGAAGGAAATGTTCAGCGACAGTATTTAGAGTTGGTCAAAGGAAAGCCCTGGAGCATAAAGGAGTTGAGGGGGAGAGCAAGCGAATCTTGGGAAATGCTTTGATAGCTGTGACTTCTCTTGTGGGGTCACCATCCCTGGAGAGGTGCTAATAAGGTTTAGGATTCCCTTTACGTTACTTTCCTCTGACGTGACTGTAAGCAACGACTTGTTTCTGACAAGAGAAAGAGATCGGCCTGTTCACAGTGCAGCAGAGGAGCCCCCTGGGTTTTCCTGCACGTGGACGTCAACACATAAAGCTGTCGTTCGGGTGGAGACCCAAAGACCCACCCGTGTTAGGATGCGAGAGGGACACTGTACACCGCAGAACCACGCACGAGGAGAATGTGTGTAGGATGGAAGAGCCATGCATGAGAAAGGAGAACCAAATACCCACTTCCGCGATGTTCTGGATGATGAACCTAACGAAGTGTCTGAGGACGGAGAGATGCTCAGTTGTCTTCTCTCCAAGCGTGGAAACCCCGTGGTTCTCAAACCTGGACGGCTGCTCCCATCCTTGCAGTCAAATCAGAATGTCCGAAGATGAGGGGCACCTGGGTGGCTCAGTGGGTTGGGCGTCTGACTCTTGACTTTGGCTCAGGTCATGATCTCAGGGTCATGAGATACAGCCTCATGTGGGCTCTCTGCTGGGCCTGGAGTCTGCTTAAGATTCTCTCTCCCTCACCTTCTGCTCCCCAACATCCTTTCAAAAACAACAACAACAAAAACAAACAAACAAACAAACAAACAGAAAACAATCCTGACGATGAGCCTACAATAAATGTCCCTGTCAGTTCCCTGGCTAGCTCTCAGGTCACACAGTCACACAATCTGTCCTCCGGTCTCTCCGTTTCAGGTCACTAGGAGTCTAACCAGCGCACCGTGGAGGGGGCACTTAAGCGTGGAGCTGGACGAATGTCCTCAGAGAAGGGATGTGCCTCTGTGACAGGTCCTCAGATGGAGACACACAACATGACCAACACCCGCCTCTCCCATCTGCCCGGGGGACCGCCATCTGCCCAAGGCAGCGACAGTATGTCATCTTTTTCCTTTCCTCAGACCTTCTCTTGCTCCACATTTTGTTTATGAGATTCATCCATGTTTTGATTCAATGTTGATTCTCATTATTGCTGTACAGTATGCAAATGTGAACATGACACAATTTACTTACCCACTCGGTGGTGGCGGCGCTAGCATCATCCCCAGCTTGAGCGGGGCCGCTGCGCACGTGCCAGCACAAGCCTCTTCAGGAATATACGTACAGCCTTGTATTTCAGGTCTCCCCAGGGGTGGAGTTGAGGGGCCGTGTGCTCAACTTCGGGAAACACTAAGTGTGCCGATGGACAACCCCACCCGAACCGTGCGAGAGGATGGGTGGCAGTACGTGCCCCCCCCCAACACTTGGCATTTTTCATCATTTATCCTTTAGTTCATTCCAGAGAAGTGATTTTGTATTGTGGTTATATTTTACACTTGCCTGAGAATTAATAAAATTGAGCCTCTTCTTGTGTTTATTGGAGATTTTTAGAAACCTCTTACGAACATGTCTGTGCTAGTGTTTTGTCCCATTGGGTTACTTGGACTTTTTATTGATTTTTAGAAGGTATTTATATGTCCTAAATACAAACTTTTTGTAATATTCTATTTACCTATTATATCTATGATCTTCCTTCCTTGCTCCCCTTCATCTTTTTCTTTCTTTCTTTCTTTCTTCTTTCTTTCTTTCTTTCTTTCTTTCTTTCTTTCTTTCTTTCTTTCTTTCTTTCTTTCTTTCTTTCTCTTTCTTTCTTCTTTCTTTCTTTCTTTCTTTCTTTTTCTTTCTTTCTTTCTTTCTTTCTTTCTTTCTTTCTTTCTTTCTTTCTTTCTTCTTTCTTTTTGTTCTTTCTTCTTTCCTTTCCTTTCCTTTCCTTTCCTTTCCTTTCCTTTCCTTTCCTTTCCTTTCCTTTCCTTTCCTTTCCTTTTTTTTTCTTTTCTTTATCATCTATCTGCTTCACCTTGGCCCTTTATGTGGGTTTCTTTTCCATTCCATTAATGATGTCTTCTGGTAAGAAGTTCTTAATTTTAATATGATCCAGTTTATTATTTTCTTTCTTTTATAGCTAGCACTTTTTAAAAAGATTTTATTTATTTATTCATCAGAAACACATAGAGGCAGAGACATAGAAAAGGGAGAAGCAGGCTCCATGCAGAGAGCCCGATGCGGGACTTGATCCCAGGACCCTGGGATCACTCCCTGAGCTAAAGGAACACTCTCAACTGCTGAGCCACCAAGGTGTCCCATTAGCACTTTTGTTCTTGATTTCTTTTAAAGATGCCAGTCTTTTTTCTTTGTATATTTTTTATTGGAGTTTGATTTGCCAACATATAACATAACACCAAGTGCTCATCCCATCAAGTGTCCCCCTCAGTGCCCATCACCCAGTCACCCCATCCCCCCACCCACTTCCCCTTCCACCACCCCTAGTTCGTTTCCCAGAGTTAGGAGTCTTTATGTTCTGTCTCCCTTTCTGATATTTCCCACTCATTTTCTCTCCATTCCTCTATAATCCCTTTCACTATTTTTTATATTCCCCAAATGAATGAGACCATATAATGCTTGTCCTTCTCCGATTGACTTACTTCACTCAGCATAATACCCTCCAGTTCCATCCACGTTGAAGCAAATGGTGGGTATTTGTCGTTTCTAATTGCTGAGTAATATTCCATTGTATACATAAACCACATCTTCTTTATCCATCATCTTTCAATGGACACTGAGGTTCCTTCCACAGTTTGGCTATTGTGGACATTGCTACTAGAAACATCGGGGTGCAGGTGTCCTGCTGTTTCACTGCATCTGAATCTTTGGGGTAAATCCCCAGCAGTGCAATTGCTGGGTCGTAGGGCAGGTCTATTTTTAACTCTTTGAGGAACCTCCACACAGTTTTCCAGAGTGGCTGCACCAGTTCACATTCCCACCAACAGTGCAGGAGGGTTCCCCTTTCTCCACATCCTCTCCAACATTTGTGGTTTCCTGCCTTGTTAATTTTCCCCATTCTCACTGGTGTGAGGTGGGATCTCATTGTAGTTCTGATTTGTATTTCTCTGATGACTACTGATGTGGAGCATTTTCTCATGTGCATGTTGGCCATGTCTATGTCTTCCTCTGTGAGATTTCTCTTCATGTCTTTTGCCCATTTCAGGATTGGACTGTTTGTTTCTTTGCTGTTGAGTTTAATAAGTTCTTTATAGATCTTGGAAACTAGCCCTTTATCTGATACATCTCTTACATCAGACACAAAGATAAACTCAAAATGGATGAAAGATCTAAATGTGAGACAAGAATCCATCAAATCCTAGAGGAGAACACAGGCAACACCCTTTTTGAACTCGGCCACAGTAACTTCTTGCAAGATACATCTATGAAGGCAAGGGAAACAAAAGCAAAAATGAACTATTGGGACTTAATAAAGACGCCACTTTTACAATTCTTAAGTGTTTGTGTTCTCCAGGGGCCATCCCCAGCCATCCTGTCCTCTTACTCTGTGTACTCCTCCTGGGTGAAGTGAAGCTTCCAACTCTGACAAGTGTGTACAGGTTTGCAAATTTCCAACTGAGATCACATTCCTGAGTTCTAGATCTGTACAATTTTACCTTGGGTATAATTTACACACAGTGAAATGCACAGATGCTAAGTGCAAAATTTGATGAGTTAAGTATATATATATATATATATATATATATATATATATATATATACATTTGTATATATACACTCATATACATTGATATACATGTGTGTGTGTATATATATATATATACATATAATCATCAATAAATATATTAAAGGCTTTACAAAGTAGAAAGTTCCTTCATACCAACCTCTTCTTTTTTTTAAGATTTATTTACTTATTTATTTATTTATTTATTTATTTATTTATTTAGAGAATAGGTGGGGGGGCAGAGGGAGAAAATCTCAAGCAGATTCTTTACTGATTTTGGAGCCAATTTGAAGCTCAATCTCAAGACCTCAAGATCACAATCTGAGCCAGAACCAAGAGTCAGACACTCCGCTGGCCATCCAGGTGCCCCACCAACCTCTTCTTTAGAGGCAAACATTGTTCTGCTTTCTATGACCACTGACTGGATTTGCTTGTTCTAGATCTTCACACAAAATTGATTAATATGGTGGAGACTCTCTTGGCCTATTTTTAAATATAGCGCTTTTGAGAATCCTTCATAGTGTTGTGTTCTCATAGTCCATAATTTCTACTGCTGAGATGCATTCAATTTTATAAGTATACCAGCAATTTTATATCCAATCTCCTATTGATAGGCACTGGGCTCTTTCTAGTTTGGGGCTACCATGTATTAAGCTGCCATGAACATTCCTATACAAGATTTTTCTGTAGGTATATGCTTTATTTTCCTCTGAGTCGTGAAATAGTGACCTTTTTATATTTAATTGCATTTGATTTGCTAATATTGCCTTGAGTATTTACTGTATCTAGGTTCATGAGACATATTGGTCTATAACTTCCCTCTCTTATGTTTTTTTTCAGGTTGTGCTGCTCAGGGATATTCTGGTCAAATAAAACAAGTAGTGAATTTTCCATCTTCCTCTACTTGCTGAAAAAAGTTGGCATAAGATTGGTATTATTTCTTTCTTTCTAAATATTTATTTATTTATCTAATATTTATTTAATAAATATTTATCTAATATTTCTTTCTTTCTTTCTAAATATTTGAGAGAATTTACCAGTGAAATTACCTGGGTCCGGATTTTTGTTTTTTTTTAAGAGATGGTCTTTGATTATGAAATCAATTACTTTTAAAAAGTATACAAATATTCATATTTTATTTTATCTATTTTATCCATTTTTTAAGTTTTATTTTTAAATAATTTGCCAGTAGTGTTTAAATTATCTCATTTGTTGGCATTAAGTTTTTCTTTATACCCCCTATGTTTCCTCTTATCATCTCTATGATATGAACAGATATCCAGCCTTTTACTCTTGGTTTTGATACTTTGTGTTTATTATAATGGTTTTCTGAGCTGCATTATTAAGGGATTTGAATTTTACTTATGTTCTCACAGGATCTACTTTGGATTTTGTTAATAATCTATATTTGTTTTTCTGTGTTATAATTAATTTCTGCTCCTTATTACCTATATTTGTATACTTTCATTATTCATATTTCATATTTCCTTAGTTTATAAAGTGAGAATTTAATTTATTTCAATATTTCACCCCTTGTAATAAAACATTTAAAAATATACATGTCCTTAAGCACTGATTTAGCTGCATTCCATAATCCTCTATATGCTATAATTCAATCATCACTTGATTAAAAGTATTTTCTGATTTCTTTTGCCATTTCTTCTTTGAAAAAATGCATTATTTTAGAAGTTTATCAATTCCCAAATATTTAGGCATTTTATAAATGCCATATTTTATTATGAATTTCAAATAATTTCCTTTAAAGCCAGAAAATATATTCTCTAAGATTTCAAACTTGAATTTTATTGAGATTTCTTTTGGGGTAGAGAATATGGTTTAATTTGGTGAATTTGGTGATGTGCCCTTAAGGAGAACATGAATTCTGCACTTATTGTGTGTAGTGTTCTATAAATATCAATTAGATCAGAGTTGTTGATAGTCTTCTCATATCTTTTATAATCTTAAGGATTTTTGTCTTGTTCTATCAATCACTGAGAAAGGAATATTAGAGCTTCTAACTGTATATGTTAAATTCTCTATTTCTCTTACCAATTCACTTAGTTTATGCTTCATCTTCCTCTGTTATCAGATGACGGTTACAATGGTTCTGTGTTCCTATTGATCTTTAACTGATCTTTAATATTTTATTGATCTTTAATATTGATCTTTAATATTCAATCTTTAATGGACCTTTGATATTACTATGGTAGGCGGAATAATGGTTCCTGAAATATGCAAGCTCTAATTCCCAGAATCTATGACTATGTGAAACGGCAAAGGTCCTCTGCAGATGGAATTAGGTTAAGGAGCTTGTGGTAGAGATATTTCCCTGAAATATCAGTGCGGACACAGTCTAATCACATGAGTCCTTAAAATCAGAGAAACTATCTGAGAAGATGCTGAGGGAGTTGTGCCCAGGGAATAAGGATCATAGGAATGCAAAGTTGCAGGCCTGGAAGATGGAGACAGATTACTCAGCAAATGAAGGCAAATTCAAGGAACTGAGAAAGGAAGGAGAAATAGTCTCACCTAATCTGCTAAAATAATAAATAAGTATGTATGTAAATAAATAATAGAGTGAATGAATACCAAAAAGTTAACACATGTGAGCAGACATGTAATTTTATAATTTTGTTTTGCTGTACTTTACAGGGAAAAAGGTGATTGCATCTTACTTTTGTAATTTAAAAGACATTAAATACAGATATGATAACATTTAGAAGATATTTTAATAAAATGAGATAACATAAAAATTTTAAAACAAAAAAAATTCACCCCTACACACTACAGACAGGAATACAGCCTTACCAACACTTTTTCACCCAGTGAGAACCCTGTTAGACTTAGTCTATAGAACTTTAAGATAATAAATTTTCAATATTTTAAATCAATAAATTTGTGATGATTTATTATAATAGCATTATAAAACTAATATAATTCCCTTGTCTAATATTAACATAGACACACCAATATTGTGCAAATTGTTTATATGCTATATCTTTTCTATCCTTTCACTTTCAAACCATTCCTGTGTTTATATTTAAACTGTTTGGAAGAATAAGGTCTTCTGGTTTTTTTGTACCATCTGAAAATATCTGCTTTTTATTTTGACTTTTATTTCATTTATATTTAATGTAACTATTGAAATGGTTGTGTGAGAATTTGCCATTTTGCTATTTGTTTTCTATTTATGGCCTATTTTGGGTAAACCATATACTTCTAATATTTCATTTAATATTATTCTAAAGACCTTTAGTTATACTTTCTTTTGTACTTTTTGTGGTTGTCTAGGGATTAAATTATGCATCTTTATCATGACCTACTTTGAGTTAATATTGTACTACTGCATGCAATATATATGAACCTTGCAACAATATAACTGAAAATACACCAGTCCTTTGTAATATTATAGTTTTATATATATTACATTCATATGCTTAAAAACTCCACAGCATGATGCCATAATTTCCAGGTGCACCAATTAACTGTTTTTTTTTAAAAATTAAGAAGAGATTTTTAAAATGCCTTTTTACTTACTAACATTTGAAATACTTTGCACTCCTTATAGAACTGAGTTTGCAGTTTCTATGTAATGTCTCACTCCTTCAATTTAAATAGTTCCTTAAATATCTCTTCTCATGAGATTCTGTTGGTAATGAATTTTATCAGCTTTCATTGATCTGAAAATATCTTTATTTTGCTCTTAGTTTGAATATTTCCACTGTATATATAACTCATGCTTGACAATTCATATTTTCTCAATGCTATAAAGCTGTCTTTCCTTAATATTCTGATCTACAGTGATTTTGTTGGAAAAGTAAGCTTTTTTTTTTTTTTTAAAGATTTTATCTATATATTCATGAGTGACACAGAAAGAGTCAGAGACATAGGCAGAGGGAGAAGCAGGCTCCCCCCAGGGAGCCCTATGCAGGACTCAATCCCTGGACTCTAGGACCAAGACCTGAGCCAAAGGCAGACAGTCAACCGCTGAGCCACCCAGGCACCCCAGAAAGTAAGCTCTTATTTAATCATTACAAGCCTCTATCACATGATTTTTTTTTTCCTGGTTTCTTTCAAGATTCCTTCATTGTCATTGGCTTCAATAGTTTAACTATGATGAGCTTTTGGTGGTGTTGGTGGTGGTAGTTTTTCCCAATACGTGGGGTTTGAAGAGCTTTTTGGATCTAGAAGTAAATGTTTTTGACCAAATTGGGAGGACTTTGACTTGATTTCTTCATTTTTTTTCTTAATCACTTTTTTTTTCTTCTCTTCTGGTACTCCAAAAATGTGCTTGATATTGTTTTATGAAGTTGCTGACTCTGTTAATGTATTTCCATTTATTCTATTTCAGATTATATAATCCATTACTAATTTATTTACTAATAATATATTTAGTTATTTCCTTTCCAATGTCTAATTCCATTAGAGATATTTTTCATTTTAGATATTATAGCTTTTATTTCTATATTTCCCAAGTTTTGCATAGTTTCCATTTCTTTGCTAAGGCTACATCTTCCCTCGTTATGATTACCTTTTATTTTAAAATTTTGATTACATTTATAATAGCTGCTTTAAAACTCTCAACTGTCAATAATGTTTTCTTTTTAACTGAAAATAATAAAACTCTAAACTGTGAACTCTAAAGCTAGAGTCATCATAGGATCATCTCCTGTTACTGTTTCTTTTAAGCATAGGTTATATATTCATGTGTCTTTTGAATTTAGTAATTTGGTGTTAGATATTCATCACTGTGTATGATTCATTGGGTATGTTACAGAGATTCTCAGTTGTGTTGTCTTCCTTTGAGAGTGTAGTTTATAGGCAGGTAAAGTACTGTTTTTGGAAATTAGCACTTTGGAATTGTGTAGGTTTGAATTTGCATTTGGTGATAATGAGCCTATTTTATGGAGAGCCCAGGGTGCTTACCAAGCTCTTCTAATCTGTTAGAATTCAAATTCCAAACTCTATCTCTCTTGTGATGGCAGCAGCCAATGTATTTGCTCCAGTCAGCTTTCCCACTCTAGCTAACCAATGTGCTCCTTGAGGTCTTCTCCAAGTTCACAGCTCAGTGGTTAATGTAACTTATGAGAAGACTATGTATAATATATATAATTTGTGGAATCTTTCTTTTTAATTCCCCCCTTTTCGGGATTCAAATCTTCAATTTTCAGCTCCTCTAATAGCTCCAATCTCCTCCCTTATGCATATCAAGCCATAATGACTGTGGCTTTCCACTTGAGCTCTGGTTTCTCAACTCTGTCCTTCCTCAAAAGTCTCTTCTGGAAAAAATGTCACTTCCTATGTGCGATGGTCAAGTCATCTCCAGTTCTTTTTGCTTCAGTTTGCTTTCTAGTACTTACAAATGGCTGGATTTTTAAAAATACTTTTTTTTCATAATTTATTGTTATCTGCTTTTAGAGTGTGTCTAATACAGCTCACTACACCATTGGAATTCTCTGATCATTATTTCTACCTGATTCTTGAACAGCTTCTTCGGGATAATCTATAACTCTTTATCTCACACGTCACATGGCATCTTTTCTCACCCATATACCCTCTGTAATATCAAAAGTTACACAAACCATTATATACTTATTCTTTAACTTAATTAATGCATATTTATTAAGTATCTATCATGAATCAAAAGATATTTGAATTTATGGTTATAAGAGCGAGCAAGTCAGATACAATTGCCACATGAGGTTAACTTTTCTTGACATCATTCCCCCATGTCGAGCTAGTCACCAAGTTTGTTGGTTCAGCTCCACAGAACCCTGAAGTTGGTCCACATCTTTATATATTCTGGCCCTTTTTTCTTGTGTAGACATTGAAAGTGTCTTCCAATTGTTCTCTAAGCCCTTCCTCCGTTCTCAAAGAACATCTTTTGTGTTTCCCAAGTGATCTTTCTAAAGATAAATATCGAAAAAAGAAAAAGAAAAAGAAAGATAAATATCAGCATATTACTTTCATTTTTTTAATGACTCAATTTCTCTCTATTATTGACTTAAGGATGAAATCATATAATTAGTAGGTCCACAAGAGACTGTTTCAGCCTTTTACTATCTTTCTGGCCCCATCTTTATTATTTCCCCACATGTGCCTTATACCAGTCATCTTTAAATAGTTGGACTTCTGGGATCCCTGGGTGGCGCAGCGGTTTGGCGCCTGCCTTTGGCCCAGGGCGCGATCCTGGAGACCTGGGATCGAATCCCACATCGGGCTCCCGGTGCATGGAGCCTGCTTCTCCCTCTGCCTATGTCTCTGCCTCTCTGTCTCTCTCTGTGTGACTATCATGAATAAATAAATAAAATCTTAAAAAAAATAAATAAATAAATAAATAAATAAATAGTTGGACTTCATCACCTATAACATGCTTCCAGTATTTTTGAGAAACATTTATTGTATATTTACACATTCTTTTCCCTTTTCTTGGAAGGAGTTTATCTAACTAGTTTAATATGTGATTACCTTCTAAAAATCTCTTCAAATTTCAACCCATAGTCTTTCTTTTTTAAGGAACCTCATTCCTCCCCCAAGGAAAATAATTCTGGCTAGAGAAAGGTTTCTGTACATACTATGTATTCTCCATCATAGGCTGGCACTATAACCTACTGTCTTTTGGTTTATCTTCCAAACTAGAAAAAGTACCCATGGACCTCATCACATCCATGTCTCATTAGCAGATAACACAGGACTAAGTCTATTTCTTACCTCAGTGTTAGTGAAATAGAAATTTGTGTGGAAGACAGAGTTGATGCCCCTTGACAAATGCATTAGTTTCATCCAACAACTAGCTTTGCTTTATTCATAAAGAAGATACAGAATTAGTTCAAAATATGTACCTTGTTCGGTCATTTTTATTTCCTTTCTGTCGGAATTTGTTGTAAGTTGGCTTGTATATTGCCTTCAAGATTATCTCTCTACTCAGGATTTATTAGCAAAAACCAAAATAAACCAAAAAACAGCAAAACAAAGCCCGCGATCATGTTTTACTTCATCAGGTCATGTCTATTATAATCATACGTCCTGTAAGAGTATCCCTCAGTTGGACCATCTGAGAGGATGTAATTTGTTGCTTTTAATTACTCCCTATCCACATTCTTTTCCAGCTTAAGCAATTCTTTTAATTATACCTTTCCTTTAATAGATTAATCTTCCAATGGGTTTCATTTTAATGTTTTCTCTGCTCATTAATTGAATAGAATTTAGGGCTGGGAGGAAACTTAGAAGTCGTCCCACAGAGTGCTTCTCAAATTTGGAACTATCAATCCTGTGGGCACATGGTTGCACAGCTGGTGGGACAGGGGGAAGAGGTATCTGAAAAGCTACAAGAAAAAACTCTGTGACATATCAGTTTTCCCCAAAGCTTTGAGGAAAGAAGGAAGCCAAGTCATTTAGTTTGCAAGTAATTAAAGAATCATTTCACATTAAGAAAAAACATGTATATATTATGAAGTAGAAAGCAAAATTTCCATTAGTAGTTAATCAGGACATTTCAAAGAAATCTAAGTTTGCATTGGATAATTTAGTAGTACATCTTTCATCATCCATTCATTCTTTATGATCTCAGGTATTCGAGTGAAAAGAGGTTGAGAAACAGTAATCTATTCTCTTTCTTCCTTTTGCAGAGAGTAAAACATGCTCAAGGCAGCATGAATTAGCTGGTATACTTCAGAACTTTTATGACTTTGAGTCCATTCTTCTATCTGCTCTGCTCTGCTCATTTCTGATTTGGGAAGTTTTCTTTAACTACCATCATGATACAGAGTAAGGTCTTGGAGAATGATTTGCTTTTCCTATCAGGCTCTTGTCCTGCACTCACATGATATTGGGGTCACACTGGTGGTACTACATCGTGCCTGTTTCTTAATAGAGAAAATACTAGCTTACAAAGAATTTAAAATTATGAAAAGGATTAAAACATCAATGAGGACCTAAGATCCAAACCACCAACCTAATTCGAAATCGCAACACTTTTCCGGAATGGCTCCAAGTCACAACTGAAATCTATATTAACAGTAACCAGTAAGTTCTGTATATATACTGTAACACTCCAGGATTCATTTTAAATGGGGTTCAAATAAATAAATAAATAAATAAATAAATAAATAAATAAACTTCCTTTAAGTTATTAACTGAGCAAAGCACATAGATGACCCTCCTCCCTTGGCACTGACAGCTCCACTCATAGGTGACAGGCAGCACCTAGATTGTACACTGAAACCACAAATGACAGAGGAATGTTTCTGGTTGAAATGAAGGATATCTGATATTCTTTCACTTTTTTTCGACCTTGAAAAACCATTCTGTGACTTTCCCCTAAATGATTTCTCTCTAATCTATGGGAAAAAAATCATCATGAAGTCATTGAAGACTTTTGAGGTGGAATATGTTTAAAATAATTGATTAAATTGGTAATTTAAAACATATAAAATATATTTGTTTTATTCGATTATTCAAAAAATTAATCAGCCATACATAACCATAGATCTTTTTATTAAAACTTAATAACTCCTTAAAGGTTAGCTCAATTTGCAATTACGAATCTACTTCTTTTGCTTAATATTGTAAAACATAATAGTCTCTGCTAAACACATGTTAATAGTTAGCTTTAAAATTGCAATGATAATCTGCTTCATAAACCCAAGTTCTAGGTAAACTGACAATTATATTCCTGAAAAGGATAAAAAGTATAATCATCTCTGCACAGGAAGTCACATATCTTTTAGAAGTTGTGAAAATGTCATAAATGTAATGAGCATTTTATTCAATTTGCATGATTTAGAAAGTCCACCTATGTGCCTGAATCCGATTTGTTTTAGGATGTGCTACATGTGGAGCTCCTTCAAGGAGATGGACTGTTGCAGGAGGGAATTCTCAAACCATTTATAGGGGAAGCAGTCTTAGAGAAACCCACCAGAACAAATAATTTATGCTCTGTTGGTATAGCTCAGAGAGGCAAGTATCACATGCCATTTATTTATCTAGTTAGATCTATTGAGGTCTGCCTCAAAGAGGAACTTTAACCTCTGAATTAGAGAGTGCATGACTTTTTGAATAATTCACCATTCTCAGGATAAAACAGAGATTTTAACTCAAGCCTTAGGAAGGCTCCAATGATGAAGTGTGCTTACATGTAATTGAAATAATGTAGTTCTTCATCTTCCTTAATTGGTATCATGGATTGGACCAAATCAACTTAGAAAAAAAAAAAAAAAAAAAGAATGTGGTTATGCCAGAGAAATGGATTTCCAACTGATCCCTGGGAACTTCCAACATTTCATTTTGACCTCAAGGGAGGCAGAGAGCACAGGACACATCTAATCTGTCTGAGAGTAAACCAAAAAGAGAATGTAGAATTTCAGAAGCCAAATCCAGACTGTATTGCAAGATGGAGGAAGTGGGCACCTGCTTCCAATGCTGGTAAAAGATGGAGCAAACTTTGGAAAGAAATGGTCATCGGCCTAGTCAAGTAAAAGCCACTGAAATTTGGACAATTTTGGAAATTTTAGAATATTTGGAAAATATTCTAGGATGAATGGGAGACATTTTAATAAGTAGAAGAAGCAATAAGAATTGAGAATTTATAGACAACTCCAATGGGAAGCTTCCTGCGAATAGACAGGAGGGCCACAGTGGAATGTGAAGACATTACAGGAGGGTCTAAATCTCTTAAATTTAATATGCATTATGCAGTTAATAATAATAATATTATTATAATAATATCCATTATGCAGTTTGGAGTACTTACTCTTTGTCTATATTGTCCCTTATGTTAGATAGTGTACAGCCTAATATGGGATATTTATTTATGCATTTGAATAAATAAAACAGAGAATGTGGAAGAATTAATTTAGAAGATATATATACAATCTATACATAGATGAATTCAGAGAATATACAAGTATTCCGGTGGAATTCAAGGGCTGCTTAGGGGAGTTAACACTGAAGGTGGCCCTAAGGGGTTGAGAAAGTTGTGCCATGTGGAGAGAAGAAGGAGGGGAGGGGAGAGAGCTGGAGTAGCGACAGTATATTTGCTTGGTTTGCCTCAACATAAGAGTACTTGAGGGGAATCAGAGGAAGAGAAACTGGGATGTATAAAAGCAGCCATGAGGGATCCCTGGGTGGCGCAGCGGTTTAGCGCTTGCCTTTGGCCCGGGGCGCTATCCTGGAGACCCGGGATCGAGTCCCACATCAGGCTCCCGGTGCATGGAGCCTGCTTCTCCCTCTGCCTGTGTCTCTGCCTCTCTCTCTCTCTCTCTCTCTCTCTCTCTCTCTGTGATTATCATAAATAAATAAAAATTAAAAAAAAATAAAAAATAAAAGCAGCCATGACTTAGATGACTTTGATGGCTTCCATGGGAATGTGGACCCCAAAGCACAGACAACTGAGAACATCTATAACCAGAGGAATCAAGTCTGTATCCTAGTGGCCTGAATGTGCATAAAAAATATAGAAGTATTATATTGGGGCACCTGGTGGCTCAGTCAGGTAAGCGTCCAACTCTTGGTCTCAGCTCGGATCATGGTCTCAAGGGTGTGAGATTGAGCCCAGCAGGGAGTCTGTTTGAGATTCTCTCCCTCTGCTCCTCCCCTCAGGCATGTCCGTTCTCTCTCTCAAATAAATAAAAAAATCTTTTAAAAAAGTGAATGAGTATTATAAATATCCACACTGAATTTCAAGCTTTATTAACATTGTCAAAATGAATACGAAGTTCATTTGGGTGTAGCAGCTGAGGCTAGAAACTGGAGCTGCATCGCTCAGGTTTATACCTGTCTCCGTCTATTACTACCCAAATTGATTACTGAGCAAGTTACCCATATTCTCAACCCCTTATCCAGTACATTACAAATGCCCAAAGAAGGGTTAACCATTGTGATTGCAACACCCCTCCCAAATCCTTAAGTGACATCCGTTACTTCCGAGATGGGTTAGTGAGAATGAGGCTCATGCAGCGTTGGGGTGGGAGGGTCGGGATACAGTAATTGGGGTCAAAATGAGAACAGTGCAGAAGGTCACAGAAAGGAGTTGCAACTAAATTCAACAGATAATAGGGAGCCACCAATGACTTTAAGAGAGGAAGTTACAGTATCACAAACTATCTATCAGAAGTGTTCCTTATATAATAAACCTGCAGAGTGTAATATAGCAAGAATTAGCCACTCAGGGATTCTTTCAGCAAATATATATTGAATACTCAGCTGAGCTAATAATTGGATTTGTAGAAACAAATGAATCAGACCTGATCTCTAAGTGATCCTTACAGGCTATCAAGACTAAAATGGAGAGAGGCTGGACTAGGGGCCCTAACGCATGCACTTTGGAAATAGTGAGGTTGAGGGAGGCAGAGGACCTGAGCCACGGATGACACTTAACCACAAAGATGCAATGGGAATGTGCACCACTCCTGAGCTCAGCAAGCGTTGGGTTCTCACACCAACCTGGTTCCCATCCTCTTCCTCTCCCCAGAATAAAGAGAAGCCAAATTTGCAAAAGACTCCCTTGACTTTAGAGCAGTGAACCCACAGATCTCCCACTTGGACAGAGCACCTTGCTCACCTGAGGGGAGGTGCACACAGGAAAACAGAAGTTCCTGTGTGGGTCCTTTCCCCACAGGACCTCAATGCTCAGATACTAGTCTGCTTCTCCACTTGAATCTCTTGTCTTATATGATTCCTACAAAACTGTAAGTACTAGAATCTTACCTGGTTCTCAACTGATCCTCTTTCCGTCCTAAATATTCTTACTCTTTCCACATTATTTACTCAAATCCAACACATCCTAGTCTTTCAATTTCTAGGTTAAACATCGTATCATTGTAACCCCACTTAAATTTAGAGCATTTTGTTATATATTTCTAATGAAAATTATTTTGTCCGGGTCTTTTTCATAGTGCAGTACTTTAATATTTTCACTGGCATCTCTCTTCCCATAGGATAAATAGTTCCTAAGAATCTCGGCCTGACTTTAATCCCCATAAGTGTGTACTTACTGTGCAGGTAAGTACAGTAAGTACAGTAAGTAATGTTTTCCATCGAGTAATAATTAAACAGTGAAAAAAGGAATGCTTATTGTCCACACTGTGTATTTTATATAATTTTCATAGTAAAAATTCCCATTAAGCTATTGAATGTGTACTATTATTAACCTAATGTTACAGGGAAAAAGGAAAAAGAGGTATATATGGTGTGACTTGTCTACCATGGTATAGGTAGATCACAGAATCCAAATGATCAGACTCCAAAGAAAGTTATTCAAATTTTGTAAGATCCTGTGTCCTCATTCTTATTCTTAAAATGTCTACTGAGTGTTGATGTGACAGGTCCAGCCCTTCATATTTTCATATTGCGTGAGGCAGTATGGGATCCATTATCCTGCTGTAATAATCAGCCCTAATAACTTAGTGATTAAATACAACAGAGCTTACTTTTCAGAGCACCTGGGTGACTCAGTCAGTTGAGCATTGGGCTCTTGGTTTAGATTCAGGTCATGATCTCAGGGTTGTGGGATCAAACCCTGCATCAGGCCCTATTCAGCATGAAGTCTGCTTGTCCCTCTCCCTCTCCCTCTTCCCCTCCCCCTGCTTGTGTGCTCTCTCTCTCTCTTTCTCTCCCCCCCCCCCCCGAGATAAGCAAATAAAATATTTAAAAAAAACAGCTTCCTTTTCATTCATGCTATGTTCCCATGTTACATGCATAGGACACCATCTTAACTCCTTTTACTTCAACCTTGTGGAAGATAAAGAGCAAGGCAGAAAGGTAAGACCAATAATTATGCAGTTTCACCCAAAATTAATACCCATCACTTCCACTTATTAGTGGAATTCATCTCCTTAGCCAGATGAATTCATGTGGCTGTGCCTAACTCCCAAATGGATGGGGCACTACAGTCATTCCATTTGCCCAGAAAGATGTAAACCAGATATTGATGAAGTTACATTGCCTTTCACACAAGTAAAAATCCTTTCAGTTTCTTACAACAATGCAGTGAGGTAGGTAAGATGCTGATCCATACATTATGGACAAGGAAAGTGAACACACACAAGTTACTCGCTTTTGTGTATTTGGGCCAGAAATGGCAGAGCTGTTGAATTCAACCTAGGCAGCTCAGCCCAGACTTCATGTTCTTCTCTCCTGCACACCCTTTGCTCCAGGGATGATAAATCTAATCTACCTCATACAGGACTCATGACACCTTTAGGAGCCCATGAAAATGTTTTATGTTTTGGTGTCTTTTTAAATCAGAAGGAAAAAGAAAGGGATATAATCCAACCTGAATTATATTTGTCATTACACCAATGTCATTGTAAGACAATGTTATGTCTATACCAATGTACATTTGTATATATTTATATGTATAGTGTGTGTTTGTGTGTGTGTGTGTGTGTGTGTGTGTGTGTGCGTATAGTAGTGGTCTAACAAAGCAAAAGCACCCAGGGCCCATTAAATTCATAATGTGGCCTTCATCATTAAGTCATTGACTGTGTGACTTAAATAAGCACTTAGGAAAATGCCAGGACAAACACTGAATATTGGTTTATTCTCTAGCAGACACAAGTAGACCAATGAATAGTTTATAAATACTTTCAGTTGAGCTATTGAAAGTTGAATCTCAAAGGATTAAAGTCTACGTTCACTGTTGAACTGTTACAACCACTGATGCTTTAAAGCTCACGTGCTCAGGATGGGCTGAAAGAATCACATATTACTGAATGTCCCTAAGATAGCCGTCAACCTTCAACTCCTGGCCTTCTTACTCTCGTGTAATACCCTTTTGTTGGGTGTAGGTCAGAACAAGGGATGGTATCTAAGGAATAGAATATGGCAAAAGCCACACAAGGGCTAAGAAGAGATCACGGCTCTCATGTGTGGTTTCCCTCTGTCATGCAACTGCTCGCTCCAAGGAAGGCCAAATGCCACATTGTGAGGTGCCCTGTGGAGAAGTGTGCCTGACAAGTCACTGAGGCAGGCCACCACAAGACTTCTAGCAAGGAAACAAGATCCTCAGTCCAACAACCAGGGAAGAGCTGAATCAAGCAAACAGCCATCTAAGTGATAGGACCCTCCCCATGCTGAGCCCTCACCTGAAGCTACTGCACCAACCAAGACCTAAACTGCACTTGGAGATAACCCAAGTCAGAGTCACCAAGCTAAGCTTGCCTTGATCCCTGACTCAGGGAATAACAAGAACATCAGTGCTTATGACTTTAAGACCCCAACTGTTGGAGACAGTTTGTTATGCAGGAGAGGGGCAATTAATATACTACCCTACATGGCCTCCAGGCTGAAAACCAGTCAAGTCTCAATACAACCCACTGCTGGAGAAGGCAGTTCAAATGACAAAGGAATTTTAGCCACCAGGAAAACATATATTGAGGAGAAAGTGAAGCCCGTGGACTTTTGTGGCATAGTCAGAATATAAATCTGGTTAGGGAGAATGTGGTGACATGCAGTGTATCATTCATGACTTGGAATTCAAACTTCTGGGGATAAGCCCTGGAGCTGATCTTCCTGCACTGCTGGGATGGCTCCTTGAAATCTGGACACAATATTGACCTATAATAAAAGAGGATGAAATATTGGATCTGTCTTGACATGCCACTGAAGAGAGGATGAGAGAAACCCAAAAGAAACTGATCTCCCAGGGATTGTATGACTGGCTACCCACCATAAATTTTTTTTTTCAAATCCACTGAGCCATATAGTCATGTGGGCATAGCAATCCAGTATTTGATGAAACTGTTATATTAGGAAAAGTTCCATGCAGGTCGAGGGATAATGAGTACATCTTGTTAACAGGCAGTCTAGATGTCCATGACATCCACTTCTTCTTTACATCCACTTCTTTTGCAAGATGTCCATGGCATCCCCTTTCCACCTAAAAAGACCCTTATTTGGAGAACATTCCCAGTGCTTACCTGATAGAGATGGAAAAGACATTATAACCCAATTCACAGATGTCATGACATAATATGTTGGTATCAGCAGAAGATGGTCTCTGCCTCACTACTACCTCTCTCAGTGGTGGCTCAAAAGAACAGTGCTGGAGGGGAATCCTACGAAGAACAATATTGAGAGAGGTTCACTTTGTTCTCTATTTCATATAGAGAGAGTTGGGCTGAGCTATGGAAATGCAGAGTCCTGGGTGGTAATTAATGTCATGGCTAATTAGTGAGAGATATGGAGGAGGCCAAGTTCACGGTTCAAGTACAGGAAGGGCTGGGGAAGTTAGCAAATTGATGGAACAGTGGGAACAGTCAGGAAGCAGACACATGCCTAAGGTCTCCTATGAGTGCCCACCAGAGAGGATCTTTCCCGGGGTGGCTCCCAACACCTAGGTGGATCAGATGATCCATCAAGCATTTCTCCTTGGCCACCTCATTGCTGCACCAGAGTTCTCCATCCACAAAAGCATGTGTGGTAGCAGGGATAGAGTTATTTATATGAGGGCTAAGGTCATGGGCTTGCTCTCTCTCTCACCAAATCCAAGATAGGGCACTGTTGCTATCAACTTCCCAACCTGCCAAAAGCAGAGACTGGCGCTGAGCACCTTTATTTGATCAGACCAGTCAGCTCATGGACACTTTCCACCCTGAAATGCTTAGCAATGTGCCCATACTGGAATCAATACGCACTTGTCATTATACATATTTTTTAAATCTATTTTTTATAATATTTTATTTATTTAATCATGAAAAACAGAGAGAGAGAGAGAGAGAGAGAGACAGAGGCAGGCAGAGGCAGGCTCTATGCAGGGAGCCTATCATGGGACTCCATCCTGGGTCTCCAGGATCACGCCCTGGGCCGAAGGCGGTGCTAAACCGCTGAGCCACCGGAGCTGCCCTCATTATACACATTTAAATACGGTTTGCTTCCTGGCACACAGAGCCTCAGCCAGCACTACAATATGAAGACTTAGGGTGTGTGTGTTCCAACATGATATGCCCATACAGTGCTACAACAGCTCAAGGGACACATTTTATGGCAAAAGAGGGATAAACATGGACAGATGACCCTTGGATGCACTGATCATATCCAGCTGTAGTGCCCAGATACAGCAGATCTGACCAAACTGTCCAGTAACCTGTAAAAGCTCGGGTAAGAGGCCATGCTGGGGACACCAACCACATGGAGGGTGCTGCACTCAAAGGCAGTGGAGCACATGCTCACAGGCCAAAACAACAATCCACATGAGGACTTCAAGCTCTACATCTCCCCTCTTTAGGCTCAATGGAATTAGACATCATGATTCCCAAAGAATTCTTCTGCCAGAAGGAATCACAAGTGTGCCCTGGAGCTGGTCTGTGGCTACCACCTGGTCACTTATGTCTATAGAACAGGAAAGTAAACACTTTACCAAACTGCCAGGAGTGACTTGCTCTGGTTGCCATGAGGGGTGAGACTTGCTATCATATAACAGAGGAAGGAACAAGTTTTCCCAGGTCCTGAAGGATTGATTCCCTGAGTATCTTTTGAAGCTTCTTTGCCAAGTGAAAGCAGGAAATGGGTCATGTAGCGATGGCGGCCAACCAAGAACAAGGCAACTGATTAGTTGCTACCTTTCCTTTCAGGAAAGAAGTGAAGACTTCTTGTTTTTATAAAACTGGACTCCCCTGATGGTACTATGGGGGCCAAATGTAATGGAGATGGTGCAAGGCATGAATTGCATGCATTGATCATGCTGCACTACTGACTCACTTGGGCCTTGGACGTGCTCATCCAGGCTGCTGCTCCTGAGGCCAGGCCTGCACACATGGTACAGGTCCAGTCAGCCACAGGTCAGTGACACCTCGTTGCATTCCCCTTAAGATCCCAGTAGAGGCACCTATTTGTGTGCAAAACCTGGGAGCACAGGAGTTAGATGTCTTTAGATTTAAATTATGGGTGATAGAAATGGATAAGTGAATCGTTCGAGGTTTCTCCCCCAGGACTCTGCCTCTATATGTCCTGCATCTTCTCCTTCTGCTCACTCCACCTTCACAGGATTGACCTCCGTCATAAAGAGGCAGCTCATGCACCTCTCTCTCAGCTGCAATTTCTGAGGAACTCAGCCTGAGAAACTCTCCAGTGCTCTCACCTCATTCCTGCCACGAGTCACTCCCTATTACATCACATGTCTTTCTTCCCTCCTACTATTGTCTAGGGTGAAATTACATATTCATTTCCCTGATGACCGAGACTAGAGCTAATCGATCTTGTGTACCCTGTATTCTCAGTGTCCAGAACAGTTTCTGACATGAGTTGGCTCTCTATAACGTTTGCTGAATGAACAAATAAATCATCCAACAACCACCAGAGATTAGGGCTCAAATGGGAGCACCAGAATCCTATTCGGCAAACTTCTAAGAAGCTAAGGAGGGACAGAAATGTAAGACCCCAATGTTCTGCTCTGGGATCCCACACTTGCAATTAGCTCTACCGCTGCATTCCCTTCTCTTGACCCTGACTACTTTTTCCATGGAATAGGTTGCCTTGCCCCATGTGGGTACTAAATTACAGAAAGTCCAAATGCCCTGCCAAAACTCGCAATTTTGATGAGAAGCTATTGATCCTCAGGGACTCATACGGACTCAAGCCTAGTGGAAAAACTTGTCACAAACTTTGGAACTGCTTCAGAACCAGCTTAACAATCAATGAGGGGGGTGGGAGTGGAAATTATGCTTAAACACTTTCCTTTGAATAGTATTAAATAGTAAGTGATTTGCCTCCAACTGATAAATATTAACAAATTTCCCTTTCCAGGGTGATTTGAATAATATAGATGAAATTCTCTACTTGCACCCCTAGGATAAGTTATTTTCAAAGAGAAGTGTAGGCAGTAGTTACTTTGCAAGCACAGATGGCTCCTAACATAACCAGATGGCCAAATCCCCAACGTCCTCCCAGTTCATGAAGAATTTCCAAAGGATTACCAGGAAAATAGTGTGTTGACCCCTGGAAATAGGCTTCAAAGGGCCTTGCTGAAAACAATCTGTGTTAGGCCCATCAAAGGCAGGATGAGCGCAGATCCCAAAGGCCCTCTGCTGTGAAGAATTGCCAGCCTCTTCTCCTGGAAAATTGCCCAAGAGACTGGTCTCTCTGGTCTTGATCTGGTGTTGCCTCCTATGGACAAGACTGCCTGTAGGCTCCTGTTTTGAGATCAAGCCCAATGCAACATCAATGCTTAGCTTTGGCCATTCTAGAAAGAAAATAATCCCTCATAGAGGGAGGACAGACTTTACTAACAGTTTGGATAGCTGAGCTGACCAATAAGTGTGTAACAATATAAGGCTGTAGTCCGAAGCTGGGGACTCAAGCCCCAACATGCTTTCCCATGTGACCCTAGGTGAGTGGTTCTACCTCTCTGAATCCTAGCTTCTTTGTAGAAAGGAGATAGAAAGAACGAAGTCAAGAATGGTAGTGAAAATTAAATATGACCTTGCCCTTCCCAAATCTTAAAGGCCGTACAAATTTAAGCTCTTGTGCTATCATGACTTGAATCTAAACAGGGAAATCTGTTTCATGGAGACTGACAATTTTTGAGGGACTCAGATCCTGGCGCTTCCACTTCTTAGCCATGCATCTTATGTCAAGTTACTTACTCTCTCTGAGCCTCAGGCTCCTTGTCTGTGACATGGGGTTAAAAATAGCACCTAGGGTATAGCTTATAGCAGTGCATTTTAGGATGAAATAAATTACTAAGCACAAAATGGCTGGCAGTGCCTCACACACTATATCAGCATCTGTCATCGCTACTTTTATAGAACAATTGGAAAGGTTCTCAACATGCCATGTAAAACAGCAAAATCTTCAACGTGTTCCAAAGGTGTATTTAATTCTGAAAATAGAAATGATAGTCTAAATCTCACTCCTAGATCAACTTTTTCAAGTATCAATATGATCTTCCTGTAAAGTGAATCCACGTGCATGAAGTAGCATCCTGTCTTTGGTCCAACCACTCTCCCTAACTCACAACTCAACCATGGGTACCCTGCACCCCACGTTTACACCTTCCAGGACATGCACTGCTGTCTTGTACCTCCCTGCTTTCACATACACTGCCCTCCCTGCCTGGATTGTTCCTCCCTGAAAGCAGCCTCCAAAATATTTATTAATTAAAATTCTTTAAAAAAATTCTTCTCAGTCATGACTTCACCGTGAAACCTTTCTTTGTGTCTTCTCTTGTATGATTGCTCCATGTTTTTGGCCACTGAAATAATTTCTACATAAAATGTATCTAACTCTTTATTACATTTTTCATATTATTGTGTTTATTTTTGTGACATAGGAGGAAGGCAGAGATTGTTTTCTTGACCACTCCATCGCTGGTGTACTGGAATCATGTTGAGGGGAGGTGATAGGTTATAGGTTGCTGGCTGAATAACCCATTATATCAGGGTTGGGTTCAGTGTCTCTAACATGATACCTCAAAATAAGGTATAATTATATTTCTTTATTTCGCAAAACAGAGTTGATAGTTGATCTTCCCAGGGCTGTTTGGATGTTCCATAATCATCAGCACTTCAATCTCTTTCCCCTTGTAAGCACCATTTTCCCAGAATATAGCTTGTGTCACTCCAAGATCCAAGACGGCTGTAGGTTCTCATTCCACTTAGCAGGAAGGACACTTTTTTTTTTCCACTTATGGTGATTTCCAAAAATTCCTACATGTTTTCCTTATGTTTAACCAGCAAAACATTTTCTACAGCTGTGACTGATGGGAAATGCCTTTATTTTGTAACAAAGGAAAAGTGGGATGTGTCCAGAGAAGAGTGGGTAACTGCCATGGGAGGCAACCCATAGTCGATGACACATGACCCGTCAGTACCCTTATCGTGCCATCTGAATGATCTATTTACATGGCTCTCACTTTCAAGACTGTGAGGACTCTGAGGACAGGGACCTCATTGACTTACTTTTAGCATCAGCAGAGTCTGGTTCAATGCCCCAGCACCTAGGAGGCATTAGGTTTGCTGGAGAATGATTAAAAGGATGCATAAATAATGTAATCAACAAACAAACAGATGTTTGAAATGAAGAGAGGCATTTGGCAAATGCACTTCAGAACTCTCATTTTACTTGAGTTTTTTTTCAATTATTGAATCTAATATTTATTACCATTTAAAGTTTAACAAATTGCTTAACAGGAGATCTGAGATTATTCTGACATTTCAAATGAGGGAGACTTTTTCTTTGCAAACATTACAGGGCTATAAATTTTCATTAGTTACGTTTGCCCGTTCCCTAATGTGGATGTGCCTTTTTTTTTCTTTTCAAAGGTTAATTGTGTTTTTCAAATGTCTACTTTTTCCTAACTCTCACAAGGTACAATATTTAAACATAGTGACCTCATTCTTTTTCATATTTTACTAGCATTTATTCTAATCTTGTTACTGACGAGATCTGAACATATTATTCAAAAATCTGACTTGGTTGCTTTCAAATGATATTGACTTCAATTTATTTTGAAATTCTAAAGTTTTTGCAAGAATATGCTGTTTCTTTTCTAATATAAACAGGTGCATTTTATTGAAGCTTGCAACTATAAATAAAATGTGAAGGCAAGGCATAGATTCCTCTAAATCTTTAGGTTTTGAAAAATAGAAGTGTAGAGAGTGCTGAATTTCAAATATATTTTGATTTGAAATTAATTGCTGATTTAGATCCTAAGGCTTTTATCATCTGTGCATATTTAACTAGAAATGTACTTGGAAATGTAACAAATTTCATGCATCATTAAGCACTTTAAATAATTAATAGTTGATTATTTTCTCTTTTAAGATGGCCTCATGTATAATTCCGCCTCAGCGATGAGATTGACCTTTAGGTTAAAATCAAGTTGTGTTTCTATTCAGAAAATAGTTCTTTACTTAGAGAGAGTAACAAACGGTACTGTCAAGCTTTATGCTATGTGAAGGGCGAAAGGCTTGGCCAATGTTATATAAACATTAAGTGAAGAAATCAATAATCATCTTAATGATGCAATGTTCAAATGGTGTTTCTAGTGGCTGACCCCTTGGGACCCTTTGCTAAGCCACTGATTATAATTTAGTAAATGAAACACATCTTGTGCCAAGTATTCTTTCCCTGAGCAGGACGGTAGCAGCAGCATGATAAAGTGAGCCCACCAAGAGAACCACCCTTCCACATGCCATCCCATCAACAAGAGGGCTGATTTTCTTTCTTTTTGCCTTCCTCACTTGGAAACTGAGTAGAACCTAGAAAGCTTTTGGGGTCAGCATTTGCAAATTGGGGTTGAGAGTCTTCAGACGGTAAATACACTTCTGTAGTGTAACAATATGTATTCCAAATCTACATACACCTTAAGAGTCTTCAATAACACCTTCTCTAAGCCTTTATGACCAACAGAGTTCATACTTCAAAGTAAAGGATGAGAAAGTAGGTAGTGCCTGGAGACATGTCCTAATGTGAGGGTACACATGCAGCTAAATAAGATGTTATGGACTCCCAACTAAAAAAATTCACTCCTCCCCAAAATTGGGCATTCAAGAAAGCTTCTATCTAAGCAAGACTAATCTCAGCTTCAGGTTCTTCCAAGACCCCAAGATGGACCCCAATTTCAGCACTGCCAAACCAATCTTCCACTGTTATCAGCTGAAACAAAATGTCGCTCACATCTGACCTCTCCTTGTTCTCATAAAGAACCTGCCCATTGCCCTTTACCTAAATCCTAAAGTATTAGGTGCCAAATGACCCACTTCAGGGAATGTTATAGGTGTTCAGCTGGGCATGGTGTCTGGTGCCTTGAGTCCACGCAACCGACAAAGCAAAGTGGCCTAGTATTGGCATTCCCAGTGGTAAAGAACCTTCTCACAACTGAAATGAGAGAATTAATTGGCAGAACTTGACAATTGTGTTAACACAATAAGCTCATCCAATCTTGTTAACAGTCCCGTAGGGTAAATATGATTGTTTCCAACTTCCAAATTAGGATATAGTGACTTAGAAGGGTTGTAATTCAACAATTATAATACGTATCTAAGTAAATGACAAGAAGTCTGCAATTCCAAAGGTTTGGGAATAACAGATGAGGAAATAAAAAAAAAGTGTGGCTTAAGGATTAAGCAAAAACAATTATACAGGCCATATCTCTTCTAGTAAGCAAATGGTGAGACAGTAGAACAAAGAAAAGAAATACATGAAATGCAGACTTCGTTCTATCCTTCTTAGAGAGTATTTTTCAGTTCGAGAATCAGAAGTGTTCTTACACACTTCCTTAAAAATCTTAAGTAACACTTCAACCCACAAGTTGTGAAACACCATTCTAGTAATGTAGACGGTTCAATTTATTGTATATAAATCTTTTAAAGATGGTTAGCTGGAAGGCTAATAGCAATGTGGAGTGTGCTTGAAACCTCATTCCTTCCCTTGGTCCTTCTGGACTTATTATGTACTAGAGGTGGGTTAACTTTACTCATGTAATGTGGGAAACATATAAATCTTGGTGCCCTGAAACAGTCTTCAGGGAGGTATTGACTTTTTATGGATGTAATTATTTTATGAATGATCACAATGTTTTAAGCCTTAGAGTGATATTTCACAGTGAGTTATGATGTTTCACTGCATTAATATTTTCACAGATCCTTCAATCACCAGAAAGTTCCAGAGCAGGGAAAGCAGGTATCATAACTGTCAGGCTAAAGGAAATGTCATGGAAGTCAGGTCACGGGGAATTCTGATATTAAGTAAGTAGAGATTACATTTGGGGCATATTTTTGGACTCTTTCTTGACCCAACTCAGGCCTGCATTTGCAAAATGGATGGGTTTATTACAATGATGAGGGCATATTCCAGAAAGTCCACAAAGAACCAAATATCTTCCTCTGTCTCATTCTCAGCTCTGCTCCTCATTATTCTTTCCCTCTTCTTTAGAATACTTTTTAAAATCTTATAACAAATGGTGAAAAAATGTGATTGCTATGTTTTATGTATTGTATATGCAAACAATGGAAAATACCAGCTCAGGCTGAGACTGGAAACTGCTGGCTACAGATCCAAGTTCCTGGGAAGGGATTCTGATGTGCTTAGTTACAGGTGATCACCCAACCCTGAGTTCACCCACTGTAGGACTCCAAGGAGTAAGGGAGTGCTGGAAGGATCACCCTACATTAACTTGTGTCCCAGAAACACAGCCTGCGACTACAAAATGAGCTCATTGTTTCCAGAAACTAATTTAGAAAAATACAAATGTCACAAGTTTCTGCAGATGACAAGTCAATTGGATATAACTATATCTAATTTTCCTCTTTGTCTCTAACACCAAAAGTAAAAATGAAGACAGAAAATCAGAAACAGGGAGAAGCTTACCTTACAACTAAAAGTAGGAAAGTATGTGTATATATATATACTCTAAGAGTGAAATATATATATATACTCTAAGTATGGTACAGATCAGGGCACGCAGCTGTATCTTCCTGGTGAATTTAGAGAAGAAATTCTGGTGAAACCTAAATTTGAAGGACCGGTGGTAGGAGCAAAGGGTGGGCTTAGAAATTGTTATTTCAACCTATTTTGCTTTCTGGAGATCATCAATAGGTGAAAATGGCTCTACAGACTCAGGGGGCATAGCTATTCCAACAGAAATGTGAGTCTGGACAATGTTCTTGGGTGGAACCTCACCAGCATGGGAGAATGAAAAGCATACTCTCCAAATGTCATGACAATCCACCTGACTCTTACAGCCAATGCAGGGCCAGGGGGGCAGAAATGGACAGGTAAATTAAGATGGGATCAAAGAAAAATCATCCATATTACAGGGGACAAACAGGAAACAAAGCAATAAATGTCTTTTCTTCAGAACTAATACCCTGGAGAACATTATATTTTGGTATCTAAAAAAACCGTGACTCCAAAAAAGGAGATAAAGATGTCATTATTATCACTTAGGAGATGCCATGATGATCAGCAAAGGAACTATTTCAAACACAGTGGATTGCAACAGTAAGCATTATTCAGCTGGAGGCCCTGTGGGTTGATGCAAAAGGCTAGACTTTGCTTCTAGTCCTACCAAGTGCATTCACATGTCTGGAAGTTGGCTGGTGGTCACTTAGAATGATGGACACAACTTGCTATATGTGTCTCGTTACCTAGCCAGCTACAGTTGGCATTGCCCCTGCAGGAGGCAGGGCTCTAAGAGAGAAAGTCAGGAGCCTAGGGCCTCTTAGGCACAGATTCAGAATGACACAGGTCCCTTCTGCTTTCACTTCTACTACTCAGTGCAAGTGACACACTCTACCCAGATTCAAAGGGTGGAGAAATAGGTCCCACCTTTTGATGAGAAAAAGCACAAGGCAATATTTCAAAAAGTAAGGACACAAAAGGAAAAGGTGAGAAATTGGAGTTACTTTTGCAATCAGTGTACCACATCACGCATAAATTGAAAATAAAACTTTAAGATTTATCACAGGGAATAATTGATAGAAAGTTTCTATTTGTTCTCTGAAGGAATGTAAAGAAAATATGGATTCTTGAAAGTAAAAATAGATGAGTGAGATTTTTAAGTCAAGAGACAAGAGATTTTTAAAAAGAGGAGATTGACTTAAAAACATAAATATTGCCACCCTGGGATTTAAGACATCTGCAAAAAGTGTTACAGATTATTATTTTTTAAAAAAAGGATTTATTTATTTTAGAGAGGGTGGCAGTGAAGGGCAGAGGGAGGAGAGTGAATATTAAGCAGATTCTGTGCTGAGTGCAGAGCCCCACACAGGGCTCAGTCTCATGACCCTGAGATCGTTACCTGAGTCAAAACCAAGAGTCGGAGGCCCAACCAACTGTGACGACCAGGCCCCCCCAGTACATGCTATGGGTTATAATTGGTAATGCGAATAGCTAAGTCTGAGGAGTTCTTGGGATTTCTTGTGAAATACTGACAAAGGACGGATGGGAATAATAAATGGAAGTGGGATGATTAAAAAAAAGGAGGATGGGGTTGTGAAATCAGAGCTGTAACATCCTCATGACACTCCTCCTGCAAAGTGAATGACACAAATGGAGGAAACACTGTTGAACGTACTTAAAAGAGGAAAATATTGTTAAATTGAGGGAAGACCTACACATACACACAATCTACACAAGTTGCTGAGTATCAAAAAAAAAAAAATCTAACGAAAACAGAAAGCAAACTGCTAACCCATTGCAAGCATCTACCACATTTCCTTCATCCATTTATAATTGATGGACACTTAGGCCTTTCCTGTGTCTTGGCTGTTGTGAATACTCGTGCAATGGACATGGGTGTACAGAAAACATTTGGAGATCCTGAATACAATCGTTCTGGATATATACAAAGAAGTGCAATTGTTGAATCATGGAGTAGATCTATTTTTAATTTTTCGAGGAAACTCCATATTGTTTTCCATACTGCTTGTAATATTTCCGTTCCCACCAACTGTTCACAGGGGTCCAATTTCTCTACATCCTTGCCAACACTTGTAATTGTAGATAGATAGATAGATAGATAGATAGATAGATAGATAGATAGATAGATAGATAGATAGATGATAGATAGATAGATGATAGATAGATAGATAGATGATAGATACTATATTGATATATAGATATAATAAACATTCTAACAGATGTGAAGTGATATCTCAACGTGCTTTGGACTTATATTCCCCTGATCATGAATGATGTTTAATATCTTTTCATCAACCTGTTGGTATCTCTTTGTCTTCTTTGGAGAAATGTCTGTGCTAGTCCTTTGCTCATTTCAAATAAGCCTACCTGTGATTTGTTATTGTTGCTTCCGTTACTGTTTGCTATTGAGTTGAATGAGTTTCCTCTCTATTTTGGAAGTGCACCCCTTGTTAGATATATGATTTGCTAATAATTTCTCCCTTTCTCCAGGTTGTCTTTTTGGATTGTTGATGATTTCCTTTGCTGTAAGGAAATTTTACCATTTGTGATAGCATGAATAGACCCAGAGGACATTATACCGAGTCAAATAAGTCAGTCATAAGTGCTGTGTGGTTCCATTTATCTGCAGTATCTAAAACAGTCTAACTTACAGAAACAGAATTCTGGTTGCTAGGGGACAAAGGGAGGGAGAAACGGGGAGTTGTTCAGTGGACATAGGTATAGTTACATGAGACAAATCAGTTCTAGAGACATGCTGGACAGTATACTGTGTACAGAACAATACAGTATTCTGAACTTAAAAACTTGTTTAAAAGATAAATCCATATCAAATGTTACACAGACACACACACGTACACACAGGCATGACAATACACACACACACACACACACACACACACGCCAAGAGACACCGGAAAACTCTTGGAGGGACTAGATGTGTTTATCCGTCTTGTTTGCGGTGATGATATCCTGGGTGTATGCATAGATCAAAAACTTACCAAATTGTATACATTAAATATATTCAGTTGATTGTATCTCGGTTATACTCAATAAAGCTGTAAAAATATGTATTTCAACAAAATAGAACAAATCAAAGCGAGAGATTTTGTCTTTTTTTTTGTAATTGAAGTGTAGTTGACTACAATATTATGTCAGTTCCACGTATAAACATTGTGATTCAATATTCGTGCACATTGTGAAGTGATCTCCACCATAAATCTGGCTGCCATCTGTCACCACACAAAAGTTGTTACAATATTATGGAGTATATCACCTTGTTGGTACTGCTCTGTGTCTTAATTTATTTTATAGCTGAAAGTTTGTACCTGTTAATTCTCTCCCTCTACTCGCCCATCCTCTTATTCTCCTCGCCTCTGGCAACAGTCATGAAAAACAAACTAATGTAGAGAAATATATGAAATTAAAGACTTTTTAGATTAAAAAAAATTCTGATTAACATCAAATTTCGCTCCTTTAAATAGACACTGTAGTACAAAAATCACTGAGAGGGAACAATTGAACACAAATACATGACAGAGGACAGCAAATCTACAGTGAAGTTAAAGATATGTCCTTTCAAAATCACAAAGAATAGATAAATCCCATTCCAAATCATGAAAGGGAATTAAAAAATAATAATTGAACGTCCTCCATTGTCTTTTATAAATCCAACATAAGGCTGACATCAAAGCAAGTCAAAGCAATTCAAAGTACACAATATCTTCAAATGTGTATGCGAGCATCCTGGCTGTAATTTAAACATATTTATTTTAGCGTTACATTAAAATAGTAATGTATTGTGACCATGATATATAATTCAAGAATGACTCAACATTAAGACAAAATAATAGTGTGAATCCTCATACTAATAATTAAAAGGAGGGAAAAAATAGGTTTTGAATAATTCCGAAAGGCATCTCATGAAATTCTATGTCTATTCTAGTAAGTAGTTACTAAACTAGTAATAAATTTATAGAACTTTAACATGGCAAAGAAGAAATCATGTAAAATAAAAGAAATCACAATGAATAGGGGCGTCATGCACAAGTCTTAGAAAGTACCAAGGCAATTTCTACTACCATTGTTGGTTACTATTATTTCCAGTACCTATCTCTCTGGAAGCCAACAGAAATAAGAGGCATACCTATTGAAAAGGATTGTAATGTAAGCCCTGACAGTTGCTTTCTTTTTTTTTTTTCTTTTTTGTAATGCAAGTGCCTGACTTAAGCTTTAACCAGGTGACACATCCACTTCAAAGAGCCATCTCCATCAAAGAGGGCTATCTCCAACACACACAGCCAGCTGCAAGGCCTTCTCCCCGTGATGCTCCTTTGATTTAGGTCCTTGGTTGATTTTGATAACTGAGCATTTGGGCGGCTTGTATTTTCTCTTTCCAAGCTTTAAATTCATCAATAAAGAGTGAGCCCCTAAGCCCCTGGAGCCCAGTAAAGGCAGAACCTCAGGCGGGACTTACCTACTCTCTTTGCTCCTCTCTGTCTCTCTCTTTCTACCTACGACCTCCCTGTGTGGCTTTACGTGTGCTGTATAATGTCCAGGCCTTTTTAGTAACAAACTTCTATTCTTTTAGTTTCCTGATGGTTGCTGCTGAAGGACATCTTGAAATCATAATAAAAACCACAAGGGTCCAACCACAACATCAGTTATGCATAGGCCGAGGCCAGCACAAAACAAGGATAAACAATCATCTTTGCTTCTAGATTTATGATGCACAGCAAAAAAACAAACTAAAAAGTTCTCAGAAATAATGACAGTTCCGTAATGAGGTCATGTACAAATTAAATATTGAAGCAACTGTTCTTCATTATAGTACCACATAGTCTGTATGCACATGTCATTTTTTTAGAAAAAGTTTCAAGCCATAAAAAATACTTACCAATATAATTCAGTAGGAAATAGACATATTCAATGCAAACAAAATTATACAGCAACATTGAGGTAAATTAGAGTATCCTTAGTGAGTAGCTTTATCAGGTTCCAAAATGGGATTTTTCTGTATAACAAAGATTTCAAATGCTATAAATTTAACGTGATTTTGCTAAAATCACGTTAAAATTGTTCTGGATCTGGTCAAGGTTGTTCTAGTTATTATCTGCAGGAAAGACAGGAAGGATGAAAGACTGCAAGGATACAGACTCAGTGGGTCAGAGGCAGACACAGAATCCCATGGTTCCATACAAAAACAAACACACAAACAAAAAACCTACAGAGACAAATGGTGAAGGGTACTTAAAATGTCTAAATTATTCATTTAAATTGATCACTCAGGGCAATCAGACTCAACCTAGCAAACAGTCACATTTTAACCTGTCACTTGGGTAGGAGAACTTAAATAATTTAAAACTTAAATAATATAAAACTTAAATACTTAAAAAAAAAATATATATATATAGCTCCTATTTAAAAGAACATCCGTATCTAGAAATTTGGACTCTGGAGAAATTTAGGCATACATTTTGGAAATATTAAAAATTGCATGTAGTGCTGTGAGTGGGGAATGTGACTCTCACTCTCTCTCCTTAAAACACTTCTTGTATTCCTACTGTCCAGAGCCAGAAGAGCTGCAGGCCAGTCCCTGCCAGTGGTAAAAGAGTAAGAATCACTTTCTTTCTGGACAATCGGGTGAGATTTATCAAAAAGAGCTCAGTATGCAATTATGCCAACATACATGATGAGGAGAAAGGTAACAAGGTTTCCATAAGGCGAAATATGGTGCATTAATCTACAGACGATCCATCTGAAAATGAGTAAATAAGTGTGATGACACAAATCATTTTTTTTCCTTTGGCAAAATTTCAACTGGAAAGCTATAAAATGAATGATCATTAAGGTTTGGAGCAATGCTTTATCATGAATAAGGAACTAGAAATTGAAATATGCCCCTGCCACTAGATTAATCTTCTCTTGGTATTCTATTTTATTCCTCTACTCAAAAATCAATGAATTCCCACCACCTAGGAAATATGATGTGAATTACTTAATCAGGTATTCAAGGGCCTTGATGCACTAATTTCTCTGTCTGTAAAATGACCTCATGCTCTAGTCCAACAACAGAAATATAGAAAACCAGGAATAGTCCAATAGAGATATAATCTGAACCACATATGTAATTTTTAATTTTCTAGTAGCCACATTAAATAATTAAAAATGAACGGTAGGAATAGCTTTTAATCATGTTTTTACTTAACCCAATATATTTAGAATAATAATGTTTCAACATGTGATCAATATAAAAAAGGAAATCAATGACATATTTTTCCTTGCCTTTTTTTATATAAGTCTTTGATATCTGGTCTGTATTTTACAATATGTAATGATTTGTGTCCATCCTACTTATTTACTCATTTTCAGATAGAGCATTGGTAGACAGTGCACCTCAATCAGACTAGCCACGGTCCAGGTGTTCTGTACCACGTGCGGTGAGTGGCCACAGTGTTGGACTGGGGGGTCCTAGGTGCACCAGTGCTTCAGCGTCTCTGCCCTTCCACGCCTTCACTCATTACGCATCCTGTGTCAGCAGCATGCATGTTGCCTGGGAGAGCAGCGGCCGGCATCTTCTGAAGCTTCTACTCTAAGGATTCCCTTTAAATCATGATCCATACTCTCCCAGCTGAAAATCCTGGGGACACAACAGGAGGGGCTTTCGAGTACAGGAGGAGCTTTATAGACCTTCTAGTCGGTACTCATTCATAGTTAGACAAATGGTCCCTGATGGTAGCCTTCTCTGAAATAACCATCTATCGGTCACTCATATAGACCAGCATTAGGGTAAATAGCACATTCAGGGCACACACCTCCTTCCTCTTCGAAAAAGCAGGAGCGATATGGATCTTATATCTTTTTAACTATAGTTTCCACCATCTTCTGCTTGCTATGTACTATTCTAGCATAGTGTGCATTTTTAAAACATTTTTAATAAATGTTTCTTGAAAGAATATGATAAATAAAAGTGAACAGTTTGGCCCCTTACCCAGTGCTGCCAGGCCTGGCTTTTACACTTTTATAAATGGTATAGGAATAGAATATACCATGAAATACCCTATTTTGCAGATCTCAGAGGTAGCGAAATGCCAGGCTGACAAGGATAAATTGTAGGAAAAAGGAAACTCACAGGGCTCAGTGAGTGAGCAGAAACCTGACAAATGATCTCCACTGTGAAGAAGGGGAAGATAATGCATCTAAGAAGAAAATCTACCTTATTTATAAAATGATGTGCTCTGAGCTCTCATTTTCAAGGCAATGATGGAAGTAGAAAGAGGTGGGCTCCTCCTTAAGCACAACAGGGCCATGTGTTACTGCGGTGGCTTGAAAAAAAGCCAGCAAAACTGACCCATAATCAGTCAAGCATTAGGAAACTTATCTTTTACTGAACAAAGGCTCAATTCGAACTTAGGACCAGCCGGGTACAAAGGGGTTAACAAAAATGGTTTTTTTGGGAGAAGCCAATAGTTAGAAACCCAGAAATGGACATGCCCACTGGGTGGGGTCATCCCTGGAGGATGGAGAGGTGAACACAGATGACAGGCAGACTGCCAATCCTGCGGAGAGGAAGTGGCTTGGACAGTAGGATGCGTTCAGAAAGACAACCAGGAGCAGGTCTATTTTTCTACAGGCAAGACCACCAAGGCCCAGAAAAGATGTCAATGCCCAGTAACCTCCACAGGGCTGTGAGGTGGAGGCAGGTGTGTGGGTTACTGATGCTGCCAGTTGGGTAGACTGGGAAAGGCAGGTAGTGCCCCCCTTCTCCCAGCCAGTTGGTTAATCATGCTAAGTAGGAACTACTGGGGAGAAAGACACAACCCAAGAAAACAGAACAAACTCCAAAGTACATGTGCAGACCCAGGAATGAGAGAGAAGCCAAATTATGGAGAAACAAGCAGAGCCAGAAGAGCAGGGATTCTGCTGAGAATCAGTCATCCCAGCTGTGGCCTAGATACGCTGCACCCACATAGGTTTGATCCCAGAGCATGTCTGAAGCTGCAGTGGTACTGTCTGGGTTTGGGTGTGAGGAGACGGTGTTTTCAGGACAAAAGGGGCCAAACAACACTCTGGCAAATGCTCTTTGTACCTGGACTAATTCATTTCTAACCAAATGAATAATGCAGCAGAGTTAACAGATCTAGACAGACAATTGTACCTTGGCACAGCCAATAATTCCCTGCCGATTTTTCTTGGTAGCAGCAAAATCCCATGGGGAGCCTCCGGTTTCGATGGCAACATCAAGGCATAGCACACCTAGAGGACAAGGTCTCCTGAACTCTTCACACAGTTCTAGGTCAACATCAGCTGAAAGCCGCAACACTGGGAGGCTGCAAGTCCCCCTCCATAGCTGCAGAAAGAAGTCAGATGATAGTGCTTCTCACCACCAGAGTTGGCCTCATATACACAAAAATGCTCACGGGTAGCAGCAGATAGAATTCAATCCAGATATAGGGAACAGAAATCCAGTTTCCACCACAGTTATAAAAATTCAAAGAATAAACTCTGTAGGCTTAAGCTTCCTGCATTGTAGGAGTATTCCTCACACCATCAAACTGGGAAATGACTAAACAAATGATGCAAACCTAACTATTTTTTTTTTTCAGCTAACATACAAGAAAAGGCATCAAAAAGAAGCTAAGTGGACAATGATTAAATCCAAAGACTATGTGTGGCCTCATTTTACGATCAAACAAATGAGCCAATATTGATATACACAAAAACTTGATTGAGTTTCAGAGGCATGCTGTTGCATGAAAGAAGTCTTGTTTGATTCCATTTCTTGGATATTCTAGAAAAGGCAAATGTGTCTGCAGGAACACCAAGCAGAACAGTGGTTGTCAGGGGTTATGGGTCGGGAAAGGCATCACTATAGAATTCATGAGGGAATGGTTTGGATAATAGAACTGTTTTGTGTTCTGATCCTGGCTTGGTTCCACAAATTTATACAGGTCTTAAAATAATACAAAGAACTCTATACGAAGACAAAGTACCCATTTTTTAAAAAATATTTTATTTATTAATTCATGAGAGACACACAGAGAGAGAGACAGAGAGAGAAGCAGAGACACAGGCAGAGAGAGAAGCAGGCTCCACGCAGGGAGCCCGATGCGGGACTCGATCCGAGTCTCCAGGACCACGCTCTGGGCCAAAGGCAGGCGCCAAACCGCTGAGCCACCCAGAGATCCCCAACCCATTTGAATGTTTTAAAAATATGTATATATATAAAAAAAAAACATCTGCCACCTTTATCACCCACCTCTGACATATATGTGCCTTCTTTAAGGGATGTAAGGTAAGGGCCACTGTCTTTACCAAAATCAATGGAACAACTACCTCCAGTGGAGTACACTGATGATGACAAGTCAGGCTATCTGCACACCAGATTAGGATAGCAAGCCAGAGATGACGTGCGCCTGTGGAAGGGTTCCTGCCAGGTAAACTATATCTGATAATACTTAACAAATAATATACAGAAAAAGTAATTTTCAAGCCACTCACTACAGACCAAATGCCAACGGCTTTGTAGATTTGCTCCAATAAAGAGATGACATCTGAACAGGAGCTATAGGTGGAGTTTCCGTCTGATAAAGTTTAAGACAATACATAGACATTTTCTTTTTTTTTCAATAATAAATTTCTCTTTTATTGGTATTCAATTTGCCAACATACAAAATAACACCCAGTGCTCATCCCGTCAAGTGTCCCCCTCAGTGCCTGTCACCCATTCACCCCCACCCCCTGCCCTCCTCCCCTTCCACCACCCCTAGTTCGTTTCCCAGAGTTAGGAGTCTTTCATGTTCTGTCTCCCTTTCTGATATTTCCTACCCATTTCTTCTCCCTTCCCTTCTATTCCCTTTCACTATTATTTATATTCCCCAAATGAATGAGAACATACACTGTTTGTCCTTCTCCGATTGACTTACTTCACTCAGCATCATACCCTCCAGGTCCATCCACGTCGAAGCACAAGGTGGGTATTTGTCATTTCTAATGGCTGAGGAATATTCCATGTATACATAGACCACAGCTTCTTTATCCATCATCTTTCGATGGACACCGAGGCTCCTTCCACAGTTTGGCTATTGTGGACATTGCTGAGAGAAACATCGGGGTGCAGGTGTCCCGGCGTTTCACTGCATCTGTATCTTTGGGGTAAATCCCCAGCAGTGCAATGGCTGGGTCGTAGGGCAGGTCTATTTTTAACTCTTTGAGGAGCCTCCACACAGTTTTCCAGAGTGGCTGCACCAGTTCACATTCCCACCAACAGTGCAGGAGGGTTCCCTTTTCTCCACATCCTCTCCAACATTTGTTGTTTCCTGCCTTGTTAATTTTCCCCATTCTCACTGGGGTGAGGTGGGATCTCATTGTGGTTTTGATTTGTATTTCCCTGGTGGCAGGTGATGCAGAGCATTTTCTCATGTGCATGTTGGCCATGTCCATGTCTTCCTCTGTGAGATTTCTCTTCATGTCTTTCGCCCATTTCATGATTGGATTGTTTCTTTCTTTGCTATTGAGTTTACTAAGTTCTTTATAGATCTTGGAAACTAGCCCTTTATCTGATAGGTCATTTGCAAATATCTTCTCCCATTCTGTAGGTTGTCTTTAATTTTTGTTGACTGTATCCTTTGCTGTGCAAAAGCTTCTTATCTTGATGAAGTCCCAATAGCTCATTTTTGCTTTTGTTTCTTTTGCCTTCATGGATGTATCTTGCAAGAAGTTACTGTGGCCGAGTTCAAAAAGGGTGTTGCCTGTGTTCTCCTCTAGGATTTTGATGGAATCTTGACTCACATTTAGATCTTTCATCCATTTTGAGTTTATCGTTGTGTCTGGTGCAAGAGAGTGGTCTAGTTTCATTCTTCTGCATGTGGATGTCCAATTTTCCCAGCACCATCTATTGAAGAGACTGTCTTTCTTCCAGTGGATAGTCTTTCCTCCTTTATTGAATATTAGTTGACCATAAAGTTCGGGGTCCACTTCTGGGTTCTCTATTCTGTTCCACTGATCTATGTGTCTGTTTTTGTGCCAGGACCACACTGCCTTGATGACCACAGCTTTGTACTACAACCTGAAATCTGGCATTGTGATGCTCCCAGATATGGTTTTCTTTTTTAAAATTCCCCTGGCTATTCGGGTTATTTTTCTGATTCCACACAAATCTTAAAATAATTTGTTCTAACTCTCTGAAGAAAGTCCATGGTACTTTGATAGGGATTGCATTAAACATGTACATTGCCCTGGGTAACATTGACATTTTTACAATATTAATTCTGCCAATCCATGAGCATGGAATATTTTTCCATCTCTTTGTGTCGTCCTCAATTTCTTTCAGAAGTGTTCTATAGTTTTTAGGGTATAGATCCTTTACCTCTTTGGTTAGGTTTATTCCTAGGTATCTTATGCTTTTGGGTGCAATTGTAAATGGGATTGACTCCTTAATTTCTCCTTCTTCAGTCTCATTGTTAGTGTATAGAAATGCCATTGATTTCTGGGCATTGATTTTGTATCCTGCCACGCTACCAAATTGCTGAATGAGTTCTAGCAATCTTGGGGTGGAGGCTTTTGGGTTTTCTATGTAGAGTATCATGTCATCGGCGAAGAGGGAGAGTTTGACTTCTTCTTTGCCAATTTGAATGCCTTTAATGTCTTTTTGTTGTCTGATTGCTGAGGCGAGGACTTCCAGAACTATGTTGAACAGCAGTGGTGAGAGTGGACATCCCTGTCTTGTTCCTGATCTTAGGGAAAAGGCTCCCGGTGCTTCCGCATTGAGAATGATATTTGCTGTGGGCTTTTCGTAGATGGCTTTTAAGATACTGAGGAATGTTCTCTCTATCCCTACACTCAGATGAGTTTTAATCAGGAATGGATGCTTTATTTTTTCAAATGCTTTCTCTGCATCTAATGAGAGGATCATATGGTTTTTGGTTTTTCTCTTGCTGACATAGACATTTTCTAAGACATTCATTTACCTGTTGTTCAAGCCATATATGAAAGTTAAAAAGTGATGGGTGGGGGTGGATTTGGTGGCTTAGTTGAGCATGGGACTCTTGATTTTGGCTCAGATCATGATTTCAAGGTTGTGAGATCAAGCCCCACATCGGGCTCCACACTTGGCATGGAGCCTGCTTAAGACTATCTCTCTCCCTCTCCCTCTGCACTTCCTTCCCTCTCTCCCTCAAAAGAAGAAAAAAAGTGATGAGAAAATAAAAAGAATTCACAACGTAATTTTTAGGGACCTATATTGGCATACATCTCTGTAATTCCACCAAAGATAAACAGTTTCATGTTTGTTGTTCTTGAATGGGGGGCAAGTTCCAGGAGTTCTCCCTAACTTTCTTCTACCGCGTTAGCCCTCATACCATGGATGAGGAAGCTCCTGCACAGATGTGAGCAGTTGCACACAAATAAAACACTATCATGAAATCAGGCACTGGAGGAGAGACTAGAGGGTAACTTCAAGTATGTTCACAAACATATTGATGGTTACGCAATGTATATTGCATTTTCCATTCCCGGTCTCTTTATAAGTATATGTAAATAATACATATATGAGTATTCGTATAAGCTGTATCCTTGCAAGTCAGGGTTTTTATTTATGTCTCTTGGGCATGCTGGTATCTTATTCTAGTTATGGATCTGAAGGCAACGATGGGTAGTATATTCATCTTCAGGAGAAGAGAAATCTTGCAACGGAACAGGTGTGCTTTGAGCAAGAGAGGTGGCTTCCCTAGGATAGGTGCTGCTTCTTTCTGCTGGTGCAGAAAGCTGGGGAATTGTTAAGAGTCCAAGGTTCTAAGATTCACGCTGACCTATCCAAAAATCCCTATCCAAAACCTACGTTTCTCTTTCCTTTCCACTCGATACCTTTTCTTTCCCAGAGGAGAATTAATGGAGGCTCTGCATCTAATTCACTGTTTGACTCACTCTCACACAATTACATGTTGCATCTGACGTTCGGCACATTTTCCCTGCAGCTATAAGAAATAAGATATCTTTAGGGCTTTTATAGAGGCCCTCAGGTTCTCTGATTGGGGTTTCAGCACGGAATTTATTTCTTTGTGCGTGAGCTGTCACGCGTACCATCCCAACCCATAGTCTTATCATATTACTACCCTCAACTGTAACAGCCACAGGGCCTATCCATCTTGTATCCGGTTAGCCTTCCATACCAAATGGCAACAGGTCGTTAAAAGTAAGTATTAAAAGTAATCTGGATGTCACTGATGCTGTATATAATGTCCTCTTGACCCAGTTTCAGAATCCCGTTTTTGAAGATATGTTTATGGTATCCAGTGCTGAGTGGTAGAGTGAAGACAAGAAAATTTAAAATACTTGTAATTGAACAGCAATGTTTTATATTAAAATTATAACTATAGCACTATTTAGCGACATTTATCAGAAAACTAGAAATACTGAAAGCAGCTGAGGTAACTTTCAATTCCAAAAATTTAAAAGGTCAATATAACAAACATAGGTAAACACAAAGAAGGAAATAATAAATTTAAGCTGAGACCATATGATGATTGTCCTTCTCCAACTGACTTATTTCACTCAGCATAATACCCTCCAGTTCCATCCACTTCAAAGCAAATGGTGGGTATTTATCTTTTCTGATTAGCATAATAAAAGCCAGTGGAGAAATTTAACACATCTGAAATCAGATTATTTTTAAAAAATCAATAAAATAGAGTTATCAAGATAAGAGATAATACATGAAAAAAATGTATAAATGGGAAATAAGGACAAATAAAAAAGTAATCAAAATTGTAAATGTATATATGAATATATATATATACACATTTATATGAATATCTCTACAGTAATGATTTTGAAAACTGAATGATATGCATAAATATCTGGAGAAAAAATAAATTACCAACTAGGAATAAGAATAAATATAAAACTTGAATAGACAAACTTAAATAAGTTCAAAATGATAATCCAAGATATTCCTTCAATAAAGCCCTAGGTCAAGGAATTTTTTTTACAATTACACCAAAATTTCAAGAAATTAATAATCTATGTTGCAAAACATTTTTCTATGTGATGAAACTATGTTATCAAAAAGAGAGAGAGAAAAAAAAAAGATAATGTTGCCCAGTTCAGTTTCTTAGGCAAGAATAAAAACATGACTTAGTCAACAATCTAAAAGGCCAAAAAAAAGGGAGAGTAAAAGAAAGCTATTTTGACAACTGATTAGCATTGCATCATGTATGAACATAGATGTGACATGCTTAGTTAAGATGTCTAGTTAATTGAACTCAGTACATTATTTTAAAATATAGTGATCACACACACTAATATATATATAAATTTATATATATAGTGATCACATGGGGCACCTGGCTGGCTTAGTTGGTTAAGCAGCAGACTTGACCTCAGGCAGGCTCCGTGGGGAGTCTGCTGGAAGATTTCTCTCCGTCTCCCTCTGCCCTTCCCGTACCGCACACACTCATGTGCACGTGTGCTCTCTCTCTCTCTCTCTCTCTCTCTCTGTCAAATAAATCTATAAATATATATATATATATATAGTAATCAGGTTTCTCACAAATCCATCTATGGTTAACATATGAAATAAATATAATGTACATATGTTTCCTATACACATTTACATTTTAGATTTTCTTCAGGTATTTCAGAAATACCTAATGTCTTCCTATGTTGTGTAGTTATATGTATAATAAAGTATTATACACACATGAATATACATATTAGCATTTTTAATTTTTTATTTAAAGTAAATTTGCTAACATGTAGTATAACACCCAATGCTCATCCCATCAAGTGCCCTCTTTGGGTGCCATCAAGCCACCCAGTTACCCCATCCCCCACCCACCTCCCTTTCTACAACTCTTTGTTTGTTAGGAGTCTCTCATGGTTTGTCTCCCTCTCTGGTTTTTCCCACTCAGTTCCCCTCCTTTCCCTTATAATCCCTTTCACTATTTCTTATATTCCCCATATGAGCGAGACCATATGATGATTGTCCTTCTCTGATGGACTTATTTCACTCAACATAACACCCTCTAGTTCCATCCATGTTGAAGCAAATCGTGGGTATTAGTCTTTCTGACTAGCATTTTTAAAAAGCATTAAATAATATTAAAAAAGCATTGTTAGGGGTGTCTGGGTGGCTTAATCATTTCAGAATCTGACCTTTGGTTTCAGTTCAGGTCATGATCTCAGGGGCATGAGAACAAGCCCTGCCTCAGACTACTCGCTCAGCGGGGTGTCTGCTTGATTCTCTCTCTACATCTCTCATTACCCCTCCTCCTGCTCGCACTCTCTCTCAAATAAATAAATGAAATTTTTAAAAATGCATTAATTAGGATACAAAATCTGTTAATCATCTTTAAGGGTCAGAAGAAATAGAGGAGAAAGAGACTGTCCTATGCTTGATGAAAGACAACAGCCAAAAAACATAACAGGTTTGATGGAAAGGTTTAATTACTTCTTTTTTGTTTATTTTCAAATATCAATTATCTTTTTCTCAGAAGTTCTCACATTGATTTGTCCATATTCATGATCTAGACAAGAGGGCGCACATTTCATTTGATTAGTATCTCAAGTCACTTTTAATTTATAGGTCACTCTCTTTTTCCCTACCTTTCAAAAAAAATAATATTGTTTTTTAGCAGTTTTAGGTCTTAAAAAAAAAATCAGTGGCAAGTAAGAGAGTTCAAATATACCCCGTTGAAATAATGGCCTTTTCCCCCACTGCTAATGTCTTTTCTGAATATGGCACATTTTTTAGCATTGATAAGTCAACATTAATACACATTATTAACTAAAGTACATAGTTTTTATTTGGGGCTACTCTAATTTGGACATTCTGTGGGGCTGAGTGAAAGTATAATGATACGTATTCACCATTAAAGTGTCTCACAAAATAGTTTCGCAGCTCTAAAAGCCCAACATGATCCACTTATTCATCCTTTTTCCCTGCCCCATCCTCCACTCCTGGCAATCACTGATCTTTCTACGGTCTCCTTAGCTTTGCCTTTGCTAGAATGTCATATACAGGTTCCCCTCCTGTCCAAAAATAGAGCATTCCTATGAAAAAATTGTGAGCCAGAATGTCATAACAGGAAGATTCTCTTCGGTTTTCAAAGTTTTCTTTATGCTATTTCACTTTTTGAAAGACCTATATAAGGTCTTGTTTTCCCTAAATCAAACAAGTCCCAAGAGGACTTTTGCTTTTACTAAAAAAGCTCTTACTGTTCTACTGCAGGTCTCACGTAAAAGTGAAGTAGGGTGACATGAACTTTTGGAAGGTGAGGGATACCTGTAGGTGGAATTTTACAGAATGAAGACCTTTCAGATGAGCTTCTCTCCCTTGGCAGCATGCATTTAAGGTTTCTCTATGTCACTGTGTGGCTTGAGCCTGTTATGGACTGAATGTCTGTGACCTCCATCATAAATATGCTGAAGCCCTAGCCTCTAATGTGGTCTCATTTGGAGATGGACCTTTGGGAAAATATTAGGGTTGGACTAGGTCACAAGGCTTGGAATCTTGCAGGGGAATTAGTGCCTTTAAAGAAGAGGACATATCCCTCTCCCTCCCTCCATGCACACACACCAAAGAAAGGCCAGGTGAGCCCCGAGTGAATGGACAGACCTCTGCAAGCTAGAAAGAGAGCCTTCACCAGACATGAAAAATACCGCCACCTTGAGCTTGGACCTGGTCTCTAGAACTGAGAGAAATAAATTCCTATTGTTTAAACTGCTCAGTCCATCGTGTTTTGTTATGGCAACAAGAGCTAAAATAAAACTTATTTTTGTTGCTGAATAATGATCTATTGCATGTATATATATTACATTTTCTTTATCCGTTCATCTGTGGACTATGTGATTACTTCGGAGTTTTGGCAATTCTGAAAAAACGTTGCTGCAAACATTTAGGTGCAAATTTATGTGGGGACCTAAGTTTTCAACACATTTGGGTAAATACCAAGGAGCACACAATTGCTGGGTTGTTTGGTAAGAATAGGTTTAGTTTTCTAAGAAACTGCCAAACTACCTGTCACGGTTGTATCATTTTGCGTTCCCACCGGCAATGAATGAGCACTCGTGCTGTTCCAGAACTTGTTGGCATTTTATGCCATCAGTGTTTGGATTTTAGACACCCTAATATGTATGTAGCAGTTTGCTCTTGTATTAGTTTGCAATCCCGTAATAACATAGGATGTTAAGCATCTTTTCATATGCTTTTTTACCATCTGTATATCTTTCAGTTAAGTGTCTTGAGATGTTTGCCCTCTTTTTAATTGGGCTGTTTATTTCCTTATTGTGGAGTTTTTAAGATAGCAGCCCTTTATCAGATATGTGTTTTGTGAATGTTTTCTCCCAGTTTGTGGTTTATCTTTATATTCTCTTAACAGTTTGTATCAAGGAGCAGAAGTTTTTAATTTTAGTGAAGTCCAACTTACCCATTTTTTTTTTCTTTTTCATGAATCCTGCTTTTGATGTTTCATATAAGGAGCATCACCAAATCCAATGTCACCTAGATTTTCTTGTATATTATCTTCTAGAAGACGTATACTCTTGTAATTTATAATTAGGTCTTTGGAGTTTGTAAAAGGTGGAAGGTCAGTGTGCAGATTGGTTTTCTTAATGAATGATCAGTTGTCCCAGCAGCATTTGTTGAAATGGCCATACGTTCTCCATTGAATTACTTTTGATCTTTTCTTAAAGTTGAATTGACTATATTTTTGTACATATATTTCTGGGCTTTCTATTCTGCTCTATTTATATTCATCTATTCCTTTACCAATGTCACATTGTCTTGATTATTATAACTTTATAGTTAAAGACTTGAAGTCAGGGAAAATCCAGTCTTCCGATTTTGTTCTTCTCTTTTCATATTGTATTGGCTATTTTGGGTTCTCTGCTTTTAAAGATAAACTATAAGAGCAATTTGTTGATGTCCACAAAATAAATTTCTGGGATTTTGGTTTGGATTTCATTGAATCTATAGGCCAAGAAAAATTAGTATCTTGAAAAGTTGAGTTTTCTTATCTTTGACTATGAAATATCTCCCCATTTATTTAGATGATTGGTTTCTTTTATAAGAGTTTTGTAGTTTTCCTCAAATAGAATTGATATATACTTTTTGTTAGATTTACACTTAAACTTTATCTTTTACTGTTGCTAATTTAAATGAATACATTGTTGCCACTATTTTGAACAGTTATCTGTTAGGTTACTTAAGAATAAGAAAATAAAATATTTTTATTTGTATTTATTTCTTTTCTAATTTTCATCCTTCATTTTTGTATATCTGAATTTCTGAATTTGTGAACCTATACAGTTTTCTTTTTGTAATATTCCTTCTTTTAAATTTCATTTATTTTTTAGTAATCTCTATAGCCAACACGAGGCTCAAACTTATGACCTTGATATCAAGAGTCGCATACTTTTCCAAATGAGCCAGCCAAGCCCCCCCAAAAATATTTCTTTAATGTTTCATTCAAGCCTAGTCTACTGGTAATCAATTCCCTCAGTTATTGTTCCTCTGAGAAAGTCTCTATTTCTCCTTTACTTTGGAAGGATAATTTTGCTGGATACAGAATTCTACATTGGTGGTTCTTTTCCTTCAATATTTTAGATTTTTCACTTCACTCTCTTCTGGATTGCATCATTTCTAAAGACAAGTCTGATACAATTTATATTAATCCTGCTTTGCAAGGTGTTTATTTCTTTTGATTCTTTGGGGAATTTTTCTTTGTCCTTGATTTTCTGTGGCTTGAATATGATATGCTTGTATGATTTTTTTTTCATATTTATCCTTTGTAGTGTGCTCTGAGCTGCCTGGTCTATACTTTCGTATCATTAATTTGGGGAAATTGTTGGTCAGTATTCCTTCAGGTACAGGTTTCTGTTCCTTTCTCTCCTTCATTTCCTTTTGTAGTTGTTCCACAGTTTCATTTTTTTTTTTTAATATTGGCTTTGGAAGCTTCTTTTGACATTTTATTTGAACACTGTTTTTTTCCTTGACTTGTCCAATCTATAGGTGAGCTCATCTAAAGTATTCTTCATTTCTATGACAGTGTTTTGATTTTTATCATTTCCTTTTGATTCTTACAGTTTACATCTCTCTGTTTACATTATCCACTTTTTCCATTAGAGCCCTTAGTTTATTAATCATATTTGTTTTGAAATTCCAGTCTGATAATTCCAAACTCTCTGCCATATCTGAATCTAGTATGCATGCTTACTGTGTCTCTTCAAACTCTGTGGAATTTTGTTTGTGTGTTGTTTTTAGTATGTCTTCTAAATTTTTTGTCTTTTTTTTGTCTTCTAATTTTTTGTTGAAATCTGGATATGGGCAAGAAAATTGAGCCACAGAGCCCTTTTGTGTGTGGTTTTATTCTATACAGCTAAAAGTTAGACTATGGTACTGCTTGCTGTAGCTATAGATGTCAGAAGCTGATATTTCCTCTCAAGCCCTTGTTTATTTTCTCTCCTGTTGTCTTTGAGTTTTCCCAGATAATATTTTTTGAAATGTCAGAGTTCTAGGGGATCCCTGGGTGGCGCAGTGGTTTAGCGCCTGCCTTTGGCCCAGGGCGCGATCCTGGAGACCTGGGATTGAGTCCCATGTCGGGCTCCCGGTGCATGGAGCCTGCTTCTCCCTCTGCCTGTGTCTCTGCCTCTCTCTCTCTCTCTGTGACTATCATAAATAAATAAAAATTTAAAAAAATCTTAAAAAAAAAGTGTCAGAGTTCTATTATACTCCTCTGTTACCGTACATGATCCCTATTTATGTAGGGGTATGGGATAGGGGACATACAGAGAAACTATATTCCTGTCATTATGTATCAGTCTTTTAGTGAGCCTATGCCCCTGGGTTTTGACATCCCCAAGTGATATTCAGTTAGAGTTTTTCTTTCCATCTTTCTTTCTTTTTTAATTTGATATAGGAAGTCTAACAGGCTAGAGTTGTATATTTCCCTTTACCCAGTTGGTTTGGCTCTGGTAAAGAGGTTTCTCTGGGATCAGGCTTTGTTAAGGATAGCAAAAAGGTTGGATGTACTTCCAAATGTCTACTTTTCCTTCCTCCTGCTGAAGCAGGCAGGGAGGAGTGTAGTTCTCTCATTTTTCCTGTAGAAACCTGGCAAGGTTCCTCCAGATAAAACTGACCAAGGTGGACTCTTCTCATACCGGGCCTCTGGGGTTTCAACTCTCAAACTGTTCTACGTAGTACCTCAAGCAACTTCTTAATCACAGGTTATATTTATTTTAGCCAGGACTTCATTTTATGTGGATTTTTTCTCCTGGTCTTCTGTGCTGGTGAATTGTGATTCTGTGCATCTGGCTGTCTGGCTTCTGAGTTTTGAGGGAAGTGGTATGCCCTATGTCCTCAATTCTCTAATGGATCCAGGAAGAGTTCTTGATTTTCAGTTTGTTCAGCTTTTTTTTTTCTTTTGGGATGGATATGATGACTTCCAAGCTCTTTACATGTGGGACTAGAAACCAAAAATCGCCAAGAATTTCTGAAAAGAAATTCACATGAAAAGAAAGATAGGAAGCACGGTATCACTGCTATTATTACTCATGGTACTAGAAGTTCTGGGTAACATTTTGAGACCAACAAAGGAGACACAACATGTACTGATTTTTTAAGAAAATTAAGTAAAATGTCCATTATATATAGATGTTTATGAACAAATGTAGATAACATCACAATTTTAATATACTATTAAAAGTAAGAAGAGTACATTTTGCTAGCACAGATTTTTAAAATCAAGACCATTGCTCTACATCAGCAAGGGCAAATCAAAAATATATATCTAGGAACTAAACTCACAAAGAAGGTGCACTACTCTATAAAGGAAATTCTTAAGCGTTTGAGTACAGAGAAATAAAAGTATATTTGTTAACCACAAATTGATATATAAATTTATAATTTAATGAAATCACATTAAAAACTCCATTGGATTTTTTCAAGTGTCAAACGAAATCATTTTTAAAACTATGTGAAAGAATTCAGATCCATGAATAGTTAAATTAGTCCTGAGCAAAAAGAAACTTGTCATACAAAAATTTAAGATGGAATACAATATAATAACAATAAGGTTAATGGGGTAGCCTGGGTGGCTCAGCAGTTTACCACCGCCTTTAGCCCAGGGTGTGATCCTGGAGATTCAGGATCAAGTCCCACGTCGGGCTCCCTGCATGGAGCCTGCTTCTCCCTCTGCCTGTGTTTCTGCCTCTCTGTCTCTCTCTCTCTCTCTCTCTGTGTCTCTCATGAATAAATAAATAAAACATTTAAAAAACAACAAGGTTAATGTTAATAATAAAAAAATCAGCATGATACTGTAGGAGAAATTACAGTACAAACTCTTTTGGAATAGAAGAGCAAGCTCAGAAATAAACCCTTGCAAAACAGGTGCAACTTGATATATAATAAATGTGGCACTAACAAACCAATAATGAAAGGAACAATTATTAAATAGCTGATTTGGGGAAGACTATTCACTTCACATGAAAATCAAGCTGGGACTCTATCTTTCACTAACTATAAGGCAGATGCAGAATTAAAGATTTAAAAATGAAAGATAAAAAATGGGCAGAAGGTATGAACAGACATTTCTCCAAAGCAGATATATCCAGATGGCCAACAGACACATGAAAAGATGCTCAACATCACTCATCATCAGGGAAATACAAATCAAGACTACAATGAGATACCACCTCACACAGGTCAGAATGGCTAAAATCAGTAACACAAGAAACAATAGGTGTCGGCGAGGTTGTGGAGAAAGGGAACCCTCTTGCATTATGGTAGGAATGCAAAGTGGCGCAGCCACTATGGAAAACAGTATGGAGGTTCCTCAAAAAGTTAAAATTAGAACTACCCTATGATCTAGCAATTGCACTACTATTTACCCAAAAGTACAAAAATATGAATTTAAAGGGATAAACATCCTGATGTTTATAGCAGCATTATCAACGATAGCCCAATGATGGAAATAGCCCAAAAGTCTATCAACGGATTGAATGGATGTGATATATATGGAATATTCATCATAAAAATAATGAAATCTTGCCATTGGCAATGGCATGGGTGGAGCTAGAGTGTATTATGTTAAGTGAAAAAAGTCAGAGAAATCAAATACCAGATGATTTCACTCATATGTGGAATTTAAGAAACAAAAAAAAAATGACAAAGTGAGTGGAATAAAGTATAGAGGACTCACTGATGGTTACCAGAGGGGAGGCAGGTGGTGAGATGGGGAAACAGGTGATGGGGATTAGGGAGTGCATTTATGATGAGTACCAGGAGATGTATGGGAGTGTTGAATCATTATATTGTACACCTGAAACTAATTATTACACTATAACTAACTGGAATTTAAATAAAAACTTTGAAAATTAAATGAAACAAAATAAAATACAAATGAAAGATAATATGAAGCTCAGAAATGAAAATACAAAATCATATCTTTGTAATCTGGAAGTAGGTAATTATTTCTCCAGTAATTTTGAACACTCACAAACCATTAAGATCAATAAATTTACTGGAACTCACTATATCCAAATTGGAAATATCTGTTCAACTGAGAGAGACAAATATGAGGCTATGTGGCAGATTATAGGCAGGGAGGAGATCCTTGAAGTATAGAAATTTGATGAAGATTAATATCTAAGAATATATAAGATTTCTGAAAATATAAACAAATACAGGAAAACTTATAACAGTGCAGTTCAGCAAAGACAGGAAATAGGAAAATAATAATAGGGCTAGCAAATTAAGAAAAAAAGACACTTAAGTTTGTTAGTAGTTAGACAATTTCAAAGAAAAGCAGTAATAGGTCATCATTAGACCAACTGCTTCAATCATGACTTGCTGGCCAAATCCAATCAACTTTGGTTTTGTGCAGTCCATAGGCTACGAATTACTTCATGTGTTTAAGTGGTTGAAAGAAAACAAAACAAAACAAAACAAAACAAGAATACATCATAACGTGAAAATTACTGAAATTCAAATCTAATTGTTCATATACAAAGTTGTATTATAATTTTTAAAATTTTAATTTGAAAGAAAAATATACTCTCCACCAATGAGATTGACAAAAGCCACGTAACCATCCCAGAAAAATTCACAGGTCATTAAGGTGACACTCACAGGACTAATCTTGGCTTCCATATATATAGTATCCCAGGTTGGAGGGAACTTAAATATTCATTCCTAAGAAAAGAGGAAAATAAAATGTGATGTTTACATGACAGAGAATACCAGGTAATACTCAAGAGCAATGTATTCCCTCAACATGTTGCAACACGATGTCTTAAATGCTTAGGTTATGCTGAGAAAAAGAGAGAGAAAGAAGGAAAAGATCTATAGCACAAGGCATTTATAAGATTCTGAAGCACGCATGTTGAAAACACTACCACGTGCATTCAAACAAAATGTTGAATGACTTCCAGATCACACACTGTTCTAGATGCTGGAGATTATCAGAGAGCAAAAACAGAAGACAGAAATCCTTGTCCTGGCAAAATGTACACTGAGTGGAAGAGACTGAAGCTAAATTAAGTACATTAATGATAGAAAGGACAAGAGCTGAAGGGAATAACAGCAAGAGAGCAGCAAGCAAGCCGAGGAGATGAAGCAGCAGCAGCCAGTGAGATGGGACGAGAGCGGTGAGGACAGCTTTTCCCCGGCTAGCTGTGTCCAAGTCTGCTGGGCGGGAACAGGAGGGAGAATTTTAAGTGTCATCGGTTGGTGTGACATCACCAATAGCCACATTATGAGCATCCCCACCGCAGCTATGGGGCTAATGCCCAGAGGAGCAGACTTTGATGAGATGGAGGGGAAGTGGACACACGAATATGTGCAACCCTTCCAGGAAGCTTTGAGGAACCTGCCCTCCAGAGTGAGGCACATTGTTTAGATTTAATGTGTGGGAGTTACAGGATGTCTGTGGGCTGAAGGGGAAGAGAGAAGTCAGTGATACAGGGAGGAGAGGACAATCATAGGTGCAAAAGACTCACAGAGGGCAGGACTAGTGTCCCAAGGATGAGAATAGGAGCAGTCTTTGTGTGGAGAAATGGTACTTGGCCTTCATTCTAGACCTGAGCACCCAGGGTGTGGATGCTGATGCACTGGAGTCAGTAACCTCGGTTTCAAGAAAATGAGAACACCCCAACTCCTTTCTTTTCTCTGTAGAATGTGATGCAGGGCATGAGCTGTGACATAACAATTTTTCAGCCCCTCAAGCTGTGAATCTTGGGTGCTGGGCACCATTGTCTTTAGATGAAGTGCGAAGTTTCAGGTCATTTCTCCAACCCCACATCAGAACAAAGGCTTTAGGGGTTGGGAAGATGGCATTGTTCACACATGGCCCGTGGGACACTCTCATGAGTGGGCAATAGAAATAGGGTTCCAGGGATCCCTGGGTGGCACAGCGGTTTGGCGCCTGCCTTTGGCCCAGGGCGCGATCCTGGAGACCCGGGATCGAATCCCACATCGGGCTCCTGGTGCATGGAGCCTGCTTCTCCCTCTGCCTATGTCTCTGCCTCTCTCTCTCTCTCTCTCTCTCTGTGTGTGTGTGACTATCATAAATAATAAAGAAAAAAAGATTAGAAAAGTGTGTTTAAAAAAAAAAAAAAAAGAAATAGGGTTCCATGGGTAGAGCGATAATCATGACCGGGGAGAAGGAGCTTCAAAAAGGTGAAGAAAGATGGGAGGCATCAAAAACCAAATCAGCTCATGCTCATTAAGCTGAGAAGACGTACAGATGCCAACAGGTCCATGAAAAGGTGCTCAACATCACTCATCATCAGGGAAGTGGAAATCAAAACCACAACGAGATGCCACCTCACACCTGTCAGAATGGCTAAAATGACCAACACGAGAAACAACAGGTGTTGGTGAGGACGTGGAACTAGGGGAACCCTCCTGCTCTGTTGGTGGGAATGCAAACCGGCCCAGCCACTGTGGAAAACAGTATGGAGGTTCCTGAAAAAATGAGAAACAGAACTACCATATGATTCCTCAATTGCACCTCTGGTTATTTACCAGAAGGAAATGAAAACACTAATTTGAACAGGTATCTGCACCCCCACATTCATTTTGGCATTATGTACAACAGCTGAGGTATGAAAATTACCTAAGAGTCCCTTGATGGATGAATGGATGAAGAAAAAGGGTTTTATATGTTTTTTCCTCTGGAATCATTATATATAATATGTATATATTATGTATGGTGGAATATTATATATTTTGGATGATATATATAATATAAATAATATATTGGATTATATATGTATATATATAATACATCTGGTGGAATATTCAGCCATAAATAAAAACAATCTTTCCATTTATAACAACTTGAATGGACCTTGAGGGTGTTATCCTCAGTGAAGTAAGTCAGAGAAAGACAAATACTGTATGATCTCACTTCAAAACAAAACAAAATGAGTTCATAGATGCGGAAAACAGATCAGTGGTTGCCAGAGGCAGGAAAGGGAGGGTGATGGAGGGCATTTGATGGACTGGATGGATAAAGAGGGCCAAAAGGCACAAATATCCAGTTACAAAATAAATAAGTCACGAGATGTGCGGTCGCCTATGCACACTCCGTGACCATAGTCAATAGTACTCGATGGTACATTTGAAAGTTGCTGAGAGGGTAGACACTAAAAGTTCTCAACGCAAGACATAAATTGGTAAATATGCAGGACCATGGAAGTTATCTAGACTATTTGTGGTGATCAATTTACATTATATACAAATATCAAATCAATTTGTGGTATGCCTGAAATGAATAAAATGTCAATGACACCTCAATTTAAAAGTATCATGAGCAGACCTTATTCCATCTATGGCGGCAACACATTAGTAGGATTTGGAAGCAACATAGTGGGTCGAGATCAGCAATAGAAAAGTGAGAGATAATGGAAGAGAAGAGATTCGACAAAAGTGGGTGTGAGCGACAACTCCTGGCTGCACACGTGTGTGTGGCTACCCTGTCATGTTGCAGGGCACGTTTGTACTGTCAGCCATTCAAAAAAAAAAAAAAAATACTGCTGGAGGACACAGAAAGATTGCGAGCAGCATCTCTTGGAGTGCTGGGCTGAGGATCCACTCCAAGGCCACCTCCTCTAGCCCACCCCAACCAAAAACACTATCTTTCTTCCACCCCAAAAACACTATCCGTGAGACACAATTTTGTCTCAGGTTGCTGAACACCTGTACGTCGGTTCTACTCTTCACGTTATAATAGGGGCCACCTTCAGTTTTTAAAACTCCTTCCGAATTTTCTCTGGAATCCATTTCATTACTAGAAAACACGGCTAGAAGTGGAGTAGGTCAGGGGCTTTCTCTTGCTGCAGATACTAGCCACGGGGTCGGCGTGTGCATGTGGTTGAGGGGACAAGCTGCAGGGGATGCTGGCTGGTTTGTGCCGTCTCCCAGGACCTGGGGGCTAGTTTCCTTTATTTATTCCAACACTTTGTCTGTCACTGTTTTTCAAACTGCATAGAGATATCCTTCGGGTTGTCTGAACTGAAGCACGCAGATTCAGAAGCGAGATTTAGAAAGAAAATTGGACAAAATGAGCGTATCTCTCAAAGACTTTTTGCCATTCTAAATATTTCATCAGAGAAAGGGTAGCGGTTGAACAGTAATCCCTTCCCCTTTGCAAAGCGATACCTTCCAGAGAATTATTACCTTTCTTTAGACTTAGGCTCTCATACGTTCCATAATAAACATGAAAGAATTCTATAAAGGGCATCCCATCGATGATTTTCCGCATTTTATTTCCTCCTCTTTTGAAACAGAAATGTGTAGCTGTCTTGGCATAACATATTTATGCAAACGTCCATCCTGGTTACTCCATTAAAAAAAACACACACATTTTTTAAGGACCTTGGCCACTTTTATTGATTTTAAAACCACTAAAACATAGGCGATGGGGATTTTATCTTTATATCACAGCAGAAGCAATGAGCTCTAGCCACGTGCCCACTCCACCCGAACCTAGCACTGCCCGGAGAGCAAGCTGCCTGCTCCCAGCGCTTTCCTGGGGACCCTGTGTGAATGTCAGTGGGCTATGCACCTCTCCGACCCCTGGCAGACACCTATCAGCTCAGCCACAGATGACTGTGAAAATGTCATTCTTAGATATAATTGGAAACCTTCAGGGCAGCAAGTTTGGCGCTAAAAGTCACGAAGAATGTTCTGAGTCCAAGGGAAGGGAGAAGCAGCATTCACAAGCAAAAGGTTAGCTGTATTATTGATGTTGTGGGGGAGCAGAGGGAGAGGGATTCCTTCAGAAGATAAATGTGTCTGCAGGGCATTAGGTTTTAAGGTCTGGCACCGCATCCCCAGGCTTCAAACGCACTCACTGTCCTCTGTCCTCACCGGGAGCCGTCCTTCCCCTGAAGGTGGCTGCTGGGAGCAGAGGCAGCTCACTCTCCCACAGACCCCCTCATCAGAGCCAATAGAACCACCGGAGAGTTGGGATTTTCCTCGTTCACTTCTACACACATGAAATCCCTTTTCCTCCAATCTCAGAAGTGGCCGTATGTCGTTTGCACCTCCCTAACAAGGTCCCATTCCCCCGCGTGACTCATGTTAAATCTGCATGATGGCCCTCCAATCTCCTCCTATCCATCTCTTGATTCTGAGCAGCAGATACATATTTTTAATTTCAAAAGTAAAGCAGATCTGTCAAGGAGACAGGTGTGCGGCACGCGCACTGCACAAAATCACCGGGCTGAGGGGCGGAGGGGAAACTGACCGGTCTGTGCTGGTGCAGGGCTTTTCGTCTGATGGGACAAGGAGTTGTTTGGTAGTTGGTCCTTACAGAGAAGCTGCTTTCTTCCTAATTTATGCAATTCTGCATGACTTTCTTCTGATTTCACCCAACACACACACACACACACACACACACACACACTCACACTCATTCACACACATATTTCATTATTCCCATCCACATCTTGTTCTCTCTTATCTTAGTGAAGGCCAAACTCCTCTGCTTGTTTAGAGTCGTCTGCACACATGTGTTCCCCATCTCATAACCTTGATCTTTCCCTAGAATCCTTCCCCATTGTTTGTTCTCTTTCTCTCCTGGATCCTCAGGCTTTCTCACATGACTCATTTCCAAAATAATCTCAGAACTAGGAAATGACTTTCGGTGTTTGTAGCAGAATGAATCCTGAGCTAGGGATTTTCCGCACCATCAACTAGGTTAGAGGAGCTGAAAATAAGTTGAGGTGGATAAATCATTACACAGGGAAAAAAAATCAATTTGATTTGAAAATGCATCACCTACGTTGTCTTAATGTCATGCAAATGGTTTGTGGCAGCTGAATGTGGGAACGCAAGAAGCATCAGAGCAATAACATGCTCCCTTATTCTGTGAGTGGACTGACACCACTTACCTGCTGCAGGGATGTGCACCGTGGGTTTAGGAACAGTTGAGTCCTGTACAGTGAGGGACTGAAGTCATGTGTGTGTTGTAGGTGGTGGGAGGAGCAGAAACAAGTAGAATTCGGGTTTTTAAACTCAGACAACCTGTAAATTCCTAGTTCCAAATTTCACTGGCTACTCCTCGGTGTTCAAACATCTGAAAGATCATATCCAATTTCAAGGTTTTAAAAATCCAGATAATTTCGATCCCTTAGTTTCTCTTTCTTCATCGGGCATGTGTGTCTGTCTGTCTGGGAACCGATGGAGGCGGAAGGCTGACGTGCTACAAATTAATCTACTGAGAAGGCCCCTGCCTTTCACTGCTTTGTGAAGTCTGCATTCCCACCCCTACCCCAGGAAAGTAGGCACCCAAACAAAAGCAAGACACCCTTCAGTTAAAGCTCTGGTTGCCCTAAGAAACTAACTTCATAATCAAATATTTATTTTCTCTTCTTCTATGGACACCCTCAGGGTGAACGCTCAGGTGAAAGAGCTTCTCTCTGTTGTGATTGCCAGCCAGTCCCTACATCTTTAGCAGCCCTGATGACCAGCCCCAAATAATTTTATTGACCCCATCAGCAGCCCTGGCCTCAATGTTCAGTTTGGGGGTAAAGAGAGTGACCATGCAGACGACCATTGGTTCTTGGGAATGTATCCTCGAGCAGCCTAGCTGGAGAGGAGAGTCTGCTGTAGAGAAGCGAGCACAGTGGAAGCCCATTAGCAATGAGAAATCCAACCACACACCTTGTCGTGGGGGCGTCGCAGAGTTCCCGCAAGCATTCAGTCCCAGGGCCCTGAAAAGTGCACACCCCCCTTTCGGAATGCAAGAGAAGGCTGCACCGCTGTTGTGCTGCATCACTCCTGATCGATGGTAACAGATGGAACACTTGGCAAGAATGGGCACAGCTGTGGTGAGACCAGGACAAAAGAAGAAATACGTCGTTACATTCCAAGTAAGCGCTTGTAATTATCTGCTTCTTTTTAATATGAGAGATGTCATTGTATCTGTCTTCTAAATACTGAAGACAAAGCACATTTATTTGCATCTAGCCCTTCAAGAGGTTATCCATCCTATGCAAAAAGACACCCATCGTCCCAAAGTCCTATTCTTATTTGTGTATTAATATCATTACGATGTGCCTGGTTTCTAAAAAGTATGGTCAAAATTTTCTCTATTGGAGCCATTTCTTTTTTCTGAAGCTGTTACGCCATGGATGAAACAAAAATAGAACTTTGAAAGAAGCTGTTATTTTTCCAGATAAGTTCCTTTTTTTTCTCTTTTATTTGACATTATTATTCCTATCACAAAGGAGGATAGTGGGGGAAAAAAATCAGAAAACCGTGATTGTTAAGCCTTCCCCTGCCATACAATACCGAAGGAAATTCATTTAACTTCTCTGAGATGCATTTTGCAAAGAAAAAAGAATAGCACTGGTTTCTTTACATATTTAGTTTGAGGATTAAATACAATAATAATAATTTGTTACCCTTCCAACAGTGAGGCAGGTAACAAGTACCTACTATTTGCAAATATATGATTAGATCATCTTATCACTGTGATAACTTATACCATCTCTATTTCTATTACAATGTTTTAGGGAATGGAACAGTTTTCATCACTGTGCTCTTTTCCCCTTTGATGACCTAAGGTTTCTGGTCCCATGGACCAGGTGCACAGCCAAGCTGGACTTCAGTGAAGGTAAGTTCAGGGAGGACTGAGCTGTGCAAGAAGAGCAGGGACAGAGTCAACATTCCCAGGGAGGTTGGCTACCCTGGAACTCATGGGCTCTGCCCAGTTACCGTAATGGAAGTGATGCTATCTCTGGGGTCAGATAAGCCTAGCTAACAGTGCTGGCTCCCTCATTCCTGCCTCATCTCACCCTGTGGCTTCACTGTTCCTAAATTTTGTTTCCTCAGTTGCTCCATGGAGATACTGAGAACCACTGTCTAAGTGGTTGGATGCATCATCCACGTCAACGGTCTAGATCGGGCCTGGTGTGTAGGTCCCCAGTCAATGCTGTTCATCTGTGTCAATTGTGTTCATCTCAGCTTTATTTTGATTTTGTGTCTCAAAACACATTCATTCCAGGTCTCCTGCTTCTGGATCCACAGATACATCCCCCTACACACATCTCACACACACAACACACATAACACTACACACGTACATAACACAGCACACAGGCCCACGTCAGTTGTGACCCAGTTCCAGATCCCAGCTCTCCATGAACTAGTCTCCATCAGCATCTCGGTGGAACTGAGTCATTCCATCAAAGGGAGTCTCTGTGCCATATGTAAGAACGAGCCCACAACATCGCAACATCACAGCTTAGGGTTTGGAGTCCTGGACAAAGGACTTGGACTTTGGACAAAGCTCCTGGGTGAAGACCTAGTTAAGACCTGTGATGATCCCTCTCCCAGGTTCCCCACCGCTCCAACGTGACTACTGGCTGCTGGGTCACCAGTAAGCTCCCCCCAACCTCTGGATGTTGCGTCTCAAAATCTTCTGTGCGATATCCCACAGGGGTGGATGGGGTTATGATATAGATGTTGGCAAACTATTTAAAATGGAGTTAGTTTATGCCTAAGTTGGTGATGTCCTGGAATAGAGAAACCTCACTAACAAAGTTTCATCAGCCATATTATTCAAATGTAATCAATCTACTAAATATAGTATCAATTTCTAATATATTACTGATTAAAATACATTTCCCAGTATCTACCTAAACTTCCTCAACTTCAGAAGCAAGGAATGCTGCCTGAATTATAAAATATATATAATTTCTTATTTTTCCTTTCTTAAAAAGTAAACAACAACTAACATTTATGAATTTACTATGTGCCGGGCCCAGAATAAGTCAATCAGCATCACGTGGATTATTCTCATTTATTCCTCACAAGAAGTACATAAAGCAGGGCATCTAGGCAGCTCAGTCTGTTGGGTGTCCTCGTGTCCACCCACCTGCTCTGACCACCCTACCCCTCCTGATAGCCTGGCATTCATCCCTCATGAGTGCTCCGAGGCCCCCCCAAGTCCTGCAGGGTGGATGCAATCAAATACCACACCAATGGGTGCAAAGCCCTTTAGGGACCCCTTCCCTGAGCCTGGCAGCCACATACACCAGAATAGTCCCCAGAAGAGAAGCAGGACTGAGAGCATCACAGGAGGGAGATCGCAGCGTCCCAGGGGTGCCCGAGAGGAAAACAAAAGCCTCAACACATTTGAAAACGAAAGTGCAGAGTAAATCAATACATTTGAACTTGCAGTTCAAGGTTATGCATTCAGCCGAAACCTCTGGCACATTTCAAGTTTCTTTTCTTTAGGTTCAAAGAGTTCATGCATTTGAAATTTTAAAAAAAGGTCAAACTTTACATTTTCACAGAAGGTGGCAAGTGTGTGGAGTAATCGCTATTTGGGATTACATGTTTTGTACCGTTTATTCAGAAAACTTTATTTTTATGCTACTTTGTCCCAGAGTTGGTGGGAAGACTGAAATGTTTCTGTGTGATCCGGGGCTCATAATTGTGATGCATATTAGTCTCTCTGGGACACATGAATCAGGTCTTTCTTGTAGTAAGTCAAACCTTAAGTCATATCCTCCTTTTGATTTATCTTGACCTGTTCTTTCGCGTGAAAGGCAGCTTGAGGACACGGGAAGGATAAACGTTCCTCTTCGGATAGAGCCAAAGACTCTGCAGGCCAAAAACTTCTCTCCCAGTTGCTCTTCTGATAAATGGAAAAAAAAAAATCTCTTTCTGGGACGATCATCACACTGGCATCCTTTGTCCACTGACTTCGCAGCGCAGGTGAGGTTACCAGCATAGCTATAACTGAAACAAGTGTGTCTCGATCACGAGCACTGGCGAGGGGTCTTTGGAAAGGAGAGGGGGTCGGGGACCTAGTGTGCGTATCGCCCAATCCCGGGAGGGCTGGCTCTGTGGCTGGTGCTGCGGGCTCCGGAGGAAACCACAGCAGCTACCCACCAGGTGGTGATGGCTTGAGGCCGTGCCTTCTGGAGTCGGAATGGCTGCAAGTCTTGCTTAGCTCTCTGTGCCTCCATTTGCTCATCTGTGAAATGAGGATTAAAGCTGTACCTCTCCTATAGGGTTGTTTTGAGAGACGGTTAAGTGGCAAAGGCTGGAAATAGTAACAGGCACACCATAAAATATTGCTGCCTAAATATTGCTGTCACCCTCCTCATGTTCATCAGCATTCCCGTTAAAACCAGTAAAAACACTATGTATTAAGAAAATCTTAAATAAAAATATTAAAATCCAGGGAAGGTTAACTAATTTAGAACCCGGAAGATAGCCAAAAAGAAATGACAAGGATCCAAGAGGGGTAAGATAGATGGAAGTTAACTGGAAACAGAAGTACCATATTGAGAAACTAGTTGTTTTTTGGTTGTTGTTGTTTTGGGGTTTTTTTGTTTTTGTTTTTGTTTTTACTTGAAAAGCCACCAGTTGGGGATTAGGAGACCTGGGGCATCAGCCCTGCCCTGCCAGAGCTGAATGGTCACAATGACATAACTCAGGTTGTTCGTCTTTGAAATGCCTTTCTGCTTCATAGAATTTTTACAAGGATTTAACAACATAAAAATGGGAAATATCTGAAAATTATAAAGCACTAAGGAAATAATTATGATAGCTAATATTTATTGTGAGTTTAATTTTCTAAGAGCCTGCTAATTTTCTAAACCTTTTTTCCATGTTAATTAATTTGACTGTCACAACATTGCAGTGAGACAGGATTATTACTCTTCCCATTAAACAGATGAGTCCAGAGGTCCTGAACGGCATCCCCAAGGCCACCCAGGCAGCAACGGGTCCACCAAGTATTTCAATGCATCAGCCTCCAGGCCCTGGACCCCAACCTTTGCACAAACTACTTATAAAATCAATCAATCGATTGATTGATTGATTGATTCCACCAACGTGCTATCATGTACCAGGCACCAGGATTCAGCAATGACCATAAGTGACAAGCATTGCCCTCAAGGATACCACTTTGTACTGTAGAAAACTGGCAAATAACTATAATGTCAGATGGCAGGAGCAGCAGAAGAAAAGTAAAGCAAAGCAAAGGGACCAAATAGTCACAGGGCAGAGACCTGCTTGGCCAGCACTTGCTGCATGAGATGGTCAGGTGGTGGCACACAGGCTGGTCAGGGAGGCGGCAGGAAGGGGAGGCAGGGATGGCCATGCTGCCGTCAACGGCTACCCACCTGCCTGTACATGGCATCTGCAGGAGGAAGTAGGATAAAAGCCACAGAAGAGGAGGGATAGAGGGTTCCAGGGAGAGGAGTCAGCAAGTGAAGATACTATGGGGGCCAAGAAGGTGGGGGGGAGCAAGGTACAGGAGCAAGGGACCAGAGGTCGGTAGAGGTGGCCAGGGTCCAGGCTGTGTGTGGCAGGCACACCAGGACGTGGAGTGCCGTCCCGGAGCATGATGGAGCAGCCGATCATATAGGTGTCCACCACACCATGGGTGATGGGGTATGACATCCACGTCTTCCATTCAAGCTCACGAGAAAAGAATCCACGTGACCAAACCGTGCGCTGTACCAGGAGGGAAGCCAGTCGGAGTGCACGGGCCCACCCAGTGCCAGGTTACGGCGTCCAGGCTGCTGACTCTCCAAGTCTGATCACGCTGTTCCCGCTGAACACTATTCACCTTCAAAATGATCTGCAAAAGTGTGATTTTATTATCCAAAAAACTCTCAGAATATATCAGTAAACAAGTATCCAAGCCGTGATATGATTTCCAAACAGCTTTGTGTAGAAATACTCAGAGGCCGTCATTGGAATTACAGCTGGTTAGTGAATTAACGAACTTTTATCCATTTTTCTATTGTGTATAGTTGTCAAGTGAGAATAGCCCATCATTTATCAAAGACCCAGAAAACGCTTCCAATACAATTGATTTACTTTCTCAATAAGAAAGGTCAGTGTCCTTGGATACTAACAACATCTGAAAGTATCCATCTAATTAGACCTTAAAAAATCTATGAGAAGAATTCATTTTACCTACCTGTCATCTGGATTTCGATTGCTGAACTTCCTAACAAATGAGAAGCAACTGATAAAGTTACCCAGCAAATAGGACCAACAATTTCAAATGCTGATGCCATCAGTCAGGAACAGCGGAAATCATCAAGAAGATTTGGCTGCTTTATTCCATGGGCCCCCCAGGGTCTTCCCGGCAGGGTGTGTGCTTGGCTTGGCCTTGACGCCTGCACTTAGCACACGTGAGGCTGGCTTGGCACGTCAGTCCAGAGTAAATAAAGAACTGTAGGTTGGGCTCACATACGCTGCCTGAGGATACCATCGACGCATTCACATGGGGCTTTCTGGGTGAGATGGTCTCCAACACAGCACGGGTTGGACTGAACGGAGCAAGGTTCATAAATGAGAGGGAGATAAGGATTATCAGAATGCTGTTAAGGGCCGAGCCCCTCCCTTGTGGGGATCTCTGGGAGGTAACTGGGTAAAACAATTTTCCCCAGCATGGAGAAGGGAGCACTGAGGCACTGTCCTACTGCCACTGTGTGCTTGGACGGGCTGTGGTTGGACGGGGCGGAGGAGAGGAAGACAGAACACAGCCTGCCATCTACCTCCCCATCATTCTTCCTAGAAATCTCTCTTGGCGTTCAGGTTTCCAGTATAAGGCACTACTGTGGCTCGAGCACCAGAGGACTGCCTGCATCCAGGTTCTAGCTCGGGCCCTAGCAAGCAGTGACTATCAGCCGTTAGAGTACCGCTCTGCCCCACAGCTTCCCCATCTGTAAAAGAGGTGGATGATAAATAAGCTTCACGCTGTTGTTGGAAAAATTAGGTAAATTAAAACATGTCAGTCAACCAAATTACTGCAGGCACATAGGAAATGCTCACTAAATATAAGATCTACGACCATATAAAGGAGCTTAAGTAGCGCTGGATGGAATAATAACTGTGATGCAAAATATGGGACATCTGGTAGCTCAGTCGGTTAAGCATCTGACTCTTGATTCCTGCTCAGGTCATGATGTCAGAGTCATGGGATTGAGCCCTGCACCAGAGTCTGTGATGAGTGGGGCCTGCTTGAGATTCTTCTCTCTCCCTCTCCCTGTTCCTCCCCTCCCTGCTAATGTGCATGCAAGTATGCAAGTGCACACTAAATAAATAAATAAATAAATAAATAAATAAATAAATAAATAAAATATTTAAAAATAAATAAACTGGGGCAGCCCGGGTGGTTCAGCAATTTAGCACTGCCTTCAGCCCAGGGCCTGATTTTGGGGGCCTAGGATCAAGTCCCATGTCGGGCTCCCTATATGGAGCCTGCTTCTCCCTCTGCCTGTATCTCTGCCTCTCTCTCTCTCTCCCTCTCTCTCTGTGTCTTTCATGAATGGATGAATAAAATCTTAAATAAATATAAATAAATAAATAAATAAATAAATAAATAAATAAATAAATAAACAAACTGCACAAATATTATGAAAGATATGAGTGGATATAAAATAGCATTATTTTTCAGTTGTAAGTAGTAGAGATATCTTCAACCTTTGAGCTAAGCCTTAAAGGATGTGCTGAAAGTCAATAACAGAGTTAGTCTCAGGCCATCTAGGGTAGAGAAAGGGCTTGAATGTGAGGGTACCAGGCATATTTTAGATAGATCTCAGCTGGCTTGATTTAATCATGGGATTTATTCTGATGGCAAATCATGGGATTTGTCCATCAGGACAAATCCTGAGTTGGGATTCAAATGAAGGCAGCCTGACTCTAGCCCCCAGCTCTTTGCCACTATACTCCATTACCTCTAAAATAGCCAATGACAGCACTAAAATTATTTAGTGATAACTGTAACAAGTGATAATTTGTCTAAAAGGACTATCTCATCCGGGATAGGAAAAAAAAGGTACTAAGGGATCTTTGGGAAAAGTACTAAAACCAAGTATATATTTTTTTAGACTCTGAAATAAGGGTGTAGCTCTGCCAGTTGCATCTTTCTTCTTTATGCAGATCCATTCTGCATAAACAGTGATGATTAGGAAACACTGAATGTGATGTGTCATGGGTTTTCCCACCTTTGAGCATATATTACTGTCATCAAAGACAGTATTTAAAAGCTGCTAGGAAAAAAAAAATAAAAAGCTGCTAGGAAGTCTTTGACTGAGCTGCAATCAGGTTCAAATAAATAGCATGACTCTGCTCCTACACAGCTATTGACTTGGAAAAGGGCCTCCCACTTGTGCTACAAAATGATCCACATTCTGGATTTTTAAACCTTCATCCTGACGTGCTTCAGCTTGTTCTTCTGTGTTCATATAGTTAAATGAAAGTTAAATCTAAAGGCTCAGCTAGACCAGGTTATATATTTGGCGAAGAATCTTCACAGGAGCTGCTATAGACTTCATTTGCATCACCTCAGGGGACACATCCAGTTATAAGGTCACTAATAGCGATGCTGAGATTAATCACTGGGTTAAGCCAGTGACAGACAGGCCTGTCCATTGAAGTTGCATTTCAGCCCTCAGGACTAGTAATGATATGTGTGAAGTGATAACTTGGCACAATGTGAGTACTTTATTTTCTGACAAACTTTCAAATGATAACTTTGCCACCCTTTGATGATGATGGTCTACATCAATTATTCCATTAGGATTCATAAATCCAACAATTCCTTTTGTATAAAGAGCTTTTGCTTTGGACATTGACATTTTGGTTACCTTGACATACAGTTGTATTGTAAAGGCAGTTTAATACTTATTTCCTTCCTTTAAATTTTCAATTTTCATAGAAAGGATTCAGTGTAATGATCACCTACAATAGTGTCAAATACATTTTGCTAATTTGTATGGGGAGGGCTTTCCATTTGGGGAACGCAATTGTAGAATTAAGGAATAAACACAAATACACAGAGATAGATTTTTTGTTTGTTTGTTTCCATCATTTGTGATCATCATATTTTGGGGAAATGCTTTAACTGTGTTGAGTTTGTCTAATAGAATGTCCTTCAAGCTGATTAGGAGATCCTTTATCAGAGCACTATTCATTTTGAGGACTTCCTGGATTCCCAGTACAGCAGGATCTCTCTAAATTGAAAGAGACAAAGGAGACCTCACCTTACGGAAAAATTAGACACACCTTTCCTTTTCCTTCCTATACAACTGAAATTAGTCTCAGCTTACTTTAAGTACAATTAAAACTCCTGGATATCATATACACAACAAACATAGAACTACCCTATGATCCAGCAAACACATTACAGAAATACTAATTCAAAAGGAAACATGTGCCCTAATGTTTATAGTAACATAAGTACAAAACCAAATTATGGAAAGAGTCCAAGTGTCCATCAACTTATGAATAAATAAAGAAAATATACTTTACACACACATATTCACACAATGGAATATTACTCAGCCACAAAACAGAATGAAATATTGCTATTTGCAATGACAGGGATGGAGCTAAAGAGTATTATGCTAAGTGAAATAAGTCAGTCTGGATACATACCATTACATGCCATAATTTACTCATGTGTAGAATTTTTAAAAAGAAATAAATCAAATGAGCACAGGGAAAAAAAGAGAGAGAGAAGCAAACCAAGAAACAAACTCCTAACTATAGATAACAACCTGATGGTCACCAGAGGGAAGGTGGTGGGGGATGGGGGAAATAGGTAATGGAGATTAAGAAGTTCACTTGTGATGAGTACTGGGTGATGTCTGAAAGTGCTGAATCACTATATCGTACACCTGAAGTTAATGTTCCACTGTATGTTAACTAACTGTATCTAAAACAAAAACTTAAATTAATAATAAATATGTAAATCACAACTGGAAAACAACTCTTCCTAGATACCATATACAAAACATATAGAAAGACTCTAAAACGTATAGAGAAGAAGGCAGCCTTCCCAGGGATCTTGGGACATAAGCAGTTACACAGCAATGATTTATTTGGAGGTTTTTTTTTTTTTTTTTTACTTCATAATATTTCAGACAGCAGCAAACCAGAAATGTAATGAGGCATGAACAGAACAAAAATCTGCTTCCTGGTAAAAATCTTCTCTCTGTAACCAAAGGAAGAGGAAAGGCCAGTCTAGCAAAATAGAAAACTTTTACATAATAAGCATTCTACCACAGAAACTTGGGAAAAATTATGCCCCCCCCCCAGCCCCTGACCATGTCAGTGAAGACTGAGGAACATGGATGACTACCCTCGTGAAGCTGCAGTAAAGTGCCCCAACCCTCATGTCAGGGTAGAGTTTCCATCCCCAACTGCTGTCAACCAGAGCTCTCTCATCTTCGTAGTGTCAGTAGAGACATGGGGAGCCCAGTTTCCACATCCTTCCCCACTGAGTAATGTCAGAGAAGGCCTAGTGAAGACTTTCATTATCATCCAATAGTAGCAAGGGCACCTCTACAGAGTGACTGGGAACCATGTGGAGAGCAAGAACCTCCCACCTGGCAGTAATGAGAATAGCTGTCAGGGGAGGCGAGCTAGGGAACATGGACTTCTCCATCCACATGGCAGTAGTGAGGCAGTTACCCTCCTCTGAAGTGCCAAGTAAAGACATCTATAATAGAGGTTTAAATAAGATACAACCTCTCATAATATAATATGAAAATGTCCAAACTGCAAATTAAAAATCCCTCATCACGTCAAGGAACAGATCTACAACCGAATGAAACAAAGAGAATTACCATAATTCAACACCAGGATGGCTGTAATGGTAGGAATATCTGACAAAGGCTTTATAGCAGCCATCATCAAAATGTTTTAAGAAACAATTACTGGGGCACCTGGGTGGCTCAGTGGTTGAGCGTCTGCCTTTGGCTCAGTATGTGATCCTGAGGTCCTGGGATTAAGTCCTACACTGGGCTCCCTGCAGGGAACCTGCTTCTCTCTCTGCCTATGTCTCTGCCTCTCTCTGTGTGTGTGTCTCTCATTAATAAATAAATAAAGTCTTAAACAAAAAGAAAGAATTACAAACACTCTTAATTAAAAATGTACAAAATCTCAGCAAAGAAATAGAAGATATGAAGAAAAATCAAATTGGAATTTTAGAAGTGAAAAATACAATAAATAAAAGAAAAAGTTCAGTGAATGGACTGACCAGGAGAATGGAGAAGCCACAGGGAAAAAACTACTGAACTGGAAAATAGAACAAGAAAACTTAGTGTGAACAACAGAGGGAAAATATACCATAAAAAAGGAGAATAAAGAGAATCTTAGGAACCTCTGGGACTGTATAAAGAGGTGCAGCATCTGTATTATCAAAGTCCCAAAGAGAAGGAGAAAGAAGTGAGTCTAAAAGTAATACTCAAAGAAATAATGACTGAAAACTCCCCAAATTCGTCGAGTCATAATCCTATAGTTTCAAGAATCTGAGTAAATTTTAAACAGAATAAACCCAAAGAGATCTATACCTGGATACCTTATAATTAAAATTCTGAAAACTAAAGAAAAATGAAAAGATATGTAAAGCAGCAATAAAATAAATAGTAGTTTACCTAGAGAAGAAAACAATTTGAATGGCAGAGATTTCTCATCAGAAACATGGAAGTCAGGAAGCACAATATTTTCAAGTGCTGAGAGAAAATAATTCCTACCTAGCAATATATTCTTCAGGAATAAAGGGGAAATCAATAGGTTCTCAGATGACGAAAAACTGAAAAAAATGTGCCACCAGCAGAGTTACCATAAAAAAAAAAAATGGCTAAAGGAAATTATCTAAACAGAAATGATAAAAGAAGGAAGCTCGGAAATCAGGAAAGAAGAAAGAGCCTCATATGCAAAACCATGGGTAAATAAAATAAGCTTTCCTTCTTTTGAGCTTTCTAAGATATGCTTGACAGTTACAGCAAAAGTATAACACTGGTATGATTCCAAATGTTTATAGAAGATATGTTTAAAACAACTTTAAGTGGAGAAGGATAAAGGGATGTAAAGAGAGCTAAGTTTTTTTGTTTTTTGTTTTTTTTTTTTTTTTTACATTTCACGGGTGAAATGATGATACCACTAAGATGTGATTAGTTATGTATATAAAATGTGACACCCAGAGCAATCACTGAAAATGCTATACAAAGATATATAGTAAAAAACATAGACAAAATATTAATGTTGTTCTTAAAATAGCCAAATAATTAACAAAAATGAAAAAAAAAAGGAACACAAGAACAACAACAACAAAAACCTGGGAAAATAAAAAACAAAAGATGAAAAATTTAAGTCCTGCCACATCAACAATTTCATTAAAGCTAGAAGGTCTTCACAAGCCAAATACAAGTTGGTTAAGCAACTGCCTTCAGCTCAGGTCATGAGCTTAGGTTCCTGGGATTGAGCCAGGAGTCAGGCTCCCTGCTCAGTGGGGAGTCTGCTTCTCCCTCTCTCTGCCCCTCCCCCTGTTCCTGCTATCTTTCTGTCACTCACTCTCTCTCTCTCTCTAAAATTAATAAACATATATTTTCAACAGTCATAGATTAATAGAGTGGATTATAAAACATGACCCATTAAAAAAAAAAAAAAAAAACATGACCCAACTGTATGCTGTTTTCAGGAAACTGACTTCAAATATAACAATCTGGACAAGTTTAAAGTCAAAGGATAGATAAAGTTATATTTTTTTTTTAGGAATTTTATTTTTAATTTTTATTTATTTTATTTATTTGATAGGACACAGTGAGAGAGAGAGAGGCAGAGAACAGCAGAGGAGAACAGCTCATGACGGGAGCCTGACGTGGATTCGATCCGATCTCCAGGATCGCGCCTGCCAAAGGCAGGCGCCAAACCGCTGCGCCACCCAGGATCCAGATAAAGTTATATTAGATAAACATTAATCAAAGCAAAACTGGAGTAACTCTATAATATCAGATAAAGTACATTTCAGGAAGAAAAAAATGTTACCAGAGACAATAAATATACACTATAATGGAAAAAGGGCTGATGCGCCAAGAAGTGATAATCACCCTAAATGTTTATGTAACGTACAGAAGAGCTTCAAAATGCATGAAGTAAAAACTGATAGAACTGAAAGAAGTAGACAACTACAGCTGGAAATTTCCACTTTCCTCTCTTATGTTTGATAGAATAGAGAGATGTAAATTAAAGCGAGGACATTGAAGAACACAATGACAGCATCAAGCAACAAGACCTAAGCAATTCAGCAACTAGAGGGAGATGATAGGATTGATTTTAAAATATTTCAGCAAGAAAACAAAATCCCAAACTATAAAGTATATACAGAAACAGGCTATCAGTTGTTAAGTCTTTAGAGAGTATGTTTATTATTCTTTCTACTTCCTTATATGCTTGAAATTTTTTCAAATAAAAGTTAAAGATAAGTAAATAATACATGGCACTTCCTCAGTAACTAGTCAGGTCCTTCTTGTTAGGCAGCCTGCCTTTGATTATTAAGGCACGCTACAGGAACATGGTATATGTTTTTAAGTACTTTAAGAAAATAGATATGGTCCTACTTATGTTTGTAAATATAGAAGCTCATGGGTTTGTAACTTTTGTCCTCACTCTCCTTTTAAATAGAAACATTTCTTGAGGGATCCCTGGGTGGCACAGCGGTTTGGCGCCTGCCTTTGGCCCAGGGCGCCATCCTGGAGCCCCGGGATCGAATCCCACATCGGGCTCCCTGCATGGAGCCTGCTTCTCCCTCTGCCTGTGTCTCTGCCTCTCTCTCTCTCTCTGACTATCATAAATAAATAAAAATTAAAAAAAAGAAACATTTCTTGAGTGACGATTTGAAAGAGATGAAAAAGACAAAGCCCTTTTCCTAAAGGAGCTCATACTCTAACTAGGGAGATAAATATGTGAATAAATATTTGATATATACTGTGACAATTGAGACATGAATATGTATATGTACAATGTAGAGATCACACCCCAAGTGCCTATGATGACAGATGTGATACAAGATACCTCATATTTGAACTACACTCGGTTGGTTGGTAGGCATTTCCCAGATACAAAAGAGCAGAAACAGAACTCTACGTAGAAAGAAAAGCAATGTGAATGTATAAGATAAAAGATACAAACAAAAAGCAATGAATTATAGACAATATTAATATTGCTGAACAAAAAGCTAGAGTGGCTGGAAATAATGTAAGATAAATAAACATTAATGACATCAAGGTGGAAGGTGTAACATATGGTGTATTGGGATCACCTGCTAAAGTCCACGTTCATCTGTTTGTCTTCCTGGTAGGAGGTGGATGGCCCTCTGAACCCTGTGTGTTGGCAATGGGAAGTTGTCAGTATTCCTGAGAAATACATGGCAAAGCCATGGGCATTGTAGGTAAGAGTGAGATTCTTGAGGCTCCTAATCTTGCAGCTAAGGACTTTATGTAGTAGCACCTCAAAGGTTTATGACAGTGGATCAATACTTTTTTGGCCAGGCATTTCATCACAATGAGCAGACATGAGAAACCCCAGTTTATTTCCCATGTACCCCAGATTCCAGCTGCCGGTGCCAACTCCCAAGGAGATAGTACCCTAGTGAGCATATTTTCCCTGACCTGTCTGTCTTCTGTTCTTACAAGGAATCTGTTGGACCTCAAACGATGAGTAAGTAATCATAGAGTTGAAATGCTCTTGTCAACTAGTACAAGTCAATGACTTTACCCTGGAAATGATGGGGAATGATGGACAAATTTTAAAAGTAGTAAAAAATGGGTTGTAGACAACCTGCCTTTGGTAATGATGTAAAGAAAGGGCTGGAGATGGATGAGACTATCATAGCTGTTCAAGTGGTTAATTATGCAGGATTGAAATTAGGCCCATATAGTGTAAATGTAAGGAGGCAGCATGTTTCAAAGGCTTACAGAAGGTAGGGTCAGTCAGTCTCACTGATGGGATGCAAAGGGGAGTCAAAGCATGTTGGAGACATGGGTGACTGGGTGCTGGCATTGCTGGTGTTCAGAAGAGCAGATATGCAAAGAAAATATTTGCGGGTAAAATGAAGAAGTATTTCTTTTTTTAAAGAGTTCATGGATGAACTTAGAGAAATCAAGTCTGAGGTATATACTATACTGTTGGTGCTTAAAAGGGAAGTCTGGACTGAAGGCTTACTTTTGGAAGTTTTAAGCACGCAGGGAATAGTAATGACACGACAAAGGAAACCAACACCAGATAAATGTTACAGACAGTACAAATACTTGGTTGGAACATATAAAAAAATCAAAGTTAAAACCAAGTATAAATCTGATTGCATTATAAAGCCATCATCAATAGGAAAACAGGGTAAAATAATGTGTATTGTTTACAACAATGATACAAACATATAATAACTAAAAAGAAATTTAACAGGAATTATGCAACCCCTTCTAGAAGGTATGTGACTTTATCAGACAGATTAGGTTATGTTTCATGGTGATAATAAAAAAACTAAAATCTCAATGATTTATAGAAATAAAATATTTCTTTTTCATCCATGTTATATGTACATCACAGATTGTCTGGATTGCTATTGGACGAGTCTTGATTTGGGTTTCCAGGCTGAAAGAGCAAACCTGTCTAGACATTTCTGATACTGTGAAAAAAAAAAGAAAGAAAAGAAAAGAAAAGAAAAAAAGAAAAGAAAAGAAAAAGGAAAAGAAAAGAAAGAAAAGAAAAGAAAAGAAAAGAAGAAAAGAAAAAGAAAAGAAAAGAAAGAAAAGAAAAGAAAAGAAAGAAAAGAAAGAAAGAAAGAAAAGAAAAGAAAGGAAAAGAAAGAAAAGAAAAGAGAAGAGAAGAGAAGAGAAGAGAAGAGAAGAGAAGAGAAGAGAAGAGAAGAGAAGAGAAGAAAAAAAGAGACTGCAGAGCCACATCACCTCTTAAAACTCTCTCTTGAATGTGACAACACCACTTCTGGTCATACTTTCTTAGTCAAAAGGCTCAGGTCGGGCATCAGTGCAGTAGGAGTGTGTGATTATCCCATAGATTTTGAAATAATTCTATTTGTTTTTATTTGAGTAAAACTGGCACAAAACGTTACGATAGTTTCAGATGCAAAACAAAGCGATCTGACACATTATGCTGTGCTCACCACAGGTGTAGCTACCATCTGTCTCATATAACGTTATCACACCACCACTGACTATGTTCAATATTCCAGATTCCCACCTGAGTGGCATTGGTAAACTATGGTGGAAAAGTGACTTTTGTGTGCAAAGAGAAAACTTCACATAAGCAAGGTAGAAAGAAAATGCACAGTTATTTGCAAAATGTATAACACGGGTTGTCACACAAAAACTTGACAGCAATTTCCTGGCCTGTGGGCATGCGAGCCACTGTACCTTATTCGATGCTACCCCCCGTTAGATGACATAACGGAAGATGATGTCCATTTGCCCTTGTTTTCAGTCCACCTGGTTCTCACTACAGGCCTCTCGATGATGACAGCATCACACCTCTTTATGCTTCTCTGTACATATTTATTGTTATTGCAATTAGCAAGTATCTCTTTCACAAGAATTGTAATGGCTCTAAAATTGTAAGAAAATTATCAGCATTCCAATAGATAGATGGGTAATTATTATGAGTGGAACCATCACAAATTAGAAAATAGAAACAATAAAGAAACATATGGAAAATGTCCAAGAACATTTGTAATGAAAGCACAGAAATTTAAGCAACAATGAAACTCAATTTTACACCTATTAAATTAACATAAAACTAAATACATGTTAGGATTTAATCCAAAATGAGACACACAGAATCACACTAATCCCCTCCCAATAACACTGCAAATTGGTACAATTTTGGGAAACATAATGGGAATATATTTCAAGAGCTAAGAGGAAGTTATTAATCTTTAAGCTATTAATCCAACTCTTGGGTATTTATTTCTGAGAAATAATTCAATGGAAGAAGTCTCCGTGGAGCTAACAACTATTTTGCCAACAGAAACATTAATGAAACCCAATTCCCCCACCACCACCATGGAAACCAGTTCCCACATCTCAGGGCTTTCAAGTGGAGCTGTGCTTTCCCCTGGAATAGAAAGATGGGGTTGAGGAGTGAGCAGGGCTCGCTCCCTGGAGCTCCTCCAACAACCACAAACCCCAGGCCTCAGGTGCAGCTAAAGGGGAGCGAGCCTTGTGGGATGTGGGAAGCAGCCGATGACTACTTCTCCAGTGATTTAAAGATCTCACCATAAAGAAACAATCTTGATTACAAGACGGTAGCATTCAAGAACGTTGTCTGTGACATAATCGGCCAAACTAATAAGTCAGAAAAATTACCTGAAGGAAGAGTGACGGGAAAGATCGAGGTCATTGCCATGCAGCTGAGAGATGCTGAGAGAAGGGGAACTTCAAAAGTTATTTTCTGCACAAGGTGATCACTGAGAACTGTCTTCCTTTTCGAAAATAGAAACACACACATGCACTGGTCAACACTGTGCAGAACACGAGGAAAACATGAGTGAACTAGGGGGCTGCCTTTCTTCCTATGAATGGAGGGCCCTACTGAGGGGGGCACTTGATGGGATAAGCATTGGGTGTTATGCTATATGCTGGCAAATTGAACTCCAATAAAAAATAAAATAAATTTAAAAAATAAAAAATAAAATAAAATAAAATAAATAATAAAATAAAATAAAATAAATAAAATAAAATAATAAAATAATATAAAATAATAAAACAAAATATAAAATAATAAGATAAAATAATAAAATAAAATATAAAATAAAAATAAAAATAAAAATAAAATAAATAAAATAATAAAATAAAATAATAAAATAATAAAATAAAATAAAATAAAATAAAATAAAATGGAGGGCCCTTGTCTTGGAAAACAGAAGCTGGGTCTTGGGGAGCATCCTGGCTGGCTGACTGTGTGCATAGGGCTTCTGCTTCCGGTACCTGGCTGCGGGCAGCAGCCCTGGCCTCTCCTACTTGACGCTTGCCCCATTCAGAACAAGCAACCTGCTGACTGGACCCTTTGAAACATTCTGCACACTGTGCTTTTAAACTTTTGATTAATTATAACCAAACTCCACCTTGCGCTATAAGTTGACTTAAATTCCAAGTATCATTAGCCCAAATTTTTGAAGAAGTTACGATGTCATCCGTACGCCGTTTCTGTTTTCTTCATTTAATGGAACTTGGTTCCTTATCTGAAATGAGCTCCACTCTCTGCTCCCGAAGTCAATTCTTTCTTCTTAGCATCTTCATTAACTCCTACCCATGCAGCAGGGCCTGGCCCCATAAATCTCTTAGTGTAAATGGTTCCTCCCTCAGGACTCCACTTCAGGCCACCACGGATTGATAAATATCCAGAGAAAACGCCTGAACCACTTGCACTTGCTTACTTTGCTTTAAATTAGCTTCCTGCTTCTTTTTTTGCTTCCCATTTCTCTCAAATGATAGCTAACAAGCAAACAGGGTTACAGGAGCTATGATCTGTGTGCACGATGCAGATCAACTTTGTGAGTCAATTGATCTTTCTTTGAGTGACTTGCTCAGGAGGGAATTGTTTGATGAGTCATCCCATAATACGCCAAAGCAGGGGATGAGCCCAAACCATTCTCTCAGGTATTGCTTGCAACTAATTCTGGCTGGCTGAAACCTTTGAAACTCATGTTAAAGCCTCGCTATGCCAGGAGGAGAGCAAGGTGCCATAATGGGTGATTCTTGGTGTCAAACTAGCTTTAGGTTATTGACATTCTCATTTTGATATTTAATTGTCTAGAGGTCTCTGATTTTTCGGTAGCAATTTCCCTGCTCGCTGGAATCCCTCACATCACTTGTGAAATCCTTCTCATCTCCTTCATTTCTCACCCCCATAGCTTTGCATTGGCCACTAAACTGGGATTTGATTTCATCGTTTAGAAGCCCAAACCTCAAGTGAACCATCGGAAACCAAATGGAGACGTAGCCGCCAATAATCCCATTTGTGACAACACCTGCAAAGAGATTTCTGTCCTTTCACGTGAAATTTTGCCAATCCTTGAGCAGAATCAACAAGTTAAGAGGATAATCTCGGGCCCGAGACCCTTCAATGTTGGCTTCTATTCAGCGACAGGAATGGGCAATGACGGTGTCAGCAACCCCTCATCACAAGTGTCTATTGGGTTGCCTGGAATGTATGCCCAGATCTAGGTAAAGAGAAGCCCGGGTTTAACAGCCAAGGCATGTGGGGACTTCACATTCTAAGATTCTCCAGCTTGCCAAGATCCTCAGGAGAGCTGCCCTGTTCCAGAGGTGCCCCGTTACAGTGAGATACACAAAGGAATATTCAGACCAGAGATGATAAATTAAAGAAAATGAGTACTGTATTTTATGGCCTCGTCAGTCTGGGATGAGCTGTTCCAAGTAAAGCCGAAAAACCTCTTAATGAGAAACCAGGAGCATCATCAATCATAATAGCATTAAAATTGAACTTGGAGGGGGCAATTTAAACAATCCCGAATGCTTATAGGATACAACAGGGGCTTAAAAATCTATAAATATAATCAGCACCTAGATTTCTTGTTGATTTTTTTTTTGTCTTTAATGTAATGAACTTCATGCCACGAGAGGTAGTATCTTACATTCTTCTACGATCCTAGCACACACACATTGCACACATCAATTGAGTGTCACGAATACTTAATCTGTGACAGGTACCCTGCTATGTAAGTACATTCACCAAAAGCACCATTTAGCCCCAAAAAGCATCGTGAAATGTATGAGTCATGAAAAGGAAGAGCCACCAAGCTTTACTGCCTTCTTGTGCACCATCCGGGTGGTAGGGACGTCACGTGGAGGGCATTCCGTCCAACCCAAAAGTTCATCTCTATCATGCCATAATTCCAGTTTCATCATTTAGAAGGCAATGGCATATTCTGAAAGCCTAATAGAATTCATGTATTTATCCATGGCACCGATTTTTCAGTCAGGAAGTAATCATGGTATTGAGAAAAATGTGTATCTGTCTGTGTAGTGATGGTGGGTTTCAACATTTCCACCTTTTGTCCCTTCTTTCTCCCTTATATGAGCTGATGATTCATATCACTAAGATCGGTAAATAAGTAAAATTTGTTCTCCCTTCCTCCTCACCTCACCTTTGTCACTAGCTAATTTTCTCTATCTGCTCCCAGGACTAAACACAAGTCAGTATTAAGTCTCCTCCTTGGGGCATCAGCCTTTGGCTCAGGTCAGGATCCCTGAGTCCCAGGATTGAGTCCCTTCTCAGCAGGGAGACTGCCTCTCCCTCTCCCTCTGTCCTTCCTCCTATTCCTTCTCTCTCTCTCTCTCTTAAAAAAAAAATAAAAAAGAATATATTTTTTAAAAGTCTCCTTGTGGTCCAGTCGCAGGCCCGTCCACCATACCAGGTGCAGTTCCTGTTTTCTCAGGGCCCTGACATCGGGATATGAGTCTCTAAGTGGCATTTTACAGAACTATTTCTAGCATAAAATCTTTTCACATTCACAGCCTAGTTGGTCTTTAACAATTTGTGAGATAATCTGATATGCACATTTCTGTTTAACAGGTGGAGAGACTAAGTTAGGAAGTTGTCAAGTCATTACACATGGAGTGGAAATTCAGAAGTTCAAGTACAGGTCTTAGAACCCCATCTCCTAAGCTTCCCATTCATTCACTGTGTTAACAAACAGAATTGGCCTAAAAGAGGACTTCTGTTGTATTCCAACATAGGACTCTGGAACCTTGAGCATGGAGTTGTCAAAGTATAATTCCTGGACCAGCAGCATCCACATCCCTTGGGAACTTATTAGGCATGTAAATTTTTAGGCTCCTCCCCACACCTGCTGAATCAGAAATTCTGGGAGTGGGGCCAGTAGCTGTGCGTTGAACAAGCCTTCCAAGGATGCCATGAGTGCCAGATGTAAGAATCACTAGTAATCAGCCATAGGAGCCACTGAGACTTTACCAGCTGGGGACTTGAATCAGGCCATGGTTGTGAGCCTGTCTCACCCCTAGGATCTATCATGGGAAAACGATATTCAGGATACTCTCTGAATTTTTTTACTCTGGATGCCCAAGTTAGGAAAACTGATGACAGAATTGGGAATAGAAGAAGCAAAGTCTTCTACAGCTTTGCTGGAGCAAGGGACCTGTGACTCCCCAGACTCTCTTTCTGAGACACTCATCTTAGGGAGAATGTCCTCAGGCTACTCTTGTTGCTTCACTGGGTCTTATTTACTCATATTGAAAATCAGAGAATTAACTGCTTAGTTCTTAAAATATGCACAGTATGATATGTACAGCATTCCCTTTGAAGTATGACTGCCAAAAATTTAAATATGAATTTGATCAAGCAGTTAGATTACTCTTAGGAGCTACAGAAAATCAGGGGAGGAAGGAGCAAGGTAAATGACACCATGAGGAAGCACTCAAGTCCACAGTGGGGGATAGTCGACACGTTCAATATCCCCCACGTTCAATGCCTTGAAATTAAAAAGTAAGGGGGGCTCTTCTAGGGTAAATGAGGCTAACGAAATCTAATAACAAATGTGATGTGATGTGCGAAACTTAATTTGTTCCTTGGTTTAGAAACACTCTGTTAAGGGCAGATAGACAGAAGTTGATAGAAATATATTTACAGAACAATTGTTGCAAAATGTCCACAACTGTGAAACCTAGATGGCTACAGATGGTCATTTCACTATTTTCATTGGATTTGTATATGTTTGATTTTTTTTTTTCAAAACTAAATGCTGGTGAAGAGGAGTAAAAATAACTCAGGTTGTATAAGAGAAAGGATTTTTTAAAAATTCCTTCTCTATCTCCCCCAGCATTCTAGGAATGAAAAAGTATGAAGAAAAGCATAGAAAGGCAAACAGATTTTTGTTGAACTACCTAACCTATTTCTTTACCCCTTATTCTATGGAAATCAAACCACAACCCCCGGCCTAAAACCATAACTTCTCAAGTAGCATGAGTGCCAGGGGCCTGGCAAAGTCTGAAATGTGGCAAGAAGCATGGAGACATTTTCCTGATCAGCTGCTTCCCCTCTCTTGGGACTCTCTTCTCCTTATTGTCCTTCTCAGACATATGACTGGAAAAGTAGGAGAATACAGCCAAAGAATTTTTGGCTCCTGGTGATAGTAGACATGAACACCCACCGGAAGTGAAGAGAGATTGAAGGAGGTGGATGTCATCTTTCTCCAAGCTTTGTGACATAATATCAAATTGATTTTAAGGTTCTGACAGACAAAAATCTTACTTCAAACTCTTGGAAAAGTCCCTCGCCCAAACGGAAGCACCCCAAAAAATATTTTGGGTTTTCATACATAAGGCCACAATTTCTACTAAAATGGGATGCTACAATGTCTCATTGGTCTCTGAAACCAACCTTTAGGATGCGCGGCTTCATCTTTAGATGCCTTCAGTCAACCATATATTAGGAGAAGGTCTGTGACACGTTGCCTATATTTTCATGGTGCTGATTCTCTGAATCCACCTTTTCCACATCACACTACGCAGTTGAAAATTATATGAAATAACACAAAGGACGCCTATACACGGGAGTATATGAAATGATATAAAGGATGTCTAGACACAGGAGAATAGGCTTGTGTATCCCAAGACGAAATAGAAGTGTAGGGCCACGTGCACACAGGTATGTGTGTATGAATAAAACCTTTCTCTCCATCAGCTGTTTGCTGTTGACAAATTGAAGGTTTGAGGACTAGAGATTTGCCTACTGTCTTAGGTTTGGAATTGTAGTGTTATCTCGCTTTCTTCCTTTTTTGAAATTTCTCCCTATGCATTTATTATTTCACTGGAACGAAGCCGATTAAGATGGCAAAATCTCCAAATACTGTGCTACAGCTTCATAAAATAACAGGGTACAGCTGCCTGTGCTTTGTCCCCGAGAGGAAAGAAAACAGTCTTGAGATGAAAGCATAGAGAGTTGTTAATCACTTTCTAATATTCTGTGCACAGAAATATTGATGAGATATCCGAAACTAGGCCCCTGCAGCCTGGGGTTTTACTTCTGCACTTTAGTGGAATCACAACAGCCATGCTCACTCTGTGCCCAGAGCCTTGGGATCCGAGGCCGCCTCCCCCTCCGAGAGCACACAAAGTGTCATTTTAATCTCAATCAAACACACACAAATTAAGTCCCATGGACTGCTCCAGGTTATGCATTTTCCTTTTAAAATGTGCTCATATCTCAAGTGTGTTTTTCTGCTGTGCCTTCTGAGAAATATTCCGAGGAGGGTTCCAATGAATGAGCATACAGATCATGATTATGATTACTTTGCTTTTGGGTATAACCCAGGAAACACTACTGCACATTTCCCCGCGTGTTTTCCCTCCTGTTGTCTCGAGTTGGAATGAGACCCTAAAAGCAACCCTTAAAAGCTAAAAACTTATCATCATTCTTCACCAGTTAAAGGGATGCCTTACATGGTCTGCTAATGATAGAAAAAAGATAGTTTAATTATCTCTTGCTGAGAAGTTTGGTCTGTAAGAAAACCTAATATGTATTTGATATTCTACAACAGTCTATGTTTATTCAATTGATTTTAGGAGGGATAGAGTTTACAGCTAAAAGTGTGGTGCAATTTCTGATCCAAGGAATGAATTATTGGTTCACCCATGATTGAACATACTGATTATGATTTTATTTTCTCCAATAAAATAGAAGATCCTGCAAGTTGGATTGATTCTTCCTTTTTTTTCTTGTCCAAGTAACCACACATTTCTGCTGGAATAGAAAATTACTGGAGTTGATATTCCAACCATGACACCAAATCTATAGTATCCCCACTGATCAACTCTGCTCCAAACAATTCTGAAGGAAAAAAAAGTGAACAAAATAATGGAGGAGGTGCTCACTGTATGATGGTGTCCAGATAGGAATTCAATACTCAATTTCACCAAAACAGCAATTATGAGCATGAATAATCTTCCTGTAATCACCTGCACACATTTCAAGCCTGCTACGTACCACCTCTGAGAAGTTATAAACATTATCTCAACCAGTTATGAACTTTGCAAGATAGTTGCTAACCTTACAGATAAGAACACCCATGGCTAGAATTTAACTATTTACATCACGGAGCTAGATGGTCAAAGAAGTGGAATCCAAACCCCGGGCTGTCTGATTCCAGTTATGAAAATGTTAAACATTCCAGACTAAATAAAATGCCTCTCACAACAACCTTGAAGACTACTGCTAGAGCCCAAAAGGAATTTCTATAAGTTTCAGTATATATGAAGCTGAAATGGGAATTATTGTAATTTGCAGCTTACACTGGTAATTTGTCACTTTCTTACCAAAGGGAGAACAAGGCCGTTGGTGAGAAGGATGAGGATTTAATTTATGTCTCACATCACCTTTCTCAAATCTCGGAAAGATAAAGCACTTCAAATTAAGTCAACCAGCCATTGAAAGCTGTTCCTCTCCTGTTCAGTTTCTGTATCCCTTTGTCAGTATAAATCCTCATTCTTATACATCAACTCTTCACTCCGACATCCCAATGCGTTGAGTGCTTCCAGAGATGGAGGTAGACACCTTATAATACTTACATTCAAAGTTTAGAAGATATTCTAAACTGATGCAACTGATGACTCTCTAAATTCTACCCCTGAAACTAATAATATCCTATAGGTTAACTAAATTGAATTTAAATAATTCTTTTTTTTTTAAAAAAAAAGAGGATATTCTTCTTACTAAGCAAGAAGCTTACTAAGTTTTATAATCTGGAGACAATAATTGTTCATTTGTTCTTTTCTATTTAGAGAGAAATAAATCTCAAATAATGAATTTCTTATCTTCTTGTCTAGAAATAGAGAAACTCTGTCCCCAGTCCAGTTTCCATATGAGATAATTCAGAGACAGTAGGAATTTGACCAGGAGCTGCACACATCAGTAGATTTAAACTTCAAATTTAAAAGGAGGAATATAATCACCACCAGGGGAACGAGGAGCGCTCGGCCTCTCCATCCAGGCACTGACACAGAGCTGAATGTGCTACTCCTGTTTCAGGAAAGGTTGCACAGTGGTAAGGGTGGACCCAGGTGCCCTGGATCTTTAGGGAAAGAACAGTAGTATTCATGATAAATGGGAAAAGCATCGTTCTTCAAATAACGTATACACCCAGAAAATAATATTCACCTCAGCCTTCAAAAAAATAAGAAAGTATAAATTCTGAACCACAATGATAAATAAGAGTTGTGACGCACATAGATCGCGCTGAGTCCCCTGAACCGAGGCACACGCAGCCCCAAACCAGGTGCCCAAAGAGACATGATCATGTCCATCAAAGGGGAGGGTTAGAGGGACACAGAGAATAGCCAGAGTTCCTAGTGGCTTCACATTCAGAAAATTGGTCTCATTGAGACTTGCTATTACATCCAAATGGGTTTATATATACATTTAGCAGTACGCTGACAGATTTGAAAAATGTTCTTTTTTCTTTAAAGATTCTATTTATTGGATCCCTGGGTGGCTCAGCGGTTGAGCATCTGCCTTCAGCCCAGGGTCTGATCCCAGGGTCCTAGGATCGAGTCCCACGTCGGGCTCCCTGCAGGGAGCCTGCTTCTCCCTCTGCCTGTGTCTCTGCCTCCTCTCTCTCTCTCTCTCTCTGTATGTGTCTCTCATGAATAAATAAATAAAATATTTTTTAAAAAGATTCTGTTTATTTGAGAGAGAAAGAGCCCAAGAAAAGGAGAAGTAGAAGAGGAGGGAGAAGCAGACTCTCCCCTGCACAGGGAGCCTGATGTGGGGCTGGATCCCAGGACCCGGGGATCATGACCTGAGCTGAAGGCAGGCACCCAACCCACTGAGCCCTCAGGAGCCCTTGAAAGATGTTTTTCATGCAATTTTATATTTGTCACATTTCCAGGCCCATTTGCCTATAGTCCACTGTGATATAATATCTTCCATCTGCTTGAAAATTTTTATAAAGTGCCTTCTGTATGCCAGTTGGTGATCTCAGTCTCCAGTAACCCAATAACACATACAAGAGACAAAAGCCTCTACCCCTCATAAGATTTGTATGGGGGGGGGATGGGGAGAGGAGGGAGCATAGATAATTAGCAAAACAGTGTCTAGGTTAGAAACTTACAGGCTCTAGGGAGAAAAATAAAGCAGAGAAAAAGACTAGGGAATCTCAGGACGTGGAAGTCACCAATTTTAAAATGGTGCTAATGAAGACCTCACTTGGAAGGAGACATTGAAGAAAGAACAGTAGAAAGTTTCTGGGGGAAGCCCTCCTGGCATCTGGGGGAAACGCTCTGGAATGAGCAGGTGCTTGGCAGGCACAGGAACAGACCGGGTGGCCAGGGAGCTGCAGATGGGTGAGCAAGGAGATCCCTGCAGGAGTTACCATGGCAGAGGGAAGGGGTGGCCGGTCCAGCATCGCCCAGGCCTTTGCAAAGCCTCTGGACATTACAGGCCGTGAAGAGAGGAGACGGTGGTAATTTGAAGGAGAGGAGTGACATTTCCTGAGGAAATTAAATGGCTGCCATGCTAAGAATAGACAAAGTAGGTCAGAAAGCATAGTCAGACATTGGAAGACCAGTTCGGAGGTTATTACCACATCCCAGTTAAAATGTCATGGTGAATTGCAACAGGGTCATAGGGTTGGCGGGAGATATGGCCAAATTCTGGATGTGCTTTGAAGGTAGAAGATTTTCTGGTGGATTCTATATGGAGTATGAGAGAAATGAAAAACAAAATGAGTCCGAGACTTTGGTTTTATCAACAGGAAAAGTGGAATTGAGAAAAGAGCCAGGATTTCTAATTTCAAGAATATGGAGAAGTGAGGATATATGTAGCAAACTATCCAGTTAATGGATGAATGAATGAAGTGGGGGGGGCAGGGGAATCAGTAGCATGAAACTACTAGAAACTACTCAATAACAGATTTAAAGGTGGAGGGAAGCATTAGCTGCATCCAGCAATTATTTGGGCACAAGTCAGGCGATGACTTGAGCGTGATGACTGGATTTAACAGCAAGAAGGGTTTTGGTGGCTTTGGCAGTGGTGGTGGTGAATGCTGCCTTGGGAGAAGTGTGGAAGAGAAATGGAGGAGAGAATTCAGAGACAATGAGCACAGATAGCTCTCTGGTAGAGCTGGTGGTACAAGACGCAGAGAAAAGAGGTGGGGAGTGGGGAGTTCTAAGGAAAGATCCATTTTGGAGAGAAAAGACACTGGCACCTGAAGGCCAGGGAAGAATTTCTGGAACAAAGTCCTTGATTGGCTGGTAGAGGATGGGATTCAGTGAACCCACAGAGATTCGGGGTTGTTAACAGAATGCAGCACTTGGAGAAGATGACTCTCAGATGTAAGCCCATACAACATTGAGGGGTGGGTGCCACAGGCTAGAAAGGAGTGTGAGGGGGGTGCCTGCGTGCCTCAGTAGGTTAAGCATCCAACTCTTGATTTGGGCTGAGGTCATGATCTCAGTGTCATGAGATTGAGCCCCATGTTGGGCTCTGTGCTAAGCACGAGGTCCCTCTGGGCTTCTCTCTCTCTCCCTCTGCTCCCACATCTCAAAAAAAAAAAAAAAAAAGAAGTACATGGGAAAAAATTGGTACCACTATTTTGTGGACAGTTACCAGCGTTTCCCACGTGAGCACTTTTATTATTGTCATCAACATTATTATTATTATTTAAAACATGAGGCCACCAAGGGTTATAGTCCAACATCTAAGGCTTTGAGAGAAACTGGCAACTCATAGTTCACACAGGCAATGAAATGTGCCCCCAGATATCCGAAGTCCTGAGAAATAAACTATCGATATATCCACATGAAAACAGTCTTATGGATTTTTTAATTTATAAATATTTGAATCAGTCTTTAAAAAAATAATACCTTAAGATGGTGGTATTACAACATAAAATGAACAAGTGATTGTTGCAACCAGCCAAACAAGTAATTAAATCATGGGTTTGAGCGTGCTTCCAAAGAGAACCCATGCAAAAAGTAACTCCTGTGAGAAGATACACACACAGTTTAGCATTAATAAGTAGGATCATCCCAGCTTGTGCAAACAAGCGTTCATGAGAGTTGTGAGGAGGTAAAATGATCTTGTGTTCAGAGCTATAGATCATTGGTCAAGAAGAGGCTGTAGAGCATCCGCGAGCATTTATCTGCCGTTTTAGGGATTGTAATCCAGGAGACACAGTTAACAGAAATGGAAAGTGTGCTCTGAATTGCAAGTAGGCAGTGCAAGCACCAACTACGTGGTCGCATAATTTGTTTTGAAAGAATTACGGTTTGGTGCAGAGTTGACCTGCCTAATACACCACTGGCTATTTAACCAACAGGTATTAACCCTGTGCCTACTTGAGTCCAGAGCAGAGGGACGTGGTCTGGGAGGTTCCCGGTATAACAGACAAGTTGCAGTTGACAAAAGTTGTTGGTGTTTGGGGAATTAAACCAGGACGGCTGGGTTGGCCCGGCTTCCCCAGTATCCTCCAGATTTTATTTTGAACACTCTCTTAGCAAAGTTTATTTCACTTTGGAATCTTTCACAAGATATATTTCATCATTAACACGGATAATTTTTAGACTCAGGCTAAATCATATTGCTCTGTGAATGTTAGCTTACATTATTAGTTGTATTATTGTTATATCGTAATTATTATACTATTAGCTTATATGTTGAAAGCTGTTTTGAAAAATGTCTTTAAACTACCTCATAAAAGAATGGAAATGTCAAGTGTGTGCTTTCTAAGTTTCAAGGAAAAATGAAATAAATCATCAAAGGGAGAATATGTAAACAGATAAAGTATTAAAGACAAAATTGCCAAAAAAAAGATGACACAACTGGTTCTATATACCTTATTTTCCCTTAGAATATAATGGATATGCTTCTTAAAAACATCTCCAAACATTAAGAGTCTACTATTAAAAATTATGCTAGAGATATGAGGCCAATGGGAAAAATCGTGCTCACATTTAAGCAAATGTAAAATGTTATTTCATAACAGTATGATTCTGGTTTTACAAATATGTAAATATAAACACATTTGTGCCATGAAATTCAAACGCTAATTGTTCTCTTAATCCTAGAACTGCAGGAGGGTCTTATTCACCTTATTTTTATGTTTTTGTGTCATAAAAATTTACTTCAGTAAACTTGCAAACAATTGTGTTGTTTTTGTTTATTCAGGGAAGAAATGTCATTTTGTGAAACATCTTTTCTACTGCTCAAAAAGAATGAAATTCTAACTGTAATTGTTTAAGAAGATAAATTTAGAAGCAATGTGTTAATTGCCTTTAAACTTAAATTATATATTTACATTAGATGTTCCTTTGCTTCACATGCAATATATGGATAATCATAGAATAAAAGATCATTTGGCTCAGAGGTGAGTGCACTTGGCTCGGAGTCTCGTAGGAAATGTTCAGACGTGTATTGCTGTGAGCCAAATTTTGGAGTGAGTTCCGACTTACTGATATAAGTACTCTGTCTGCTATGTACTGACAGACTTTGTTTTGATCCCTCTTCCTGCCCTTACATCTAATTTAGAAAGCGGAAAATAAAATCTATAACAGCAAATCCTTGTTGTAGAAACCAGATTCTTGGGGACAATAACACCATCCACCTATCACAATACCACAGCGTGCTCAGGGCCTGGGAGCAGCGTGAGAGGACGGGAATCCATTAGAGGCAAAGTTAAGTAGCCAGAAATGTAGGGTTAATAAGCAAATAATAACAGCAAGGGGCACAAAATGGAAACATTAGAGAATTCAAGGATGCTTCTCTTTTCTCCACAATCAGTTCAATCAGATTCTCCTCCCAGGGGAAAGGGTGATCTGATGCCAAGGCTTCATTGTCAGGGGTTTGAAATTTGCAGTGTTGCAGCTGCCATAACTTAGAGAAGACACAGCCGACTAAGCCAGTCTATTGTTCAAAATCGTCAGGCTCCTCAATCAAATTTCTAAGTACTCAGTGATGATGAGCGAAAAGCTCTTCTCCTGTATCCACCACAACAAATGAGGATACAAAGCCTAAACTCTTGAGGACAGGGAATGATATGTGTCAGAAGAAATGGAGTGGCTCCATCTTAAGACGGGCAAGAGAGGAGCACCTGGGTGGCTCATTCAGCTAAGCATGACTTGATTTCAGCCCAGGTCATGACCTCAGGGTACAGGGTAGTGAGGCTCTGTGCTCAGTGGGGAGTATGCTGGAGATTTTCTCTCTCTCTCTATCTCTCTCTCTCTCCCTCTCCTTCCCCCTCATGTGCATGCACATGCACTCTCTCTCAAATGAATAAATAAATATTTTAAAAAGTAAAATAAGAATAAATTAAAAAATGAATAAATAAAATGGGGAAGAGATATGTGCTGTGTTTATAAGGATTTCAGGAACACCTGGGGAAATATATTTGTGACGATCGGAAGCCATCTATCACCTCCAGGCAGGCGAGTGTTGGCAGCAGGTCAGCCGTCCACCCCATGACCCCACAATCCAGGTACACGTCGTATGTGCCCAAAGAATATGATTCCCAGCTGGATTCATGACAGGCAAGTGGAGAGTCCATTGTTACTTGTTTTACTGGAAGAGCTTGCAAGGTTAATATTTTGCGGAATAAACACTTTAGGAAAAGCAGCACCTTGGGAGATTTTAAATGAGTGATGGGAGAAGAGAAAGCAAAGATGGGTAAAGCATGTATTGTTATTGTTATTCTCCTTTTCATTTCTTATTATCAGATAATGTCACAGAATCCATCAGAAATTCGCTAATGTAACTGCAATCGCCTTCACTTCAAGCATTTTTTTCCAGACACTGGGTGCATTTCATCGTTCCACATTTGAAAATTCAGTTTCCTGCCTGATAATTCCTTCAGGGAAAAAAATAGACAAAATATCTGTGATGAGTAATGCCATCACCTGGGAACTGTTCGAACTTTTACCCTTCTCTTTTATAAATTTTGCAATAAAATATATACCAGTATCAATATATTTCTAAAAGCCCAGCTGTTCAAACATATTTGAAACTTAATGGAGGACACCTCCAGGTGCATTTGTGCCGCAAGGTGAAACTAACAACAAAAATAGTGTCAGTGTTACCAATGGAAATCTTATAGTTATTGGAATAGTGGTAATAATCCTGGTTCCACTTGACCTGTTTTAATATAAAACAAAAAGGAAACCACTCCAGTAATACATTTCATTTCCTAGTACTGCACCACGAAGAGAAATGTTAAAGTGGCCTTGCTTTCTGCTTCCTCTCTCTTTTTCGTTCCTACTCCATCTTCCTTGCCTTGAAATTATCCCCTTAAATACATCTTCTAAAATGACTATTTTATAGTCCAAATGAAAATGCATGTAGGAGAAGCCCTGTAACGGCACGTTTTCTCTTTGTCTCTCCTGCCTCTCTGCCTCCTGATGTGTCTGTATTTCTACCATTTTGAATAAAATTTGGAGTCATTCAAGCTGTGCATAAAATCAAACCAAAAATCAATACTGAAGAATAACAAATATAATGTGAAGGACAGGGGGGAAGAAGAAAAAAAGATTAGGGCATTATGACTCAGAATTCCAGTTGCAGATAGAGGTTACCTTGAGGCAGGTGGGAAGAATAAAGGTGTTTTCTTGGGGTCTTTGCAGCTTATCCCTACCCTCTGAAGCAGGCATCAGACATGCCCACTGTCCTTCCTCCAGAAATTACTGTGTAGCTGTGACATCACAGTGTCTACTGAGCTAACCAGGTGCTGACTCCTCACCCCTCTGGTACTCACCCCTCTGGCCCAGCTCCTTCTCACACATAAGCTACAGGCTCAAATGGTAATCTTACCTAGAAATACCCTCAAAGGTAAGTCCAGAAAAAATGTTTACTCTGGGCACCCCTGACTCAGTCAAGTTGATACATGAAAGTAACCATCATACTGTATATCTCATAAGGGGTTAATATCCAAAACATAAAATTAACTCTTACAATCCAATAGCAAAAAAACAAAACCTGATAACATGGTTTCTTTTAACGGGCAAAGGACTTAAAACAGACGTTCTCCCAAGAACATGCAAATGGCTAACATATGTATGAGAAGGTGCTCAACATCACTCATCATCAGGAAAATGCAAATCAAAACCACGGTGAGAGGACACCTGCATCAGTTTAGGACGGCTATCCTCAGAAAAACAAAAGATTACAAGTCATCGTCACTTCTTCATCTCCACTGTTGATGGGAATGTAAAATAGTGAAGCCACTAAGAAAAACATTATGGAGATTCCTTCAAAATTAAAAACAGGACTACCACTTACTTGTGTATATTCAAAAGAACTGAGTTCCTGAATTCAAGTCTCAAAAACACACCTGTACTCTCATGTTTTATTGCAGGATTACTCACAATTTTCACGTGATAGAAACGATCCAAATGCCCATTGACAGAGGAATGGATAAAGAAAATGTAGCATATACGTACAATGCAATATTATCCATCCTTTAAAAAAAAAAAAAGGAGGGACATCTGGGTGGCTCAGTGGTTGAGCATCTGCCTTTGGCTCAGGTCGTGACCCTGGGGTCCCGGGATCGAGTCCCGTGTCGGGCTCCCTGCATGGAAGCATGGAGCCTGCTTCTCCCTCTGCCTGTGTCTCTGCCTCTCTCTGTGTGTCTCTCATGAATAAATAAATCTTTTTTTTTAAGGAAATTATTTCCTATGTGGCAATATGGATGAACCATATTACTTAGTACAGAAGACTGTACTAAGTAAAATAAGCCAGTCGCAGAAGGCAAGTACTGCATGGTTTCACTTATATGAGGTACCCAAAATATTCAAACTCACAGGAGCAGAGAATAAAACAGTGTCTGTCAGGAGCAGGGGAGAGGAATGGGAGTTGTTCCATTGGTACGAAATGTCAGTTATGCAAGATGGATTAGCTCCAGCGACCTGCCCTACAGCAGAGTGTCTGTCGCCAGCAGCGCTGTGCTGTGCACTTACATTTTGTTAAGACGGTAGGTCTCACGATACGTGTTCTTAGCACAGGAATAAAAATGGAAGTAAAGACAGAGGGACAGAGAATATTCTTGGAGGTGATGAATAGGTCTCTTACCCTAACTGTAGTAATGGTATCAGGGGCGGATCTTATATCCAAACTGATCAAACCGGATACCTTAAATATTTGCAGTTTATTTGTATTAATTATACTTCAATAAAGCCACTCAAAGTAAATCAATAGGGGCACCCGGGTGGCTCAGTAGGTTGAGCGTCTACCTTCGACTCAGGTCATGATCTCAGGGTCCTGGGATCCAGTCCCGCATTGGGCTCCCTGCATGGAGCCTGCTTCTCCCTCTGCCTATGTCTCTGCCTCTCTCTGTGTGTCTCTTATGAATGAATAAATAAAATCTTAGAAAAAAATAAATAAAACAGAGACACAGATAAGCATGGCTTTAGCGAGCTGGGAGTCCACCTCCCCCTGAGGTAAGGATGCTTAAGGAAGAGGGTCTCAGGCTCCCAGAGCTCCCCTCCTGCCTGCAAGGCGGTGCAGGGGTAGAGGGTGGGGAGGCTGTTTCTGCCTCTATTGTCTTTGAGGTGCCCTCCTGCCCTCTCCTTGGCCTTTCAGATGGCTCTGTCACTGATATACCAACCTCCTACTTAAATTTCTCTTGCTTTTTATATTTTTATGGTTTCAGTGGTTGGACTTGGCCATCTTCCAAGGACCAAGCTTCTCTCCATTTTTTGGATCCATCACGGGCCAACTAAAACTGTGGGTGAAATGAGATCCAGAGCCTGTCTTTTGTAGACAGAGTTTTACTGTTCAAAGATTGTTCATGGCCGCTTTCATATGATCAGAGTAGGACAGTTTCCACCAAGACCATTGACAAAGCTTTTGTCACCCTGACCTAACTCTGGCCAGGGTCCCCTCACTCTTCTCCTTGAGTAGATCTCAACCGCAGCCTGCACAGGCTTGGATGAACACTGAAGCAGTTTCTAACAGCTCAAGGCCGCATCCCTAGGGTGACCCTGTCCAGCCCCCAAAGTGTCTGCCTGAGAAAACTCAAGGCTTCCAGAAGCGTTCACTGTTAGTCCCAGATGACATCTGAAGATGGGCCCCGTACCCCAGGCCCTTGGGATGGTAGGAGCCTAACATCAGTGGTGCCAGGCAGCAAACACACATGGATTTTATTACATGGACCAACCTCCCCTTTCTGCTTTTTACAATTGTTCATTTCCCTGACCCTACTGTGGCTTCCACTCACCACCGTTCATTCTGCCCAGACATGGGGTGCCCAGGTGGCTCAGTCAGTTAAGTATCCGACTCCTGATCTCAGCTCACAGTCAAGAGTTCAAGCCCCATGCTGGGCTCCCACGTAGTGTGGAGCCTACTTACATAAAATAAAATAATAAATAAATAAATTAATTAATTAATAAAATAAAACACCCTGTCACGTCTACACTCATCAGAGCTGAGTTGTGTGTTGCTGTCCCTTCTTCCCCGTTGCAATACCGTATTACCAGTAGAAATCATTTCTCACCACGTCAGTGAGTGTCTGGCCTTGTTTCTCTTTGACACTGTCCAGCCTACAAAACTTAAAGTACTAACTGTCTGGCTCTTTACAGGAAGAGCTTTCTGACTCCTGCCTTAGAAAATGTCCTCATTCCCCTGGTATGGGGTGATGCTCCAGCACAGCCCGAGCAAGCCCAAGAAGGGAGGAGCAAGATCATGACCCAGAGGCTGCACATAATTTCTCACATCCCATCTTGTAGATCTGGGCTTAGTCAAATGGCTACACTTGGTTGCAAAGGAGAATGGGAATGTTTGCCTTTATCCGTGTAGACATGAAACCAGGTACAAACCGAGAATCCTATAGCACCCACAGAGGTGAGAATTGTGACTCTCAGAATAAGAGCTGAGGCCATCCTCATTTTTATTTGATCAATAAACAACCCAAAGCAAGGACAAGTGATGTCGTGCATGTTTGCGACGCTAAACAAATGTTTTTATTAAAAAGTGACACTGATCCTTTTAAAAGTCGGCACCTGACACTGTCTTCTCAAGCCCTGACATTTTATGATGGCAACAGTGCCTACCACAAGTTGTTTACTGAATTTTGATGACTTTACAATTATTCTGGAATCCTGTAGATGGGGCTTAATCCAGTAAAATCCCCACAGCATTCAGAACTCAGGGAGAAAGCTGTTATAAATATCTGCCTTGTAGCCCACAGCATGGCCACAGCCTTAACCCTGGCTGATGGACCTTTGCCTTAATTTAACACCGTTTTTTACAATTTTGAGGCTACAATAGCTGGAATTTTTGTTTGTTTGTTTCTGGAAGAGCGACACCTGGGTGGCTCAGTCGGTTAAGCCTCTGCCTTCGGGCTCAGGTCATGATGTCGGGGTTCTGGAATCGAGCCCCACAACAGGTTCCCCGCTCGGCGGGAAGTCTGCTTCTCCTTGCCCCTCCTCCCAACTCGTGCTCTCTCTTTCTCTCTTTCTCAAATAAATAAATATTTAAAAAAAATTTTTTTTTTTTAGTTTTTGGAAGTTGATCAGATCTTATTATACTAAACATTTTGGTTTATTTCCCTATTTTTCCCCTCTCCTTTTGTTTATAATTATGACATACATAAGAAGTAAACACAGGTGCTGTTATCATGGAGAGGCATTTGCAGCTCCGCTCGTAGCGAGGGCCTCTGAGTCCTGGATACGGGTGGTTGGTGGAACCTGAAGAGATTTTCTTTGACGGTGGCGTACTCCGTGGCATGGAAATCAGGCCCAGATGAGCTCCCAGAAGAGAATCCCATTCCCACCCCAGCACCAGCAGGATTTCCCATATCCATATGAGTAAGTCCTCATTGTATCCGTCTGAAGCATCATCCTAGAGAGAGCACAATTCAGTGACATCCTCGGCCCAAACCTGGGATAATTTAGTATTTGTACAGAAGCAAAATCTTCCTCTCTCCTCTGAGGTTCAATGTTTGCAGGCAAGTGATTTCGATTGGAATTGACATCATGCCAGGGCAGGGGGATCTCCAGGTTTTAGTGGTTCTCTAAACAACTAAAGGTGGGGATTCATACACTAACCTAATGGGGCAGGGGAGAAAAAATTATATGGGAAGAGCAAACAGGTTTCTAGGAAAGCAAGTGGGTGTTTCTGCAGGTGTAAGTGGTCTTTGCTTTCTCTCCCCTGGTGAGGGGATTCCTGAAAGCCTCACTCCCAGATGTTTCTGCTTTTAGGGAGATAGGGAAGCTCCTGGAAGGCTTCTGCCATCATCTGTTGAATCTCAAATGTCATTAGTTTGCAATAATGTTTATCTCAGTTCTGGTGGCGGGGGGGGGGGGGGGGGGGGAGGTGGCCTGCATGGTCCCCATTATTCCCGTGTCTGAAATTTCCCAAGAAGTTTCACAAAAGCCTGGGCAGATTTCCGTGGAGAGAAGTCTCCAGTCAGAAGTTGTGAGAGAAGAGACCTGCCAAGGGAAGTAGAACAAGGAAATGAAAGGAACCAAGGTTAATAGTGAAGCACATTATAAACCCGCCGTCTGCATCTGGGGGGGCAGCCAGAGCTCTGGAGGCTGGGCCCAGGGCACCTCCAGTGGGAGCCGGGGTGGCAGTGACAGAGTCATGGCTTGGAAGATGTGCGTGGTCTGGCGCCGTCCCTAAGAGGCCCAGGCGGCTGCAGGCATGAGTCCTTAGACGTGTGTACTGAGTCCCTGGGCTTGCTTTCCCTTGCAGGGCCCTGAGTAAAGGCCTGTCCTAGCTCTTTGAGAGATGTGAGACAAGGGGACCCAGTTTCCAGAGACATGGGACACCTCCATGGTGCTTGGAGCACCTGGGCTTGCTTTCCCTTGCAGGGCCCCGAGCAAAGGCCTGTCCTAGCTCTTCGAGAGATGTGAGACAAGGGGACCCAGTTTCCAGAGACGTGGGACACCTCCATGGTGCTTGGAGCACCTTGGAGCACCTCCACAGTGCTTGGAGCACCTGGGCTTGCTTTCCCTTGCAGGGCCCCGAGTAAAGGCCTGTCCTAGCTCTTCGAGAGATGTGAGACAAGGGGACCCAGTTTCCAGAGAGGTGGGACGCCTCCACGGTGTGCCATCACTTTCCGTGGGAATGCAGCTCGCCCGCCAGCCATCTTTGAGGTTTGATCAAAGATAATCAAATAAGATCAGTCTGGTGTGCAAAGGCCGTACGTGCAGCAATAGTGCCGATCAAACACACGGGTCTCTTCGAGTTTATTTCCTTGGAAGCTGGGTGAGGCATCTGGGATGGGACTTCGGAAGGCCTCTCGGGGCGAGGAAGCCAAACCAAGAATGTGTCACGGGATTTTGCCAGAAGTCCCTACAGATTTGGGTCAATTCCTCTCCAATGTTTATTAAGATTCCTGGCCCTGCCAGGAGGTGACCTTCCTAACTCACCACTGCTGGGGAGGGAAGTTTCTATCACTTCCCTAAAACTCTTCCAAGCCAAACTACTAATTAAGTTCACGTGAGACCGGTTAACAGAGAATCAAAAAAAAAAAAAAAAAAAAAACCACAAAGTTTTACTACCTGCGCCCAGAGGCCTAATAATGACATTGAGACCCCAAGAAATGACCAGGGCAGGCAGTTGTTACACAGTTTAGACAGAGACCAAAAATTTGTGAGGAATTGACAGGATAAGGGAAAGATGTATTTAGCAGTTTTGATTAGTAGAAAATCCTGAGCAGAATTTGGGTCGAGGTAACAGTTTAGTAAAAAAAAAAAAAGTAACAAAGGTTATTTAGGTTATTTTTATAGCTTTCTCAGCTTTTAATTCTCTGGTTATAGGGTTGTCTTTTTATTTCTTAGTACAAGGAGAGCAACTTTCACCTGGGAGATGTGTTTCCCGCCTTCAGGGGGACAGAGGAGGGTCTGAGTGTTCTTCTGGCAAACGCTGTCTCTTATACAACTGTTATTTAAAATAATTGATATGACAAAGTGGCACATTTGGGGGCAGCCCTGCCCTTGGCCCCTCCACCACAAAGCCAAGCACCTTGGCCAGGGTTTTGTGGGCACCGGCTTCATAACCTAAACCTCAGATACTTAAAGTCGGGCACATTGGAGTCTATGCACATCATTTTCAAATATGACTTTCCGGTCAAAGCCTGGGTTATCGAACTAATGCTATCAAGTATGACTTGTGGTGAGGACAACAGATTCTCCTCCTTTTTTGGGTTTTATTTTGATATAATTGATATATAACATGGTATAGCCTACATTTCTTTACCTGTTCATCAGTCAATGGACAGTTAAGTTGTTTTCAAGTCTTGGCCATTATGCATAATCCTGTAGTGAAAATCGTGGAGAGGGGAGTGTTGCTCACATCTGTTTGAGATAAGGATTTAATTTTCTGCAGGCATATACTCAAAAGTGGGGCAGCTCAGGATGACTGAGTGGCTCAGTCTGTTAAGCATCCGACTCTTGGTTTTGGCTCAGGTCATGACCTCAGGGTCTTGGGATCCAGCCCTTTATCAGTCTCCACACTTAGTGTAGAGTCTGGTTGAGAGTCTCTCCCTCCTCTCTCTTTCTCTCTCTCTGTCTCTCTCTCTCTTTTTCTCAAATAAATAAATAAATAAATAAATCTTTAAAAAGACAAGTGTGGTGTCTATCATATGGTATTTCTACTTGTAATTATTGGAGAAACCTCCATCGTGTTTCCCACGGCAGCTGCACCAGTTTATGATCCCACTGACAGCACGGGGGTTCCCTTTAGGAGAACAGATTCTTTTTGAAGTTATACAAGTAACAATATTGCCGTGAATACAAAAATACTCAGTAAGGATTTCTGAATTCTGGAGGGATCAAATAGAAACACAAATGTTTTATTTCCATTTACAAAAGTGTGATCTACTAAATTGCTGTTAAGTTACAGAACTTAAGGGAAAAGAGAAAAGGTGTTCCTTAAATCCATAAAATAACACATGAAAAAACCAGCAATATTCCAAGCAAAAGTCACGAAAGGGATCATAATTATTTTTTACCAGTCCGCTCAGTCCCATGTGGTTAATTCCAGACCTGTTCGATGTTGGGTTAGTAATTTCACAAACCCATCAGCTTTTCATGGATTCTGGAAGTCCCCACTCAGCCCAGTGGTGTGATCTCACGGGTATTAATGCCGTCAGAAGCCCGAACCTCAGAGTGATGGCCAGAGTCCTTTCCAGGAGGCTCCCTTTTCTTGAAAACAAGCATCTGGCCTGTAGCTAATTGTGAGAACTTGCAGAGGTTTCCCAGAATAAAACAAAAACTATCTGTCAGTGGCCAAAGCTTTAAAATGCTTTTGGTGAAAGCTCTAATGAGAATATATTATATTGCAACTAACAAAGGAAATTTCACAGCCTCTATGACATACAACATTTTTAAATACCTTTTTTTAAAGATTTTATTTATTTATCTATTTGAGAGAGAGTATAGAGGGTGAGAGGGCATGAGAAGGGGGAGAGGCAGAGGGAGAGGTAGAAAGAATCCTCCAGCAGACTCCCCACTGAGCAGGAAGTCCTACTTGGGGCTCAACCCTAAGAGCCTGAGATCATGACCTGAGCCCAAATCAGGAGTCATCCACCTAACCGACTGAGCCACGCAGGTGCCTCTGTGACATACATTTTAAGGCAATAATTGGCATTAGGACCAAAAACATTCTATCAGGACATTTTCTGGACATAGATAAATTTCTAGAAACCTTACATAATTCTAAAATGTTTATACTAATAACATCCGTCCTTATAAATTGAACATAGTAGAGGCTGTGCAGTTTAACGTATGACAATATAAGGATTTGACAATTTACGGTAACAAATATATACCAGATTAGTGTAGCATCCTTTTCTTGTAAGGTGAGAGAATAAATCGAGATTTTCCAGGGATTGTCTGCGAAATCTCAAGATCACTTCAAGGTCATGAAGATTCTGTTTAGAATTTGATTCGGGGAAGCTGTCAAAAAGACCAAGAGGTTTCAACATTTGATTAGATAAGATCACAGGCTACTGTGGGACAGCATTTAGTTAGAAATCTAGCCAAAGTAACCACGGAAGATTTAAAAAATAAGTATAGAAGATCACAAGATTTAAAAAATGTAATTCTTTCATTACTGGAGAACTAAGTTTACCTAAATCATCCAAGATATGATAAAGGCAACATGATGTGCAAGAGATGACAAAATAAGACAGAAAAATTACTGTTGCCTATGCAAATTAATCAAAAGCTAAAGAAAAATATTTTAAGATCTCTTGTTAGGAGCAAACCAAAAGCCCAGGAAAACTTTACAAAGAAAACCAGTCGGCTCCGGGATTGGTGCGCTCGAGATTCGGAAGCTCATTCATTTTAAAGCTCATAATGAATGAATGAATGAGTGAATGAATGAATAAATAAATAAATAAACAAATAAATAAATAAATAAAGCAAGCTTATAATAAACCATTCAGTCTGGGCCAGTTTGGCCATACAAGACAGGGCTCTCTCTTTTTCTCTTTTCCTTTTATCCATCAACCCTGTGGTTGTTGAGTTTTATTTTTTCATTCCATAATAGTCTTTAACCTTTAAACAATCATCTACGGACCAACGTTACTATCCTTTAGTTTTCTTAACAAAAATCTACCCTTCGTATAGCATACCTTGTATTCTCGTCCTTATCGAAAACTCACCCTATTTTCCTTGCATACTTTGAATCCTAAGTTATTTCCTTTCACCCTTATTATTTTAGAAGTTCAATTTCCATCAATTGGTTAAGACTGTTACTTCTCCTTTTTTTCTTTTTTAGAGGCTGAGCAGGGAGCCTGATGCGGGGGCTCCATCCACGGAGCCACCCAGGCGCTCTTATAAATGTTACTTCTTAGTATCCTTTATTTTCCAGAGAAAACTAGAAAGTAGACAAACATCAATTTCGCATTCTGTAGTAGAGCAGTAAACGTTGAACACACTGTTATAACCTCTTGGCGGCTGTGGCTTTAACCCCTTTATCTCACCGATAGAGTCAAATGAGCAGTTAAAGCAAGGCGTCTTTCTGACTCGGAGCCGGAGTAAGAACCTCAGATGTTTTCCTTTCAAAGAGATGGCTTTCAGGCTCTGGGGAGGGCAGTGCTGGGTGGTACAGAAATTACATCCCAAAGGAGGAAATAAAGGATGCAAGCTTTCCAAAATAACTGCTCTAAGAGCCAGTTTGGGGCGATATTTGCCTATAACCAGGTTTTTGACTGGAACCAATATTAAACTCTCCTGGCTCAGGAGACACTTTAAAACAGTGGGGGAGGGTTTACGGTGGGTGTGGATTTAATTTTTGTTCTAAATCTGATGTTTACTCTCTAATTTCATTAAAGGAGTATTTTAAGTAAACATGAGGCTTTTCGCCCTTCTTTTAATTTGATCCTCCTATGGGCACCAGTAGGACATTTGTTTAGTGTGAAAACTTCCTAAACATCCTTTTAAACATGAAAGCTTTCTGAATTCAAAGGATCTGTCATGCAGTCATTGGCGATTTAGAATCTCCCAAGGTATACCTGTTTCAAAATGTGACTCAGATCCGATAAGCCTTTTCATGGCTTAACCATGATTGCAAGAGGTGTCCCCCAAAGAGCACAAAAGTTGCAGCTGCCATGATCCAAAGTGACCCCCAAATGATGTGGGAAACAAAGGCGGATGAAAAAGTGTTAAATTTCCTTCCTCCAGCCCATTAACAAGTCCTTGAAACAAGCAGAGTGACCTTCCTCTAGGAGCTCAACTGCCTGGATGTCGACCCCTTGCTCAGGGCAGAAGCCCATCTTAGCTCGACCCCAGGACCCTGTAAGTCTACTTTAACATATAAATTCTTTCGGAAACTTCCTTTATCTCTACCTTTCAAGATAAATGTGGGCAGTCACCCCTCAAGCATATGACCCACCGACACACATCTGAAGGGTCTCATGATTAAGGTTTTATTAGATGGTAATAAATGACCTTCTCCCAGCAACAGCCAGCCCCCTCAGGGTCCTTGAAACCTTGCTCCCCAAATTCCTAGAGACTTACCCTCTCCTCGACCCCCTTCCAACTTGGAAGTGTATAGCAGGCCACTCCTCATGACCACAGTGCAGCTCTTTCTGCCCACGAGTCCTGTCCCCGTGCTTTAATAAAACCACCTTTTTTTTCACCAAAGACATCTCAAGAATTCTTTCTTGACCATCAGCTTCGAACTCCCCTGTCTTGCCTACATCACTAAAGACAGTCCGAAGGAAAGAAGCCAAGTTGTCATAGGCAGCAAAGCCATGAGAAAGGAAGGCATTTAGATGTCGACCATCCCAGGAGAGATGGGCAGAGTCAGTAGGACGGTGTCTCAGGCCCCCAGTGTGACAACCTTCTGCCTGCAGATGCACGGCGGACACCCTAATGCCCCCGGCAGGTGCAAGAGCAGAGAACATTCTCCCTGCATCGGACACAAGCTCTCAGGACACAAAACAAGACCGACAGGGCACAAGGGCTACTACCTGGGAGACACAAAGGGACCATAACACAGACACAAACCAAAGGTCACAGAAGAGTCAGGACACCCAAAGCATCAGTTTCTGTGTGTGGTCTCCCCTGCTGCCTGTGCCGGGAGCCAGGAGCTGACCGGAAACGCCTGTTCTTGCTGAGGAGTCACACAACGACGTGCAACACACAAGCGACAGCCTGTCTTCTCATAAAAGGTTGATATTTTATCTCCGTAAAGATCTTTCATCGATTCAGATTTTTTCAAAATGGTTTAAGAATTTTGATTTTTCACAACGTTGAATTCATAGAGCACTTACGTTGATCCCTGAGTTTTGTCTCGCCCTCTTACATGTTCTGCCCAAGGTGAAAGCTGGAGGGGAGGAAAAATCTTCCTTTCGACCTTTCTAGGTTCTAGGGTTGTCCAAGAATTAAACTGACATGGGAGGTTAACAAGAGAAAGAAAAGTATTTTAATTATGTATGTGTGAAAAATAAATAAAAAATATAAATCATGTATGTGTGTATGGAATCCCACAAAGATCCGGAGACTCCAAAGGCAACTGGACCATTGAGGCTCCTAGATCATCCTGAGCTAAAGAAAGGGACAGGAGTCTGGGGCTTCAAAAGGAGATGGCAATTCAGGGGACAGTGTGACAAGAGGAAATGTTTGGCAAACAAAGACGGCCCTGCCTTGCTGATAAGTGTCTCCAAGGAAAAAGTGATCTCTGGGAGTAGCAGTCTCCCTGGTATGGCCTGGTCTCTAATGTAAATTTACTTTAGAAATGTAAATTTCTCTTACACAGGCTAACTTCTGCTGTTTTCAGAGTTTCTCCAGTCTCTGCAGTTGCTCAAAATAATCCCTTCAAAGTAATCCTTTGAATGTGCCAAAGGGCACATTTTGGGGTGGCACATTCTGCTTCCCTTCCAAGCCTTCCTCACCTCGCACTGAGCCCAGCCCATCATCGAAGATGATCCTTCAGCAAGAAGGAACTTGTACACAGAAGGATGGTGAGTGAATGCAAGAAGCCACAGTGAACACATAAATTATTGGTAAACTTGTAAATATATCTAAGTACTTGTTAACGACAAACACCATAATAATTAGAGTTATTTCAAAAGATTAAAAATGAAGTAGTATGAAAATGTTACGCAATAATGACATGAACGATGGGGAATGAGTGAAAATTACAGTGATATTGCTTCACCTCGAGTTGTATTTGTTTATTTATTTTTAAAGATTTTATTTATTTATTCATGAGAGACACAGAGAGAGAGAGAGGCAGAGACACGGGCAGAGGGAGAAGGAGGCTCCATGCAGGGAGCCTGACATGGGACTCGATCCTGGGACTACGGGATCACGCCCTGAGAGGAAGGGAGATGCTCAATCACTGAGCCACCCAGGTGCCCTCAATTGTACTTAATAAGTGAAGATTATTTAAGAATAATCCACTATAAAAGAAAAAGAAAAGGAAAAAGAAGGTGAGGGGCACACGGGAGCTTAGTTGGTTAAGTAGCTGACTCTTGATTTCAGCTCATGTCACGATCTTACGGTTGTGAGATAAGGTGAGGGTTCAGTCTCTCTCTCTAAAAAAAAAAAAAAAATCCACTATAAGAATAAAAACAGGGTAGCCTGGGTGGCTCAGCAGTTTAGCGCCACTTTCAGCCCAGGGCCTCATCCTGGAGACCCGGAATCGAGTCCCACGTTGGGCTCCCTGCATGGAGCCTGCTTCTCCCTCTGCCTGGGTCTCTGCCTCTCTCTCTCTCTCTCTCTCTCTCTCTCTCTCTCTCGTGTGTCTCTTGTGAATAAATAAATAAAATCTTTAAAAAAAAAAGAATGAAAATAAGAATCAGCAGAAGGGAAACAAAGTGTGTGTGAGTGAATAAAGTAAGAGTAATTTAATTAAAAGATGGAGAAGAAAAGCAAAACACCCAGGAAACAGGTGGGCACTAGAAAATGCACAAGAATATGGTAGGAATAAATCCAAGGAATATCACAGCCGACCCACTCGCCTTGCCAGGGGTTCCTTCAGGATGTGTCTGTGTGGCTGCTGCTGTGCAAGAAGGCATCACAAATCAGCAGCTTCAGAAACCCCACGTGCATCGTCTCACTGCCTCTGCGGGGTAGGAGGGTGGGTGGGTGGGCCTGAGCCGCGGCCTCTGCCCAGTCCTCAGGGGCTGACGTCCAGGTGTCAGCCCAGAACTGGGTCTCGTCCGAGCCTGGGGGTCCTCCCCAGGCTCACAGCCTGTGGGCAGAAACCATTTATCCGTGGTTGTGGAGCTGAGGTCCCTCATTTCCTGCTGGTGGACCCACGTGGACTTCTCTGAGCCCCTGCGGCCCGCCTCTCCCCACAGGCAGCTCCCATGCCTCAGGGGTTTGGCAAGGCTCTTCTGATTAGCTCAGGCCCACCCAGGATAATCTCCCTTTCGATTAATTCGGAGTTGACAGGCTTCCAGCCTCTCAATAGGAACGACCTGACCTCGCAACCACAGGCTCTGTCCACACTCAGGGGCAGGGATCGCACAAGGCCTGTGCACCAGGGGTGGAACCTTAGTGCCATGTGAGAGGCCAGCCCACCATTAGGGTGAGCGCGACACCCGAACCTCACAAAGAAATACAAACAAAATCCTCGGAAGATTCCTAATCTTTTTCCTCTAAATGAAAGTGAGACCCTTCGGAGGGGAATTTTTTCCTGCTTCCCTCATTTCCCACCTTGCTGCCTCTCGGGGGAGGAGCCCGGTGACCTGGCTGAGCTGTGCCCCAGCCCTGGGGGAGCCCCGGCCCACCTTTCTTGCTAAGCGACCAGACATAGTCGCCACCAGGTGAGCTCGGAGGCTCCCCAGCAGCTACTATAGCGAGTGATCCAGGAGCCTGTATGAGGTTTATAAAGACGTGTCCGGAAAGACTGGACACGGGCTCCTGGCCTGTGGTTTCCTGAGCAGCGGGGGAAGGACAGAGACAAATGGGGGTGGGCAGAGGAGGCTTCACCAAATCTGATTTCTTTTTTTTTTTAATTTTTTTTTTTTAAAACACGACAGAAAAACTACAAAAAAAGTTAACATTCCCCAAATCTGAGTCGTGGGTTTTAAATGAGCCCGTCATATCGTATAGCTGGTGCTTGTCTGCATTTCGGAGTATTTCTTCACTTAAACGAGGGCATAGCTGACGCAGCTGAGGCAGTGGCCCGGCTCTGCAGAGCACTCGCGGGATGACCTGCCTCCCTGTCCCTCCAGCTCCCCAACCTTCCAGTCTTCCACGTCTCCAGAAAGCACTTCTTCCACCCGACCATCTTCTGAATGGACCATGACCAGGTATCTAGGTGCCCCGTGGAAAAATCTCATTCGTTTTATTTCTAACGTTGACTATATCCCATAAGAAAAAGATTATTCCAACACTTTATTAAGGTATAATCTGCATATTGTCAAGTACTTCCATTAAGTGTGAAACTCCATGAATTTTAGTGAATTCACCGAGTAGTGCAACCACCACCATTACTATGCGGTTTACCAACATGCCCATCACTCCCGAGAGATCCTCTTGCTGGTGTAGAGCTAACCCTCGTTCCCGTGCCTGGCTCGGGCAAGCGCTAATCTGCTCTGTGTCTCTTACTCTGGCCTCAACCAGACATCTCATCACTAAACCAGACAACACAGGATATTTTGCCCCTGGCTCCTTTCGCTCACATGGTTTAGAGGCCTCCCCCTGTTACAGCAGGTTCCTGCGTCTTGTTCCTCCCAATAACTGGACCCGATACACTAATTCTGATTCCCCACGCACCAAAGGACACTTGGACATTTGGAGGGCCTTTGCCTTCTGGTTGTGAACGTGCACGAGCAAGTCTTTGTATGAACGTATGTTGTTGTGTTCTCCGCTTTGGGAAGGTACTTAGGGATAAAATGACTGGGTCACCTGCTAGATTGAAGACAAAAACAAAAGCCAGGTCTTGCGTAGGACTTCCACATCTCTGCGTATCCACAGAGGACCATGTTGGCCCAAGACTGGGGTTTATTAACTTACCAGCCATTGTGTCTCAATCAGTTTAAAAGGGGGACAGCAAAAAAAAAAAAAAAAAAAGAAAAAAAGAAAGAAAGAAAGAAAAGAAAAAAAAGAAAAAAATTTAAAAAAGGGGGAACAGCTGCTACTATGCAGTTAATATGGCTTTCAGAGCCACTATCTCAGAGACTTTGGGGGATGCATCACATGCTGCACTTTAAAAATTTTCTGGGTTAATTTATAATTCTGTTTTGTTAACATGTATTTGTTTATAGACTAGTCTGTAGTCTATAATCTACTTGTTCCCTTAATATAACATCATACACATTTCCGGCGTTGCTGGGCACCCTTTTCAATTGCTGCTTAAAATTCCAGTGAATAGACTTGATATTTACTTAATGATTCTACTATAAATGCATATTCAACTTATTTCCCGTAAAAAACTACGACAAAAGCTTCCAACGGCATCTTTGTGCAAGCAGCTATCCCATGTTTCTAGATAATCTTAGCAAAGGAACATCCCAACGCAGCTCCCCAGTTAAAATAAATGCGCACTGAATGGCTTTTGACCTCTGGTGCCAAATTGCTTTCCAAAAGGTCTGTGAGGGTTTGTGCCTGCTACTGGCAAGGTCTGAATGCCGGTTTCATTGCATCCTCGCCAGCACTGGGTATCACCTTTTCCAAGCATGGCTTTCCTGAAATTCTCTTTTTTCTCGGTCACAATGAATCAGCATAGAAAAAAAAACAACCTGAGGTCTCCTGTCTCCTTTTCCTAAAACTTACGTCAAATCTGCAACTACCTTTTGGTACGCAGCTCTCAAAAAGGGAATATTTTCTTAGAAAAGCTCACATTCTTTCTTAGGCATGTGTCTTTTCCTTTTCTTTCCATTTGCTCTATCCTCGTGCCCCACCTCCAGCTTGCCTTCTGGAGAGATCTGCATCCTGGGCTGAGGTCAACAATATATCTGTCATCCCATCTTCTCAGTCGGATAGATCTTTCCCAAAATCTAACTCTGTCAGGAAGGGTCCACTCAGAAAGAAAATTGCCAGGAGGATGGCATTGCCCATTTTCTCTTCAGGTGCTAAGCAGACAGTGGGGCAGGCAGATCGCTTCCTTAATATGAGTCGCGTGTCGGGAATGGCCGTCCTGGAGCCCTGATTGATAATAGGGCCCCTCGGTGCTCCTTGAGGTGGCTGGCAGCGGCCCCAGCAACTGTGGCTTTCTTTAAAGGCCACCCAGCAACTCGTGGTGGTATTACACATCGATGGCTACTGACACAGGACATGTCTAAGCCACAACGGCTGGGCAGTTCAGTGGGAAGCTCCAGCGTCACCTCTCAGCTCTCAGCAGGCGGACCTCATTACAAGTTCTTGTGGGAGCATCTCTCTAGAATTATCAGGAGGCACATCTGGACAGTGACCAGGGGCTCACCGTCTATAAACTCAGCAAGTGCCACTCCTGCAGCTCCCCGCCCCCACCTGAACACCACTCCCTTCTGGTAACTCCCCAGGGTAGGTGTCTGCAACAGTCATAGCCAGGGCACGGCCCTCACCAGAGGGGACACTCCTGTTCAGCAGCAAAGGACATGCTTAGCACCTTTGACCTCTAAGGCTTTCCAAGGCAAAGAGGAAAGTCATTGCAACAATGACCATCACCCAATTTTGTAAGTACTTGCAAACCCCAACAGCAAGATTAGACAACAGCTAATGACAGTGGGGTCCTGGAGTACATTCAAAGAGGGGAAAAAAAAATAGGAGGAATGTGTAATAGGAAACTGTTATTTTTTGAATACCCATTAAGAGATAGGCAGGGGGGACGCCTGGCTGGCTCAGTGGTTGAGCATCTGCCTTTGGCCCAGGGTGTGACCCCGGAGTCCTGAGATCGAGTCCTGCATCGGGCTTCCCTCAGAGAGCCTGTGTCTCCCTCTGCCTGTGTCTCTGCCTCTCTCTCTTTCTCTGTGTCTGTCATGAATAAATAAATACAATCTTTATTTAAAAAAAAAAGAGAGAGAGATAGGCGGGGTTTCTGGAACATCTTCACAGACATTATATCTCTCTGCACACAGGAAGGCCCGCCCCTTGCCCCGGCTCAGGCCCTGTGTCCCTGCACATCACTACTGTCTGATTTAGTTCTCGTTAGGGGGCGACAAGCCTGCCCAACAAAGTGAAATGGGTAATGGGACTTGAGGTCAAGGTTGGTGAGTCTCAATTAATCAGAAGCAAGACCTCGGGGTCAGAGGAAGCTGGTGTGACATTATCAAAGTCTACAGCCCCATGGCAGACAGCCAGACATCAGTCAAATAAGAAGCTTCATCCAGGGGAGCTAAAAAAGATAAAAGGTAAATGCCAACCACCCCTTTAGCCCGCTTAAATGTTCACCATGTGTGAGATAAAAAAAGACATTTGGGACGCTGCCGTCATTCCGTGCCCTCACAGTCAACTGGAGCGTCGGCCTGCGAAAGCACAGTGCGTCGTGTCTCCCAGCACCCAGGCATGATGGCCCTATTAGTGGCCACCAGTAAACAAACAAATCATGTAAAACTTCCTGCTCTGTTTGCTTCACCAAATTGCTGTTGATCTTCCTTTTTCCACCGCGGTACCTGAAAATCTACTTCCCACCATGTCATGTAGAGACAATCCTGGGCTGTTCGAACTCTGTCTCTATCACTTTCCATTTTCGGGGCCTTGAGAAAATCAAGGAAGCTCCCAGGGCTGAGGACCCTCTGTTGGTAACACAGTGATGACTGGTGATCCCAGGTAGACCACGCGCGTAAAGAACCCAGAACTGAGCAAAACGGGAGCTAGAGCTGCTGTGGTGCTGTGGGGTCATTCTATCCCGGGAGGGCCGTCCTCTCCGACGAAGGAGGAAGCCAAGGTGCAGAGAGGAGATCACAAAGCCACCTGGGGAGAACCAGGACTGAGTGTGAAGCTTCCCTCGCACAGTCATGAATCTTCTTCAGGCAGAACAAAAAATAGTGCTGGTTCCAGCCCAGTGAGTAAGAGATGCTGTGATTTTGAAAAATGCATTCAAAAGCCATAAGAGAAAAAGCCAAAAAATAAAACTTGCGTTGTATAGAGTTTTGAAAGAATCCCTTGTACTCTGTTTTCCCACATGTAAGATTAAGGTTTTGTTTTTTTTTTTTTTGAGGTGATGAAAATGTTCTAAGATTGACCGTTGTAGGGATCCCTGGGTGGCGCAGCGGTATGGCGCCTGCCTTGGGCCCAGGGCGCGATCCTGGAGACCCGGGATCGAATCCCACGTCGGGCTCCCGGTGCATGGAGCCTGCTTCTCCCTCTGCCTGTGTCTCTGCCTCTCTCTCTCTCTCTCTCTCTGTGACTATCATAAATAAATAAAAATTTAAAAAAAAAGATTGACCGTTGTATAGATGTTGTATGTGTCTGTGGATTGTGCGCAGTGGATGGATTGTACAGCATGGGAATCGTATCTCTCGAAAGCAGTGAAAAACAAAAGGGTTCAAGTAGGTAAAACTAACATTCCTTCCAGCCACATGAAAAAAGACAAGAAATAGTCTGAGCTTGAAATTGAGGAGGTTACATCCACGTGGACCTCATCTAGCTAGGTGATGTTGGACAGATGACCTAACCCAGCTGGACCTCCGCCTCCTGCATCAGTGAAAAAATGCTACCATGAAGGTGGTCTATACCAGGAAGGCCCAGGGGTTCGGTGAGTATGTGTGACAAGGCCTGGCACTCAAAAATATATATATATTAATTTTTTATGATATTAAAATCCTGAAATATTAAGGAGTTAGATGCATGGCTATTTTTTTAAAGGTTTTATTTATTTATTTATTTATTTATTTTATTATTTATTTTGTTTTTTTATATTTTTTTATTTCATTTTTATTTATTTAGAGAGAGATAGAGAGTGAGAGCAGCGGGAGGTGAAGGGGGAGAGGAAGAGAATCCTAAGCAGGTTCCATGCCCAGCACGGAGCTGGACTCCAGGCTTGATCCCATGACCCTGAGATCACGACCTGAGCCGAAATCAAGAGTCGAAGGCTTAACCAAATGGGCTATCCAGCCACCCCGACTGTGACTATTTAAAAATCAAGAATATTTCCTAAAAATGAGTCTTTTGCGCTCTCTGGTGTACAAAGCAGCCAGAACGTCATACACAGACATGCACATTTTTCCTCAAGAGTTGGGTAGGGGACTGGGCTGCGTGCTTGGCAACATGCTCCATTTGTTGCATCGGAATTTAGATGCAACCAAGAATTAGGATCATGCAAAGGAACATTCCTCAGATCTTCTAAATAGAAATGGAGGTATCAGAAGGCAGGGTGGATTGCATTTGCGCGTTCTCCATATCAACATGGCCCTCGTGTGGCCTTGACCGGAAGGAGAGTTTGCTCCCGGCCTAGACCATGGCTTTGAAACCTGCTGTTGGCTTCCCACCCCTCTTCACTGTTAGGCGAGTGGCTTAATCACTCCAAGATTCACATGCTTGTTTGCAAAATGCTTGCTATGATGCTCATCCTACAGAACGATGATAGAAAATAAAAGAAATATTACGCACACGCACACACACACACGCACACACACACGCACACACGCACACACTGCCCGGCACTAGATTATATGCCCACCGATGTTTGCTTTCTTCCCTCTCAATAAAAATGCAGAAGTTGGCCATCAGGTACTCGCTGGTTTATGGGGCATCGTAGGGACCCAACCGCCTTATGTTGGACTGATCTGGCTTTGCACCCAGGTGTGTGGAGTCTGATTTTAGGTTCTTTCCCGGAACTGCATCTTACCGATCGGGGAATGAAAATCACAGTTCCTGAGAAATCTGATGAGACGGCGAGGAGCTAGGAGCCCCCCACCCCCTTGTCGCCGCATCCAGGCTTCAGGGTGGGCGAGGGCCCACCGCGTCAAGGAGGCGCTAAGCGCAGGCAAGAATTTCCACTGCCGTTCCAGGCATCTCCGCCCCTTGGCTTTCCTTTTCTTCAATCCTCACGGGAGAAAAACATAAAAACTCCCCAACCCTTCAAATCTTTATATCTTTTACTGAGGTTGCTAAACTGTCCTTTTTTTTTTTTTCTTTTCTGTGTAGATATGAAAAAGATATGGTCTTGCCTCTGGTGATATTTGCTCTGTGGGAGAGGAGCTGAAATAACATTCGGGACGCAAAGAGACTGCAAATGACTGGAGCCCTTTGACAATCCCCGCCTGGGCCTGGGTTCGCTCTGGGAAGGAAAGCCTGCTGGCAGGCCCAAGCCAGGCCTGGCCAAACCCGGCCCCGGGGCTGCAGATTTCCACCCGAGGCCAGAGCCCTCCAAGGAATTTCTGGGGCCAAGGGCACCGAGCAGCAGGCCTACCAGCGAGGCAGGCTTAACTTGGCTCCAGCCCCTGAAAGGCTCTCAATTTATTCTGAGCACACCAGCTCCCGTTTTCAAGAGCTGGGTTGGAAAAGAAGAACGAAATCGTTATTTAATACAGTAGCTGTGATCAGCAAAGATGGAACAATTACTGTGCTTTTTATTTTTCAAAGCTCTTGACTAAGCGTGATGGCATCTCCTCCCACCTGCGAGCCACCCTCGGTGCCTGCTGTCCCCGAGAAGGCAGGGAGGCTCCGAGGCGGTGCGGGCCGTGGGCCAGGGGAGCGTGGGGTGTGGCCCCCAGCCCCTGCCACCTGCACGGCGCCCCCACCCAGCCGCAGCCTCAGAGGCTCCCCTGCAGGGCTCATGAGCAGAGGGCGGGTAATCGGTGACATTAGATTAGATCGATGACATTAGAGACGCGCACTGGAAAACCACAGGGCCCCGTGCCAGCTGGGGCGGGAGCCTGACCCTCTCGCAGTTGGGAAAACACCTCCAGGTGTCAACGGCTCTGGCCAGGGGGCTGCTCACAGAGCACCCAAACCAATATCCCATCCCCTCTGGAGTGTGAAAGGCCTGATGGGTGTGGGGCCCAGGGCCCGAGGAGCAGTTAGCATTTTGCACTTTCTACAGGCAATAGAGGAAATGGCACCAAGTCCCTCTGGGCCTACGCCAAGGGTGAGCAGCCAACAGGTCAGAGGCCGCGAGCCTCGCTGCTGCCCCCAGGGTCTTCGCTGCATATGACAATAATGATACATAAATGAGACCACTTTCGTTGAGCTCCTGGAGCCCTGGGAGTCTAGTGCAATGCTCTTCTCACCACCACCCTGCCCGGGAGGTGCCTCCCGAGGTTGACATGACCTTGGAAATTAATAGCTCTTCTGTGCAAATGGGAGGAGCATGGGGCATGAGGTGGGCTGGGGGTGCATGTTGACAAGGTCTCCAATGAGGAGCTGGCACTGAGCGGGGGCAGCCAACAGGTCTCTGGGTCGCTCTGTAGGGACCGTCATGGAGCCTGGAGCTCAGCCAAGGAGCACCCCAAGTCACCCTCCACTCACGGCAGAGCTCGAACCCAGATCCAGTGCTGGGGTCCACAATGGGGCTGCACACACCCCTGGTGGGAGATACTAGGGAGACACTAGCAACGTCTCCCATCTAAGAGCAGAGAACAGGGCCCCTGTGGGGCTCAATGGTGGAGCATCTGCGTTCAGCTCAGGGCGTGATCCCGGGGTCCCAGGATCGAGTCCTGTGTCGGGCTCCCCGCAGAGAGCCTGCTTCTTTCTCCCTCTGCCTGGGTCTCTACTTCTCTCTGTGGGTCTCTCATGAATAAATAAATAAAATCTTTAAGAAAAAAAAAAATAAAAGCAGAGAACATAACGGACCTGAAGTGATGGGTTGTCCCCGTGCCAGGAGGAAGCCCTACTCCAGGAGCCCCAACTTCTATCTCACGTTCACAGTGCCAGACATCCCTGTCCCCAAGGCAAAGACAAGTGGCCTGGAGTCCTCACCCCTGTCCCCAGCCTGGCCCGGACTAGAAGCCCAGTCATCCAAAGGCATGGGCCTCACCCAGAGGGTGGCGAGGGGTCGCGGGAAGAACAGCCTCTTTTCCAGGGGTTGCAGTTGAAGAGTCTCTACCAGCAACATCTCTTGCCCCCAGTACTGGGGTGTCAGCTGATTTGGGGCCACGCAGAGCAGCGAGTGGAATATTCAGGAGACCTGACTTTAATGCAATTTTATTTTATTATTTTCAAGTTTTTATTTAGATTCCAGTTAACATATATGGTACATTGGTGTCAGGCGTAGACTTGTGACTCGTCACTGACATGTAACACGCATCTCACCACAAGGGCCCTCCTGAATCCCCATCCCCCATCTAGCCCCCGCCCCCCACCCAGCAGCCCTCTGTAGTTCACAATCTCTTGTGCTTTGCTTCCCTCTCTCTTTTTTTAATGTGATTTTAAACCCGTAATTCTGGCGTGGCCTTCAAACACACACCTGAACTCTCCCAAAAATCGTCTAAGCCACTCAATGCCTTAAAACATGTTATCGTTCCGCTGAGACGGGGTAAGACCCACTGCTGTAGGTCACTACCCAGAGTGGCTGCTAACTGTGGATTTGTTGAGCGAATGATTAATACGGATCAATGGTTGATTGTCAAGGTCTTGGTTTCCCTTCCCCTTGACCTTGTCAAGTCAATGGCAGGTGAACGTAGAACCGTATTTATTTCCTTTTCATGTTCCTCTTCCCCAATCAGCAGCAGAAAATAATTTTGAAGCTCCTGGTAATACCAGTCACTGGTTCAACGTCCCATCTTTCTGAGAAAAACTTAATAGGACTCCCGTATTACTATGCCAAGCACTGTTCCTCACCCTGGCACTCTTCTTACTAAGGTTCCTAAATCCCCGGGGTTTTCGCCCATTTCTCACAGGGCAGGAGCAGGGAGGCAGAGGGGGTCTATTCAGCGCGATGGGACAGGGACTTTCTCCAGCCTACCCGCACTTCAGCCAGACCCATGTGGGGAGATGCTGAGGCCTGCCGTTGGCCCCTCACCCCGAAGCCTACGTGACATGCGGCTTGGTCTTGGGTGCTGAGCTGGACGGAGCGTAGTCTCGGGTGGGTGCCATCCCGGAATCACTTGACCAAGTGCCCTGCAGCCTGCACTGGGGAGACCCTCTTCCTGCCCTGAGAGGCTGGAGCTAACAAGAAGAGCCCACCTTCTCATGAGGCCCCCAGGCCCTTCACCCTAAAGAAACTGCATGCAAATTAGCTCCTCAGGGGACAGGTGGTGGTTCGGGGTCCCTCTCATTGGGGTAGATTTGTCCTGTCCATACACCATCCCATCCTCATGCCCGGGCGCTCCTGGTGCCTCTCCAATTCCAACCTCTGAAGAGGTGCCCTGGATCCTCCTTGCCTCCAGCTCCAGGTCTAGAACCACCTGTGGAGTGGGCCGTGGCAGCAGAAATCAGAGGTCTTCCAAGTGAGGTCAGAGGACCAGCAGCCTCTGCAGCATCTGGACACTCGTGTAGAAATACAAATCGTGCTCCTCACCCAGACCTACAAAGTCAGGGACTCGGGTGAGTTCAGCAGCCTCCGCCGCCATAGCCCCCCGGGGGTGGCTGCCCCTCCCCAGAGCTTGAGAACCCCAAACCTAAATCACCACTAGCCTGTTTCTCTAGTGCCTGGACCCCAACATGGACATGGCTCTGTCACAAAACCTCTTTTTCAATTTCCACTTTGCCTGACTGCAAAACGGTTTCCACACCTTGCATCTCGGTGATAATCAGAAGAGAGCGGCTCCTTGGGTTTGGTTCCATCTGAACTCGGCTGTGCAGGCTGCTCCCCACTGTGTGCGTGCATGTGTGTGCGTGTGCATGCATGTGTGAGTGCGTGTGCATGTTACACAATGCCACGAAGGAGAGAAAAGCACTATCTTACACTCGTGTCCCATACTCTTGCCGCGAATAACCGTCTCAACCTCCCCCAACGACATCTTAACGACCACACCTGAGATGCCCCTTTCTGCTTAGTCCAATGGCCAAGCTGACCCGAGTCTTAACAGTGGGTCCCGGATAGCACCAGGGTGCTCAGGATGTTGTCCAAGCACCAAGAGATCTCCCAGGGAGAGTCTGCACCTGAAAAGATCTCCCTTCCCACTTTTCTTTCCAGGTTCTCTTGAGATCTGTCCTCTCCTTCCTTTTGCAGAATTAGGGATATGAGTAGAGGTGGGGGTAAGAGAGGAAAAGGGAGTGACCCTGACGACGGCTCCTCCACACGCACTTTCAGACTTCCCCGCCTGGTGGAGAAGGGCGCTGGAGCTCCTTGCCCGGCTGGTCACGGGAAAGAGCGGAGGGGTGCCCTGGATATGCCTCAGGATGAGATACACAAGGACAGTGGAAAATGAACAGGACAGAGGCCAAATCCATTTAAAAGGGAAAATGGGACTCAGATGTGTGTAGGTGGGTGTTGGGGTGACCAGTGCGAGTCACCGACGTCCCAAGATTGACGTGTCTTCCGCTGGACGCCCTTGGTGCTGTCCTCATGGTGCAGAGTGGGCCCAAGATGACCTTAAACTGCAACATGAGACACTATATGGGAACAGAAAAAGTTGAAACAAGCCTTTTGGAACTTGTAGCTGCACATGGAAAGTACAGAGAAAAACAATTGGAATCATTTCAGGCTTTGAAAACTTATAATTACAGGTGAGTGGCTATTATGTTATTGGAACAGCCATTATAACTGAAAGGTACAATTTGAGATAATATATGTGAGGACATTAATACACCATCAGATTTTTACAGCATGAGCATCACAATGCATCCAATTTCAAATTAAAGGTTACCTTCCTGGGTTTTTTCCTTCATTCTCTGCCTCTATTTTTAAATAGACCGTTCATGTGAACTAATGGCATCATTTCTCCAAAAAAAATCATGATAATTTTTGGTTGTGCATCTTTCACTACCATTTAAAAGTCACTAGGTCTTTAGCATTTTAGGAAAATAACAAATCAAAATTACCCATCAGTACATTCTCCACATGACTGTCACCTCTGAGTTACTTTTTGCTAATTGAATAGAGCTATGGCACGGATAATCCAGATGGAGGGCCATATAGGAATCATCTTTATTTACACTTAGAATTTACATATAAATGGAAACATGTTGGGTGTTTCGGAGGGCCTTGAACACTAGATGCAGGGGCTCAGCGAGCAGCACAATAAATGTGAATAACTAAAGGGCCAAGGGAATTCGGTCCTCGACTCCATCACCTTGTCATGAGGCCACAACCTTAATATCCCTGAGCCTCGGCGACCTACCATGTGACTGGCCTGGGGATGATAATGATCGACAATGGAAACCCTCAGACAAAGATGAGGGGCCAGGAGCAACGCAAGGACGCACGCAGCCCGAGGTGCGAGAGCATCTTCCACATGAGGGCCGGCTTCTTTTGGCCACATTCCCCTAGCAAGGCCACACGGTCACTGTGTGAGCTGTAACTGAGTGAAGATCCCACTGTAAGATCCCATAGATCTCTTCCTCACTCCCACAGGGATTTCTGTGCCTTGCTGGCCCTTCTCAACTGCCCTAGACAGCCCCTTGCTGAGTGGTTGCCTGTTCACTTATGGATATAATTGAAAAATTAATGCCAGCAGCCCAACGCTTGCTTGAGTGCTTAGTTTGACACTTGGGTGAGTTATAGGTCAACTTCCTATGTGTCCATCCCCTTGGCTGGCTTGGATCCCAGGTCATTGGGAAGACATCTACCTCACCTCAGTGCTTGGCCTGCTTTAAATCCTTTGTTAAACTTTTTAGAAATTTTTCAGAAATTTTTTCAGTTTTTTTAAGTTTTTATTTTAATTCCAGGGTCTGTTTTTTTTTTAATATTATACTTATTTATTCATGAGAGAGACAGAGAGAGAGAGGCAGAGACACAGGCAGAAGGAGAAGCAGGCTCCATGCGGGGAGCTTGATACAGGACTTGATCCCAGGACCCTATATTCATGCCCTGAGCCAAAGGCAGATGCTCCACTACTGAGCCCCCCAGGAATCCCTTAATTCCAGTTTTTTTTTGTTTTTTTTTTTTAATTTTTTAAATTTATTTATTTATGATAGTCACACACAGAGAGAGAGAGAGAGAGAGGCAGAGACACAGGCAGAGGGAGAAGCAGGCTCCATGCACCGGGAGCCTGATGTGGGGTCGATCCCGGGTCTCCAGGATCGCACCCTGGGCCAAAGGCAGGCGCCAAACCGCTGCGCCACCCAGGGATCCCCCTTAATTCCAGTTTTAATGAATATAAAGTGTTATGCTGGCTTCAGATGTACAATCTAGTGATTCAGCACTTCTGTACAACACCCGGTGCTCATCACAAGTGCCCTCCTGAATCCCCCTCACCTGTTTCACCCATCCCCCCACCACTTCCCTCTCATAACCACCAGTTTGTTCTCTATAGTTAAGAGTCTATTTCTTGGGGCCCCTGGGGGGCTCAGTGGTTGAGCATCTGCCTTTGGCTCAGGTTGTGTCCCCGAGGTCCTGGGACCGAGTCCCACATCGGGCTCCCTGTGAGGAGCCTGCTTCTCCCTCTGCCTATGTCCCTGTCTCTCTCTCTCTGTGTCTCTCATGAATGAAGAAATAAAATATTTTTTAAAAAAGACTCTATCCCTTGGCCTCTCTCTCTCTCTCTGCTCATTTGTTTTGTTTCTTAAATTCTTGGCATGTTAGCTATGCCATTTCAGATTGTCAATGCCCTCAGTCTCCAACTCCCCTCCTCAAAAATCGATGAAGAACAATATATGTGCTTCCTTGATAATTATGTAAACACAAGCATAAATAAAACTGTCTTTTACGTTTTCATTTATTTCTCATGTGTTCTGGAGTTGCCTGAAGTACCTAGTTTGTTCTAGGTTTAGCTCAGAGACTAACATCCAGAAACTAACTCGCTTTCTCTAGTGACTTTCTCAGAGACACCACTGGATTATATGCTGTTGGAGCAAGTGAAATAGAAATGTGGCAATGACAGATTTTATTATATAAGCCAGCAACAGGAAACCAATCTAAATAAAAGCAGAGGACGGCTTGAGAATAACACTGATTATAAATGATTACGAATGAAAATGGCCTTAAGTTGCAAGTTTATGGAATACATTGTTTTCTCATGAAATCAAATATAAGAAGCCCAAGTTGATTTATGATAATCTGAGATTTTTATGTAAAAGTCATCTCATGCCCAGATGTATAACATAATTCTGAAAGTAATATTAAAATTGCACTGTGCACGGTTTTCCTTGAGCTGTGTCAAGTGGCTACAGAGTGGTGAGCATTTTCCCATCACAAAAGAACAGCTTACACATCTCAATTTATGAAGATCAAAGTCAGAGACAGAGTCAGCCTAAAAAAACATGATGTGGGATACTATTTCAGGATATTGTAGACACTGGCTACAGAGGTATGTTGGGGGTGCACACCAGTCGGCACGTTTGTTATTTGATGGGAGGGTGTATTTTGTGAATTTATTATTATCATTGTTATTATTATTGTTATTATTAATTATTTTAAAATAATCATATATTACATAGAAAGCATAGTTTTCCAAACAAAAATGTTATGACTCCCTACCTTCTGACACATCTGTTCATTTTCAATATGAAGCCACAATATGGAAGGGAAAAAAAGTTCTGGACAAGTATTTAACCTTTCCTGTGTGTGTCATGAGTGACACACTTACCAAGAGATAGGTTCTTTGCTTGTGCCAATTGTATGGATCCCGCTAACAGGATCCAGGTCTCAGGTGTTCATCAGTGTCTCTCAGTCACCTTCTCTGTGTCATGCATTATGGAATACAGACTGTGATGGTCCCTATTAACTCTATTCTTTTTTTTTTTTTAAGATTTTATTTATTTGACAGAGAGAGAGAAATTACAAGCAAGGGGAGTAGAAGAGAGAGAAGCATTGGGCGGGGAGCCTGATGCCCCGATGCCGAGCTCAATCCCAGAACCCTGGGATCATGACCTGAGCCTAAGGCAGATGCTTAACCGATTGAGCCAACTGGGCAATGATTTTCTTTTTGATTTTCTCTGTAAGTGTGAGTGGCCATTGAATCTCCAGACTCAACATTATTTCTGGGTGTGTCTGTGAAGGTGTTTAGCATTTGAATCCATGGACTCAGTAACCACCCTCCTCAGTGCTGTGGGCACCATCCAACCTGTCCCTGCCCTACTGCATGAGCTGAGACACCTCTCACCTGGGATTTATACCCCTGACTCCTCTGATTTTCGGGCCTCTGAGCCGGGACCAAATCGCACCACTGGCTATCCTGAGTCTCCAGCTTGCACATAACAGTTTGGAGGACACCTCAGCCTTCGTCATACACATCAGTGTGTCAGCCAGTTCTTCCCAGCAGAAAAATAAATAAGAAATTACACTATCAGTTCTGTTTCTCTGGAAAACTACACTTAAACGGAACCTCTGTCCCCAGGGAGAAGACTATTAAATTCTCTCCTTTCTCCAACAATTCTGAAGATGAGACATTTTTGTTCCCCAAACCTTTAAATGGGAGAGTCTTTCCTAACCACAGTTGCATAAAAATAGTCTGTAGAAGTGGCAAAGATTGTTCACAGGGTCACTGAGTTGTGATTCACATACTCTTTAAATGTGGACTTTGATTCACACGTGGCATTCCATTTTCAGAACGCATTTCATAAGCAATATGGCAAAGTTACAGAAATACTTTCAAAGCATGTGCATTCATAATGTGCAAATAACTATGGTGCAAATTAGCTGAATTATTCATCGAGGTGCAGTGCCAAACAACATTATCTGGACTTGAATTCCTTGCAGGTTTGGTTCATTTTTCAAAAACCAGAATTGACAGTTCCTTATGATGCCTGAGTGCACACTGAATCCATGTCTATATAATGCTAAACCATTAGTGGGTAAAAGAAAATATTCAGCCAGCCATCCCCCATGATTCTCTGTACAAAGCCTAACAACACATCTGGATGAAAACACTCGGTTGATTGATTACAATGTTAGGGTTAAACCTGGGAAACAGGACACATTTTTGACAGTTGTATAGAATGTAAGTCAAATTCCTTGGTTCTATGTGAGTAAAGAGGCCAAGGGGAGTCGAGTGCTTTACCCTGACTACATCTCTGAGGGCCAGGTGAGCTGTAAAGTCAGGGCATTGTCACCCTGTACAGACCCACCCTCTATTTGCTTGAGGTCTTTGTAAGAGGAAAACCATTGATTTGGTATAGGAAATTCCTTCAAAGTGAAACTAAGTCCTTTTCTAACAATTATCACATAAAACTATTTGCAACTAGTGTTTCATGTTTCAAGAGAAGCATCTTGCCGAAAATGCATGTCAGGGGGTGACACCACCATGTTGTAGGGTCCAATTCTCGTCCTGATTTCCTTATGTGTGAGATTTATGTAGTGCCTGAATTCACACTCAGCCTGATAACCTCCCTCCCAACCCTCACCCTGGGATTGGGGGCCTACAGGACTCAATAAACGAGTCTCTAGAATAAACTGTGGTATGGTAGGTTGTCTTTCAAGACGGCCTCCAACAACTGCTCACTGTCCCCATTGGGCATGTCGCTGTCTTTTTCCACAAATTGCAGTGGGCTTCTGAGTTGACACTTTTCCAGTTTTAGGTTTAACAGGCCTGACAGCATTCACTGTACTCTCTTGGGTTCTGGTCTCTACACTCCAAGGAAGCAAGTCAAGACCACAAGAGGACAACAGGTGCTTGAGGTAGCACCACTGTGAGACACGTGAGTGAGGCCTTTTTGAAAGTCCCAGACCCCGTGGAACCTCCAGTGGATTCTGGAGACATGAGCAACCCCAGCCAGTGCCACGTGGAACAGAAGGACTGCTCAGCGGGGCTCAGTAAATTCACAGAATTATGAGTATAATAAAAGACTGGTGTTTAATCTACTCAGTTTGACATTGTTATGCAAAAATAGGTGACCGAAACAAAAAGCATCCAAGTGTCAGAACATAACACATGTGTTTTTTTTTTTTTTCAAGGACTTTATTTGTTTATTCATGAGAGACACAGAGAGAAAGGCAGAGACAAAGGCAGAGGGAGAAGAATGTTCCCTGTGGAGAGCCTGATGCAGGACTTGATCCCAGGACCCCAGGATCATGACCTGAGCCAAAGGCAGATGCTCAACCACTGATTCACTCAGGTGCCCCCATGTGAGGTATTTTTGGTAACTTTTACTTTGAGACTTCTCATTCAGAATTGCCATGCCACATGAAAGACTTGAGCCAGGGGTTCCTCCAATTATGTTATAAATTGTTCTGAGACAAGATAGGGAAAAGCTGTCTCCTAGACACTAAAATGTACCTCCATGTAACAAAGATAGGGGAAGGACCCTTTAGGGGGGACATGCGGAGAAAAGAAGAGAAAAGCCTAGTGAGAGTGCTCTAGATTTTAGCCTTATGATGCCACAGATAATCCAATCAGTGAAAGCTTCCATCCGGCTCCCTGTTTCTCACCATCCCATGCTAGGAAGTTACCAGTGCAGGTGCCAAAATCCATCACATATGTCTTTTTGGAGCTTGATCCTCAAGGGGTGAGAACATTGATAGTGCACGTATCACCATTAACTACACAAAAAAGTGCAGTTTTGCACCTTCCTTTTCCTAATGGACAAGGCTAGAGAGGTGTTGGGTTGTCACCCCACACAATGAAGTGAGATTGTCATGCACGCTTATGTGCTTTCTTATGTCTGGTGCCATTTGTGCCCAGCATATAATATATGCCATGGCTCCAATCATGTTTCCTCCTCAATGGTGTCCTTTTGCAGCTCACTGATTATATAGCAGGCCAAATTTTACAATGGCTACTTATGCAAGTTTCAGAGAGCCAGAGATGATATTGAAATGTGATCTATATCAAGCTTAATGTTCCATTTCATAGCAATTTAAAATGGGAAAAACGATATGCCCGTAGTCCCAATAATCTTGAACTCTCAGCTATCCTATAATGTGACAGTCTTTTCTAATCAGTGAGCAATGGGCAGATGAACTCATCAAATGAGAACCCCAGAGATTGTCAAAGCCAAACCTGCCCCCTTCAACAGCGACCAAGGGAAACACCATTGGTTCTTTATCCAGGGATAAAAACAAAACAAAAACAAAAACCAGAAGACATATGTGCAGTGCAAAAGAAGCTTTTTAAAGAATTTTAGAAAGAGAGAGAGAGCACAAGCAGGAGGTGCAGAGGAGAGGGAGAGAGAAGCTCAAGCAGACTCCAGGCTGAGGGCAGAACCTGTCTCAGGGCATGGAGCCCAAGGCAGGACTCCGTCTCACAACCCTGAGATCAGGATCTGAGCTGAAACCAAGAGTGAGACGCTTAACCAACCTCACCACCCAGGCACCCTTCCAAAGAAGCTTTGAGCAGAGGAGACAATAGGACTGAGATCCAGTCTTTCATTTATTAAACTTTCACTTAGTGTCCCTATTGTGCTGTGTGTGGGTGTGTGTCGGGAAGACAGGCGATGAGAATTCTCTTGAATAAACATTGTCCTTCCCTTTGAAATTCTCATCAATTGGGGCTGGTCATTTAAGAAGCTAACAGTGAAAGATTATGTCAAGTTTTATAATTCAATTCAGAGAACAAATGACCAGCTTTGTACTGGCATTGGGCACTCTTTAAAAGGGTCTAAAGATATGGAAATTTTAAACCTTTACAACACACTGTAATGCAAGCTTAACCCAGGCAGACACAGAGCACTACAGGAGCATAAGGAGGGACTGCTACATCAGCCTGCAGAAATCCAGAACATTTTCCTTGTGGAAGAGACATATGTTCTAGGTCTTAAAAGAAGAATATTTGGAAATGGTGAGTACAGAATGGAGAAAGAACATACGAGGTGGAGACAACAATGAATGAAAGGGTGTCGTATGCAGATTGGCAACTTAATCCTCATGGCTGCCATCACTCAGGATGGCACAGTATGAATGTGGCAGGTGTTTATGAGGCTGACCACAAAGGACTGAAATGCCACGCGGAAGATCATAGAGTTCCTAGAGACAGCAATGGAGGAAACAAACAAACTCGATATCACGGGCAGACACAGAACACTCTACCCAACAAGAGCCAGATGAAAACATGTTCTTCTCAAGGGCACATGGGGGTCCCTTGTCTAACCCTTGTCCAGGTTAGACCATGTGTTAGGCCATAAATTAAGTCTCAATATATTCAAAAAGACAGAGTATCTTCTCCAACCCCAATAAGATAAAGCTGGAAATCAGTAACACAAAGAAAATTTGAAAATTTGTGCAAATTAAACAATACATTCTTAAGCAACCAGGGCCTGGAAGAAGAAGTCAGAAGGGAAATTAGGAAATATCTTGAGACAATGAAGTGAAAGCACAATATACTAAAATTTATGGGATGCAGCAAAAGCACTGCCAAGGGGGAGATTTATAGTTATAAAAGCTTACATTACAAAAGAAGAAATGTCTAAAATCAATAACCTAACTTCACAACTTAAGGAATTAGAAAAAGAACAAACCATACTGAAAGCTAACAAAGGAAGAAATCAGAAAGATTATGACAGAGATAAATGAAATCGAGACTAGAAAGACAATAGAGAGAATGAATAAAACCAAATGCCGTTCTTCAAATAGACCAAAAAAATTGACAGACTTACTGCTAGATACGAGGAAAAGAGAGAACATGCAAAGTACTAAAATCAGAACAAAAGTGGGGGCATTACTACTGATGATACAAGAATTAAAAATGGATTCTAAAAGAGAACTTTGAGAAGTCGTACTTCAGCACACTGGATAAACCCAGATGAAACGGACAAGTTACCATTTACAAAACCTACCAACACTGAATCATGAGGAAAAAGAGCTTCAAACAGACCTATAACCACTAAAGAAATTGATTCATTAAAAAAAAAACATATTTTATTTATTTATTTGAGAGAGAGAAAGAGACAGAGATAGCCAGAGGGAGCCTAAGCAGGGAGGTGAGGGAGAAGCAGGCTCCCTGCTGAGCAGGGAGCCTGACTCGGGGCTTGATCCCAGGACCCTGAGATCATTACCTGAGCCAAAGGCAGATGCTTAACTCACTGAGTCACCCACATGTCCCTAAAGAGACTGATTCTGTGATCAAAACTCTGCCAACAGGGATCCCTGGGTGGCGCAGCGGTTTGGCGCCTGCCTTTGGCCCAGGGCGCGATCCTGGAGACCCAGGATCGAATCCCACATCGGGCTCCCGGTGCATGGAGCCTGCTTCTCCCTCTGCCTGTGTCTCTGCCTCTCTCTCTCTCTCTGTGACTATCATAAATAAATAAAAATTAAAAAAAAAAAAACTCTGCCAACAAATAAAAGTCCTGGATCTGATGGCTTCACTAGTGAGTTTCTACTAAACATACAAAGAGTACCATCCCTTGTCAGACTCTTCCAAAATATTGAAGAGGAAGAAATACTTCCTAAATCATTCTATGAAAATTACCCCAATACTAAGGCAAGACAAATACATTATGAAAGAAAGAAAGAGAAAAAAAAAGAAAGAAAGAAAGAAAGAAAGAAAGAAGAAAGAAAGAAAGAAAGAAAGAAAGAAAGAAGAAAGAAAGAAAGAAAGAAGAAAGAAAGAAAGAAAGAAAGAAAGAAAGAAAGAAAGAAAGAAAGAAAGAAAAAGAAAACTATGGAATAATATCCCTTAGGAACATTGATATGTTTCAAAATCCTCAACAAATAGCAGGACACTGATTTCAGCAGTATATTAAAAGGATTATATACCATGACCAAGTAGAATTTACTCCTAAATGGGGAGCATATGAAAACCAATCAATGATATGCATCACATTAACAGACCAAATGAACCAAAACAAAAAACAAAAAACAAAACCACACAAATCATCTCAATTGATGCAGAAAACTTTTGACAAAACGTGGTCCTCTGTCATGATAAAACCACTCAACTGAGAATAGAAGGAAGCTATCAGATTTGGTGTCTGATGTGAGCCTGCTTCGTCATAGCCATCCTTTCTCTGAAAACTAGGGGCAAGCTGGTTCTCTAGGGTCTCTGTCATGAGGGCATTAATCTCACTCATGAGGACTGTCCTCATGACCTACTTACCTCCCAAAGGCCCCACTTTCTTATGTCATTACCTTGAGGGTTGAGATTTCAACATATGAATTTTGGGGAAGCGCAAACATTCAAACATAGCAGAACTTGATCTAACATCATCTACAAACAATTAACTCAAAAGATATAAAAGACTTAAACTACACATAAGAACTGAAACTATAAAGTTTTTAAGGGAACACATACGACAAACTTTCATCATTTAAAAACCTTTGTGTATCCAAAGACACTATTGACAGAATAATTTTAAAAAAATTCACTAAAGTAAATAAAATAATTTAAAAAAATAAAATAATAAAATAATTTAAAAATTCACTAAAGTAAATAAAATTATTTACAAATCACATATGTCCTAAAGATTATTAGCCAGAAAATATCTAGAGAACTTAAAACTCAACGAAAACAGATGACCCATTCAATCAGACATTTCCCCAAATATACATGCCCAGTAAGCACATGAAAAAAATGCTCAGCACCACTAATTGTTAGAGAAATGTAATTATAACCACAATGAGATATCACCTCTCACATATTGCTGTGGCTACTATCAAGGGGGAAATAAAGCAAATTATAAGTGTTGACTATTGAGGATATAGGGAATTTGCAACCCTTGTGCACTGTGGGCAAAATGGTAGAGCTACTATAGAGGTCAGTAGGACAGTTCCTCAAAAGAGGAAATAAATAGAGAATTATCACATGGCCCAGCAATTCCACATCTGGGTATATACCCCAAATAATTCAACGCAGGGCCTCAAAAAGATATTTGCAAAAAGGTATTCCCAATAGCTGTAATGTGGAAGCAACCCGAGCGTCCACCAAGGGATGAATCAAGATGTGGAATATACACACTGTGGAAGATTATTTAGCCTTAACGAATTAGGCGCTACACTATGGATGACATTTGAGGATCAGTTGCTACGGGGGGGGGGAGGGGTAGTCATTTTTACTGGGACAGGGTTTCAGCTTTGAAACATGAACAGAGTTCTAGAGATGGATGGTTGTGACGGTTGCACAATATCAATGTCCTCAACACCGCTCAACTGTGCACTTAAAATGATTAAGATGATAAAATTTACGGCATGTATATTTTACTCACACTAAAAAAAAAAAAGAATGTGTTATTCAAAGGAGGGAAAAGCAATGAAGGAGAAATGGAGTTTTGGGGTTTTTGTTTTTGTTTTTGTTTTTTTTTTAAGCATAGAATGAGATGATATTTTTCTGTATTTTGGGAAAATCATTTTCTCAGGATCTGGCCTGGTAACCTTTCCAAGGTGGAGACATGAAAAGGAGCTAGTGAAGACGATCAGAAGTCCAGGGTTTTCCATGAGCTTGAACAGTTACAACCCAAATGAAATTCTCCAGGAGCACCCTGGGTACGGCTGCGTCAGTCTCACGCTCGGGAACACCTTGGCTTGAGAGAAAGAGCTGAGGATCAGGAGCATATGGACGGTGAAGACTGGAATGTGACAGAAATGACTCTCAGAAGGCTCCATGACCATCCCTGGACTTTCTCAGAAGCCAGAGGGAGCGTGCCGACTCCCTGGAATACAAACCCCTTACTAAAGTTTTTTCTGAATTATTCGCTCGGGTTAAATATGTGATTTGATGTGAAATCATGACCCAGTGCTTTTCTAGAAAAGCAGATTTGTAGTAATCTGCAAACACTTACAAATCTGCGGACCACAGCAATTTTCGATAGGAAAACAAATCTGCCGAGGGGCAAGAGTGATCACCTTAATTCTAAAAAGAAAATATCCTATTCGTCTCCACGGCTGTTGCATGTTTGGGAGTAGTGCGACGAGGTTTAGGCAAACACCGTTAGGAAACACAGACCTGCGTAATTTTCCCAGCTGTGTCCAGACTTTAAGAGCTGTAACATTTACTTTTTGGAAACTTCTAATTCTCTCAAAAAGGTGGGAACCAGAGAAATCTTGGCTGCATGTATGGTGGGGAGTTCAGCAGCCTGGAGGCAGAGGCAGCCAGTGTGGGGTGTGCCTTCCAACAAAACCCTTGAGTCCTGGATTTCAGAGCAGGCCTTCGTGGGTCGCCGTCGTGGAAACCCTCCCACGGTGAGCAGTCAGCAGGGTCACGCACGACGCCAGTCCTGGGGAGTCCTGATTGCTCAACACCCTGGCAAGGCCGTGGTTTCTTCGTGTGCAGAGGGTGAGCTGGGCCTCGGGACTCCAGGCTGCGGACTGGGAGGAAGCAGCTAAGACCTACGCAGGGTGCCAGGGCCCAGTGGGGGCTCCTGGGGTCGAGAAGACTATGCCAGCGAGGGCAGGGCGTCCCCCTGGAGACAGTGCAGGCTGCCCGCACGGCCCCCCTGCAGGCGGTCAGGCCTTGCCCCCAGCATGAATCGCCCTGGAGGCTGTGGGGCACAGAGAGGAGAGCAGGAGATGGGGCGCCCAGGGCCGGGGAAGCCGACGGGCAATGGAGCAACTTCAGAGGCTCCACCTATGCAAAGTGCCATCACTGGTAGCACAGGAAGGGGCATTTTCACCGACCCTGCGGCAGACGTGGGACGGCAGGAGGCCTACTGGCCAAGCCCGGCCTCCTATCAGGGCCACTCGGCCTGTCAGCCGGTGGGCAGACAAAGAGCATACTCGACTTTTATTTCTTTTATTTTTTTTATTGGTGTTCAATTTGCCAACATATAGCATAACACCCAGTGCCCATCCCGCCAGGTGCCCCCCTCAGTGCCCGTCACCCAGTCAACTTTTGGCTCAACTCCCCTAAGAGAGAGCTCAGCCCTTCACTGCGTGGAAAGAAAATTATACAAGCAAAGTAACATACCCTTTGCTGGGACTTTTTAAAAGAGCTTTTCTTTGAGCTTTGGGCACTGGGTGTTATTCTGTATGTTGGTAAATTGAACACCAATAAAAAAATAAATTTATTAAAAAAATAAATAAAATAAAATAATAAAATAAAATAAAATAATAAAATAAAATAAAATAAAATAAAATAAAATAAAATAAAATAAATAAAATAAAATAAATAAAATAAAATAAAATAAAATAAAATAAAATAAAATAAAATAAAATAAAATAATAAAGAGCTTTTCAAACCTACAATTTGCTTTTTAAAAAGTCAGCCTTGATGGTGGACCATTCAGTGGTTGCAACCGACACATGGAACAGTCAAGACTTCTAATTATTCTTTTCTAATCCCAAATTTCCTATTTTCCTCAGGGGTACGATTGTACGATGGCATTTTATGAGCACGATCATACCTGGAAGCATAGGTCTTTAGGTCTTACCTACTGCAGTCCTGTCTCTTACCTCCCGTGTGACCTGAAGGGTCAGTCCTTTAACCTCATTTGTGATTTGGAGATAATTATTCCTGACTTGCCTAGTTCCTTTTAAAACTAACAGCTATGTAAATAAGAAATGCTGTTTTAAGGTGCATGATAGGTATGAAATACTCTCTTTCCCCTTCAGTATGAACGGCATTGAAAAATTATATTTCAAGAACTTGCACAAAAACACACACTTTGGGTGAACATACACGTTGCTGCCTACAGAGATTTTTACCTCTGCAGCCTTCACAGCCCTGAAAAGCCCAGGAAAGTGGTGTTTTCTAACATATGCACTAATTAAAAATACCCTATTGAGGGGTAAGAGTTCCCCTATCAGAGAACCTGGTTCAGTTTTCACTTCTCTTTTTCAAAGAGCAGCAGAAATGGTATACAAAATTTTAGTTGGGGGTGGAGAGAGACAGAATTTCGGGTCATTTTAAGAAGAATCGGGACTTATAAATAAATGGGACCTAATCTGGAAGCGTACGGGGGTTTTTAGCAGAATTTGGGGGTTTATTATTCACTGGCGGTCCAGGATTTACAAAGAAGAACAAACGTGGCACCAAAGGTAGGTGACACATTTATTCAACTAGAATTTAGATCATCATCCAAGACAAATCCCTGGAGGCTCCGTGGGTCAAATAAAACCACAAGGGGGGTCACCAAGGAGAACACGTACTCAAGTTCTGAGCAAGGAACTAAGGATCCATGGTTAAAAGCAACCCAAACAGAGGCAGAAATAAGTACTGGCTGGAGGCAGTGAGTGTGTGCAGAGTATTTCAGGACAGTCAAGCCACAGCCAGGTCACAACGTGGTGGCAGGATTTTTCTATCAATAAAAAAAAGTCCAGTGTTTACATGCCTGGGGCTCCAGAGATTTCAATTTCTTGGAACCGAGTAGAGTAAATGTGAGATTAAGAAATGAGAATTCCATGCCAACTGGCTAAGTTTTCCAAGTTTCCAATTCTTTTAACGATTGCTTTTTATATCTTTTAATTAGAACAGAAATTTGGGTTTACATATGTTTACCACTTACAAAACAGGGCAGCCTGGGTGACTCAGCGGTTTAGCGCCCCTTCAGCCCAGGGCCTGATCCTGGGGACCTGGGATCGAGTCCCACGTCGGGCTCCCCGCATGGGGCCTGCTTCTCCCTCTGCCTGAGTCTCTGCCTCTCTCTCTCTCTCTCTCTCTCTCTCATAAATAAATAAATAAAATCTTTAAAAAAATTATGTGGATCTTGTATTTCTCCTTTCACACTGTATAAGACACGTGACTGTACAAGCTCAAATAGAGACAGCACTGCCATTTGGCACCAGACACACCAAATCCCAGGCACTGTAATCTCAGAGAATTTCTTGTTTCTAAGGGATTTTCCCTGCCATTCAACCTCTTTCTTACAAAATCGGAAATTCCTACAGCTATACCTCTTTCATGAAATTTATAATTTTCTCCAGTCTCCCCAAGACCAGACATTGAGATAGGCATAAAAAATTCACAACAGAGGGAAGGCACTCTTTCCCACACCAAGAGTTTAGTGGAGGGAGGTAAATTTCTAAGCCTATAATTAAAATGTCATTGTGAGAAGTACTACTACTTTCAAGATAATAATCAGTACCATGAGAACACAAGGAGGAAAAATCAAGTTTTCTAAAGCAGAGGGAGTAAAAATAAAACACAAGGTGATAAAATTAGACAGGATGGTGAAAATAAGTGGGGTGCATCTGAATCCTGATAGAACCTGCATATGTAAAGAGCTGACACAGTTAAAGAACATTGCCTGCTTGGCCTTGGCAAGACTTAAACTCACTGGGTATTATCAAGAGCAAAAGACATAAAACAAAATTAGAAGCGTAATTTCTGTACAATGCTAAGAATATTGGAAATGGTAAGTAAAGGAAGATTTTTAAGCAAATTGTCAATGCAATCAGAATGCTATTGTTACAAAAATGAAACAAAGGGGAAGAAAAGAAAAACAAAACAACAACAACAAAAATGGATCAAAGAATAATGTGCCCCGGAGGAAAATAAACCAAACAGAAAACTATTGCAGTGGTTTCTGTGAGGTTTGGAAACCTTGGCAGTTGGAAAGGAGAGAAAGAATGGATTATACTAGTGAGTATGAAGAATGTTAAAAACGTGTGCTCAGGACAGAGGCAAGGAGAGCCTCTGAGTTTCTAAAGACAAGCTTAAAAAAAATCGTTTTAAAATAAAATAAAATAAAATAAAATAAAATAAAATAAAGTAAAAAAAACAAAATAAGACAAGCTGATGGGGAACTATACTTTAATGTGTTCTACGCAGGGCCAGGACTAGGGATGAGAAACTTGCTTTGGATGCAAAATATAAGAGGGTGTTAAACACTCAGGAATCAAGACATGTAATGTTTTAATGTAATATTTTTTAAAAATACAAACTGATGCAAAAACCATCCATATCTATCTATCTATGGGGGACAAAGGAGACTGATTATAAAGAATTTGTGGGGTGCCTGGGTAGCTCAGTCAGTTGAGCATCCCATTCTTGATTTGGCTCAGGTCATGACCTCGAGTCCTGGGATCAAGCCCTGCATCCAGCTCCATGGTCAGCAGGGAACCAGCTGGAGTTTCTCTCTCCTTCTCCCTCTGCCCCTTCCCCCTCTAGCACGTGCACTTTCTCTCTCTCTAAATAAGTTAATAAATGTTTTTTTTTTTTTTTTTTTTTTTTTTTTTTTTTTTTTTTTTTAAAGAAGGAGGAAGAGAGGAAGAATTGGCTCACACAATTTTGGAGGCTGACAAGTCCAAGTCCCACCATCTGTAGGGTGAATCAGGAAGCTGAAGTTCTTTTTTTTTTTTTTTTTTTTTTTTTTTTAATTTCTATTTATTTATGATAGTCACAGAGAGAGAGAGAGAGGCAGAGACACAGGCGGAGGGAGAAGCAGGCTCCATGCACCGGGAGCCTGATGTGGGATTCGATCCCGGGTCTCCAGGATCGCGCCCTGGGCCAAAGGCAGGCGCCAAACCGCTGCGCCACCCAGGGATCCCCCAGGAAGTTGAAGTTCTAAGAAAGTTGATGTTATAATCCCAGCCTAAGGCCAGTAGACTTGAGACAGAAGAAGAGTCAATGTTTCCATTTGAGTTCAAAAGCAGGAAGAAGCTGATCTCCCATTTTTGTTTTTGTTTTTTTTTTTTTAAGATTTTATTTATTTATTCATGAGAGACACAGAGAGAGAGAGGCAGAGACACAGGCAGAGGGAGTAGCAGGCTCCACGCAGGAAGCCTGATGCGGGACTCGATCCCAGGACCCCGTGGTCACGCCCTGAGCCGAAGGCAGATGCTCGACCTCTAAGACACCCATGCGTCCCTGATCTCCCATGTTAAAGGCAATTTTACTTGGCTCTCTCCAGGCCTTCAACTGATTATATGAGGCCCACCCATGCCAGAGAGCGGGTGATCTCTTTTACTGACTCTATACTTAAAAGTTAATATCATCCAAAAACATCTTCATAGAAACAGAATAGTGTTCTACCAAATATCTGGGTACCCTGCGGCTCCATCACGTTCACACAAAAAATTAACCATCACAACAAACAAAATATAAAATTTTAAAATAAAGACAGGATTAGGATCACTGAATTTTCTTTTGCCTCCGTCTCCCATACGGCACAGCACTGCTTCTGTGTCTTTTAACATCTACTTGGCACAGGCTCTCGAAGGAAAGCACTATATGCCATTCACCCTCTATCCCTCTAACGTTCACAAAAAGAGTCATTATAATAATATATTAATTAAACTAATATAAGAAGTATATTAGCACATAGCGATGCAAGTTAATTCCGTGGTAGAGAAAGATTTTCCATCACTAACATCAGCCACATAAATTTAATAGCAAACAACTTAGAATCCCCTTATATATTCCTTTTCCATGTGACGCCCCGAAGTGCATTTACATCGTTATTTGTCAACCAGTAACCATGTTTGCAAATGAATGGAGCCTTCCTATTTTCTTCCCTTTTCTATGGATGTAATTTTAATGGCTGCAACTACAGAAATGCCAGTCCAGATAATGGAAACAGATTCCCAGCACATGATCGCACATCTTATCACATGCTGTTAAGATGGTTATCTGCACTATATACATTAGACACAGGCTCAAAGGTTTTAACTAACTTTTTTTTTTTTTTTTAAGATTCTATTTATTTATCCATGAGAGAGGCAGACACACAGGCAGAGGGAGAAGCAGGTTCCCCATGGGAAGCCCAAGGCAGGACTCAATCCCGGGACCCCGGGGTCACAATCTGAGCCAAAGGCAAATGCTCCACTGCTGAGCCACCCAGGCACCCCAGATTTTAATTAAATTGATCTTGATTGCATGTGTAGTGAATAAGAAGACATGACCCTACTTCTGTCCAACTCCCAACTGTAGGACATTTCTATTTTGACCCCCATAAGTTCCCCAGATAGGTAAAATGAAAATGAACCATCCAGCTTCGTGTTCTTGAAATTAAATATATATTTTTAAGAAATCCTTAAACTGTAAACAACCAATTCTTAATTTTGATCCGTAGATCTACACCAAAATGCCATAGAAATAATGATATCTTAAAAAATATGTGTAGATGCAAATCCAGTGCGTTTCCCCAGTAAATTAAACGTTACCTGAAGTCAACTTAAAATAACCAACTATTCAACAGTATTGTTCCAAACAGGAAGAGTAACCATAGCAACATAATTATTAACTTACACAGTGCCTCACCCCTCCATTTCAATTCTGAAAAGGCAATTTGGTTGAATTATTTGTTTATGTATTTTTTTTTATAATCTGGCTTTCTATTGATATTAGCTTCTTCTTCCAGTCAGATACCTTTCCCCCCACCACATATACTCTAAAGTGAAATTTAAAAAGCAAATCTTAAAAGAAATAAAAATAAAAATAAAAAAATAAAAAATAAAAAAAGCAAATCTCTCTAATCTGTCCTCCTCCTTTCCCATGACCCTGACTACCTGACAGATAATTTGGTAAGCTTTGTCTCTTCTCTTGCAAATATGGGAACAAAAATGTTTCAACATAAAGTTGAATGTATAGTGTCTCCATATAAAATGTTTCAGTACAGGGCCAAGGCCATTTTAATAAAAAACTGGAATATCAACTGGTGTGTTTTCTGCAGGATTTCTTGTTACCCTGTGACCTGGAGCTATTCAACAGCTAGATCACGAGGCATCTCTTGCTTCAAGGAAATGTTTTTACAAAATGCACAGAGAAGTAATAAAGAAAATAGGCAAATATTTGGCTTTGAAGTTTTCTAAGCAGAAGATCCAGGCCTGAGACACAAAGAACCAGACACGGCCCCCGTGGATACCCTCAGGATGACTTAGGGGGTTTTCAGCTTCGGACAAGGGATGATAGAGAGCATCCCTGACCTCAGCAATGTCAGCTCCCCAGGACTTAAACACACCCTCGGCCACAGGGCTGCAGTGGACTCTGGGAAAGGAGCTCAGTTCCATGAATTTGCCAGTTAAGTGTAATTACATCCCAAATGCTAGTGGGAGGGACTCGAAGGATAATCAGAGTCTGTATGGAACACAGAAAGCGACATTTCGTACATACCTAAGTCTGGGGCCAAGGGTTTGTATCTGCTACAATAAAAATCCCCCTAGAGTGTCGTCACGAAGATGAAGTGAGATGAAAAACAAAACCCCTCTGGCTCTTGTCCTCATGTGCCCACAGTTCTGGCCCCAGCACGGTGCGTACTCACGGCTGAAACTACTTCTTTCTTGGATCTTGGTTGCTGCCTTACGGCTCTCGGATGCTGGCCAGGATGCCATCCCTGAAATGCACGAACCTCATCGGTCTCTTTAAAATCATTCAAGGTAGGGGCACCTGGGTGGCTCGGTGGGCTGGGAGTCTACCCTTGATGTCAGCTCAGGTCGAGATCTCAGGGCTGTGAGCTCGAGCCCCACGGGGTCAGGCTCCGTGCTCAGCACAGAGTGGGCCTCAGAGAGTCTCTCTCCCTCTCCCACCACCCCCTTCTGTTTTCTCTCTTTCTCTTCATCTCTCTCAAATAAATAAATAAGGGGCACCTGGCTGGCTCGGCAGTTGAGCATCTGCCTTCGGCCCAGGGTATGATCCCCGGTCCAGGAATCTAGTCCCACATCAGTCTCCTAGCAAGAGGCCTGCTTCTCCCTCTGCCTGTGTCTCTACCTCTCTCTGTGTCTCTCATGAATAAATACATAAAATATTTAAAAATAAATGAATGAATAAATAAATAAACTCTTTAAAAGATAAAATAAAATCACTCACAGTAAAGTCCAATTAGGGCAGCCCCAGTGGCCCAGTGGTTTAGCATCACCTTCCACCCAGGGCGTGACCCCGGGGTCCTGGGATCGAGTCCCACATCGGGCTCCCTGCATGGAGCCTGCTTCTCCCTCTGCCTGTGTCTCTGCCTCTCTCTGAGTGTCTCTCGTGAATAAATAAATAAAATATTTTAAAAAAAAATAAAATAAAGTCTAATTAAAGGACTTCTACATTTCTACCTCTACAGAGATAGCTCTGTCTCTTGCCCATGCGTGGAGTGTGCCCTGAGATGCTGAACTTCTCACCATCCCCACAATCCACAACCTCACACCTGGCTACCTTCATTTAAATTTTATATTAAGTTAGAGGCACATTTGCTGACACTGACCCCACCACTACCACACATGAACCCCTTACATACCTGATGACTCTCTTCCATGCGTCACAGTTGTCTGTGATAATCTTCCCTGAGATTCAATGAACAAAACCCCTTCCTCCAAAATGGACCTTGGAGGAAACAGCTTCCTTCTCTGTGCCATTAAAGGACCAAATGTAGTCTTCTACTCTAAGTTCTTAATACATCATGCAGCAGTTTAATTTTTTTCTTACTTTTTTTTCTTATTTACTGACTTTTTTTTCTTACTGACTCTTTCACTATATTGTAAACTTCATGACAAAAAAAAAAATTTTAGATCTCTCTATACTTCCTGTAACTAGCCTAGTGTCTGACATACAAATAGTTCTCAGGAGAAAAAAAAATGATTTTAAAATAAATTTAATTGAAATGTATTATGTAAAACAGAGAAATGCAACTATCTCTAATTCTAGATTTTTTTTTTAATCAGGAAGGCTGTGCGAAAAATGATTGTTAAAATACCACCTATCCTACTCTCAGAAATGTTTTCACAAATTCAATATTGTGTATGTGATTGTAGCACTTACAACTGTTGTCTTCACTGACTTATTTATTTAGAGTTCATGTTATTATACCTATTAACCTTGATTCTTACCTGCATTTGAAGTGAGTTCCAATAATAAAATGACTTTAATCCTACAAGAAGATGCCCCTGCTTGAAACCCTCCCTGGTCCTCCATCCTGCCTTTCACAACCACCCTGTTCTCTGTGTCTCCTGCAGGACTTCCATTGTAACACAAAGGACGCTCATAAGACATTCAAGGTTTTGGATTCCATGGGTTATTTCATCCCCAAAACAGACATAAGATGAAACTTATGGCTGTAACCAAAACGTTTTAACTCCTTCAAGTCACAATGTCCTTTATGATATTATCATTTCACTCTCACATCCGCAATCTTCCATCTAGAGGTATTTGCCATCAGCCTGAAGAGCATCCTTCAGTTTCTGTCAAACAATGACCAATTATTTAGTTTTTGTTTTCCTGGAATTTTCTTTATTTTACCATGATTTTGAAGGAATTTGTCACTTCGTTTAAATTCTGTATTGTTAGGAGCAAGTGGACATCTCATTTGGTTGAGTGTTGGACTCTTCGTTTCAGATCAGGTCATGATGTCAGGGGTCCTGGGATTGAGCCCCACGTCAAGCTCCATGCTTACCACAGAGTCTACATGTTCTTTCCCTCTCACCCTGCACATCCCCCTATTCACTCTCTTTGTCTCAAATAAATAAATAAAATCTTTAAAAAATTAAATTCTATATTAAGTTACTTGCCTTCTACACCCAAAGCATGTAATTCCATTATCCATTGTCCTGCATAGTTTCTACCAAGAAGCTTGCTTTAAGACAACTTGGCTCTATTGCACCTTCAAATTGTTTTTCTTTTCTAGCTGCCTAGGATTTCTCTTTTGCCTCTGATTTATTACATTGCACCATAGGCCATTTTGTGTTTTATTTTAAATCCTGCATGAGTTCTGTAGTAATACTTGAATCTGTGAGTTGACTGACATATTTCTGTATTTGGGAAAAATAGCCCTCATCTCTTCAAAAATGTTGGTACCACCTTCTGAAACTCCTGTTACACATATATTATACCTCTTAAGTATGTTCCATACACTCTCCTGCACTTTCTATTCTTTTCTTTCTTGAACTTCCATTTGGGTATTTCCTATTAATCCATCTTCCAGGTCTTTGATGTTCTCTTATGCTTTATTTAATATGCTATTAAAAGCATCTATTATGTCACTAATTCCCGTGATTCTATGTTTCAGTTCTAGAATTCGCAGTTAATGTCTTTTCACAGATTTATGATATTTGATAAAACTATCTGTCTTGAGTCTGTACTCTTGAGCAGATTAACCACAGTTATCTTAAAGTCCATGGCTCATACCACAGTTGGATCAAGTGTGGTTTTGATTCTATTTCAGAATCATTCAGGACCATTATTCTGGTCCTGTTTCAAGACTTTTTATGAAATACTGCATAATGTGTACAAAACATTGTTGTTCTTTGGAATTATGTTATCTTCTTCCACAGAGTATTATCTGTTCCCTTGGTGATATCTGATGTCAGCACAGATCCGATAAAGGATTGTCTTGAACTAAGACCAGTTTTCAGATGTTTAAAGGTTTGTCTATTTCTGTTTCACCCTTGCTTTTAAAGCATGGCCCTCCAGGGTTCCCAAAATATAGTTTAGGGTGTGTACCAGAGGCCCCCTACCCTGGATAGTCCTGAATCCTAATTTTGTCTCCTCAGAACCACAAGATTTTCAAAATTTCTAGTGAGATAGCAGCACTCCACTAAATTTCTCAATCTCTTAGTATAGACAAATAATAAGCAAGTCAATCAAGAGGAAACAACTCTAAAATATATCAAATTTACTCATAATAAAAGAAACAGAAATGCAAATACACATCAAACCAATTATCAATGATAAGATTAGCAAAATTTCCAAAAGTTTGATGAAATTCATAATGAGGCTTAATGGAGCAGACACAGCCATATATTGCATCATCATATCCTCTAGAGAGGATATTTTTGACATATATCTATAAAAATTACACACACACACACACACACACACACATCATATATACTGAAACTCTTTGGCCTAGAAATCCTCCCTCTAGGAGGATATACCTTGATGGTAAATTCCATAAATATGAAGCATTGAATAAACAAGGTTATGTTCTATAACATGGTCTACAAAGTAGAAGATAGGGAACAACTCAGATAGGGACTGTTTGCATATATGGCATATTCACACAATGCTGTATTATTCAGTTATAAGAAAAAATAAATCTCTTTGATGATATGAAGAGGATTCCAAGATACATACATATTTAAGTAAAAGAGCCAAGTACAGAACAGTGAATATCTAAATCTTCCTATGTTATAATTGAAATAATAATATAAATGTATACATATTTGGGTGTGGAGATTTTTGGCAAAAAAATATATTCTTCATGGATAAAGTAGAAAGAATAATGGGAGTCAGAATAGAATGAAGGGCAAAAAGATGGAAATGAGGAGCTTCTGAGTATACCATTTTTATATTTTTGAGTTTTCAATGGAATGAACATTTTACACAATCAAAAAAAAAAAAAAAAAAAGAAACCAAAAGGGGAAAAAAGAAAAACGTGAAATTGAAAATGAAATGAAACAAACTAGTGTACTATGACAGTCAAATTGGGAACATAATCACATAGGAAATAATTATTTCAAGACATTTTATAATGCAATACTCTGATGTCACATTCTTACATTCTTAATGTGATATATTCACTATACAAAGAAGAGACCTAATCCAAGCTTATAGAAAATAGAGAAGATATTAAAAAAAAGCAAATGACAGTCCAATATATTAACAAAAAGATAATAAAGCAAATAGAGAAAAATATTAACAATTGTTGAATCTAGGTGTTAAGCCAATGGGTGTTTGTTTCATTATTCCTTACATTTTATTTGCATTTTGGAAAAATCTTACAATAAAAACTTGGGGGCATAAATATATTATACAGAATTATCACCTGGTGACTTGTATTCATTATAATATGCAGTAGAAGCTGCTGACTACTGCTCTGGAGTTGGAAACATGAGAGAGACACTGCAGCATCTCAAGTGTATCTGTTCCAACAGTGGAGAACCCGGAACCCCAGGTAGACTTCCTCATCCATGCTGCAATCCCCTGTCCTATTTCACTACCCAGAAAGAGACCATCTGGTGTATATATACACAGTCATCCTTCCGTGGATTCCTATCCCCTGAAAAAGCAAAGCTCAAGCTTGGAGCTGAAATAGAATCTGCTTCCCAGATGAGGCATCTCCTCCCTGTGGTCAGACTTTGCCCATGGTGTATTATGCTATAAACACTGACTGAGTCCCTTTTTCTCTAAAACACCTTGCCCTTCCCTCAGTAGTGGCTCTGCTCAGGTGTTTTATGCTTTATTTTTTATATTTATGTATATCTTTTAAAGAGTGGGAGAGAGAGAGAGCACAGTGGGGAGGGGCAGAGAGAGAGGAAGAGAGACTCTTAAGCAGACTCTGCATTGAGCACAAAGCTCCACATGGGGCTCAATCTCATGACCTTGAGATCATGACCTGAACCAAAACCAAGAATCTGACCCTTAACTGACTGCACCACTCAGGCGCTCCTGATCAGGTGTTGACATCTGGTGAAAGTCCTATCTTAACCCCCTTGGATTCTCTCTCCACCACATTTAAAATTCATTGATAATGTTTCTGCCTTGATTTTGTGTAGATAGCACTTCCATTTGCAAACAATGATACGCCTATATCTCTACTTCTTAAATCATAACCTCTTTGGAAGTAAAGACTTTACATTCTTGGCACCTAGTATCGAGCATATGCATATGTGTCCATTGCTTTAATCCTATCATATTCAACAAAGATTTACACAGCGGGTAGCAGGGCTGTTGATAACTGTCAACAACAATGAATGAATGAATGAATGAATGAATGAATGAGAAGATGCCCTTAAAACTAGTTCAGAAAGTCATAATTGGAATCCCCATAACTATAATTATGACTTCACAAAGAAAGCCATGGGCTGTCCCACCGCATTTTGTTAGCATACAGTACCTTGGTTCTAACACACTCAGAGTGGTCAGATCCATAGTTCCCAACCACATGTGAGATTCACAACCAGATGACTCAAGTGTGGCAGTGCACGATGATCTGCCATCAATGCACTTAGTCAAAATGACATACAAAGCTATCCAATGGAATGCTTTCTTCCCCAAAGAAAAGCTTTCCTTTTGCAACAATGTTAATTGGTACAGATATGAAGCTTCCTTCAAGAACATCAAAAATGAAAAATGTGCCTATTGTTTAACAAATACAATTGACATTGAAAATGCATTAAAGTAATATTTGGGGCTTTTTATTTTCCTCAGTAATATCCCCTCCTTTCCTTCAGTGTCTTGAACATAACTATTTTCATGATTCTTGCCAGCATATTTTAGAATTTTATTGCTACATTTTCCTTCACACAATTACCCAACTGGCATTTTCTCATCATGTGCCACTGATTCCTTTGGATATTTCCCTTGTATTCTAGGGTAAGATCTTTTGTGTTGGAGATCGGGGTTGGAAAGGTCAGACACAAAACCATGCAATGGAGAATAAATAATAGTTTTCTATAATTATTTCAATTCAAAACAACTTTGGGGAGGGGAAAAAAAGCATTTTAAAGCCCCCATTTTAATAAAACACGATGCTGCTGTGAGACCTTAAAAATAAAGCAAGGCGGGATCCCTGGGTGGCGCAGCGGTTTGGCGCCTGCCTTTGGCCCAGGGCACGATCCTGGAGACCCAGGATCGAATCCCACATTGGGCTCCTGGTGCATGGAGCCTGCTTCTCCCTCCGCCTCTGTCTCTTCCTCTCTCTCTCTCTCTGTGACTATCATAAATAAAAAAATAAATAAATAAATAAAGCAAGGCATGGCCATTATCCCTTCTTGGGAAACAACCTCAAGATAGTAGGATAAGTAAGATGAGGGATGCCTGGCTGGATCAGTGGTTGAGTATCTGTCTTTCTCTCAGGTCATGATCCTGGGGTCCCGGGATCGAGTCCCACATCAGACTCCCTGTAGGGAGCCTACTTCTGCCTATGTCACTGCCTCTCTTTCTCTGTGTCTCCTGAATAAATAAGTAAAATCTTAAAAAAATAACATGTTTACAGTTAGATGATAGATAGATGATAGATAGATGATAGATAGATAGATAGATAGATAGATGACTGATTAATGATAGATGACAGATGTGATAGATATAGATCAATGATAGTGATAGACAGGTGATAGTTATAGACAGGTGATAATGATAGTGATAGACAGTGATAGTGATAGACAGGTGATAAGACAGACAGTTGGAAAATAGGTGAATGGATGGACGGCTGAAATAAGACAGGCCACAATAAAGACCTACTGCAGAAAACAAAACAAAACAAAAAAAAAACAAAACAAGCAAACAAACAAGACCTACTGCAGGATCACAAGTCAGCTATAGAAATAGAGGGGAGAAAGGATCAACTGTGCAAGAAGAAATTACAGAAGGCTTTTAAAATTATTTTTGTGACTCCCTGGATCCAATTTAGTGAGATCTATGTTGTAAAATTGATGTAAACATAGAGACCACTGTGATTGGGAGGCTTGAGTGTGAAGGACGTGGGAGAAATTGGGTATTTTAGAGCTGTTCATAGGCCAAACATCATTCCAGGCCACAGCCCTACTCTGACTATAGAATTGCCAAAACTCCACATAAAAATAGTCAACAGAGGATCAAATGCCATTCTTCAATTTGAAAATGACCAGGCAATTGTCAGAACAATGAGTGAAAATAGGCTTTTTTGGTCTAGTTTGGTTTTACTTTGTTCTCCAATAACAGTGCCACTGCCTAAAACCTCCAAAAACAAAATAGGCCTAATCCCCCCAAATAGGGACCCATCTATCTGCAATTCACTGCTGACCCCAGGAATGCCATGTGCTCAAGCAAAGGGTTCCGTGAGGCTTTCTGTTTTGAGGTCGGCCCAGTTCATGTCATAACACCTCCCTGCCTGCCTAGACCCATGCTTGAGCATCCAGGCCCAAGGGGAGACCCCATCCATGCTGGGAAGGTTTAGGGAAAACTGGCCTGGCCTGAGTGAACATGCTGCTTAGGAGGTTTCATTGCTGGTCTTATTCTTCAGAAATGTTGTATAATCAGGTAACAGCAGAATGTTGAAGAGAAGTACCAAATTCTGAGATCTGAAAGACCACTGAATATATGTCTGGGCATCTAGGAGGAAAAATATTTCAAAAGTAAGGAGGATATTTGGGCAGCATAGCTGATTGGAGGCACCAACTCTACTAAGACAAGAACGAGCACTCTGATGTAGTTTATGTATACAACGGAATATGACTCAGCCATTAGAAACAACAAATACCCACCATTTGTTTCAACGTGGATGGAACTGGAGGGTATTATGTTGAGTGAAATAAGTCAATTGGAGAAGGACAAACATTTTATGGTCTCATTCATTTGGGGAATATAAAAAATAGTGAAAGGGAATAAAGAGGAAAGGAGAAAAAATGAGTGGGAAATATCAGAAAGGGAGACAGAGCATGAAGACTCCTAACTCTGGGAAACGAACTAGGGGTGGTGGAAGGGGAGGAGAGCGGGGGGCGGGGTGACTGGGTGACGGGCACTGAGGGGGGACTTGACGGGGTGAGCACTGGGTGTCATTCTATATGTTGGCAAATTGAACACCAATACAAAATAAATTTATAAAAAAGGAACTACAAAAAAAACACACAAAAATAATTTTCATGAATAAAATATTAACAAAATAATAAAAGTTGCCAGGTTTTTTCCATTTTTTTTTAGTTCCAGCTCCTTTTCCTTAGTCCTTCCAGAGAAAGCATGGCAAACCCAAATTTCACATGAGGGACCCTGAACTCCAGAGTCTAACTAGTGTGCCAGAAGTCACGCAGGGGCCAAATGCAGATCTAACTCTGAAGGTCATTCTTGATCTTTCTCTTATGTGCGAGTATGTACGTGTAGAAATATGTGTACATGCATACACATGTGCATATGTATGTCAATTGGTGTGCTAAATATAAATCAAACTCCAGATGAATCATATTTGGAGATAAATTACTAAATTACCAAAGAATGATTGTTAGGAAAACAATTAGCTAACCCAACTTTCTGTATTTGCCACTTATTTGTGCTTTCCCAGGCAAGTCATTTAAACTCTGTGCCTTAGTTTTATCATCTGTGAAATGAGGATGATATTAGTAGCCATCTCACAGGACTTTCTGTTAAAATGAGTTTATGCATCTGAAGCACTTAGAACATTCCGTGGCCTATTGTCTTGGTATCCTTATTGTTATTATTGATGTGCTTTACTGAAAACTGATTTTCTGTTTCCTTTCTTCTTGCCTTTTTATTGTTCAACTGTTTTATTTGGCTTCTTGTTTCATTTTCTATAAGAAACTCCAGCAGGTTTTATAAACCAAGTTTATCTGAAGGAATATGGATTCAAATGCCTTCCAGAATAGAAGTCCCTCCCGTAGCATCCAGAACAGGACCTGTTCACAATTGACAGATATCCCAGTACGGTAGCACAGTTGGCACAGTGCTACATGGCTATGCCACTGTGGGCTGCTTTTCACTCACTAAAGAATGGGTGGTGGTCCCAGGGAAGAGAAGGATCTGTCCATGCAGGGTCCACCATGGCCTTCCGGGAACATATGCCCAGTGTATCTTTCCAAGGCCCCTGGCCAGACTCACAACTGACCCATGGTTGTCACAGGCCATTGAGTTGAGTTGGAACAATATAAATTCTCATTTGTATGATTCCAGAGTCCAGTCTATCAACTTTTATCTCCAGCTCATAAAACCTTGCCAAACCTATTTTCTACTCAATTAACTATTTACTGTTTTCAGTTTCCTAATAAACCATTGCATCTCACCAGCCTCCTCTCAATATTTTACACCTGTGTATTCAGACTGTGAGGTCCCTGGCAATCTAAGAAGGATTTTCTGAAAGTTCACAAAATTTATTTCAGCCTTACAACATTAGAATAGGTCTCAGCTAGTAAAAAAAAAAAAAAACAAAAAACAAAACAAACAAACAAACAAACAAAAACAAAAAGGGATTTTGTGATTTTTCAGAATAGAAACCATTATTAAATGAAACAACTAGATCCAGGTGATCCAGGTGCTTAGGAGGATGCCACAAAATGTCCACGCAAAGTACAGTGAAAAAAAAAAAAAAAGAAGAAAAGAAAAAAAGAGGCGATTAACTCAGATAAATTGTCCAATGGGTCTTGAAATCAACCACCCTTTCTCTTTCAGGAAGGCCAACTTGGTGTTCTCTGTGTGCCAAAAGCATATGGAAGCTTTGATAGATGTTAGAAATTCATTCCTAAGAACAGTGCACACAGCACATACAAGGTAAACACATAAAGACATGTGCCCACACAAGGCACTCATATCCATGTACAAAAATATATGCACACGTGTGAACCGTCAGACATGTATATGCACACCTACTCACACACATGCACACGTGTGCACTCAGACACATATATACACATACTTGCATGTACACACACACGTGCATATACCATCAGGGATGGGAGAGAGGAACCTATGACTTTTTCTGCTCTCCCACAGTGATTTTCCAGGGCATACCGCTTATACACAGTTCATTGTTTTTTCCCTCTTCCTGATCCTAAAAGTCTTGAAGAGAATTTTCACATGTTCCCTTAGGCTAAGTTATCAATAGGTTGGATTGTATAAAAATTGCCATCTTGTACCTAAAAATGACCTCATAACCAATTTCATACAGTTCAATCTAACGTGTTGCTTACTTTGATTTATTGAAATATAAGGGACATAGAGTAAAATACACAGCTCTCAAGTGTGCAGTTTGATGGGATTTAACCAATGTGTAATCTGTGCAGCTAAGATATAAGTCATTATATAAAACTATTCCACCACTTCAAAAAATGTCCTTGTGCCCTTAATAGTCGATCTCCTACCCTCCCAACACCACCATTATAATTTTTATCAATATAGCTTAGTTTTGATTGTTCTAGGACTTCATACAATGGACTAATGCAGATTCTCTTATCTCTGGCTTCTTTCATTCTGCATATTTCTGAGATCCATCATTGTTGTTGTATGTGTGAGAAGCCATTCCTATATATTGCTGAACAAAATTCTATGGAATGAATGCACCATTGTTTGTTTGGTATTTTTTAAAAGATTTATTTATTTATTTTAGAGAGAATGAAAGAGGGACAAAGGGAGAAGAGAATCTTAAGCAGACTCTGCGCAGAACCTGATGAAGGGCTCAATAGCACAACACTGACTCATGACCTAAGCTAAAACAAAGAGCTGGATGCTTAACTGACTGTGTCACCCAGGTGCCCCAAAACCATAGTTTTTTATTCTTCTCTCATGGGCATCTAGACTATTCACAGTTTGGGGCTAATACAGAAAAATAGATAGATGATAGATAGATAGATGATAGATAGAGAGAGAGATAGATAGATAGATAGATAGATAGATAGATAGATAGATAAATGCTAAAAGCAGATAGATAAAAGCTGCTGTGAATACTTTTGAGTGAACCTTGATGCAGAGGTGTAGACATAGTCTATCATTTTTCATGGGCAAAGTCCTGGGTATGAAACTGTCACATTTATAAGAAATTGTTTATTGACCAAAGCAGTGGCACTGGTTTTCTTGAAGTGATCCTCCATTCTCATTAGCAGTGTGTTCAAGCTGCCTTTGCTGACCATCCAGAACTAAGCATTGTCAATCTTTATAATTATAGTCATTCTGGTGGGTGAAAAGTGGTATCTTGTTACATTTCTTTCATGCATAATGATGTTGAACACTGCTCATGTATACATTGGGCATATACGTTTTTTTCTGATACTTAATTGAGATTCAGAAAATAGATAATTGATTTCTGCACATGACTAAATCAGTAGCATGCAAATTCAGGAACAAAAGAGGGAGAATCACTATTTCTGCACATGAACTGAGGCTAATCAAGGGGACGTTTGCAGAGCAAAATGTGTAAACCAGGAATGAGATGGGACCCAGCACTATAGGGATGCTGAATATCCCAAGTGTGTTAGAATCCATTCCTGAATCCCAGTGGTTGTCTTGGATGTTCCACAGTAAGCTTCCTTTTCTTACTTCAACAAGATCAAAATAGTTTATGTTATATTTCATGAAAAACAACTTTAAAAATCCCCCAATTTTTTGATTATTAATTTTTTAGCCTATTACGAGTTTCCATATCTTTTAGTTTCCATGTACTAGAAATTGCAGAAAGGATCTTTACCTGAATGTTTTACCTACCTTAATTAAAGTACATCAAAACTGCATGTATGACAAACACAACCTTGAGCAGCATTCCAATTATCTTCAAGGAAATATCCACAATGTGTCTTTTGCAGATTTTTAGGGAAAAAAAATAGTTGCCCAAACAGAAGTAGATTGAAAAAAAAAAAATGAGTAGTTTGAAATCCATATTTTCAGACCACATATTTCATGTGTTTTGTTAAATTTTCTGTGTAAATAGCCATTTTAATGTGTAATGGGAGAGGCTTGCAATTTTTATGTATTTTTAATATTTTATGTATTTATGAATTTATTTGAGAGAGAGAGAGAGAGAATACAAGTCAGGGGGAGTGGCAGAGAGAGAGGGAGAAGCAGACTCCCTACTAAACAGGAGTCTAATGTGGGTCTCAACCCCAGGACCCTGACATCATGACCTGAGCTGAAGGCAGAATTTTAAACCACTGAGGCCACCCAAACACCTTTTCTTTATTTTTTAATTTATATTTCAATAATCTGCCAACAATGATAGTTTAATTTCTCCCTCCCTATTCTGTACACTTTTTTCTTGTCTTATTGCATTAGCTAAGATTTCCAGTATGATGCTGTGTAGTAGTGGGGAGATGGAATATCCTTACCTTGTCTCTGATCTTAGGGAGAAAGCATCCAGTTTCCCACCATTAGGTAAAATATTTGCTGAACATCAGAGGCAAGATGGTGGAAGAGTAGAGGCCCCCCATTTCATCTGGTCCACCAAATTTAGCTAGATAACTTTGAAACCATCCAAAACACCTATGAATTCAATATGACATGTAAAGAAAATACAGCTGAAATTCTACAAATAGAAAAGTGACCACTTCTTACAAGGTAGGAGTGAGGAGAAGAGAAACAAGGGAGATATATCAGAAGATAAATGGTGGGGGAGGGATCTTCTGTAAGCCAGCTGCAGGAAAGTGTTACAGTCCTGGGGCTCAAAATCGGCACCTTTAGAAATATGCTCCTGAGAGAGTCGTCCCTGCCTGAAAAGTGCTCAGTGATGAAACAGAGCAGAATCACAGAAGAGACAGTGAGGTCTCAATATTTCTAGAGGCACAGAAGAGGGGCATCTGAGCTGGCAAAGTTCCCAAGCTTTGGAGCAGGGAAATGAGTTTAGGTCAGTAAACCCAGGAGAAGGCTCAACTTGTGCCATAAACTGCAAACCCCAGTCAGGATAGGGGGACAGCTGTCAGTGCTGGGGTCCTGCAAACGACTAGAATGCAGCAACCCTCCACTTTCATCTGGGAGAGCCTGAGTGGATGTGCACTCCAGCAGTGGGTGCTCTCTGTGCCAGGGCCCTGCAACACACAGAACCAGGGTGACCTTCTACTTCCTCTGGGAGGAGTGGAGCAGATGCATGAACAAGCAGGTAAAACCACTCCTGTCTTTCAAATTCTGCAAATCAACATCCCCCTACCTGACCCAGAGGAGGATCTGAGCAAATGGGTACTATACAAATCTGCAGTTTGGCGTCCACTGGGAGCTATTGGCTCTGGGGCTGGAGATCTGGCCACTGCCATTTTTCCCCTTTCACCCTCAAGAGAAGTATGGCTTCCAGGGAACAAAGACCACACAGGGCAAGCTGCTTATACTGAGACCCACCAACTTTCTTTTTTAATTTTTAATTTTTTTTTATTTTTTAAAGATTTTATTTATTTATTCATGAGAGATACAGAGAGACAGAGAGAGGCAGAGACACAGGCAGAGGGAGAAGCAGGCTTCATGCAGGGAGCCTGATACGGGACTCAATCCCGGGACCCCAGGGTCACAACCTGGGCTGAAGGTGGTGCTAAACCACTGAGCCACCCAGGATGCCCCAGACCCGCCAACTTTCAAGGAGTGTGGCATCTCTGTTCAGGCACAGACACCTCAGAATCAGCACAGCAGGCCCCTTCCCCCAGAACACCAGCAAGTTTACTGACCAAACAGGAAAGAAGAATTCCGGACTCAGAGAAGATAGTATATAGAATTCGAGGTTTTTTTCTTATGATTTGTTTATCTTTCAGGTTAAAAATTTTCCAATATTCTTTCTTTTTTTCCCATCTTAACTATAATATTTTATCAACTCTTCCTTTTTAATTTTCTTTCTTTTTTGACTTTCAGATTTTACAATAGCATGTATAGGTATATTCTTCATCTTTTGCTTCCTTTCACCATATTCAACTATATATATACATATATATATAGTTGTTTTTTAATAATTTTGGAATTTAGTACCTTTTAACATACCAAAATACACTCAGAACCAGGTGAATCGCTGTCTTGATCCAATCTGTGAGATTATATTATCTCCCTCCTTTTTAATTTTTTTAAAATTTGTTTTTCTTTTTTGTTGTCTTTTTTCTTTTATTTTCTGGTCCCTGACGTCCTCAGAATTGTCTAGTATGTATCTTGCTTGGGTTATGGTTGCTATTTTTTACTCTGCTCATTCATACAGCCATTCTGCACTGGACAAAATGACGAGAAGGAAGAATTCACCACAAAGCAAAGAACCAGAAGTAATATTTTTTTCCCACAGACCTAATGGATATGGATTTAAGTACGATGTCAGAGATAGAATTCAGGATTACAATTTAAAAATTTCTAGTTGGTCTTGAAAAAAGCATAAAAGGCTCTAGAAAATCTCTTACTGCAGAAATGAAATCTAATCAGGCTGAAATTAAAGATACTCTAACTGAGATGCAGTCTACACTGGATGTTCTAACATCTAGGGTAAATGAGACAGAAGAGAGAGTAAGTGACATAGAAGACAACATAATGGAAGGAAGGAAGCTGAGGAATAGAGAGAAAAAACAACTAAGAGCCCACTAGGGGGGAGACTCTGAGAATTAAGCAATAGTTTGAAAAAATAATAACATCTGTATTATTGGTATTCCAGAGGTTCTGGAGAGAGAGAGGACCAGAAAGGATGTTTGAACAAATAATAGCCAAAAACTTCCCTAATCTGGGAAGGAAACAGGCATTAATATCTAAGAGATAGGGAAGACTCATCCCAAAATTGACAAAAACTGAGACACCCAGACATATAATTGTGAAGCTTGCAATTTTCAGAGATAAAGAGAATATAAGAGATTCCTAACATATAGTTGGGGAGGATATTAGATTAACACCAGACCTATCCACAGAGACCTGGCAGGCCAGGAAGGGCTGGAATGATGTATTCAGGGTACTAAATGAGAAAAGCATGCAACCAAGAATACTTTATCCAGCAAGACTGTGATTCAGAATGGAAGGAGAGATAAAGAGCTTCCAGGACAGAGAGAAACTTAAAGAATATGTGACCATGAAACTAGCCCTGAAGGAATATTAAGGGGGATCCTGTAAGCAAAGAAGGACCCCAAAGAAACAGAGGCAATTTGCAGAAACAGGTACTGTACAGGTAATATAATGACAGTAAATTCATATCTTGCAAAAATCACTCTGAATGTGAATGGGCCAAATGCTCCAGTCAAAAATCACAGGGTTTCAGACTGAATAAAAAAGCAAGACCCATCTATATATTGTATTCAAGAGACTCATTTTGGACCCAAGAACACCTTCAGACTGACAATGATGGGGTGGAGAACTGTTTGCCATCTAAATAGTCTTCAAAAGAAAGCTGGGGTAGCAATCCTCATATAAGATAAATTACATTTTAAACCAAAGACTGTACTAAGAGATGAAAAGGGACACTATATCATACTTAAAGAGTCTATCCAACAAGACGACCCCTAAAATATTTATTCCCCTAATGTGGGAGCAGTCAAGTATACCAACCAATTAATAACCAAAGTAAAGAGACACATAGATAATAATGCATTAATAATAAGAGATTTCAACACTCCACTCTAAACAAAGGACAAATTTTCTAAGCAGAAGATCACCGAAGAAACAGGGTTTCGAATGAGATTCTGAACCAGATGGACTCCATAGATATATAAGGAACACTCTGTCCTAATGCAACAGAATACACATTCTTCTCAACTTTGCATGGCACTTTCTCCAGGACAGACCACATACTGGGTCACAAATCAGATTTTAACCAATAATAGGAGATTGGGATTATTCCCTGCATATTTTCAGACCACAGTGCTTTGAAACTAGAACTCACAAGGTGAGATTTGGAAGGAACTCAAACACTTGGAGGTTATAGAGCATCCTACTAAAAAATGAATGGGTCAGCCAGGAAATTAGAGAAGAACTAAAAAGATTCATGCAAACTAGTGAAAATGAAAACACAAATATTCAAAATCTTTGGGATATAGCAAAGGTGTTTCTAAGAGGGAAGTACATTTCAATACAAGTCCCTCTCAAAAAATTGGAAAAATCTCAAATACACAAGCTAACCTTACACCTAAAGGAGATGGAGAAAGAACAGCAAATAAAGTCTAAACCAAGCAGGAAAAAAGAAATAATAAAGATTAGGGCATAACTTAACAAAATTCAGACCAGAAGAACTAGAGAACAGATCAATGAAACCAGGAGCTGGTTCTTTGAAAAAATTAATTGTTCTATGAGGCCAGCATTACCTTGATCCCAAAGCCAGACAAAGACCCCACCAAGAAGAGAATTACAGACCAATATACCTGGTGAACATAGATACAAAAATTCTCACCAAGATACTGTCTACAGGATCCAAAAGTACATTAAGGATCCAACAGTACATTAAGAGAATTATTCACCACCACCAAGTGGGCTTTATCCCTGGGAGGCAAGGATGCTTCATCATTCATAAAGCACTCAATGTGATAGATCACATAAAAGAAAAGACAAGAACCACATGACCTTCTCAATAGATGCAGAGAAAGCATTTGACAGAAACACAGCATCCTTTCCTGATTAAAACTCTTCAAAGTGTAAGGATAGATTGAACATATCTCACTATCATAAAAGCAATCTGTGAAAAACCCACATTGAGTATCATTCTCAGTGGGAAAAGATTGAGAGCTTTCCCCTAAGTCAGGAACAGGACAGGGGGGCCCACTCTCACCACAGTTGCTCAACATATTATTAGAAGTCCCAGCCTTAGAAATAAGACAACAAAAAGAAATAAAAGGAATTCAAATTGGCAAAGAAATCAAATTCTTCCTCTTTGCAAATGACATGATACTGTATATAGAGAACCCAAAAGACTCTACCCCAAAATTGCTAGAACTCAGACAGCATTTCAGCAATGTGGCAGGATACAAAATCAACACACAGAAATCAGTTGCATTTTCTATACACTAACTGGGATTGAAGAAAGAAATTACAGAACAGATTCAATTTACAATTGCACCCCAAACCATAAGGTACCTAGGAATAAACATAACCAAAAAGAAAGAATCTGTACTCTAAAAACTACAAAACACTTATGAAAGAAATTGAGGAAGACACAAAGATATGGAAAAACATTACATGCTCATGGATTGGAAGAATAAATATTGTGAAAATATGTATGCTACCCAGGGCAACTTACACATTCAATGCAATCTCTATCAAAATACTATGGACTTTCTTCACAGATTTGGAACAAGTAATTCTAAGATTTGTGTGGAAACACAAAAGACCTTGAATAGCCACAGGGATGTTGAGAAAGAAAACCAGAGCTGCGGGCATCACAATCTCAGACTTCAAGCTATATTACAAAGCTGTGGTCATCAAGACAGTGTGGTCCTGGCACAAAAACAGACACATAGACCAAAGGAACAGAAAAGAGAACCCAGAAATGGATCCTAAACTTTACAGTCAACTAATCTTCAATAAAGCAAGAAAGAATATCCAATGGAAAAAAAGACAATCTCTTCAATAGATGGTGCTGGGAAAATTGGACATCCACACACAGAAGAATGAAATAGGACCATTCTCTTACACCAGACACAATGATAAACTCAAAAGTGTCGAAAGATCTAATGTGAGACAGGAATCTATCAAAATCTTAGAGGAGAACACTGGCAACAATCATTTTGACCTTGGCCACAATTTCTTGAAAAACGGTCTCTAAAGGCAAGGGAAACCAAAGAAATAATCAACTATTGGGACTTCATCAAGCTGCACAGCTAAGGAATCTGTCAACAAAACTAAAAGGCAACCTACAGAATGGGAGAAGACATTTACAAATAACATAACAGATAAACAGATAAAAGGCTAGTGTCCAAGATCTATAAAGAACTTATCAAACTCAACACCCAAAAAAACAATCCAGTCAAGAAATGGGCAGGAGGTGTGAAGAGACATTTCTCTGAAGAAGAGTTCCACATGACCAACGAGCACATCCAAAAATGTTCCACATCGCTTGTTTTTTTCATGGATGAGTATTGGATTTTTGTTGATTTTTTTTTCCTGCGACTATTAACCTGACCATATGATTTTTCTTTTTTTGACCTATTGATATAATTAATTAAAATTATTGGTTTTCTAATGTTAACTAGCCTTGAATATCTGGAATATATTCTACTTGGTCATAGTGTATATTTCTTTATACACACTGTTGGATTCAATATTGTGTTGAGAATTTTTACATTTAGTTCACAAGAGATATTGGCCTTTCCTGTAATGCCTTTGTCTAGTATTAGTATTAGAGTACCTCATCATAGGATGAGGTAGGAAGTGTTCTTTTCTCTACTATTTTCTTTATAGATGGTAGAGAATTGGTACCATTTCTTCCTTAAATGTCTGTAGACTTCACCAATGAAAACATATGAACCTGGTACTTTCTTTTTTGGAAGGTTATATTTTTTATTCAATTTAGTTAACAAATATTAAGATATTGGTAATTTGTGTTTTCTCTCTTTTTTTTCTTGGTTACTTTGCTGGGGTTTTATCAACTCTATTGATTTTTCAAAGAACCAGCTTTGGGTTGTGTTGATTTTCTGTACCATGTTCCTATTTTCAATTTCATTGATACATTTTTTTCATCTTTTTACTTAGAACTTAATTTGCTCTTTTTTTCTTGTTTCCTAAAATATCAGCTTGCATTAGTTACTTTAGGTCTCTTTTCTTTTGTATGATTTACATTTGAACCTGTCCATTTACTTTAGTGCTACTTTCACTACATCCCACAATTTCTGATAGGTTGTATTTTTGTTTTCATTTAGCACAAAATATTTTTAGTATCATTTGAGACCTCTTTGGTGTAATTGGTATAGAATTGTGATTTTTTTTAATGTCCTCACATTTAAGTATTTGCCACCTATATTTTTGTTATTAATTTCTCATTTGATATAATTGTGGCCTAAGAGCACACTTTGTGTAATTTCTACTCTTTTAAATTTAAGCTGTATTCTCTGGCTCAGAATTTGGTCTATAATGATCACTGTTCCATGTAAGCCTGAGAAGTATGTGTGTTCAGCCACTGTTGGATGAAGTACTCTATAAATGTCAATTAGATCCAGTTGATTGATGGTGCTGTTCAATTCTGCTATGTTCTTTCTGATTTTCTATCTGTTGGATCTGTCAATTACTGATAGAGGAGTGTTGAGGTCTCCAGCTAGGAGAGTAGATTCATCCACTCCTCTCTGCAGTCCCATCAGTTTTTGCCATATGTATTTTGATACTGTGTCATTAAACAAGATTGTTATAGCTCCTTATAGAATTCTCGTCTTTATCATTACAAAATTCTTCTCTTTATCTCTGACAATTTTCCCTGCTCTGACAGCCACTTTGACTAAAATTAATATACCTACTTCATCTTTCTTTTGATTGGTAATAGCATGGTATAGCTTTCTCTATCCCTTTACTTTTAATCTATATCTTATACTTAAAGCAGTTTCTTTTTGTTATATTCCACTCTGATAGCCTCTGTCATTCCCTGTCTTTTATTTGGTATATTTAAATTATTGGTATTTTAATTGATTATTATATAGCTATATTAATATCTACCACATATGGAACTGTTTTATACTCGTTGCCCTTGTTCTTTGGGGTGTGTGTGTGTTCTCCTTTTCTACCATCTCTGGCTTTATCTTAGCAATTAAATAATTCCATTTACTCCTGTTTTAGCCTATTAATTATACTACCTTTTAATTTTTTCTTAGTGGTAGTCCTAGAGTTTGCAATATACATTTACAGCCGAGTCCACTTTTGGGTAACATTATACCTGCCTTACAGGTAGTGCAAATACAACAAGGCATTCCCAATGCTTCTTCCCACCCCTTAAAACATGGCTGTAGTTCTCACCAACAGTGCAGAAGGGTCCTTATTTTTCCATATTCTCACCAACATTTGTTTCTTGTGTTTGTGATCTTAACCATCCTGAGAGGTATAAGTGATATCTCATTGTTGTATTGATTTGCATGCCCCTGATAGTGATGTTGAGCATCTTTTCATGTGTCTCTTGGTCATCTATGTGTCTTTTTTTAAATTTTATTTATTCATTCATGACAGACATAGAAAGAGAGAGGCAGAGGCACAGGTGGAGGGAGAAGCAGGCTCCATGCAAGGAGCCTGATGCAGGACTCAATCCCAGAACTCCAGGAACATGCCATAGACTGAAAGCAGGCACCAAACCACTGAGCCACCCAGGTGTCAAACTGCTGAGCCACCCAGGCATCCCTCTAAATGTCTTATTTGGAAAAATGTCTATTCAGATGCTGTGCCCATATTTTATTTCTTTGTTTATTTATTCATGAGAGACGCACTGAGAGAGGCAAAGACACAGGCAGAGGAAGAAGCAGACTGTCTGCAGGGAGCCTGATGTGGGACTCGATCCCAGGACCCCGGGATCACACCCTGAGCTGAAGGCAGACACTCAACCACTGAGCCACCCAGGCATCCCTGTGCCCATATTTTAATCAGATTTTTGTTTTGTTTTGTTTTGGTTTTGAGTTGTATAAGTTCCTTACATATTTTAGATATTAATCATTTATAGGATATATCATTTGCAAATATCTTCTCCTGTTCAGTAGGTTGCCTTTTTGTTTTGAGAGAATAGATAAAGAAGATGGGAGGGGGGAGGAATGTGATATAGCTATATCTATATATCTATATATTTAGAATAGAATAATATTATAATAAAGAATAAAACCGTACCATTTGCAAGAATACAGATGGACCTAGAGGATATAACACTAAGTGAAATAAGTCAGAGAAAGACAAGTAGCACGGAATAGCACTGAATTCACTCATGTGTGGTATTTAAGAAACAACACAAATGAGTGAAGGAAAAGAGAGAGGCAAACCAAGGAACAGACTCTTAACCGTAGTGAACAAATTGGTGGTTATCAGAGGGGAGGTGGGGGTGGGGAACAAGGGAAATACATAAAGGGGATTAAGAGTACACTTACTTTGATGATCATTGAGTAATGGACAGAATTGTTGAATCATTATTTTACACACCTGAAGCTAATATAATACTGTTTGTTAATTACACTTCAATTTAAAAAAAGGAAAAAAACACTATTGTGATTCACTTGTCCATGTATTATTGTGACTGAATACATTCATGCTATTATCATTTGAACAAATTGGTATCTGTTAGGTCAATTAAAAATAATCTAAAATATTTTCTTTTACTTTTATTTATTCCTTCTATAATGTTCTTCTTTTCTTTATGAATATCTGAATTCCTGACTGACAATAGTTTCATTCTGTCTAAAGAAATTCTAACATTTCTTGCAAGGCAAATATTCTGTCAACAAATTCCTCCAATTTTTGTTTTCTGAGAAAGTCTTTATTTGTCCTTCATGTTTAAAACTTTTTTGAATATAGAATTCTAGGTTGGTGTTTTTTTTTTTATTTTAACACTTTAAATATCTCACTGCACTCTCTTCTTGTTTGTTTTATTTCTGAGAAAATCTTCAATTTAATCTTTCTCTTTATCTCTCTATAGGTAAGGTGCTTTTCTCTCTGGCTTCTTTCAAGATTTTCTTTCTTCTTTTTTTTCCCCCTCTGAAGTTTTTTTTTTTTTTTTTAAGATTTTTTTTTAATTTATTCATGAAAGAGAGAGAGAGAGAGAGAGAGGCAAAGACATAGGCAGAAGGAGAAGCAGGCTCCATGCAGGAAGCCCAATGTGGGACTTGATCCCAGAACTCCAGGATCACACCCTGAGCCAAAGGCAGACGCTCAACTGCTAAGCCACCCAGGCATCCCAACCCCCCGAAGTTTAAATATGACATGCCTAGGTGTTGATTTTTGGTGTTTGCTTATCCTTCCATAAGCCTCTTAGATCTGCATTTTGGTGTTTGCCAATAATTTTGAGAAAATCTCAGCCATTATGACTTCGAATATTTATTTTTTTGTTTTTTTTCTCTCTTCTCTTTCTGGTAAGCCTATTACACATACATTATACCTTTTATAGTTGTAAGTTGTTGAGTACTTCATTCTATTTATTATTATTATTATTAAATAATATATGGAGGAGAGAGGGAGAGGGAATATCAGGGAAGAGGGGCAGAGGGAGAGACAGAGAGAATCTTTTTTTTTTTAAGATTTCATTTATTTATTCATGAGAGACTCACAGAGAGAGGCAGAGACACAGGCAGAGGGAGAAGCAGGCTCCATGCAGGGAGCCAGACGTGGGACTTGATCCCAGGACTCCAGGATCACGCCCTGGGCCTAAGGCAGGGGCTAAGCCCCTGAGCCACCAGGGAATCCCAAGAGAGAGAATCTTAAGCTGGCTCCACACCCGGTGGAGACTGATGCAGGGCTTGATTTCAGGATCCTTGAATCATGACATGAGCTGAAATCAATAATTGGCCATTTAACCCACTAAGCCACCAGGTGCCCAATATTTATTTTTTTTACTAATATATATATATATATATATATTTTTTTTTTCTTTTGACATTTCAGTTTTGAATGTTTCTATTGATATGTCTTCAAATTCACTGATTCTTTCTGTGGATGTTCTTACATGTTACCCACTTACTCAATTAGAGTCTATAATCATAGTTATTATATATTTTTGGTCTGCTGTGCCACATCTGAGTTTGGTACTGATACTGAGTCAGTCTCTTCTCTGTGCTTTTCCCCTCCCCTTTTAACATGGCTTGTAACTTTTTATTGAAACTTGTAGGCAATATATTGGGTAAAAGGAACTGAGCTACATAAACTGTTGTGTGGTTTTATGATGATCTGGCCAGCAGTTAGGCTCTGTTTACTATTTACAATTGCTGTATGTTCAGAGGTTAAAATATGCTCTGGTGTCCCGTTTTTGTCACTGTATTATCTATTGGTATCCTTAGAGACTCCTTCACTAGGATCTGAGGCTTGCAATTCTTTTAACTATAATCCTATGTTATTACACAAGAGCCCTGTTGATGTTGTAGGAGGAAGGGAGGGAAGGGAGATGCATGCTCCTAAGCTATGTGAAGTCTCAGTCTTCAATTAGCCTGTTTTGGGTATTTCCCTTTCCCTGTGTTAAAGGCCACATGAGGCTACCATTGGGTGTTTACCTTCCCCCAGGTAGGTTAGGTTTTTATAACATAGTTTTGGTGAGGATACGCCTTGGTAAGGAGAACAGAAAGCCCGGGTGTACTTCAAAATGATTGTTTTCCCATGGCCCTGCATGAAGCTCCACGGCATCTCCTCTGACTATCATTTTGAGAAACTGGGTAAGTATTCTTGAAATCAATTCATGAAAGTGGGGGGTGGGGGACATAAGACTGGGGGCCCCTGTGGAGTTTGTTTTAACTCTCAACCACTCTGAAGCTCCAGCACTTTGTCAATCACAGTTGAAAGTAGATTCTCATTTTAGCTGGAAACCCTGCTCCAGGCCTTCTCCCCGATGCTGTGATTTTCCATATCTTCTTATCTGTCTTTTCAGTCTGAGGGGCAGCAATTTCCCCTGTGTCCTCAAATAATCTGACAGATCTAAAATGAGTTGTTAATCTTTAGTTTCTTGAGGTTTTTCTTGGTTTTGTTTTTTCTTTTTGTTTTGTTTCTTGTGAGGATAAGAAGGATGGCTTCCAAGCACCTTCCATGTACGAATAGGACTTTTCAATTAAATGTCTATATCTAGTAACACTCAGAAATGTTTTCCTGAGTTAGCATTTCTGATCATCTCTGCAGTAAGTTCACTCTGGTCTGAGGTGAGATCATTGCACCAGCCTCAAAACCAGGTCTGTAGCTTCCTAACTGAGTCCTAGTCCTTCTGTTCATTTACTCAGGTTTACTGGATATGTAGAATTAAGTCACAGAATCTGACCATTATGCTGAGATGTTGGGTCAAATGAAAGTACCAGTGGAGCAAATGGTCTATTTCTGAGCCCTCAGAGCATATCATCGGGATGCCATTATGTGCACGACAGACACACATAGGATCTGGTGATATGTCCAACACTGTAAAGTTAGAATGATGCCTGCACCCTATCAAGACAAAGGAAAGGTTTCTCTTAACGAATTGTGTAAGGTGCACCATTGATCAATAAACCAGTAATATAGTGATTCCCCCATTCTACAAATCTCAAATCAGTGTTCATTTGCAGATGTGTATTCTCCCAAAGATGAGGGCCATGTCTCTCATGGTCACCCTTCTATCCCCAGGACATAGTATCAGGATTGCATCAGCTGCTCATAGCTATTTGTGAATTAAACAAGTAAAAGAATAAGTTGTTATTTTTTTATCTAATCATAAGCCTATAAAGAGCCTGATGGCACAGCCTTAGAATTGCAGAAATTTCTAGAGTATCAGCATGTGAGTTTTTGTAGCAACTTCATTTGGAAGGGGACATGGGGTGGGGGACGTAAGTGGCACAATGAATGTCACCAGATGAGCTTTGGGAGTCCTTGACCCCCAGACACCTTGTGAAAATATTTTGCGTAGACATGTGTTTGTGTGGAAAGAGCCATGATTCTCATTAAGACAATATGTAACAAGCAAGAGTATAATAGTATAAAGAGCAAGTAAACGCTCTGAGAATTCATGCTTCACCTGCGAAAGTCCCCTTCTTCTAGTGAGTGGGAAACATATTCGAGAGCGTATATAGGGACCAAAGAGACAGACAGACCTGCACAGATCTAATGCTGAGCCTCACATACCATGTTCACAATGACTCCCGGAGAGGGGGTGAACAGATCCAATAATTAGCTGAGGAAGCATTTTCTTTTTCTTTTTCTTTTTTTTAGGTTTAAGATTGTTTGAGATACATCACTAGTTATCCACTTATATAACAGATGATCAGTCCTTCCATTTTTATTTTTATTTATTTCATTTTTATTTTGACACAAAGAATCTACTTAATGTATTAAAGTTTATCAGCTAATGAGTAATTGTCATTAAACAGCTAAATTACAGAAATAATAGAGAGAAAATTTAAAACCCATAATATTTTCATGTTTACCATAGTTGATTTAGGTACTCGTCTATGGACATCAACTCTGGCATTTTAAGTAACATTTCAGGGAGGTTGATTCCTCCCCACTGTCCTGCTCCCCTCCAATTGCTCACATGGCCTTTTCCTTTACCTTCACCCTCCGAGGCAAAAAAAAAAAAAAAAAAAAGGCCACTATGTCTTGACTTTCTTCACTCAGAAAAGGGTAAGACTGCAAAGAGAATTAGATATCATAGAGATTGAGCATACAACTCGAGGCACCAGAAGAGAAGAGATTTTTACAGAGTTAGAAGGAGGTGGGAAGCCATCACGCCAGGAAAGGTCAGCAGCATCCTTACCCATGGCAGCCAAATATCGCCTTCCTAATTGGACCATTTACCTCCCAGAACTGTGACAAGGGTTGCTCATCTGCACTTGTCAGACCTTTAAACACCTCGACTGATCAGGGGGCTTAAAACTGAAAGATTCTATTAATTAGTGCTAATTGATTCCACCTGATGTGACTTTACCTTTAAACATCCACAGCATGCCCTGCCTCCTGGCAGATGAGGAATGCTTTGTATATTTGGTAGATAGGAAAAATAAAAGGTCCTGGGTTAAACAGGGACAAATAATTTTAGCAGGGAAAATCAGCATCTGTGGATTTTTTGTATGTCTCTCTGACTCCCTAAAGTTCACGGTCCGATGCTGGGACAGTTTGTCCACACATGGTTCTGAGAATTGCTAGGTGAAGCCAGGGTCCATTCTTAGAGGGGTTTGAAACCACAGAGCTTGTCAGAAAGCTTTGATTATTAGACAATACTGTTTCTTGGGAGATTAAGAATTTTTCACTATGCATATTGTATATTATTAGGCATTATATATATTTTAATCAGAATATCATATTTTTAAATGAATAGTTCAATACATGTTATAAAACTCCTGCTCATCACAATTCTGCATCCCACCCCCATATATGATTAAAAGCATAAGTATCAAATTCTATTTATCTTGTTCTAATTTTCTTATTCATTAACAACAGTTTGCTCCAGCAAGACAAATCCAGTGAGCAGACTGCACTGTGCACATTTGGCAAATGTATCCCTCTAGCATGACTGGAAGTACTTGAGGAGACCTTAGAAGTGAATAACATGAATAGCAATTGAGGAGATGTTCTAGAGAAAATTAGTGTGGAGACAAGCTCCCATTCCTACATTTCAAGAAGCACAAAGCTCTTTAGGGATCTAACAACTTGTCCAAAATTCCCAGCCAGACTTCATTTCTTTCTTGTGCCCCATTATGCTGCTGGCAATGTCTCAGACATAGGCTATGGCTCCCATTCTTCACTCAGAGCATCAGCAGCAACTCTGCGGCCATACACTTCTCATAAAAGGTGTGAAGTTTGCATTCATCATCCACTACAATGAGTTTGTGGCAGCCAGTAGCTGGGAAAGAGACGTTCAGCTTCATCCTAAAGCAGACTACCGCCTACAAGGTGCCACAAAAAAGAGCATTTATTTTTCTTTTTCAGAGGAAAACCACACATATAGGACACATTTGAAATAGCAAAATAATGACAATCAAGCAAGCAACAGGAGATTTGAACTGCTACCCACACCCGGAGGTTGCCAGTCTAATAGCCTGCAGTATGCAGAGGCCCTTCCAGGGCCTGGCCAAACGTGAGTTTGCACAGGTCCTCGCTGGATACTCAACAGCCAGAGCTATTGGCTGGGCAGGCATTTGTTTTGAGGTTTGCAGCTTAGCAGCCACTCTGTTCAACGATTGTTCCTTTCCATTTCCAAGGTGTCCAATGACTCCCATTCAAACACCCGGGTAGTACTCCACTGTTTCCATGTAGAAAGCTATACCTGCTGAAAGAAATGATGGATTATGCTAAAGAAACTTCCAGCTACGATAGCAGGGTAAGTGCCAGTCTGATTCCCATTCTGTCAGATAACTATTGAGAAAACAGAATAATGAGCACAGAGAAAATCCTCATGGATGTTGGAACTAGGGAAGTGAGACAGATCCTGCGAGGAAACAAGACATTTCAGCTGCATAGGTGTGGATGGGGGAAAGGCAAAGAAAGGAGAAAACAGCTTCCAAGGAAGGAAACAAAGGATATGTTGCAGAAGCCCAATTATCCCCCTGTTTAGGAGAGTCCAGAACTAGAAATGAGGGGTCCCAGGAACATAGGTGGGCCCTGGAACATTCCAGAGAATGCTCAGCCTAGACATCGCCCTGGGGGCCCATGCATCATCCTGATTATTCCGTCTCTACCTCACGGTGGAATCTTATCCAGGATACAGAGGAAATTCACAGGAATGAAGATTCTGAGCTGAAATTAAATTTACAGCAAATTTAAACTCTTCTGAATCACAAGACAATCTGGACAGAACCCATCTGAGTCCTTGTCTGAGGTACACAGAGGTTCTCACCTAGAAGTATACATTAAAAAAAACACCAGCTGGGAAATAAGGCACTTCTCTCAGAGAACACACAATGTACTAATGTATTTGTTTATCTTATGTCTCTTCAGTTACTCCACTAGGGCAGACACATTATCTGTTTTACTCCCTAGTGTAGTGGTTCTGAATCAGGCACAACTTTTCCCCTGGAGCAACGTTAGCAATATGTAGAAACCTTTTTTGGTTGACATAACGTGGAAGGAGAGGGGAGAGCTGAATGTAACCTCTAGAGATTAAAAAAAGGTAACAGACTATTAATTTAAAATAATGGGGAGGAGCGGCACCTGGGTGGTTCAGTGGTTGAGCTGTTGGCCTTTGGCTCAGGTTGTGATCCCAAGGTCCAGGGACTAAGTCCTGAATCAGGCTCCTCACAGGGAGCCTGCTTCTCCCTCTGCCTGTGTCTCTGTCTCTGTCTCTCTCTGTGTGTCTCTCATGAATAAATAAATAAAATCTTTAAAAAATAAATAATAATGGGGAGGAAACAAATATGTGTCTATAGATATTTTAGCACTTTGAAATTTGACATTTTTATGTAATTATAGGCACTGAGGCAGGAAAAGACTTACCGATAGACAAATAGATATAGATGATAGATAGATAGATAGATAGATAGATAGATAGATAGATAGATGATAGATAGATAAAAGTCTCAGGCACCTCCACAACACAACTGCCAAAGATAACATATAGGTGGCTATAGGTTTGGTGGGAAAGACAGGGAGCAAGGTATTTTAATCTCAGTTAAGTGTTGCAATGTGTGGCCATGTATGTAGGGATAAAGTGCTTGAAATTCTCAAGGGTTATTTCTAAAGAAAAGATGTTATGACTAAATAAAAAAATAAGTCAAATCAAATAATTTAAGATTGGGAGGCAGCACTGGCACAGAAGATTGTCCCAAAGCAATGGTATAGTCATTTGACTAAGTTCTGTTAACATATAAATGAAACGTTCTGCAAGTGAAAAAAGTGATGCTTGAACAGGAAACATAGACAAAATTCAAAATAAAATCTGCCTATGAGATTGCAGCAAGAAACTTGGGTTGAAACCATTTAAACATAAAAAAACATTACAATCATTAGAGACAATATGGTCAACATTTAACAGATCTCAAATAGGAAAACAGCTTTCAAAATATCAGTACAGAAAAAGAAATAAAAAACGAAAATATGGCAAACCCAACTAGACAACGTTTTAGGACCTACATGAAAGTAAGTTTTACAAGAACAAAGACAAATTTTTTTTTTCAAAGACAAATTATAAACTAGAGAACAGATGAGCAATGTATGTGCATGGTGTGTGTAGCTGGGAATATATCCCAGTATCCCTTAAACATTAGAAAAAAACCTCTTCAAAAAAAAAAAAAAAAAGAAACAAAGAAAAGAAAAGAAAAGAAAAAAAAGAAAAGAAAAAGATGAGTCTCTCAGGAGAAAGCTGAACAGGAAAAATAAACGTGCACATAAATTCCAATGGCCAATAAATACTCTCAAAATGTTCAACATCTACTTGTAATAATTACACTGTTCTCCTATATTATTTTACCCACATAAATGGAAATTTTTATAACAACTGAAATAACAATTATGCTCAGTATTGTGGAGCACAAGGATAGGGGCTCACCATGCTCCTTCTGCAAAAGTAGAACTTTGGACAAACCACCTGGAGGGCACTTAGACAACCTCAAAAAAAACACACACATTGTGATGAAGGGGCTTTATTTCTAGCAATTTGTCCTAAGGAATCAATCACAGATGTTTAAAAAGATGCATGTACAGTGCTGCTCCTTGCAGCATAATTTATAAGAGTGAAAAATTGGAAACAATCTAAATGGCTGCCAATAAGAAATTGGTTTTTTAAAATATGGAACATATAAACTATGATGAAATTCAAGAGAATGATTAGCAGTCATGTGTAAGAATACCAAATGAAATGGAGAATCATCAGTGAGAGAAATAGGCTCAAAATAACATATTCTGCGACCCAGGTTTGATTAAAATACATGTAAATATAATGCTAACTATTTACACATATGAAATATGTGCAAGGAAGAGGGTTGAAATTAAATATAAGATTATGTTATTGGAGACTCTTTAAGTCAACTCTACAAAACAAGAATGGAGTGGAACATTACAAAGTTTTGATAAAACACAAGCATTTATTGGCCCTATAGAACAGGAGGACGGTCACCACTCCTAGCTAGATGGAGGCTGCCTGATTCATGAATCACTTTACAAAGCCAACTCAATCTTCATAAAAGAAAAAAAGAGAGAAAAAAGTGCCTGCAGGACAATGGAATCAGGTGGAGATGCCAGAGATAGACTGATCTGTATACAAAAAATTAGCATTCGATAAAGATGCCACCAGAATTCAACAGAAAAAGTACGGGTGGTTTAATATAATGTTGGGAAAATTAGTTCACTGAATGAAAAAAAATAAAAATGGTTTTCAACCGAACGTCATGTATAAAGGGGGAGTTTGGCTTTATTAATGACTTAAACATAAAAGTAAATTTTTTAAGTTAATAGGAAATGTTGTAGGAGAACATTTTCTGGTGGAGAGAGGAAGATTTATGAAGGAAAACTTCAGACATATATACCCTAACAAAGAAAATGGTGAATTTTATTGTTATAAAATTTAACGAGATCTCTTTACTTTTGACAGCTTTCTTTGAGGCATAATAGACACAAAGAACCACATGGATTTAACGTGCATGGTTGGATAAGCTTGGGCACCTGCAAACATTTGTGATACCAACCGTTGCACTATCAAGAGTTTCCTAGTGTCCCTTTGTTGTTTTTTTTTTTAATAAATTAATTTTTTATTGGTGTTCAATTTACAACATACAGAATAACACCAGTGCTCATCCCGTCAAGTGTCCCCCTCAGTTCCCATCACCCACTCGCCCCCACCCTCCGCTCTTCTCCCCTTCCACCACCCCTAGTTCGTTTCCCAGAGTTAGGAGTCTTTATGTTCTGTCTCCCTTTCTGATATTTCCCACTCATTTCTTCTCCCTTCCCTTATATTCCCTTTCACTATTATTTATATTCCCCAAATGAATGAGAACATACACTGTTTGTCCTTTTCCGATTGACTTACTTCACTCAGCATAATACCCTCCACATACCCACCATTTGCTTCAACGTGGATGTTTTTGTTTTTGTTTTTCTTTTGTGGGGAGATCTACTCTTTTAGTGAGTTCTGAAGCCCAGCACCACATTGTTAACTACAGACCCTCTGCTGTATAGCAAATCTCTAGCACTTACTGATCTAGCAGAATTAGAAATCCATCCCCATTCAATAAAGTTTATTAAACAATGCCAAAGCAGAAGAAGATATTTGTCATGCCCAAATGGAAGGGATGCATCTCTACAATAGCCAATAAAATCTTGCAAATAGTAAAGAAAACAATTACTTTAATTTTAAAAAGGTAAAGATCATATAGATACCTCACAGACAAGTAAGCCTAGAAGTCTATAAAAATAGGAAAAGATGCTCAAATCAAACAGTAATCAGAGAAACACAAGTTAGAGCAGAAATAACACACCACTGTATACAAATCATATCTGGAAGGTTTAGGAAGCTGGGAAATACTGGAATGGATGCTCCTGCATCTGACATGCCCTGCCATGAGAATGTAGACTGGGAAGACATTCCAGAAACCAATCTGGTTGACAGCAGTGAGTCAAATATTTTTATATTTGTAACATAAGTCACAAAATGTTGGCTGCTGAGTATAATTCCTTAAGATATCCTCACAGAAATGGATGAGTTGTTTATGCAAACAAAGCCAGGGAGTGGTTTTACCAAGTTGCCAAGTGGAGTCATACAATTGTATGACATGTTTTAAGATACAATTAAGGAAAAAGAAAAGATACAATTGAGGGACAAATAGTCAAACAATAAATGCTGTGGTGTCAAGGGTAATAGGATATTGCTGTGAGGAAAGAAAGAACACAACGGATCTGATTTTCTCAATTCTTACTTCTCTCTGAGGACACCTGGAGCCCTGGCACTGTCACCAGGCCAAACTCTGAGAGCTTAATTCCTGAAATATTAGTCTGTGAAGAGGATTCTGCTCTATATGCCCAAGGCAGAGTGTCAGGATGTCTCAGGCTGGCAGCATCATTTAAAGTAATCCTGAAAAGTCATCCTGGGCACCAGGTTTGGGATCAGCACCGTGACTGGTTGTGCAGCTAGTTAAAAACTTTATAAAAACTCTGGACCCCAAGGCCTGAGTGGGCTTCCCTGGGTGATAACACATCTCACATCTGTCTCTATGGCTTGCAGCTGGAAAGAAAAGCACAACCGTGCAACTCCCACAGGGAGGGACTGCTTGGAAGCCTGTACCTGACTTCTAGTCTTACTTTATAAGTATATCCTTTCTGCTATACTGTATCCTGTGCTGCAATAATCCTATTTGTGAGGAAAACTTCATGTTGAGGAGTGTGAGTTTCCAGTGAATCACTGAACTAGTGAATTGTCGAGGGCTCCCAAAACAATTTCAAATAACTTTACAATAATAAATGTGACAACCTGGAAGAAATAGATTCTTAGACAATATAGCTTAGAAAAACTGACTCAAAAAGAAATAGAAAACCAGAAGTCCTATAACAATTAAAGAAATCAGATCTGTAAATATTCCAGAAAATAAAACACGAATTCACATGATTTTATAAGTGATTTTACCAAAGCTTCAAAGAAACAGATAAATTCAGAGACTAGAAAAGTAGGAACATCCCAAATTATTTTATGAAACAAAGTGTAAGGTTATGGGGCCAGGCCGGTATAGGTTTATTTCCCCAATCTACAAGGTGATAGGTTTGTAACTCTGGCATAATTTACCTAACTTGTAATAGTTTTCTCATGATCCACTCAACAAATATTTATTTGGCACCTACTATGTGCCAAGAACATGTCTATGCAGTGGAGATACATGAGGGAACAAAATAGGCAAAAGCCCTTTCGCTCATGGAGCTAGTGAAAGAACATCCTAACCGGTAGGGAGCATTATTCACATGAAAGCCATGTGCACACAAATCCAGGAAAGGAAGCAAGGCAGAGACAGCAGGTACCCTGATAGGAGGGACCAGAGCATTAGGAGGTATGGTTAGGCAGGTTACAGGGACCCAGGCTGCATTTGACTTTGTTTGGCAGGAATGACAATAATTAGACAGTGATGACTCCAAGTTCTTAACTTGAATGAATGAAGTTGCCTTTAAATTATGCGGAGGAGCTTAGGAAAGAGTGTTTTTTTTCTTTCTATGTACATGTTTAGGAATGGAGACTAAAGTAATAAGAAGTAAGGAAATCATGGGATCCCTGGGTGGCGCAGCAGTTTAGCGCTTGCCTTTGGCCCAGGGCGTTATCCTGGAGACCCAGGATTGAATCCCACGTCAGGCTCCCGGTGCAGGGAGCCTGCTTCTCCCTCTATGTCTCTGTCTCTGTCTCTCTCTCTGTGTGTGACTAATATAAACAAATAAAAAAATCAAAAAAAAAAAGAAGTAAGGAAATCACAACAAAAGTGACTTCAAGAAGACCAGCCTTCGATTGTTTAAATAAAGGAAATTTAAAGATTTTCTTCAAGTTGGTACAGAAAACCAACAGTCAGTCATGGTAAATAACATTTGAGGGTAGGTAGAAAGGCATTCTAATGCTTTTCTGATCAAACATCTGCATCTCGTAAAAGTCAGTAGGAGAAAAATGTTTCTGGGTAATTAGGAATCTTTGGAAGGACATCAGGCGGGCACAGGATCAAGAGGAAGGATGGAAAACCAGGATTACAAAAGATTGAAAAACAAGGCAGCTTCAGGTGTCTTGAAAGTAGAAATTTAATAATAATGCTTGTGACAATAACAACAGTAAACTAGCTTTGTCTGTTGAGAAGATGCCACATACAGGCATCGTGCATGGACTAAGTCATGAATTCTCAGAAAAAATAACTCTGAGATGCTTGCAATTATCCCACCTGAGATGACAAAACTGAAGCATGGCAGGAGGCCCCACTTGAAAGCCACTGTTACCCCACAGTGACTCAGTTTCTCTCAGTGGCATCAGCCAAGGGATTGATTAGCTCCAATCAATGGCTCTGTTCTACCACAGCCTTCAAGGCGAACAGTACTAGGGGGATCCTGGAAGCTAAGGTTGTGGGAGAAGACCCCCTAAACAGGGCTTCGGGGTCTACCCTACTTTCATGCCTACCTTATGAGGGTGCACCAAACCTCATACACACACGATTATTTGGCCCAATTAACTCCCTTGGTCCAAATAACTTTTGAATAAGTTCAAGGTCATTGATTCATTCTTCACTGAAGAAATTTGATTTCGCACACACACACACACACACACACACACACACACATGCACACAGCACACCTATCCCTAACCCCATGTGGCCATGCCTAAATTTACTGGTGACAGATAAAGATTTAAGGAAGAGCTTGTATCTTGTCTACCTGAAGCACTGGGCATTGTGTTCCACAAAGACATCTTCATTCCATCCTCAGAAACACGTAGCGATTTAGCTTTGACTAACTTCATTTTATAGCTGAGAATATCTCATTTAGTGGGGCTAGGAAGCTGCCCACCTGACACAGCCAGTCAGTGGTCCCGGCGTGATTTCCACCTGGTCTTCTCTGCTTCCAGAGCTCATGCTTCTGCTGCCCAGGTATGGCGGTGTGCGCATCTGTCGGCAGTCATAAAAAATTATTGCCACACGCTGTCGGTGGGACAGCTGGGTCAGCTTCTGCAAAAGGGCCAAAGTTCCTGTCCTAATTTACCATTTTAATTCTTCTACATGGAAAGAAGCTGGGGGAAGTCATTGCAGAGCCACAGTTTTTAACCCAGATGGTCCTAGAAAGAGCCATCACAAGTGCAGAGTGAGCAAATTTGACGCAACTGGTTTTATTGCACAAATACAATTTAACTCTCCTTGAAATAGCTAGTGTTAACTCCATTCATCCAACTTCCTGGGTTTTGGTTTTGGTTTGGTTTGGTTTGGTTTGATTTCTTGTTTTTTGTTTTTTTTTTTGTTTTGTTTTTTTAAAAAGCTTGGTGTCCAACACTTGCTCCATTGCTGCAAACTTTGATTATTTCTGAGACTTCTCAGCTGTATTTTATCTCTCAATCCTATTTATGGCACTGCTTTTAGATTACAGGATGTTGACACAGACGCAAGCTTCTAACCAAAATTGAAGCCAAAAAAAAAAAAAAGATGCATATGTAATGGCTTCCACATCAAGGATCCCACGGAGGTAAAGAGGAGCTGCAATCAAGAACCGAATTCCCAGGGTAAATCCCGCTGAGAGTGATGAAGGGGGTAGGACAGTGAAGGTTATAGAGGAAGTGTCTGAGTGGATTCCACATGGCCAGCAATGAAAGCAAAATAAGCCAAAGCCGGCCATCTGCACTTGAGAGAATGATACTGACTTCAAGCCGCGAGAGGGGGGAAAAATGGCAATAAAATGTTGAAAACTGTAGAAGTAAACATTCAAATTGAGCCTATAAACCAAACTGCATTAGGTCTAAAGTGCATCTTTTTTCTCTCTTCTCAATTTCACTCCCCCTCTGGCCTTCCAGTTGGGCTTTTTAAATTTAAGCGTAATTAGATATTTTCACTACATTTTTTTCCTGTAATCTAATTTTTCCACAGTTCTTTAGAGCTCCTAAAAAAATGTTTCAGCGTGCAATCTACAGAGAAAATTATGTTCAGCCTCTCCCCACAAGCTGATAAAGGCTTCACAAGGCAGTGTACAAAGTGGCTAAGGCCCCAGGCGGTAGCGCGGGGAAGAGGGACCCTCCACATGAGCATGGAGCAGGAACCCCTGGGTATGGCGCCCCGGGGGGTGTCCCTGTGAGGGATGTTGGGCCACAGATTGCCTCCACCCCCTCTGCACCTCTTCTGTGGGTCTTACCTACCACTAACTTGCCCACTGTCAGCAGATGAGCCAACTCAGGACTCCCCCCAAACACACTCCGATTCCCCCAATGTTACAAACACACTAACTCATTGTCCATAAAGGAGAAAAACAAATTGCATACCCCAAAATGCAGGGTCGTGCCTTCCCCTCAGCTGAAGTCAATGAAATTATTTGTTTGCATTTTCCAATCATTGCATTGAACCTCTGACACCACTTCTCTGTCTCCTCTCCCTACAATCCCCTTGATGCCTCTGGTTCCTCCAGAACATTCTCTCAGCTTAGTCCCCAGTTTGTTGGGAGTTCTGGTCACCGTTCCCATCCTGAGGGTACCTAGGTCATCAGGCCCCCTCAAATAAGGGGAATATCTAGAGCGGCACTACATAACGAACGTACAATGAGGGTCACATACGTGATTTGTAATTTTCTAGTAGCCACATTTGATAAAATAAAAGGAACGAGGAGAAATTCATTGGAATAATAGACTTAATTGAATCCCATATATTCAAACACCATTTTCATGTGTGACACCACCCATACTTCAAGTGCTTGCTAACAACTCATGGCTGGTGGCTGCCCTGGTGGAGAGAGAGCCCTACACCCTGCTGAGCTCTCACTGTGTCCGAGGACTTCACGTACACCCTCCCCAGGGGTGACCATCCCCACTGCACACCGAGGAAGCTGAAAGTCAGAGAAGTCATACGTCCTGCCCAACATCACCCGGCTTGTAAACGGGAGAGCTGGAATCTGAACTCAGTTCTATCTGATTGCCAAGGGCAGGCTCTTTTCACATCACCATGAATCTCTCGTGACTCCAAGACGAGCAGACTCGCCAGCCGAGTCCTGCAGCCAGCTCCATCCAACATGAGGCATCCTTGAGAACTCTGCACGCAGACTACGCATCAATCACCTCCTTCAACCTCTGTGCTCTTGATACAGAGAGAAAAGAGGTGGAGGGAGAGAGGGAGGCAAGGAGAGCGTAATGTCTACAAACTCACTCTAGCCAAAAGCAGAAGGAAGGTCTCTCTGAGCACGTTGACAAGTTTGCTACTTCACATTGACACCCCCACGTGGCCTGAAGGTTCACAGCATCTCTAATCCCTGTGTCCACAGGGCTTCCTTTTCTACCCCTCGACTGGGGGTCTCAGGTCATCTTCCTATAGGGCACCAATGGTCATTTCTCAGCATTCAGTCTCAGGGGGACTCCTTTCCTTTTGCAGATAAATCCCATCATTTTTTTTTTCACCTTCACAACAAGAGTCCAGTGCCTTGCAAAGAAATTATGCTCAGTAAACATTTTTCATGAATTATTATTCATATGAAGTTTTAGTATTTCTACTGAAAGATACTTATTATGCTTCCATCTCAATCTACTTTAGCTGAAACTAGACCAATTATAGATACATCAGAAGAGGATTTCTGTTGTTGTTTTTTTAAAATATGTTCATATATTCCCCCACATTTTAGTGGGAGATTTTCATTAACCTGCTTTGGTCTCTAAATATATTCATTTAGAGACCTCACTGGGGGTTTGTCTAAATAAACGGCATAATCATTCTTCATTTTAAATGTGTCTATTTCAACTAGGGTAATGACATACTAAATGGATTATAGTAAAAAAAAAAAAAAGGAAAACACAATTATTAAGTTCCTGGAGCACAATAATTTTTCTTAGCATAGTTTCACATATATTATCACTTTGAATCAAACCAAAGGCCAGAACCACCCCAAATCTTGGATTTCTCATGGCCCATGATTTGGCCTTATCTACTTCTCTATCCCTCTTTCACAACTTCTGTCTAGATCCTTGTCATATTTCTTGGTCATTTCTTTCTTTCCCAGATATCAGCAGTTTTCTGGAGAGTCCCTGAGGGCCAGCAAGCTTCCCTCCAGCCTTGACTTGCTTTCCCTTTGTTTATCAAGTGTGTCCCCATCTGCTTCCAGTGCCTGACCAACTGCCTGGCATGTAGTTGGTGCTCAATAACAGCTCTGGAATGAATCAACAAATAAATGGATCAATGATGGACTGACTGAGTGGACACTGGTCTTATGAGATTCTCAACAACAGACTTCCATGATTTGGGGACTGTTCCAGCCACACCATCTTAGGACGATGCACATTGGCACATTGAAGAAGCAGAACAGCAACCCCGGGTCAGTATGTCTGCAACCAGGAAGCTGTCAGGACCAAGACGAAAGGGATGCTGCAGTGTCTTAAATAGTCAGGGCTGAACCAGTGGACATCTGGGGTGTTACATTCATAGGGAGTCCATGCCACCCTCCCCACTACTGTGAAACACAGAGATAAACCTACACCGTGTCTGTCCTCTCCTCAATAATCATCCTTGTCTCCCTAACCCCACAGAGAAGCTTCAAGCCTCTGTCATCTGATCTCACCCACGCGGAGAGCCGGGACACATGGAAGATCGCAGTGCTGAGGGCTCAAGCTCCAGAGATCCCAGATTTTGCCTTCGGGCTCAACAGCAAACTCAGGGCCCTGAGGCCAAACTAGAGGGTAAGGTGTGTTCATACCTGGAAAGTCTTGGTATAAAGGAATGCATTTTTTCATCCATCAAGATGAGCAGTATATGTGCATAGTACATATGTCAAATAGTACATTATGTTATAAATGGTCTATATGTATACACACACGTACATCATATATGATACATACGTGTGTTCACATAGATAGTATATATTTTTAAAAAACAAGATCCCTGGTTAACATTCTTATAACTCCATGATTATTTCCATTTTCAAGATTAGACAGTTCTTTTACCATTAGCAGGGGTTCTTTTTTTTAATTATGACTTTATTTTTTATTGGTGTTCAATTTGCCAACATACAGAATAACACCCACTGCTCACCCTGTCAAGTGCCCCCCTCAGTGCCCATCACCCATTCACCCCCACCCCCGCCCTCCTCCCCTTCCACCACCCCTAGTTCGTTTCCCAGAGTTAGGAGTCTTTATGTTCTGTCTCCCTTTCTGATATTTCCTACCCATTTCTTCTCCCTTCCCTTCCATTCCCTTTCACTATTATTTATATTCCCCAAATGAATGAGACCATATAATGTTTGTCCTTCTCCGATTGACTCATTTCACTCAGCATCATACCCTCCAGGTCCATCCACGTTGAAGCAAATGGTGGGTATTTGTCGTTTCTAATGGCTGAGGAATATTCCATTGTATACACAGACCACATCTTCTTTATCCATCATCTTTCTATGGACACCGAGGCTCCTTCCACAGTTTGGCTATTATGGACATTGCTGCTGTGAACTTTGGGGTGCAGGTGCATTGGTCTTTCACTGCATCTGTATCTTTGGGGTAAATCCCCAGCAGTTCAATTGCTGGTCGTAGGGCAGGTCTATTTTTAACTCTTTGAGGAACCTCCACACAGTTTTCCAGAGTGGCTGCACCAGTTCACATTCCCACCAACAGTGTAAGAGGGTTCCCCTTTCTCCGCATCCTCTCCAACATTTGTGGTTTCCTGCCTTGTTAATTTTCCCCATTCTCACTGGGGTGAGGTGGGATCTCATTGTGGTTTGGATTTGTATTTCCCTCATGGCCAGTGATGCAGAGCATTTTAACATGTGCATGTTGGCCATGTCCATGTCTTCCTCTGTGAGATTTCTCTTCATGTCTTTTGCCCATTTCAGGATCGGATTGTTTGTTTCTTTGGTGTTGAGTTTACTAAGTTCTTTATAGATTTTGGAAACTAGCCCTTTATCTGATACGTCATTTGCAAATATCTTCTCCCATTCTGTAGGTTGTCTTTGAGTTTTATTGACCGTATCCTTTGCTGTGCAAACGCTTATCTTGATGAAGTCCCAATAGTTCATTTTTGCTTTTGCTTCTTTTGCCTTCGTGGATGTATCTTGCAAGAAGTTACTGTGGCCGAGTTCAAGAAGGGTGTTGCCTGTGTTCTCCTCTAGGATTTTGATGGAATCTTGTCTCACATTTAGATCTTTCATCCATTTTGAGTTTATCTTTGTGTCTGGTGCAAGAGAGTGGTCCAGTTTCATTCTTCTGCATGTGGATGTCCAATTTTCCCAGCACCATTTATTGAAGAGACTGTCTTTCTTCCCGTGGATAGTCTTTCCTCCTTTATCGAATATTAGATGACCATACATTTCAGGGTCCACTTCTGGGTTCTCTATTCTGTTCCATTGATCTATGTGTCTGTTTTTGTGCCAGTACCACACTGTCTTGATGACCACCGCTTTGTAGGACAACCTGAAATCTGGCATTGTGATGCCCCCAGCTATGGTTTTCTTTTTTAATATTCCCCTGGCTATTCGGGGTCTTTTCTGATTCCACACAAATCTTAAAATAATTTGTTCTAACTCTCTGAAGAAAGTCCATGGTATTTTGATAGGGATTGCATTAAACGTGTAAATTGCCCTGGGTAACATTGGCATTTTCACAATATTAATTCTGCCAATCCATGAGCATGGAAGATTTTTCCATCTCTTTGTGTCTTCCTCAATTTCTTTCAGAAGCATTCTACAGTTTTTAGGGTATAGATCCTTTACCTCTTTGGTTAGGTTTATTCCTAGGTATCTTATGCTTTTGGGTGCAATTGTAAATGGGATTGACTCCTTAATTTCTCTTTCTTCAGTCTCATTGTTAGTGTATAGAAATGCCACTGACTTCTGGGCATTGATTTTGTATCCTGCCACACTGCCAAATTGCTGAATGAGTTCTAGCAATCTTGGGGTGGAGGCTTTGGGTTTTCTATGTAGAGTATCATGTCATAGGTGAAGAGGGAGAGTTTGACTTCTTCTTTTAGCAGGGGTTCTAATAAATTTTATTTTTTTTAATTTATTTGAGAAAGAGAGAGAGAGAGAGAGAGAGAGAGAACACAAGCAGGGGGAAGAGCAGAGGGAGAAGGACAAGCTGATTCTATGCTGAGTGTGGACACTGACGTGGGGTTTGATTTCGGGACCCTGAGATCATGACCTAAGCTGAAACCAAAAGTTGGCCCCTTCACCGACGAGCCATCCAGGTGCCCCATAATTGATGCTATTTTAAAAGAAAGAGAAAAAAAAGGACAATCTGATTTTACTAAACTATGATGTAATTATTTCACAAACAACAGTTCTGTTGATTTCAGCACATGCTGAACTGAACAATTCTAATATTCCGTTCATGGTGAAAGCACAGAAGGAGTCTACTGCAAGAGTGCCAAGTGTTTGATCCACTTCAAACAGAAAGCTAAGCAATATGAGAAAGCTGGCGTAAAACCAGATGGTCCATAAGTTCCTTTCTCTTTCAGAGATAAACCAGGTAAGAAGGGTCCTTTTTTTTTTTTTTTAAGAATTCAATCTATAAATACAAATATAAGTATTTTTATTGTTCTCTGCTATAATTTCTGATTAGGACCAAAGCAGCAATAGCTCCTCTATGTGGAGGAAAAGAATAATAGAGATAAGGGAAGCAGTTTGGAGAAAAAAAAAAAAAAAAAAACATAGCAAAGTGCAGAGAGATAAAGGGGATATGAGAGGAGAGAGAGGAGCTTTCAGCAAGAAGCTGCGTTTTTTCAGTCTCCAAATGCTAGACAGTGACTCCCAGGAAATAAGGAATATGGTGATCTGTCAAGACAAAAGATTTTAAGCAACTTTGTGATCGGTTGCAGCTCTCAGTTAAAAGGAAAATGAGAGAGAAAGTAAATTTGGTTTTCTCCTTAAGATGTACCTTAATTCTTTCAATTAATTGATTTGAGCGACAGTTGTGGATAATTAATGAGTTACAGATGTCCAACTCCAAAATTGCAAGCAAGAAAAAACATGGCTTATCGGTTCTTTTCGAGAAAAGATAGGGATTTATCTCACCTTCTTTTCTCATAAACTCTGCTGTCTTTGTGAAATATCTCTAGCTCCATCTTCAGAGAAGTAATGTGTGCGCAGCTCAGAAAGAGAGACGGATCTGTGAAAGCCCGGACTAGTTTATCAAAGCAATTCAGCACACTGCCTTCCTTTGCGATGCAGACCAATTCCCGGGCTGCCAAGACAACAAGAAACAGACTTATTGCCTGACGGTGCTTTTCTATGCTGAAATTTTTCTTGCAAGTTGATAATGTATTTATTTCCAGGATAAACACACAAGCTCTTTGGAAAGAAGTCGTATTGCGAGGGATGCTGTGGACAATGGGCATGCCCCCAGAGTTGACCTGAGTGTTTCAGAGGGAAAAAAAAAAAAATGGGGCAAGGCAGGGATGGCAGGTGGATGGTCAGCTCAGTGTTAAAATGCCTTTGGATGGTTATGAATCAGCTTTGAATGCCAGAGGTGGAACAGCCAAGGGCCCACTCGGATTCAGGATTAGAAAGCTTCATTCTAACATCTTAACCAAATATTCATTTAGAGACTGCCCGCATGACTGGCTGAAGGACCTGCTGGACCACAGATGACCCCCTAGTATTGGTGGGAGTGGAGAACGTTCCTTGTAGGAGACAGTCTGGCTGACACCCCCACAGCTTGCTGCCTCCAGCCAATGGGAACCCACAGAAATCAGGCATTTCGACACAAGGGGTACGGTGCTATGCAAGGTCAGAGAATAAAAGCAAATAGAAATCTAGATATTTTCTCTTCTCCTCCTCAGGCCCATATCCAAACAGATTAAAACTGTTAAGCTCACAATTACAAGGAGAGTGTGGCTTTTAGTGGTGCCTCATATAACAGACCAGGGAACTTTTATAGGATATCTTTAAAAAGCCATCCTGCCGTGATTCACCAGACACTCAGGCGGTAATGAAAATGCCTCAATGCGTTAGTATTTCCAATAACCGAAATTTAAATCCAAGAGAGTCAATACTTACATTATTTATGCTTTTCAATAAAAACTAATTAAAGCTACTTAAGTTTTTAGCGATGGGCCCCGGAATGTAATTGAGCAAGCTCAGATTTAGCAGGTCATTAATTGAGTTCTCGATAAGGATCTGAATGAAGAATGAATCAGTGGCTTGTGGATTTGAGCGCATTCGGCCCCCCGGTCAATGGGGAGGGAAGCCTCAGATCCTCTCTTCCCTCTCAGCCTCCGGAGAGACAAAAACCAAGATTCTTTGAAAGGCATTGTCAGGAGTTCTCAGAGATGGAGCCTAGATGAGGTTTGTGTTTAATTTTTCAGCTGGGTCATTATTTCTCGAGACTATGAATGGAGGCAAATGCCAATCACCACACAGGAAAAGAAGGAATAATTAGTCACAAGATGTTCAGGTCCCTTTTAGCTCCAACTTTTGTCTCGAACGCTGCCTAGAAAACACTCCAGTTCTATTTTAAAGACATCTTTGCATTCACAAAAGGCTACGGCACATGCTCACTGCTGGCTGCTGTGAAGGGAAATTCAAATTTGGGCAAACTGCTGCTTTCATCTGGTCCTTGAACAAAGAAGCTATTTTGAAATTCTGATTGCATCTTGGGGAAAATAAGACATACCCCAAAATTTAGAAAATAAATTTAGCACATTCCGCATGGAACAGTCAACACCCCCAAGGGAAAGGTAGAGTCCTTGGCCCAGCACGATGTTCTAGAAGTAGGATGATCCATAGATCAAAGGCAGTATCTCTCCGCTGGAGCTATGTGCACCTGCACAGGGAGCCACATGGTCCAACACTGGTCAAATGGGCACCAGTGATACCCAACCCAATTTAGTGTGATGGCAGGAGGTCTGGGCACCAACTGAGTTTTCTAGTAGCGTCCTTCAGCTTACCTTTTCAGGACTTTCCCCTCCAAGTCACCTAGGTTTTCCTGTAGGAAATATGCAGTTAGATTCAGATAAAAATGATCATTCATCCCTAATTGCCCATTTTTACTCCCGTTCCACCAACAAGCACCACTGAGGATGCATCTTTTCCCCTTTTTTTAAAAATAATATTTATTTTTATTTTTTTTTTATTTTCTTTTATTGGAGTTCAATTTGCCAACATATAGCATAGCACCCAGTGCTCATCCCGCCAAGTGTCTCCCTCAGGCGTCTTTTCCTTATTAACACCTTGTCTTCCTTGTCCAGGCCCCCGAGAATGGCCTCCTCATTTTAACTCACCAGACTCCCTAGGCTTCTCACTTGGAGGAACCACAGGATGAGTTGTGATGCTCCTCACGTCGTCTGATGATTGTTAGCAACACACAAAGCCAGGTGCGTTGCCACCCGAACACTTCATATTGCATGTTCCATGTCCATCTTCCCCACGGGATGGAAACATGGTAGGAAAGGGACATTGAACACCCATTTTCATCCATTATCCCCAGAGCCTAGCACAGAAAAGTGAAAAGGATGCTGGTTGAACTTATGAAAGAATAAATCATTTGGTGGTTTTCCCACATGATTATATCATAACATCCTTGAGACTACAACTGTATGTAATAGCTCACATAATTTTGTTTCATTTTTCCAAACCAGCGCAGTGTTGTGTAATATTGTGTACCTAGAAAGTGATTTTGATTGGCTATTTAATTGGAAATATTTCTCCCGTCAGATTCCATGATTTTTTTTTCTAAAATAGTTGTTCCAATACAGTGGTACCTGGTGTCATAAACTCCTTGTGTTTGGAAATAACCCTAATCATCCATGGTATTTGCAATAAGAAATGCTGTTAAGGCACAAATTTAATCTCAGTGTCTGGGAAACAGCAAACCTAGTCAACAGCCCCGTGTTCATATCTCAGTGCACTTTTGTTTTTATTTGATATAGGTCCTCATCTAATCATCACATCAAACACAGAGAATACAAACTAGGTGCTATCTGCAAGTTTGTTCTTGAAGGTCTGAAAATGTCAAGGTTCTGGTTCAGTTTGCCTCAAACATAGCTAAATGCAAAAAAAAAAAAAAGCTACATTTTAAGTGCGTACGTAACACTTTGCACCGGCTCTCTAAGACAGGAGCAGTTTTCATCACCTCGCTTTTGAAGGGCCTTACATACATACCCACACACATTACACACATGCATGCAATCCTCGTGCCACACGTGGCTCACCCTGAAATCAAGCGGAGCTTTACAGTGTTGCACAGACTGAAATAGATAAGGCCCATAGGAGAAAAAGTCCCTTAATTAATGGCTCATAAATGCATATCCTACTCATCGAAGGTAATTTGGGGTAATTCTAGTCGTACGTGGCTGACTTCCTCTAATGCAGGCTTTCTCAACCATGCCGCTGTTGACAGTTAGGGCCCAACAATTCATATTCATTGTAGGGTGGTTAGCAGCATCTACAGCCCGTACCCCTGGCTGCCAGGAGCACCACCCCTGTCATGACACCCAAAAAGGTCTCCAGATATTGGTAATGGTCTCCTTGGGGGAGGGAGATGAAGTCACCCTGCTTGAGAACCACTGCGTTTTGCGGTCTTGTCGAAACAATGCTTAACAATGGTCCTGGTAAAAGAGACAACATGGGCCACCGGGTGGCTCAGTGGTTAAGCGTCCGACTTCGGCTCAGGTCATGATCCTGGAGACCGGGGATCGAGTCCCACGTCGGGCTCCCTGCGTGGAGCCTGCTTCTCCCTCTGCCTCTCTGTGTCTCTCAAGAATAAATAAAATCTTAAGAAAGGAGAGAGTCAACACGCTGTACTCAGCGTCTCACGAGTGTGGCTACCACGAACACACCCTGTTCCCACTCCCAGCAAAGAAAGCGCAACCACCATCCATGGCAGACCCGCTTCAGAAGAGCAACTGCACCTAAAAGAAAGAAAAGTACATTTTTAATAGCTCGTAATTAGGATATTACAAAGCTGCGTGGAGACGCTTGCTTGGTGGCCCTCGAGCAGAGCTTGCGTGGACTGCACGCTGTCGTGCACATAAGTAACTTCACTTAATCTTCTCCAAAACCTCACAAAGAAAATAGTGTCAGTCCTTGCTCCTCAATGGCACACAGGCTTGGGGATGGTAGGGATTTGTCCCCAGCCGCCGGGCCAGCGAGGGACAAGCGGCTCGCTGGCTGCTGCTGGGGCCTGGTCTCCCACCCAAGCTTCTGGAACTGGATTTTAATGCGGGATCCCCACTTGCCCTGGTCTGGGGGCCTCCCCACAGGGAGGTGGGGGCTCCAGGGGGCCCCTTCCTAGCACCGCCAACTGCCCCGGCCGCTCAGGCCTGCTCACCTCCGGGAATTTCTACCCTTATTGGCATTTGGTCCCTCTTTTCCTCCAGCTTGGACCCCTTAACAACAGAGGAAAGCAGGAGCTTTCCTAGGAAGGCAAGGGGTGGCATCTCACCACAGCCATCCCTTGGGTGCCCCGGGTGTCCTGAGCCTCAGAGCATCGGGGCCGGGGAGTCCCTGCAATGGGGCCTTGGGAAAAGGGCCCAGGGCCCAGGGCCCCCACCCGGGATGGAGGAGGCCGGGCTCCGTTGGCTCCAAGGCCTCGAGTTCAGCGACTCTGCAGCCGCTCATCAGGCTCTGCTGTCGTGCTAATTAGAGCGAGCAGCCCCGTGCAATCTGTCCGACTAATGACGTTATGTGAGATGGACAGAGAAATCAGGTCATGGAATGGGCTGATTAGCGATCATTAGCATATGTGCCTGCAGCTGGGTACCTGCTTTAGCTGCACGCAGACCAGTTTGGCTTCTCTCCCCAGGTATCTGAGCATCCGGGGCTCCTCTCAGCATCCCATGAGCACTGACTTTGCACGGCCGCCGAGAGTCCTGTTCAACCTGGGTGCCCCTTGCACGTCTTTCTTTTCAGCCTACAGATGCTCCTGAGGGAGTAGAAGCCTTGGCTGCTGAGAGGGGTCCCTCAACCCCCAACACGGGCTTGTCAGAAATGCAGGCTGTCCATCCCATCCCAGAAGCACCGCATTGTAACCTGCATTTTAACAGCACTTCCTGTCCATTGATGCAAACGTCAGGAGGTGAGCACACTGTGGTCAGGGTGGCGCTGTCCCTCTGTGCGAGCTCAGTGGACTTAGTACAGTTTAGCTCCCAACAGAAGCTCTTGTTACAGGTGAACTGTGATCCTCAAAACTTCATGTGATAAAGTCCTAACGCCCGGTAAGGAAGAAGGTGAATGTACTTGGAAATTGGGTTGTGCCAATACAGTTAGTCAGATGAGGTCAACCTGGGGGAGGTTGGGCCCCTAATCCCATAGGACAACTGTCTTTATAAAAAGGGAAATTTGGAGACCGTCCCAAGGACAAGGACGGGCAGGTGGCCATGTGAAGAGGGAGGAGGGGTCGGGTGGTGCTGCTGCAAGCCAAGAAACGCCAAAGATCCTCCCCACAACACACGAGTCGCTCAGGAGGGCCTTCTCGATGTCACCAAAAAAGAATCTCTCGACACGTTGTTCAGCTGCGTGCAGGTTCTTGGGTCTCTCCTGACTCCTCCAGGAATCGCTTTCAGACACTGAGGCTTCTCCTTCTCTCTGCTCTTCGCCATGCCCCACGCCACTCTCCCCACTCCCCGAGGGACCCGGGGGTTGTCCCGGGACACAAAGCGGGATAAAGTGGTCCTGTTGCGCCTGACGCGCGTCCCCTCCAATTCACATGACGAAGTCCTAACCCTCAGTGCTCAAGAACGTGAACTTACCCAAAGGCCGGGTTCCTACAGATGTGGTTGATTAAGATGAGGTCGTGTTGGGAGAGGGAACCCCTCACCGGATGCGATGAGTGTCCTTATACGAAGGGGACATTTGGCGACAGTCGTGCACACAGGGGTGAGAACATAGGACTTACGTTGCCTAAGGACTTACAGCCAGCCAAGAAAGTGCTAGAAGCAAGGAGACAGGTCTGGGGTAGATGTGTCCCTCGCAGCCTCAGAAGGAGCCAACCTTGTGGACACCTCGACCTTGGACTTCCAGCCTCCAGGACAGTGAATGCACGTCTGTGGGGACAGCCACCCAGGCTGCGCGGCTTTGCGGTGCGGCCCAGCAAGCTAGTGAGTCACCCTGATTGGTATCGACACCCTGAGATAAGCAAAACGTACACAGTTTGCCCTAGCAGTGCTCGATCAACATCAGACTGGAAATAAAGAAAATCCCCCCAATTAAAAGAGAAAAAAAAAAGGCTTTCCTTGGACTTTCTGCTCGGAGTTCTCTGTGGCCAAATGGTCCCCACTTTGCCGTCTCCCCTCAGTCTGGTCACTGTCCCGGACGCCGCACTTGCTTTCCTACCTTATCCTAATGCCTGTAACGCAGGATGGAGTCGTGCGTGGGAGGAAACCTCAATGTCCATGAAACGCGGAGACGTAAGGTTAGGGCCAGAACCAGATTGCGTTAAAACAGAAAGCTCTGTATGTTTTAAAGAAACGAATTTTACGTGTGCAGCACAGGTGCGTTCCTTGCCGATTGCTCTTCCGCGGTGACACAGACCCTAATTTATTATTTATGTGGTTTGAAAGGTGACAGCTGTGTATCACTTAAAAAAAAATAAGATTCACATTCTAGTATTGTGCTTGGGACCTTAAATTTTAAAAAAGAATAATAATCATCCTTTTTTTTAAAAAAAAAAGAGTAATCATCCTTTAATTAAATTTACAAACCTATTTTTGTACCCATTTAAGACATAAGTAATTGAAGATCAATGAAGGTAAGTGAATCGTCTAGCATCCCAGAGCAGGTGCTTGAAACTTGGGTTCAATGTCTTCCCTCCCTGCTCTGTGTGAGCAAGAACCGCTCGCTTCTGTGGACTCCTGGCACCATTCCTCGCTCACGGAAGACTCAGTAACACAGTGGTCGAGTTCATGGAAATCAGTAGTGAACGTTCCAAGAATTAAGTGCCTCCCCCCATCCCTCCCCCCATCATTCATTCGTAGGGCTTAGGAATGAATGACAACGTCTCATGCAAAGAATACGCGGAGTGGGACCCAGCACCGCGCACCTGCCACGTGGACCGCAGGCAGATGTGACCGTTCTGGGCCACCAGCGGTGGTAGCAGCCTCAAGGGCTTTGCACTGGGCAGTTTCAGAAAGCTAGTCCCTTCGGAAAAAGAATTTTAGACTTTTTCTATTTAGAAACCCAACCTTAGCTTTGTCCAGACACCGTGGGAACCCAGACCCCCTGAATACCCTGGCCTTTGGGCTCCAGCTGCCTGGCCAGTGTGGCTGTAGCGGGCCAGCCAATGCCTCGGGCTGCACTTGGACGGCTGCATTGTCTGTCTGCAACGTCACGTGACCTCAGCATGTGTCCCATCTTCAAAATGTGCAGGGAAGATGGACTTAGGTCTGTGCTTATGGCATAAATTACCACAAGGTAGCACTCGGCCTCCTGTGAGCATCCTCTGCTGCATCGTTTGCCATTAGGAAAACCACCTTCTCTTTCCCTAGCAGCCTACAGGGGAGAGGGCGCTGCCCTGAAGAGTCCCGAGGGAGCTGGGTGTCTGGTGTCCAGCGGTGCAGCCTCACCCTGGAGTCCGATTTGCAGGAGCAGAGTGCAGCTGGTGCCTTAGGAAACCAGTGGGATCTGTGGCTCCGTCCCTGGGGCCAAACTTCAATGCAAACAAAACTGTAGGGGCAGTCTGGAAAAATCGCAGGGAGAAGTGTCCCATTCTGACAGGGCCCCACATGCTTAGGTGTCCAGGAGCCGCTTCGCCCTGGAAGTGGATCAGCACTGACTTCTCACCGTGTCACTCAACAAGTTTGTAAACATCCCCGTCTCCAAAAGGGTAGTTCAGTGTGTGTGCTTTGAATTTCCCTGTGTGTGCTTTGTACTTACATTTTATGAAACTTGTTTCCCTAGCACAGGAACATAAACTGTTGAGGCATAAAGATGCTTCTTAAGTAAAATGGAAAAAAAAAATAGCATGAATCACGATCGCCTTGAATGTTTGTGGTCATCCACCACGGCAGGTTCAGAAAGCATTTTTCTTCATAGAATGTATCTAAGCTTGTCAGAAGAGGGACTCTAGCAATACTGGGTGTTATTGGGTTTTCCACGTAGACAATAACCTCAGCAGGGTCCGAATTTATATCCTTTGGCTCAGCCCTATCTGATGTGCACGGAGTCCTTATGTAAAAGAACAGTGTCCCATAAAATCAGATGTTTTCCTGAAAAGATCTGTTGGAACAGGAGGCCTCTCTCCGCATCAGTAAAAACATGTTCTCCAAGCCTTGTTTAGGGGCCCCCATCGTCATAGAAGGATCTGCTGGGCCCCCAGTTCTGGGCCCTCCCCTGAGCACCACACCCTCGGGGCTCCTCAGAAAGCATCCCCTGCAGGTACACACACTGGTTCCTCATCCTGCATCCACTTACACGGCCCAGCCCCTTAATATAACAAAATGGGATTTCTGTCATCTTTACTGATAATTTTCTAGTTCTTTAGCAGGAATAAAGCCCTCCCTTGCCCCTGACTAGTTGTCACAGGGCCAACTTTTTCTTCCTCTTCCTCTTTGTAATCTTTAGGATATCACATGCTTCTGAGAGTTGTTTGTACTTGTTTGAAGTCCTCTACCTTTCTTTATTAACCCAATAGTCAAGCTGTTATAAAATTAATATACATTATTTAAAAAGATGCATTCTCATTGGCTAAGCTGCCAAGTTGCAGGAGTCCATAAACCCTCACAATGAACCCAGCACACAGAGGCTTTCTGCTGTACTAAACCAATGGGAGCACTTCCCTGGGAGCTGCTCATTCAGCGGGAGCACTTCCCTGGGAGCTGTAATGCAGTGGGAGCACCTACGCAGGAGCTACTAATGCAGTGGGAGCACTTCTGCAGCAGCTATTCATGCAGTGGGAGCACTTCCCTGGGAGCTATAATGCAGTGGGAGCACTTCCCTGGGAGCTGTAATGCAGTGGGAGCACTTCCCTGGGAGCTGTAATGCAGTGGGAGCACTTCCCTGGGAGCTGTAATGCAGTGGGAGCACTTCCCTGGGAGCCGTAATGCAGTGGGAGTGCTTCCCTGGGAGCCGTAATGCAGTGGGAGCACTTCCCTGGGAGCTGTAATGCAGTGGGAGCACTTCCCTGGGAGCTGTAATGCAGTGGGAGCACTTCCCTGGGAGCTGTAATGCAGTGGGAGCACTTCCCTGGGAGCTGTAATGCAGTGGGAGCACTTCCCTGGGAGCCGTAATGCAGTGGGAGCACTTCCCTGGGAGCTGTAATGCAGTGGGAGCACTTCCCTGGGAGCTGTAATGCAGTGGGAGCACTTCCCTGGGAGCCGTAATGCAGTGGGAGTGCTTCCCTGGGAGCTGTAATGCAGTGGGAGCACTTCCCTGGGAGCTGTAATGCAGTGGGAGCACTTCCCTGGGAGCTGTAATGCAGTGGGAGCACTTCCCTGGGAGCTGTAATGCAGTGGGAGCACTTCCCTGGGAGCCGTAATGCAGTGGGAGCACTTCCCTGGGAGCTATAATGCAGTGGGAGCACTTCCCTGGGAGCTACTCATGCAGTGGGAGCACTTCCCTGGGAGTTACTCATGCAACGAGAGTAGTTTCATGGAGTCCCAACTTGGCTCAATCTCAAAGCCGTTACATACCTCGTGCAGGTTCTTAACCTTCATTTACTCTAATTCTCAGTTGACCAAGTTTTGGAATCCGTGAACCTATACATGAAATTCATAGAAATATTTTTATGTATCATACAGATATAAAATATATATTTCACTACACAAATGTAAAGCTACATACAATACATACACCTCAGGATATCTATGTGTGTGTGGCTCTATCTCAGCATGCCAGGTAAACCCTCCCCCAGATCTGGGATATTATCATGCCATGATTTAATAGGAGAGGCTGCAAATGAGTGGAAATCTATACAGCACCTAAGTCAAATGTTACGCCCAGTCAGGTTTCTAGATTTAACTTTAAAATAATATTGATGTGAAGTGCTCTGCTACCTTTGAAACTCGGTGGTCGTCACAAAATAGCTTCCAAATGAGATGAGCCTAAAGCTTTCAATTTTATAAGTGCTAGGTTCCTGTGAAGGAAAACATTTACAAATAAAATGTGCATGCTCTGACCTAAATTTCAAACCAAGGCACATAATTAAGATGTAAACTTACATTTCTACAAATTGTTTGCAAGTCTACAGATTGATACAAATTATTAATATTTTGAAATTAATAGCTTGGAAGATAGAAACATCTGTCAAGGTGTAACAACTGTGTTCTGAGTAAATGCTTTTCCTGGAGACAATAATTCATAAATGTCAGATGCACTTTTGGGGCCTTTCTTCGTCTGGACCACGATGACTGTTTCTGGGTATGTGACATTTCCGATCATCCCTCTCTGGCCTCTTAAGAAAATGATGAAGGAGATACAAATGCAATCAGAAATTTGATATTTAATAATGATATTTCCTTTAATTGTCTGCTTGTAAAATGTTTATATACAAAGTCTCTAAAACTGTAAATATGGGCAAAACTTCCAGTGAGATGGCATAAAACATCTGTAAATGTAACACTCAAGAACAACCCCAAGGGTTCAATCCTTGAAGGCAGGGCCCAACCTGAATAAAGCGCTGCTCTCACTCTCCAGGCAGCCATTCCTAAATGTCTATCGCTCCACCAGGTAAATGTCATAAATTGCTCCGTAGACCTGAGCACTGATGTTGGAATAAAGCAATGACACACCTACTTCAGTTTCAGTGCCTCGTGGGCATCTGACCTCCTGATTAGGAGCAAGCCTCTCCCGGGTCATGACGTCACATGACCTCAGCATGTGTCCCATCTTCAAAATGTGCAGGGAAGGTGGACTTAGTTCCATGCTTATGGCATAAATTACCACAAGGTAGCACTCGGCCTCCTGTGAGCATCCTCTGCTGCATCGTTTGCCATTAGGAAAACCACCTTCTCTTTCCCTAGCAGCCTACAGGGGAGAGGGCGCTGCCCTGAAGAGTCCCGAGGGAGCTGGGTGTCTGGTGTCCAGCGGTGCAGCCTCACCCTGGAGTCCGATTTGCAGGAGCAGAGTGCAGCTGGTGCCTTAGGAAACCAGTGGGATCTGTGGCTCCGTCCCTGGGGCCAAACTTCAATGCAAACAAAACTGTAGGGGCAGTCTGGAAAAATCGCAGGGAGAAGTGTCCCATTCTGACAGGGCCCCACATGCTTAGGTGTCCAGGAGCCGCTTCGCCCTGGAAGGGCGGGGGAGGGACTTGCAAATCTTACCTCCAATCCCTTCTCTGCCATTTACTCCACATAGAAACTTGGACACAGTCTCCTCTCAGTGAAGTAATACCTGGTCACCAGGTTGTTGCAAGCTGCAATGAGATATTACAGGTAAAATGCCTGGAAAGTTTTTAACAATCCTGATGCATCATAGTTATGAGTAGAATCTCCTGTGTCTCATGGATCCCACATCGGTGGATACGACAAGTCACAGGATGGTGCTCTGTATTGACGTGGACTTGGCTTCTTCCCCATGCAGCGCTTCTGCCCTTCTACCAAGGCTGCACACCTCCACAGAGAGTAGCTACTCAGCTCTCCTTCCCAAAGGCTCAGCCACTGTGATCACCCAACCACACCAGACTGGAAACTTTCTACTCTTCCCAGTGTCTACTTCCCTGAGACCCAGAGACCTATGGCCTGAGAATAAAAGTTTAATGTTGATATATTATTTAGAGCAAAACAAAAGCTTCCCCCAAGTGGCCGATCAGAACAAGGGAGCAGCCCACCTGGAGGGTCCCATTATCCCAGGAAATGTGGCCTTTGAAGGCCACAGGCATTCTGACTCTAGCCACCTCACCTAACACAGCAAATGTGTCCCACAATAATTATAACTATACGGTGTTACGTGAGTTGAGTTACAGCCAACTGGTCAAGCCACAGTTATATTTTACAGGCAGGTAAGCATCCATTCTTTCTGATCGTGGAATCTCTTTCCATATATTTGAGCCATTTTCCAAAGTATTTTACATTTTTTAAGCCTTTCAGAAGACCACATGTCTACTGTGCCTTTGACTAGAGCTAAACAAAGGTCTGTCTGCAATGCAATCAGGAACTGGTGCCACGATGTAAATCTACATAGTGTTTCCTGCATCGGGAAAGTTTTACTAGTTTAAAAAAAAATCAGCTGAATTAAGCATTGGTTTAGTGAAGTAACTGATTTATAGTCTGGCACAAGTTCCTTATTGCATTGCACACTGGTGACAAACAGATCCTGGCAGGCAGCTTCCCTTACTAAATCATGTCTGAAATACTCCTTGATTACCCCCAAGGCTGGTGCTATTACAGCCTATTTTATTCTTCATCCTGCATAAATATAAGCACAGGCACACTAAGTATTTCCCAATCAATATTGCCCAAAATCATATGGACCTAAGAAGCATTTGGGCAAGTTGTTGCACATACGGAGTCCAGGGACTCATCCCCTTTAAATCAGTAGGGTTTACATAGGGCTCGGGTATTTACATTTTTAACAATCACAACCAAGTAATTCTAATATTGGTGATTTATGAGAAACACTACACTTGAAGCTTTGCAGTCAGAAGTGTCTCCGCTGCTTCACATGTAGAGATGTCTTCCCAGTCACAGGCAAAGACCCAAGGGGAATACTGAAGAGTAACAAAGACGTAGACACACCTGATACCATCAGAAGTGTCTGATATCAGCAACCACATCCCTTCCTCTCATAGAATAATCACTCATTGGGAAAAAGCAACCACATTTTGTGGGACCTTTCTGCCAACTTGCAGGCAAGTTTAATCCACGGAGTCATCACCCAATATGACGAACCATCGTGAGTTCCCTCTCTCTATGTGCTCACTTCTCATTAGAACTTTTTTCTTCTTCCCCATTATTTCATCACCGTACACAATTTCCCTTGTGCTGCTCTGTTTTATGGATGGCCATCCCAGTAGGATGTTAAGTGATTTTAGAAGTATCTTTAAAGTATGGGCCATGTTGTAAGTATTATGTTGTATCCTAAAAATCTGAGCTGGTGATCAAATCCAAAATGCCTCCACCTCTGAACTCATCATGTGCCATCCCCTCTTAGGCTCTGGACACCCCAGCCACGCAGGAGTTTTGGAATTCCTTCCATCTACCTCTCTGTTGCAGAGCTGTTTCGTGCCTCTGGTTGACCCTTCCTCACAAACTAGACCTTCCTAATCCCTACTCACCCTTCAGGTTTTCGAGTGACCGTATCCTACTCTCAGGTTAGATACCCTACTCTATCATTCCCAGAAGACACTGAATTTCCCATTGATCCTACTTATACAAATTATTAGCTGGTTGTCAGTCACACAACCAGCTCTTAGAAAACAACGTAGTATGTCTATCTTTCTGACTGAATGCTTAGCCCTTAGTCCAGAGGCCATCACACGGCTGGCAACCAATCAATGTTGAGAGAAGGTAAAGATAAATGAACACATGGTTCAAGCTTCACAACATCTGGCTGTGACTTTGAAATTGGCACTTGGTTTCCCACCATCCTTTGGAGATCTTCACTCTTCAGAGGTAATATCCCTGAGGCCTACAAAGCATCTTGGGTGAGATACATCCCTCTGAAATGTCTCCTGAGCCATGCAGAGGCCCAATTGCTACAGCATCATGGACAGAAACCATCTTGGAGGCTACAGGTCTCAGGTGACAGGAACAGGCTCAAGATCAATGGTCCCGAGCAATGTTTGAGAGCACCCAGAAGAACACTGATGAAAGCCTTTTTTTTTTTTTTTTCATTTTCCTATCACATGTAGGGAACAACTGTTTTTGATAGTCTAGCAGGTTTTTAAGAATCCTGTGAACCTCACACTAATCCTCTGTTACAAATATCTGCAGGGAAGTGTCTTCAATTTTAATTCAAAACCCTAGTAAATCAATGGAGGGATTGGAGAGACACTCAAATCAGGTGGAGACCTAAGGACAACAGAGCCTCCAGCAAGGAGACCCGAGCAATGGGAAAGACAAGAGTTCTCTGGCCTTGGAAAGTCTCATCCCCTAGCCCCCAGCGTTCCCATGCTCTCATCTATAAGCAATGTGTGCATGTTGACTTAGGACAGGGGTGGGGGCTATGAATTCTAAAAGATGTTTGAGATTCTTTCCTAAACTCATATTCAACAATCTGTTACTCTTTCTATGAATGGGATCAAACTGAATCGTGGCAAGTGAGTTGTCTGAGCAAATGCACTTTATGTTTCTGTTGTTTTCTCTTGTACACCAGAAAAAAAAAAAATGTAATGGTTTAAAATGCAGCAAGCTAAACAATTAAGGACTCTCTAAAAAAAAAAAAAAATCCCTGATTGTGCAAGTACAGATATCTTGAATTAGAGCATCTTTCACAATAAGATTTTTGGTGAAGACATGCCATCTTGGATTGCCATAGCCTCCAGGCAACCCTATCTTTACTCAACTTGGAGCATGCTTTCCTGGAGGAGATATGAAGCCAGTAGAAGAGACTTTAAAAGTACCACTACTACCAGAGAAAGGTATTAAAAAGGCATATCACTATACTGTATAGCACAATTTACATTTGAAAATGAAAATATTTGAATACTTTCTTAGCATGATTAAGAAGAGGCAGGCAATAAAGTGCAGTGTATAATAACCAGTCTTATTTCATTTAAAAAAAAGATATTTCTTATAACGATTTTCTGACAAAATTAATGAATGCCCAGGCCACTGCATTAAGAAATAATGATATTCTCACCATGATACTTTCTGACTAAGATAAGACTTTCCATGTGGCTTTGCCTATGGGGAGATGATTCATTGGCTGGAAGATGTAGGCAGTTATATTTTTCATTTTATAATAATTAAAATCATTTTTTTGACTTCTACAAAAAGAATCAATGGTATTTTTTATTAAATTTAATCTTGCAAGGGAAAGAGGGGAGAAAATCCTTTTATTACTACACCGCAGTGCAATATGCTTCAAAAATATCCTGGTGTTTTCTCAGTACCCCACGGTCAGCTTGTGGAGAGTAATGAATGGCTGAGTATCAATCTCCCCCTTCTAGAGCCTGCACAGGCTGGTACAGGCAAAAGCCAAGAGATAGGATTCAAGGGTGTGCTTCCAAGAACACCCGAGGGTGGAGGAACATATCAAAGTCGGCCCCAAGTAGGAAAACCTGACGATTCCATTTCACATCTAAGTCCTTGGGGGAGATTTGATTGAATGGTAATAAATACCATCTACTTTTTACTGTATGCATAATCGATGTACTATAGAGTTGTCATAAATCATAAAATTTTAAATCATAAAATTTAGAAAAATAAAAAATAATCATAAAATTATTTGAGTATGAAGATACAGAGGCTCTGAGAGGTGAGAACCTGCCATTGGCATGGTGATGGAGCCAAAGCTGACTTCCAGTCTCTCTGCCACTCTGGATACTTTTCCATTTTTCCAGGGCTGCTGCTCTAGTCCCTGGGGGAAGAGGCCAGACACAAGCTCAGTACACAGGAGGGAAGGGCAGGTTGGCAAAGATGGGCAGATCCAAGCGTCAGGTGCGTATAGGATGGGGACTCACAGAAAACATGTAAGAAAGGTGGCGGAGATGCCTAGGGCAGGGGGCTCTGAACCCCGGGGCCCAGGCCAGGGATCACATGAGGCTCAGACTCCACGGGGAGGGACCAGAACACGCAAATGTCTCCCAGATCTTAGAAGCCCAAACTCACCAGCCACTGTAGTCATTTCAACTGAGCACGTAACTGGGGGGTATGAACCCTCACAGGAGTTAGGGTAGAGAGAAAGAGGAGAGGACGAGCAGTTCCAAACACTAATCAGTTATAGAAACGGGCTTTACCATCGGAGAGCCCTTCATCTTCTGGAGCGGGGAAGTCCTGTCTTCCCTGAAGCCTGGAGCAATTACTAGCTGAGCGGGCATGATTCTGTTCCGGGAGCATGGAAGGTTTCACATATAAAAGGGGCCTCTGTTTCAAATTCTTTTATCAGACCCCCTGCTAGATTGCTCTCCTAAGACATTAAAAAAAAAACCAAGAAGATTGAAACATGGAACACTTTGAGGTCAGCAATGAACAACAAGGTAAGAAAGATTATTCTCGGCGCAGGTCCCTTGAAACAAGAGCTCTTTTACATTACTTCCTTTTAAACTAAAAATACTACTTCCCTTTTTTCTCCTTTTCCTTGCAATGGAAGCAATAAATATTCATTAGAGAAGAATTACAAAGCCTAGAAAACCTAAAGGAATGACAGAAATCTGCATTTGTATGATTGTGATATGTGACAGTTGTGCTTTTAGTATTTTTGTATGTGTAGATCTTTATTTCTGAAGTGTGTGTGTGTGGTGGGTTCAAAAGAATAATGAGAAAGAAGAGGGCTCATCTCTGGTGATAGGGCTTGAGAAATACAACAAGGGAGAAATTCTGGGCAGCACGCATAGCTGACCGACCTCTAAGACCGGTGGTAGCCAATATGAGTAGGGTATTGGCTGTCTGTCTATGTTTGGTCGACTGGGTGATGTACAACCAAGTACCTTCATTCCCCTGCTTCCTTCCCCAAATTTTCTCTCTACGATCCCTTCTCTTAGTGACAATTTGGATGAAAAGAGAGGAAAAGAAGCCCTGTAATCAACCTTTTCATTGAATTCAAGTAAAGAGAATTCAATACTCACCGAAGCAAAGTTACAAAGTGGAGATGAAGAATTCAGTGGAAAAATCAAACCGGCTATGAAGCCCTCAAAGAATCCTTAATGGTTTGGGGAAAGAACCTAAGCTCCTTACTCTATAAGAGAACTGTCTCCAGACAGATTCCTAAAAACATCAGTGGGAGGAGAGGTACCTCGAGAATAGTATAGAACTTGGCGACGCAAAAGTTGCTGAGAAATCTCATCTGGTCTCAAGCCCCCCTGGGTTGAGGATGGCACCCCATTCCGTACGACGCAGTCCAGCAACCCAAAGTAACTCCAAGTACTTTATTTTTTTTTAAGGTTTTTAAAATTTATTTATTCATGAGAGACACACAGAGAGAGAGAGAGAAAGAAAGAGGCAGAGACACAGGCAGAGGGAGAAGCAGGCTCCACGCAGGGAGCCCGACGTGGGACTCTATCTTGGGTCTCCAGGATCACGACCTGGGCCGAAGGCAGACGCTTAACCACTGAGCCCCCCAGGCGTCCCACTCCGAGTACTTTAACTGTTTGTGCAGTCTTTCAAAGCAATGCCCAACAGACTTTGATTTGGGGCTGTGATCTTGGGGGATTTAGTCTCTTCCCCCAACTTCACTTCCTGCTTAGGAAGATGACAGTCCCACAGCAGCACCGTGGTGCGTACATACAAGGACCCGGGGTAAGGAGACCAGCGCCATGCCTGGCGCCTGCTCAGTAGCTCACAAGCACACGTCCCCATCCCTCCCGACCTGTGCTGGGCCTTGCTAATACCCACGTGGCTCAGGAGCGTTCCCCAAATCGCCATTCCCCACACTGGAGTTTCCTGGCATGAAGTCTCTCAATTCAGATCTCACCTTCCTTGGATCCGTTGCTCAGGGCCTTGCAAGGTGGGAAGGGCATGACTTAATGGGTTTGTTGGCAACAATTTGCCAGTGAAAGATTGCATAAGCGGGAGGTCAGGACCCGTCAGCACCCACCTGAACTATTCTTCTGTTCCCTTTCAAAGTCCATGCCCCAGAGATGTCTAGACAAGCTGGGACAAGGGCAGAGGAAATAAAAGCGTCAGGGGAGGCTCCCAAGCATGCTACGTGTGAAGATTTCCAGGGAGTATATAAGGAGCAAAGAGGAGAGAAAATCCAGGGGACTCTATGATCACTGTCTCCAAGGAACAGAATCTTGGATCGATTCTCACCGGTAGTCAACGGTCAATAACTTTTCCATTGGACGTGGTGTGCGTCTTCCGTCAGAGGACGTTCTAGACTCGCTGGGTCCCTCCAGAAGCCGCAGGCTCGCTGTGGTTCCCAAGGAGTACAGCCACCGTCGCCTCGACACCTAAAATCAGGGGCTCTCAGAACCAGAGAAAATTGGAACTGGAAAGGGTGGCTGGTCCGAGCAATGCCGGGGAGCGCATGGGGCTGACAACACTGCAACCCGTGACACGGAAGCTACCACATTTCCTGACTGGCAGGGAGGGGTCATGACTACCAGAGCAGGGAAATGAAGCGAAACTCCTGTTGATTTTGATCCAAATTCTCCCTGAATCGTTTTTCTGTTTGGCATCCAAATGACTAAGAACTGAGAGGGGTGAGGATCTCTCATGCAGAAGAAAGAGTGATCTCGATTGCGTCTAATATCTAGAACAAGGGCCGCAAGAGAATATATTTATGGCCAGTGGAAGAAGGAGCCAGGGAAATGGGATGATGGGCTGAGCTATCTGAGTGGGGAGTGCACCCGTCATGGGATGCACGCCCGCGCCGGCTGGGTGCCCACGCGGCAGGGACGTGGGAGAGGAGCCTCCCTACGTGGCCTCACACGTACCAGCTAGACAACCCTGGGGTTTTCATCTGTGCCTGAGAAGTGATATAATTCTGAAAGAGGGACCTCAGTGGACGGAGCTTCCAAGCAGGCAGCAAGGGAGGACCACAGACATCAGAGGTCAAGGCTGCAGGATCTTGGATCACCAAGATACTATGGCATCCCCCGGGCCATACAGCCACAGCTTATAGGATCGGGGGAGTTTGACCTACTTCTATCGCTGCTGTCACTGGAGACCATATGACAGAAAGTCATCCTCAGCGTCTGCTCCAGGAAAGACCCTGACTCCCCTGGTTACGCCGTCTAGAAACTTCGGGCTGGAGGAGACACTTTGAAATGCAACGGTCCAGTCCTCCAGAATGTGTGTCCTGCTGGGGGAAAAAAAACTCATTGTGGATTCCAGCATTATTCTCAATTAATCTCCAGATTGCCGCTTCTATAGAGTAAGGAGGCCACCGGGTGTCCTGAAGAAAGAGGACACTGGATGCTCCGTTATTCAAGTATCAATTGGAAAAACACGAAAGAACTGTGATTTCACTCCTTTTGATGAACAATGAGTTTGTCCTGATTTTTTCTCCGTGCCCATAGGGTCTGTGGTCTGGATTACTCTTCGGCCTGTGTTCTCCACGTTCTCCGAAATGCCCACCCAACTCATGCAGGTCAATAAAGCAAGTGTTTCCTTTTTTTTTTTTTTTTTTTTTGAGTGTTTCCTTTTATGCCTAACTGATATACTATTATTTTGCATCATCAGTATTTCAATAGCTCTTTTTTTTTTTTACAGGTTTTATTTATTCTTGAGAGACACAGAGAGAGAGGCAGAGACACAGGCAGAGGGAGAAGCAGGTTCCACATAGGGAGCCTGCCGTGGGACTCGATCCCGGGACTCTGGGATCACGCCCTGGGCCGGAGGCAGGCACTAAACTGCTGAGCCCCCCGGGGACCCCCTCAATAGCTCTAAGTCCAGCGCATGACCTTCTGCCTGGACAGAGGTGGACCCCCTGAGCTGGGGTGCTCCCTGGCTATGCCATCGCCACCGGGACGCTTCGGAAACCCCGACGCGTGGGCCTGTTCCAGTTTGCCCACTTCCAGACGAGCTTCCTCTGCTCTCCACGGGTGTGCTGACAGCTTCCAAATGCCAATGGCAATTGCAGGGACTCCAGGAGGAGGCGTGAAGGCGGCTGTACTACACCTTTGCATGTGCACGTTCGGGCCCGCGGAAGGCCAGCAGCGCCGCCGAGCCTGCCCTGCCGAGGCGCACGGTTCCAGGAAACAAAAAGCCATTTGCTGCCTCGTGTGGTATTTGCATAACTAACTCCACTTGCTTATGAAACGTGGCAGGTGTCCAGTGCCCGTTCCTTGTTCCCATGCAGCGCGATGCATAGATCATTCCAGTAGCCTGAAGCTTAGATCAGCTTAAGCTTAATCGGCAGCTCAGAGCTGATCTCGCTATCATCACTCGTTCAGGACTAATAGTGTTTACCGAGGCTTCCACGGGGTTCTCGTGACAGGCAGCCGGAGCCAGCCCGCCACTGCAGCCCACGGGCTCGGAGCGGAGCCCTCGCCCCGCCGGCTCCCTGGTTCTCAGCATCGCGGGGCGGGGGCCAGGGGGCTCTGGGAGTGCAAAGGGTTCTGACCGAGCAAAGTGAACCGCTAAGGAAAGCACCAGGCCACCTGGAAGGAAGCAGGAGGGCCTCGGCAGCCTGGCCTGAGGAGCAGGAAGGAGGTGAGCCGGCCCACCTCTCAGATCCCAGCCGCCGCTGCCACCACCTGCGCGCACCCGCCGGCCCATCTTGGCTGCCCCCCGGCTACCCCAGCCGCACCCCCTCCTCCTGGCCTGGCCTTCCCTGCCCAGAGCCCAGGGCTCAGCAGCCAGGTCCCTGTGTCTAAGCCTGCCAGGGAAGGGGGCTGGGCCCCACCTGGGTGGGCATCAGACTGCAACACCTGCGTTTGCAGCGGCCGCCGGCACACCCGAGTCCACAGTAATGACTCGGGAGCCTTCTGGAAAATCAGACCTGCTTGCTTCTAATTTTACTTTTTTTTTTTTTTTTTTTTGGTAGAATTTTATTTATGTATTCATGAAAGACACAGAAAGAGAGAGAGACAGAGACAGAGACACAGGCAGAGGGAGCCCGATGCGGGACTCGATCCCGGGACCCCAGGATCACACCCTGGGCCAAAGGCAGGCGCCAAACCGCTGAGCCACCCGGGCTGCCCGGACCTGCTTGCTTCTTACAGATTTTTCAGAGATGCTAGATTTTTCCCGCTCTTTGACCGGGGTCTGGCCATTCTCAAGAAAGCAGTCCCTCTCCTTCCCATCTCCGCGTCCAGCGTGGTGTGTTCAATGGTCGGGTCTCCGTCCTCCAGGGACAGCATCTCCGGAGAGCGCAGCCGCCGGGCATCAGGGCCGCCCACACCGCCAGGGGCCCGGGCCCTGCTCTCTGCAGCCGCACGGAGGGTGACGAGCCCGAGCGTCCAGGGAGAGACCGTGTCCCGTGGTTCAGAGCCTCCAGGGCCTCCTCCAGGTGAGGGCAGCTAGGACCTACCATCGCCCTCACCTCTCTTCCTTCTGTTTCCCTCCTCTGGGTTTTGGGGGGCTCATCATGATTGAGAGCCTCCTTCCTCGAAGGAGGCGAGAGGAAGCAGATGGTGCAAACCCCACAGCCCAAACCCCAGCCTTTGCCCACTGCTCCTACTGTCAGCTGCTGGGCTGACGGCCTCCGTCCTCACCAGCGATGCTGGGACCCGGCCAGGCGGCAGCCACGTGCCAACGAGGGCCGGATGTGCTGCTCGCGCCCTCTGACCACGCTCCTGACTCCATGGCTCAGGCTGTGTCGCCCCCCGGCCCAGAGAGGGGTTTTCTTACAGGCCTCGAACCCAGGGCCCTTGAGGCGGTCCTGCCTCTGTGAAGGTAGAGCCATGGGGTTTGGGGGGAGGAAAAGCACTTTGAGGCTGGGAGGTGAAGCCCCTGTTAGAGCATCGGGAGACCCCCCCAAGGCCTCCTCAGAGGGGATGAGCCAGAGGCCGGTGCAAATGGAGAATCGGGGCGTGGAGGGGACGCGCTGGCCAGACTGGCGCCTGTTCCTAGCTGCCCCCAGGCTCCCTGACCCGGAGACCCGCAGAGCAGGGCTCTGCGCTTCTGAATTCATGCGTGGGGATCCGACAGGCAGCGTGCCAGCAGGGGGGCGGGTGGGCAGGGATGCTGCTGGGCAGGCCTCTGACCCCCAGCCAGCACCCCGTAAGCAGCGGCGGCCACCCCCACCTGCAGCCTCGTGCTCGGCCGGCACCCGGGGGGCCCACGGGGTGCCTCGTACGTGGGACGGATGCAGAGGGCTGCCGCGGGACGCATGGAGCCACTCAGCTGCCCCCAACCTTGGGACGCTACACATCGGTCAGCAGAGATCATCTGTCTGGCAGGAGATGCCACTGCTCTCGGCACAGCCAGGGGCACGCGGGGCCGCGGGCTTTGCCCCTCAGACAGCAGATCCCGAGGCTGAGCTCCCCGTGCGGGCGGCTGAGGGCAGCACTCGGGGCTGGAGGGGTCGGGCTGGGGAGCGGGGGTACAGGCGGGTGCGGCCCACAGGCGCCCCACAGGCCGTGCACCAGCCCGCACAGGCCCACAGCCAGAGCTCCTGGGAAGCTGGAGGCGGGAAGGTGAGTGGCAAACGCACCAGCAAGGACGTGGGGCACAGGGTAGGAACAAAGATCCAGGCCCGGGCTGTCGGAACCAGGCACCCCTGAGCTCCTGCAGGCGGCGGGGGGTGGGAGGGGGGCCTCCGCCTGCTCTCCCGGAGATGCGAGGTCCTCGGGCAGAGGGCACAGCACATGCCAGACACGGACACCAGAACCCAGACGACAGAGGCGGTGGGGAGAGGACAGCTGGGAGAGGACAGCATCTCCGGGAAGGGAGCGGGGTAAGGAACATCCCACACAACTCCGCTCTCTCTGCCCCACTCGGGATCCCAGGGGCTGCGCCCCGTGTCTGCCTGTAACCGGGGCAGGGACCGTCACGGGACACTTGACGTTTGAGCTCTTTGGACTTTATCTCCTTGCATCTCTTCTTTTTCTATCACAAGCCCCATCGTTTTTTTTTATGAGGTTTTCAAGCAAATTTATAACTTGAGTAGACGTCGGTAGACATCGGTGCATTTCTTCTCCTAAGTGTCTTCGACGTCCGAAACGCAATAGGATATGGAGCTAACTTCATCATCAAAATAGGAACAGGGCCATTGGTCGGGAACACCCAGGGCATTTGGGTGGCAAATATCTGCAGCAGATATATTAGGTGGCAGGTAGTCAGAATCCTTCCAGAATTTCTAGGACCATGTGAAAATCAGGGCTGTTCTCTTACAATAAGAATCATGTCGAGCACGGGATGATGAATATCATAAAATCACCTATAAAAAGGTAGGTGAGCCGGGAGTGTCGGTGTGACCCAAAACTTTGTTAGACCTGGAAACTTCAGGGCGCCTGGGTGACTCAGTCCGTCGAGCATCCAGCTCTCGGTTTTGGCTCAGGTCATGACCTCAAGGTCGTGGGACGGAACCAACGTCAGGCTCCGCACTTAGAGGGGAGTCTGCTTCCAGATTCTCTTCCTCTATCCCTTCTCCCGCACGCTCTTTCTCTCTCACATAAGAAAATAAATATTTTTTTTTAAAAAAAGTAAATATTAAAATAAAAAAGAAAGAAACATAAAATTCTTGGGCCTCGCTGAAACCTACCAAATCAGGAACTTGGGGTGAGGCTGGAGCGAGAGACGTTACACGAACGGCCCAGCAGGTCCTCGGGTCTCCCCATCCTCTGCTGCCGCCAACGTTCAACGTTTCCTCCTCAATGCGCTGCCTCCCGCCTCCTCCGGGACCCCCCCCCCAGGTGCAGGTTTACTGGAAAATGTTGCCCCCCATCCCCTGGGCTGTACATTATTGCATGGGAAATGGCATTTCCTACTGCATTCTTCCTCTCCGCTTTCTAGAACCTTCTGGGCTAGGACCTCAAAGAGAAGCAGTGAAATGCCTACTTGGCCTCCCCCTCCTGAAACATCCAATTAATTTGTCCCAGTTCCATTCAGATTTTGCATAATGCTGACTGGGATATGCCAGCACCCACGTGGAAAGTCTTTACAGACCCAGAGATCATTTTTAAATTAATAAAAAGTGAAATAACGGGAGGGGGGACGAAGGCCTTGGGTTTCCGCCTGGGCTCTGCCCGCGGCTTGGTGGCTGATGCGGAGCAGCCAGGAGACTTCTCTGCTCATCGCTCTGTTCTGCTCACATTTTAGGAGACGGGGCTGAGTCGCACCCACGTGTCCAAAGCAAGTTCCGAGGAGCCTCTTAGGCTTTCGGAAAGGTATTTGGGGAAGGAAGTCATGAAACAGAATGCAGTTTTCGAGCCCGCGGACTCTGACCCCTCAGCCCAGTACGGAATGTTCCGGGTTTTGTCGTTTCTGGGGAGGAACCTGCTAACCACGTGCACAGTGAGGCTGAGGCTGGATTTCAGCCTCGGGGACACCGGACAAACCCGCACGCGGCCAGAGGAGGCCGACGCCGGGACAGCTGGCCGAGAATGGAAACAGAGTCGGGTCGGGACCCCCGCTGAGCGAGTCTGAAGCGGGGAGGATTGGGTGCAGCCCTGAAGCGAGGGAGCAGGAGCAGGGATGCGGGGAAGACCGGAGGGGGCTTGCGGCAGGAGCTTCCATCAGGGCCACCGGATGCCCACAGCCGCCCTGGGCAGACGTGCAGGGTCACTGTGTGGCGATGTGCGTGTCTGCGTGTGGCTGCTCCCCCTGCTAGTTCTGGGTGGGTGCTGAACCGTTCTGCGGGTGTAGACGCACCACATCCCTATTTCTGACATCAGGCATTTATTTGGTGGTTGGAGATATTAAACCAGCACCATTTGGTGGTGATTTGTATAAGCCAAGATTTGGGAAAGCCTCCATCTCAGTAATGACTTTTTCGATGTTCCCATATCCTAAGGTTCTTTATATTCAAGCAAGACTGATCACTTCCACTGACTTAATCACAAAAGAAACTCGAGGGATGCTGGATACCTCCAGACAGACACACGCACGAGGGTCGCACAAGGGAACCCGCTGGGGTCGACGTGCCGGGAGCAGGTGATGGAAGAGACCGTCACCCCAGGGCACTATCTGTGGAGGAGGGGACCCCACCATCTCCGTCTCTGACCAGTCCATACCACAGCCACATTCCTGGGAAGGGGACAGGCTCAGCCGTGCCAGGTCGCACGGGACGCACGTCCATCACGTCCATCCCTCACTAGGCTGGTGGCCCCGAGGCACCGAGCTAGAGTTTCTCAAAGCATCCAGGTGAGAATGGAGCAGTTCACCCAGTAAATGCAGGGGGCAGTTGCTGCACCTGGAAATCCCTCACCCTGTGGAAGCAATTGCTGATTTGGCAGCCACCACCGTGGGGGACCGTCGGCTGGGGAAGTTGAAGGCCTGAGTGATGGGACCACAGGGATATTTCTGCTGTGGTTGGTTCAGGTGGCAGAGATGACGTGTCTGGTGGGAACAGCCCCCCGAAGAAGGCAAGCGAGGGGGAGGCGGGGCGGAGATGCAGAGCGGGGTCTCGCTAGTCACCCTGTACACTTGTCCCACCCGCTGGGACAGAGGGCTCCTGGCACACCTTTATGTTCACGCTGGATTTGGCCAAGGGTGGCCTCCCTGCCAAACGCACAAATGTATTTAGAGGCTTAACCCAAAGTGGGTTCAACCCACTGTCCTCTCCGATTTCTAACCTAGCCCAACAGTCCATAAATATCTTTCCTGGAAACCCCAACAGGTAGATTTTCCCCTTTCCCTTCTCAGCATGCATTTGTCTGTACCTCTGTCCATGCAGAGCACGTTCCAGGGACCCAGGAGTGCAGAGCGCAGGTAAAGGAGGTCTGTGGTGGTAAGAAGCGACCCAAGTCTGCAGGACAAAGTCCTGAGGCCCAGAGATCCGCTGTCGGCTGTGTAGGGCCTCGTATGACCTTAGCACATAGACTTTTTTTTTTTTTTAGAGAGACTCTCAAGCAGACAGGGCCCATCCCACAACCTTGATATCGTGACCTGAGCCAAAATCAAGAGTTGGATAGTTGACCAACTAAGCCACTCCAGCGCCCCTGACCTTGGCACGCAGCCTTAACCAGGCACAGAGGAGAGACGTCCCCCGTGTGGAGGTCAGAGCTCATCCCGCGTAACCTGCCAACGACATAGAGGAGAGAGGTGGGAAGGGAACCTGGCTCCACGGCCCGCATCGGCTGCACCAGGGTTGACGTGAAGATGGATCCTGTGCCGTCACCGTTAAGGCAAATCCATAGCCTCCTCTTTTGCAGCCGCACAGGGGGGGGGGGGGGGCCAAACTTGGCCCACAGGTCCTGTCCCACAGTAACCCCATGGCCCGCCTGGCCTGAAAAGCCTGTGGATGAGACAGTGTCTCTCTGTGGTCCTGAAACAGGTGGAACCTGAGAACGACAGGAGAGAGCAGCACCGAGGGACCAAGGGAAGTTACTTTTACTGAGCACCTACTACGTGCCTGTGCACCACACCACAGCCCGTAGATTTCCTCACCTCCTCCTTACAGTGTCCCTGTGAGCAAGGTGGCAACAGTCCCTCTTGGCAGATGGACAGACACGTCGTAGGACTCGCCCTACAGGAAACGTCGGGGTTTCAAGGATGGGGCACAGGACCGGGGCTTGCAGGCCGGGCCAGCCAGATTTGCTGTCATCTCTGCTGCTTACCAGGTGTGTCATCGCCTAGAGACATTAAACACCCTGAGCCCCACACTCTCAGCTGCAGGACGACACATCTGTCTGATGACGTACGTTAACGTCTACCTCTCAAACTCTGAGAAAATGAGTCTTAGCACATATCGTGTGCCTGGCACGTGAGCATTTAATAAACGGTGCCCGTGTCCCCTCCAAAGACACACACCAGTCAGCTGTGTGCTGGGGACTGGAACCCGGCCCTGCAGGCTCCAGGCCCCCTGGCTGCCGGCCTCACTCCCCGTGTCACAGTGCCCAGCATCACAGGGCAAGCGCCACTGCTGACAGGGATGGGCATCCTCGCTGCGGAGCTGCTGCCTACACCGCCCCACGTGGTGCCCCTGCCCCAGGATGCGGGCGTCGGACTTACACGGGGGTGGACGCCCCAGGGCCGGTGCAGGAGGCGTTCCTGCCTGTGCTTGGCGCCCATTGCCCGCAGCCTCATCCAGCTTGCGGCCTGCTGCATGGACGCACGTGTCTGTTAGTCCCTGCAAGAGTTTCCCCAAACTATTATGAAGTAGGCACTGCTGGATAAATATTAATGATTCTTTTTTAATGATTTTTAGCTGTGAAGCTGGCCTCGGTCTCATTAACACCAGCATCTACATCCTGGCCACGGACTTCACTAAGTGCAACGTAGGCTCCTCTGTCGCCAAGCCTGAGGTCGCCTTGTAACTGAGGCACAGCAGGCGTTGCTTCTGGTTTCTGGTCCCTTCGCTCATCTTCCACTGGGTTTGTTCGATCTCCACGGGTCCTGCAAACTGGAAAATGCCCTCCCAGAACGCAGTAGCTTTTACTCGATCTTTCCAAGGCCGTGCTGGTTTAAGTCTCTGACAAGCACGCACGCAGGCACGTGCACACATACACGCACACGCAGGCACATACACATGCACGCGGGCACACACACCCCACCTCCACTCATACTACGACACTGCCATGTGCAGACACCCTGAGCGCTCTGGTTCGCGTGACTGGTGTGCAGCTCTCAGCGCTTTACGCCACTCAGTTCAAGTACTTAATGCTCTTGAATCTCAGTCCCCTTGTCTACTAAACAAGGATGGTGATGCTTGTCCAAAGGGCCGAGGACCGGTTCTCATGCATAAGGGAGGAAAACTCTTAATACAGCAGCTCGGTTATTCCTGGCGTGCAGTTAGCTCTTTTTTTTTTTTTTTGTACTATTTACTGGTGTTCGACTCCGACTATCCAACCTACGGAGTTCAAGAAACCATCAAACCAACTCTCAAAGTCTCCCTCATTAAGGCTCATCCTCAGACAGCTCTTTATTTTCTCGTATTCATTATGCGCCGGCTAAACTAAACAACAACAAACAAACAAGCCTGTCAATCAAAGGAAAACAGAACGGGCCAGGAAGGGACACTTACTGTACAACGTGTTACCACAGTCAAAATCTAATTCAAAAACAAAAGCATATGGACTCATTAATTGGGAAAGCTGACAGCACACCTTTTGCTAAGTTCACTTCATAGTGAGTAATTATCCAGATATATTTAGATCGAGATGAAACACGACTTGCGGCCCAGAACGTCTTTAACGAACTGCAGTGGAGCCTCCGCGCGCCGCGTGTCATTAGCCTGAAGTTCATTACAGAAATGTTGGTCGTGCAGCTTCCTCCAACACAGAAGGGCCACATAAGAACCGAGTAATACATAAATGACTGTGAACGCCGCTCTTGAAAATGGTTTCAAGAAATCTGCCTCTCGCTGGGTAGGCTCGACTGCCAACAGGTTTCAGTGATCTGCGCGTAGGCAGGAAGGATCCCCTCTCCCAAAATACTTCCCTACCTGCTTCCACCTCTTTGTCTGTTCCAATCAACTCGGGCTCTCATTTGCAATGCTTCTTCGGGCAGTTCTGCTCCTGAGTTTATTGGTGCCTGAGGTTGGGGCTGGGTGTTTGCACTCCTCCTAAATTTGTATGTTGAAACCCTAATCCCCAGTGTGATGGTATTTGGAAATGAGGCTTTCAGGAGGTAATTGCATCTGTGATGGCAAAACCTTCATGAATAGAATTAGTGTCCTCATAAGAAGAACACAGGAGAGCTTCCTCTCTCTGTCTCTGTCTCTCTCCCCCTACCATGTAAGCAGCAGGGACAAGGCCACCAGGAAGCAGATCCTTACCAGGAACCAAATTACCAACACTTTGACCTTGGACTTCCCATTCTTCAGAACTGTCAGAAAAAAAAATGTCTATTGTTAAAGCCACCCCATCCGTGGTGTCTGGTTATGGCAACCGAGTCTGACTAAGACAGTGGTCCATGAGGTCATCTGTGTCATTCTCTGCATCCTCACAGGGGCCGGGCAGTCTCTTCTGCTCTTTCCATTCACTGCCCAATCTCACAAAGACCTATCACAAGATCATTAAGGTGAAGGTTGGCCAAAGTGCTCCATGTGTCCAACAGTTGACCCGCTGCCTAGAAGCTGGGAGGGATGATTCCTCCGAAGAGACACAAGGTGGAGTGGACTCATGACACATGGCGGATTAGGGCAAGTAGTCAGCAGGGGGCCTGGCCCGATGGAGGCAGACAGTGAAAGAAGATGCCAGACCCCTGAGCACAAAGCCCATTTGGAAGGTGGTGATGCTGCCAAGAAGCCCCGGGAAATTTGAAGGCCACTTTTATAATCCAAATTCGTGACAAATATATTGAAACAGTCCAGTTTTCACTTCATAGTGAGCAAATGTAGCCTAAGTGTCATCAAAGCAGGCCCCAGCTTGATTCTGCCTCTGAACCAAGCTCCTAGCTGAGGGCTGACACCTTGAGGACCTGAATGTGCTACACAAGCAAATGGATAAATCCACGAGCATATAGAAAGTCAAACACCAAGGTGATGGGGGTGAAGGAGCATGCTTGTGATGAGCACTGGGCGTCTATGGAAGTGTTGAATCACTATATTTTACACCTGAAACTAATATGTGTGTTTACTAAACTAACAAACTAAACTGTGTGTTAACTAATGGGAATTAAAATAAAATTTAAAAAAAAAATCTAAAAAAATAAAATATTTTTTAAAAGAATAAAAAGTCAGACGCCATTACTTTCCTTGGTACTTAGTGAAAATAGTACAAGAAAACTGCAGATTTAAGCCGGCCTCTCGTCTGACCGGCAACTGTCTCCCTTGGCCATTTCCTCCTCTTGGGTATTTCTAACTATAATATGTTATCGATTTTTCTTGTGTCAAGGTCTCGCTCAATAGTCTATAATATTTCTACAGTTCTGGGTCATAGAAACCTTTGGAAAATTCCTGAGAACCGTGGGTAGCACCATGGCATGTTGTTCCTTTCCCTTTGAAAGTAGATCGAATTAGAAAAACTGTAACTACTCATATTCTTTTTAAGTAAGTGGTATCAAGAGTTGTGTGGTCCTTCTTCATAACATTGACCCATAGCGAAAGACAGAAGGAAAGGGAAGAAGGAAGGAAAGAAGGAAGGAAGGAAGGAAGGAAGGAAGGAAGGAAGGAAGGAAGGAAGGAAGGAAGAAAGGAAGGAAGGAGGGAGGGAGGGAGGGACCTGCTTGGCACGGACTCAGGGAGCAGAGGGGCAGCAAGAGCCCTGTGACTGAGCTCTGTCTCTTGGTTTCCAGAAACATCTTATTCCCTTCGAGACATATCCTCCCTAATGCAACTAATTATCACCATCGGGACGCCTACCCCTGAAGCTCAAGGCTTCCCTTCCCTCACCAAGACTATTAAAACAGAGCCACGAGGGTCTCCCCGGGCCATTTACGCACCCTGTGGGCAGCAGCATTATTCAAAGCTATGACCCAGGTTGTACCGCTCATCTGCTTAATTCCTCCTTTGGTTTTTCCATCTAACTTGGGCGAGAAGCCGTCCACCTTCTTCGGAATCTGCCTTTTCTGAGACCCCACAGGATTCCTGTCTCTGCCGGGGCCCCTTGCCTCCTGTGCTCCCACTGCACTGGCCGTGCGGAGCTTCACACAAGCCCACAACAGCCCTACTGGAAGGCCTGGAATGTTCCTGACCTCAGGCTCACACGGCTTCCCCCCCACCCCAGTCGCTCTCTGGTCTCTGTGCAAACGTCATCAGCCTTCCAACCACAGATCTCTGATGGACACATAGCCCCCAAGGGTCTTCCTCTCCGAAGAGGCACCCCGACACCGCTCCTCTTAGACATGCTTTCCTGACACCTTGCCTTCCTGGCCTCTCGCATCAGGTAAGGACCCGGGGCTTTCCACCAACTGACTCTTTCCCCTGGGATATCCCCCCCACCCCCACGACATCTCTGATCTCGGCTCACTCATCATCAGTCCCTTGGAGATTGTACTAGCCCTTCTCCCTACGCCGGTCTCTCAGAGTCCACAAATGCACCTAGTGAAATAAAGCATAAATCGAGACTTTCAGAAGGACAAAGTATATAAAGTGCAAGTATTCATTGCTTTTATTTAAGGCAGGGGAAAACGAAGCCACAGGAGAATCACAGGGGCAGTTTGGATGGAATCCATTAGCGGAAATTTTCCACTTGCAGCTCTGTTCATGTCAGCAAGCTGAACGGCCTTCTTTTTGTCATTTTTCTAAATTTTTTACCATTTACACAAGACCTTAGGTCCATAATGTAAAGCTTCACATAAAATTTAGGAGTGTTCCTGAAGTACACTGACATCTTTTATCACATTTTCTTTCAGGCTTTACCAAACAGAGGCAATGAGGACCAGAGTAGCCTCATAAAAATGTCACGCAACTTCAACCCTCTACACTTAACTTATTGAAGGAATTAACAGATTATGGTCATTTCATTTTTTATGACAATTTCTAACTGGTCATAGTATATCCACAAAGGGCAATGTCATGCACCACGAACCTTCACTTTTCACCAAAATGCTGTGCTCCAGACAGCACGCCTTCAGGGATGTGCCTATTATTTGGTACTGTCTTCTGGGAACAACACGCCTGTGGCCCATTCCATCTCCCCACAGCCCCCCAGCTACACCCCGTGCGCCGGACACTGCAAACGCCTGACACTAGAAACAGCAATGAGAGAGCTTCCTTGTTGGAAGAGGTTCTAGGGGGGAAAGATGGCTCTAGCACCTATCGCTCCTCCCCCTAATCCTACCTAGTCCCTAAGTTTAAAAAAAATTACTCTGCGGTCCTGGGGGGTGCAGTCAGTGAAGCATCTGACTCTGGATTTGCAATCAGGTCATGATCTCAAGGTGGTGGGATCGAGCCCCACGTTGCGTTCCCCACTCAGTGCAGAGTACACTTGAGGATTCTCTCTCCCTCTGTCTCTGCTCCTACCCTCCCCCACCATGCTCGCTTGTTCTCTCTCTTTGTCTCAAATAAATAAATAAATAAATAAATCTTGAAAAAAAATTTAAATTACTCTGGACTTCTTTATTTAAGGGAATTTGCCTAAAGCTCCTACAACATTGATCCTTCTGACCAATTGTTGGCTTCTTGATCCAAGGGGCCAGTGTTGACCTCGAGGTACCACCTGAACACCTGGGTGGCCTCTCAGCTGTCCAGTGCTGCACACCTCAGAGTCAGAAGGTGGGATCCCCCTCGGCCTCTGTTGCCCAAATCTTACTGGGTAAGTGGGGTGGTTTGGGGGCGGAGGGGCTATATCCGTCCTTGGCCCGATGGCTTTATCTAGCTTAGGGTTGACAATTTAAAAATATAATTATTTTCTGGTCTGATTGGGAGACTTTTTCCATCAACCTGTCTCCCTAGATCGTGAGCAGGGCCTATGCTTCCATTTCTCAAGGGAAAAGAGGAACAAAACCATCCTGCGCAGTGAATACCCTGCAGACATGGTAAACACGTTCCACCTCTCCTCAAAGCGCAGACCAACGTGTCATAAAATAACAACAATGAGGAACTTTGAGAAATTGCCTCTACATAAATCTCCAAAGTGAAGGACACCGTCTTCCCATCTCAGGGTATCAATTTCCAGGAAAAGTCGGCTGTGATGCTTCCCAGGAGGGAAGCAAGCGGGAGCGGACCCTGTGGTTCCAGCCCCGGAGGGCCTGAGAGCTGATGCTGAAGCAAACGGCATTCATTAAGGGTCGTTCAGGCAAAGAAACAGTTCTCTTTCCCGAGGTTCTCCTGGCTTGCCCTGCTCCCACCTCCATGGGGGGCAGTGAGCTTGTGGGATGCCGCCGCTGGCCGGCGTCGTGTTTGGCGGCCGATTAAACAGGCTCATTTAACAACTCAGTGAGCAGAACGGCACTGGCTGCCAGCAAGGGAATTAGCGGGCCCGTGGGCCGGTCTGAAGAGGCACCAGCCACCCCCGAGTGACAGGTCTGGGAAAGGTCTGGCCCCAGTCCCTACCCAGCGTGGCTCTGGACACCTGGGACGCCGCCAACCTGCCACCAAGACCGTCGGGCCCAGCCCACAGATGCCCCACCTGCAGGCACAAAGGCAGGAGGCACCTAGGGAACGCAAGTCCTGGCTCGCTTTCGGGCTTGGCATCGCGGCGTATTGTTCTGGCGTATTGCTAGCAGGTGGATGGCCTTCTTCCTGCGACGCAGAGCCTTTAGAGGGTGAAAGCGGGGGTTCTGCCTTTGGGGTTTTTTGTTTGTTTGTTTTTGTTTTTGCTTTTGTGGATTCTGACTTTGAAAGATGCCTTGAAAGGCATCGAATTCCTGCCTTCGGAGAAGGACAAACATACGGTCTCACTCATTTGGGGAATATAAATAATAGTGAAAGGGAATAGAGGGGAAGGGAGAAGAAATGGGTAGGAAATATCAGAAAGGGAGACAGAACATGAAGACTCCTAACTCTGGGAAATGAACCAGGGGTGGTGGAAGGGGAGGAGGGCGGGGGGTGGGGGTGACTGGGTGACGGGCACTGAGGGGGGCACTTGATGGGATGAGCACTGGGTGTTATTCTGTATGTTGGCAAATTGAACACCAATAAAAATAAATTTATTATTAAAAAAATAATAATTCCTGCCTTCTAATCGCCTCTCCAGCTCCCCAGCCAAGACCTCAGCACACACGGGTGTTCTCTCCACTGTCTGCTGTTGCTCTCAGAAAACACGTTCCCTTGTATTGAATTGAAAATGCTTTCAGAATAAACCTTTTTTTTTTTCTCACATCAAACTCTGTCCTGTCTTTCATCATGATGTTTTTTTTTTTTAAAAAAAAAGCTAGTTTTTAAAAATGTTCCAAGGTGTTTAGTATTTGCTCATCAAGATCATTCAGAGATCCCTCTTTTTGACGTCGTACCTTAGTGTCCCTCCAATCTCTTCTGGGACTTGTTGGTTATGTTCATTCTGTATGTTTCTTTCCTTTTTTTTTTTTAATATTTTATTTATTTATTCATGAGACACACAGAGAGAGGCAGAGACACAGGCAGAGGGAGAAGCAGGCTCCCTGCAGGGACCCCAGTGCAGGACTCGATCCCGGGACCCCAGGATCATGCCCTGAGCCAAAGGCAGATGCTCAACCACGGAGCCATCAGGGGCTCCCCATTCCAGATGTTTCCTTTCCAATTCAGAGGTTAATAATTTCTGTACCAAGAAACAGAGTGGTGCAAGGAAGTTTCCTCTACAAACAGGACTAATCACCCACGTGTAGGCGTGGAATAGGGGAACCACAGCTGGGCACTTCAGCGGGGACGGTGCCCGGGGCTGGGAGAGCCACCAGGGCCTGGGAGCAGAGAGCTGGGGCTGGGAGAGGAGCAGTGACCCCCGCCCCTGCACAGGGAGGCAGTGTGCGGGAGCCCCGAGGAGCTCCACCCCGAGGAGCCGGTCTGGGCCAAGTGCCCGGTGCACATCCTGCCCCTGGGAGCACCAGCCCCGTCCATGCAGCCCATGCAGCTTTGCAGGAATGAGCTCCTCTGAGCATCTTCTCGTCCCTGAGCATCCTGCCGCTCCTTGTTCAGCGTCGCCCTGGAGAGCCTCGCCTGCCTCTTCTATGAACAGCCTCAGTGACCCAGCGGCGGGTGCCCCCCTCCCCCCTCGATGATCACAAATCACACTTCCCGTTGCTTCCTTCCATCTGCTCTCCGAATGTTAGTGGGATGGGACCGCGGAGCCCCAGGGAGACCAAGGGTGCAGCACCCATTGGTGGGGTGCAGACAGGGCAGAGGGGCTCAGGAGAAAGGCGGAGGACCCCAGGGTCGGCCGGGAGCCTGCAGGTGGCCTCCGGGCGTCGAGCCCTTTCCAGAAGGCCTCACTTCCCCGGATCACCCTATCCATGCACTTTCATTTTCCTGGATTTCCAGAGCTCCCTGGGAAGCAAGCCTGAGCTCAGCAGCAACCGCATCCTTTGCGTGTCACGTGCAGTCCTGGGTGTCTGTCCCCATCCCCACCGGCCCCGCCGAGACCCGGCTCTGACGGGCCCCTCCGTCCTCCCTGACCTTGGCTTCCCCCAGCAGCACTTGCAGTCTGCCCACGGGTCGGGCAGGGACCCCCCCGACAGGCTTCGCCCCCTTCACCCCCCACAAAGCTGCTCACCTGCCAAGCTCCGAGTGTCATCGCCGGGGCCCGGAGCCCCCCCTGGGACCGCCACACGGACACGTGCCCATGGCATTGAGGACATGAGCCGCCCGTGCCTACCTGCGCCCGCTGCTCCCGCCTTGCCTGCAGCCTCCGGCTCCTGGGGCCGCCTGTGGGGCCGAACGGTCACCAGTGGGGTGACCCCGCCCCAAGAGGCAGAAGGCATGCCCCGTGAGTCGTGCACCCCTGAAACCTGGTGCTCCCCATGAGGTGGCCTCTACACTAGGCCCCGACGCCCTCCGCAGGGCTCCCTGCCCGTGACCGTGGCCCGCAGGAGACGTGCCCTGTGAGCCACACAATCGCCGTGCGGGGCTTCGTCCCACAACCTGGCTCCGGGCCCAAAGATCACGGCGCTTTCCCTCGGGGCCTGCCGAGCACCCACGTCATCAAGCCTACCGCTGGCAGCAGGGAAACTTGACCAAATAAAACAAACAAAAAAAAATGTTTAACCCTCCAAATTCCAACAGAAGCAGAGGCTGCCAGGTGTAACGAAGGGGTGAGATTTAGCATTTGAGACAACACGGGTGGACGTGGGGGACATCACACCGAGCGAGAGAAGTCAGACAAACGCCTTCTGATTTCACTTGTATTTGGGATCTAAAGACCAAAACAAAAGAAAAAAAAAAAAAAACAGACAAAAAGCAGAAACTGACCGTAAATACAGAGATGGAGCACCGGTGGGTGCCGGAGGCGGGGGTGGGCACCATGGATGCTGGGCGCAGAAGGTACCAGCCTCAGAGCGGCAGGCCAGCATCTCGGGAGCTCTGCAAGCACCCAGGTCCCTGCAGGTGGCCGCCAGCACCACCAAGAGGCTTGGGGCTCATTCCTGGGCCCCCCGCGACGTCTCCGAAGGAAGTGGGGCTCCCTCACCCCGGGCTGCCCTCAGCCTTCCAGAGCACAGCCCGCGGCCCCGGCTTCCTGGCCCGTGATGCCTCGACGTCCCCATTTCCCCGGGTCAGTCCTGCTTCCCACCCACTGCTGTTCGCTCTTTTTAGCCCAAGAGTGGGCAGTGGGTGGCGTAACAGGCTCCTCCGCTGGCTTAAGGTGCCCCTCGGTCACCAAGCACATGCTTTTTATTTTCATTCTCTCATTATTTTCATTCTCACCCTCCTTTTTATTTTCATTCTTTTTCTTTCTTCTCTTTATGACTGGCATTTAATCACGGCCTTGCTGGGGCCCGTTGGCTGTTCTGCGCCAAGTTGGCCACACAACCTACAAGGTGCTTTCTAAGAGCCGTGTGGAGAGCTGAGCTCGGGACTGAAGCATTTCTCTGCCGTTTGTATGTTTGGGTACAATGAAAGCTCTTGACAAGAGGCAGGACTTTCCAAGCCTGGCATTTATGATCAATTTCTGTAGCTACTCAACAAGGTCGCAAGCTTTCTGGAAAAGTCTACCCACCTGTGACTTTTTTGCTGTTGTTTCTCTAACTGATGCAGTTCCTGGCTGCTGAGTGTTCTTTCCTAGAATCATGAATAATACTCCAAGGATAATAGACTGGCCTGGTGTCTATTTTTTTATTTATAAACCTTGGATTGGGGGGGGCAGGAAAATGCAGAGCTTCGTTTTTCTGCAGAAGGACTGTCTGCATGGGTGGGCCTCTGCTGTGCCCAGGCCCACGTGTGGCTCATCAGGAAGACCAGATGCAGGGCACGCAGGGTCACGGCCTTTGTGCTCCATCTGTCGACGGCCCAAACAGCCCCACGCTCTGGGAAACCCCTGAGATCACTCTGCACCAGAAAGGAGCTTTGTGCAAATGTTGGAGACAAGGAAAAGCAGGTGATTCCACATTTTATCACCTGGACCCATTAGAGCCAACAAGCCACACTTGTATTTGAATTCACAAACACGGCCACCACCACCGAGGTCACGCTTCAAGAATACAAATTAAGCAGAAGATAAGCCGTAACGCTGCTCAGCGCAGAGAGATGTTTCTGAGCCCCGGGTCAGGGTCATCCAGGGGTGACTCAGAAATCACCGCACAGGCCTGATGGATCCAAAGCCCCGTCCACACCCGCTCGCAGAGACCATCACGCCCTCGGTTTGGAAGGCATCACAGCCAAACTGCAGGGATCTTTCTGTGCCTTAATGATCAAGATAAGTGGACAATCCTTGGTTTCGCTTCAACTGGCCCGAGGAAGCCGAGCTGGCGGGTTGTTTCCGCTCTCCTGGAAGCTCATAAACAAACACAGAAGGGTCTGTCTTCCTGGGCCTCAGCTTTGCTCTGTTAGTGGTTCCTCGGGACCAGAAAGCGAGGTGCCGAGCCAGACTCCGACAGCGACTCAGAGCCGTGTGCCACTTGGCTCACCAGCACTGGCAAAATGTTTGCTTAGAAATTCAAGAATTCATCATGAGAAAAGCAGCCTTGGACTGCAGGAGCGATGGGGCTGGCACAGGCCCGCGGATCGGCCTGCCCGGCCTCCCCGCACACAGCCGGCGGCTGAGCCAGAAGAAGCTAAAATGCGGGGAGCGTTGTCTTCACGGCTCCCAATGCCCACCCCGTCGGACACCAGGATCCACACGGGCTCAGCTGTGAAGCGGGTGGGCGAAGGCACACGGGCCACGGGGCCCACCGGCCCCCACTGCCTGCCCCAGGCAGCTCCAAAGGCCGCTCGGATCTCCACTCTGCTGGACAGAAAGGGGGTGTTACACCATGAGGTCGGCTGCCTTTCAGGCGGAAAGTCAAGAACTTCAGGAGGGTCGAACTATGCCTCCTGTGCTGTCGAGCTCTGGGGAGAAAGTCTTGGGAAAATGGAGGGAGAAAACCAAACTGGGAGAGCCCCAAGAAAGATCAATCTGGGGACCCCTGGGTCACTCACGGGTTGAGCATCTGCCTTCAGCTCAGGGTGTGACCCCAGGGTCCTGGGATCGAGTCCTGCATTGGGCTCCCCGCATGGAGCCTGCTTCTCCCTCTGCCTGTGTCTCTGCCTCTCTCTCTCTCTGTCTCATGTATAAGTAAATAAATCTTAAAAAGAAAAAAAAGAAAGAAAGATCGGTGTTTGCTGGCCTCTGTGTCACATGCTTGCCTGCAATGCCACACCTCCCGGAGCCCACTCTGACCCTCACCCAGGGATTGTGTTCCAGCCTGCTCCCTGTGGTCCGTTAGCACATTCGAAGCTAAGATGCCTTCCTAATGCCTAGATTTCTAACAATGACTCCTTAGGTTCTGATTCCTATTTCTTACTGATTTCTCCACTTCCTCTTGGAGAAGCAATATTTAGTAGCTCTAAAACCAAATTAGAAAAAAATAAAAATAAAAAAATAAAAAAAACAAATTAGGAAGCACGTGCTGATTAGCACAAGGTTTATCTACCACAGTTAGGCAAGACACCGCCTTCCAATACTCTCATTCTCTCCTCTTTTTCTCTGTATTAGGTTTTTCAGATGAAGGTCTGTGTGTGTCCTGGGAAATTCTGCAGATGTCAAGTCAATGCAGTCCTCACCAGAAAGGAGCCTCTTGAGAATTTTGAAGAAAATGATAAACAGATTTCCCTTTGATTTGACTTGTTTGGGGCTACTTGGCTACAACGGGCTGGAACCTGGCCTTCAATTCACAGCCTGATATCATCACCGCTGTATCATATCGTCTCCTCTATCTTGCTGTTTCAAGAGTGGCCACAAAGCGCCTGCAATAGGTGCGGGAATTCAAAGATAATTAAGACAGCTTCATCCCCATCCCAGGAGCTCACAGACCCTAATGCAACGTGGCAAAGCAGGGCCAGAACCCTCGTGGGAGATCGGGACAAATAAGTGTGAGATAATAATCAAAGCATCCCCAAATGGGAAGTAGCCCATATATCCATCTGCATTCAAGTGAACACATAAATTGTATCATATTCATATAATGAAGTAATTCAGAGCAATGACGATAAATGACAATGATAATAAACGACAGGCAACACCGTGGGTTAGGCTCGCAGAAGTAACTAATGTGGGGATGAAAAGCTTCCCCAGATAGCTTCACTTCTATAGCATAAAATCAGTGAAAACCATCCATTGTTAGGGAGATGCACAGGGAGGTAATGAACTGTAAAAAAAAAAAAAAAAAAAAAAAAAAAAGGCAAGGAGTTGATTATTGTTTTTGTTTTTTTTTCCTTTATGAGAATATTTATTTATTTGTTTATTTATTTATTTATTTTTACTTATAAATTTATTTTTTTATTGGTGTTCAATTTGCCAACGTATAGAATAGCGTAGATATTAGAACAGTGATTGTCTCTAGGGGGAGGAAGGATGTTGTGATCCAGAAGGAACCTGGAGGGCCAGCTTCATGGTGTGAGACCTGAGCACAGATGGGGCTCCAGGCTCAGAAGCCCTACGCTCCGTCTAACGCTCTGCCGCTTGTGACTCTCCAGACAAAGATGCAGAGCCATGGCTCCCAGGGCTCTAAGCACCTCCTTTGTGGCTTATTTTAGCAAACAAGTGAGTCAAATGCCTCTGTGTCTGGCCAATACTGTATGTCTCCTGCTCCCATTTGTACTTGGTCTTCTTCACCCCAATTGCTAATGTCATTTTCCATACCTCTTCTGGGCAAAAAATGGCTTACGTGCATTCTGGGAACAAACTGGGGAGAAGGTTCAGATGAATAAATAATTGACAAAATAAAAATCATGAGGTCCCTAGGTTGCTCACAAGAGACCATATGAAGCATCGGAGACAATTCTTGCCACCATTTATCAGGTCAGTGATTTTACCCTAGAAGGTTCAAGAAGAGTAAGTCTAAGGAAATGAGTCATTGGACAGGTAGCGTTCAGCAAGGGTCCAAAGAGAAAGAGCCCCCTGCAGCAGGCGGTTCTAGATGAGTGACGGAGGCACGCTGAAAAGGCCGTCTACGGATGGGCTGTCCCTGGGTGGATGGGAAAGCAGCGAGCGACTGTGATCGAGCCAGAGCCAAGGAGTGTTGACACCCCAGAATATGAAGGCATGAACCAGCCTATATGTGTTCCTGAATTCAGCATCAACCTCTCTAGTTTTTTTTTTTTTTTAAGATTTTATTTATTTATTCATGAGAGACACAGAGGGAGAGGCAGAGACACAGGCAGAGGGAGAAGCAGGCTCCATGCAGGGAGCCCGATGCGGGACTCGATCCCGGGTCTCCAGGATCATGCCCTGGGCCGAAGGTGGTGCTAAACCGCTGGTCCACCGGGGCTGCCTCCCTGGTTTTAACCTAGCGACGAGGAGCACATCATCTTTACCTTCAGTGTTAGGTACCGGGGATCACTTGGTCCTGGCCTGAGCTTAGATGCGGCCCATTCCTAGGACTCCTGCCTGCCCAAGCCTCTGGGAAGCGTGTGGAGATCACTGCTACAGCTGGCAGGTAGACTGACCGGAATGGGGACAGGTCCCCCTGACATCCCCTCCGACATCCCTCTGGGAACACTGGAGTGGCACAAGCCTTCCATGGGGTCTGTTTAAGGGTTATTTGATTCTCCTTCACAGGTCTGGTTCAAAGGATCTTAAAACAGAAAACCATCAGGAAATGTTTTAGGCACATCCCTGCCTTTGAAAAAGTCCTCCTTGCTGGGCTATAAACCCTTGGAAGGCTGGTTTCTTTTTAATCCAAACTCCCAGTGCCTGGGACCTGACAGCCTCTTAATAAAGATGTGTTGGAGAGGAGGTAGGGACTCTGAGCACCAGGCCAGGCGCTGCCCCTAGTGGGCCCGGCACGATGATTCCTGAACCCCTAGTCCCCCCGATGGTAGGAGGCGACCAACCATATGAAAGGCCCTCCTACGCTGGACATTGAGACAAAATGTTTTCCAGATGCATTTTTCTAGAAATGCTGATGAATACTTACCAGGACTTTGGTTTGTACCTACATGTGGATAAAGAAACAAAAGCAACAACAACGAAAGAGAGTGTGTGTGTGTGTGTGTGCGTGTGTGTGTGCAGTGGGGCCCCCACTGCATGGGAAGAAAAAGTCTGCCCGAATGGAACGACCTGGAACTCAAACACTTGAGGGATGCGATGCTTGTAGCTCCCCATGGAGGTGGTGTGAAATAAAGAGTGAAGCCGTGGGAGTCATGAGTAGGAGGGAAATAAAGTAAAACAAGGAGCTCTACTATTTTGGCAGCTTATAAAATTCCCTGTCTTTAAAATCTTCTGTGACTCTAAAATCAATGCCCGAGGAATGAGTCTGTGGAGGGTCAGGAGACATTTAGTGAGCTGAGAGCCAGAAGACTTTGCTTCCTACCACTCGAGTTATACCTGCGAGGCCACTGAGCCCACGTCTGGATTTTAAAAGAAAAATTTTAATTGTAATGACACCAGCTCCTCAAACACTTCAGTGTAACAGGGTGTCCCATCTGGGATCTTGGCACTGCTAAGGGCCATCCGAGCAGGGCAGCAAGAGGACAGAGCCCTCCTGGGTGTGCATCCTGGTTCCTAGACTAAAGTTCTTAAACTCTGACCCTCATTTCCCACATGTGTAAAATGAGGAAGCTTCTAGCTCCTCATCGTGACTCCTAGTCAAGATGTTTCCCACGTCTGGCCCTACTCAGCTCCACCTTTAATGCCAGCCAGCACCTGCTACCCCTGCTTCATTTAAGGCCAGAGGTACCCAATGCAGGCACCAGGCTTCATACGAGCAGCTCCAGTGCATCCCCTGGTGTATTTTCTGTCCCCTTTGGGGGTAAGTTTAGAGTCTAAAAAGGGAACCTCGGAAGCTTACGCCCTCCCCCCAAATAAAAGTACTGATGTTCAGCTCACTGGAAAACGAGTTCAAACTCTTCTATTCGCTTCAGCTCAATTCTCGTATCTTGTAAATGGGACTAAATCACTATACTGCCTTTCTCCCGGGTGGTTGTAGAGCTTAACTGAGGTGATGCCCACTGGAAAGGGCCTGGTGCCTGGCGCACTGCACACATTTGGTAGACTAGTTCTCTCCTCGCTGTGCGTGTGCTTATTGAATGACTGCCCAGCCCTTGCTAACATATTGCTAGATGTTCCAGGACAAGGACCGCCCTCCTCATTAAGCACTATCTAGCTTAGTGCAGTAATTAGTTACTATTATACTATAACATACTTAAATTGAATAGTATATTTTTATGCTCCGTCCTATTGGCTCTCAGCTCCAATACCTCAAGTGTACATTGAATCACTCGAGTAGTTTACGAAAATACCTACGGCAGCTCTTCACCCCAAGTCAACTGGATCGAGAATTCTCCGGGAAGGTCACAGGAGCGGGTATTACATAAAAGCTCCCCAGAGACGTCGTAAGCACAGCCAGAGCTGTGAGCACTGCTCCTGACCTGCGCTCACCTGTCCCTTCACCGATGGCCACCTACTCTGTGCCCGGCACCCCCGTGGGCAGTGAGGGTTCCAAAGTGATCAAGATGGTCCTCGTCCTCACAACCTACAGAGAAACATGAATAAATCAGTCACTAATAAGTCACCGAGGCCCCAGGCCGGCAAGAGAGCCCTGTGCAGAGGGGGCCACACAGGCTCAAGGAGATCGGAAGCTCATTTAGAGTCGGAGGCATTTAGAAATGAGGGAAGGAATTGGGGAAAATGACCTTCAATGAATTGAGTTTCATTGCTATGCGCTCAATATTTATTCAGGATCATTGTTATGAAATAAACATTTCCACTGTCTGACTCAGGGACCCGATTAAAAGATTGTCACGAGAAACTTCTTTAGCTTCCTCTTGTTTGGCAGAACAGAAGCAGCACTTCGCTCTTCCCTCCAAGTGTGATTTCTTAACACATTTCCCGACTCCCCTTGAACTCCAGAAATGTTATAGTTTCTGTTCGGTGGCGAATCTTGTATTTGCAATCACGGCTGAACTAGTAAAGGTTTTATTTTGTTTCCTTGTGGACAAATACTCTTACTTTTAAATTGCCCCAATCTCCCTTTTTAGAAAACATGGAGAGAAAATAATTGAATTTAAATGTCATTGCTCTGTGATCCGCTCATAACCAAGACCCACAGTTTGCATGTCTTAGTTCCGCTGAGTTAGAATGGGGGTGGGGAAATACATATTTATTGAGCGCTAATCACGAGTCAAGCAATTTGTTATGCATTTTACATACATTATCTAAATTATGTCTCCCAATAATATCATGACTTTGGTACCAACCCCCCATTCTACAAATGCAAGGAAAACAAGACTCAGCCAGTAGGGCGTAAGACAATTGTTAGGTAGCCCTTTGCGGGGCTGGAAGATACCATTGGTAATACAAGGTCTACCGCATTTCTGATCAGTGTCTCTTCCTCTCTCAAACTTTACTGTTTGATTGTCAAAGATCCCCAATCCCCACTCAAGTGACTTTTTAAATGCAAATCCCAAGTCTCAGCCGTTCTACATCATGTACATGCACTCGTTAATTTAATAAATGTAATGTATTGCTAGCTGAGGCCCGTCAGGGGATGAATCAGAAAGAGATGAATCAGAAATTCACTCTGTTCTGAAGGGAGTTTATAAACCATTAGAGGAAGAAAAACACACACACGGTAATTAAAACCAATACATCAGTGCATCCCTATCCAAGACAAGGCTCCGCCGAAGTGTCCTCCACTCACCGTCAGAGGATGAAAACTGTTCTCAGATAATTCCCAATGAGTGTCTCTGTGGGGTAGGAGGTGGTGAGGTGGGGCCCCAGGAGGATCAGGACCTGGAGCCAAAAAGAGACAAACAGTCCCACGGCCCAGAAAGATGTGGACATGACCATCGGGGAAACTAGTTCCAGGGCTGGTCATGATTCTCAGATCTGTGTTTACAACAAACTCGGAGGCTGCTAATTCAGGACCCACAAGGGTCTAGGGTCCTGAATTAGGGTCCACAATTGGTCAAAATCGTAAGTTCCACAGAGTGAGTATGGTTCCTAGAAGAGAAGGATGGTCTAAAGGTCTAGGGGCGGGACAGACCAATGAACAGAATGACAGAGCAATGAACAAAGACAAGGGCAAAGCAGGGAGGATCAGCAGCGCACCCAGTTCATGCTGCCCAGTGCATCGCCATGCTGCAGGATCACTGTCCTCATCTTCTGGAGGCTGGAAGGTGGTGGGTCAGGCAACTTAAGTTATCATAAGGATGGATGGATGGCCACTCAGTGCTCTCACTTAGAACGGTGAAGCAACCAGAAACGGGGCCATAAATAAACTGGAAATCCATTCAGGCCTCATTAAGAGACCTGAATTAACACACTTCAAGATCAAATCTGGGTAGTTGGGCTTTGTTCACTTTGTTAGCTTCTTGGTTGTCTGTTTCTGTGGTAGCTGTTGTTTGGTTTGTGGTGGTTTATTTTTAATCACAGAGGAGTTCTGACATATTACTGAGCACATTGTGGTTGATGTGTTTGGAGCCAACAAAAATCTATTTCAAGTAAAAGAGTTGATATGAAAGCGCTGTGTAAATACAAGTCATGTGGATTTTTCAGAATACAATTTAGAGAGCTCATAATGTCCCTCACTTTTAAGAAAAAGAATACCCTAAAAGTCCCATCTTAGCCCAATACCCAAAAATCCATGAGTTATTTAGCATTACTACCTTCTGGTGTATGCCCTACCCAGAATTTGGAATTCCGCATTCCAGTTTTGAATTTGTTTCTCTTATTGCTTTGGTTTAGACATGAGCATGTAGGTTGATAACTTTCAAAGGAATCTGACTTTTCAGTTCTGAATCATAATATGAAAATGACAGCCAGGATCATTTGACAAGACGGGCCCTTGCATAAACTTCATGCCCTGTCATCTGAAGTAGACTGCCAAAGGCTGAGACTTTTCTCCCAGAGGGTTCTGAAAATAGGAGCCAAGGGTACAGAGACTGAATAAGTGAAGGGCCCCTGTTCTGAGCTAATTGGTGCCCACTGGGTCAATACCGGTGTAAAGGTCAACAGTTGTTGGCTCTCTGACAATTCTGGGGAAGCCGATCTGCTGATTGAGTCTAGTTCTCAGTAAAACAAAAGACAAGATGCCTGCATAAACAAAGAAAGGTTGCCCCGTTCCAGAGACAAGAGCCACTCAAGCCCATGATAAAAGAGGTCATCTACAGAGAAGGGTTCAAGGGTTCATTCCAAATCTAAGTGGAAGACACCTGGCCAATGGACACTTTGGGGTCTTGGCAATTTGACTAATGTGAAAACTGCACATTGACCCTCAAATGATTTTCATCCTCCCCAAATGATGGGACACGTATTTTGGAAGGGGGTTCGCAGCAATGAAGACAACCCCATACAACTACATTTGTGGTAATACTTGGAAACATTGGATTTGACATCCACACCAGAGATGCGTGACCGCATCCCCGACTGGCGGGGCAAATTAGCCCAGGGTCTTCCACTACCCCTCCTCCATCATGCAACCAGGCAAGAATGGGGTGAGGAAAGGGGGAAATTGATATTTTTAGTCCCTTTTCTCAGTTCGACCAGGGACTATCACTCTCCAGACTCAGCAGATGGCAGACCAGACAGTTTTGTCTGATGAGCTAATTAGTTTTCAGCTCCTCATTATCACCTTACAATGGAATCTAGAATAAAAGCTTGAAGTGCAGGATGTTTAAAGGGCTTATTTGAATGCAGTGAAGTGCGTTCTTTAAGTTAAATTCTTTCATCAGAAATGGACTTTATCTGCTCAGGAGGCATGAAGATTTAGGAGAAAACTGCTAATAGAGTAGCTTGTCTCTAATGTGGAAATGTTGTCAAAAGTGGGATGTGCCTTCCACAGAACCACAGATAAGCCATATTTTGTAGTCAAAGGAAAGCTGGACCAGAAGACCTGAATTCTAGTTTCATCTCTGCCACTAATTAACTTCATGGCTGGAGGCACATCAGTTTCCTTGAGCTCCATCCCCCTATCTGTGCAGTGAACTCGCGGGATGAGGTCCTTCCGGGGCTCAAATTCTATCTTGCTAACACTTCGTTAGGGTCAACCCTGCAGTCTTCTGAGGCACATTTATGAGACATCATTTTTTTCAGATAAAATAATATTCAGAATTGCTAAGCATTAGAAGCTTTTTTTCTAACAGAGCATAATTGCCTTGGCAGATCCATCTGTCTCCAGAAACAGCGTTCAACACACCATGTGCCCACATGCACTAGTGAAGCTGGCAGATGCCGAGCCTCAGCAAGAGAAAGTTAAGGTCTATGGAGGTTAAATGACAGCCGAGCTTCAGCCCTTGCTGGACAACCACATTAAAGAGGGCTGCTAACGCCCGGGATTCCCAGGACAGCGAGGATGCTGGCTGAGCTAGTGAGAAGCTGGGAGGCCAGGTTCCCCGTCTTCGATGTCTAGCTCCCACTTGGTCCTTGGTAATTACTGCAAACAGACCGGATGCAAAGCCTTTCTGCACAACAGTTAAATGCACCTGAGATCTAGAATTTTTCCTGATCAAGTCCTTTTCTTTTTTCTTACATGACATAGAAGCTATGAATACTTCCAAACAGCAAACATCCCTCCCCTTCATCGTGCCCATGCTCCAGACCTGCACGGCCCCAGTTGGTAGCCACCAGTCACGTGTATCTCTTTAAATTTTAATTTTAATTAATTAACATTGGATGGAATTGAACATTCAGTTTCTTAGTTGCACCTGCCACACATCGAGGATCCGATAGCCACATACACCTAGTGGGAACCAGAGGGGACAGAGCAGGTCTAGACCATCTGCAGCATCACAGAAAGGTGCAAGGGACAGTGCTATTCCTGGCCGAGCGTTCCTAACACCCTGTAAGTCCCTTCTGGTTTTGACTTAGAGCACACAACCACTGCCGACACATTCTCCATGCGCTAGCAGCACTATTGAGCGCTGCACTGTGGGTCATCTGGAGGCTGGGAAGGCGGGACGTCACTCTTGGTATAGCTGAGCAACTTCTCTCATTTGTCTTTGGGAAAATACCAAGTGCTGTCACCAAAACAACCCTAAGAGTATCTACCATGGGGAACCTCAGGTCACAGTGAAGTATGTTAAAGGAAAATAATCCAGTGAAGAATCTTTTCATTAATTCATGACTTAAAGCATCACACTTATTATTTACATACTTCATATACTTGCATTTATATCCTTTACACGAGTAGGTTTGTAGATTGTGCAGAGGCATCATCTAGAAGAAGAATGCTCCAAAGCTATTCCACAATTTATATTCTATCTTCCTAGTGTCCTTTTTTCCCCACTGTCTTATATATAGCATCTTTCTTTTATTTGATTAAAAGGTTGGATTTTATTGGCCTCTATAGACTTCATCGTGGAGGTGTTTTCTCCGTTTGACTCCTCTCTTTTTTTTTTTAAGATTGTATTTATTTGTTCATGAGAGACACAGAGAAAGAGGCAGAGACACAGGCAGAGGGAGAAGCAGGCTCCCTGCAGGACTCGATCCCAGGACCCTGGGATCATGCCCTGAGCCGAAGGCAGATGCTCAACCGCTGAGCCCCCCGGCCGTCTCTTGACTCTTCTTTCCTGAAAAGGCTAATTTATAGGAAAAAAGAATAAGTTGATAATCATTCCTCTGTGGCCACTAATACCTTTTATCTGTTTTTTATTTTAAGTCAACTCTGCATCCAATGTGGGGTTTGAACCCAAGATTCCAAGATGAGGAGTTGTGTGTCCTGCCAACTGACCCAGCCAGGCGTCCCTATGGTCACTCAGGCCATACCCGCTTTGCTTTCCTCCTGTGAAGGGTCCTCTTCCTGCTCCTTTAGTTGAGGTGCTCTACCCGAAGCATAACACGACACACCTTAGTAACCTGTATTATGTGTAAGAATTGCTCCCTGTTTCTACAAATGCTTCCTTTCCCAAAATACAGACTGAGAATGACAAGAGTACTGATTTATATCAGGAATTATTCGGCACTGGATCGCCTAGCATCCCTCTAGGAATACATAATGGACATACGTGTGGCTTGCCATCAGCTTCTGGGGCCTTTCCTTTAGGGCCGGACCCTGGTTTTCTCCAGGAGCCCTGCCTTCCCTCCTCTGGGCGGCCGGTCAAGAAGCCCGTCCACCTGGGCCCAGGCATTGGCACCAGAACGGCCCACCTGACGATGAGGAGGATGAACAACTGCAGGGCACGCTCTTTGACCTGCCCCAGAAGGACTCAGACCAGCCCTGCCATGGCACACCGTGGCCCTAGAGAGAGCAGAGCCAGCGCAGAAGAGAGACACGGGAGGTGGAGTCAGAGACACTGCCGGCTGGGGACACCTCTGAGACCCCCGCTCCGCCAGCCTGGCTGTTGGTCGGGCTTCTCATTCCAGGATCCTCTGCACTCCTAACAGGTGCATGGGGTTTCTACGGATCTGATCTCCAGTGGGTCATACAACCCTTCACAGTGTACGGCTTAAATTGTGAACGTCTTCTGGAAAACATCTTAACTTGGTGCTAATGCCAAGCAAATTACTTCTGAAAACTGACAAGGATTTTAACCGAGAAAAACTTTCCTCAAACTAGCCAATTAGCAGCAGTGCAAGAAGATGGTGGCGAGATTCGCCCATAATGAATAGGTGCATTGTTAAGTGAATTATGTAATATTAAAATATCACCGAGGGGACAGAGCTGGAGACAAATGTCCTCATCTGGGCTGGATGGAGCTCTCCTGGAGAACCATGTTATAAAGTTCTTTAATTTAAAAAATTACATTTCCAAGGCCTAATATTGTCAGAAAGACAAATAATCTGGCTCAGTAAGAAATATAGATTTAGAGGATTGTACTTAGGGCCTAGCGTGGTGGCTGTACATCATTGTCAAGTGCGAAGCAGTGAGGCCATGGAAGCCGCATACCTTGTTTCACGGGCGAATGTGGTAGAAAAGGTATCCTTGAACGTCTCTAAATCTGAGATGGCTGAGAGCCCCAGCCTCTTGCTGATACACGGCCAGGCTCTTGGGCTGTTTTCTTAGAGGTTTTATGATTATCGAGGTACGGTGAGGTCAACAGATCAAGAGACGACTGCCACTAAAAAGATGGTTTGTGCCTCACAGATCCCAAGAGGAGGGGACAGACCGTGGGGGCTCGTCAGGGGAGCATCAAGGTCAGTCAGGAGGCAGAGGGAGACGGGGAAATGGGGGGAAGATCCTTCCTCGTGGTTTCCATAGTAAAGAACAGGCGAGGCAGGATGAACAGGCTTAGCATTGGCTACTTTGCGTAGCATCGGTGGGGTCTGTGGGGCGCAGGGACTGTCCCCGGTTGTCTGGTCCCTAGGCCTGGGGCGACGGAGGAGGTGGGGGCATTCGGGCTTTGGGTCGGTTGGGTTGCATCTCTAAGAACCGGCTTCCCCTGGAGAAGTAGCAACTCCAGTGTCAGCGAAGGCCCAGATGTCCGAGGGTCGGGACACAGAAAACAAAAGGCACAGTGAATAGCCACACGGTTCCTGGCTCAGGCTCACTGCCTGATGGGTGATGGGTGGTGTCGCTGGGGACCGTCCCGCTGGGAGTGACCAAAATCTGCAGACGGAGCTAAGAACCAAAGCAGAGCCAGCTCGTTCCTTTTTTTTTTTTTTTTTTTTTTTTAAGATTTTACTTATTCATCTGAGAGAGAGAGAGAGAGAAAGAGCATGAGTGTGGGGGGTGGGGCAAGAAGACTCCCTGCTGAAAAGGGGGCCCAATGCAGGGCTCGATCCCAGGACCCTGGGATCATGACCTGAGCCAAAGGCAGACACTAACCCAACTGAGCCACCCAGGTGCCCCTCGAGCCGGCCTGTTCTGGTAAGGTGTCCCCATAAAAAAGGTTTGCCGCTCACCACCAACACGTTTCCTTTCCGCATTATCAGTACCTGCAATGAATGCACCAAGGGGGTTCTCTAAACTATAATGCTGTGTGCATTCTGGAAGGCACAGCCCCTCACTCTGTCTCCCAAACCCCTCTTGAGAGGAATCTAATAATATCTGAACTGGACGGATGGCTGTGGCCTCCCTGTGACCCCTCAAAGGCTCTCCAGGTCTTCGGAAACTCTAGTTTCTCGTGAAGACTGTAGGCCCAGAAGGAAGCCCTCTCAGCAGGCCTAGGACGGGCTCCTGGCCTCCTGAGCATCCCCGCGAGGAGCTTGTCCACTGCAGACCTGGGCCAGGCGCCAGCAACAGCCCCTGCTGTCTGCCCCTGTCCCTGTGCCCGGGAAAGGACTGTTGTCCCCTTCATCACCCCAGCCATGCTCCCTGCATCTCTCGACCAAAAAGCAAAAACAAGAGTCAAAACACTGAGCCCGTGAAGAGGAAAGCAAAAAATTAACTTTCTCTCGCTTCAAACCCACGTCGGCCCCAAAGGCCCAAGTGGCCTGAGCAAAGATGCAGAAGGAAGGAGGGAACCCGTCCTGTGCCAGGGCTGCTTACCCGAAGGGGAAGGGAGCGCCGAGGACCAGAGGTGGGCACGGGTGCTGTGCTGCAGGCAGGAGAAGCCGTGGGGTCTCCCATGAGGCAGCACCGGGCCAGGCTCCGAGGACAGCCTGCCGGGCACCCCCACCTCCCGACCCCCCCGCTATGGACCCTAGTCTGGGCGGCGGGGCTTGTAAAGGCCCCCCCAGGACTCCAATCTGTAGCCAAAGTTAAGAAGCCCCTCTGTAAGGAGATATTGCAAGACTTCGTTGCTGATTTTTTTTTTTTTCTTAGCCCCACGGTGCTTCACAACAGGCCTGGCGGGGGCGGGGGGCGGGGGTGTGACACAGGATTTGTGACCACGGGATGGGGTTTGCTGAAAATGGCTAAATTCACAAAACTGAGTGAGAAAACCAGGCATTTCGGGGCATGTTGACTTACCCACGCCTCGTGATTCTGGGACACCTGCAAAGTTTAGCTCCTAAGACTTTCAGAAATTCCCACATTTATGATGCCCCACGTGCTTGTGAAGTCTCCTGGCTTTCCCTGAAAAACTCGCTTCTGGGGACGGTCATCTCTCCCCGGGGACTCTGCACGCACTGCCTGCCAACAATCTTTCAAGTCAGGTTAGGCTCTCTCTCCCCCCTCGAGGGGCGTGGGGCGGGCAGGTCAGAGGGCGTCCTAGGCACTTCGGGGTCAGGGGGCTGTCACCTGTGGGCTGGTGGCCAGAGTCAGGCGGAGGCCGCGCGGGGTTCGGGCTGCCCTGGGAAATGCTCAGGTCATTGCCTTGGCGACACGAGGCTCCCCCACTCCCACCCCATCAACCAGCCTGAACCCCAAAGAGCAGTCACGCACAGAAATACCTGGCCTGTGGGCAAACAAGAGCTGCCCTGGGGTCGCAAAGGGGAGAAACACACTTTTTTTTTAAGATCTCATTTATTTATTCATGAGAGACACACAGAGAGAGAGAGAGGCAGAGACACAGGCCGAGGGAGCAGCAGGCTCCATGCAGGGAGCCCGACGCGGGACTCGATCCCGGGACCCTGGGGTCACGACCTGAGTCGAAGGCAGATGACCGCTGAGCCCCCCAGGCACCGCCCCACCAAGCAGACTTTACGAAAATGGAATCTTGCAATCTGCTTCAATTCCCGTCTCTGCCAAATGCACTCACGCTATTTAGTTCTTCTGTCCAAAATATCAACAATTTGGACATATGAAACCTATCAAGCCAGTTTGAACCACTTTTCTTCTTTTTTCACGTTACTTGGGATGAAGAGGATGGGTAAGCTTCAGAGAAACAGTCCATCACCCAAAGCCGGTGGATTCTTCTCTCCAGCACACAGCGGCCCCCGACCAAGCTGCGCTCCATCCACCCGGGCGTCCGGCCACTGAGCAGCGCCTCATCTGAGCACGCTGGACACACCGCCAGTGCTCGAGGACAGAACAGGAAAGAAAAAGCATCAAAACAAGGGCACCTGGGTGGCCCAGTCGTTCCGTGTCTGCTGCCAGCTGACGTCATGATCCCAGGGTCCTGGGACTGAGCCCCACATCAGGCTCCCGCTCAGCGGACACTGCTTCTCCCTCTGCTCCTCCCCGTGCTCATTCTCAGTTTCTCTCTCTCCCTCTCCTCTCTCTCTCTCTCTCAAATAAATAAAATCTCAAAAAAAAAAAAAAAAAGATAGCATCAAAAGAGCAGAGCCCCTCTCTGGGGAGGGCAGGGCACACACCCTCCAGCAGGCAGTACAGCGGCCTGGGGCAGCTCCCACTTGGAGCTGCAGGGCTGACCCCGCGTGAGCACAACGCCCACCTTCGTCTCTGAAGACAGATCAGATGTCACCACCTGGTCATTTTCCAATTACTCTTAGCCCTGCAACCCTCTAGTGTGGCCTCACCACATGGCTCCTCAGACCCTGCACTGCTCTCCTGTGCTGGGTCTGCTGTCTCAGTGAGCGCTCTACAGGGCCACCTGGGCCACGGGCACTTTAGGGGAATGGGGAGCATGTGCAGTGAGCCCACAATCACGTGCCACCCAATCCCTTGGCTTTGCAAGTGAGCCTCCCCTAAATAACCGTAGGGACAATGATAAAATACTCCATCTGTATTAACTGCTTGCTTTGGTGCAGTTACTCTCCTAAATACTCATAGGTTGGTTAACGGAGACCCTGAGTGTTTACTACCCCATCACAAACACAGTAAGAGTCAAATGAAGATTTCCGGAACAAAAGATGGGCCCTGGGCCGTTATTCGCAGGCATATGGATGTAGGATAAGCTCAAAGGGCCCCAAAGAGGAAAAGGTACTGATTCCGGGGCTAGGCCAGTGTGGCCAATGGTCTCAATTTTAGGAAGCGGGGGGCGTGTTGCATTGATTCCAAAACAATATCATCTTACTACATATGTGTTTAAAGAACAGGCTTGATGTATACTCCAAGGAATTGCGAGCCACAGCTCAGACCATCTGTTGAAAGTAAGAGATTCCAAACACCGTAGTTGCTGCCCTGGGATGTCACAAGCTCCCGTAAGGCCGCCCTGGACGCTGACGGCTGGCACGACGCTGTGCTGTGTGTGTTCTGTGCTGCATGGCTGGAGGGGGAGACAGAGAAAGCTCTGCTGATTGTGCTTGTCCGGGATCTTTCTTGCAGTTCTTTCCTCTGCCCTGTTTCAAATGCTGTTTTCTTCCAAAGCTATCTTGCAGACACACTCATCTCAATTAAATGCTCTCCCTACACGATCTCACTTCTTCTTTGGCATCATATAGTTACATTTTATATGAAAATACACCCCAGGTGAGAGGGGCACCTGGGTGGCTCAGTTGGTGAAGCGTCCGACTTCTGATTTCAGCTCAGGTCATGATCTCATGAGATCGAGCCCCACATCAGGCTCCACACTCGGGGGGTGGGGGTGGAGTCGGCTTGAGATGCTCTCTCTCTCTCTCTTCCCCTCTCCTACTGGTGTTCTCTCTCTCTCTCTCTAAAATAAAAATAACTGGGATCCCTGGGTGGCGCAGCGGTTCGGCGCCTGCCTTTGGCCCAGGGCGCGATCCTGGAGACCCGGGATCGAATCCCACATCGGGCTCCCGGTGCATGGAGCCTGCTTCTCCCTCTGCCTGTGTCTCTGTCTCTCTCTCTCTTTCTCTGTGACTATCATAAATAAATAATAATAAAAAAATTAAAAAAAATAAATAAATAAATAAAATAAAAATAACTAAATCTTTTAAAAAAAAAAAAGAAAATATGCCCTAAATAAACATACCCACCCCAGATTAATCTCCCGAGCTCCTCACGTTCACATGTGACAGCTTAGTGGGCACCTCTATTTGGATGCCCCTCAGCTCTGCAGTCTCATCACCTTCTCTTGAAAGACAGTGGTCTCATTTCTGTAGGCTCCACTGGAAATGTGGCGGCGTCGTTCTTCATCCACAAGCATCCACCAAAGTCTTGTAAAATACACTTCTCTGCACCTCTCAGGGTGCCTTGCTTCTTTGCCTTACTCCATTGTTCACCATTTGCTCTTTGTTTACTGTTCTGCTTTTTCCCAGCAGTGAGCTCTCCACGTTGCCAGAACGGTGCACTACTGACTTGTAAATCTGCAATCACACCCTTATTTAAAATCCTCCTCTGGAGCCCCAGAGCCATCAGAATAAAATCTGACACCTTTGGTTGGCTGCCTAGGTCCTTCAAGATCTTGTCCTGGTGTTTTCTCAGCCTCACAGCGAGCCTCCTCCTACGCTACCTTCCAACCACTCTGGTGGAAATACACCAGCCTGAACACGTTTTGCTCTGTTCTACTTTCATGTCTAAATTTCCCTCACTAAGAGGTGAAGCTCTGGCTAAGCTCTTTTCACCCTTCAAGACTCAGTTCCTCTTTCTCCACATCTGCTTCTCCTATAACAAGATGTAGTTACATCTACTGATGAGCAATTGAAAGCAGCTGATGAGCTAGATGGAGCAGGGAAGCAAGTATCCCCAAACCTGAGCCATGTTTGCCTCTGACTGCCTGCAAGGGGCTGCAGGGGATAACAAGGTCAATCCATGAGTTAAATATAATCATGTAGATATGATTTCAAACACATAGGCACCTAATTACTTACCCTCACAATAACATGAAGCAAAACTAACAGAAAAGAAAGGAGAAAGAAACAATTCAGCAGTGATCAGAGATCCCAGTATACCACTTTTCAGTAATATATAAAACAACTAAGTACAAGACCAACAAAGAAATAGAAGATTTGAACAATACCGCAAACCAACCAGCCCTAACAGAGATCTACACAAGACTCCACTGAACAGCATCACAGCACACTTTCCTCTCAAGTATGCATAGAACATATCCAGGATGGGGACGCCTGGGTGGCTCAGCGGTTGAGCGCCTGCCTTTGGCCCAGGGCGTGATCTCGGAGTCCTGGGATCGAGTCCCAAGTCGGGCTCCCTGCACGGAGCCTGCTTCTCCCTCTGCCTGTGTCTCTGCCTCTCTCTCTCTCTCTCTCTGTCTCTCATGAATAAATAAATAAAATACTCTTTAAAAAGAACATATCTAGGATAGACAATAATTTAGGAACCTAAAGCAAGCTTTAACAAATTTCAAATGATTGAAATCATAAAATGTGTACTTTCTGACCACAGTTGTAATGAAATTATGAGTCAATAACATAAGATAATCTGACAAATTTTAAAATGTGAACATCAATGAGTCAAAGAAGAAAGTGCAAGGAAAATTAAAAAGTACTTTGAAATGAGTGAAAACAAAACCACAGCATACAAAAATTTATGGGAAGCAACTGAAGCTGTGCTTAGAGGAGAATTTATGACTATAAGCACTTACAGTAAAAGAAGAGGAAAGATCTCAAGTCAGTAATCTAACCGTCCATCTTAAGAAAATTGAAAAGGAAAAAAATGAATTAAATTCAAAGCAAGAAGAAGGAAAAATAATAAAGGTGAGAGTAGAAATAAATGAAAGACAGAAGAGAAAACCAATAGAGAAAATTCTTGAGACCAAAAACTTGTTCTTTGAAGAGATCAACAAAACTGATAAACCTTTACTGAGACTGAAACAGAAGAGCGGAGACTTAAATTACTAAGGACACGAATGAAAGAAGAGGGATCACTGCTGACCATACATAAATAAAAAGGACTAGAGAGAATACTATGAACAGTTGTATGCCGACAAATTGGCAATGCAGGTGAAATGGACAATTCCTTAAAAGACACAGATGACTGAAACTGACTCAAAAAGAAAAGAAAAATTTGAAGGCATCTATAATAAGTAAAGGGACTGACTTAGTAATCAGAAAAGCTAACCACAAAGAGGAGTCCAGAATAACATGATTTTACTAGTAAATGTTACTGAATGTTAAAGACTTAATTAACATCAATCTTTTCCAAATGTTCTAAAAAAACAGAAAAGGCAGAGACAATTTTCAACTCATCCTATGAGGCCAGTATTACTAATATCAAAACCGAGCAAAGACATCACCAAAAAAACTGCAAACCAATATCCTTTATGAATATAAACACAAAAATACTCAATAAAATACTATCAAACTGTTTACCAAAAGGATTCTATGACATGACTAAGTGGCCTTTAACCCAGAAATCCAGAAAACCAACCATAATTTAACATCCAAAAATCAACCAACATAATAATTAATAAATTAATATAAAAAGAACAAAAACACATAATTACATCAACAGACACAGAAAAAAATCTTGTGACAAATTCCAACATCCTTTCATGATAAAAATTCTCAACAAACTAGTGATATGAAGGAATTCTTTCAACCTGATAAAGATCTATCAAAAACTTACAGCTAATAATATCATAGTTATTGATGAAAAACTGAATGCTGCTATTCAATGTTTTACTAGCCAGGACAATTAGGCAAGATAAAGAAATAAAAGGTATCCAGCCTAAGAAAAGAAAAGAAGTAAAACTATTCACGGATGCCACAATCTTGAACACAGAAAATCTTAAAGAACACACATGCACACATACACAAAATTAATATAACTAATAAATGTGTTCCAAATGATTGTCAGATACAAGCTCAATATACAAAAACCAATTTTATTTCTATACACTGTAGATTAATAATCTACACATGGAATTAAGAAAAGAATTCTAACCAACATCGGAAAGAATAAAATTAGAAAATAATATTATAAGTGCAGGCAGATGGGGTGGCTCAGCGGTTTAGTGCCGCCTTCAGCCCAGGGCCTGATCCTGGAGACCTGGGATCGAGTCCTACGTCAGGCGCCCTGCATGGAGCCTGCTTCTCCCTCTACCTGTGTTTCTGCCTCTGTGTGTGTGTGTGTGTGTGTGTGTGTGTCTCATAAATAATAAAAAACAAAATCTTTAAAAATATATATATTTTTAAGTGCAAAACTGTACACTGAAAATTGCAAAACATTGTTGAAAAAATTAAAGAAGACCTAAGTTAATGGAAATACTTCCATATTCATGGACTGGAAGGCTTAATATTGTTGAAATTGGAAGAATAACCAAAGTGATCTACAGATTCAGTGCAATCCCTTCAAAATCCTTGCTTGTCTCTTTGTGGAGCTAATGCTCATATTCATATATAAATGCAAAGGACCCAGAATAGCCAAAACAAACTTGAAAAAGAACAAGAGAACTTGTTCTTGGAGAATTCTCACTTTCCATCTTTGAAGTCTACTGTCAAGCTGTAGTCATCAACACAATGTGGTATTGGCATCAGGACAGACATAATAGGTAAAGGGATAGAATAGAGAATCCAGATAAAACCCTTAAATTCCAACAAGGATGCAAAGACATCCTTTTTCAACAAATTATATGAAAATTAGATCACTCATGCAAAACCATGGAGTTAGAACCTAATGTCACACTGCACACAAAACTAACTCAATTAAATCAAAGACCTAAGTGTAAAAACCTAAACCATAAAGGTCCTAGAAGAAAACATACAAGTGAATCTTTATGACAACGGTTTGTGTAGAGATGACATAAAAAGCATGAGCGATTTTGGTAAGTAGATAGATCGGACTACATCAAAATTAAAAATTTTGTACTTCAAAGGACACTATCAAGAGAGTGAAAAGGAAATCCAAAGAATGGGAGAAAGATTGAAAAGCATGTATCTGACACGGGTCTACTATCCAGAATATCTTAAAGGACTCAAGACTCAATAATAAAAATTGCAAATTACCTTATTTTTGAATGGACAAACGATTTGAATGCATATTACCTCTAAGGAAGGTACGTGCACAGATAATAAAAACGTTTTTTTAAAAAGCTTGACATCATTAGTGATGAGGAAAATGCACACAGGAATCGGGATACAGTGAGATAGCATGTCGTGTGCGCTGAGACGGCTGCAATAAAATGATAGAGGGGAAGTAGACCCCCCCTCTATGATGCTGGTAGGGCTGAAATATGATGCATCACTTCGGAAAACAGTTGAGCATGCTAAGCCTGGAGTTACCAAGAGACCCGAAACTTCCACTCCTTGGAGTGCACCCAGGGAATTAAAAACATGCACCCAAAAATGTTTGCGTGAATGTTCGAAGAAACATTATTATTCACCAAAAAAGTATGAACAACCTAAAGGTCGATCAACTTATAAACGGGTAATCGCAATACGTCGCATTCATACAAAGGCAACGGTACTGAGTCCTGAAGAAAGCCGAGGTGATGCAGGCCACCACGCGGGGAAAGCCATAAAACCTTTATTCTAACGACAGCCAGACACAGAAGACCCCATACTGCAGAAATCCCATTGTAAGAAATGTCCAGGAGAGGCAAACCCATAGAAACCCAGAGTAGATGAGGGGCGGCCAGGGGACAGAGAGCCACAGGATGCTGGTCGGCAGGGAGGGCTGCGCCACACTCGGATATCCCAGACGCCACTGATTTGCCCCCTTCAGGAGCGTGAGGGTTTGGGTACAGAAATCACATCTCAGTCAAACTGTGACAGAGAACAGAATTTGCCCGGTGACACAGCGAGGGCCTGAGCCCCGGAGGTGCTGCCCACACGTGACCCGTGTAGCTGGCTCCCTGCGCGCGCATTTGTGCTCTACCTGTCATTCCTCGTCCCTCCCCGCCAGTCCCTTTCCTCCCCGTCTTCCTCTCACAGTTGAATCTGCAAGTCCCTGTGGTCTGGTGGCCCTGGGGCTGTGTCTGTGACGTGCCACTGCCAAGGTCAGCCGGCCGGCCACCTGTGCACACGCACGCCGCACCGCGGCCCGCACGTGCCCGAGCCAGCTCTGAGTGTGAGACGGAAGCCGGAGCCGGGCCTTGGCCCTTGTCGTACGACGGCTTCGACAGAAGATTTAAGCAAGGCCGTGTCCCTTTGCCTTAGTATTTATCATTCCGTCAACCAGTGGGTCTAGTTTTTACTCGTGGGATGCCGACAGCTATCACGACGTGACCGTGTGAGGCGTGGGGCCGCTTGCACACAGGAGAGACACCGCAGGAAAAGCAGGTGTATTAGGTTGCGGCAGGTGTCAGGTGTATTAGGCTGTGTAGTGCCGGTGTCGTCCTTGGAAGGTGAGCTTGTCCCGCCTGCACCCCCAGGGCCCAACACCGGCCTCCGCACGCTGCGTTCACCTCACATCTGTCCAGGGAGTTCAATGACCACATAAAATCACCCTTTCGAGGTCCATCCTGATATGGAGCTAAAACTTGCTTCCTTATCATCTCGTACTATCACGGACCACACGACTGGGTGCCCCCCAAATACGTGGGCTGAAGCCCTAGCCCCTGAGGTGATGGTACCAGAGGGGGCCTTCGGGACCGGATGGGCTTTCAGTGAGAAAATGAGGGTGAGCCCCAGCAGGCTGGGAGTCCAGATGAGATGACAAAGACCTCTCCCTCCCCCTTCCTGCCCTCCCCCTTCCTGCTCCTCCCTCCATCCTCCTGTCCTTCACCTCTCCCCCTCCCTCCCTCTCTCCCTCCCTCTCCCCTCCATTCCCCTCCCTTTCTCTTCCTCCCCTTCCCTCCCTCTCCCTTCCTGCCCTTCACCCCTCCCTCCCCCTCCCTTTGTCCCCCTCCCTCTCCCTCCCTCTCCCTTCTCCCTCTCCCCCTCTCCCCGTCCCTCGTCCCTCCCCCTCCCTCCTCTGTCCCCTTCCCTCCCCTCCTCCAAGTAAGGACATGGCACACCAGGAAGAGTGTTCTCACTGGGAACTGACTGGCCAGGATCCTGAACTGTAAGGAGTAACCTTCTGTGCCTTGAGCCACCGAGCCTGGGGCCTCCTGCCATGGCAGCCTGAACAGACTAAGACTTCTGCCTTGACCCCCTTTGGCAGATCACCCTCCGGTGGCGAGGACACTCTGACCGGGAGGCGGCCGTTGGCGCAGCTTTCCTGGCCTACACCGAGGAGTGCAGGCCCACAGGGAAGTGCAGGCCCACAGGGGAGTGCAGGCCCACAGGGGAGTGCAGGCCCACAGGAGAGTGCAGGCCCCCAGGGGAGTGCAGGCTCACAGGGAAGTGCAGGCCCCCAGGGGAGTGCAGGCTCACAGGGAAGTGCAGGCCCACAGGGGAGTGCAGGCCCCCAGGGGAGTGCAGGCTCACAGGGAAGTGCAGGCCCACAGGGGAGTGCAGGCCCACAGGGGAGTGCAGGCCCACAGGGGAGTACAGGCCCACAGGGGAGTGCAGGCCTATCTGCTCCCATTGGAGGGAACTGTCCTGATGCTGAAGGCCCCTTGCCTCACCCTGCAGCCCCAGAGGCTCCCGAGGGCCCAAACTCCCCCTTGCCTTCCAGCAGGCAGCAGGGCCTGGCTTGGTGCTACCAGTGCTCATGGACATGTACTGAGAGTGGGATCTGTTGGGATCTGTCTGTGAGGACAGGGCTCTTGTTTCAGGATGAGAGGTTTGGTTTGGTGAGAAGCCAGTACAGGGGAGCCTTCTAGAATGCATGCCACCGACCTAGGCTCTCCCTGACCTCCTACTGGGTCCCTTCCATGTTCTAAAAGGCATTGTCGGGATCCCTGGGTGGCGCAGTGGTTTGGCGCCTGCCTTTGACCCAGGGCACGATCCTGGAGATCCGGGCACGGAGCCTGCTTCTCCCTCTGCCTGTGTCTCTGCCTCTCTCTCTGTGTGTGGCTATCATAAATAAGAAAATAAAAAATAAATAAAATTCAGATTATTTAAATAAATAAATAAATAAAATAAAAATAAAAGGCATTGTCATCAGGCAAATGCTATGTTCAGTGTGGACATGGGCCTCTAGGCAATTATGACCTTACACCGGGCCAACTCCGTGAATTCGTGTTAGCAGCTCCTCCAAGTCACAGTGTTGTCTGAAAACTCTGATACCAAATTTATGATCTTGGAGGTGGAGTTGCTCTGGATTATGAGCTTGTGGCAGGTAACCATGATCCTGAAAGATAGAAGTAAAGTAGAAGAAAGATCACTCCCTTTGAGTAGCTGAGGAATGGGAGTGCCTGCAGACAGTGGCAAGAAGATTGAGGAAATTTCCAGACCCCTAACAAATGTATGAGGGAGCGATCCTAAGGGTGTTTGGTGGCAGGGATGAGACAGGGATCCCAGAATCCGTGAGATGGGGAGAAGATGTCTTTGCATAAACAGGGATGAATCCTGGAGATGACAAAGGAGAAGCAAGGAAGCCACCATGATTCCCACCAGGCTGTGGGTTCATGGGGTGTAGACAAATGCTCAGACATCTCAAAAGAACCGCCAGAGAGGGACGCCTGGGAGGCTCAGTGGTTGAGCATCTGCCTTCGGCTCAGGCCGTGACCCTGGGGTCCCAGGATCGAGTCCCACATCATGTCTCAGCCTCTCTCTCTCTCTCTCTCTCTGTCTCTCATGAATGAATTAAAAAAAAAAAAATCTTAAAAAAAATAAAAGGACCACCAGGGAAAGGTGTACTCCAAAGTGGCCTGGTTCCCACTCAGGCAAACCCCTGGGAGAAGCCTGCTGGGAACAAGAGGAAGAGAGGAGATGGCTGTTTGCCGTGGCCAGTGGAAGGTCGGCGGAGCCAGCCTGACTCACACGGAGGAAGTCTGGTGATGTGTGGAAATAAAGGGTCAAAGGAAGGTTGAAGAGCAACCAAAGAAATTGTATTCGGGGAATCCTCCAAAGATTGCAGGGCTCAAGGCTTCCGTATCGTCCACAGCTCTGAGTCCCACCCGCACAGGTGGGTTGGCGTCGGCCACGGGACTGGAACCCCGGTGCCCTGCCCGGTGGTGTGGCGGTGGGGTCGGCGGAGATGCTCAGTGTCTATTCCACGTTTACTGGACAGTGAAATGAAAGACACCTCTTTGGCGGGTGGAGTCCCCACTCCCTACTGCTCAGTCTCAAAGCTCCTTTTTCCCTGAGCCTCTCATCCCTGCGGGAAGGCTGAGTGACACCCTACTGCAGAGTCCAGTGGCTGATGAATGACAATTCCTGTTGCCATGGAACCTTCGATAATCTGCAGAGTTCAAACTTACCTCGTGGAAGGAAATCATAGTAAGCACAACCTTTTGTTGCCTTTATCATAGAGCTACCAATACAAGCAATTTATACAGAGCTTATGAATCCCAAAACCTTTGTATGCTATTTTGTAGGACCGTCTTCCCCTTTCTGAATGGCTAAACTTAACCGGATCTTCACATAAATAGCACAACAAGAGCCCCCATTTGCTGAAGTGCAAGATTATGCTCCACCACGTCACCGTTCAGATAACCCCACAATAACCCCACATGAGGTAGGTACGAGTCTCCCCATTTTACAGGTAAGAAAATATCCTATTGGGACAGCCCGGGTGGCTCAGCGGTTTGGTGCCTGCCTTTGGCCCAGGGCACCATCCTGGAGTCGCGGGATCGAGTCCCACGTCGGGCTCCCTGCATGGAGCCTGCTCCTCCCTCTGCCTGTGTCTCTGCCTCTCTCTCTCTCTCTCTGTGTGTCTCTCATGAATAAATAAATAAAATCTTTAAAAAAAAGAAAAGAAAATATCCTATTGTCCAAAATCAAATAGCTGATGAGCACCTCCTGACTTGTAACTATTACTGGTCTGTTATTCCTTCTATATATTTCTAAAATGTAGCGCCGAAGGAACTCTCCCCACTGTAATTTGAAATGAGATGGAAAAAGTATTTTTCATTTGAAATATAGTCAAAGCCCTTGCATGGGTTATGAACGACTTTAACCCTAAGCGAAAAAAATAGCATTTCCCATCTGCTGGATCCGCGCTGTGATGCGGGCGCACCTGGCCTCCCCGGCCTCCCCAAGCATGAGTTCAGGGAACACGAGCTAGCGCCCCCTCCACCTCCACAGGAAGACCCTCAGACCCACCCCCCGCCCCACCGAAAGTGGGAACATTTTCTGGAGATCCGCTTATTTGCAAAGTCTTTTCTGACCATTGCAGACACAAGGACCGCTGTGTCCTTCAAAGCCACCCAACAAAACCAGATAACGTATTTGGGGAAGGCTTTTCGTTTTAAAGAGAAACAAAGACATTCAGACAACCCTCCTTTATGCACATCTCACCCTGTGTGGTTACCCTTCAGCAGCTTGTGACGTGGAAAATCACAGAAGCAGAGTCACCGCTACAGAGAAAGGCTCTGTGTCTGGCTGGGTGACCAGGGTCGGGGCCTCCTTTCAGCTGTGAAACGTGGTGGCCTCCATGTCACCCTCCTCGCTCCCAGGTTTTCTGGGACTCCAGCCCAATTCTCAAACGTTTTCACTTTACAACTGCCCTGGCCTGGCCTGTCTCGTTCACCATCCCGTGTCCCTCTTGCCCCCCCTCCCTCAGGCTTGGCCCCCATCCCTCAGGCCCCCCATGTGGCGGACGCACCATGAGTGGAAGAAGGAGCCAAAGCAGAGGCAAATAGATAAGAGGCAGCCGTGCATCACTGTGAGATTATCTGTTCAACCTCCCGTTTTTATTACAAATAATTCGATTTGGGGGGATCCGTCTCCATGGTCCTTAGTGGAGCTACTAACGTGCTGGGCACACATTGGAGTCTCATTAAATATGAAGTAATGATGAATAATGAACGAGATGTTCCCAGTTAATACAAGAGAGACCATCCTGCCTGTCGTTCGGCGTGTGTGGCCTGCCTCAGGCTGCAGAGGCAGAGCTGGGAAAGGGGGTCCCTTCGCCCTGGGTGCCCTCGGCCCCAGCCCTGGGGACCCACCGCGCAGCACCAGCCACCTGTGGGTGGATGTCGTGTCCCACCTTCTGGCCGCCCTGCCCAGCCTGTGCCAGACCACTGCGACCTAGTGAGGGGACAGGTGTCCGCTTCTGCAGGCCCTGTCTCCCCACGACGTGAGACGAGATCTTGAGGCTAAACGCCGGTGGTCTGTCTGACTCTTCATGAAAATAATCCCGACAAAAGGCAAAGCCTTTCCCCAACACCCAGGACAACTGCTGTTTTTAAAAGTGCGATGTAAGGTCCCAGGGGATGGGGCAGGATCAAGCCTGCACAGGGGGCAGCTCGCGCCCGGGAAGCCTATCAGCTGAGTCTGGGGGACAGTCACGGGTCGAGACGGCCCACTTCCTGGGCTCCCCACGGCCACGAGAACCCCAAGGAACACTGTCTCACATCTTCCAACCCCAAAGCAGAAAGCAAACTAGAGCGAACCCTGGAGACTTCTTGCTTGCATGCTTGGAAGAGACGCCAGATGGAAGTGAAGGGAGCTGCAGAGGAACTGAAGCTTCTGGAGCTGGAGCTGGGATTCCGGGCCATGAGGTTAATCACTTCCCCTCCCTCCCCTTTGCTCCCCTCTCCCTCCTTCTGGTCCCTCTCAGCCTCTTCCCATCTCTGTTCTCTGGTTTTCTCGGCTTGGTGTTTTTCGGTAGAAAATCTCACTCCATGGGGTGGCCAGGATGGTCACCAGCTGCTTCAGCATCACAGGATTCCAGATTGGCAACCATTTGATTCCAGATGCAAACATTTTTCCAATATCTACACCCACTCATTTAACAAATATTCACTGAAAGCCTCTGTTCTAGGTGCTTGGGCTCTGTCAATAAAAAAACAAGGCAAAAACCAAACCCAAATGCAACTAAATTCCATGGGATGAAACACAATGACCCTGCCTGGGTCACGGTCCCAGCCGCTGGACCAGTCCCTTGCTAAGGATGCTGTGATTGGCCAGGCCTGAGTCATGTACCCATCGCTGAGACGAGCTTTTGAAGGAGCATGAAGACTGACGACCCTACCAGGCACAAGGAACTTGGCAAAGGGAAATAAAAACTAGGACATCAGGGCATCACCTGGCTTCCTAACCCCTCCCGTCACCCCCAGGCACGATGCCATCCCTTCCTGTGTGATGCACCCACCCACTCCCAGGGCTTTAACTCCTGCCACATTTCCCTGCCTTCCCTCCCTATTGACCTGCCCCTGCAAACGTCAGCCCCCACATGGGGCCAGATAGGACGCTTGTCATCTTGAAGGCTGTACTCCTCTGTTCCCAGCCACCTTTCAGCAGAACTGCAATCTCCTATCTGAACTCGGAATTGCCTACTTCACCATGGAAACTTGGAAATCTCGGCCCTTGGCTTCAATCAACCAATACATGCATCTCCCGTTCCTATCGGCCTGGTTCTTGGCACTCATCGGTACTGTCATCTTACGTCCTAAACTCAAGAATGTTCCTGGGTTCAGTTGCCATAACCCCAAGGCGCTGCTGCTACTCCACCCAAGGGTATTGTGCGGCCAGGTCACCTGCCGCTCTGTACTCTGTGTGCTCCTGGGAGCTTCCTGGGCCCCATGGAGAGATTCTGGAGCAGCCACTGACTTCTCGGGGACCACTGTTCTCTTCTTCCTCCTTTTTTTTTTTTTTTCCTCTTGTATCCTATTTATCCCAGCCTTTCGGTCTTGCTCCCTTCTTCCCTCTCCATGTTTCCAAACACAGTTCCCTCAACGACTTCCTTTTGCATCTGAGGCACCCCCCTTCTTCCTTGCTCAGCACTTTGGAGGCTGCGCCCCTGGCTAGTTCTTGAGCCCTGGTGTCCTCCAGTTCTGTGGCTGCCTGGGAATGGGACTGAATGTGACGCCCATTAGATGGTTCTCCACTTGGGGAATTGAATGCAAGGGTAACAGCCCGTCGTGTTTATATTCCCAGTGCCCGGCGTCACGTCTGGCACACGAGCGCCATAGAAATGGTTGAATGGAAGGAAGTTGAATCGCATCTGGTTTGAATTGGATTAAATTATAGTGCATTCTTTTTTTTTTTTTAAACCTTTTATTTTTTTTTTTTAATTTTTATTTTTGATAGTCACAGAGAGAGAGAGAGAGAGGCAGAGACACAGGCAGAGGGAGAAGCAGGCTCCATGCACCGGGAGCCCGACGTGGGACTCGATCCCGGGTCTCCAGGATCGCGCCCTGGGCCAAAGGCAGGCGCCAAACCGCTGCGCCACCCAGGGATCCCAATTATAGTGCATTCTTTTGTGCCAGAATGGGAGTGCAAGGGTGAAGATAAATAAGAAAAAGGGGACCGGGGGACAGCCTCTTATAAGACCATAAAGAAAACTACTGCCTGCGGCCTCAGCCAGAGCTCACCGAAAATAGACAATACGCCCTAAGTCCTGTAGTCTTAGACTCGGAGGAGTTTGAGAGGATGTGGGACCTGCTCAGCCTGGTCACGTGCAAGTCGCCTTTAGGAACCGGATGTTCTGAAAGAAGAGAAAATTGACAAGGGCTCTAAGTGGCGAGCAGCAAAATACCAGTACTGAGGAAAAAGAACAGTTTCTCCGAAGTCTGCACCCCCCCCCCCACTGAAAATGACTCACAAACACACAAAGAAAGAAGCCAACGTAGGAAGGAACTCATCGGCGTCAATTGCTGAAGCCTTCCGTGCGCCTTCATCCCTCCCTGCTTACTCTGCTGCCCACTGCCTTCCTGCCGAAATATTTTCTCATCGGTCTTCAATGCCTGAGTCTGCTGAAACTCGTGGGGTTCCCGAGCTAGGTGTATGATTTAATTTTAGAAGCTCCCATTAAATGCGCATTAGGAAGGAGAGCAGGGCAGAGGCTGTGGGTGGTGCTGCGGTGAGCAGACCAGGTTCCTGCCCCCCGGGGCTCCCTGCGGGGCACGAAGCGACCCCATCCCTGCGCCCTGTGCTCTGCAGAATCTCAGAAACAGACCCCCCTTTGCCTACGTCACACCTTAAGGACCCTCATTCCAGATTTACGGGGTGTGAGGCAGGATTAGATGTGTGCTTTCCAGCAATCTTCCTACTCCAGGTGCGTATCACCCTGGAAAGATGGCAAGACACACGTTCCCCCTCTCAGGGTGCTAAGTACTGTCGGAGGAAATGGTATTTTCCAGCAGGTGAGCAATAGACGGAGCATGGCTGGCAGAAGGTCAAGAAACCTGCTGAGCCGGAGGTGCCTCCGGGTGGGCTGGAGTGGACCGTGGCCATGGAGGGGAGGGGAGGGCCGTGGCGTGGGGACAGACAAGGAGTCCAGTGCAGGAAGAGGACACAGGGCAGCCCCAGGGCAAGGAGCAACAGCCCCCCCATCCCTGCTTCTCCAGGGCCATTCCTACCACGTCAACCGGAAAGGATCCAGGGAATGTGGGTTAGCTCTGGAAGAGACACGAAGACTGTCCACAGCCTGGAGAAGGGGCTTGTTGCCGAGGACTCAGCGAGCTGGAGGTAGAAGTCAACCAAAATCCAAGTTCACGCCCTTCAGCCCATGCTCCTTGCACAACAACGTCTAGTGAACATCTGCTGGGACACACCTCTGCTCTGCTTCCCAGGCTGCTTCTCCGGGGGTCTGCACAGCAGTGGTGGACCCTCTCCAGGGGCTTCAGAAACCTGACATGGAATCACCCAAGAATAATGCAAAAGCTTGTTTTGACAAATAACTCTTAAAAGCAAGAGCAAGGGCTTGGGGATAGGGATGATAGTGCGACCCTTAAGCAAGGCAATAAAGTTCGTATTGGTGCCATGATATGTTCATTAACTGGGGAGAAAATAATAATGATGATGAAGAGGATGAGGCTGTCTAGCCAATAACATTGAAAATGCTAGAAACCACAACAGCCATAAATTGGCTCTTCCACCGTATGGGTGGGGCTGTGAGCTACATCAACTCCTGTGTGAGATTAATGTGTCCGCAACAAGTTTGGTGCCTCCTCTTTTCCAGCCAATCCCAGTGAGCCCTTGACCCTGTGTGTCAAGAAGCATGTGCCAAATGCCATCCAGGTTTCCTGAGTGGAACAGGGAAAATAATCCTGAGGCCCCAGAGCGTCAAAAGCAACACTGCGTGAAATGTCTCCTTATTTATTTCCTTGTTTTGTTTTGTTTTTAATAAGCTTCTAGCAGAAATTCATGTGTGTCGGTCAGGGAGACACACACACACACACAACACTGGGAGAGACAGAGACAGAGAGACAGACACAGAGAGGGGGAGACAGAGAGATCTATTATAGGAATTGGCTCACATGGCTGTGGAGGCCAAGAACTCCCACAATCTGCCACATGCAAACTGGGGAATCAGGAAAGCTGTTGGTATCACTTCCTGCAAGTCCAAGGGCCCAGGAACCAGGAGCTCCGGTGTCCGAAGGCAGCAGAGGGCGGCTATCCCAGCTCAGGAGGAAAAGGAAATGTTCTTGTCTTTCTGTTCTTCTTGCCCTTCACCCTCTCGTTCCATTCGCACAGAATCAGTCAATGCAGCCCACGCAGGCCGTCTCTTGCCTCAGTCTTCTGAGTCAAATGCTAATCTCCTCTAGAAACACCCTCACGACACACTCGGAAATGTTTCACCAGCTGCGTGGACATCCCCTAGGCCCGTCGAGGTGACTCATGAAATCAACTATCACATCACGTAAGGAACCAGTAAGTGTTAAGTAAAACCTCAGGACCAAGGGGAAAGGCCATAGGAAGAGCAGAGCAGAGGGAGATAACTGATGGCAGAAATCAAGGCCCTTATGCCCACACAGCTGGTATAGACGTGCCACCAGACGGGCTCTGAGGTTCCTCGTGGGCAAAGGGAAGAGAGACAGCTCTTGGAATGAGTTGGGCACCCTCTAGATGGATGTTTAATTTTTTCAGCAACTCTGTGAAGGAAGAATTACTACCTCCTTTCTTGTAGGTAAGGGACCTGCGGGTCAGAGAAAGCCTGACGGGTACTGAACACTTGGGTTCCAGCGCAGGCCGGCCTAACCCTGCAGCCAAGGATGGCATCTCATGGTGGGAGAAGACGGTTGCCTGCCCATTCTGTGGGTCACGCTCATATATGATGCCTTTCCCCTCGCAGTGCTCGGAGCTGCATCGAAGGCATCGAGGCGCTGTACCCGCACACAGCTCTCCCTGCCCCAGCACTGGGTTCTAGCACAGGGTCCCATGTGGGACTGGAAACAAGGCGGCTTGAATGAGCACAGGCTTTGGAGCCTCCAGCCTTGGGTTAGAACCATAACCCTAGGGCGCCTGGGTGACTCAGTCAGATAAGCAACCAACTCTTGATTTTGGCTCAGTCATGATCTTAGGATTGTGGGATCCAGCCCTACATCAGGCTCTGCGCTCACTATGGAGTCTGTGTGTCCTTCTCCCTCTCCCCTTCCTCATCCTCCTCGTCCTCCTCCTCCTTCTTCTCTATCACTAAAATAAAATTTTTTGATGACCACAGCTTTGTAGTACAACCTCAAATCTGGCATTGTGGTGCCCCCAGCTCTGGTTCTCTTTTTTAAAATTCCCCTGGCTATTCGGGGTCTTTTCTGATTCCACACAAATCTTAAAATAATTTGTTCTAACTCTCTGAAGAAAGTCCATGGTATTTTGATAGGGATTGCATTAAACGTGAAAATTGCCCTGGGTAATAATGACATTTTCACAATATTAGTTCTGCCAATCCATGAGCATGGAATATTTTTCCATCTCTTTGTGTCTTCCTCAATTTCTTTCAGAAGTGTTCTATAGTTTTTAGGGTATAGATCCTTGACCTCTTTGGTTAGGTTTATTCCTAGGTATCTTATGCTTTTGGGTGCAATTGTAAATGGGATTGACTCCTTAATTTCTCTTTCTTCAGTCTCATTGTTAGTGTATAGAAATGCCACTGACTTCTGGGCATTGACTTCGTATCCTGCCACACTGCCAAATTGCTGTGTGAGTTCTAGCAATCTTGGGGTGTATTCCTTTGGGTTTTCTATGTACAGTGTCATGTCATCTGCGAAGAGGGAGAGTTTGACTTCTTCTTTGCCAATTTGAATGCCTTTAATTTCTTTTTGTTGTCTGATTGCTGAGGCGAGGACTTCCAGAACTATGTTGAACAGCAGTGGTGAGAGTGGACATCCCTGTCTTGTTCCTGATCTTAGGGGAAAGGCTCCCAGTGCTTCCCCATTGAGAATGATATTTGCTGTGGGCTTGTCATAGATGGCTTTGAAGATGTTGAGGAAAGTTCCCTCTATCCCTACACTCTGAAGAGTTTTGATCAGGAATGGATGCTGTATTTTGTCAAATGCTTTCTCTGCATCTAATGAGAGGATCATATGGTTCTTGGTTTTTCTCTTGTTGATATAATCAATTCCATTGATTGCTTTACGAGTATTGAACCAGCCTTGCATCCTGGGGATAAATCCCAGTTGGTCCTGGTGAATAATCTTCTTAATGTATTGTTGGATCCTATTGGCTAGTATCTTGTTGAGAATTTTTGCATCCATGTTCATCAGGGGATATTGGTCTATAATTCTCCTTTTTGGTGGGGTCTTTGTCTGGTTTTGGATGGATCAAGGTGATGCTGCCCTCATAGAATGAGTTTGGAAGTACTCCATCCCTTTCTATCTTTTGGAACAGCTTTAGGAGAATAGGTATTGTTTCTTCTTTAAACGTTTGATAGAATTCCCCTGGGAAGCCATCTGGCCCTGGACTCTTGTGTCTTGGGAGGTTTTTGATGACTGCTTCAATTTCCTCCCTGGTTATTGGCCTGTTCAGGTTTTCTATTTCTTCCTGTTCCAGTTTTGGTAGTTTGTGGCTTTCCAGAAATGCGTCCATTTCTTCCAGATTGCCTAATTTATTGGCGTACAGCTGCTCAAAATAAGCTTTTAAAATCATTTGTCTTTCCTTGGTATTGGTAGTGATCTCTCCTTTTTCATTCGTGATTTTATTAATTTGAGTCTTTTCTCTCTTCTTTTTATTTTTTTATTTTTTTTAATTTTTATTTATTTATGATAGGCACACAGTGAGAGAGAGAGAGAGAGGCAGAGACACAGGCAGAGGGAGAAGCAGGCTCCATGCACTGGGAGCCTGACGTGGGATTCGATCCCGGGTCTCCAGGATCGCGCCCTGGGCCAAAGGCAGGCGCCAAACTACTGCACCACCCAGGGATCCCTTCTCTCTTCTTTTTAATAAGGCTGGCTAATGGTTTACCTATCTTATTAATTCTTCCAAAAAAACTAATTCCTGGTTTTGTTGATCTGTTCCACAGCTCTTCTGGTCTCTATTTCATTGAGTTCTGCTCTAATCTTTATTAACTCTCTTCTTCTGCTCGGTGTAGGTTTTATTTGCTGTTCTTTCCCCAGCTCCTTTAGGTGCAAGGTTAGCCTTTGTATTTGAGTTCTTTCCAGTTTTTTTGATGGATGTTTGTATTGCGATGTATTTCCCCCTCAGGACTGCTTTTGCTGTATCCCAAAGATTTTAAACTGTTGTTATCTTCATTCTCATTAGTTTCCATGAATCTTTTTAATTCTTCTCTAATTTCCTGGTTGACCCTTTCATCTTTTAGCAGGATGGTTTTTAACTTCCACATATTTGAATTCCTTCCAAATTTCTTCTTGTGATTTAGTTCTAGTTTCAAAGCATTATGGTCTGAAAATATGCAGCGGATAATTCCAATCTTTTGGTATCAGTTAAGACCTGATTTGTGACCCAATATGTGGTCTATCCTGGAGAAAGTTCCATGTGCACTTGAGAAGAATGTGTATTCAGTTGTGTTTGGATGTAAAGCTCTGTAAATATCTGTGAAATCCGTCTGGTCCAGTGTATCATTTAAAGCTCTTGTTTCTTTGGAGATGGGAGGAGCCTCAGTGTCCATCGAAAGATGAATGGATAAAGAAGATGTGGTCTATGTATACAATGGAATATTCCTCAGCCATTAGAAATGACAAATACCCACCATTTGCTTCGACGTGGCAGGTCGGAGGGTATTATGGAGGGTGGATTATGATAATAAGCTGGAGGGCATTATGCTGAGTGAAGTAAGTCAATTGAGAAGGACAAACATTATATGGTCTCATTCATTTGGGGAATATAAAAAAGAGTGAAAGGGAATAAAGAGGAAAGGAGAGAAAATGAGTGAAAATATCAGTGAGGGAGACAAAACATGAGAGGCTCCTAACTCTGGGAAACAAACAAGGGGTAGTGAAAAGGGAGGTGGGCAGGGGGACAGGGGGACTGGGTGACAGGCACTGAGGGGGGTACTTGACAGGATGAGCACTGGGTGATATGATATATGTTGGCAAATTGAACTCCAATTTAAAAAAAAATAATAATAAAATAAAATAATAAAATAAAATAATTTTTAAAAAATCTTTAAAATAAAAAAGAACTGTAATCCCTTGGATAAGATATGAGCCCATTTACCTCATGTTTTAGGCAATAGCATGAGCTCTGCTGATTGGGCTTTGCCATATCTGACACAGGCAGGTGTTCAGTAAGTGCTGTCGTCACCAGCTCTGTCGCACTTTGTTGGAAAATCATTTCAAAAACAAACTATTAAGATAGTTGCTAGAGGGAAATTATAGAATGTCTCCACAGGGTTTTCAAGCTACTCTTTCACTAAATTAAGTTTTAACTTCTCCATCAAATCATAATCCAGACTCTACTAACCTTTGCTTGGAGAAGAAAGAGGGATTCTGACTCTCTAGAGCCAAGCCTCTATCTCGTTCTTTGTCCACCCTGCTACGTCACCCACCACAACCCCACGCTGTCATCCCCTGACACCTCTTACTCTCTGGTCATTGTGGCAGAAGCAGGAAGTCCTTAGCAAGACCATTCCTTTTTGCAAAAATTCTGCTTCTTGTGAAAGCTTGATTCAGAAGACAGCCAGTTGCCAGTCCCTGACAAGACAGGCCTTCTAGGCACAAACCCTCAGTAAACACCTGAGAAAGAGAAGATTCTGTGCCTGCCACTACTGAATCGAGCTCACTTGCTTTGGAACTGGACTCAGAAAACAGAAGCTGGGGCACCTGGGTGACACAGTCAGTTAAGCATCCAAGTCTTGATTTTGGCTCAGGTCATGATCTCAGGGCTGTGAGACTGAGCCGCACACCGGTGTCTGAGCTCAGCACAGAGTCGGCTTGTGGATTTTCTCTCTCCCTTTCCCTCTGCTCCTCCTCTGACTCACACTCTTTAAATAAATAAATACATAAATACATAAACAAAACGTAAAAAAAAACAACAACAACAACAACAACAACAAAAAAAAAACAGAAGAAAACAGAACTGCTCTCATCCACATACTAGATCTCAGGGTGGGAAGATAGGAAGCCTGAGATGCTGCTACCAGGCCTGACTCAGAGCTTGCTACAATTCTGACTCCCCCCTCCCTTCCCCAAGGCAAGGTCAAGAACCATGGCAGGACCAAATTCAGTGATCCTCCAGACAACCTCAGCTCCACAAAGCTCTGACACAAAGAAATAAAATGAGAAAGAATTTAGGTTCAAAATTCACCATTTAATTATTTTCCTCTTGCATTATAGCATTAGTTCTATCTCAGTGTGTTGACGTCCAAAATGTTTCCATAGATCCTTCAGGAGAGAAACAGGGCAGTAAGAGTCTCCTTCCTATCGTGGTTCAGAACTGACAGCCTGGTTAAAAATGGACATAGACTAGTCCTGCTGCCCCAGCCACAGTCTACCCGCTTTCCACCACCTTCTCCAATCACCCAAGTCCAGGTATGCTTTCTAAGGCTTTGAATGCAAATTCAAAGGTGTATGTCCCCTATACACCTTTATAAAGGATTGATTGATTTAAGAGAGAGCATGAATGAGAGGGGGAGAGGAAGAGAGAGAGAATCGCAAGCAGACTCCCCATTGAGCACAGTGTGGGACCTCCCCATTGTGGGGCTTAATCTCACAATGCTGAGATTGTGACCTGAGCCGAAACCAAGAGTAGGGTGCATAATGGACTGAGTCACCCAGACACCCCAGGCCCCGAACCCTGAACACCTTTCACTGGGTGTAGTAGTGTTGGAATTTCCAAAGGTGCTGGATGCATTGATGACATAATTTCCCCACGTTCAAGTAATTTTACCTTCAATGTCTACATCAATTTGTATCATTGTGAACACTAGTTTCAATAGATGCTTAAAAAAAAAGACAAGAAATAAAGGGAAACAGGAGAAGGAGAGTTTAAGCAAGACAGGAAGGGCGTTTATTGTTAAATAACACTCTATCTCTTAGAGACTCAAGATTCGTACTTACACACCTGAATGGTGAAGACATAGAACATCCTGTGCTACGGAAATCTGCGTCACTCACACATACCTGAACCTACTTCACCAGTAATTTTGTTTGTGTAACACTTCCAAATGGAGGAACAGCCACAGATCAATTAAAACCAGGAGTTGGCTGGCAGCTGGAGTAGACTATGCCTTCACCTTCCTTATACATAGGAAAACACGACCAGAACTTGGCTGACACTGGGCTGAAAATAAAATATTAAGAAGAGCAACACCTCTGCTGGGTCTTTGTCACTCTAAGTAGGTACTGAGTTGATTCTCTAACGAGTTCATTGCTTCTGCACCACTAGACCCCGGACACAGCCTGAAATCACATCCATGCAAGAGGTTGTCTCTTTTCTGAGTGTTGTGTTTAGGAAAATAATGTAATGATTCCACTCAACATGCGTGTATAGCTGTCCTAAGGCAAGAGGGGTGTGTGTGAGAAAGAGAATGTGCATGTGTGAGGGCGAGTATGTATTTCTGAGAGTGAGTGAGTGGGTATGAGTGAGTGTATGAGAGCATGGGAGTGTGTGAAAGAATATGTGTGTATTTGTGAGAGTGAATTGTGTGTGTGTGACTGTGTGAGAGTCTTGTGTGTGTCTGTGTGTGTGTGTGTGTGTGTGTATGAGAGAGTGTGTGGTGTGTTTGCATGAGCTCATTTGATCCAGTGGTAGCCGTCAGATGACTTGGAAGGCTGAGAAGCTATATATACGCGTATCTCCCAAAGGCAGAGAAGCTCAAACGTGACCAGTCTTGAAGTACCAGCCCCCAGGTAGCCCGTTATTGTCAACTGGGGGTTGGCAGACTGTTCTATAGAAATGGCCAAACAGCACCTACTTTAGGCTTTGTTGACCATGCGGTTTCAGTTGCAACTACTAAACTCTGACCGTGGGGTGCCCGAGACAACAATCGTAACTGAGTGAGCCTGGCTGTGTTCCAGTAAAGCTTCATTTACAAAAACAGGTGGTGCAATGGATTTCTCCTGCCCCTGCCATAGACCACAACTGCCCAATAAACATTTTTCTAATGATGAAAGTATATTTTATCTGCCCTGTCCAATGTGACAATCACTAGCTACCGTGACAACTGACCAGCCAAGGAGCTGAATGTTTTATTTCGTTTAATTGTAGTTCATTTATATTTAAATGGCTACATGTAGCTAGCGGCTACACTCCTTGTTGAACTGGGCAATTCTAAACTGGATAATTAGTTATAAATACTACCTATGATTATTGGGCCCCACCGATGGCCTGGAGGTGAGAGTATCCTTAGGTTAGAATATCTCCCATTAAGTAGGGGGAGGAAGGATATTCAGTACAGGGCTTTGAAGAAGGAAGTGATCTCTAGGAGGAACCCGGACCTCAGGATAGAGGGGCAAGGACTGACATCAAGGTGTTCAGCAAAGCTGCTCTTAAAGGGCTTAATATCTGTTGTTTTCCCATGATCTTGGGGGAGAGCCATATGAAAAAAACATTTAAACTGTTTTTCATCTTTTACAATGCAATTTATTTTTTTTAGATATTGAGAGTGCTTGCATATGCAGGCAGGGGAAGTGAGGGGAAGAGCAGAGATAGAGGGAGAGAGACAACCTTAAGCAGGCTCATTGATCAACATTTAGCCCAACAAGATTGACCCCACCACCCATGAGATCACGACCTGAGCCAAAATCAAGAGTCGGAAACTTCCCAGACGGAGCCACACAGGTGCCCCCTGATGCAATCTCTTTTAATCAATCTCTACTCTCCAGTGAACTCATGCCCAACACATCAAACTGCATGATGGTGCTGTGAGGGTTATAGGGCTTGACCCACTGCAATTATCCCACTTCTGATGGTCACATGAAGGGAAATGGCCTCCTAGCAAGGAACAATCAGAGTCCAGGCAGTCCGGACTCTGCATTCTGTAGGCAGCAGCCAAGTTAACTTTGGCCACAAAGGGGATGGAAGTGAGTAAGGAAGTCACAGTGAGGAGGAGCAGTGGCTGGAGGTGATATGAAGGCCTGTGCCCGAGGAGCCTTGTATTGTGGATGCTGATGGTTGGTTTGAGTGCAAGTTGACATCCCAGAAATTTGGTGTATGAGGAAAACACTTTGGGAACCAACCCACAAACTAGGGGAGTAGGGGTAGGATATAAAAATCATTTTCCTTTACTTGGTCTTAGAAACTCAAGATTGAAATAAACACAAATGGCACCCTAATATTCCCTTCTCACACTTTCTCTCTTTTTTTTCCCCAGAAGAAAGGGAAGTGATTAGTTCCTCTGCCAATTACACACCTCATGCTGGGCCTTGAGCACAAAGGGATGGATTGAACAGGTGCAATTCTTGCCCTATAGTGGGGCAGACAGACAGATGTGTGCCAAACATTCCGTAGAGCTAATAACCAAGTGCTCTGAAAGAAACCAAAGTAAATAACAAGACCCAGCTTGTCTTAAGTTGGACTCCCTAAAAGCAGACACTAAGATGGGGGATCCCCATGGAAATAATTTACTGAGGGATGCTCTCAGGAAAAAGGACAGTGAGGGATGCCAGGGACGATAGGAAAGGAGCTGCATGAAGATGCTACTGCAAGAGAAATCTAGCTTTGATCTGCTCCCATGGGCTCTGGGGTCTCACCCAGGGGCAAGGATGCTGTGGTCCTACATGTCCCATCAGTCACTGGCCTGGGGAGGGCATTACCTGCCAGCATTTCCAGGTGAGGCAGCTCCCTATGGCCAAGGCTAGTCCTCTGGGTGTGAGCCAGGAGTGGCCAGTACCTGCAGGGTCTGGTGATGGGGATCTGGATGGGACACAATAATATTTGTCCCCAGTGGTCAGGGAAGGCCCCTGAGGAGGTGGCGTTGAAGCTAAGACCCAGGACATGGAGGGACAAGAAGGATGTGTCAAGAAATGAAATGCTTGAGCCCCCAAAAGGGTTTTACATGGAAACAATTGTGACGTATAAAGAAGATTTTGTTCCAGTCACTGACAGGATCCTCAACTTCTTAAAATCATGGACAGGTGGCCCTGGACCAGAATCATGATTAACTGCTGAATGCTGAGGATGCCTGGGTGGCTCAGCAGTTTAGCACCGCCTTCAGCCCAGGGCGTGATCCTGGAGACCCAGGATCGAGTCCAACATCGGGCTCCCTGCATGGAGCCTGCTTCTCCCTCTGCCTGTGTCTCTGCCTCTCTCTCTCTCTTTCTCTCTCTGTCTCTCATGAATAAATATCTCTCATGAATAAATAAAATCTTTAAAAAAAAAAAAATGCAGCATTCCAAGCAGAGGGAACAGTACTGCGTTAGTCCTGATAAGGAATGAAGGAATCCCAGGCTGGGATTTTCTGAACCAAGGCAAGAATGGCCCAACACGAGATGAGAGGATCACAGAGCCGCACAAGCCATCGTGAGGAGTCTGGGTTTTATGCTCAGAGCAACAGAAAGTCTTTGGAGGGGCTTTAGGTGAGCAATTGCCAAAACCTAATTTATGTTTCAAAATCATGCTGGCTGCTGTGCAGAAAATGGGCTAAGGTGGGACAAGACAATAATGGAAACTCACCACACTGAATACTTTATGGGCCTCGTGTAAATCTCACAGTCAGTCCCCATTTTATGGAGGAGGTCATTGAGTACCTGTTCTAAAGAAAAGATTCATGACAGCCATACTTCCTGTTTCAAAAGGGAAAAATACTGATATTCTAAAAATCTAATAGAAACAGAAGAGGAAAGGAACCTATGCACAGATGAAGGTAACAGTGGGCGAGATCAGAAAATGCCCCATTGCCAGCGGAAAGCCAGGACTGCTCTCAAAACCTTGGCCTCACATCCTGGCTCTGGCGTGATGCATCTGCAAGACAGCTTCCAGCTCTCAGCCCCATAGAACCCTGTGACCCACCCAGCATCAAATACCATGTTTGTGACCTTAATTCTGGCTCAGCAAGCCTTCAGGGACCTCTCTGTGCTTCAGAACAACTATCTCCTCCTGCCTGACTTCCTTTCCATTTGGGTCCCTTTTGCCCTGAATCTCAAACCTTGGCTCTGCCTCACAACAGCAAAGACACCTCAATCACCTCCATTCCCAGGTAGCTCAGCTTCTGCCACTGAAGAACAAATAGACAAACAAACAAACAAGCAAACAAAATCCTTCTTCTCTCAACCAGCAGAAGACAGATCCCCCATAAACTGACCCCACCAGAACTCCCCATAAGCAGCCAGGCAATGTTCCTGGGGCGCAGAGCAGTGGCGGAGAGCCAATGTGTAGCGTGGGATTAAGCCAAAAATTCTAGCCCATTTTGGGAACAGGACTTTCCCAGAGCTCAAGCTTAATCTGTTAAACATTTGCTGGACTTTAGCTTGTAAACTTTGTGCTGCTGGGCCGCATTCAAAGAAAGAAGGTTGACTTCAAAACCAGTTTTGACCTATTCATTTGTTCAACAAATATTCATTGCATGTCTAGTGGTGTTGGGGTCCGGGCTCATAGCAGTGAGCTAAATACAGACCTGCCCTCGGGGGATATATAGTCCAATGGTAAGAATGGGAAGTGGGTGCACATTGCAAAAAGCAAAGCTAACCTCTGTGACGGTCCACCCGGTGAGAACTGGGTAAACAAGGCAAAAACCAAAGATTAAAATGAAGTGTCACTGTCATAAGTAATTACAAATAAGGTCTATAAAGCAAAAGGTACAGTTTGTTTTAATGAGAAGTCCTAAATTCAAAGTCTGGCTTTACCACTAAGTTGTGACTATCAGGTTATGTATCAAAAATGGATATAATCACTCTTAACTCATTAAGCTGCTATAAATGATCAATAAGTGCTGACAAGAGATTATCAAGTCATGTTATAAGAACATCACCATATTTCAATCATCATTGTAATAATTGATTCAGGCAAATACCATGAATCAAAACTGAAATAGAATTAGCAGGGGAAAGTTCAGAGGAACAAGATATTTACATGGCCTCAAAATATTTTTAACAAATTACATGTTCATCTTTAAAAATAGTAACTGTAGAGTGGAGAAACAAGGTCAAAGTTAGCATCACCAAAGTTGGGACAAACTGACTTCATGTGCCTCACAATACGATGTTGAGAAGGACACAGCATCACTCACGAAGCCTTTCTGCCCAAACATGCATTATCTGAAACATTAGGCCAACCGGAGCCAAGAGAACGTTCTAGAAATAACTAGTTTATGCTCCAACAATGTCAGTGACATAAAAGACAAAGGCTGAGGTTACAGGAGTCTAAAGGCACCTGGCAACTCACTGCCACGTGTGCACCTGGATTGGATCCCTGCCAGAAATTATATTGCCATAAAAAAAAATTATCAAAACAATTGAGAAACTAGCCTATTGGCTGTAGTTTTCATGATAATATTGTGTTGATGATAAATTTCCTGAATTTGATAACTGGATGGTAGTTATGTTAGAAAAGGTCCTTGTGGGGCAAGGTTAAGTGTCAGACTCTTGATTTTGGCCCAGGTTGTGATCTCAGGGTTGTGAGATTGAGCCCCGGGTCAGGCTCCAAGCTGGGCGTGGAGCCTGCTTAGGATTCTCTCTTCTTTTCCCCCTTCCTCTCTTCCTCCCCATATACTCTCTCTCAAAAAAAAAATAATAATAATAAGTTTTTGTCCTTAGGAGATATCATCTGAAGTCTTCAAGGATAAATGATATATGTGATTTGGACTCAGATGGCTCAGAAAAAAAAATAGACGCTAGCTTCATACATACATACATACATAGACGGTACAGACACAGACACACGGATAGAGATGGTTCCTAGAAAATAGGGCAAGGGATCCCTGGGTGGCGCAGCGGTTTGGCGCCTGCCTTTGGCCCAGGGCACGATCCTGGAGACCCGGGATCGAATCCCACGTCGGGCTCCCGGTGCATGGAGCCTGCTTCTCCCTCTGCCTGTGTCTCTGCCTCTCTCTATCTCTCTGTGACTATCATAAATAAATAAAAATTAAAAAAAAAAAAAGAAAATAGGGCAAATACTAACAGTGGCAGACCCTTTTTTTTTTATTTTATTTTTTATAATTTTTTATTTATTTATGACAGTCACAGAGAGAGAGAGAGAGGCAGAGACACAGGCAGAGTGAGAAACAGGCTCCATGCACCGGGAGCCTGACGTGGGATTCGATCCCGGGTCTCCAGGATCGCGCCCTGAGTCAAAGGCAGGCGCCAAACCGCTGCGCCACCCAGGGATCCCAGTGGCAGACCCTTATAAACAGGAGACACATGCTCTTTATTCTACTCTTGCACCTGTCTGTAAGTGAGACTATCTCACAATCCAAAATTTAAAAAAAGAAAGAAAGAAAGATTCTATGGCAAAGCATCATAGAATCAGTTCTGATTAAATTCATTATTTTTGTTCCTCTCGGAGTGTCAAGTTTCTTTAAAAGCACAACGGGGAAGTAACAACGTGCCTCTCATGGGCTGGTGAGGAGTAGCACGTTCAATGTGCACCGATGACGGGACCTCCCTCAGAACAATGGGCATTGGTGAGGCCGAGTTGGCTCTAACATGCGGAGTGATTATCCCCGCAGGCCGGATACAGGGGGACTGATGGGTTGCATGCAGCTCGCCCTTTGTCACTCCAAAGACTCTTGTGCTCCCAGACTGTGCAGCCGAAGTGCATTATGTCCCCTTGGTTAGCACATTTTCTATCCTTGCTCGATGTCATTCTAGGTACAAATGTGGTTTTGCACTGATGCTGACTTAAAAAGATGTTCACCCTTTGAGTAGCCTCTACATTAAAATAACAATAGAAACCCCTGACCTGTACTGTGGTAGGCTTGACTCATAATCACACCTGAACTGAAGCCCCAGCAGCAATCCAAACACCAGTGTGCTCACTAGAGATGGGTACCGGGGTCCAGAAAACATTTTCTCCCCACGAAGTTTTAGAAAACCAAATCAAAAATGAAATATAAAAAAAAATATATAAAAACAAAACAAAAAAAAAAGAAAATGAAATATATTTTCAGATGTAAAAGAGGATAAAGTGCAACGAATCCTAGCAAGTGTATGAGCCCATAAAGGCACAAAGGATAAATGGAAGTAAAACCTGTCTCAGAGATGCTTCCATCCAATGTTTTGAAACTAGCAACCATTTACTGAGAGTCCCGCACACGTGAGATGATTGCACACCCGTCTAGCAATGACACGTGATTACTCTCCTTTTCTAGGTGAGGAAATTACTCTGAGTTACGCAGTTGTTCAGGCCTCTCTAGTCACTTGAATAGGGGACTCCTAAAGCCCAGGGCAGTTATCTTTTCCTGATCTCCGGAGGAGGCCTCCCACATCAACATGCCGTCTCTGGTACCTGTGGGTTCCCACAGACCCTCGTCTCCTGCTGGGCCCCTTGCTCTTTCCGCAATGCCATATCATCTGTATGCTCCTGCTGCAGAGGGAAGGTGCAGGCTAGGAAGAAGGAGGGATCTATGTCATGCTGCCTGCTTTCTTTGCCTCCAGCAGGTGTCCCTAAGTTTTCCTGGCAGCAAAGACCCAATGTAGTGAAAATAAGACTTCAGTGGAGTTGGAAGATTTGAGTGATGAGGCCCCATCCAGCCACCATATTGACTCTGTTCCTCTGCAAGCCCTGAGAAGTGTATCCACTGGGTCTTGGAAGGCCTTCTGGCTCGGTATCACTAAAAGATAGGACAGATGACATCACACCGAGGTCCCCTGAATACTTGGTTCTGAGAAATCCTCTGCCGGTTAAGAAAAAGAAGACAAAAAGATGGTTCTGGACCACATGGCCATGAGACAGACTAGAATTCTTGAGCCTATATGTTGAGTCACTGAAGATTAATCAATCATCTGAATGACATCGTTTCTCATGAGACGGTGAACCACAAGGGCTAGTGAATAAAAGAGATGGAGAATGGGTAAGTATTTCCTTAGAAATATTGCTTTGAGTGTTTTTCACTTATCTAATGTGTAATTTTGACCATCTTGAGAGTTGCAAAGGGATCTTCAATAACATTCAGGAAGGTGGTGAACATGGTCCACTCACATCTGTCCTACTGAAAGTCATCATCCACCTGGTGTTTTGCAGGATTCCCTGTGTTTACCTAAACCCTGGCTCGCTTGGTACTCCTGAAAGATAGAAATAATTTCCTTTTCTAAGAAACTCAAGTTAGTGGATCATGCTCAACGCTGCTCAGCCAGCAAGCTGGAGCCATTCCTGGGTGCATTTCTATCTCCAGGGTTCTCCCAGGTTCTCTTGAAAGCAGCTTTAACCAAGTCGAACTCCAGCATTATCCCAGGATGATTTGTCCACCATCTTGCCCCATATTAAACCATGGCCCCCCGGGGTTGCCCTGTAGGTCCTTGGGGTAGGATGCTGCAGCATCGTACACACACCTCGTCTGTCCGCTTGGAGAGATGCTGACAGACTGCCTGAGGAACCTTGGTCGACCTTCACCTCTTGGCAAGCTTATGTGGAAAATCTGATTTCTCCTGTCCTCTTATTTACTTAAATCCCCTGTGTATCAAAAGTGTTTTTAAAAGAAAAAAAAAACTGACAACGATTGCTCTTTTCATAATAAAGTAGCAGCCAATGAGGGCGACAGCTCCATGTGTACATTCATCTTGACTAATTAGCCACAAGCAGGAGAAAACAGCCCCACTCAGATGACTGATTTTAATGTGTTTCTCAAATTTGACTGAATGCAGGAGCACATCATTGAAAAATATCCATCTTGCTGTCAAAATGATAATGGTGACACGGGGCTGTTTTATGAGCAAGGGGCGGAGCTAGGCGGCTGCAGGCACGGCATGTGATGGACTCTACTAAGACTCTCTACAAATAAAAAAATCCACCTGCCAGCATCACTGAAAGTCTGTTTCCAAAGGTTCTTACAGTCTCCTTAAGACAGGTGGAATGAAGTTTCTGAAGCAGTTAGATGACCCTGATTCTCAGATGCAGCTGCCGAAGTCCATCCCCAGGGGTAAAGCAGAGGATAATTTCTCTGACACTAATATTATCCCCTTCACCAGTGTGAAGCATAAAGGAGTAAATATTCAAGAGCTTCAATCAAACAGGACCTAGTATTTCCCAACAGATGGAGAAAAGAAGCCTTGGGTCCAAAGGCCTTCCGTGTCAATGGAAGCCAACCAAACAGGGGGTGTGCCCCAGTATTCGCCTGCCAGGGTCAGGCCACCTCCTCTGGGCTCCCCTAACACTGGAAAACATCTGCCCTGTGTCTGAAGAGACCTAGCTGTGTGTCAGGACCCCAGCTGTGAGGGACCTGAGGGTAAAGACCAGCATGGCAAGCCCTTGGCACAGAGCCTTATGCAACGTGCCCAGTGCAGGTTGGCTGAGACTGGAGGAAAGGAATTGACAGGCTCACCGATGGCAACGAATCAGGCAGGTCAAGTCATAACCCATCCGGTGGTGGCATTTGGTCCGAGGGAAGGAATACGCCTTAGTCACCTACCAAAACCACATCATGGCTCCAAGGGAACCTACAAGCTCGAGGTGGACCTCAAATGGAAGGATCACAGATGGGAAGCCAGAAGGCAGGTGACAATGGAGGTAGTTGATGATGTTCTACTGAAGGTGAAGCAGAATAAACCTAGAGTCTGTGTGGCCCAGAACCAGATGGCACATCCTGCACACGAGAGAGAGCTACTCCCGGGAGAACTTGCTGTGCCTGAGGTGCCAGCCAGCCTCCTGGGAAGCCCCAGGGCTCTCCTCCCACAAAGACCATAGGACAGATGTGACCGTATTTTAGTTATAAGGGACCTGCAGCTTCCGTCTTGGACTTTGCCTGTCTTTGCCTGCCCGGACTCACTCATCCTCTCTCTCTCTTTCTCTCCCTGTCACCATTTGCTTTTGGGAAGCCACCCTGTAGGTACCTGTGGAGGCACCCACACAGGGGAGCTGAAGCCTCCTGCCTGCAGCCACACGGAGAAGCTTGGCACCGGCTCCTGCAGCCCCATCTGAGATGGCCATGCCAGCCAGCAGTCAGCCGGACCCTCCATGAGACACCCTGAGCCAGAAGCAGATGCTAATTCTGTGAGGCAATACCTGGTTTCAGGTAAGGGTTGAGCCCAAGTGTTGCAGAGGGATAGATAACCGAGACCTCTGACAGTGAAGACAATGCACCTGAGTGTGGGTGAGCACAGGCCTCAGGGGTGTGTAGGAGCCTCCTGGGATGCATCCTGAAAGGCGGCCATCAAACAGGCCTGGAGGAATGGGGGCGGGCCTCCAGGTAGCCCTGTGGCCGCCCTAACAAGGCACCAGAGACTGGGCAGCTGGAACCAGAGAAGTTTACTGTCTCATAGTTCTGGAGGCTAGAAGTGGGAGAGCAACGCATCTTCTCGGGCTGTGAGGAAGGGACCTGTGCAGGCCGTATCGACCGCCCTCTTCTCCCCGTGTCTTCACATCATCCTCTCTCAGCAGCATCTGTTCGAAATTCCCCTTCGAGTAAGTCACATGTAATCAGGGCCCACCTAATGACCTCGGTTTCACTTATTACCTCTGCAAAGCCCCCATCTCCAAAGGCAGTCACATTCTGTGGCCCTAGGGGCGGGAATTTGACACATGAACTTGGGGAGGTGGACACAATAAGCCCCACAGCACTCCCCTACCCTATATGCTCTGGCGCCTGCTTCATTATCAGGTGAGGAATGAGCGCCCCAGTGAGCAGGTGTGTTTTTCAGAAAGGGACCCCTCCTTGCCCCTCCGTCCAGAATCCTAACACCTCAGCTTGAAGTCACAGTGAGAGTAAGGGCTGCACCATTGTCTTTGTGACTTTGCCCAAGGAAGAGCAAGAATTTAGACGGTCGTCCATCTCCCTTCCCCCATGCTCGCTGTTGAAACCATGCCAGTCACACACAGGTGACATTCGGCCCCAAACCGGAGCTGGTGGGTGATCTGTATGTATATGAAGCCCTTTTCCTGTGGTTGCCTTAGACTGCAATCCGTATTATCTTTTATCCTATCACTACTGTTCTTCTAAATGTAGACCCAGCGGCTATTTCCTGTGATGGCCACCGACAAAATTTAGAACAAACGTGTTTCTGGGGCTGTCGCATTATTCAAATGTATGAGGAATACACACTTGGCTGAAAGATTAAACCTTGAAGTACATCTTTTTATTTTTTTAGTATCTGAAATTCGCCTTCAAATGGCCATAAAAGATACCAGTCTTCGGCTAACGTCTAAGGGAAGTGAGATGCTCTTTAATGTCTGTCATGATTAGATTCCTCTGGAGGCTGCCTGCGTACCCCGAGAGCATGCGCTCCACTGTCGGTGGTACGTGGCCGTATCCCCCCACACTCGAGATATAACATCCTGAGCTGGAGGTGGCGTGAGAGAAACGGCTCCTGCCACTGCCCACCCCGCAGCCTTCCCGCTGGTGGGACTGGGGATGTGGGATGGCAGCTGGAGGAAGGAAGATTAGTTTCTCCAGGGCACATGAGCAGTATGTGAGCAGTTTCTTTATAGGAGGATTCATGATAATTAACATAGGCCTCAGAGAAAATATTGCAGACCCTTGAAAGAGCATAGGATTTTAAATATTTAAGGAAACTCTAGGGCAAACAGAAAACAGATATTAGTAAGGGAAGTGACAGATTGGGAACACAGCTTATCCCAGCTGGGTCTCCGAGAAGCTGGCCTGAAATTTGGAGGAAGTGAGAATCCTTAAGGCCCCTCCAGGTCTGGTGCTTATGGGAGGGAGCAGGAGCCTCACTCCAGGGTCCCCAAGCCCTGGCTTCCTCCTCCACCACACACACATGGCACCTCCAATGTGACAGCCACGTGCTGGGAAGTGAAATTCTAACTTCCGAGAAACCAGAGACCAGAAGGGAAGATTGTTTTCACTCACACATTCAACGAGTAGAGTGGAGTCAAAGACTGTTCTAGGCACTGTCATACCCGGAGACACAAAATGAAGACCTTGTGAAGCTCTATCATCCAGGAATAAAGGTCTTTGAGACCAAAGTACAGGTCCTTAAACGAGACCAGGAACTGGAGACCGCCGGGGTCCTCCATCCACTCCCTTTTCTGAGCACCTGAGAACCCCCCACAGATCAATGCTTGGCCAGTACCAGCGACGCCCCGATGGAGAGAAACACCTTGTTTCTGCCACGGGGACGTCGGCCTAACTGGGAGGAGAGGCAATTAAACAAGCAATTAAAACAAAGTATTCCTCGCAGTGAAGCTACATTTCGATGCAAGAAATCATGGTAATTAAATTACATGACTAGGTGCCAGGCACAGAGTAGACGTTCAAAAACTGCGTGTTGTTTTTAACAAACTAAACAGCTTCACTTGTGTGCAGAGAGAACTGATAAACAAAGGTAAGTTATGATGATTTCGGGAGCAAAGAAGGTTAACACTGGAAGCCTTAATGGATCCTGTAACCTTGAGTTAAGTACAAGATCCTTGCTCCCCATCCCTGCGGATTCCTGTTTGTCCAGCCAGACTAATTTTTCTCCCCTAATTTCACTGTCTGGGAGAGCTCATTAAGAGATTTACCTTGATCAGACTGAACGTTTCTTTCCTTAATCCATCTCATTACGCTCCCGACACCCCCCGATACTGGCCCAAACATTTGAATTTCATAGCTTCCATTAATGCAAATAGAATCTCATCAAGGTCTAAAGATTCCTAGGAGAGCTGAGATTGAATGTCTTCATTTGAATGCATAAGATAGCAGCCTCCCCTTGGATCCTTCCCTTGTTTACCATGTTTCCTTTGGTCGGAGGTGAGATCATCTGAGCTGGAGAAAGGAATGAATACATTCCAGATCCGCTAAGTGCCTGAATGAATCCGGGTCCTTTGTTCAACCTCAGACCCGTCCAATAATATGCTCCTGATGAGATGAAGGAGGCATGAAGTAGGGAGCAACGAGCATAGAATTCGTAACATTCAATAGGGTGGCTGATACCCAAGCCAAAATGAAAGGAAATTGTAAAAGAGAAACAAAGTAATGAAGAGAGAGAAATCCCTATTAGAAGTGTGGGACCCGTAACAAACCTCTGCTCCTGTGCAGGACGGCTGGAGAGTCACCAATGTGGATTTGAACCCTCATCTCAGTGTTCACCAGCTGGAGACCTTGATGGCCCCGTAGGCATGTATTTGCCTCTGTTCTTCATGTAAAGACAGGGGTAACTATTCTGACTTCAGAGATGTAGGAGGACTAGGAAGAGCAAAAATGAGTACTTTACTTGCAGAATAAAGTACAAAGGAACAGAGATACAATGGGCATTAAATTTCTGTGAGAATGTCTGAAAAACCCTACTGCTAATTAAACAAATTTTTAAAGACTCAAGGGTAGTGGTCAACTTGTATAATAATAGAAATTATTATAGTTTACCCAAGAAAAAGCAGACAGAAATTAAGTTTATAACTGGGGCTCGGGCACCCCGGGTGGCTCGGCAGTTTAGCACCACCTTCAGCCCAGGGCCTGATCCTGGAGTCCCGGGATCGAGTCTCGCGTCAGGCTCCCTGCATGGAGCCTGCTTCTCCTTCTGCCTGTGTCTCTGCCTGTGTGTGTGTGTGTGTGTGTGTGTGTGTGTGTGTGTGTGTGTATCTCATGAGTAAATAAATAAAATCTTTAAAAGAAAATTAACTGGGGCTCATGGATGGCTCAGTTAGTTAGGCGTTTGACTCTTGAACTCAGCTCAGATCTTGATCTCAGCATCATGACTTCAAGCCCCACATCAGGCTCCATGCTGCGCATTCAGACTACTTAAAAAAAAATTTTATTATTAAAGAAATTGAACAGTCTACATACACACACACAAACACATACAGATATAAGCAATTAGAAAAAGAGTTGATTCCCTTATATATAAACTGAAATAAGAGAATTTTAAAAAGCTGAAAACCCCCAACTCATTAATCAGCTATTATGAGCTTAATACAAGAATTGAAAAAGGATACTGCAGAAGAGCATAATTATAGGTCAGTCTCAATTGGAACAAATAGGCCAAAACTCTAAATGAAAATTCCCATAAATCATTTTCTGCAACATATTAGAAAAACACATGATGATCAAGTAGGGTCTCTCTCAAGAACACAAAGGCACTACAATATTCAAAATCTTAATAATATTCCCTATTTGCAGGTAGGAAAAGAAAAATCTATGGTCATTTCAAATGATGCCAAAAAAAGGTGAAATTTGATGTCTATTTATAATTAAGAATGCACTTAGCAAGCAAGCTGGAAATAAAGGAGATTGCCTTAGCCTGGCAAATGATAGGTAACAGGAACCTAGAGCAAATATCATGAGTAATAATAAAATATTAGATGCACTCTATTTAGAGGCAAAACAAGAAAAGAATGGAAATTCTCACCACTTCTGATCAACACAGTCCTGAAGATCCAGACGAACACAATGAGAAAAATTTCCTTTAAACATAAGAAGAATAAGAATGAGAAATGAATCAAATTCTCATTATTTGCATGCAATATTCTTATTTGCAAATATGTCATCTCTAACAGAATCAATAAGGAATTTATTAAAAACCGCTTAAAAAGAAAATAGCAAGACACCTGGATGTAACAGAGATTCTCTCCTTGACCAAACCCTTCACAAGACCTTTGAACTTTTCAGTTGGCTCACTTCCATGTTGCCTTCTTCACTGTCCAGTTTTACTAAGAATCTTGATAAGTCAGTTTAACCAGCATCCCTGCTTTCTGTAGCTCATCACCCTCTTCATCTGATGGCACTCCTCATCCTGCATCCTTCCCCCGGGAAGTCTGATTGCCCTGGCTTGTCTTCAGCAAGGACTCTATTAGGTTGGTTTTGCCAGAATTTCCTCAACCCTGGTGCTTCCTTTTATATTTTCCATCTGCTGACCTCCCTGCTTCTTGGTTACAAATCCCCACTTGCCCATGCTGCGTTCCGAGTTAAGTTCAGTATCTCTCACCCACTGCAGATCCCCTTACACTGGCCCGACACCCATAACGATGGTGACCCTTTAAATAAAGTCTACTTGCCTTGCATTTACAAGCATCATGGAAGAGTTTCTTCTTTAAAGATACAAGATGGGCATGCAAACACCAGTGGTATTCTTATATACCGTGCAAAAATTAGAACAATAAAAATTTAAAACATGGCTCCATTTACAATAGCAACAGGAGGCATAAGGCTTTTGGAATTTAAAAAAAAAAAATGTATTTTTTAAGAAAAAGGGAGAGAGAGTTGGGGGCAGAGGGAGCAGAGAGAGAAGCAGACTCCATGCCTAGTGCAGAGCCCAGTGCAGGGCTTGATCTCACAATCCTGAGATCACTACCTGAGCCAAAATCAAGAGTCAAATGTTTAACCGACTGAGCCACTCAGGTGCCCCTGGAATAAATGCTTATAAACATATTTAGAATTTCAATGAGATAGGCTGCAAATTATTTCTGAATAAAAAATGAAAATCTGTGAAAATGTGGTATATCTTTATAGCTATTGATAGTTCTAGAGGTAGGCACAGGACACAGACATAGAAGTGAGGTAGATATAGATACAGATGCACATGGATACGGATACAAATGCAGAGATAGAGGAAATAACAATGGAAATGCAGAGATAGACAGATATAATGAAAGGGAACACTGAATACAATGAACATATCAATTCTTATTGCCCATTTTATTTACAAACTAATTGTGATTATAGTCAAAATCCAATCAGCTAATTTGTGGGATTGGCAAGCCAAAATTTATATGGAGCAGAGATCCAGGATTAGCGGAGACAATTTTGAAGGAAAAGCACAAAGAGATAGACTTCCTTTATATTGTTTTATCATTAAAGTAAAAAAAAAGTGTGGAATATAAATCAATAGGAAAAAATAAACCCAAGCAGAAGCACTATAGATATAATATACCGATATACAGCAAAGACGGCATTACAAGTAAATAGGATAAGGATGAATTATTCAAGAAATAATGCTGGAAATTGGCTATCCAAATAAGAAAATATATACAGTAACTCACAACACAGGGAAAAACAATTTCATAAAGAATAAAGTCCTGCACATATAACAAAGCCTTCACACTGTAAGGAGAAAAAAATATCATTATGATTTCAAGCACAGAAAGATTGCTTTAAAAAGACACAAAAAGCACAAGCGATGAAGAAAATATTGGTAAATATGACTATGTAGAATTTTATTTTTTTAACTTTTTATATTGCTTTATTGAGGTATGATCGATATTTTAAAGGTTGGTTGAATTCTTCTTTTAATATTTTTATTCGCATATGGTTGACACAATGTTACATTCATTTCAGGTGCACAACATAGGGATTCAACTTCTCTATACGTTATGCTGTGCTCACCATGGGGGAGTTACCAGCTGTCACCTTACAGCACCATTACGGTGCCATTGACTGTATTTGCTGTACTGTCCCTCTTATTCCTGTGACTTACTCATTTCCTACTAGGAAGCCTGTATCTCTCCCTCTCCATTACCCATGTTGCCCATCCCCCCACTACGGTCAATCTTCAAACTTCTGTTCATCAAAAGACGAAGAACAAAAAAAATTATAAAATAAGTCACAAAGCAGGTTTTTAAAAATGTTTCAGAAGCATGCATGTAAAAGAACTAGTACAAAAAAAAATGTAAGTAGCTATATATTATATACAACTTGTATCAAATAATAAAACCTGATAAAAAATTGAACAAATGATATTAACTAAAGAAAGATGAAATCCAGATAGCCAAGACACATAAAAATTCACAAGTGACATAAATAATAAAACAAGAATGTACCATTTAATATCCATGAATTTGGCAAAAATTCAAAAAGTCTGGTAGTGTGCCAGAGAGATTGTGGAGATAGAGTATTGGTGGGAAAATACATATTTGCCTTTTACTTTGTTAAGTTCACCTCTAGTATTTATCCCCAAATAACTTTGGCTTATTTGCTCAAGGTAATATGAAGAAGAATGTCATTTTAGTAATAACAAGAATGACAGAAAAAGAATCCAAATAGCCCTCAACAGGGCAGGATAAATAAATTCTGGTCTATTTGGACAATAAAATACTATAAAGAAATTAAACTGAATGAAACAGTTGTGTGTGCTGACACGTGTGAATTGAAAACTATAATAAATAAACAAGAGCACGTTGCAGAAGCAAATGTGGAATATCCTATCACTCAACAACAAAATAAGCAAAGCCATACTGTATGTTGTTTATAGATAATACAACATGATACACAGGGGACAGTCCTCTTTCTGGTATGGCCACTGGTTCCTATCAAAAAACAAAAAACAAAAAAACAAAACAAACAAACAAAAAACCTTGCAATGAGAGCAACTATATACTCCTAGAAAAAATAGAAAAGAATATGAACGTATAGCACCAGATAGTAAATAAAAGAGAGGAGTTGACACTTGGAAAAAAGGAAAGGAAAAGTATAAATTTTCTGTTTTAGGCAAGTCTGTGCCAGGTATCTAAGAATCTAATACTTCAAAGGAAAAGTCATGATCTCTCTAGACCAAATAATAACAATAATAAAATAAATGGACATGGTTTGTGGATATTATAGCTGATGAAGAAATGAAGGAGAAAAATGTCAGAAAGGAAGAAGCCAGAGAGAGTCCTTTATTCTTGTAAAAACTGCCCAAAAGCCTGGCTGACCATCCATGTAATGATCATGAGCTAAATACCAAGTAGCCTTACAAGTAACACAAAATAATTAAACTGAAAGTTGAACTGCCATCATCTCAATAGTTCCAGCCAATTATCTGCCTGCTTAAAAAAGAGTAATTATGTTTCTGGAAGAACTTAACAGAAATCAGGATTTCTACAACATATCAAACCAACTTCTGAGATAAAATTCAAATTTACCTCCCTGATGCAGAAGGAACACATAATTATTCTCAATCCCAAGATGACTCAGATGTTGCATTAGCCAGTGAAGAGTTTTAGGGATTTTAAAATTTTGCCTAAAGACAAAAAAGAAAAACATGATCACAATGAATAAAGAAGATGGGACCTCAGTAAAGCAAGAGAGATAAGAAGAGAGAACAACTGGAAATTCTAGAACTGAAACCATAACATCTGAATTTTTTTTTTTTTTTTTTTAGCCCCAGAGGGACTTAGCAGCAGAATGAAGATGACAGAAGACAGTGCCAGTGTCCTTGGTGCCCCTCTGTCCATATAGCAATCACCCAACCTGAAGAACAGAGGCCAGAAAAAGTGAGCAGAGCCACTGGGACCAGTGAGAACAATATTGAAATGTCTGAAATACTCACAGTTGGAATCCCGTGAAGGAAAAGAGGGAGAGAAAGAAGACAGGAGAGCCTGTGGCAGAAAATGTATTTGAAGAAATACTGACCAACTGCCTCAAGTTGGTGAAAGACATAAATTCACAGGTTGAAAAAGCTCATGGACCTTAAGCCAAATTAACCCACACAAAACTACACCCTGACCCTATAGTCGTACAGTGGCGCATTGTGTACAGGAATGACAACTTGAATGACCACAGGCTGCTCCTCAAGATAAAATAAAAACCAAGAGGTTGCATCAACTTCTTACAGATCTGGTCTTAACAACAAAAGGGTTTATAACGAGGGCTTCACTCACGCTTAGAATAAAATCCACAGCAAATCTCAACCTGTAGATGGTTTTAATGGAATAGAATAGTAAGGGTCTCTTAATGCTTCTGCTAGTACTTATAATAATTAGAAAATCAATTAAAAAAAAAAAACAAAAATGAGGTGCGATGCAGGAAGTCACAAGTGCAAGGGGGAGGACAGATCAAGGGGACAGTCTACACCATAGGAGAGGGAAATGCACCGTGATTCATAATGGACGCAAAACGAGTTATTAGTACATTTGTGGGGGGAAAGCTATGTGTCAGCCCCACCTATCTGCAGTGATAGGAAGGAAGACAAGCCAAGGAGCAAAGAGGTTGATGGATGAACAGGGAGCTGAATGTGGGATAAAGTCAGGACTTACAATATCAATTGAGGAAAACAGACCCCGGAAATGTGAGCATGCACTGTGCGATTCTCTAGAGGGAGTCTAGAATGTTTATACTCTCCTGGTAAAAAAAAAAGAGAGAGAGAGAGAGAGAGAGAGAGAGGACAGCAAGAAAAAAAAAAAAAAGGCTTGACAATGATGTTGAGGTTGTGTAGAGAGCTTCCCAGCCCTCCTTGCCAGAGTAGCATTGTCCTCACCCCAATAAATAGGATCCTGGGCAGCTTCGTACAGCAAGCTTTCCTAGGGTAGGTTTTAAGCGTGATGCTCATCTGTGGTGTGGCCACATTCTCTGAGTGGGGAGAAGGACCCACGGCGGAGGGCAGTACTGGAGGAGGCAGGAGTGCATGAGGCAGAGAGAGAGGGAGATGAAGGCCTTCCCACTCTGCTGAGGCAACCTGGAGCCAGAGAACTGACCGCAGTGCAGAGCTGCACATGGTGCCCAGAGCATACCGAGCCACAGGAAGCCAGTCTCTCCGAGGGCCGTAGACCTTGGGAATTCCAGGTTCTCCCGGAAAGGGAGCGGAATTGCACAAACCTCAAAGCCACAGTCACCTTCAATTAGCACTACCACTCTAGGGTGAAATTATCATCTTGTCTATTGGTTTTTCTTTTTTACTTTTCTTTTTTTTTTTTTTAAATAAGTCCATACCCAATGTGGAGCTCCAATTCATGACCCCAAGGTCAAGAGTCACATGCTCCACCCTCTCAGGCAGCCAGCTGCCCCTCCTCTGGTTTCTTTGTTACCTGCACACATGGTCTCCTGATTGCTGTCTTCTCCCTACAAGTTCCCGAGTCTTCCTCGGACGCTCACTGTCCTGCCTCTCTGTCTCTTCCCTCTTCCTCTCCCACACCCCATCCTTCTAATGGCCTCTTCTTTTCATCTTCTCCCTGGAATAACAATGAGAATGACAAACTGAAAGTATTGAAGGTCTCCAAAGTATTGAGGTCACCAGCATGCACACATACGCTGGCAGGACAGAAACACGGATGGCAGAACCCTCCGTGTTACTTTGGTAGAAGCCTCCTAGTAACCAAACCCAAGGATAGGGCAGGAACCCACAAGGGGAGTCTTAATCTGAGGAATTTTATCCACCCACTCTTTTGAGATGGCTCATCCTAAGCCTGAGGGACTTACATGATTACGGGAGGCAAAGCACAGCCACATGGGGACCCCGGTTTTCTTTCAGCTGTGCATTTACAATCTGTAAGCGCCATCTCAACCATCAGAAGGTGGTTGTCCAGCTTCCAGGACCCACAATAAACAGAGTCAGGGCCCACGTCTTAGGCAGCCAGCTGGGAACCTAGGGGACAATGAATGTCCACTGCATATGTTTTATGTTGTACCCAAGGACCTGCAGTGCAGGGGTTGGTTAACTACAGACCTCAACCTTCGGCTTCCCTTAATGTAAAATGCCGTGATTTTATTAACATTTTGGCCACCATTTCTGTTCCAGAAAATGTGTGCTATCAGTTGCTACTTTTAGAGGATAGTTAGATATTGAAGGGTAGATGAGTGTGAGGCTTGATACTTGCCCCTTCTCCGTGCCCCCTGCCCAGTGAATGGGAAGGCGAAAATGTGGAAGGGAATATAGGAAAGTGTTGAGACCAAGGACAATGGGGACAGGGAAAGGCCAGCTCCAGTGAAAGTTCCTTGGCCTTTACTGGCCAGGTTCCCCCAAGCCATTTGTTTCACCTTATATTTGCTTGTTCATTCACATATTTTTAGCAAAGTGGCATGTGTATGTCTGCGCTCATATACACACATGCGTGTACATATACGTCTGTCTACGTGCACATGTGTATAAGCTCATGCATATACACATATATTTTGTATGTCAAACAGGTACTTGCCCCTATAGTTAAAGTAAAAAGATAATCACTTACATTTTCTGGTATGGCTACAATCATGTTTCTGGGTTTTTGAGTTTTTTAAATGTGGACACTGCTATATTTGGCATTTTTGCTTTAGATGCTATTCTACTGTGAGCATGAGAATTTTAATCTCCAATATTCCACCCCAAAACACTCACAGAGCTTTCCTTCCTCTAGCACCCCAGGACAGTGCTAGCAAAAAGTGTGGTTATCTCTGCATCTGTTTACTGTTTTAGGAAGATGTCATGAGTCAAAGCTGAACCATGGAGGGGGTACTGCTACATTTGGTACAACTGTGTGTCTTCCCTAGAGTAGGTAATTTCTCTCTCTCTCTCTGATCCTACTCCTCAGCCTTTCTCCCTCTCCTTTCCTCTTAGTGAACACAGGGAAGCTTCTCACTCTTTTGTGTCTTCAGTAGGCATCACTAAACTCTTGCATGTTAAGGGTAAGTCCCGGTTCAGCACATCCAAGCATATGAGATCCTTCTCAGGGCAGCAAAGCTCCAGTCCTGGGACCTCCCTTCACCACCCTGTTGAGGACACCCTCACCTCTCCAGGGCAGGAGCCCTATCTATCTTGTAGAGCCCATGCCTTCCTCATTATTGCTTATGTCCTCAAAATGTGGTGGAACACATTCTCCAGGAGCCTCCTGAGACGTTGTGAAAATTAAAATTTTGAGATTCATATGCCTGCATAGATCTTTACTCCCATAACTGGTTGGGCATCAGAATGGGTACAAATTTCTAACTTGGAAGCCATTTTCACTTAGGACTGCTAGGGCTTCTCTCACTCCTTCCAGTGCATGTTTCCAGGAGTGTCCAGTGCTCTGTGGATGACTCTGGTCCCATATTGATCTTGATTCTGTAAAAGTAAACCATGTGAGTATCTGGGACTTTTCACAACCTTTTTGTCTCCAGAGTTCTAGAAGGTCACCATCTCACTACCTGGAACACTTCTATTTTCACCCATTTTGCCAGGCAACCAAGCAAGGCACTTAATCTGGAGACCCATGTCTTTAAGTCTAAGAAATTATTCCTTAAAAATGAGTTGCTTTGAGGGCACCTGGGTGGCTCAGTCAGTTAAGTGTCTGACTCCATTTTAGCTCAGGTCATGATCTCAGGGTGGTGAGATCGAATCCCGCATCAGGGTTCCCCCCTCAGTGTGGAGTCTGCTGGAGAGTCTTTCCCTCTGCCCCTCCCCACACACTCTCTCTGTCTTTCTCTAAAACAAATAAATAAATTTCTTTTAAAAAATGAGTTGCTCTGGAATCTATCACATGGATGTTGGACCTCTGGGGCTTCTGCTCCAATGTTCTTATCTTCCTGTCTTTCAGTTCTACTTTTGAAAACAAATCTATCTTCGACTTTATCTCCCATCTGTTCTACTTAATTTTTTATAACTGATATTTGTCTTTATTTCCAGGTAAATTTTTCATTCTTATTCTCTGTTTTAATAAGCTCCCATTCCTATATCACAGGTGTCATATTTTAATATGCTGAACATTTTATAGATTTTTTTTCACATTTTCCATTCTCTACATATGTTATATTTACTCCAAATATGTTCATTTGTTTCATTTTGTGTTTCTTCTTTGTCTGGGTTTCTTTATTTTTTTAATGTCTTTCAGGTTAGAGGATTTCTGAAAATATCTGGATATTTTTTACTATCTGCTTATATTAATGAGTGAGGGTAAAAAGCTTGTTCAAAGTGCAGGCTGTGTGTTGGGGCACTTGGGTGGCTCAGTTAGTTGAGTGCCTGATTCTTGTTTTCAGCTCAGGACATGAGATCAAGCCCCGTGTCAGGCTCCGTGCTCAGTGGGGAGTCTGCTTAAGTCTCTATCCCTCTCTCCCTCTCCCTTTGCCCCCCACCCATTTGTGCTCTCTCTCTCTCTCTCTCTCTCTCTCTCTATATATATATATATATATATATATATATACACACACACATATAGATATAGATTATTATATACATATATATATATAGTATAAATGAATAAAATCTTTAAAAAAAACAATTAACAGCAACAATGAAGTAGTCTCTGTGTGGATGGGATTTAGCCACTACTGGTGGCTTCACCAAAGGAAGACCTGACCTGATTTTGGGCGGGGGGAGGGGGGGAGGCTCCATATCCATATGTCAGTATCTGCAGGGTTTTCTCATTTGTTGATCAATTTTGTAGGGGAGGAATTCTTTCATCTTCTACAGGGAGAGGTGAGTGGTAGAGAGTTGAGTTCTTTGTAATCCTGGATGCTAATGCTTTGCATGGTCTGGGAAGATCACATTGTCCCTTAGTTCCCCCCTCTTACCATTTCCAGTGCAGATCCTCTGCCTGCAGCTGAGCCTGGAGACCCTGGTGCAGAACACCTTAGAATTTCTTCTTACAAAGAGGACAACTCCCCCTGATGTTCCACTAAGGTTAGAAAGAGGCAGTTGCCAGTCTTCTCAAGGTGGGAAGAGTGTTCTGGGGGTCTAAATATCTTTATAGAGCATTTTTTTAAAAATCATTATTTCAGCCTCCACCTCTAGTCCCCATTTTTGTAAATGCTTATTTTCTCCAAATCCTGAATTCCTGGGATTGTAAAAATGAATTTGCCTCTGCTGGGTTTTTTGTGTTGCTAACTCAGATTCCAACCTGTGCAGGCTTGCTACGCTTGGTTTCCTTTCATCCATTACTGCTTACTTCTGTCCCTTTTTACCAGTTCTCTCTGATCTGGTGGGTATATGCCTTTTAAAAATCAGTTTCCCATGACCGTGGTGATATTTCAGGAGCCCAAGGCTTCATACATCGTCATACATGGTTCAGGAACCACATACTAGATCTGTCAAGCTAGTAAACCTCTCTGTGACTCATTCTTTACCTCTAAAATAGCGGTAACAACTTTATGAGGTCATTTTGAGGATTAGATGGATACCACCCATGAAGTGTTAGAACAGGAAATTATGTAATCCCAGGAGAGAAGTGTGGGTCAGTCCTTCCAAATGTACCAGGAGTTTAAAAAGAACCAGCCCAAGGTGTTTTCCCTCCACACAGAGGGCCTTCTGCTTCTCTGGAGGAGGAAGCCTCCACACTTTTGAATTGTGCAAGTTCAGAGGCATGTGCCTTTAAATAGAGGAATAATAAAATAAAATAAAATAAAATAAAATAAAATAAAATAGAGGAATAAATACAGAAAAAATCCAGTTAAGTTGCATATTAGCTACAACTTAAAGAAACACACAAATACATCATTTGAAATGCAGATGGGAGTCCTGATGCTTCCAGTAGCCAAGGGTTAGCAACTAGAAGTCAGTGGTACCACACCCAAGACTGCTTAGTTAGCATTGTTTTGTGTCATTTACTGGTGCTTCTTTTGGTAGCACAACGTGCAGTTCCAGAGTATGATTTCAATGGCTCACAACCTGGGTCAGGTGCTGGTCCAGCCATTTACCAGCTCAGTGACTTTTGGTGAATTACTCCCCCATCCACACCTCCATGTCATCACATGTGAGACAGAGAACACAACAGCCCAGGCTCACAGAGTCCTTGCCAGGGGCACAGGGAACAATCTGAAAAGTACTTAAGAAGCTCCCTGTAGCAATTAAGCTGTGCTGTCATTTTATTTTAGTAAACGTAAACATATTTCTAAATAATTTTCACTCAAAATCTTAGTTTTCTTAAGCTCACCTGTTCTAAAAAGTTCACGAGGTTCATAAAGACAGTCCAGGTGGTTTGGAAGGAAATGAAGCATGTTAGGCAGGCATATATTTGTTCTCACAGTCTGCAGATGTGGCAAGCAGCCGTTAAAGATGGCAGTGGGGAGAGGCTGATGGTGATAAATATAATGAATGGTCCCGCTGCAAACATTGGGGCCAATGAGATTTTGGCAGGTCTGGTGGCACTTCGGAATTACTTCTAGGTTTTGCTTTATCACATGAGTAAGTTTAGAAAGTTGGACAAGCAGGTCGACAACTGCATGAATAAATAAGTTGCCAAAAGATCCCTGGACTCCGAGACACCAAGAGGAGTCCATGAGTGTAATTGTGAAAAATGAGACAAAGAGATTTGGGGAGGACAGATGGGAAACACATCACACAATAACTTAAAAATTTGGAAAAAAAAAATCACAGAAGTGGTTGTCAAACTCTATCCCTGGGGGCATGTGTTTTATGAGCTGCTCAGAAGTGTCCTGCCCCTGGGATGCTACTGTAGCATTCTTGTCACTGAACACCATCACTCCGTTGACCGAGTCCATCCTTAAATTTAAGTTTTTCATCCACTAATATATAAAAACATTCAGTGCCTATTCCTGTTTCTGGACACCAGCCCTCCTGAGTACGCCTCCAGGGCAAAAATTAAGTGAAACACCTCTGAGCACCTGACACCTTTGCAGCCCTGGCTCAAGGCCATTGCTTTCTGCTGCCACTGGTGGCCAAAATCTTGTTAACCTCTGTGTTTTGGGGTCACCTTCACTTTCATCACCCCAGAATGGGAAGGCAGCCTGACTCAGGGAATTCTTAGCTGATTGGTCACACTTCAAGCTGGTGCTTTCCACTTGAACATCCTTGCTTATCTGTTAGTATTATGAAAGGAATGCATTGTTGTGTTGAAAATATGGAAAGTATAGAGGAATACAAAAAAATTCAAATCACCCCCAGAGATAGCCACAGTTAATAATATCTAACTTTCCAGTAATCGTTGTACATATTTTTGTAAAAATGGGGTGTTTTTTTTTTTTTTAAGAGGGGGTACTTACTTTACTGTGAATGCTTTCTTGTTTTTATTCTTCTATCACATAGCTTCCATGGACCACTGTGGATTTTATCTTTTACATGCACCAGAACGTGGTGAATGAAGCTCTCTATGTGGGAATTCAGTATGTTTCAAATATCTCATCACTACAAATAATGCCAAGAATATATCAATGTCTCCTGTCACATAAGCAATGTCTCTTTAGGTTCATCCAACATCCTATGTCATAGGAATTTAAAAAAAAACAAGAGCCAATATGCTGTGCATTGGGAGGGAGAGAACCATAGCTTTAGGAAGATTTTATGAAAGAATTTAGGAAGGTTATTATTTTAAATGGTTAATATTTTTATAGATGTTTGAAGTGGGGTAAGTTTTATTCATTTACATGGGAATGTCACTTAAGTGAACTGCCTCATTCCCCCTAAATGTCAAGGAATATTAAGAACCTTTCACTGGATAGTATCCAATATAGATGAAATTAGTAACAGCTAACAGATAACTGTCCTTTCCCTCTGTATTGACTATGACTTTTACTCTCCATAAAAACCTTGGGAACAGGAGTGGATCAACACGGATGTAAATACATAGGGACAGTAGTAGCCCCAACCTTGGTCATTTTTTATATGATAAAATTGAGGTTCTAAGAGCAAATGATTTGCCCAAGTTTACAGTCAAGGCCACAGCAAACCTTGGAGCTCCAGACTTGGGTCCTAAACAAAATTTCCATTCTCTAGAACATTGGTTTTGTCAAAGCCACATGCACTGCTACTGGCCCCCCACAAAAAGAGTTGAGTAGTTCTTTCATCAAGGAAAGGCAAGGTTATTAGTCCTGTGATATGGGAGAGCACCAGCTTCCCAGAGTCTTAAAGGTGTCTCAGAGTAAAGTGATCAGGAGAGGGTATTTCCAGGTGCTTGGGGTCTGGCCTCAAGTGGTTTGAGTGGGTCTTTAAAGTGGGGAGCTGATTGGATAAGGGAAGGAGATGATTTAGGATTGGAGAACACAGTGAAGGGAGGACCTTCATCCCATCTTAATAAGTAAACTACTGTGTGATAAGTAAACTGCTGAATACTTCTTGAGAGAAGAGTTATCCACAATTGAATTGGTTTTCAGGAAATTCCTAAGGCAACTGTTGAGTTACTGGTTGGCTTACAGACTTATGTTTCCAGGAATTCCAAGAATATCCTGGTATGGAGTTGAGTCAGGATGGTTTTAGTTCTCTGCCCTGACAGTTCAATTATGACCTGAATGTAGGTGACTTCAATCCTCAGTCACTTCAGGAAGGAGCCTGTAGTGAAGACACAAGTGGTTGCTCGGGCATCTTAAAAGGTCACTAAGGAGTCTGTCCCCAGCACCCGGTGAGTAGGAAAAGATGCAAGGTGTCGTAAGACCCTCGTACAGTTGCTGCCGCTACCATCAATTCCTATTGCATCACAGATTTTGAAGAAAACAAGATGTGAGAAGACCCTTGCTTACCAGCTGAGCTGCCCTAAGATGATTATTGTGATCTGGAGATCAGGGTTGGGGGTGAACCTATCAGGATCAGTCAGAACCAGTCAGGATCTTCTTTAATCCAACCTCCATTATTTTTTTTAAATATATTTTTTGTTAAGTCCCCACAGAATTTCAAGCACTGAGCTAAGAGTCAAGATCCATCTTAAGAGTTTTCTGAGGTAGTGAAGGATACAGAAGAGTATATAAATATCTCCATTTTATGGAGCAAGGTGGTTAGGAAGTCTCACAAAGAGGATGACATTCATTGTGGGCTATATGTGTCCTCTCAAAGTTCTTATGTGGAAGCCCTAACCCTTAAGTGATGGTATTTGGGTGTGGAAAATTTGGGAGGTGATTAGGGTTGAAGCTATGATGAGATCATGAGGGATGGGATTGGTGCCCTTATAAGAAGAGGAAGAGACATCTTTCTCCCTCTCTCTCGCTCTGTCTATAGTCGTTTGCTGAGGAAAGGTGATGTGAATTCAGGACAAGAAGGCCGTGGAGTACCAGCTATGAGTCAGGTCCTCAGAGACACCAGATCCGATGGTGTCTTGATCTTGGATTTCCCAGCCTCCAGAACTATGAGAAATAAATTTGTTTTTTTAAAACCATCCTGTCTGTGGTATTTTGTTATAGCAGCCTGAGTTAACTAAGACAACATTCAAAGTGGATGTTAAAGGACAATGGATCGTGCCTGGTGAAGATGAGTGGGAAGGTCATTTCACAAAAAGCATGTCAAGTGACCTACAGCAACGATGTATTTTGAAAACATTGGAGGACACGGGGTATATGACAAGGGTGAGCAAGCTGAGGTAGGACAGGTAGGTGTGGGTCATGTCTCTTATGCCCTTCTAAGGAACTTACTCCTTAAGTACATGTGAGATAATGAAGATTCTTAAATCAAGATTTGATATGAGTTTTATTCAGATATATCTTGCACCTTGGTGAAGGATTGATTGAATCAGGAGACAGAGAACTTGACCAGAGGCCCCTTGACTAGAGGACAAAGATGCACCACAGATAAGGCTAGAAGGGACCTGCAATGGTCATTAGAAGCAGGGGAATATCCCAGTCCCCCAAGTCACAGTTGTGTGGCTGCATTTTGCTGGGACCACATGTGAAGGCCATGGGAAAATGTCAGTTTTTGACTCAGAGGTAGGGGAAACGCTGGCTTTTTTTTTTTTTTTTTTTTTTTTTTTGCAAATGCCCCCTCAGCATGGTAAATGAGAAAAATTAAGAATGAAAGTAAAATTTTTCTTATGCAACATGCTTTTAAACTCAGGGAACTGGTGAATTGGTCATGATTCCTTACAGAATGACTCACCAGTTACTGCATAGGTCAATCTGACTTTGGGCAAGAATGTTTCAAAAGTGGATTCTCATCTTGGTAATAAGCAGAAGTTCTTGCAAGCAGAGCTTGGCACCATTTGTAGCCATTGAGGATTGTCTCTAGAAATAGGCTAGGCTCTCCCAAACCTCACATTCAAGAATGACATCTTCTAATCAGCATGAGAGCACTCACACTCCTGCAGGACAATACAGAGCAGTGGGAAATAATGGGAGATTTCAAATGAGGGACTCACATAATTAGGGGCAGCTGACCTAAGGGAGAGAGTGTTCAGTTGACCTAACTCAGTTGAGAGTCCTTGTTGACCTACATCTTTGCCTTTCGGCCTCCCCGCTCCTGTAATTTTGCTTCTGAAAGAAGAGTGCACATACTCTTCCCATTTATGGGTTTGTGATTGGGTTCTAGTAAGTCCACAGTAATGTGTTTGAGCCTGATGACAAATTGAAAATGTGCCAAATATTCTTGAAAGACACATTTATAGAAGAGCCTCCTCAGAGTCTCTCCAAGCAAGTCCACTATACACTCGTGATGAGAAGTCTGGTCTACTCAGTAGTCTTCATACGAAGCCTTATAGGATGCCCCATGTGTCAGATGTTCCCAATGCTAAGGGGCAGTTGCTATGTGCCACAAGATGTCAAGGACCCACAAAAAGACAACCAGCTAAGATTTCTGAGAACATACAAATGCCCAGCAAAAGCAAGATCACACTTTAAGTCTTAGACAACTCGTTTCTCATATAGGTGCCAGCTGTTCATGATGGGCTGAGTGTTCTTAAAGGATGAGAGAATTGCTCAGATGTACCCAAGACTCATAATCCTGGAGATGCAGCTGGATACACTACTGTGCAAGGTTAGCTCTTCTTAGACTGGCTTTAGATGTTGATTGTGGAGGCCGAGAAAATTAAGGCCATTCCACTTTAAGTTCAGCGTTAGCACACGTCCAGCCATCCCAGGCCCGGGTGAATAAGAGCTGGAATTTACATTACTTCAGTTACAGAAAAAAAAAAAAACAGTTTACAGCTTACTGCCCTAGAAAGCCCCACATTAGAATGGGAACAGAGCCCAAGCCAAGGGCAGGAAGCCCCACATTTGAATAAGAACAGAGCTCAAGGCCCTTGAAAGCCCCATATCAGAATGTAAACAGAACTTGAGAAATCCCCCCCCCCCCCCCCCCCCCCCCCCCGTTCTGGAGGTCCCCTAAACCAGCCCTTAAAACTAAGCTGAAACCCACTTCGGGGTCCAAGTCCCTGCTCCTCTGTGTCAGGTGCACTTGGACCCAAGCTCGAGCTTGCAAATAAACCCTCGTGTGTTTGCATCGGTGTCGGCTCCTCGGTGGTTTCTGGGATTCGCAATCTTGGGCACAACATTGATGACATCACTGCTACTTCTGAGCATAATGTCAGTGAATTCTCCTGTGTCCATCTTCCATGTAGTACTGGAGGCCTGGGTGAGATAATGCTACTAAGGAGGCCCGCTGGGCGGTCCTGGGCTGACACGGGACCAAGTGCAGGCAGGCTGGGAATTCCCCTTAAAAGATGAACTAATTAGGGCATCCTGGGTGGCTCAGACGTTTAGTGCTGCCTTCAGCCCGGGTTGTGATCCTGGAGTCCTGGGATCAAGTCCCACGTCAGGCTCCCTGCATGGAGCCTGCTTCTCCCTCTGCCTGTGTCTCTGCCTCTCTCTGTGTCTCTCATGAATAAATAAATAAAATCTTAAAAAAAAAAAAAAAGATAAACTAATTCTAATTTTGGCCATTTTACTGAGTGCATGTCAGTGTGTTTACCCATCTATAAAATGGGAAGTCTTATGAAAATTATCTATAATATATGTCAAACACTTCAAAAAGTTACTGAGAATTACCACTTATCATATTAATTCCGGCCAAAACACCTGAGACGCACAATCTGGAGAAAGTAATTCATAGAGATAAAGATAAATTCTGTTTAATGACACGATTTCTTTTTTTAAATGTCTTTAAACACTCACTGTGACATTCTCCAAAATAACACAGTTAATTTCAACGTATGTGAAAAGGTCTGTTCCCAGGCCGCACTGTGGTCATTGCCCCACCAGGATGACCCATTCTTCCTCTGGCGACCAGGTAGTACAAAATCCGAGGGAAATGGGTGGATGTGCCTGGCCCCAGGGTGGTCACCGCAGCCTCCAGGACACACGATGTTGTAAATACCCTGAACCACCACTGGAACTGGATCGCTGGAACTGCGATCCAGTGTCAGTCTGAATATTTGGGTTTATGACTTCCACAAGCCAGAAAAAAAAAAAAAATGAAACTATAAATTGAAGTTCCTGGGGTAAAATCGTGGGACTTGCTATGCCCTCAAGCACTCGGGGGCTGTTTAGCCATTGTGGTAATAAATGGGGCCCCCTGAAGTCCCAAGTAGGAGGCTTTACTTCAAAGGAAAGACGTTCGCTCCTGCCTCCTGCCTTTCCAAATAACATTCTGTTGGAAATGTGCAGATAATCTTTTAAAATTAGGCACTTGGTGACTGAATTTAAATTGAGATGTAGCTGTGAGGTTCACATCCATTAGCTTCAACGCACCTTGAGAAATCTGAATTTAGAAACCCAAACCAAAAAAGAAAAAAGAAAGAAAGAAAAAAAAAAAAAAGAACCCCAAAGCTGCGGCCTTCTCTGGCACGCAAATAATTTAAATCACAGCTTTGTCTCACTACCATCACTGTACAGTGTTTTCTATCACCAAGGGGAAAAGAGAGCTACGAAGGAAGGACAGTTCCTTCTAAAGCTGGCCCTGGACAGAGCTCAGAGCTTCCCGCGGCCTCTGCTGACTCGGTTTTAAAATTCACAAAGCAGGTGCATGACCTATCGTGTGGAGCAACGGAGCCTCTCTCTGTTCCCATTGCACACATGGGCAAACTGAGGTCGCTAAACACCGTGAGCGATGGAATATAGGCAAGATAAGTCCTGGTTTTCTGAACTAAGAGCTAGTTGAGGCTAAACGTCTCATGATGGGAATGAAAGGTTTGGAGGCACAGCTCTTTGTGACTGAGGTTAGATTCAAGGGCCTGGCTCCAGGGTGAGGTGGCTTCATGCAGGAACACCCCCCCGCCCCCCACAGGGGATCTCAGGCGCCCACACCAGCATCCTGCAGCTCCAACTCTGAGGAAGAAACGGGAAGGAAAACAGTGCTGGGGTTGCAGCAGTCTCAGTACTGAGCTATCCCAGGAGCCGTTTTAGAAGTGACTACATTAATTCAGTTTAATTAATCCCCCTCTGGGTTATCTGCAGATGGGAGAAAGAGCTGCTCTCCGAGGTCAGAGGGTATCAGACGTTTAGAGCTTTTGCCAAGAAAAAAAAAATCAGAATATTTTTCCTAATTACCAAAATTACTGTAATTCACAGAATAATCTGAAACAGCTGGTCATCTGTTTAGGAGACGATTTCACATCATCACATGAAATAAATGTGTGCCAGGATCCCTGCATCTGCCCATCCTTGCCTGCATTAACTCACAGTCGGAACAAACGATGTTAGTCCCAGATCGCCGTCCCCGACGGAGCCGCAGCCTTCCTAGGCCGCTCTGCGTATCTCACAGCAGGAAACCCCACAAACTTCTCGTCTGTAGAGCAGCAAAGTCATTTCAAGACTTTGAAATACGAAAATATGTACTTCCTCCTATAACTATGAAAAAAAAAAAAAAACGATTGATGGTTCCTCTCAATTTCTTTGTATTAAGGCATTCGTGATTTAAAACTCTTGAATCAGGAGGGATTGTAAATTCTGCACCAGCAACCGGGAGGCTGCACGTCTGAGGCTCTCAGATGCTCCTCCGACCTGCGTGAAACCCTTGAACAAGGAGAGCTTCGCTTCAGTGTTTTGGTGTCCTGAAAACTTAGCTGGGAACTATAAAATCATGTCTGGACGAACGTGTCCTTTATAGTCAAAAGCTGTGTTCCTAACACCGATTAGAAAGGTCAAGAAACACAGTAGAAACTTCCCCAGAATCCACCTTGGATGAGTTCGCCTTCTCCCCGCAGGCGGGTCAGCCTCATCCAGGTCCCACGCCTGGTCACTCCCTGCATGCTATCTGCCCACTAAAGACCAAAGGGCCATGGGATTCTTTATCCTAAATCTTTCTCTTGCACAGATACCGTGTGAGTGGCCTTCGTGATCACTGTGTGTTAATACTTGGCCCCATTGAATAATGAAGAAATAAATCTACGTGGCAAACACTAATTCACTGAAAGTGTGCTCTTGCCTCTGATGTAGTTGGTGGGTCCCCTGAACACCCAGTGGTTGGCCGCTGCCGTGAACAGGACAACGCCTAACTTGGTGGTAGAGAAAATTCACAAAATCCATGAATTCCCTGAAATCTAAGCTTCTGGGGTAAGGAAAACAGTCCACGGGGTTCCCGGAGAATCCTAAGGGAGGGATGTAAGACTTGGCAAATAAAGACAAGGATGCCCAGATACATCTTCATTTCAATGTGCGCAAATAATTTGCTGGTGTAAGTACGTCCCGAATACTCCAGGGGCTGAGTATAAGCACCCAGTGGTCGGCAGAGCCGGGGCGTACGGGCGCTTCATCTGGAAGGCAAGTCCAAGGGAAGGGCCTGCAGTGGAGGGAGCATGCATGCCCCTACCCCCGCCGAGGCGTGACCGCTTCAGCCCTGTCTCCCGCAGCGCGGCCACGAGCTGGGCCATCGGCCACCGCAGCGTGTCTGCAGACACAGGCAGTCCATGGCCAGTTGGTTCAATGATATGCATGATTCAGTGGTGCAGATACGCCCCTCACCACCCAGTGTACACGTGACACCCAGATGGAGGGGGTCCCACATGGTTCATGTTGGTGGTTGCCAGCCTCCCCTGCCCAACGCATCCGCATAAGGCCTGTAGGGCTTTATAAAACACTCAAGTACACACATCTCTACCTTCTTTTTCCCTCCAGATTCAACCCAAGGAGCTCCATCTCAAATATCAAATCTTAAATTCTGGGTGACGAGCACTGAGGGGGGTACTTGATGGGATGAGCACTGGGTGTTATGCTGTATGTTGGCAAATGGAACTCCAATAAAAAAATTGTACATACACAAAAATAATAGAATAGAATAGAATAGAATAGAATAGAATAGAATACAATAGAATACAATAGAATACAATAGAATACAATAGAATAAAATAAAATAAATAAAATAAAGTAAAATAAAATAAATAAAATAAAATATAAAATAAAATAAAATAAAGTAAAATAAAATAAATAAAATAAAATAAAATATAAAATAAAATAAAATAAATAAAATAAAATAAAAATAATTTAAAAAAGGAAAAAAATGCCCAGTAGGGACAGTTGATTCTGAGGAGAGGCTAAACTACTAACCAGTCACTCCCTTCTGAAAACCCTCTGTAGTTTGTGCCTTAATCACCAAAGGTAACAGAAAGCTGTGAACTCTAGGTGCACCTGCTCATTCTCCTCCGGGTACAAACGCTCTCGCACACACACATGAGTATCCTCGCAGGCTCACGACGTAGGTCACATTGGGTCCTCATCTCTTTTTTTCGTTTGTGCCACACATAACTTTTATGTTTCTGGGACAATTTTAGATTCACAGCAACTTTGAGTGTAAACTACAGAGAGTATATGTGCCCTGTCCCCACAACTACATGGCTCCCCCTCTACCAACATCCCCCCCCGCAGGGTGGCAACATTCGTTACAATTAATACTACACTGACACATCCTCCATTACCCCAAATCCTACATTAGGATCACCCTTGTACCTTCCATAGGTTTGGAGAGATGCGTAATGTCATGCATCTATGATTATGGAACGCCACAGCCTGGTTTCACTGTCCAAAAAATCCTCTGTGTTCTCATACTCACCTTCCCCTTACCTCAAATAACAAGCAACCCCTGATCTTTTTGCTGTTTCTTTTTTTTTTTAAGATTTTATTTATTTATTCACGAGAGACACACAGAGAGAGAGAGGCAGAGACCTAGACAGAGACATGGGCAGAGCGAGTCCCGCGGGACTCGATCCCACAAGCTGAGCCAAAAGCAGACACTCAGCCACTGAGCCACCCAGGTGTCCCCTTTGTTGCTGTTTCTATAATTTCCATTTTCCAGAATGCCATAGAGCCGGAATCACACAGTACAGAGCCTTTTGATGTTGGCTTCTTTCACTTGGTAATATGCAGGTAAGTTTCCTCCATGTCTTCTCCTTTCTTTTTAGCGCTAAAAAATGCTCCATCGTCTGGTTTGCAATCATTTATTTATCCACTCATCTATCGAAGAGCATCTTAGTTGCTTCCAGGTTTCAGCAATTATGAATAAAGCTGCTGTAAAAATTTGTGTGCATGTTTTGGGGTGGACAGAGGTTTTTTTTAACTCGTTTCAGTAAGTACCGAGGGGTGCGATTGCTGGATCGTATGTGAAGAGTATGTTTCATTTTATAAGAATCCGTCAGCCTGTCTTCTGAAATGGCCGCACCATTTCTCATTCCCAGGAGCAATGAGTAAGAGTTCCCACTACCCCGCCCCCCCATACACTCGCCAGAATGTGCTGTTGGCAGTGCTTTTTAGATTTTGGCCATTCTAATGGGAGTGTAATGAAAACTTGTTTATCTCCTAATGCTCTTTATTGTCTTATTGCTAAATTTTAAGAATTATTTGTATATTTTGGATAACAGTCTTCTATTCCATGGACCTTTTACAAATATTTTCTTCCCGTCTGTGGCTTGTTTTCTGTTTCTCTTTACATTGTCTTTTACAAAGAAAAAAAAAATTATAATGAAGCCATGCTTACCAATTCTTTCTTTCTTTTCTAAAAAGCCGTTCTCATACCCAACCAAGGTCATCTAGGTTTTCTCCTGTTATCTTCGAGGAAGTTTTATGATTTTTTTTAGTTTTATGCTCATGTCTATGATCCATTCTGAGTTAATTTTTGTGAAGGCTACAAAGTCTGTGTCTAGATGCATGTTTTTGCATGTGGATGTCCATTTGTTCAATTCATTGAAAAGCCTTTCTTAACTCCATTGTGTTCCCTTTGCTCCTTTGTTAAAGATCCGTTGACTCCACTTGTGTGGGTCTATTTCTGGGCTCTCCATTCTGTTCCATCTTTCAATTATTTTTTTTCCGACAGTGATTCCTTCCACTAAGTCTTATGGTCAGGCTTGTTCCTTAAATTTTTGGTAGAATTCATTAGTGAACACATCTGTTAAGTGCTTTCTCTTTGGGAAGATTTTTGATTATTGGTACAATTTCTTTAATTAGATTTAGCTCAGATTGTCCATTTCTTCTTGTATGACTTTGGTTGATCGCATCTTTCAAGGAATTTGTCCCTTTCATCTAGGTTATCAAATTCGAGAGCATAAGAGTTATTCATTCTATTCCCTATTTTTTTTTAACATCCACTGGGTCTGTGTTAACATTCCCTCTTTCATTTCATTGACATTAGTAATTTGAGTCCTCTCTAATTTTTTCTAGTAAGTATCAATATTATTGATCTTTTCAAATAAACAGCTTTTCATTTCACTGATTTTCTCTATCATGCTCTTGTTTTCAATTTCATTTATTTCTTCTCTGATTTTTTTGTTTATTTTCATATGTTTACTTTTATTTAATTTGCTCTTCTTTCTCTAGTTTCCTAAGGTGGAAGCTGATATTTTTGATTTTAGATAATTCTTTCTAATAGATGCAGCCAATGCTATAAATTTCCCTCTAAGCACTGCTTTTGCTGCATTCTGCAAGTTTTGGTAAGCTATATTTTCCTTTTTAATTTGTTCAAAATATTTTTTTTAACCTCTCTTGAGATTTCTTTGTTGACCCATGTGTTGCTTAGAAATTCTGTGTTTGTCTCAAAGTCTTTTGGTATATTCCAGGTACCTTCCTGTTATTTATTTGTAATTTAATCCATGGTGGTCTGAAAGCAGACACTGTCTGATTTATATATATATATATTTTTATATTTGCTAAGTTGTTATTTTGGCCCAGAATGTAGTCGATCTTGATAAATCTTCCATGGGAGCTTGAAAAACACGGGTAATCTTCTGTTGTTGGATGAAGTAGTCGATAGATGTCAATTATATCCAGTTGATAGATGATGGCTTTGAGTTCAACTGTGTCCTTATGATTTTTCTGCCTACTGGATGGGCTCTGTTGATAAAAGGGTGTGAAGCTTACCAGCTATAATAATGAATTTATCTATTTTTCCTTGCAGTTCTATTAGTTTTTGACTCCTATTTTTATGGTCTGTTGTTAAGCACATACACACTACAGATTATTATGTCTTCTTGGAGAATTGACCCTTTTATCATTATGTAATGCTTCTCTTTATCCCTGATAACTCTTCTTCTCTGATGTCTGCTCCGACTGAAATTAATATGGCTACTCCAGCTTTTTTTTTTCACTACTGCTAGCATGGTGTGTCTTTCTGCATACCTTTGCTTTTATGGGTATCTTTGTATTTAAAGAGGATTTCCTGTGGATAAAATATATTTAAGCCTCTTTCTTTTTTCCTCCTTTGGATTCATTCTAACATTCTCTGTCCTTTTTGTTGTTGTTGTTGTTGTTGTTGTTGTTTAAGAGAGGGAGAGGCAGGGGGAGAGGCAAAGGGAGAGAGAAAATCTTAAGCAGTCTCCATGCCCAGCATGTAGCCCAATGCAGGGCTCAATCCCATGACCCTGAGATCATGACCTAAGCCAAAACCAAGAGTGGATACTTAACCAACTGAGCCACCAGGTGCCCCAGACAATCTCTGTCTTTTAATTGTTGTATTGCACCATTGATATTTAAAATGGCTATTGTTATCATTGAAATAAAATCTATCATATTTGTCACTGTTTTCTATTTGCTGCCCTTGTTATTTTTTCCTATTTTTGTCTTCCACTCTTTTTCTGCTTTTTTTTTTTGTTTTAGTTGAACATGTTCTGTTAATTCCATTTTCTCTCCTCTTTTAGCACATTAATTATATTCCTTTTTTTTTCATTTTTTAAAGTAGTTGCCCTACAGCTTGCAATATACATTACAACTAATCCAAATACACTTCGAATACCACTAAACTGGGCTATCCCTAGTGCAAGGTATTTATAATAACACAGTATTCCTGATGTAATCATACACACATATGTGCTTACCTACATAACTGAGTACACTATTGCTATTATTTTGAACACACTATTATATATTAGATCAATTAAGAATAAGAAAAATAAATGTTTTCTCTTTTACTTTCACTAATCCATGATTTCTGATGATTTTTCCCTTTATTTCTGTGAACCTGAGTTTCTGACCTATATCATTTTCCTACTCTCTAAGAAACATCTTTTAACATTTCTTGTAAGACAAGTGTACTGGCAACAAACTCCCTTGATCTTTGTGTGTCTGTGAAAGTCCTTAATCCTCCTTAATATTTGAAAGGTAATGTAACAAGACCAGTGACTATTTTTTTCTTAGTACTTTAAATATTTCACTCCATTCTCTTTGTTTGCATAATTTCTGAGAAGACACCAGCTATAATTCTTATTTTTGCTCTTCTAGAAGTAAGGTGTATTTTGTCTCTAGCTTCTTTCAAAGTTTTTTCTTTATCATTGATTTTCTGAAGCTTGGGTATGATATGCCTAAATGCATCTTTTTTTCTTTTCTTTCTTTCTTTCTTTCTTTCTTTCTTTCTTTCTTTCTTTCTTTTTTCTTTCTTTCTTTTTTTTTGGCTTTTATCCTGCTTGGTGTTTCTTGAGCTTCCTCGATCTGTGGTTTGGTGTCTGACATTAACTTGGAAAAATTCTTGATCCTTGTTGCCTCACATATTGCTTCTGTTTCCCTTTCTCCTTGTCCTGACATTCCCATTATACTTATGTTAGACCTTTTGTAACTATCCCACAGTTCTTGCATCTATTCTGATTTATTTATTTATTAATTTTTTTTATTAGTCTTTTGCTCTGTTTTCAGTTTGGGAAGTTTCTATTGTCATAGCTTCAAGCTCAGAGATTCATTCCTTAGCTATGTCCAGTCTACTAATGAGCCCATCAAAGACCTTCTTTATTTCCTTTGCAGTGTTGTTGTTGTTATTTGTTTGTTTCTGTCTCTTCTCTTTGATTCCTTCTTAAAGTTTCCGTCTTCTGCTTACATTACTCACTCTTGCATGTTGTCTAATTTTTCCAATAAACTATTAAATTGTTAGTGTACTAATCATAGCATTTAAAAATCCCGGATATGATTATTTCAACTTTCCTGCCATAACTATCCCTGGTTTTAATGCTTGCTTTGTCTCTTCAAACTGTATGTTTGCCTCCTAGTTATTTGTTGAAAATTGGACATGATGTATCTCATAAAAGAAATAGCAGTAAATAGGCCTTTAGTAGTCTAGTGGCAAGGCATGGGGGGGGGGGGAAGTACTCTACAGTCTGATGATTAGGCCTCCATCATTTGGTGAACCTGAGTCCCTGGACTGTGAATTTCCCCCAATGTTTCTCACTTTTTGTTTTCTCCCTTCAGGGGAGATAGGATGGTTACAGGGGCCTGGAGTTGGGTATTTCCCTATGCCCAAGTAGGTTGTTAGGCTCTGATCAAACCCCAGTAAGTTAAGTTCTGATAAAACAGTTCTTCCAAGAGCAGCCCTTTTTTAAAAGAACAAAATATTCTGACATATTTCAAAATCGTTCCTTTATCTTTCCACTGTGGGAAACACAAAGAGACTTCTCTATAAACGTCACAATAAGAACCTGGTAGGGCTCCTGGCAGTAAAATTCACAAAATTGTGGGAACCTCTCCCATGACTGGGTCCCCCTGGAGTTTTAACTCTCAGAGGTGTCCACACTGAGCCTCCAGCAAGTCACCAGTCATGGTTCATGTCTGCCTGCCCTGGCCTGCGTTCTATGGAGGTTTCCACTTTGGTGAGTTAGGGCTCCCTGTCTCAGCTTGTCTGTCTCTCTGGTTTGGGGGTCAGACATTTTCCCGTGACCTCTCTTCTCTGGCAGATCTAAAAGGAGTTGTTGGCTTTTCAGTTTGTTCATCTTTTTACTTGTTAGGATGAAGAGGTGACTTTTAAGCTCCTTACATGCCTGGTCAGAAAACTAAAGTCCTCTGCTCAACTCTTATTAAGACAAAGAGCTATATGGAAAAAGCCTTGTGTCGGGACGTCTGGGGGGCTCAGTGGTTGAGCGTCTGCCTTCAGCTCAGGGTGTGACCCCAGGTCTGGGGATTGAGTCCCACATTGGGCTCCCTACATGGAGCCTGCTTCTCCCTCTGCCTGTGTCTCTGCCTCTCTCCCTTTCTCTCTCTCTCTGTGTGTGTGTATGTGTCTCATGAATAAATAAATAAATAAAACCTTAAAAAAAAAAGAAAGAAAAATTCTTGTGTATTTCTTAAATTTCTTCTAAAATATTGATTACTCTGTGGTTCAGTGTGGCTTATCTAGTCTTTTTTTTTTTTTTTTGGCTTATCTAGTCTTAAAAAATAAAAACTCTTCTGAGCTTGAGCTGAGAAAATGGTGATTCTTGTGACAATCCTTCACAGCTTCCTCTTTTTCTGAGAGAACGACTGTGTGTGAGAGAGACCATGTGCATGCAAGCAAGGGACTGGGGAGGGGAGGGAAAGAAGAAGCTCAAGCAGACTCCATGCCCAGTGCAGAGCCTGACATGGGGCTTAATCCCAAGACCCTGAGGTCGTGACCTGAGCTGAAGTCAAGAGTCAGATGCTCAGTCAAGAGACTGAGCTACCCACGTACCCCTACAGCTTCTTTTAATAAAATACAAGAGCTGCCACCTGTTTTACGCCTCTGTCTTTACACAAATTGCCAAGAAATGAAGAGTTAAGTGGCCACCGCTTTCAGTTGGGATTTCCAGGAGACCCCCCCACCCACACCCCTCGCTCAGGCTTTCCTTTCAAATGTACTTTTTTACCTCTTTCCCTCCTGAGGAAATGAGTTCTTTATTATAATTTGCCTCAAGTCCTTTTGTTCTAACTGCTATGGTATAAATACTCATGATCTTTTCCAAAGCTGGTTCCCCTTTTAAAATATCCTCTTGATAAGTTAAGAGTTCTTCAAGGAGATCCTTAAATAAGTCAGTGCCTGTGTCAGTACAACAGAGTCCTCTTCTCTGCTGGTTGGAGCCATCATTAAGACTAAGGGTCCCGATCCAGAATTTAGGACCAGCCTCGCTGAGGCTAGGACACGAATGAGGATATACAGAAAGGAGGGCAAACTTTGCCACTGAAGCACTAAACTGAAAAGTTTTATTGACTGACCTTTAAAGAAGAACCTAGTTAACTAAGGATACTTTTCACTGAAAGCCTCTGTGCCAGAACCACTGAATTCCATGATCTGATTTAATCCCCAGCAGGAGCAGTAGGGCCTGAGTGCTAATGGACCCAGACAGCAGCACGAACGTCAATTCTGGCTCCTGGGAGAGCACTTTAGAAAGGGTCCATCACCAGTCAGGGCTTAAAATATGCACAGAGGAAATCCAAGAGCCCCTGTTCTTCTGGGGGGGGGGGGACCCTCTAGTAGGACATGCATGGAGATTCTAGGACTCTACGGAGAAGAACAGCCGGAAATGACCCCAAATGTTGGCTTCCAGTACCAGAGAGAGGCCAGTAGATAATGCATGTCCTCAGGCTGCCAGTACTGCCTGCCACATTCATCCTCAACCCACCTCAGATCAGGATTCTCCCCACGACACGGCCTCTGGTCTGGTCGAGAGATGTATGGTCTTTGGAGTTGTAGAGAATAATAGGATAAGTGAGAAATAAAGTCAGAAGATACCCAGCTACGGCATAGTTACATGAATATACCTGGATTTGAGTGAATCACTAAGTTCAATTTTCACCTAATTTTTCACTCTGTCCTCTTGAGCAGAAACTGTATTCTTACTTCTCCAGTCTGGGCACCAAGAGTCTCATGTCTCCATTGTTCTCTTACTCTTCTCTTCCAGTGGGATGGCGCCCAAAAAGGCAGGGCCCAGACCACAACCCGTTAGAAACTACAACTCTGTGGCCTCATCCCAGACTTACTTAGCCAGGAACTCTGGGTTTTAGGCCCAGAAATGAGTACTGTAATGTCCTCCAGGAGGTTCAGAGGCACTACCCTGTGGGAACTTCTCACCCTCCCACTCCTGGAGGACATCTGACACCATCCACAGGAGGTTGGCCTTTGACCAGCTCTTTCCAGGGTGTTCCTTCTCTGGAATTTGGCCTGTGCTGCTGTTCAGTGGAGCAGGTTTCTGGGGACACAGCTGTGTGAGCACTTCCCTAGCTGGTAGCCCCCACTTCTAGCTCAGGGACTTGGGGACAAGTCCCTGCCTGACAGTCAGTTCCTCAGAGGTATAGTGGTGATAACAAAGCTTCTCTCAGAGAGTTGACATGAAGTACCGTCAAGCTAACATACGAAGCCCGGTGCATACAGAGAAGGCTCAGTAGACGACAATCACTTCTTTCCACCTAAGAGAGATCCTTGCCCCCTGTTCTGGATAATTGTACTTTGCATCACTCAACACATGCCACAAATGCTGGGGGCGGGGGAGGGCAGGTTCCATTCCTAGTGCCCAGCAGCAGGTTTAACTCCTACCTCATCCTGCTCTGCTCTGCTGTCACAAAGGTGGTTGTCCTATCCCACAACTCAGTCGAAGCGCGGGAGAAGCAGGGCACATCTGCTCAGCTCTGTGCTGACTCCAACACCTTGCACCGAGCTCACCGCCCAGAGGGTGGGCGGTGTCTGCAGTACAGCCCATGGAGATGCCTGACCTCACCCTCCTTCCGGTCTCTGATGGGGAAAACACAGTGTTTCCATATGACCCGCCCCACGGGAATATTGTCCAGGCCCTCCTTAAGACTTGGGAATGTCGTCCAATGGATGCACCCCACTCTGAAAGTCCAGCGTCACCGTGGGCTCCATGGGCTCCCCCAAAATTCATACTTTGAGGTCTTATCCCCACTTCTTCAGACAGTGACTGTGGACACAGGACCTTGAAGAGGAGATTAAGTTCAATTGTGGTCTTTGCAGTGGGCTGTCATCCGACATGAGAGCTTAGGACACACATGTACGTGAAGCTGGGAGAAGACAGCTGTCTCCAACCAGGAAGAGAGGACTCAGGAGGAACCACCTCTGCCAACATCTGCATCTCAGACTTCAGCATCCAGGACTTCGAGGAAATATCAGTCTGCGGTTTAGGCCCCCAGCCTGTGGTACTCTGTCACGGTGGCCCCAGGACACGCACGCGGCTCTGACCCAGGGCTCAATGACACACCATCTTCCACTCTGACCCGACACACAGAATGGGACACTGAGACCATGAAACAGGCTCAGGTCTCTCTGGGAGGGAGAGTGGAAGTGAAGGAGGTAGGTCCTTCCAATCTGATAGGAACGAGGAGGCTGAGAGCTAAGCCACCCCGGGAGGGCTGGCGAACGGCTGGCAGGACCTGGACCGGAGCATAGGGTAGTGACGGCACTGAGGTTGCTCGCACCAGCCCTCACCTGGCCTCCTCACCTTTCGGCTTGAATATTCCTGCCTCTCCACACCTGCACACACAGGCACCTACACGCACACACACGTACCCACACACCCTTCAACAGAGGTTCCGTAGGCTCAGGACACCAAGAGGTAAGCCTCGAATGCTGTGCTGCTCCCTGAGGTCCTGGAAAAATTACGGGCACCTACGTTACAGACTCGGTGGGCCAGCAAGGTCTCTACTCCACATTTGATATCCCTTTATTCTAGGGACTCTCAACTGTCCTCTCAACTGTCTCACAGCTCTGTGAGGACCTCTGTCCTCTCAACTGTCTCACAGCTCATTGGCGGGGCCGCTGGCCGTATCTCCCATGCACTGGCAGCCCAGCTTTTCCCCCACTCCCCAAAACCACAAGTGACTGTCCTCTGCCTGTCTGCTTGCAGAAAGCCTGGGGCAGCCCCATCCTGTGTCAGGGGCAGCACACCCGCTGTGACGCTGAGACCCCACGGAGTAGTTCGTCTTCTAATAGTGTCTTGAGGGGAAGGAAGGGACCTTCACCCAACCCACACTCACTCCTTAGTGCTGCATGTTCATGTGCCCCCAAATTCAAATATCAGAGCCCGAGCCCCAGGGGGGTGGCATTTGGAGGTGGAGATCTTGGGAAGTAATGAGATTTAGATTAGATCGGGAGGGTGGGGCCCCCAGGAGGGAATTAGTGACCTCAGAGGGAGAGGAAGGAGCGGAGCTCTGGAGCTCTGTCCCTGCCGTGTGAGGACACAGTGTAGGTGGCGTCTATGAACCAGGAAGCAGAGCCTCACAGACCTTGAGCGTGGACTTCCACCCCCTAGAATGGGGACAAATATGTCTGTTGCCAACGCTCCCCACCCGAGGCACCTCTCAGATGAGCCCTCATGCAGCATTGCCTCCTTCTGGCTCCTGCAGGTCTTACAAAAACTTCTCTTTACCGCTGTTTAGACCCTTGTCAGCGGCTCCAGGCTCGGGCGCAGAGGGGTGCTGCGGGGGAGGAGGGCCGTCCTAGTCCTACACGCAGAGGCACCCCTGCCCCTGGTGCCTAAGGCAAAGGCGGCTCCGCCCCATCTGAGCAGGGAGGCCTCACCTGGCCGCCTTCTCCTCCTGCCTTTTGGACCAGCTCAGCCCCAGCTGAGAGCCCCATTACCTTCCCTCTGGAGGTACGAAGCTTTTCTGCAGGCCTGTGACTTCGCCTCACCTCGGGGAGCGGCGTAGTGGTTAGATTTACCAACTTGTGAGGGAGAAAACTTCTCCAAGAGCCCTACCAGCGACACCTAGCACCTAGCTCCGTCGCTCTGTGTTACCGGACGGGAAGGATACGGTTCAGCAACGGGAAGGAACCCAAAGGTCCCATCTCCAGAATCAAAACCTGCCCCGAATCCGGCAATATTTTAATCCACGTTATTTCGACCATCAGAATGGGAGGAAGAAAATTCAAGCCAAACACGGATCCCACCTCCACCTTTCTGGGATCTTAAAAAGATGCCCACCAAGTGTGGCATGAGTCCTCTCAGCCCCAGCATGAAGGACGGGTCCTCCTGTGGCGCACGGTCCTGCTCCGGGCGTCGCCGCTCACCTCGGGGAGCACCATGCTCCCCGGGTGCAGCTGACCTCAGCCCCCTAAGGGTTCAGGCACTCGGGGTTCCTCCTTCCCAGTCCTCCCTGGCTCCCTCTGGCCCTCCCTGGCTCACCCCGGTCCTTCCTGCACCCCCCCCGGCCCTCCCTGGCCCTCCCGGGTCCTTCCTGGCCCCCCTGGTCCCCCTACCCCTACCCGACACCCCCCTCCCCGACCCTCCCTGGCCCTCCCCTAGCCACCCCCCCCAGCCTCACTCCCACTGGCACCCTGCCACATCCTCAGCTGCTGGTGGCCGGCGCCCGCCCGGATCCTGGGTTGATGCCTGCCCGGCGCAGGCCCGCTGGAGGCCAGAGCTCTCTCCTCCAGGCCCCCTGGGCCCACATGGCTTCGGGCTCTGCGCGGAAGCCCCGCACTTCGCTGCTGCTGACTCCTGCACCCGTGTGGCCGACCCCGGGGTGCCCCGGAGCTGCACCCCAGGCTGGTGCACGGCACACCCCACGGGCCTCGGCAGTGCAGGTGGCCCCGAGTGGCCCGAGGCATCTGCAGCCCCGCGGCTTCCTACAGAACCCGAAGGCAGTCTGTGCACCCCCGGGCCTCAAATACAGGGATGGGGTGGGAGGACTGCCCGTTGGGGAAGTTCACCTGGAAACGTCTATGGCCTTCAGTTCGTGCAAGAGGTGCATGTCCCGACCAGCGCAGGCTGAGCCTGTGTGCCCCAGGGTGGAGCAGAGCCCAGGAGGGCCGGCAACTGTCGCTTCCCCATGAGGAGGGCGCCCTGGGGGCCAGCCCACAGCTCGGAAGGCTCCGGGTCCTTGGCGCACCTTGAACCCAGGCCCCAGTGATTCCTGGCCCGTCTCTATCATCCCCGGAGGAGGCCGGCAGTGCTGTAGGGCTTTGGAGACAGCAGGGGCTTCCCCAGGGGCCTCGGCTCTGCTGTCATGTCCCCACAGCCAGGTATCCCCCGGCCAGTTGTCCCTGTGGCCCAGTGTCCCCGTGGCCAGGTGTCCCCATGGCTTGGTGTCACCACGGCCAGGTGTCCTTGCAGCCTTGGGTCCCCGCAGCCAGGTGTCCCCGCGGCCAGGTGTCCCCATGGCCTGGTATCCCTGTGGCCCGGTGTCCTCGCTGCCAGGTGTCCCCGTGGCCTGGTGTCCCTGCACCCAGTGTCCCCGCAGCCTGGTGTCCCTGCAGCCAGGTGTCCCTGTGGCCCGGTGTCCCCACGGCCAGGTGTCCCCATGGCCTGGTGTCCCTTCAGCCAGGTGTCCCTGTGGCCTGGTGTCCCTGCAACCCAGTGTCCCCATGGCCCGGTGTCCCCGTGGCCATGTTGTCCCTGTAGCCAGGTGTCCCTGTCGCCCAGTGTCCTCGCTGCCAGGTGTCCCCGTGGCCTGGTGTCCCTGCACCCAGTGTCCCTGTGGCCCGGTGTCCCTTCAGCCAGGTGTCCCTGCAGCCAGGTGTCCCTGTGGCCTGGTGTCCCTGCACCCAGTGTCCTTGTGGCCCGGTGTCCCTTCAGCCAGGTGTCCCTGCAGCCAGGTGTCCCTGCAGCCAGGTGTCCCCGTGGCCTGGTGTCCCTGCACCCAGTGTCCCTGTGGCCCGGTGTCCCTTCAGCCAGGTGTCTCTGCGGCCCAGTATCCCTGCAACCCAGTGTCCCTGCGGCCCGGTGTCCCCGTGGCCAGGTGTCCCTGCAGCCAGGTGTCCCTGTGGCCCCGTGTCCCTATGGCCCAGTGTCCCCGTGTCCAGGTGTAGGGTGAGGGGACAAGGCCGGAGGGCAGTGGAGTCAGCAGAGAATGGGAGTCCAGGGAAAACCAGAAAAGTGTTTCCTGGGAATTGCAGAAAAGGCAGCAGAGTTCACAGCTCGTGTGCACCCGTGTGCAAGGGGTAATTTCTGACGCAGGAGCAAGAGCATGGGGACGTCTCCCCGAGTCCAATTCTCCGTTAGGCCAGAGGATGAGGGAGCAGCATAGGAGGGACCCAAGCGGTGTCGGTAGCCCAGCAGAGGGGCAAGAGGCAGGGGCGTGGGTCTGATGGTGCAGAAACGAAGTGCACATCTTCCAGGTGATTCCATCGTCTCCGAGACTCAAGGGCCTCAAAATGAGGAGCAGGAGGGCTGGGGGGTGACGAGAGGAGAGGCTCGAAGCAGCGTCCCCAGAGCAAGGGGGACACGAACCGCAGGGCTAGTGGGGAGGGGGCGGCCAGGGATGGGCCTGCTGACCCTTCTGGAAGAGATGGAACAAGGTTCGTGTCTCCTCGGGGTCCCGCAAGCACTCCCTGCCCTGAAGACACAAAAAGCCGCCAGGGAAGGGCCGGAGGACACGCTCCTCCTATGAACTCCCTCCGGGGCACCTGCCGCAGGTGCCGGCGCGCAGCAGGCAGAGAGCAAGAGAAGCAAATATGTGACCTACGGCAACACAACGTGCTCCCCTCGCCGTCTAAGAGCCCCCATCATTCCGCTCGCCTCTCCTTTTCCAGACGTCCTGCAGCAGAAGGCACGGAGCGGGCGCCCGGCGGGCAGACCACAGCCCGAGGGGAGCACTGCGAGCCGCACCTCACGGACTCGGAGCCACGTGCACCTGCCCCGACTGGAAAGATCCCCGTGGTCAAGGGTCCTCCGATTGCAGGAAACAGTGGCCTCAGACGTTCAGAACGTGTCCTGTCCTGTGCAGATGCCTGCGGCTCCCGGGGCCCTTGTGGGTCCAGAAAGGGGGCACTGGGGGCCTCAAGTCTGTTTTGCAGACGGCAGAGGCATCGCGCAGAAGGGGGGTGTGAATCCGAGAGGACGCCAGGCCGGCAGCACGGCGGCAGCCACACCTGGAGGTCTGCGACTGTGGGATTTCAAGGGAAAAGCAAACACACCATGAAACGGTCCCTTAGCTGGGATCCGATCCCTCATCTGCCCTCCGGAACACGCATTTCTGGTTTTTCCCCTACCCAGGTAAGTGTTTATATTTATAAAAGTAACTGATATTTCCTCGTCCGTCGCAGTTCGGGTACGCATTCCAGAATTTGCTCCAAGTGATATTCCAGCACCGTGGAGAGAAATGGATTGTAATACGTTGCAAAGAATTAGGTCCCCAGTTTAAAAAGCAATTATCCTCATTGACATCTTATTCGGCAGGAGCCCGGGGAGGTGGGGTCCTGGGGGCTGTGGGGCGAGAGCTCAGGGAATGTCAGGCCAGAGAGGGGAGAGGAAGACCCCTTTGGCTGGAGGCAGCTGGGACTTACACCTGGAGCTCAGGCCCCGCTGGGGACAGCCGGCCATGACCTCAGACCCACTCTGGGGGCGCCTGCCTATAGAACGCACCTGTGCCAATTCTGACAGCTCTGGGGATTCTTTTTTTTTTTTTTAAGATTTTATTTATTTATTCATGAAAGACAGAGAGAGAGAGAGAGAGAGAGAGAGAGACAGGCAGAGGGAGAAGCAGGCTCCATGCAGGGAGCCTGACATGGGACTCGAACCCAGGTCTCCAGGATCAGGCCCTGGGTTCAAGGCGGCACTAAACCGCTGAGCCAGCCGGGCTGCCCTCTGAGGTCTCTTTTAAGAGAAAAGTTTGCGTTACTATGTGGAAAATCTCCAAATGTGCAAATATACAAACTATTACAATTCCTTTCAGCTCACCATGTGGACCAAACTGAACCCATCTGCACAACAAACCTCTTGGGGCCTCCAGTTTGCAAACTCTGTATTAGATCAATTTCCAACTGTAAAAACAAAACAAAACAAAAGAAAACCAAAAAACCCTCTGTATTGGATGAATCCCCATCCATAATGCTCTTTGGTGTTTGGTGGTAGCGGCATTTTGTTCCAAGAGGCAGATGTTGATGAAGGGGGCTGACGGCCACCCTCCTATGGGGAGTCCCAGCTGGGCCGTCAGCATTAACTGTCGCAGTGTCCCTGGGATTCCAGTCACCCGTACGGCTCCTGGGTTGGCTCAGCCCTTGGCGCTGGGGGCACGAGAACCATGCTAATAAGGACCCTTTCCTTTCCCCGATGCTTTAGTTCGGCTCCTGCAGCCACGCTACCTCCGGCTCCCTGGTGGACGACAAACTTCTAATCAAGTCCGTTGCACTCCCCTGTCCTTCACCTACGAAAACTCAAAGGCCACAAGAACTCCCAGGAAAGCAAAACGGTCCAAAGTCAGAAGCCAGAACCATGGCGGCCCCGACATACAAAAACATCCCTCCTGACCTTGTTAAGCAGACGACAGGAGCCACAGACTCATCTTTTCCACTTAAACTCAGAACAGACCAACCTTCTTGAGCTAAGTTGCCATTGCCCCCCGGGCATAGCTCCAGCTCCACGGGAGGGCTCACTAGGCCTCCTGCATCCACACAGTAAGCCTGTGCCAGCCTCACAGGCCTGTGCTCCGAAGGGCCCACAGTGCTTACCGCTCTGCCTGCACTGTCTCAAAATGCTTAATAATTGGATCTTTGAATTTGCTTTTTTTGTAAGTGAAATCAGCTCAGAGGATGGAATATGTTCACGAGCAGAGGAGATATCATATTTGCACCCCATCATGGTTCAGTACCTTAATATTATAGTTCAGTACCTTTCACAGCACTTTCCCCTTCCTGGGAGCAGGAGGGCTCACGTTTCCATGTTGCACTGGTTAAAAATTAGGCCCCAACCCCCGCCTGCAGAAACTGCCTCGTGCCATCGGGCTGCAGCAGGAGGGGGACGCTAGGGGAGGAGCTGCTGCTTCATAAACCCAGACCACAGGCTTGGGGCGCACCTGCTGCCACCTGGAGTGTCTACCCTCCCACCTGAGAAGTTAGGTCTTTCTTTTTTTTTTATTTATTTTTTATTGGTGTTCAATTTGCCAACATATAGAATAACACCCAGTGCTCATCCCATCAAATGCCCCCCTCAGTGCCCGTCATCCAGTCACCCCCACCCCCTGCCCACCTCCCTTTCTACCACCCCTTGTTCGTTTCCCAGAGTCAGGAGTCTCTCATGTGCTGTCTCCCTTTCTGATATTTCCCACTCATTTTCTCTCCTTTCCCCTTTATTCCCTTTCACTATTTTTTACATTCATTTGGGGAAGTTAGGTCTTTCTAACGGCAGTTCTAGACCCAGGCCCCCTCAAGCTGTCTTGGTCTAAGCTCAGAAGGTCCCGGCAAGCCTGGGCAGTGGGCCTCCATCCCCACCTTCTTGCTCACCCTGATCAGCAGAATGTAACACAGAGAGAATGAGGGGGAGGGGGCCCCCAGAAGGTCTCAGGAAGAGCAGGAGCTTTGCCTTCGGATTCAGCAGGTATCTGAAGGTGCTGCTCTTCAGAACCCAAGTCCCAAGCCAGCTCAGGTGGACACCTTTCAGAATGAATCACAGCAAACCTTTGTTCTGCGTGAGACTCCCAGGGGCCTCTTACGGCCCCCTCCTGTGGACTCTCGTGCAGGTAACTCTTACCTCCTCCAGTGCCCCCCCCCCCTCGGTGTCCCCTGCATTGAGCACGGCCTGACTCAGCTCTTTCCTTTGTGAATCCCCTGAGCTCTGCCTCCGGAGTCCAACATAAGCACACGCCCATCCTGGGCTGTCTCGACCGACTTTCACCATCCTGGGTGAGAGGGACACACCATTGGTGAAGAGCCCAACTCAACTACTGTGCTAATTAATCACTTTTTAAAAGAAATTTTATCATCGAAGTGTAGTTGACAAACAATATTAGATCAGTTTCGGATGCACAGTGCAGTGATTGGACAGTTCTCTGCATGACTCAGTGCTCGCCACAAGGGTACAGTCACCTGTCACCACCCAGTGCTTTGTGTTGTGATTATTGTGGGGTTCTTTTTAAGTTTTAAATTTTTATTTCCTCCTGGTTTTAGGAAGCAGGAAGAATGCCTAAAATCTTTAAAACACAGTCGTTTGATCTTTTTTTTTTTTTTTTCCATCATGACAAGTGCCCTCCTTAATCTCCATCCCCTATTTCCCCCATCCCCCCACCCGCCTCCCGTCTGGTAACCATCAGGGTATTCTTTAGAGTTAAGAGTCTGTTTCTTGGTTTCTCTCTCTCTTTCTTTGTTTCCCTTTGTTCATTTGTTTTGTTTTGTAAATTTCACATATGACTGAAACCATATGGTGCTTATCTTTCTCTGACTCATTTTCTCTGACGCATTATACCCTATAGCTCCATCCCTATTACTGCAAATGGGGAGATTTCATTGTCTTTTATGGCTGAGCAATATTCCATTGTACATATACACCACCTCTTCTTTATCTGTTCATCTGTTGATGGACACTTGCACTATTTCCAATTTTTGGCCATTGTAGATAAACATTGGAATGTACGTACCTCTTTGAATTAAATACCCAGTGGTGTGATTACTGGGTTGTAGATTAGCCCTATTTTTAGCTTTTTCAGGAAATTCCATCGTGTTTCCCAGGGTGGCTGCACCAGTTTGCATTTCAACCAACAGAGTTGAATGAGGATTCCCCTTTCTCCACATCCTCGCCAACATCTGTCATTTCTTGTGTTGTTGATGTTAACCATTCTGACAGGTGTGAGGTGAGAGCTCGTTGCAATATTGATTTGTATTGCACTTATGATTAGTAATGCTGAGCATCTTCCCATGTGTCTGTTGGCCATTTGTATGTCTTCCATGGAAAAAAATGTCTGTTCATGTCTTCTGCCCATTTTTATTTTTTTTTTCTTCTGCCCATTTTTAACTGGATTATTTATTTTTGGAGTGTTGAGTTGTATAAGTCCTTTATGTATTTTGGATACTAACCCTTTATCAGATATGTCATTTGCAAATATCCTCTCCCATTCCATTGACTGCTTTTAGTTTTATTGACTGTTTCCTTCACTGTACAGGCACTTTTTATTTTGATGTGGTCCCAATAGTTCATTTTTGCTTTTGTTTCCCTTGCCTCAGGAGACATATCTAGAAAAATGTTGCTATGACCAATGTCAGAGAAATTACTGCCGGTGCTCTCTTCTAGGATTTTTATGATTTTAGGTCGCACATTTAGGCCTTTAATCCATTTTATTTTTATGTATGCTGTAGGAAAGTGACCCAGTTTCATTCCTCTGCATGCTGCTCTTCGTTTTCCTAATAGCATTTGCTGAAAGAAACTGTCTTTTTCTCACTGGATATTCATTCTACTTTTTCAAAGACTAGTTGACCATGTAATTATGGATTTTCTGTTCTATCCTGTTGATTTGTGTGTCCATTTTTATGCCAGTACCATACTGTTTTAAAAACTACCACTTTGTCATATAGCTTAAAATCTGGAATTTGATGCTTCTAGTTTTGTTTTTCTTTAAAAAAAATTAAGATTTTATTTATTTATTCATGAGACACACAGAGAGAGAAGCAGAGACATAGGTAGAGGGAGAAGCGGGCTTCCTGCGTGGGCTTCTGCCTGGGCCAAACCACTGAGCCATCCAGGGATCCCCTAGTTTTGTTTTTCCCTTCCCAAGATTACTTTGGATATTTAAGATCTTTCATGATTCCATACAAATTTTAGAGTTGTTTGTTCTAGTTCTGTGAAAAATGCTCTTGGTATTTTGACAGGGATTGCATTAAAGCTGTAGATTTCTTTGGATACTATACACCTTTAAGAGTATTTATTCTTCCAACCCATGATCATATAGACTGTCTTTTCATTTCTCTGCATCATCTTGAATTTCTTTCATCAGTGTTTTATCATTTCCAGAGTACAGGGTCTTTCATGTCTTTGGTTAAGTTTATTCCTAGATATTTAACCGTTTGGTACAATTGTAAGTGGGATTATTTTCTTAATTTCAGTCCCTGCTGCTTCATTATTAGTGTATAGGAATGCAACAGATTTCCCTACATTGATTTTGTATCTTGCAACTTTCATGTATCAGTCCTAACCTTTTTTGGTGGAGACTTTAGTGTTTACTATATATAGTGTCTATCATGTCATCTGCAAATAGTGAGAATTTTACTTCTTTCTTACCAGCATAGATGTCTGTTATTTTTCTATGTTGTCTAATTGCTATAGCTAGGATTTCTAGTACTATATTGAATAAAAGTGGTGAGAATGGACATCTTTGTCTTGTTCCTCCCTTAGGGGAAAAACTCTCAGTATTTCACTATTGAGTGTGATGCTGACTGTGGGTTTGCTGTAGGGGGACTCTATTATGTTGAGGTATGTTCCCTCTAGACCTACTATGCAAAAAGTTTTTATCATGTTTGGGTGTTGCATTTTGTCAGTTTTTTTGCATCTATTGAGATGATCATACAGTTCTTATCCTTTCTCTTACTGATATGTTGTATCATATTGGTTGTTTTGCAAATACTGAATCACGCTTGCATCCTGAGAATAAATTCCATTTGATCGTGGTGAATGATTTTTTTAATATGTTGGATTTGGTTTGCTAGTATTTTGTTAAAGATTTTGCATCTATATGGGTGAGAGCTATTGGCCTGTAGTTCCGTATTTTGGGTGATCTCTATCTGGTTTTTGTATCAGGCTGATACTGGCCTCATAGAATGAATTTGAAAGTTTTCCTTCCTCTTTATTTTTTGGAATACTTTGAGAAGAACAGATGTTAACTCTTCTTTATATGTTTGGTAGAATTCCTCTGAGAAGCCATCTGGTGCTGGACTTTTGTTTTTGGAATTTTTTAAGTTACTGATTCAATTTCACTGCTGATAATTGGTCTATTCAACTTCTCTATTTCTTCCTGCTGCAGTTTTGCTAGGTTATATGTTTCTAGAATTTACCCATTTCTTCCAGGTTGTCTACTTTGTTGGCATATAGATTTTTATAACATTTTATTACAATCATATTTCTGTGGTGTCAGTTGTTATTTCTCCCCTTTCATTAGTGATATTGTTTATTTGGGCTATTATCTATCTATCTATCTATCTATCTATCTATCTATCTATCTATCTCCATCTCTCTCTATGAGTCAGTCTAGAGGTTTATCAATTTTGTTGATCTCTTTAAAGAACCAGCTCCCGGTTTCATTGATCTCCTCTATTGTTTTTTTTTTTTTTTTTTTTAGTTTCTGTTTCTTCTTATGCTGGATTTAGACTTCACTTGTTCTTTTTCTAGCTCCTTTAGTGTCCTTTAGTGTAAAGTTGAGTTGCTTTTTGAGATTTTTCTTGCTTCTTGAGGCAGGTATGTATTCCTATAAAATTCCCTCCTAGAATGTCTTTTGCTGCATTCCAGAGGTTTTGAACCCTTGTGTTTTCATTTTCATTTGTTTCCATGTAATTTTGATTTTGTCTTTGATTTCATGGTTGACCCATTCATTGCTTAGTAACATGTTATTTACCCTCCATGTATTTGTGATCTTCCCAGCATTTTTTCTTATGTTTGACTCGAGTTTCATAGCATTGTGGTCAGAGAAGATGCATGACATGACTCCAGTCTTTTTGAATTTGCTAAGACTTGTTTTGTGGCCTAATATGTGATTCTGAAGAATGTTCCATGTGTCCTTGAAAAGAATATGTATTTTATCCATTAGGATGGAATGTTCTGAATATGTCTGCACCATATAATGTTATTACAATATCATTAACTACATTTTCTGTCCTATACTTTTCATCTTTGTAACTTATTTAATTTTAACTGGAAGTTTGTAATCTTAATCCCCGTCACCTATTTTCCCCACCTTGCCAGTCTCCTCCCTTCTGACAAGCACCAGTTTGTTCTCTGTATTTATTAATCTGTTTCTGGCTCTTGTTGGTTGGTTTGTTAATTTTTAAAAATTAAATGGAAGATGAGGAAAAGTGAAAAAGACAAAAGTCCTAGAAATGACTCCTGGTCCCACAGGGATAGCCATTTAAGGCAGGAGTATTTATACTATTATACTATAGTATACTACAGTATACTATACTATTTATCCTACAGTATGTGAAGTTTGAGAATCCCTGAATGTGTTTGTATAATTTTCTTAGAATCTAATATTTACTGAAGACCAGGAATGCTCCCGGCACTGGGCTGTGCATTTTCCAGAAAATGAGAGGTGAGTCTGAATAAGCCCCCACTGTCTTGGCCAGAAAGGGAAAGCTGGGGATAGGAAGCTATAAGAGTTCAGAGCATGTGATCTTCAGGAAGATCTTAGCTTCTCAGGATTTTTCGGGAAGACACTTAATCTATTACCCTGTGGTTGTGGGGAAGTTAGATTACCTGTCTTGGGCTGTTTCCTCATCCTTAAAACAGGGATGTTAACATACCTCACAAGAACTGCTGTGGAAATTCAAGGAGATAATATGTGCAAAGCCCCCAGCTCAATGTTGGGGCCACCACAGCCCCCTTGCCATCACCACAACTGGCTTTCTCCTGGGTAATCAATTCTCACTGCCCGTGTTATCCACGTCTCTGAGCTATGCAATTTCCAGCAGTCTCAGGCATGACCCTCCAGCCCAGAGATAAGATGTCACTGAAATGGCCTCTGCTACTTAGATCCTTAGTTTTTATATACATTACCCACTTGCCAACATTAACGATTCTTATCCAAATCCCTCCTTCACCCAACAGCAGTCTGGGGCTCTGTAGAGCTCTGTTCTCCCCTGACCTGGCTGTGTGTCCAGTCTGCTCATGACATTACGTGCCCTCAACCCTAAGTACAGGACTTGGCCTTCTGGGATCTGAGGGAGATCCTGGCTCAAGCTTTTGTGGGTCCCCCAGTAAACTGTGGGGAAGTCTTTGTGCCTGCTCATGGAGAACTGGGTGAGGAATAAAATTGTCAAATCAGAACTAGCCTTATTTCAGTCCAGAGTTTAAATTCCATTTAAGCAGAGCTGCTTCCCCACAACCAGGTGCAGAGTCTCTCCCTCTGTTTAAGACCCTACAATTTCCCAATTGCTCCCCAGACTCCCAACATCAGCATCACCTGGAGATTTGTTGGAAATACAAATTCTAGGACCCCACCTCACACTAACTGAATCAGAAGCCCCCAGTTTGTTTGAACACATCCTCTCAGTAATACTGATGTCGAAGACTCAAATTGTGGTTCTTCTCACCTAGAAATATTCTAGTCTTCCTCCAGGGTTCAGCTCAACCGTTAACCCCATTTGAAGCTTTCTAGATCTCCCCATCTCTCTCCACACTCAAGGAAATTAACCTTTTCTTGGTCAGGGCTCCATAACCTTTTAATATCTAATTTATGGTTCTTCTCACAGACTGGTGATGTCTGACTTTAGGCATCCCACCCAAAATACACAGCACCATGCTCCTGGTGCTGGAGATGAGGCATGAAGGAGACAGGTGGGCCCCACCTCTGTGATGCTCACCGCCCTTGGGTCCTCACACTTGGGCTCCCACTGAGAGCCAGGAACATTCCAGAAAGTAAATCACTCCTCAAAGCAAGCTACACAGGAGCAAATCTTTGCAAACCCATTCTGTAGGCGAAAAATCAGAAACTAGCAGAGGTCCAACCCCAGGATTAGCCAATAGTAAGTAGTGGAACCAAGACCTATTTGGCCTGACCTTCTCCTGCGGGTTCTTCTAGGACAAGAACTCGATCTCCTCAATCTCCCTGCAGTATTCCTAATGCCACCACAACAGCAAGAGAAAGCACATGTCCTAAGAGGATCATATTATTCTCCATGATAGATCTATAGACAATCCACAAAATACATCACTGACAGTAATCCTTCCCGCCACCGGCCATTGAGCATAGCTAGAGGCTCCAGCCTCACCACTATGCCTTCTTCCTCTCGGCATTGCCGGCACTCTCCCCATCTCAGCGTTGTCTTTGCACCCATATGCACTGCTCAAGCATGCTTGCAGGGGCGCACACACTATGGGACACCCTCAGATCCCAGGTCCTGTTCCGTCCTCTGCAGGAGGACAATCTTCCAGCCCTTCCATACAGAGCTCACCCTTTCCTTTCAATGGAGAATTAAGGGTCTTTGTCTTATCTCTCCAACAAAAGTTGGGCTTTCTAAAACTAGGCCTCCTGTAGTCCCCACTTTCCTACTTTGTTGGTGCGGGCCGGGGTTTTGGCTACATGCGAGCCTTAATTACATAATGCAACATTTTGTGGGATCCTGCAATGTAACATTACTGATCATGAGTCTATCCACTTCATTCATTCATTCATTCATTCATCAATAGCCATTGAGTATTTTCTGTATTACAGGTTTGTGATAGGATAGTTCAGACTTCTCACTGTGTAACGTCTTCTATTTGTAATAAATGAAATTAATCAGTATGTCAAATCAAACAGATTTCTGTTATTTTTACTATAAAATCTTCTTGGATCAGGTCTTTATTTGATTATTTCAATAAAGAAAAAAAAGATAATTTGAGAATGGGTAAAATCAATTTTAAATCCAAGCAGTAAAGTTAACATTTCAAATAAGCACATGAAATCTGTACAGGGTTAAGCAGGGTAGGTGGTCAATGAGGAGTGTCCCCATGCAAACACCCCAAGTCTAAATCTTGTCTCCAGTTCTGTGGGGTCAACTGATGTCTACTTCTCTACCCTTCTGTATACTTGAGTATTTTGCCTTTTAACATGTCTTGCAATGGGCTTACAAGACCCTTCTGAATTTACTTAACATCTAATCTTAATTTAATAAGTGTTCTGCCCCTGTGCTTGCATAAGAGCCCTCCGAAGACCAATTAGGACTTGGCTGCCTACATTCTCAAATTTACCTTCTATTACCCGTTCTGGTATCTGAGCTCACAATCACCCCTAGGCTCTTTTCTGCATCTGTGTTCAGTGTCGCCCCATCACCTTGTTTGTGGAGCATCTGACACTGCTAAAGAGTGAAGAGCTTGAGGCTAATGCTCCTCTCATTCCACCCCTGAATTTCCGACTACATTGGCTCCTCTTCTTGGGTCCTGCATGCTTCCCTGGGTATCGTGGGGATTCTGTGTGCCATGGTATGTAAGGAGACAGCATCATCATACCTGGCCACCGGCTTCCCCTGGACAAATCTACGCTCTGCAAAGCGAGTGGAGGCACCTGCCACACTTGCCACCCCCTTGCAGAGATTCTCACACAGTGACATTCACGGTTCACTCTGCATCTGGTGGGAAATGCCATCCCCCCACCTGCAGGCTTCAGGGCAAAAAGTGGTACCTCCCAGAGGAGAAGCGTCCCCAGCACACACACAGAACGCCCGCATGCTCTGTTCTCTTCTCTATTCAAAATGCTTCCTTGTAGGAGCTGCAGAAGAAAGAGCTCCTTCCCACCCCTCAAATCCACCACTCTGCTCTTGTGCAAAAGTGTCCAGCACTTTTAACCTGCATTGTGCTCATGGACTGGGGGCTACACATGCACCTTTGTTCTCATATAATTCGTCCTATACACCTCACCTCAGTTCAGAGAGGATTTGACACAGCTCTCAACGATGTCTATGTTAATCAAGAAATACAGGCTAAAAATTAGGCACAAAAAATGACTGGTGAGAGTATGACAGTAGACTGAGCAAAGTGCCTGACTGAGGCGGCCACTAGGAGTGGCCACAAACGCTGGATGCTCATCTCCCAGCAAACACCCGGAGCTCCTCTGGTACAAGGAGGGACACCGTGATAGGCTTCCCAGGATCTATCAGATGAAAACCCTGACTGATGCTGACATTTCTAGAGAATTTCTTCTGTGGGCTCTCCAGAGAGGATGTTGTGCAAAATAATTCATACCTCCTGCTTCTCCTCTGGATTCACTACATATTTATTGATTACAGTCTCTCACTCTCTGATCTAAAAATAGGAAAATGAGAATAAAGAAGGGAGTGGATTTTTTCCTCTGTTCTCTGCATAATTCCCTATATCTCTTTTTAGAAAATTACCGGTTTTAACCTGGAAGTATATATTTTTTTTCAAACTGTACTTCCTGGATCACATCTTTTCAGCTTACGTCCATGTTCAAAGTCTAGATGACAAATGCATTTGGCTTCTGATGAGGTTTTCAGGATTTATGTTATATAAGTAAGATATCATCTTAGTTTTAATGCATGTGAGCATTTTTCTCAGACTAGACTGTCAAGAAAAGAAAAAAGAATGCAACCAAAGGGATAAATTGGCAATCTAAGAAGCTCAATATTAAATTTGGATCCTTACCTATTTGGATCCTTACCTATTTGGATCTCTGAGTGGAGTCTTTCAGAATTCTGTATTTCCAAAGCATCAGTGTTGTTCCTTGTCTTGAATCCCTCCCTCCCTTCCTTTGGGGTAACTCCACCCAAGCACTGCAGAGCATCTGTACGATGAAGATTGCAGAAAGCAGATAATAAATAATTGAAGGAAATCACTAGTAAAGGGTTAATACATATCCCTTAGAACCATTTCCTTTTATTTGGGGCTGCTTAAATCCACTAATTTTTTTATCCCCCCAAAGTTCAGTCCACCCAGTATGTCTACTAACAGAATAAACCTGAAAAAGTAGTATAAATCACCTTAATTCTCAATCTGTTTACCCATTCCAAAAAAAAGAAAAAAAAGAAAGAAAGAAAGAAAGAAAGAAAGAAAGAAAGAAAGAAAGAAGAAAGAAAGAAAGAAAGAAAGAAAGAAAGAAAGAAAGAAAGAAAGAAAGAAAGAAAAGACTAAGACTAATCTTTTCTAAAGTTGTGTCCAAATACTGGCCTCCTTGAGAAGAGCCACAGCCCAGTGAGCACTGCAGGCCACAGACCACCCAAGTCCCCCAGAGCGCCCTTCATACATTCAGACCTGCAATCCTTGTGGTTTAGGAGAAAATATTTTGTTGAACAGGTGATTAAGTATTTCCAAGTGAAACACTTTTTGAAAACATAATGATGAGGTTTTCAGTTTGGGGAATAAAATGCCATTCCAGGATTCAGTGATCCAGCAGTGACACCCAGTGGTCAGAGGCACTCGCAGGCTCTTTTCCCCAGAATTAGGGGAGGGAAACGTGAAAAGCCTTTGAGGATCCGGTGTTCAGAAGGAATCCACGGAAGAGAAGGTAACAAACACAGGATGGGCGACATTTGTGGAGATGTGGGTAAGACGGGATCCAGATCCAGGACTACCCAGTGTCAACCACCACGCCAGCACGATCCAGAGAACAGCGGCCCACAAGAACGATGCTTGTGAACCAGTGTAGGTGGGACGATGACGGGCCATTAATGCTGGACCAAACCAGAGGTCACCCAGGCAAAGACAGGCAAATACGGTGGGACGAATATGGCCTCTGATTGCAGAAGCAGCTCTGGGTCCCCGACTCTGGTCAGGGGGACTGCCCTTCTTCAGGAGAACAGCTTACCATCAACCAGCGGCAGCCTCTGGGGATTTGCAGAGCTCCATATTCACACCTCCATTCTCCATCAGATTAGGACAAACCATTCCTGGCACTAGATTTTATCTCCAGCTTGCTACGATTTATGGCACCGTGCTAATTCTCAGGGTCAAGTGTTTCGATATTAGTCAAAATCCTATAAAGATCAGAAGCATAGTCTTTTTGCATCTTCCCACACACTTCTTTACATTCCCTCAAACTCAACGTCATGGAGAAAAATGGTGGGCCTAGGTCATCCACGGTTGTGTCCAAGCTGCGGAGCCACTGGCTGAAGATGGTTCACTTTGCAATTAGTAGAAGGCAAGACTCTGCAATGGAAAAACCATCAAACTCAGACCCAGAAAACGTGGGGGTGGATATGTGTTCTATTGCCCATTAATTATGTAAGATTGGCCAACTTCCTTAGACATTCTGAAACCCAATCTCCTAAATTGATAGCAAAAGAAAAATTTTAATTAATTAATTGCAATACTTACCCCGTACATGGTGCTAAAACTGATGACATGAGCATGTTTAGAGTGTCCATCGCTTAATACAGAATTTCTTTTATTCTGACATCTTAGCAAACTTTTCAAACACCGAGAAAAGCTGGAAGCATGTCACACTGAACACCCATATGCCCACCATCCAGATTCTACAATTAACGTTTTACTGTACTTGCTTTATGACTTGCCTCTCCATCTTTTGTGTCTCTACATATTCATCAGTCCACCTCATCATTTTTTGGTGCATTTAAGAGCAGCAGCCACCTGTTCGTTTCCACACGCGTCGTTAGCTAGAATGCACTACTTGTTTGGGATCCTATGTTGTTCATTGGAAGAAAGGTTCACATACAACGAAATGCACAAACCCTAAAATGCTCACACCCTGAACCCAAGATTCCAGTCTTAATAGAGAACATTATCATCACCCCCCAAATCCCTCATGATGCATTCCAGCAAGTTCCTGACCCACCCCCAAGATACAACCACCCTTCTGATTATGTTTTTGTCATGTGGTCTTGCTCCCCTCTACTACTGACCCAAAAGAACCCAGAATCTATGTCGCATGACTAGTGCTCTTGCCTTGAGTAGAGTTAACCTACTAACTAGCAGTTATATGCACTCTCCATTATTGTTGGCGTCCTGGTTTCTAAGAAGAGGGTCATCAAGGAGGAGACAAGCACACCCGCCCCTGTCCAGACTGCACTGAGCTTCCTACAGCGGCCGTGAGAAGTGCCACCACCAGATGGCAGCAGGCCCCCGTCGTGCTTCTCAGACCAGGCCGTGGATTTGCAAAGTTCACCTTTCCTTGGGAATAAGATGCTAACAAGTGAAGGGCCCCTATATTTAGGGCCAGAATTTGTAAGCAGGTCAACAAGCTGGAAGCAAGAAATTTGCAGGCAGAAAGAGTTAGGAGTTCCCAGAAAAAGAAAGACAGACAGAGCTTTCTGGACATAAGAAAGGTCATGTTAGGCCTCAGGGGTCTTATAAAGATTACGGGAATGAACAGTTGTACGAGGTCAGGCCACAGGGGTCAGAGCTCAGGTACACTCGTGAGTTACCTTCGCAGGATCTAAACCCCTCTGAGCACCCAGACGCTCGACTCCCCAGAGCCCGAGAACTGATGATGCCCACCCCTGCCGGCCTCCGACTGGGCCTGGGACTCAGTCACCTTGAGATGACCTTTGCCCCAGTTCCATGCTGCATCCCCCTGAGCGAGCCCCCGCGTAACTGTGCATGTTCCCTTAGCTCCTTGGTAACTGTGGGTGCATCCTTAAAGCTTCCCCAACCTTGTTGTTTCAGGAGACAACTCTGTGGGAAACTTCCCCGATGTTTTCCTTACTTATTGTAAAGAAAATCCTACCTTTTCCTATTCTTTGGCTTGGTTGTGTCTTTTGGATCGACACCCACCAAAAGGGAACCCAATTTCAGTAACAAGCCCACAAAGGAGACTGATGAAAAAAAGATGTATGGTTGAGACACAGACACTACAGAGCCGTGAAGGTTGGCTTGGGTTAAGACCTTCCGATGACCGGAGGTACTCCACGGTGCAAGGAGCATCTTTTTTATTTTTATCTCCTGTATCCCCTTCAGGAGATTTTTGAAGCAAAGACACCACCACCAGGGAGATACCGAGGAGGCAAGTCCGTTTGCCTGACTTCGGCTAGAACAGATCGGCGCTTTGCCAGAGCATGGGGCTTGGGCCGAGAGCCAGGAGTAAAAAGAAATGATTTTAAGAGACGCTTCAATGTCCATTAAGAACAATAACGCACAGTGATGCACCCGATTCTCGGAAACCAGGCAACGGGCCGCATGGACCCTGGCGCACAAACCACAGTTCGCACCCACAGCCCAGGGGAAATGAAACACAGGATTCTTCTAGCTCTGGAGGGGGTGCTCCCCGGGGTTAAGGCGTGTCCCGCCTCCTCCCACCCTCCTGCGCTTCTCCCACCGCACCAAGCCCACCCGACGGGCCCCCACGCCTCATGCCCTACGAAGACTTCCTCACGTGGGAATGCCCGGAGCTTTGCCCCCGGGTGGCCCCCCCAACCGTGTGACCAGAGGCCCACCCTGGTGCTGTCTCTCGGGGGCTCCTCGGCCGCTCTGCTCCCCCTTGCAGACCTGCGATGCACAGGGACAAAGTCCTGCGCCCCCTCCCCGTCCAGCACAGTCCACGCCGCCGCCAGCTGCAGGTCAGATCAGAGAGCTTTCGGGTCCTCAGGCAGGTCCACAGACGGCTCGTATGAATGCTGAGAACGGTGGATGTGTGGTCACAGCGGTGATACGCATTTTTCTGATCAAATACATGTATTTAAGCAAAAAAAAAAAAACAAAAAAAAAAACATGAAGTCTTAAAGGTGATCAGTAAAAATTAGCATAAGGGATACTCGACTGGAAGAAAGATGTAGAAGATGGACGAACAGAAAGTCAGAGGAATAATGAATTAAATGAGCTCGCCAATCAGTTTTTGAAAACACAGGGCCAATGTATAAAGAAATAAACAGGTAGGACACCTGGGGGGCTCAGCAGTTGAGCTCCTGCTTCGGCCCAGGGCATGACCCTGGGGTCCTGGGATCGAGTCCCACGTTGGGCCCCCTGCATGGAGCCTGCTTCCCCCTCTGCCTGTGTCTCTGCCTCTCTCTCATGTCTCTCATGAATAAATAAATAAAATCTTAAAAAAGAAGAAGAAAGAGAAAGAAGAAAGAAAGAAGAAAGAAAGAAAGAAAGAAAGAAAGAAAGGAAGGAAGGAAGGAAGGAAGGAAGAAGAAGAAAGAAAGAAAGAAAGAAAGAAAGAAAGAAAGAAAGAAAGAAAAGAAAGAAAGAAGAAAGAAAGAAAGAAAGAAAGAGAAAGAAAGAAAGAAAGAAAGAAAGAAAGAAAGAAAGAAAGAAAAGAAAAGAAAAAAGAAAGAAGAAAGAAAGAAAGAAAGAAAGAAAGAAAGAAAGAAAGAAAGAAAGAAGAAAGAAAGAAAAGAGGCAATTGTAATCACGTCTATAATTCTCAGCCAGGACTCTTCTCGCCAGTGTAAAGTCTGAATCAGTTCTGTTACTACACTTCTCATTTTTCACCACCTCAAATATATGCACATTTTTGATATTTTCTCTACTTCCAAAGGCCATCATAGGATGAACATGACCTATCGGCAGGGTCTTCTCTGTTGCAGTCGGGTCCGTGAGAACTGAAATCTGTTCAACACACCTTATTCGCCCAACCCTCCGCCACCGTGTCCGGGTGATAGATGTCACCTGTCACCTGTCACCTGTCACCTGCAAGGTGCACCTTGCGCTGATGCATAGACGTCCTAACTGTTTGCCACGGGGACTGAGCTCACCTTACACGCTCGCCTGGTCCCCAGGACGGATTCTGTGGGCTGACCAGAGGCACAGAGTCAAGACCCCCGTGGTTAGCCCATGGCAGGACCTGCCGCCCTCGCGCGGACGAGGAGAAGCGAGGGCCGGACCCGTCGGCCCGCATCCAACACTCGTTCACTGAGACCACGCACAGACGGTCCAAGGGCGGCCCTCGTGCCTCAGAGTTAGATCCGAAACCTGCGTCCGCCCCTTACTCGGCCACTGGAAATTTTTTTTTTTTTAAGATTTTATGTATTTGTTCATGAGAGACCCAGAGAGAGGGACAGAGGCACAGGCAGAGGGAGAAGCAGGCTCCATCCGGGAGCCCGACGCAGGACTCCATCCCAGGACCCCGGGGTCATGCCCCAGGCCCAAGGCAGGCGCTCCGCCGCCGAGCCCCCGGGTCCCCCGGCCACTGTAACTACTGGGGGAGATTTCTCTCTCGGCGGCAGCACGCGGCGCTGCCCAGGACCTGGGAAAGTCGCTGGATTCACCGTTCTCTCCGGGGAGGAGGACTCAACGGGTGCCCAGTGCTCGGGACACACATGGTGTCATCTAGTCTGATGTTGTGTCACAGCCCCAGGAGGGGAGGGAGCCGGCTCCCTCTGTGCACTCGAGGAAACTGAGCTGCAGAAGGTTCCAGAACGCCCCCCTCAGCAGCTTCTCCTCCCCGTGCCCCCCACACAGCTGGAGGCCACGCGGGCAGTGCTCCTCGGGCCTGCGGCCAGGAAAGCAGGCCAAGCGGCCCCAGGACTTGGCTGAGGTCCCAGGGCCCCCAGGGCCGCCTGGTGCAGAACCGGGGTCCCAGCGTCCGGACCCGCCCTGCGTGTGCCACCAGGTGGCACCCAGCACTGCACCTTCCACGGCCTCCTCCCTCCTCCGGCCCCCCTGCAGCCCCCAGGGAGCATTGCGGCCTGTGCTCTCCCCAAATCTAGAAGTGATGCTCCCCGTAAACCTCCCGCCTGGCTTCCTCCTGCGACTGCCCCGGAGCAGCGCCCCCAGGAACAGGGTCTGCCCCCGACGGCCCCTGTGTGCCCCTGCTCGTCCGCCCCCATCCCACCCCCCCACCTGCACAGCCCTGCCCCCCAGCACTGGGCCAGGCTGCGCTTCCCACCCCCAGCATCTCGGGGCCCCTGTGCCCACCGGGCCGGGAGCAGGACGCTGTGTGGCTTCAGGACCCGGCGGTGAGGACTGCGTGTCCTCCCCTAGTCTGGACACGGCCCGGGCCCGGAGGCCAGTCCCCTGGCACCAGGAGGGTGGCTCCTTCGTCCCGCACTCCTCCCTCCTTAGCCGTCCGCCTCCAACCACCCCCTTGACAGAAACCCCACAAAACGAACCAGGGGCGGTGGAAGGGGAGGAGGGCGGGGGGGGGGGTGACTGGGTGACAGGCATTGAGGGGGCACTTGACGGGATGAGCACTGGGTGTTATTCTGTATGTTGGCAAATTGAACACCAATAAAAAATAAATTTATAAAAAAAATAAATCTAAAATAAAATAAATAAAATAAATTTAAAAAAAAGAAACCCCACAGCCATTGGTCTCCCAAGGGTCTCGAGGGAACCCCGAGCGTCGCCCAGGCCTGACCTGCCCTGACCTGCCCATGACGTCGGTCCCCGGGCCCGTCCCCTGCCTCTTCCGGCCTCGTTTGCTCCCTTCTTGTCTTCATCCCTCCTCCACCAGTTAGAGCTTTGATCTCAGATAGGCAAGGTCTGGGGCCTGGGTCCTCCAGCATTTGTTTGACCTCAGGCAAGTCACGGACAGTCCCTGAGCCTCTTTCCTTACCTGCAAACAGAAAAAGTAAGTGAAGGGTTATAGGGGCCTAAGTGGGCAAAAGGGCAAAGCGCAGGCCGAGGAGAGGTGTCACGGGAGGTTCATTCCCTGACCACCTGCCCCCTTTCCACCTCTACGTCCCACAGAGATCCTGGCACAGACAGCGCTCAGCCGGTACTCGTGGACGCACACGGGCCCCGCGGTCACGCGTGGTGACGGCTCCCGGCCTGAGCAGCGCCAGCTAAAGCTGGAGAGTAGAGAGGCCCAGGGAGGAGCCTGGTGTCTTGCCAGGGAAATTCCTTGCGGGTTTCTCATCTCTGACCCTCCCTCTTCTGTACCACCCTCCCGCACCCCGACGGCGTCTGCAAACCCACTTGTCAGCAGCCAGTGGAATCCACAGATGTGAGAGGTTAATCGAGCTCTTCAAAAATAGCACAGAGCTCAGCTGTGGATGCCAGGGTTAGAGAGCCAGGCAGCATATTCTTGTCCTGCCTGCAAAAAAAAAAAAAAAAAAAAAAAAACAACTCCCCATTTTTCATGAACATTACGTCCTCGCACAAACAGTGTACAATTGGTAAGATGATCATGTTCGACCCAGAATTTGTAAGTTGTTTTCCTTTGACCCAGAGTTTATGCTCCGGTGTTTAAACCACTTAAAAGGCCTTGGAATTTTGTCCTGGCTCACAGCACATTTTTTTTTAGAATTAAAATAGCATCATAAATTCTTAGAAATCATGACTGCAGATTATTCTCAACAGCAAATTCTGGAGGAAGAAATGACTTATTCCAAGAGTCAACATTCATGTTTATCAAATTTCTGAATTGGTTTAGAAGTGCTTTGAATATAACAACAAAAAAAAAGTGTTGATTTCCAATAGATGTCAATACTTTCCACTGAAAATTGGGCCCCCTGTGAAGTCCATTTTTTTGTCACTCCACAGAAGTAAAAGCACCCTGGGGCACTAATGAAAATAATTCGTAAGGGCTTTATTGAAATATAATTCGCGTATCATAAACTTCCTCATTTGAAGTGTATAGTTCAATGGTCTTTACTTTCTTTTTTTCTTTTTTTTTTTTTTTTAATGGTCTTTACTTTCGTCACAGAATTGTGCAACCATCGACATGGTCTAATTTTAGAACATCTCCTTCACCCCAGAATGAGGCCTGATGGCATTCACTCTCTGAATGGGTTGAATTGTGTCTCCTCAAAGATGCTATGTGGAAGCCCTCACCCCCCAGTACCTTAGAATGTGACCTTCTTTGGCAAAAAGATCTTGGCAATTGCAATTAATTAAAATAAAATGAGGTCATTAGAGTGGGCTCTAATCCAGTATGACCGGTGACCTGATACAAGGGGAGAGTTTGGACACCGGCGTGCACATATACACACGGAAAATATCATCTGAAGACGAAGGCAGAGCTTGGGGTGATGCCTCCCCAGGTCAAGGAACACCAAAGATTGCCAGGAAATTACCAGAAGCTGGCGAAGAGGCACGGAATAGACTCTCAGAGCCCTCAGAAGGAACAACCACCTCAACGTCAGTATCGGACCTCTGCTCCAGAACTGGAAAAGCACATATTTCTTTTGTATAAGTCACCCATCGGCCGCCACCCCCATCTGACCCCAGCCCCCCGCAACCACTAACCTGCTTTCTGTCTATATATTTGCCTATTCTGGATATTTCCTATAAATGGAATCATGTAATATGTGGTCTTTGGGACTGGCTTCTTTTGCATATGATTCATATTATTCATAGTATAATGTTTTCAATATTCATTCAACATTCATCAAAGACGGGAGCACTTCTTTCTTTCCATTGCCAACTTAAATTCCATTATATGGATATATTCACTTTATTTATGCATTTACCAGTTGATAGATATCTAGGTTGTTTTCACACCTGGACCATTAGGAATATGCTCTGAACATTCATGTACGAGTTTTACGTGGACACATGTTTTCATTTCTCTTGAGTATACACCTAGGAGTGGAATTCCTGGGTCATATGCTCTTAATATTTTTTAATTTTTTTTTATTTTATTTATTTATGATAGTCATACAGAGAGAGAGAGAGAGAGAGAGAGAGAGGCAGAGACACAGGCAGAGGGAGAAGCAGGCTCCATGCACCGGGAGCCCGTCGTGGGACTTGATCCCGGGTCTCCAGGATCGCGCCCTGGGCCAAAGGCAGGCGCTAAACCGCTGCGCCACCCAGGGATCCCCTGCTCTTAATATTTTAAGGAACTTCCAGACTATTTCCTAAAGTGGCTGCCCCACTTTACATTCTCACCAGCAAAGCACAAAGTTCCCAATTTCTCCACATTCCATCAACACCTGCCATGTCTGTCTTATATTTTAGCCACCCTCGTGCACGTCAAGTGGTATCATTGTGTTTTTATTTGCATTTCCCATATGACTAATGTTGTTGATCGTCTTCTCATGTGCTTATTGCCCATTTGAATATCCTCTTTGGAGGAGTGTCTATTCAAATTCCCCACCTATATTTTATCTGGGTAATTTGTCGGTGTATTACTGAGTTTTAAGAACTTTTTATACATCCTGGGCATCGATACCTTACCATATATATGCTTTAAAATATTTTCTCCTAGCCCACGGGTTATCCTTTTGCTTTCTGGGCTGTGTCTTATGCAGCACAAAAATTTTTAGTTTTTATGAAATCCAATCTGTCTACTTTTTTTGTTGCTGTCGTTACTTGCACATTCTTCATGTTGTATCTAGGAAACCATTGTCTAACCAAAGGCCATGAAGATTTACTCTTGTGTTGGTTTTAGGAGTTTTATACTTCAAGGAGTTTTAAATATAAGACAGAACTTCTTTCATTTTGGCCTATAAATCACTTAGAATTAATTTTTGCATATGATGTAAATAAGGAGTTGAAACTCATTCTTTTGCATATGGACATCCTCTTGTCCCATCACTATTTTTGTTTGGAAACAACCATCCTTTAGAGAAATTCCTTCATACCATGCAAAAATTCAGTTGACCATAAATAGTTATGAATGATTTATTTGTGGACTCAGCCCTATTCAATTGGTCTATCTGCCTACACTCAGGCCAGCAACGCAGCCTTCCCATAGCTTTGTAGTAAATTATTTAATTGGGAAGTGTGAATCCTCCAGCATTATTCTTCCTTTCAAGATTGTTTTGGCTGTTTTGACTTCTCTGAATTTTGATATGAATTTTAAGATCATTTGCCGTTTTCTGCAGGAAAGCAGGTGGAATTTTGATACGGATTGCATTGAATCTATAGATCAATTTGGGAAGCGTTGTCATCTTACAAACAATTAAGTTCTGATTCATGTTTGTAGTTTTGGTGTACAGTTTTACACACTTTTGGTTAAATTTTTATGTATTTTATTTTTTGATGGCATTGTAGATGGAATATTTTCTTAATTAATTTTCAGATTGTTCATCACTACTTTATAGATATCTAATTGATTTTGACCCCAAAAATGTCTGACCACCTCGGTGGTGCAGTCAGTTAAGCATCCAGCTCTTGGTTTCCGCTCAGATTGTGATTTCAGAGTCATGAGTTCAAGCCCCATGTCAGACTCCATACTCAGTACAGACTCTGCTTAAGACTTTCTCTCCCTCTCCCTCTGCTCCACTCTCAAAATTAAAAAAAAAAAAGAAATATAACTAATTTTTATATTGATGTTGCATCCTGCCACCTTGCTTCATGTATTAGTTCTAATCATTTTATATTGGATTCCTGGGGATTTTCTAGGTACAAAATCATGTCACCTGCAAATAAAGGTAATTTTGCTTTTTTTCTTTCCAATATGAACAGTTTTTATTCCTTTTGTTTGCCTAATTGGCTTGTCTGGAACCTCCAGGACAATGTTGAATCAAAGGGGTTAAAAATGGACATCTTTCTCATTCTCAGTATTAGGGGAAATCACTAGGTTTTTCACCTTTAGGTATGAGGTGAGCTGTGAATTTGTCACAGAAGCCTTTTATCAGGTTGGGGAAGCTTACTTCATTCCTCATTTGTTGAATACTTTCAACATTGAAGAGACGATAATTTTTTGTCACATGCTTTTGCTTCATCTATCTAGGTAATCATGTGCTTTTTTTTGACACATCGATATAGTACATAGCGATGACTGATTTTTCCCCTGCTACACTTACCTGGTCTCCTGGGATGAGTCCCAGTTGGTTATGATGTATCTCCTTTTTATAAAAGATTTAGTTGTATTTTGTTGAGGATTTTGGTGTCTTTGTTTATAAAAGGTATTGATCGACAGTTTTCATGTGACGTATTTGTCTAGTATGGGCTTCACGGTTATGTTGCCCCATATGATGAATGAGAAGTAAGTTTTCTCTTCTTTTCTGTGTTTTGGGAGAGTTTTTGAAAGATTGGTATTCATTATTATCGAGGATTCGCAAATAAAACCACCTGTGCTTGTGCTTCTCTTTGTGAAAAGATTTAAATTACCAATTCAATCTATTTACTTGTTTTAAGTCTATTCAGATATTCTATTTCTTCTTCTGTCACTTTTAGTAATTGGTGTCTTGGTAAGGATTTGTCCATATGTCTGTGTTATCTAATTTGTTGGCCATTCTAGCAAAAGTTATTTGATGGTGAATTCTGTGAGTCTTACCATCTGCCAGGAACTATGCTAGATGTTGCAGATCCAAGATCTTAAAAGATAGTGTGTTTGCCTTTAAAAAATTCCTTATCTAAGGAGGGAGAAAAACACAAACAGGAAAATCCTGTGGAGTGAGAGGTTCTAGGTCAGAGTTTGAGAAAAGCTTGGAGCTTAGATGGAAACGTAATGAACACTGTCCGAATAACCAGGAAAAGAAGAGGAAGCCAGCTGGATTTTAGAGAAGAGGCATCTGCCTGAATACAAGCAGCCAGATCATTCCAGAGTGAAGACATTCCCACGCTGGCACCCTTCAAGAGCCATTCCCCAGTATGCTGCAGCAAGAAATTAATTCTGGGCAGGCTTTGCAGCACCAGCCCACCATAAATCTCATGGCACAGTGGTGCCTCCAGTGGTATCCAAATAACTGATGAAGCTTGACATCAACCTGCTTCCCCTCCTCCCCCTTTCCTTATCTTAGTAGGTCACTCCAACCAGTTATTTCAAAAGCCAGAGAAAGTAACAATTTCAGGAGCAAGGGTGCAAATGGAGGCTCATGCACCCTATGTCTAAAATATCAGCACTTACCAATTAGGCTAAATAATTATAAAACAAAATTCACTTTCTATCCTCTTACTTTTATAAAGGTAGCTTGGTAGGGACCTCAAGGGTCTTAGGGCTTATCAGGTATCCTGTCATTCCACATCAGAATGAGTCACAGGTAGGGCTGGCGGGCAGCCCTGGACACCCAGCCTTAAGCTGGGCCAACCACCTCTCTTCTTATCTCACTGCTGTTCCATCCCACACCAAGAGAGGTCTTGCGTACCACTATGTAGACATCATGGTTTGAGGAACTGCCCACAGTTCCTGAAATCAACCATTCTTTGGACAACTCTAAGGCTCATGGGCACTCACACGGATGGTATGCTCCACCCCCTGGAAGAAAGACCAGGACAGAAGGTTCAACATGCCCTGGAGTTGGACTTGTGGTTGCTTGTGAAGGCACCCAGAATGTGATCTAGAAAGGAATTTGGATTCCAAATGGGCATAGCTCCCTTGGCTCTGTGCGTTTTTACCTCTGGGTAGGCAATAGCACGAGCAGCAGAGGCAGCGCCCACAAAACAGAGGCACCTCCAATGGAGTGTAAAGGCGATACTTGGAGGCCATCTCAGGCTCTCATTTACCCTCATGCTGTCTCCAACAGAAATCAAGTCTGTCCATTCCACCTCATCTTTCCTATTTATCCCAATGCCACCTCTTAGCCATCTGACACTTCATGTGACTGGAACCTGCAAAGACACACGGCATCGCTTCACAGAAGAATAGCACCTCTGTGAATGCGCTGCATTGAGATGTCTCACGTGCTTTCCATTCTGCAAGGTTATTAATCCTTTAAAGCCTTAGCCCGTGGACTTTATCACATACTTAGGGGCAAAATCAATCATATAAATGAGGCATCTGGGGATCCCTGGGTGGCTCAGCAGTTTAGCAGCACCTTCAGCCCGGGGCCTGATCCTGGAGACCAGGGTCGAGTCCCACGTCGGGCTCCCTGCATGGAGCCTGCTTCTCCCTCTGCCTGTGTCTCTGCCTCTCTCTCTCTGCGTCTCTCGTGAATAAATAAATAAAATCTTTAAAAATAAATAAATAAATGAGGCATCCAGGACTTCAATAAAATGAAGAGGTTCATTACAAAAATCCTATGAAAATCAATTTTGTCCGTTAAATATCTGAAGCCTCCAGTAGCTCACATCCTTTAGTGTAGCTACTATCAAAACAAAACAAAACACAACACAACAAGACAAAATAACAAACGTTTTCAAAGATGTGGAGAAATCAGAAGGTTTGTGCACATGCCACAATATAGATGAACCTTAAAGCCCTGATGCTAAGTACATAAGCCAGGTACAAAATGTATACATATATCATGATGTATGATATAAGCATAACATAAGTGCACACATATAGTATGATTTCCAGTAATGAGGCAACTAGAGGAGTCAAATTCTTGGACATAGACAGGAAGTAGAATGGTGGTTGCCTGGAGGGGGAGTGGGATGAGGTGCTTTTGTTTAATGGATGTGGAGTTTCAGTTTTACGAGATACCAGCGTTCTGGAGATGGATGGGGTAGTGCTCACACAACAGGGCAACTGTGCTTAATGCCACTGAACTGCGTAATTAAAAATAGGTAAGATACTATATTGATCATGGTTCTTTAGAGAAACCACATCCCGATGGGATGTGTCAGATATATTTATATATAAAGAGATTTGTTATAAGAAATAGGCACACAGGGCAGCCCGGGTAGCTCAGCAGTTTAGTGCTGCCTTCAGCCCAGGGCGTGATCCTGGAGACCCGGGATGGAGTCCCGCGTCGGGCTCCCTGCGTGGAGCCTGCTTCTCCCTCTGCCCGTGTCTCTGCCTCTCTCTCTCTTTCTCTCTCTCTCTCTCTCTCTCTCTCTCTCTCATGAATAAATAAATTAAATAAAATCTTTAAAAAAAAAAAAAGAAAGAAAGAAATAGGCACACACAACTATAGAGGCAGACAAGTCCCAGATTCTGCAGGGTGGATTGGTGAGCTGGAACCTCAGGATCACTGGTGGTGTAGCCCTAGTCCAGAGGCCCGCAAGGCGTAAGACACAGGGAAAGCCAATGTTCCACTTTGAATCTGAAGGCAGGAAAAAGCCGAGGGCTCAGTTCAAGGGCCCTCACGCAGAGGGTATCCCTGAGAAGGGGTCAGCCTTCCCCCGCCGCATCCACATTATGGAGCACACTCTGTTTTCCTTGGTCAGATGCTAACCTCATCTAGAAACACCCCCATGGAAACACCCACAAGAGTATTTGACCAACTGTCTAGGCACCTCGAGGCCCAGTAACGGTGACACAGAAAACTAACCAGCCTGGATAATGAGCTTTATGTCACACATATTTTAACTCAATTAGCGGCTTGGCTGGTTGGTTGTTGTGCTTTCCAGCCTCCCCTTTATCTTTCTGCTAGAAACAAGGCTGCAGACCTCAGCCACAATTTACAAATATTTGGTAGGATTATGTTGCAAGGAATGGTGGGGGCAGTCCCAGAAGAAGGTAATTCTTAAAAGCTTTGCCTTCATTCATGCACACAAATTTGATGCTTCTCAATACATTTGTTTTGTAAGTGGCCAATAAAGTAACAGATCGTTTGATTAAAATTCTGTATTCTTTTCACGGTAGTCATTTGGCGTTTCAGGGAACTTCCACACGTGGTCTTGGCCATGATGTCACTCAGTTAGAAGGTTTGGCGTATCTGGGTGGCTCAGTCAGTTGAGCGGCAGACACTTGATTTCAGCTCATTCATGATCTCAGGGTCATGGGATCCAGCCCCACTTCCAGCTCCACGCTCTACTCCAGAATCTGTTTAGGAGTCTCCCTCTCCTCTCTCCTTCTGCTGCTCCCCCTACTCTCTCTCTCTAGACTAAATAAATGAATCTTAAAAAAAAAAAAATTGGAATGTTTTACAAGTTAAAAAACATTGAAGTCCCCAGAAGGGAAAGAAAACAGCTAAAAGGTAAGTTAGGAAAAGTATTTGCCAAGAAGGAAGGGACCAGAGACAAAATTCACCAAGTCCCAGCAGGTCTGGCCTTTATCTTGACCTCAGAAATGCCAAGCATGTTCCCATTTTGCAAAAGACGTCAGCACCATCTTGTTCTTCACTGGCTTTCTCACCCTTTAAGCCTTTAGTTGGATCTCAGACTACATTACCAGGAACCTTCTAGTCACTTCCTATCACAGCATCTTGTTTCATTTCCTTTAGGCACTTGGCAGCGTCGAAAGTTATCTTTTTTTGTTAACTTACTGGCTGATTTTCATTCTCTGCCTCCAGGAGGCAAAGGATCCCAACCATCTTGGATCCCGGTGCCTAGAACAGTAACTTGCGTAGAGTGATTATTCAGCAAATACCATATAATGAATGAATCAGTGCGTGAACAGGGTAAGTTCAAAAGGGAATGAATTGGGGACTTAATGTTTCACTTCCACAACGTTAAGAACCACGTAAAATTTGAAATTGCAGTTTGCTTTTCTGGTATCTTCCCTCCTTATGGAGGAGTCAAAGATTCCCAAAAGATTCCAGGACCAAGGTGCCGTGTGCTCTCCACCTCAACCCTGTCCCAACCAGCAGCCTCTGAGACACGCCCACCTTTGTATTAGTCCCTTAGGTTTTCTACCAACAAAGTAGGACTTTTGGTGGCGGCAGCTACAGAAACACAGATAATAAACACTTTATACTTGGAGTCTGAGCCTCACCCCCCAGTGACCTGAGTGAGGATAATCTACATGTAATATAAAAACCCGACATAAAGAGGTGGGGGGGATTCTAAATTGGCCCACAATGACCAGATCCTTCCGAATTTTCTGCCTTTGACTGTGGGTCTGACACTTAACGCTGGCTTCTAATCAGTGTAATGTGGCACAGATGATGAAGCTCACGCCTCTGAGCGTGTTACATGACAAAGGTGAAGGGATCTAGCAGATACAATTGAGGTCCCTCAGCAGGTGGCTCCAAGCCTTAAAAAATGAGATCAGCCTGGGTGGGCTTGTGGGCTTGGAGGCCAGAGAATGGAAAGTCAGGCTGTCCCCGCGCTGGGCTTGAAGACACAAGCCACCTTGAGCTGTGTAGCTTCAAGGAAAGGAATCCGGTCGTGAGCCTGGAAGAGGAGCCCAGACTCTGGGGAGACCCCGACCTGGCCGGTGCTGATCACAGCCTTGTAAGGTCCTGAGCGGAGGACCCAGCTGAGCAGTTCTCCGATTCCTGATCCGCAGAAACTGCGAGTTAACACAGCCGGGTAGCGTCACCTGCTGTTACGCAGCAGATCACCGAACAAGAGTGGCGAGATCGGCGCCGTGATGGTAGGAGGCGCAGTTCAGCATCACTACACTCACGTGTGCAGAAACGTATCTTCCATCACCCAAGCTCTCTTTCGTGTGCTGTACCCTGATGAATAACAACTAACATCTGGATTTTTCTCAATCCCTTTCCAATGAGATCTCAGGCGATCTTGGTTTCTGATCTTGCCCCAGAGCCCCATCTGATATTCAGGGCCTGAGGCAGCATCGCAGATGGGGATGGCAGCGGGGGGAAGGTGCCATGTGTCTGATACCTAGACATGCCTCCTCCTCTGTGCTGACACCCACTGTGGGCTTTCAAGTCACCAGGGGCCTCCGCACACCACCACACCACCTCTCTGCCAGTGCCCTGTGGCTCTGCCCTGACATCCACGTACGTGAGACCTGTAGGCCTCGCCTGGGGCGACCTGTGACTCAGAGAGTGCTGTGCAGACCTGCTCCACCCATGCAGGCCATCAACCAACCATACTCACTGCGCCTGGATGTCATCGGGCTCCAGAAGATGGGCACGGGTCCTCCCCTCTCGAGCAATTCCCAGCTCTCCAGGGAGTCCATCCTTCCCTTGGAGGATGTGATGCTTCTAGGAGCGGGCGGCAATGCCCTTCAGGACCTACCATCCTCCCCCGCCTGCAAGTCCCTTGTCATCCTCAGTCAAAGAGTAATTTTGATCCCTTAGGAAGTATAGGGGGGAAAGTAGCTTGTTCAATAAGTCGTTCCTAATCTTTTGTCCTCCACTACACCATGGTATTTGCACTTTAAGGACAAAGAATTGGATGGCACGTTCTCTGGTTCACCAACTCTTGGGAACGGCAGACCTGAGACCTAGCACCCGGCTAGGTTTGGTCTCCAACAACAAACAGTATCCAGTGGCTCAAAACACAAAAGTTTGTTTCTCACTCATGTAATGTCTGCTGTAAGACAGTAAGACAGCTGTCCTGGTTGTTCCTCATGGTCGCTCAGCCATCTCAGTGTCACCCTAGAGCCACTCGCACCAGCTTGCAATGGCCAACTGTTGGCATTTCCTCCCAAATCTGGGTTCAGAGGCAGCACATAGGCAGCATGAAGTTGGCCTTGGTGGAAGTACTTACACCGTGAAATGGGCAAATGCCACACTCACGTTGCCTTTGTTCCCCAGACGCAGCGAATGTACAACGTTGCACACCACTGACCGCTCACCTCAACCCATGGCCTCAATGTCACCAATGCAGAGGTGGGCAGATCCCAAGCCCAGTTCAGCAGGCCTTAAATAATTTTACCTGGAAAACATATCCTGCCTTCGTTAACAGCCCAGGGGCCAGAACTAACCACGTGGCACGTGGCCACGACTCACCACCAGCAGGCGGGGAAAGGTGGGGTGGCGTGTAGGTATACGCTGAGACGGCAGAGTCTCTGTCATGCAGTAGAGAAGTGGGGTGCGGAGAAAGAACAGGTGCGCTGGTGATAGGCCATCACGTGCTACCCCATTGCATGGATTTCTGTGGAAGAACAGAGGGAGAGGCACATTACAAAGAGGCTTAGAAAGGACATTTATTTGGAATATAGAAAAAAAAATTAGAGGCTACTTGTGACAATGGTTTTCAGAATCTCAAAGAGATTTCATCTGCATGAAGAACTCTACTTGTTCTGGTTGCTGGATGACACAGTGAGGAGGGGCTCTTCCAGCCTAAATTAATAGTTTGGGTGGAGCTACGAGCCCGGTGGAACCAGAACGGAAACAGGGCATTGTCCTGGGGAGTGACTAGGGGAATTCTCATTTAGGTCAGCCAGAACGAGAAGACCTCACCGCAGGAGCGCTCGGATGGTAGGAAAGAACTAGTCATGAGCAGAAATTTCATATGCATGGAGAATCCAGCGGGTGGATGTTCCAGAACAAATTATGTCTCCATGAAATAAACAACACTGCAGTAATTGCCATGTTAGGGGCTTCCTGCAGTGCTGTTGCAAAGGTGACTCATCGCCTTGCTCACGGCAGGGACCTGGAAGTCCCGAGAAGTCCCTCTTGACTCGTAAGATCCGATGACTCCGAAATGGTCATTGTGAGGATATTGAGGGTGGGGGTACGGAGAGTTCTTGGAGATTGCAAAGTAGGAAGTTAAGAAAAGGAATAGGGCAGCCCCGGTGGCTCAGCAGTTTAGCACCTGCCTTTGGCCCACGACCTGATCCTGGAGACCCGGGATCGAGTCCCACGTCGGGCTCCTGGCATGGAGCCTGCTTCTCCCTCTGCCTGTGTCTCTGCCTCTCTATCTGTCTCTCTCTCTCTGTCTCTCACGAATGAATAAATAAAAAAAATCTTTAAAAAAAAGACAAAGAAAAGGAATAGCAGAGGGTGGAGGGTGTTCAGAGAAATAAAAAGACAAAGGGAGCCTTGAAGCCACAGCCCTGTCCGTGCACTGGGACAGAGTTAGCCCCGTGGGGCTGCAGATGAGTGTCGCAGAGGACGCCCAGCTGAACCCACAGCTGCACCTGCTGGGCGGGGACCAGGCGGAGTGATGATCCCGCCTGCATGTAGGGACCTTCCTGATCAACAGCAAAGTAAGTCGACAAATACCCACCATTTGCTTCGATGTGGATGGACCTGGAGGGTATGATGCTGAGTGAAGTGAGTCAATCGGAGAAGGACAAACAGTATAAGGTCTCATTCATTCGGGGAATATAAAAAATAGGGAAAGGGAATAAAGGGGAAAGGAGAAAAATGAGTGGGAAATACCAGAAAGGGAGACAGAACATGAGAGACTCCTAACTCTGGGAAATGAACTGGGGGTGGTGGAAAGGTAGGTGGGTGGGGGGCTGGGGTGACTGGGTGATGGGCACTGAGGGGGGCACTTGACGGGATGAGCACTGGGTGTTATTCTGTATGTTGACAAATTGAACACCAATAAAAAATAAATTTATTTTAAAAAAAGGAAGAATTACTTCTCCTGGAACACTCAGATTACTCAAACCTCTTCCTACTGCAACATGGTATATTCACGCGCACGGAGACGTCAAATAGTCACGTTGTTAAATCCATTTAGTTGGATTTTGTATGATTCATTTAAGGCCGAATCCCGAAGACAGTGGAAGCCGCTCGTCTTACTTATTCATGTATGTGTCTGTTGCTTCTTTCTCGGTCCATCTCTTATGACCTGGGCTTCGTGGTCTGGGAACATGTGGCCCTGCCCCCTCCCTGGAGCCGCCACTTCTGTTTCCACCAAGGAGTCCCAGCACCTGCGATGCCCACAAGGGTTTTCATACTGAAAATGCAGGTGGCTTTCCCCCCTGGGCCTGTAGCTGAAGACCATTAACCCAGGGGAAGGAGCCCGGGGAAGGCTTCCTATGCTGCGGGAGCTGTACCTGCAGGACCTGGTCCTGGTCCCCTGGGAGAGCTTTCCAGTCCCCAGGACTGTGGTTTGCCAGAGTGGCCACTGGATGGAAGCAGCCGCTGGAGATTGTGTCTTGTGTGCTCTTAGCAAGCCCTTTACTTGCTTGGGGTCTCCACGGGGGAGCTGCGGAGGGAGCGCTGCTAGCCTCACGCCAGAGGGCCGAGCCTATGCCAGCCACATTCCTGCGGACCAAGGTCAAGGCCTGGCCACTCCCCCACTCAGGGCCGGGCACGCCATTTCATCTGCTCTGCTTCACAAACTCCCCCTGAAGCCAGTGTATTATTGGCCCCCCTTTGAAGAGGGAGAACCTCTGCAAGCGCCCGGGTCCAGATTTTGGCTGCCTTGTGGGAAGCACCTGGACCAGAGCCACCTCAGCAATGCAGATGACACTCCCCCCAGGCTCACGGAGCCCTCCGTGCGTGGGGAGTGGGACCCTAGGCTTGCACCACCAGCGTCAGGCCAGCCCCCAAGCGTGGAGCCCGGATATCTGTGCCTCCGGCCTCTAACCCCCGCCCCGCACCTGGCTGGCCCATTGCCTGTTCCTGTGCAGACCTTCCAGCAACCCGTCTGCCTGGGCTGAGCCCGTCCTGTGTCCTGGGTGGCTCCCCACTCCCCTCACCTCAGGGCGCTGCTCTTGGAGGGCGGCAGGTCCCCTGTGCAGCGTGGCCTGCCATATACAATTGGGAAAGGCCGCATTGAGATGTCGCCCCCGATTCTCACCCCGTCACACACCAACCATGTCCTGTCCACGCTTGAAACGCTGCTCTCGTGCATCCGGGGCAAATCCGCGGTGGGAAGCTGTGTGGCCCACCCCATGCCCACCGCAGACATGAGTAGTCGCTCCCTGGGCTCCTCCCCACCCACCAGGGGAGGCCCCACAGTCATCATCACCAAGCCCAAGTGGCCACCAAGAGGCAGTCGCCTTGACAGGACACCACGCTGACCAGCACCCCTGGACTAGGGCCACGTGCCCTCAACCCCAAGAGAAGACGGACATACCTCGGGGACATAATGGTTTTGGGTCCAGACCATTGCAATCAAGTGAATATTGCAACAGAGCTAGTCAAACGAATATTTCGGCTTCCAGTGCATCTAAAACTTACGTTTAGACTGTGCTGTGATCGACTTAGTGCACGACATCATTATGTCGAAACAATGTACGTCTTAGTGAATAAACACTTTATTGCTAAAAAATGCTAACGATCCTCGGAGCTTCCTGTGAGCTGTAGTCCCTGATCGGGGTTCACCGTAATAACCATAACGACCACGAGAAAGCTTGCTATATTGCGAGAATTACCAAAATGTGACGAAACAGAAAGTGAGCAGATGGTGTGGCGGAGAAATGCCGGGGACGGCCTTGCTCCACACAGGGTGAGGGTTGCCACAAAATCTTACTTTATAGTAAATACCACGTCGGCAAAATAAATAAATGAATGAATAAATAAATAAATAAATAAATAAATACCATGTCTGTAAGGTGCATCAAAGCAAACCTTGGTAAAACAGAGTACGCCTGCGCTGCTTTTCCCGTGATCTGAAATCAATTTGGTTGCTTATTAGAAAATGCAGCCTTTAGGGGCACGTGGGTGGCTGGGTTGGTTCAGCATCTGACTCTTGATTTCAGCTCAGGTCATGATCCCAGGGTCCTGGGATCGAGCCCCGTGTTGGATTCCCTGCTCAGCATGAAGTCTGCTTGTCCATCTTCTTCTGCCCCTCACTGCGCCCCCCTCCTCTCTCTCTAAAATAAATCTTTAAAAAAAATGCCGCTTTTGTACAATATATTCCGTTTTTTTGTGTGTGTGTATAATATATTCCTAATGATGTCATCATCATATGACATAGGCAAGCGTCTGTCCCCCAAGGAAGTTTGGGAAACTCTTTTGCTGTTAGCGACTCCCACTAGGAAATTAGTACATTTTAATTGACCAGATTAGCGAATTCATACCCTCCGTATAGAGACACAGGAAGTGGGTCAGGGCAATCCCTGGGAATGGCAAGCGGCCAGACCAGGAGGTGCAGACAGGCTACCGGAGGTCTGCCACTGTGGCCTTTAAGATTTAGAGCCCAGGACACAAGCAAGGGTTCCTCCTCCCTGGACGCCCCCGCCCCCCCCCCAGCCACCTGCAGCCCAAACCGAGTGACTACTACTGTTTTCCTCTTTAGCTCCCACCTCTGCAATCCTAATTGTTTATATATTTTTTAAGATTTTATTTATTTGAGGGACAGAATATGGGGGTGGGAGGAAGGGGCAGAGACAGAGGGATGAGTGGGGAAGCCCACACCTGGCTCCATCCCAGGACCCCGAGAGCATGACCTGAGGCCAAGTCAGACGCTTAACCCGCTGAGCCCCCGACGTGCCCCAGAATCCCATTGTTTATAAATACAAAAGTTATACAAGCCCACTTGATGTGAATGAAATTGGACCACATGATTTTTAATCAAAAACATTTGATTTTTGTATTTGGATGTGTTTTAAGCAAGAACATTCGGCTTATTTATTCGGATTTGTCTCTCATCCCTGAGTCACAGTCCTGCGCCAATCCGGCTGTGGCTACCGTCTTCATCTAACTGCTCTTCCTTTTTTTTTTTGCTTTCAGTGTGGACATTTCTAAACAGATACCAAAATAGAGAGTATCATAAAGCGAACTCCCATGTCGGCGGCTCACAGCCAGCATGAACCTTCTCTCCCACTCATCCTCCACGCTCCGGATCGAACCCCAAATCCCCAACACCAGATCACTTCATCCGCACGTATTTTAGCGTGTCTAACAGATAAATTCTCCTTGAAAGAAAATAATCACAATCACTCCCCTGAAAATTAACACTGATTCTTTATGCCAGCCAGCCAGCATCCGGGCGGCATTCAAATGTCTCTGAATGTGTCTTCTGTTTCTCAGTTTCTTTTTTGAATCAGCTCCTAAAAATGTCGACACTTGCAATTGGTTGATATGGCTCCTAAAGATCTCTTTGTTTTTTCCCTTGACAGGAATTCGTTGAAGGACCGGGGCCATCTCTCCAGTAGAGTTTCTGCGAGCCTGCATGTGGCTGACCGCACACATCCTATAGTGATGTGTCCAATGTGGCCCCTAATCGTGCATTTGCTGGGCCATCCTCTAATTCAGAGTTTTTGATAAAAACACACAGATGGTTTGTGTACTTCCCCCAAGTCTGACTGTCTCTCCTTATCTGAAGTTAATAACCATTAAAGATTAGGGCTCAGACCTATTCATTCTTTAGTAAGTAGAGCACAATTGCTTCTTAATCCTTAAATGTTAGAAACTAAAAAAAAAATGTTTAAAATACTAAAAAAAAAAAAAAAAACGAATGTATATGCATAATACTCACCAAGTTCCAAAAAGATACCAGGGAAATAAAACATCAAGATATTCCCAGGAGCTCCACCAGCCAGCTCCGGACGCTGGGATCACCATCTTACCCTTTTAAGCAAAAAGCAGTATCCCCCCAGATAACTATTTCTTGACCCTAACTAGTTTTAGTCACTAACGTTTGCTCCAGGCACAAAGCATCTGTAGCTCTGACCACGCTGGGGTCTAGGGAACAAGGGTCGAGGTGGAGGCAAGCATAGTGGCACACACCTGTGGGCAGGGGGCAGAGGACAAGCACAGTCAGCCTCTGGAGTGCAAGACCCCTAGGGAAAGAGGATGGGGCTGGAGCACTGAATCTTTGTGGACAGGCGGCCTGTGTGGGTGCGCAGAAGCTGGGGAAGCGCCCTGTGAGGTCACACGGAGGGTGCTCTTCCTCCAGGAACCCTAGTGGAGATGTGGTGATGTGTCTACTAAGGTACGTGCATAAGCCACACCTCCTGTGTTCCTCCCACAGTGGACCTAGATTTCCAGGAGTCGCTGTGGGGGGCGGCGCTCCAGCTCACTCAGTGATAGTCTACAAGTAGGATGTGGATTTCCACGGCCACCCCCTGTTATGGGAGACTCTGTCTAACCAGTGGGTTGTCCTGGAATCGGCCAAGCACCTCTTTCCTATCACATTCCTACTTCCCATCCCAAATCCTACCCCTGCATAGTCAGAGTAGGCTACTGAAACCTGACTGGGATGTAGAGTCTCCGAAGACCACGTAAAGCATAGAATGCAAGACAAATGGATATTTATAAAGGGAAGCAACTGGAGATAAAAGGCTACGGTATTGATGGCTTACACCTTTGAAAGACCGCGTGGAATGGTCTCTCTGCTTCTGCCTCCAGCAAGTGGTAGTTAGATATGAAGAGGACAGCCTGATGCCATCTCCCAATGGGGCTGTTCTATGGCCTAATACCAACTAGAAAAATGGTGGTGGTGGTGCTGATGGTGATGGTGATGATGATGATGGTAGTGGTGATGATGGTGGTGATGGTGTTGGTGATGATGATGATGGTAGTGGTGATGATGATGGTGAGGGTGATGATGGCAGTGGTGATAATGATGAAAATGGTGATGATGGTGATGGTGCTGGTGGTGATGAGATCGACTGGACAATTTCCATGTATCAGGCAGGGTTTTAAGTGCTTTAGATGTTTAACTCACTTAACCTTCACAGTGACTCACTTTATGGCCTGATGAGTGTCCTAAATACCCCCTGGGAAGTCATTAACAAGCTCAGGATCCCGATCAGAATCAAAAGATGCAGAAAGTGACAGGGATGTCAAAGCTGTCATTATTATTCAGGAAAGTGCTGTGAGTGGAAAGTGTCACAACCAATTACAACTAGTGTTACCACTAGTTAAACATGAATATGGTGGTTCTGAGTGAGGTTTCCCATCGTATGATCACAGTAAGCTACAGAGATGTGAACTTTTCAAGCGCCTGAGGGTATCCTCCATTTGATATCTTGCTTGTCCCAGCTGTGTAGTGGACAAGCAAGCAGGAACTTAGAAAGTCTCCAGCACCAGTCTGATGACCAGAGCCTCATGGAAGGCCATATGTATGGGTTAAGAAGAGTCTGCTCTGCTGGCAACTATAGTGTCCAGAACTTTCTCAGGAGACTCTCCCTCCTGTGAGCATCTACACTAATGTGAACACATTTGTTCCCTCTCTCATGCCAGGCTTTCTGAGTTCCTAGAGAGGAGAAAAGACCTGCCAAAGACATGGACAGTCTCAACACCATTTTTATGTCATATCTTTTTTTTTTATCTAATAAAACATGTTTCTTCTAAAAAAGCATGCTAGAATAGCTGTTTATCATCATTTCAGATATCCATAGAGGTGAAAATAAACCACACACTTCAAAATGAAGACTCCATCACTCAGACCCTGAGCCTGGAAGAAACTTAACTGCCCCAACCCACCAACCCCAGCCCAACCCTCAGATAAGCAAGCCAGTGGTATTGAGATCATTCTAATGCCTCAGTGCCCCCCCCCCGGAGGGGGTACCCATGTGTTAGGGATCTGTAGCCCATGCATGTAGAAGGCAGTAGTGACCAGGATGCACAAGGATGCAGTGACCAGGGTGTGCAGGGACACAATGGGTTGAACAATTGTGGCAGGTGCCTTCTTGTCATGGGGTCCATGAGGGAGGGAGAGCACAGGAGTGATACCTGGGGGCTCTCCCAACCTCCTGCCCAACCTCATCCAGAATATAAATGTCGCACATGGAGACCCATCCTCCCAACAGGGGGCCAGGAAAAGCCCACAGAGAAAACTCAGTATCAGATTTGGAGAGCCAGGTACATTCCCGGGGGATGGGCCCTGAGCAGATGCCCACCTGCTTGCTTATAGACCCCCCTCGATCTCTTTCTTCCCAAAATCTCCCTCATGGATGCTGCTACAGCAGAGTATCCCTGATGCCTGTTGCTTTGCTCAGCTACTAAGGGGTCTGAGCTAAAATAGCCTTCTCCACCTCCTAGATCTCTTCCACCCTGGACACTGGCCACAAAGACTCCCAGATAATAGAGGTGTTCAGAGGGGAAACACAGTCCTCCAGATGCAGGTCTTGGAGGCCTTTGGGGGGGGGGGGATCTTGCCTAGGGAGTGCAGGGGGAGGACAGGGCAGGCTGTGTACCCGGCCCCGTCCCCTTCCCCTGCCCACTCCCCTCATCCACTTCTGTCAGTCTCTCCCCCTCTCTTCTCCCTCCCCTGCCCACAACTCTTTGCAGGTCCCTTGGGACACCAGACAGTTGTAACAAGTGGCACATGACTCCCATAAAAAAGAAAAAAAAAACTGCTCCCCCTGGAAAGAAATTAAAATCAAGGAGACATTAATCCACTGCAGCTCTCAAAGATGTGAAAGGGAAACAATCAGAAGGTATTTCACCGGCCCCGTAGGGTGTGGGGAAACAGGAGCCCTGGATCACCTGGAGGCTGGTCAGCGGCTTCCACCCTAGAGAGATCCAGGGGCAGCAGCTTTTCAAGACTAAAACAAAATGTTTGTGATCCTTGACTGATACTCCCACCTGATAATATTTTACCTAGTTTTCATTTCTCACTTTCTCTATTTTTTTTTTTTACTTGTCTGTACTTACCAAATCTTATACCGTAGTCAAATCCTACCTTTTTACTGAGGTGTCACTGGCATAGTGTTGTATTAGCTTCGGGCATGCAGCGTGACTCAGTCTCTGTGTATATTGGAAATTACCCACCACGGAGAGTCCGGCGAACGCCCTCACCACAGACAACTGCAAAGGCTTTTATCTTGTGATGAAGACTTCCGAGATCCGCACTTGTAGCTACGTTCACACACGTAGCACAGCGCTGCTCGTGACGTCCTCATGGCTTGTTTCTGTTACAGCCCGGTCTCTGTTACCTTTTGACCCCCTTCACCTGTTTTGGGCCCCCTCCACCTCATGCAACAACCAGCCTGTTATCTATGTCCCTGTGCTCATTTGGGGGAGTTTAACAGGTTTGGGGGAATTCGTGTAATTTTAGATTCCATGTACAAAGGGGATCAAATGGTATTTGTCTCTGTCTCAGTTATTTCACTCAGCATAACACTCTCAAGGTCCATCGTTGTTGTTACAAATGGCCAGATTTCCTTCATTTTGTGGTTGAGTAAGAGTCTAGTGTGTGTGTGTGTGTGTGCACGCGTGTGTATACACCGTGTATACACACGTACATCGTATATCACATCTCTATGCGTTCATCCATCAGTGGACATTTAGTTGTTTCTATGTCTTGGCTGTCCTAAATAATGCTGCAGTAAAAATAGGGATGCAGATACCTTTTTGAGTGAGTGTTTTCTTCTTCTTCTTCTTTTTTTTTTTTTTTAGATTAATACCCAGAAGTGGAAATGCTGGATCATGTGGTACTGCTATTTTTACATTTTTGAGGACCTTCTATACTGTTTTCCACAGTGGCTGCACCAGTTTGCATTCCCACCAACGGTGCACAGGAGATCCTTTCTCTCCACATCCCGACCGACACTTGTTTCTTATCTTTTTTATTTTAGTCGTGTTGACTGGCATGAGGTGATATCTCACTGTGGTTTTGTTTTGCATTTCCCTGATGATGAGTGATGTTGAGCAAATAGTACCTTTATTATCAAAGGGGGGAAAAAGCATTTTTTAATTTTTTTAGTTATTTTTTATTGGAGTTCAATTTGCCAACATATAGCATATCACCCAGTGCTCATCCCATCAAGTGCCCCCCTCAGTGCCCATCACCCAGTCACCCCACCCCCCGACCACCTTTAAAGCTTAATGGGTAGCTCACTCAGTTGAGCATCTGATTCTTGATTTTGGCTCAGGTCATGATCCTATGGTTGTGGGATCCAGCCCTGAGTTGGTCTCCATGCTCAGTGGGGAAAAGCAGACCTTTCTCCCCCGCCCCCCACATGCACTCCTCTCTCTCTCTTTCTCTCTCTCTCTCTCTCTCTCGCAAATCAATAAATATTTTAAAAAATAAAAAAAAAGTTTAACCTCATTAGGATAAAATCTTTAACCCTATGATGTCAATACTTTCTGAGAAAATAATTAGGGATGCACAAGAGAGGGGTCATGCCTATGTGGCTTTTTCCAGTTTTCACATAATTACAAAAATTATGACTTATATGAGTTATGATAATAACATGAGAATTGATAATTATGTATATATAAGGTTAAAAGTATTTCTTATAATAGAGCAATTGATGGTTGGTGGGCTACAGGTGATTTTTAGTTTTTATACTGTAGTTGAATCATTTATTCATTGAATATTGATGGAGTCTTCCTTGCTATAGTAGGTTGTTCTAGGCATGAGGGATATAGAGCGGATCTAAACCAACTACATCTGGCCTCACAGAGCATCAGTTTCATGAGGGAGAGAAAATCAGTAGGTCCGCATGTGAGTTTGTTAGGGCCCCCATCACAAAGTACCACAGTCCGGGGGTGGGGGTGGGGCTAAACCACAGAAATGTATCATCTCACAGTTCTGGAAGTGAAAATTTCAAAAAACCAAGGTGTTGCCAGGGTTGATTTCTTCTGAGGTCTCTCTCCTTCGCTTGTAGACTTCTCCCTGGGTCTTCCTTGTGTCCAAATTTTCCCTTCTTGGGAGGACACCCATCTATTGGATTAGAGCCCCACTCTTGTGCCATTATTTTAACTTACTCACCTCTTTAAAGACCCTATACCAAATATGGTCACATCATGATCTCAAGATATGAATTTTGGGGGAAGAGGAAGGACACAATCAACCCAGAACAACAGGAGAATGGATTAAAAATATGTCAGATGGGGACACTTGGCTGGCTAAGTCAATGGAGCATATGACTTGATTTTAAAATCGTGAGTTCAAACCCCACACTGGGTGTAGAAATTACTTAAAAATAAAATCTTGAAAAACAAAATAATAAAAAAGAAGATGTCCGATGACAATGAATAATACCAAGCAAAAAGTAAGCAGGGGAAGAGAATTAGGCGTAATTTTAATTATGCAAGCAAGAGAAGATCTCTCTGATTAAGGCAACTGGAAGAAAGAACAGGATTAAACCCCATCACTGTGAAAGGAAGAACTTTCCAAGCAGAAAAACCAGCCAGGACAAAGGCAGGAGGGAGAGGACACCAGTCGTGGTCAGGGATGAGCAAGGGGCCCATGTGGCCAAGCTGAGCCCCTGGAGTAGGTGTTAGCGATGCCCTGAAGTGGCTGGTCCCGGCCAGCCAAGGCCCACCATTAAACATTTTAGAAATTTTGTGTGATGTTGACTTCACACTGGTAGCTTGAAATTGGCCCAAATGGGAGAGTTAACTCCGTGGAAAATGACAAATGCTACAAATCAGGGCCTTTTCCCCTAGGAAGCCAGTTAAACATTTACCAGGGAGAGGAGTAGAGATAAGATCAGAGAAATAGCCCAGGGCCAGACCCTGAGGGCTGACCAGCCATCGCAGGGACTTTGACTTTTGTTCTGAAAGAGATGAAGAGCCTTGGGAAGGCTTTGAGAGTAAAGAAGACACGAGGAGATTGCTCGGTTCTAAAAGGACCGCACCCGGCAGCCCTGTGGGAGACGGAATTTCAGTGGGCAAGACTGGAAGTGGGCCGACCAGCAAGAAGACTCTCCAAAACCCAGGGGAGAAATGACAGTGTCTTGGATCAGCAGTGTCAAGTGGTGGTGTCAAGGACCGACCAGATCCCCGCACGCTTATTTTGGAAGTAGGGACACCAGCACAGGATGAGGGACATGGGAGAAAGAGAGAGGTTGGGGAGGTCTTGAGGACTGTGGCTGCAGCTACTAGCAAGAGGAGGTGGGAGCACCGTGGCAAGAGCATTGGCTAACCACAAGTTTGAGCTGGTCACGGAGGTCCCCTCAGACCTGCCAAGTAGGCATTGGGACAAATAGCCCTGAATTCCAGAAGACAGGTCCAGGCGCCGTATTTCTATCTGAAGCGTGTATTATCTGTATATGCAGAATGGAACGACGCGACTTTTAATACAACTTACTATTCGTAAATGCCTTGGTAGCTAAGTGTTTGCAACCATTCATCACTAGAGGGCAATAAAAATGACTGTTTTCCTATTTAGCAAGCTGAAAAGAGAGGATTACAGCAAGCCTGATGAAATGATGGATTTCCGGCCGGAGAGTCCGGGGTTTAAGGTCAGAATGGCTTCTCCGGTCAGAGAAGTGTGGGATGTTGTTGACCTGCTCCACTGTGGGATCACCTACGTCAGGCCAGCCAAGCAGGGAGATTTGCAAACCGACATATTCAAAATGAGGGCAAAGTCATTATTTACTTGCATTAGAGCCAGCATTTCCTCACTGCATTTGCCTACATAGTAGGCAAAACGCTCCCTGCAGAGTCTTCATAGGTTAACGTGCGTATCAGTAGACATCCAGGAGGATGTGGTCAAGCACACACCTTTCATCCTCAACAACAGACAGAGTGAGGTCATGGCATTCCTAAGGCCCTCACCTACTGGCCTTTGGCTCTCTATCCGCCTCCTTGCGGTTTTCTGGAAGGACATGAGGGGCAGAGAAGGGATAACATGTTTCCCAAGAGCACTATCAGCTCCGAGGCCACAATGAGGCAACGACTCACCAGGGTGGCACATTGAGGGAAGGTCAGACGTTAGTGAGGAAGCGAAGCCCTGGGGTGGGTCGGGGTGGGGTGACAGTATGGTCGCTTACACATGGGGGAAAGAAAGGAGTGAGACTGGTCTGGGCAAGACCCAGGGCCAGGCTGCAGTTCCTGGGGGAGAGAATCCCCCAAGGGCGGGCCGCTCTGCGGCTGAGTCACTGCTCTCCAGTGGGTCCATTGTCATCAACACGCACGTCACTGATGCTCAGAACCACCCCTGGGATGCAGGACGGGAGAGTCAGTCTCCCAGCCTTGTGATCCGGACACCAGCATGCTTCTCTGTGTAACCCGGGAGGAATGTTGTGTAACCTGGGAGGAATGTTATCTTCATGAGATGAAGGACACGATGATTGACTCATTCTGTTCACTCCGTGGGTCTGCATGCTCAGGACACAATGTCTGTACTTACCCAATAATCGTTATACTCCCCGTAAGAGATGCCAACATCAAAAGATCCATATAAAATACATGAAAACATGAACTATGTGAATATATATATATATATACATATGATATATATCTTTATTTTTCTGAAATATCTGAAAGGTCCCAGAGATACCATTTTTGTTTACTTTCTGCTGGAAGAATCAGAGGCAGACACTTCCTTTGTGCTCCAGGAGAAACCGAACTTCAGGCAGGTGCTTGAATCGTTCTCTTTCAGTGTAGAGAAAGGCAAGGTTGCTGCAAATAAAGTACCGTGAAAGCAGTGATGTGGTTTCTATGTCCAGGAACGTACAGAAGAACAAAATAAGCAGAAAAGCAGATTGGTCATTGTTCTACCATTTACAACGTAGACATGTAATCACAAACCAGTCCAATCGTTGGGGCACTGGGGTGGCTCAGTCGGTTCAGCACCCAACTCTCAAGTTTGGTTCAGGTCGTCATCTCAGGGTCGTGAGATCGAGCCCCGAGCTGAGCTCCACACTAGGTGTTGAGTCTGCTGGAGATTCTCTCTCTCTCTCTCCCTCTCCCTCTGCTTCTCCACTCCCCACTCTCTCTTTTTTTTTTTAATTTTTATTTATTTATGATAGTCACAGAGAGAGAGAGAGGCAGAGACACAGGCAGAGGGAGAAGCAGGCTCCATGCACCGGGAGCCCGATGTGGGATTCAATCCCGGGTCTCCAGGATCACGCCCTGGGCCAAAGGCAGGCGCCAAACCGCTGTGCCACCCAGGGATCCCCCCACTCTCTCTTTAAAAAGAAAAAATATATTTTTTAAAAACATAGCCTAATTGTTTAAAACTTTTTCCAGTAGCAGCAAGTGGGTTTTCAAGTGAGATCTTGCGTGGAACCCCAGCGAATGAGTTCATAAAAGGTGGTCCTGCATGGACTGGGCTGGGGAGCCCACGCAGCTGTCGCTGAGGCTCCATCTTCAAACTTTATTCCCTTTAGACACAACATGAATATTTTGGCTAAAAACCAAATTTGCTTAATGGCTAAGGTAATTTTTTAAAATCAAGTTTAATCTTGAAAAGTACGCATATCTTAGAATCCAAACCACGAGGACCTGGAAGTAAGTGAGAAAGTGTTTCTGTGTCGGTGACTAGATGGGAGCGACGAGGCTCCTACGTCATAGACGTGACTCAGCCAACGTATTTATGGGTTAGCTCCTAAGGGCCAAGCCCAGGATTCTGTGTAGATTCCTCATTTCTCTTCTATTTTCAGTCACTAACGTTATAAATGGACAACTCATTCTTTTTTCCCGACATCTGACGTCCATTCGCTTCCCACCGGCATCAAACCACAGTGTCACTCTGCAATCCCACCAGCGACGCTCAGCGGCCCCTCACTCTTGTTATTCATTCTGTGCACTTTGGCCTCAGTGTTGGAGCATGGCCCCTCTTGCGTCACTCCCTTCCTCCTGCCCTCCCCAGAATGAGGCGCAAACTCAGGGATCCGAGGGCCCGTGGGTCACATTGCCCGGCCACTCCTCCATCTCACTGAGTGCCCTCCTGTGTATCTCGCCACCAGCCCTGGCCGGCAGTCAGCGATGGCACAGGCCAAGGCAAGGGCGTCTCAAGGTGAGGCTGAATGGGGAGCAGGGTTACCTCAGTCATCCGAGGGCGCAGGAAGGGACATGGGTCTCTGAATCATTCCCAAGGGGCCAAAGTCACTGAAGGGAGAGAGAGCTCAAGGAGCCAACACCAAGGGGCAGGGATGGAAACAGGGGAAGGAACGAAGCCAGAGGCCAGGCCCGTCAGACAGTGTGGGTCTCAGGAGGCTGAGGATCTGACTGAGTGGCCTCCACCTCTGAGAGGGTGTGCGAAGAAAAGAAATGAGGACCCTACATAGAATTCAGCCACTATGGGGGAGAGAAGGATCCAGAAGGAACCATGACTGGAGAGCCCAGGGTGTCCACACATGGCAGTGAAGTGTTACAGGCTACACGGAGGGCTGTGCTCCAAGTGGTTGGACCCGGAGATGCCGTCTCCAGGCACACCTGATCATGTTCACCTCCTTGATTTTACTCACGTGGCCTTTCGGTCTCAGACCTTCCTTCTTACCGGTTTCCCATAAGCTACCTCTATGTTGAGACCCAGTTAAAATCCTACAGCTTTGGGGCACCTGAGTGGCTCAGTCAGCTGAGCGTTCACCTCTGGCTCAGGTCATGGTCTCAGGGTCCTGGGATCAAGCTCCACATCGGACCCTCTGCTCAGCAGGGAGTCTGCTTCTCCTCTTCCCCTCTGTGCTCTCCCTGTCAAATAAATAAGTAAAATCTCAAAAAAAAAAAAAAAAAAAAAAGAGAGAGAGAGAAAAGAAAAAAAAGAAAATCCTAGAGCTTTGATGAGACCACATTGGAAGCATCCCTTCTTCCAGGAAGAAACTTGCCCTGTGAAACACGAGCCAGAGCTACACTATACGCGCCGCATCGCATGACTGCCTTTGCAGAGAGGTCAAATGTTATACAATGGACGGGATGTTTCGGGACCATCCCTGGATCTAAGTTACAGGGTAGATTCACTGGTTGTCAGCCCGAATGTGAAAGCCAGAGTCACAGGTGGGCTGTCCTGTGATTGGAGGTATATGGGGTGAAAAGGGCCAAAGACAGAAGTCGGGGGCTCCCTGGTGAAAGAACGGGTAGTGAATCAAATGCTACTAAGGAAATGAGGGAAGGAGTGGTCAGAGGGTGAGGAGATCAGAAAACCTGGCTTCGTGGACAACTGCCGGGGGGCGGGGGGGTGCATCATCAGTGTTCCACGATGAGTGAGGCTGAGAAATGGGAGCAAAAGGCCGCTGGGCCTCCCTGGGTTCATTCTGTGTTCTGTATGTGAAGTGTCAGTAGAGCAGAGGGGCCTCCGTGGGAAGGAGGCCTGGAGAAGGGAAGGCTGCACGGAGTCGGGATCCAGGGAGCACAAGTCAGAGAAGCTGGACGATGCAAAGAAGGAGCTCATAGGACAGACATTCAAGCCACTGAGCATCGTTCCAGAAAAGACAAAGAATCACGCCGCGACGGGGGTGCATGGCCAGGTGCATGCTGCCTCTTGAGCTGACCTCGCCACTGCAGCGTCATCCCCGTGTGGGGTCTTAGCCTCAGCTTTTCAAGTAGAAACTCAACTTTTGCTGGGAGCCCAGCACTGATTTGATCAAGTATGATGATTCACATTAACCAAATTCACAAGGGCCAGAGGTAGAGCCCGGAATATCCACTTATTCAATCGTGAGGAACGTGAGTCACCAGAGCAGTGCAATTAAAACCAGAGTGAGACGCCTCCATAAACATATCAGAATGGTTAAAATTTAAAAGAATAACAATGCCACGTGCAGCGTGAGTGTGGATCACTTGGGTCTCTCCCACCCCGCTGGTGGGGATGTGAATCGGCACAGCCTGTTAGGAAAACTGTGGGCAGCTTTTGCAGGTGAACATATGCCAACTCCCTGGTCCAGGAACTATATCCCTAGATGTGACACTAAGAGAAACGACTGCCCATGTCCACAAAAAACACGTGTGTTAGAATGGGCCTAACAGCTTCATCCCCAGCAGCCCAAACCTAAAATCCACCCAAATGTGAATCAAGCACAGATCAGATATTGGAGCAAGTCACTTAGGTACGCGACTCTCAATTTCAGCTCAGGTCATGAGATCAAGACCCAGGTTGGGCTCCACACTAAGCACGGAGCCCCCTTGAGATTCTTTCTCTCCCTCCCTCGGCCTCGCCGCCCCCCTCACCGCTCACATGTGCACGTGTCCTCCCTCTCAAAACAAACAGAAAGAAAGTACAGACTGTATTAGTACGTTATGATGTGATCACATAACAAACTACTGCAGAGCAACGCAAAGGACAAATGGCAACTACACGCAGCTCCACACATGACACATGTGTCCTCACGGATGAATCGCACACACCGGGGCACCTGAGTGACCCAGTCAGTTGGGCGTCAGACTCTTGGTTTCGGCTCAGGTCATAATTCCAGGGTTGTGGGAGCGAGACCCGCACCCCACTCTGCGCTCAGGGTGGAGTCTGCTTCTTCCTGTCCCTCTGCTCCTCCCCCTGCTCAGCCACTCCCTCCCTCTCTCTCTATCTGTAAAATAAATAAATAAAATCTAAGAAAAAAAAATAAGCCACACAAAGATTACGTAGGGTTTCCTCTGATGCGTTGATAGGGAAGGTGTGGGAGCCTTCTAGGAGGCTGGGTATGCATCCGTTTTCCATTTTGACCCAATGTATACACATTTATAAAAACTCATGACGAACTTGAAGAACTGTGTACTTGACATCGTGTATGAGACATAACAAAATTTACATAAATAAGGAAAGAGCTTAATTAGATGGCGAACAGAAGTTGTAGACTGAAACCAAGGTTTTGTTAGGTGAATGGGACCCTCTTTCTTCTTTTTTTCTTTTTTTTAAACAGAATAACAGAATTCCAAAGAGATGAACTATGGAAAGTTCCCACTGGATCAGAAGGCCCTTTGCAGCAGAAACGATTTCTTTTTTTTTTTTCTAATAAATTTATTTTTTATTGGTGTTCAATTTGCCGACATACAGAATAACACCCAGTGCTCATCCCGTCAAGTGCCCCCCTCAGTGCCCGTCACCCAGTCACCCCACCCCCTGCCCCAGAAACGATTTCTGATCTAGCTCAGAGTTCCCAGCGCCTGGAAAAGATTCTAGAACATAGTAGGCACTCAATAAATACACTGGAAATGAATAAATGGTTAATAAACCAAAGCTGATCTCAAAAGATTAACTCAAAGAAGTAGCACTTTGAGATAAAAACATTAGTTTAAACCAACAGTAGAAACAACAGCAAAATAGTATTCGAAATCTCACTGCGGCTCTCTCCTTCCCTCTAGATTTCTTTGGTTTTTTTTTTTTTTTTGTGGGGTGGGGGCTGGTTCTTTTCTTTTTTTTTTATTAAATGGCTATATCCTTTGCCGTCAAATTGAGGCTCATATTTGTGACTCAAATACAATTTGTTTTAATTTTTATAAATGCGATACATTTGGGAAACCTCGTAAACAGAGTTTTCATTCAATTAGGGATCCTGGATTCTCGCCAAGAAGCGGTCATACCGGAGTGAACAGGGGTAAGTGGACCTGCGGGGGGTGCCGATGAAGGCCGTCTTTGTCAGACCCCCCAGCCCGGGAAACCTGTCTGGCAGGTCGAGTGCGGGAACTTGGACGGCAAAGCCTCCCGAGCCGCCAGTTTCAGGCCGGTGCAGAAAATGGTTAGGATCGCGGGCCAAGCAGAACAAAATCCAAAGTAAATTTTCCCACATGCTGCTGCTTGGAGAAACGACATCCCATCCAATGACACAGCGTCACCCGATAGTCTGGGAAAGGAGCTGAACTCCTACCTGTCCCGTCCAGCAGCCCTTCTAGGTTTGCCTGCGCTGCTGACCCTGCCCGGGGGTTCAGCCTTCTGATTGCAGAGGCCCAGCGAGGACGCCGTCTGGGGGCCGTGGGGTCTACAGGAGCGGTGGGGGCAGGGCGCCACCTCCACACTCCGGGTACCACAAGGAGGCCTAGCCGGGCGCAGGGGGAGGCTCGGCAGGAAGGACGTGGATGCCAGCGTGCGGCCGGGCTCCTTGCCCGCTGCAGCTCCTCTTCGTCTCAGTCTGGGGCCTTATCATCAACCCTCAAGTGGAAGTTTCTGCCTATATGGAAGCCCGACACTGACTGGTTTGGAGAAAACGATTCCCACCAGCCCAATCCACAGGGGGGCGAGGTGGAAACTGGATCTCCACCTCTTCGGTGACGAGCAGGTGTATGGACGCCGAGGAGACGTCACTCATCACCAACGGGGGGCTTTGCTCCTGCTGGAAGGCCTACGTGGACCAGAAAAAACAGGAATCGTGACCAGAAACAACTGGAATCAGAGGCTGTTGTCAGTCTGATGGCAAAAGGCTAGAGAGCTGGCCTGGCCTGAGGCCACTGTTGCTCCTGGGGTCCTGGGCCCGCTGGTCAGGACGCTGCCTCCTCACAGCTGGGAACTCTGGCCCAGTCTGACTGGTTCATCCTTTTTCTAGATTCTACAAAGCACACGACTGCTGCCTCTGCTGACTCTTCTTGCACAGATGACAACAAGCCCCAGATTCTTACACACTCGGATGTGCCCATTCTTCAGGGCAATTTCTGTGGACACTTGGGCTAATCCATTATATGTTAACTTATTTTCTAAACTCCTGGGGTCTCACCTGAAGGCTCCCAGGAGCTCCTCATAGTGGCAGCAGCATCCTGGATACTGCTCAGGACTCTGGTTTAGCCCGATGCTAACTACCGGTGAGAACTCTGGCAAGTCAATTCCCCCTTTTTGGACCAAAGCCATTGAATCTCTAAAACTGAAGTGTGGGAGTGCCTGGGTGGCTCAGTCAGTTGGGGGGCCGACTCTTGGTTTCCGCTTGGGTCACGATCTTGGAGTCAAATCGAGCGCTGCACCAGGCTCCACACTGGGCGTGGAGTCAACTTGTTCCTCTCCCCACGCACCTCCCCCTACCACCACCACCCCTATCCTTCTCCCCATTCTCTCCCTCTCAAATAAATAAATAAAATATTTTTAATATATAAAAATAAAAAAATACATAAAAGTATGGTGGCTGGCTCGATGTGTAGAGCATGCAACTCTTGATGTTGGGAGTGAGTCTGAGCCCCTTGTTGGGTGTAGAGATTACCTAAAAATAAAAATAAAAAATCTTAAAAAAATAAAATTGCAGTATTATAGGGCAGTATTTAGAGACCATGGCTTTTTGAGGTCACTTCCAAACTGAGATCAAGGTTTTCAAGGAGCCTGCAATTCAGGCATCCGTGCACATCAGAGCTAAGATTTGCAGAGACCACAGAGTCCTGGCTGATGCCCGTCCTGGCACGATTCCCCGTGAGTTTTCTGCTCAGACTTCCCTCCACAGTCAGTTAAGCGGTACAGGAGGGTATGCACCCCCTTGCCGCATAGTCGCTCCTTAGATAAGTTCGGCGATCTACATTCTACCAAATTTTGCTGCATTGCAATAATTATACAACATTCATTATTCTTTGTCCCATCTTCTAGACGGGGAAAAAGGAGCCTCAGAAGCCCTCAGTGATGTGCCCTAGTTTCTCTCCCTGATAATTACGAGCTGCGTGTCTAACTCCAAATGCTGTGCTGTTGCCAGTAAACAGAGTGTCTGCCTTCCGGCTCTGCTCTCATTCTTACAGTTGACAGGGGATTGCCGAGCCACGCACTCATGTCACTATCCGCCTTAAATTGCCCCCACCGGTATGCACAGCAAGCAGATTTAAGCCCAAGAAGATACCGAATACACCTTAGCGTACATTCCTGCACGTGTAAGTCGACGCGAGGCCACCCCACCCCGGGGAAAGATTTGCTCACGGAACAAGGAATTGCCGCACAGGTCCCTGAGTGTCTGAAGTTTCCGGAAGGGAAGGGAAGCGATGCCAAGGCAAACGTGACACCAGAGATCCCATACGTTCTTCCTCGTGGATTGAAACTCAACGCCTGCCTTCACAAGGCGCACCCTGCTATCGGCTCCCTTATTTGGAAGGTGCTATCAGAGCTCAGGCCTGAAACGTGAACAGCCCTGCCACTGGACAGCCCGTATCGCGTGTCACGGGAACACCAGATCCAGAAAGGGACACTGGCAGTGCATATGCGCTCGCTGTTGTGCGCGGCTCGCACGCACCTCTGACGTGCAGGCGCTGGCCTGACGGTGTCGGTGGCCACACCTGTGACCCTGGGTGCACCGGAGAGGAAGCGTTGCCCGGCGGCTACCGCTAAAGCAGGACGCACGACAGGGGATGTTTCTCTCCTTTCCCCCTTCACAGCAGTATAAGCCCAGTGGTTAGTGAGTACCCCCGTCCATCCACCCACGTCCAGTCCTCCTTTCTTTGGAAATGTGCCGAAATTGCACCTGAGCCAGAGGAATGGAGTTTAATCACTACATCTTGGAGCAGGGAAGCCAGAGATCCTCTGTCCTGTTATCTTCTCCAATTCCTTTCCAGCAAAAAGGAGAGGGAGCGAAGTTTTAATATGTGTCACCCACCGGTGTAGGTCTACAAAAAAAATTGGTCTTAAAAATTCACAGAGGAGCCGCCTGGCCTGCTTAGTGGGTAGAGCATGTGACTCTTGATCTCAGGGTCATGAGATCGAGCCCCATGTTGGCCTAGAGCTTACGCTTTAAAAAGTCATAAAAATTTACAATGAGCAACACCCGTTTACAGTCGTATAACCACCAGGAACACATTTCCTTAACATCTTGTATTTGAAGAGAACACGTAATCATGATATCTCACTGGTAACAGTCCTCATGTATAATTCCTTACTATGTAACGAGAAGCGATCGCCCAAATTGGGGATTAATGAGGTCTGTCATGGGAAAATGTTCCCACCAATTTGTAAGGACCCGAGGATGGGACCTGAGGAAACCAGGTGAAGGTCGGCACCAGTCATCTGCGTGACTTTTTACCCTTTACTTTCAAAATAAAATATTGCCTATTTTTCCTGATTGATATTCACAGGAAAATATCTTCTTCACATAGTAATTTACGTAAAGGAGAAGAATACACATATTCTAACCATGTCTTCATTATAACTTTATTTTTTTGAACTACGCTGGCCTGCCAGTCTTTGCATCGGACTGACACATAACGTAAGCCAAAGGGTCTCTCTCTGATATGCTTTCACATAAAACAAGGATTTCTTTTTGGTCTATTTTTATTGTTGATTTCTTCATTCAACAACATAATCATCCATATAAACGATTCACGTAATTCCTAAGGTGGGTTCATGACTGACATTTTTATTAGCTTATTTTGTAGATGGGACCTGCAGCTACATAAGTGCCTCACCCAGGTATCCAACTGATGGAAACTTTGACCCACGCCCACCACCTCCACCCAGGTGCTTGCCCAGAGGACAGCCTCACCCGGGAAGTCATACTCAATTGTGTGATCTTGTAAGACTGACATTGTAGAAGAACATTATTCATTCGGGCCGTCTGTATTATTGACTGGGTGTCCCCAACTACAATCCCATTTTCTGACATCTAAGGGACACACTACGTGACACATGAATGAACTTTTGTTATTTTTCAAGATTTATTTACTTATTTGAGAGAGAGAAGGAGGGAGAATGGAGGGAGGGGCAGAGGAAGAGACAGAGAACCTCAAGCAGACGTCCTGCCCAGCGTGGGGCCTGACCCCAGGCTCCGTCTCACAACCCTGAGATCGAGACCTGAGCTGAAATCAAGAGTCAGACACTTAATCAACTGAGCCACCCGGGCGCCCACACATGAATGAACTTTTAAATAATGGAATATTGGATGAATGAACGAATCGTGCTTGTTTCCTCAATCTGATCATTTGAAAATGTCTCTTTCATATGCTCACACCCTTAGTTTCATCACTAAGAAGCAAAGAAGGCGGAATCGCTGTTGATGTTTTCAAGTAATTTTTAAGCAACTGTTTAATTTTTGTAAAAAATGATACAAATGCATGATGTGCATATCAAACAATATGATAACTTTTTAAAGTTTAAAATCACCATAAATCCCGTCGTCAGAAGCACTCACCCCATTTTGTTGCATTGTTTTATTTTTTTTTGCATTGTTTTAATATCTGTGTGTGTGTGTGTGTGTGTGTGTGTGTACATACACGCAAATAGTCCATGCCCTTCCAAGTTATTAAAAAGGCATAATGGATATATCTGAAATAATTCAATGTAAGAAATCTGTATGTAAAAAACGTTGTTAAATGTCCAAGACACCTGGGCAGTGATCATATGTCGATGTTAACATATTATTTCAGCTTGGACTCTTTTTTTTTTTTTTTTCCAGCTTGGATTCTAATGGCATGTGCAAATTCTCTAATGGAAATTTTTTTGCTAAGGTCAAAATAATGTAATACAACCATTCCAACCCGTAGCTGCTTGTTAAAGTTGGCTAGAATATGCCAGATGTATCCAAGTACAGAAGTTAAACTAAGAAGACACAACCTAATATTATTTTTAAACGATTTTATTTAAAATAAAATGGGAGGGGGGGAACAGAGGGAGAGGGAGCACCCCAAGCTGACGACCTACTAAGCGCAGAGTCACACAGGGCTCCACCTGGTGACCCTGAGACCACCGCCTGAGGTGAAATAAAGAGTCAGACACCTCACAGACTGAGCCCCCATAATTTAATATTCTTTAGAAATTTCCAAATGGAAGCAATGCTTCCTAACTTCCTTTTTCAGTTTTTCGTTCCTTTCATTGGGATTAGGAGAACGCCCGTGTTATTTTTATTAATTTCTGCTGCTTTCAGTGGCCTCTGTACTGGAGAGGGAATTCGGCACGTTTTTACTGGGTGGATGCTCTCTCCCTTTCAACTCGGGGGAGGGGGTGATGAAGGAGGCAATAAGGCCCAGGGGGTTTGCTTATGCGGGGGGGAGTGGGAATTATGGAAGGCTCATCTGTCAGCCTATTGAGAGCTGATACCTTTATGCATTTTCACCTGAGTTGATAGAAACTTTGGGAATCGCCTTTACACTGTGAAACAGGCCAAAGGGAACTCTGGGTTCCGATCCTGGGAAGTGGACAGCTGCCCACGCCGAGCTGTCCGACCCCTGGTGGCCCCCCACCCCCTCCACTGAGCGCCCCTCTCCCTTGAGACAGTCCGGATCCCAGCCACGAACTTCACCGGGGACGGTAACCAGCTTGCAGACTGTTGAGTCCACTGGGCCTTCCACACCTGTCAGGTGGCTTTGTAGCCAAAAACAAAAGGCTTTTGTAGATCAGTTGGCACCATCTGGGAAATACCCCCACAGCTGCTGTCCACATCCTATTTGTTTCCCCCTTCATAGAAAGCGGGAGAAAAGGGGACGCTCAGATGTTATCATACAACCAAGGCAAGGCTCTTTATTTTCAGGGCGGGAAGGCAGGTCCCCACACTCAGCAACAGCAGGACAAGCCCGTCACAGTGCCCGGGGCGGCCGTCGGGATGGTTCTATCCATCCAGGTCTGCTTGAGCTCGACCACAGCCCACTTCCCGCCCTGTTGGCGGGAGAACCGATGTCTCACGTTGCATCCTTTTCTGCCATCTGGTTTCATGACGACAATTAGGAACTCCCACACTGAGACTGCTGTTGGGCGAGGGGCAGAAGAAACACTCAGCTGCTCACATGACTATTTTGTCAGAGTCTGAGAAAATACTTACATTTTACCCTGGCCCGAATGGCTAATAACTGTTCGCCTCCTTCTGGAGGGTTCTGCCGCGTGTACGCTTCGCCCCACACCGTGGTCAGAGAACTGGCACACAAGCGAGCAGATCCCAGTAACACACGTACACAAAGGTCTGAAACCTTAGGGCCTAATTTTACTGTCATGTAGGCACACGTTTGCGTCTTGCCATAAAAATCAGAACTTACCTGAATTTCAAAAAGTCTTTACGGGAGTAACTCCCTGTCCTCCTTTAGCAACTTTTATGGTTGGGAAACCAGTTGTTTGCCTCTGGAAATTCTGACTCTGAGCTTTTCTGCTCGCCGCGCTAACCCAGTTTTCTGTTCATTGTTTCTGATGGTTTCCTGCTCCCTCACTCAGAGGCCAACAAGGGCTTTGTTCTTAACTGCAGGCTCAGGAGGACTTTAAAAAGGTGAAGTTTAGGGGGATCCCTGGGTGGCTCAGCGGTTTAGCGCCTGCCGTCGGCCCAGGGCATGATCCTGGAGGCCCGGGATCGAGTCCCGCATCGGGCTCCCAGCATGGAGCCTGCTTCTCCCTCTGCCTGTGTCTCTGCCTCTCTCTCTCTCTCTCTGTGTCTCTCATGAAAAATAAAAATAAAAAAATCTTAAAAAAAAAAAAGGTGAAGTTTATGAAAGCCTGAATGGTAGCTCAGTAGAGCACGGGAGATCCCACCTTCTACCCACACCGTATCCATGTAAACACATCTGTATTTGTTTACCTCTTGTTTCCCTTGTGTTTAGCTTGCAAAGGAAATGTGATGAGCGTAGTAGGACTTTTGGCTTTCTTCCGTCTCCAAACGCAAGACCCTGAGTTCTCTTACAAGTCATAACTCTATAGCTTTTTCTACTTTACCTACACTTGGTTCCGCATGTTCAGTATTTATAATTAATTTCGTATCTCTACTGGCATTTACTTTACACGACCTTAAAGAGTCCGTTTATGGATTTATGCTTGCTTTTGTTGTTTGTTTTCTGTGGGATTGCAAGGTCATGCCTTCTTGCCCAGCGTTGCTCTGTTGTATAATCGTTCCCAAGAGGGACCGCCCGGTCTTTGCTCCTCCCAATCTAACCTCAAGATGTATCCTTTGTTGGGTCAAGTCATCCGTGCCTTGACCCACCTCTCCCTCTCCAACCCTTTCCCAGTCTCTGAGCCTGGTTCAGCTGTAAGAAATCACCTTTGACTAATGCTCTCTTCCTTTTTCTAAGAAATCACCACGTCGGCTGCACACAGGAGACGTCCCCTGCTGTCCCGGGTGACCAGCTCTGCTGTGTTCCTGCCCCTGATCCCCCAGCAGCTGGCAAACCACTGAAGAATAAAAAGACACTCTCTACTCTCCTTAGAGCTCTCTCTCTCTCGTAACTCATGAATCTCATCCATGCACGTTGCTGAATTGTGGAAGCGACAATTGGCCGAGGTCAACTTGAATTATAACCCTCTATTCTGGGGCCCGATTTGTTCCCCCCTAGTTCTGTATCAGCTGCACGTGTACAAAGCATACTTTCCATTCCGTCTCACCCAGGTAGGTCATTGATAAAGATGTTAAACAATCCTGGGCCCAGGCCCAACCACTGAAGAACACCTGTTCTGTTACTCCACGTATCACTGATCCATTGATAGCCACTCTCTGGGTAAACACCCCCGTCAGGTGCACCGTAATGTTCGCTGAGCCTTCCCCTCCCCCCGACCCCCAGCAGCCTCTTATATCTCTCTGGAAACTGTGGCTCGTTCAAGATGTTTCAAAAGTGAGAAACGAGCCCAAGTGTGACATGGGTCACTATTTAATGGAATGCGAGATCGTTTTCTATGTAAGAGAAAGAACCGCGAAGCTTCATTAATGCGTCTTGTGTGTAAGAGAAAATACAGCAATTAATGGTGATGTAAGGGAGTTGGGTTGAACAGCCCAGTGTCTACACTCCACTTATTAACGAGTCCCAACCCTTATTAACAAGTTGTGTGTAACGTGCACGTCATGATTAACTCTCGAGGACAGCACAGAACCGAGAGCTTTGACAACAGACTCTTCGCTTTTCTCTAGGCCGTTGTGTCCTCTTTGTTACTGTTCTCCATCTAGCTGCTCATAATTGAAAAATTTCTGACTCAAAAAAATAAAAATAAAAATAAAAATATAAAAATTCCGGACTCACTGGAAACTTACTAGTTTATAGTTTCTACCTTAAAATAAATCCGGACACAAGCAGAACAGGGGGCCAAGTTGAGGTGCCAAGAGTGAGCATTGCGTCCTAACAGCACCATCCAGAATTTTATGTTTACTCCTGATGGACCCTATGAGTCTGTCAAGTGGGCATTTTGTCTTTTCCCAAAGACCTGCGCCCCAAAGGCGCCATGGCCCCCGTGCAGAGGAGCCCCAGCAGGTGCCTTCTGCACCCCGAGCGGCATCTGGGAGGGGCCCCCGGGGTGGCGGACGCCCCGAGTCTGTCCTGCGGGAGCCACTGTGCGGGGTTGGGTGTCGGCTGGAGTCCCAGAGCGATGCTCGAGGCCCAGCTCTGTCCCCACTAGTGATTTAATGTCCTGTTTCCTCATCTGTGAAGGGCAGGGGGGTGGGGGTTAATCATTGCTTCAGGAGGGATTTTGTGGATTTTAAGTAAGTTAATATGTTTAAAACATAAAACTCGGTACGTATTGTCTGTCACACGGTAACTGGGCAGCTTAAAAGTTCTAGAAGCCCGTGGTACTCTTGCCCCAAATGGCTTCATTTCATTATGAGAGAACATCAGACAAGCCTGAATGGAGGGACGTGCAACCACAAAATAATAATCATTAATACAAATACAACCAATTAAGTAACTAATACTGGGGAACACCCTGGCGAATTGGAGGAGGCTATGGAGGAGGCTACGCAGGGAGGGGGTCTGGACTGGGTCCTGGGGCGGAGAAGGGACTGCAGGGAAGACCTGATGGACCTCAGCTCAAGTCCGGGGTTCAGTTGCTGCGTGGCGCAGCCCGGGCTCAGGTTTGGGTACCGGTGCTACTCTTAGGCAACGCGCTAACTGCACAAGGACCCTCCGGGCCGTACGTGCAACTTAGCTGCTGGTCTAAAATAAGTTGGAGACATTTCGGGCTCTGGCCTGGGTGGTTCAGTTGGTTAAGTCCAGCTATTGGTTGTGGCTCCGGCTGTGATCTCGGGACCATGGGATCCAGCCTCCAAGTCGGGCTCCACGCTCAGCGTGGGGTCAGATTTCCTTCCGTCCCTCCCCTGCTCCTGTGCGCTCTCTCTCTAACAATAAATAAAATCTAAAAATAATCATAATAATTTGAAACATTGTGTTTGGATATAAAACATATTAAAGTTCTACTCAGTGTTTTCGAGCTGCATGGGGGGCGTGGTTGCCGTGACTTACTCCTCCTTGCTGTTCGTGATGCCTTCTTTACATTTTTGGCATTTTAAACATGTACATTTTAGGGAGGGCTGCGTGGGAGGTGGAGGCCCGGGCTGACCTGGCTTTGCTGGTGGGCAGGTGGCTGCGGTCGGGGAAGGAGCCGGTGCAATGGGCTCCAGAGCTGCCCGGGGAGGGGAGGCAGAGCTCGGTCTGCAGCCCGGGCGCTCTCCCAAGCAGGTTGGCTGTGAGGGAGGCCAGGAAACAAGGGGCGAAGCCCAGGGGGTAAGGGGCCCCGAGACGGCCCTTAAATGGACCACACTCTGCAAGTTGGCTTGGAGCTGGGAGCCATCAGGCACAGAGAGAAATTGGGGATGGGGACAGGAGCCCTGGGTGGCCCTGGGTGGCCCTGGGTGGCCAGCGGGGGCCTCAGGAGCAGCCCCTCCCCTCCTCAACATGAAGGGGGGCTCCCCAGGGACCAAGGCAGGCTAATGGAGAGGCTGGAGCATGGGGATGAGCAGGGTCGTAAGGGAAGAGAGAGTGGTGGGAAGGAAGTGGGGGTCTCGGGAGATGCCAAGGGGTGTGACATGATCCCGTGGAGGCGGCCTGCGAATCCCCCAGAAAAACAGGGCCCAGGGCTCCCGGGAGGCGCGGTGCCCACCTCCACGCTCACGCCCCACCCCCCCATGGTTGCTCCTCTGCACACTCCTCCAGCAGGTGTGGGCTGCACCTGCCGGGGAGCCCCAGGCGGTCGGGTGGGAGCCCCAGTGACTGGGGGGTGGGGGTGGGAGTGCCTCCAGGACCCCCGTGGGGAGGGCTGGCTGCAGAGGCCACAGGTCAGAGGATGCCACCCGCAGACTCGGTTTTGTTTGGGTTTTACCAGTAGGCGACTGCTGATTCCCACACCCCCCACCCCACCCCGGAGCGGGAACCTAAGCGCGGGGCGCACCCCAGCACCGGTCCTGGATGTGGGGGGGAGGGCAGCCCAGGCCGGTGGCAGGGCGCACGGGCTCGTGGCCACAGCAGAGTCCGGGCACAGACCAGGGCGCAGGCCCTGCACCTGCAGGTGCCACTGTGGGCCGTTCTGGGGTGCGGGCTCCCGCCCCCCCGCCCTCAGGCCTTCACCTGGAGGCCTGCCCTGCCCCCTGACTGCGGACCTGGGTTTCCAGCGGCCTCCGCTCCTGCGCTCTGACTCGGCCCCTCGGCTAAGCCCCTGGCTTCTAAACTCCATTTTCAGAAGGTTAGAACACCATGAGGCCTGCTGTCTCCAGAAACCAGCTTCCAGAAGCTGCTCTGGGCGCGGCAGGAGCCTGGGGGGGGGGGGGGAGGGACACTGGCACTTGGGCCTGTGCCTCCCGCGCAGCGCCAGGCCCTCGTCGCCCCGGCAGCTCCCACCCCCAGGACGGCACCCATCTCGGCTCCCTTCACGCTGGGACAATTTAAAAAGGGACTTTCAGATTCATCCTGCAGGGCCGTGTGTATGGGCAAGGCGACATCCAGCTCCGCGTCAAAGCCACATGGGAAGGGAAGGTCCGGGCCTCGGCTCGGCCGACACGCGGGCTCTCTGTGGGTCTCTAAGCCCGAGCCGCCGGTAGGCCTCCCGAGGACCCCCTTCCCGCTTCTCGGCGGCAGGGGCGGAGGCTCCCCGTTCCCCTTCGTCTCCCCGTCCTACCGCGAGCCCTGCACCTGGTGGGCAACCGTGGCACGTTTCTGTTGGATCAAGAGAGAAGATGCCAGAAGAGTCCATCCAGGTAGCACCTGAGTGTGTGGCCAGGCTACGGAGGTGTAGCCGCTCCGACAAAGCCGTGAACCTGGGGCACCTCTGGCAGCTTTATCCGGGAGGAAAAGCTGGAGAGAAAATGTGAACAGGGCCCCCGGGGGGCTCAGCGGTTGGGCATCTGCCTTCGGCTCAGGTCGTGACCCCGGGTCCTGGGATCGAGTCCCGCGTCGGGCTCCCTGCACGGAGCCTGCGTCTCCCTCTACCCGTGTCTCTGCCTCTCTCTGTGTGTCTGTCTCATGAGCAAATAAATAAAATAATTTTTAAAAGAAAGAAAGGAAAACGTGAAGGAGTCCCAGAGCAGGCACCGGGATGTGAGGAGTTCCAGAAGAGGCAGCGGCATGACCAATCGAGTCCCATGAGTTAGAGTCGAAATATTTTCTCCCAAGTGTGCTCTTGCCTTACTGGGTCCCACAGTCCCAGGTAGGACAGTCGCAGGACAGAGGAGATGGCCTCCTGTCGCTGGGGCTTCTCCTTTGCTCTTAGCAGAGCCAAGAGCAGGTTCTGGAAGCTGGTTTCTGGAGAGAACAAGCTTCCGGGTCCCCGGGCACCTGTGATGCCATCAGAGCCCACTCCCAGTGGCCGAGGACGACTACACTGTGTGAAAAAGCAAACCCCAGGTCCCAGATTGTGTCCCTCAGGTCAAGGCCCCAAGTCAGGAAAACAATAGTTAATACCTAACTGGGCCACAGTTTCAGCCCCAGGAAGGCAACGATTAACCAGCCCCATGGAGTTTCCAGGTCAATAGTGGGAAGTGTACCCAGACACCCGTTCTGCTCCCCTTCGCAAGGCAACCTTGCCTAAACGGTGCATTCTTTGCTAAATAAATAAATAAATAAATAAATAGGGTTTTTTTTGTTTTGTTTTATTTTGTAAAAAAAGAGGCATCTGTGGGATGCCCACTTGCCGCCCGTAACCACCTTTCTTTCGTTGAGCTCATCAGAGCTCTCCCCTCCTTGCTCCCTGATTCACGAATCATTTAATAAGGCCAATTAGATCTTCAAACTTACTCGGTTGAACTTGGATCTGCAGCAGCTGTCGGCCTGGTGCTCCGCAAAGCTGGCTCCTCCCCGACCCCAGTGCCTTAGCTCCTACTATCTGGAGCCACATGGGTCGGACCCTCCGCAGGACAGAGCCAGAGGCCCCAGAGGCAACAGCGGGCATCCTGCAGAGAGGCGGGCGGCCCTTCACCCTGTGGCTGAAACATTTGGTATCTCTCCCCCATAAAATACCTTCCCCGGGTCCCCACGGGTACCCCGGAGGTGTCACTGGGGATCACTGTGTCCGTGTTCTCATTCAGAACTTTAACGTCGCTCTCTCCAGGCCTGACTGCGTCCAGCAGTGTCTTTGCCCAGCCCCTGGGGTGTCTGCGGGCCCCTCGTGCTTCTAGGCCTGGGGGTCCAGAGCCCTGGGACGCAGAGGGCTCCCCTCTCTCCGGGCCCTGTGCTCGCAGAGCCGCCCCAGCCAGGGGAAGCGCCTGGACCCGTCACTGCTCTGCTCTTTATTATTTCATCTGCTTATTTGGGTTTACTTCGCATTCCTTGCGCGAGTTTCTTAAACTGGAAACAAGCGACCACGTGGAGACCTTGCTTCTCTCCTGCCGGGACGGCTCTTTAGGGCTTTCTGTCCTCAGGCTGACCTACTAGCTGCCCATACAATTGATACCGTGTGTTTTCATTTTCATTCAATTCAAAACATCTTCTAATTTCCGTTTTGACTTCTTATTTTACCCCTGGCCTGTTTGGACGTGCGGCATGTGTTTCCCAAATATTTGGGGTTTTCCAGATACTGACTTTGTCACTGGTTTCTGATTTACTCCTGTTGCGGTCACAGAACACACTTTGCATGATTTGAATCCTTTTATGTTTTTCGAGACTTCTCTTATGGCTCAGATTTTGTTTTGTTTTGTTTTGGGTTTTGTTTTTTAGCCTTGAGGACTGTCTCCTGTCCACTTGGAAAGAACATACATCCCGCTGTCGTTGGGGTGGGGTGTTCTCCTTGATCTGCGGTTAGAAGAACATGAGCTCGGGACACCTGGGGGGCTCAGCAGTTTAGCACCTGCCTTTGGCCCAGGGCGTGATCCTGGAGTCCCGGGATCCAGTCCCGCGTCGGGCTCCCTGCGTGGAGCCTGCTTCTCCCTCTGCCTGTGTCTCTGCCTCTCTCTCTCTCTGTCTCTCATGAATAAATAAATAAAATCTTAAAAAAAAAAAAAAAAGATCATAAACTCCAAGGTAAGTGGAGGAAAGGCAATGAGGAAGTTCTCCACTTTAGCACCCTCCTCTCCTGAGTTCAAAACTGCCAGTCCATCGTCTGTGCAGTATTTGCCCTGTAGATCTGTTTGGTACAGTCTGCACAGTGTTTTCAATTGTCTAAATAATTTCAACGTCTAAACATTGGGTAGGAGGGGTGCCTGGGTGGCTCAGTTGGTTGAGCACCCAACTTTTGGTTTCCACTCGGATCGTGACCTCAGGGTTGTGAGATCCAGTCCTGTGTAGGGCTCAGCACTCAGCACACAGTCTGCGTGAGAGTCTCCCTCCCCCGATTGCATGTGCATGTTGTCCCTCTCTCTCTCTGTCTCTCTCAATCTCTTAAATCAATCAATCAATCTCTATCAATCAATCAATATTGGACTGGATTGGATTTCCTGCCAGGTTTCTAGCTCCTGGGATCTAAATACTCCCAACTCCAAGTGACCGGCCTAGACATATCCAATCCTGCTGAAAATCCTGAGGGTAAAGTAGAGGCCAGATTTATGAAGGGCCTTGAGTATTATGAACAGTGCTTAGATTTGACTTTTTTCAGGCAATGGGAGCCAGTGAAGAATCATCCAGGAGAGTGATGTCTATTGGTAGCTTGGGGTGGGACTCCCATCCAGTCAGATGGTTCTAAGGCAGTGTGAGCCTTACAGGAGCTAGAAGAAGCCACCAGAGGCTGGCACTGTGGTCCAGGTGAGAAAAATATGAGTTTTTGAAGCATCGGCTGGGGCGTCACTAAACTGGTGGCTCAGTTTCTGGCTGCACTGAAGGAAGAAGAAGGTGCATTGTACCGACATCCTCGCAGGCATCAGGCACGTCTGTCAGGCTAAACCAGGAGGCTCAGATGGCCCGTGGCAGTTTTCCTTGGCCCTAAAAACATCATTCCTCAGTTTATTGTCATCAGCTAGAGCTGCCAAGTGACCAAAACAATGAAGAGGGAATAAAGATTGAAGTCCAAAATCGAGGGCTGACTACTCTACGCTTGCAACTCACAGGATCAAGAAACAATCTGAGGTCACCTCCTGAAGTGTCTGGAATCCACCCCTCATCACTTGGGAGTTTAGGCTTTTTCCATTTATCTGATCTCTTTTCCACATGGAATGACCACCACCAAGTATGCCAGTGCTCCCCACCACGTCGTCTGAGACAACAAACGTTTGCTCACGCCAGTTTTATGAGCGTCTTGTGCTAGTGGTTCTGAGACCAGCAATCTTACGGTCGCCGTAGCCAGGGCCCCACGGACACTCTGCGTTGTCCGTAGCCCCTTGCCACCCGACACAGAGAGCCCATCCCTCTACCTGGGAAATGTACCTTCATTCCTCCCGGATCTAGAGCTCAGGATATTGCCTGGGGGCTTTCCCTTCATTCATTTAAAAGCTTCTAGGGAGGTTATATTTTGGAAAGGGGGAATCATGCCTCACTGTTTTCTCAACTCAGCTGCATACCCTCTTGTGCAATACCCACACTCACACACACATACACACAGGCACACATGTGTACATGCACACACACACAAATGCATCCACACACATGCACACACATCTGTACATGCACACAAATACATATCCACAGACACATGTATACATGTATGCACAAATGCACACGCATATCATGTACACACACACACACAAATTCCCCGCAAGTAACCCGAGTAACCCTCAAGACTCAACGCTCCATTGACAAGAAGAGAAGCCATGAATTTTTCTTCTTTTCAAGCATCTGCTGATTTACAGTTTCTGGGGTCTCTTCAGCTGGAAGTCCCCCAGCCTGCCCAGCTCCATCACTAGATGACAATGGCTGAGGTTGGCATCCACCTCGTACTAGGGTTAGGGCAGTAGCTCATGCTGCTCCACTCTGCGGCTTACTGTGAGCAGGTTTGCTGTTTCTTCCTCTTCAGAGAGGAGGTGGCCACAACAAGGCCAGGCGGAGGCCACGCCACCCAGAATCACATCCTCCTCATTTTTCCCAGAATCACTTGGTTCTTTCACTAGTTGTGAAAATGCAGGACAAGCAGGTCCCTTTGGCCCCAGTGGGATGACCTTGTGAAAATGGCTGTTCTTTGTGTGACCATTGTGTTGCCCTGGGTGGAGCAGAGCTAGAGATGGGACCCTTCTGCTCTAGACTCCAGGAATCCATGTCCCTCAGGGCTCCAGGGTCTGGTGTGTGCTGGGCAGATGCCCGGAAGGTTACTAGAAAGTGCAAACACCTGGAGAGGTCCTTCAGGGAAAACTTGCAGCCCAGCTGGAATCATCCTGGCTCAGAGGGCCTGGTGCCCATGGGCCCTGGAGCACTCCCACTTCTACACAAGTTGGCAGCAGACTGTCTTGCCATTGATGGATGGGCTCTAGCTCCACTGAGGGAGACCTGACCTGTTCACCCCATTCACTCCATGGGATTCTTGGATAAACCACCAGGAATGGGACCCTGAAGATGGAGACAGTTGACATACTGCCAAGGTTGCATGTGATAATCAGGTGATTAAGTGGAAAAACAAAAGTAATATGTACAGAGGAGTAAACATCCCAGAGATTACCTGCATTTGAGACATTTGTTAACACAGGCAAATTTTTAACCTGGGAGTGTGGGAAAGAGATAATTCTGCACAACTCTGGCCTGCCTGTCTGTGTTGACACCTGTTGTGCTTGAGAACTATCCCCCTGCCTGGTTTTTCATTCAGTCAGTGAAAGGAAAGAAAAAAATGCGATTGTAAAATGGAACATAATAGTCCTGTAGCATTCAAGGCTCTGGTATCCCATTCCACTTTTTCATTTTAAAAAACTGCATGAGTTTGTGGCGAGGGAGAAAGTGATACTATGCTGCACATGGGAGAGAGGTGCACCAGGGAATTCTTGGCTGGTGAGGATGCCCTGTTCCTCTGGGCAGTGGCATCTCAATTCAGCATGGCCTTTCTGACTCAGCAGGCAATATGCAGCAGCTCTCGGGGTGAGGAAAGTTGCATGCATTTCTGTTGTTCGAGTGTGAAAAGTTGCCAGTTAATAGTGAATCCCTATCATAAAGACATGCGTGGAAGCAGAAGCTTCCCTTCTGAAATATCATTCTAGAGAAAGCCAGAAGCCTACACCAACATCTCTGTCATTATGACTCTTTTCTCAGAAAACACTCCTAAAGAATATGTTTGTTATATACTTGAGGTTTCTTAGGCTGCAAGAGCCTGAAAACAAAAATAATGCACAACTAGGCACATGCGATGTATATATATATATATATATATATATATATGCACAAATTATCTGTATACATACATAAACATATAATGAAATATTACACAGCTATAAAAAGGACAAGATCTTGCCATTTGCAACAACATGCATGGACCTATGGTTATTATGCTAAGTGAAATAAATCATCAGACTGAGGAAGAGAAATAGAATATGATTTCACTCATATGTGGAATCTAAAAAAAAAAAAAAAAAAAAAAAAACCCAAACAGCAGAATCAGAGCTGTAAGTACACAGAGCAAACTGATTACTCCTGGAGGAGGAAGATAGAGATGGGCAAAATGGGTGAAGGGGAGTGGGAGATGCAGGCTTCCAGGTATGTCATGAATAAGCCACGGGAATAAAAGGCACAGCATAAGGAATATATAGTCGATGATATTATCACAGCGATATATGGTGATGGATGGTAGCTACACTTGTGGTGAACGTAGCCGTGTGTAAAAACTTGTTGAATCACTATGTCCTACACCTGAAACTAGTGTAACATTGTGTGTCTACCATAGTCCAAATTAAAAAAAAAAATAACAATGCTCAACTGGCACCCAACATCAGAGCCCCTAAACATTTAGAGCAAATAGTGACAAAACAAAACTAAAAAGAGAAATAAACAGTGATACAATGCATCTGGGAACTCTGACACCCCACTCTCAGCAATGGATATAGCTTATCCAGAAAGAGTCAATAAAGAAATAAACAAATGGACAGAAGAGGCATACACAAAACTCACTGTGCAAAGGCATCAGAACACACATTCTTCTCAAGTACACGTGCAGCATTCTCCAAGACAGGCCCATACCTTAGGCACAAAACAAGTCTCAACAAATCCAAGGAGATAGAATTTATATCAAATATCTTCTCCAATCCCGATGGAATGGAAGTATAAATCTATAACAGGAGGAAAGCTAGAAAATTCACAAATACGTGGAAATTAAACAACACACTCCTGGAGAACGAATGGGGCAAAGACTAAAGCAAAAGTGAAAATACAAAAAGGATCTTGAGAAAAATATCAAAACTTATAGTACGAAGCAAAATAATTGCTAAAATGCAGCTAATTGTGATAAACACACACACACTGAGAAAAATGAGAGATTCCAGACAAACAAATTGACTTTATACCACAAGGAACTAGAAGAAGAAGAAAAAAAAAAAAAAGAGCAAACTAAGCCCAAGTTAGTGGAAGAAAGGGAAATAATACAGATTAGAGTAAAAGTAACAAAAAAAAAAAAAAGGAAAACAATAGAAAAGATCAATGAAACCAAGAATTGGTCTTTTGAAACAATAAACAAAATTGATAAAACTTTAGCTAGATTCACCAAAAAAAGAAAGAGGACTTAAATAAGTAAAGTTACAAAGGGGGCACTTGACGGATGTTCACTGGGTGTTATACTATATGTTGGCAAATAGAACTCCAATAAAAATATATATATATATATATAAATATATATAAATATATAAGCCACCAGGATCCCTGGGTGGCTCAGTGGTTTAGCACCTGCCTTCGGCCCAGGGTCATGAAGCCAACACTACCCTGATACCAAAGCCAGGTAAGGTTACCACAGGAGAAGAAAACTGCAGGCCCATATCCCTGATGAATATACATGCAAAAATTCTCAACTGAATACTAGCAAACTAAATTCAGTAGCACATTAAAAGGATCACACACCATGATCAGGTGGGGATTTACTTCTGGGATGCAAGATAGTTCACCATCGGCAAATCAATAAGTGTGATACCTCACATGAAAGAATGGAGGACAAAAATCAATGACCTTCTCAATAGGTGCAGAAAAAACACTTGACAAAATCCAACTTCCGTTCTTGATTAAAAACTCTCAACAAAGTGAGTAGAGAAAATATTCCACAACGTAATAAAGACCGTATAGGACAAGTCCGCAGTTATCACCCTCGATAGTGAAAAATGAAAGCATTTCCTCTATGATCAGGAACAAGAGAAGGGTGCTCACCCTCACCACTCCTTTTCAACATAGTACTGGAATTTCTAGGTAGAGAAATTAGTCAAAAAACAAAAACAAAACACGATGGGGCACCCAGCTGGCTAACTTGGCAAAGTGTGAGATGTTGATCCTGGGATTGTGAGTTCAAGCCCCATCTTGGGTGTACAGATTACTTAAAAATAGAAATTAGTTTAAAAATTTTTAAAAAGAAACAAAAGGTATCCAAATTGGAAAGGACAAAGTAAAATTGTCTTTGTTTGCAGTGGCTTGATCTTACATACAGAAAATCCTAAAGATTTCACCATAAAACTGTTAGAACTAATGAACAAATTCAGTAAAGTAGGATACAAAGTCAATCTACAAAAAAAAGTTGTGTTTCTATTATATGAACAACAAAACATCCTAACAAGAAACAAAGAAGACAATCTCATTTATAATAGCATCAAAAACAATAAAATACTGAGGAATAAATTTAAGAAAGGAGGTGAAAGATCTCTATACTAAAAGCTATAAGATATTGATGCAAGAAACTGAAGAAACCACAAAAAGAAAAAAAAAAAGATATCCTGTGTGCATGGATGGAAGAAGGAATGTCATTAAAATGTCTATACTACACAAAGTAATCTACAGATACTAATCAGTATCCCAATAGCATTTTTTACAGAAATAAAACAAAATCCTAAATTTTTTGTGAAACCACAAAAGCCCCTGGATGCCAAAGCCAGCCTGAGAAAGAACAAAGCTGGAGGTATCGTGCTTCTTGACTTCAAACTAGACCACAAAGTGATGGCAATCCAAACAGTATGGTATTGGCACAATATCAGAAACATAGATCAATAGAACAGAATCAGGAGCTCAGAAGTAGACTCATGCATATACAGTGAACTGATTTTTGTAATGGGAGCCAAGAATGATCAGTGGAAAAAAGATAGTTTCTCTAATAAATGGTGCTGGGAAGGGGCACCTGGGTAGGTCAGCTGTTGAGCATCTACCTTTGGCTCAGGTCATGACCCCGGGGTCCTGGGATCGAGTCCCAAATCGGGCTCCCTGTGAGGAGCCTGCTTCTCCCTCTGCCTGTGTCTCTGCCTCTCTCTGTGTCTCTCATGAATAAATAAAAATAAATGAAAAATTGTTAAAAAATGATTGGAGAAAACTGGACATTTACATATGAAAGAACAAAACTGGACCACTATCTTACACTATTCACAAAAACTAACTTGAAAAGAATTAAAAATTTGAACGTGAGACCTGGACCATAGCACTCCTGGAATCAAACATGGGGAAAAGCTCCTTGACACCGGGCTTGACTATGACACCAAAAGCACAGCAACAAAAGCAAAAATAAACAAAGTGGGACTGCTTCAAATGAAGAAGCTTCTGAAAAGCAAAAGAAACCATCAACAAATGAAAAGGCGGCCTGCAGAGCAGGAGGAGATATTTGCCAACCACATATCTGATTGATAAGGGGCTAATACCCAAAACACATAAGAAACTCATATAACTCAATTGCAAACAAACACATTAAAAAAAAAAATAATGTAATTTATAAATGGATAAAGAACCTTTACATGTTTTCTTTTATTTTTTAATTTTTTTATTTATTTATGATAGTCACAGAGAGAGAGAGAGAGGCAGAGACACAGGCGGAGGGAGAAGCAGGCTCCATGCTCCGGGAGCCTGATGTGGGATTCGATTCCGGGTCTCCAGGATCATGCCCTGGGCCAAAGGGAGGCGCCAAACCGCTGCGCCACCCAGGGATCCCCCGTTTTCTTTTTTTTAAATTTTTTCCTTTACATGTTTTCAAAGATGATATTTAAAAAGCCCACAGGTACCAAAAAAAAAAAAAAAAACATACACACACATTGCTCAGCATCACTTATCATCCAGACAATGCAAATCAAAACCACAATGAGATATGAGGCCACACCTGTCAGAATGGGTGGTATCAAGGAGATAAGAGATAACGTGTGTTGGTGAGAATGTGAAGGAAAAGGAACCCTCCTGCACTGCAGGACGGAAGGCAGACTGGTGCAGCCACTGTGGAAAACAGTATGGAGGGGTCCCCAAAAAGTTAAAAATAGAACCACCATACAATCCAGCAATTCCACTTCTGTATTATAACTAAAGGAAATTAAATTAGCCTCTTGGAAAGGCTACTGCCCTCCGCTCGTTGCGGCATTATTTATAAGAGCCAAGACGTGGAAACACCTAAGTGTCAATTAATGGATGAATGGGTAAAGGAAATATGATATACAGAGACATATAGGTTTGCAATGAAGTATTATTCAGCCATAAAAAAGAAGGGAGGGAGCTGCAGGGCATTACGCTGAGTGAAACAAGTCCAACGAACGTAAATGCGTGTGTGCTCTCAATTACACCTGGGATCTAAAAATAACCAAGCTCGTAGATACACAGAGTAGACTTGTGGTTGTCAGATGCTGGGTGGCATGGCGGGGGGTGGGGGAGTGGTGGGGGCAAAATGGGCAAAGGTGGTCACAAGGGTACAAACGTCCAGCTGCAAGATGAGTGCGTCCTGGGAGTGTCCTGCGCAACCTGGCGCCTGTAGCTAACATGGTGCCTGCATATTTGAAAATCCCTGCGGGGTGCCTGGATGGCTCAGTCGGTTGAACATCTGACTCTTGACGTGGGCTCAGCTCATGATCTCCAGAGTCCTGAGACCCAGTCCCAGCACTGGCTCCACACTGGGCATGGAGTCTGCTGGAGATTCCCTCTCTCCCTCTGCCCCTCCTTGCTCCGACTTGAACCCTCGCTCTCTCTGTCTCTCAAAGAGTAAAAGAAAACCCCTGAGAGTAGATCTCAAAAGCTCTTAGCGCAAAGCAAAACAGTTCTAACTACGTGAGGTGACCGGTGTGTTAAGTAACATCATTGTGGTGATAATTTCGCTGCGTAAACATATACCGGGTCATTACGCTGTGCGCCTTAAACATACGATGTTATTCGTCAATCCTGCGTCAGTAAAGCGGGGAAAATAACAAAATAAATAATGCCCCAAACACAGCAACAAATGGACTGTTCTGGCCTCTATTCCTTTACCCTTCAGGAACTCCAGGCTGTTGAGAGCTCTGGGACTCTCCCCGGGGCGTTCTTAGACTGCAGGGATTAGTGCTCCTACACACCCAGTGGCACCCCCAAGCCCCTCTTGTGTCTCTCTGTCCCCATCACTGCTGTTACCATAGCTAACTTCCAACTCTCTCGTCTACCATCAATTGCCCCCTGATGCTAGCTCCTTCTTTCGCTGTCCACAAAGCGCTGTGGCCCAGGAGCTACTGCCTCTTGGACCTGCCAGAACCAGAAGAGTCCACAGAGGTGTAGACCCAGTCACAGTCTGGACACTACGTAAAGCTCAGCAGCCCCAGCCCTGGTGACAACAAAACCCTTGGTCCTCCACCCTTATGATGAGCTCCTTCTAGGAGGCTTCTCGGCTCCCCCTGAGATGAGACCCCGGGCAGGTTACCCTTCGGTCCACCCCACATGCCGGGACTGGACTGATGCCAAAGGTAAACACAGAATACGTATCTCTGATTGCCCTCTTAAGTATTAAAAGTTTGGGAATATAAGAACACAGAACCCATTCCTTCCTTTTTCTTCTCCTTGGGAAATATGGCCCATAAACTCACTAAAAAGGCGAGACTATCGTATCAGGAGGGGGAGCCATGGGTTGGCACAACTAGCCACCAATACTCAAAACTATAAATCAGAAATTTGGAAATGTCCTTATGTTCCACTGGCTGGATCTCCTCCCCACTGTCGAATGTTGGAGAACAGAGTTTTTGCACGAAGGGCAGTACGGAGGGTCATGTGCATTGCTGCTGATTCCAGTTTGGGTTTTTGGGATAACAGTAGCATTGAATGAAACCAAACAGACGTGAAAGATACAGTCCTATGTGCTGTACCTTCAGCTCCCCACCCCACCCCGAACCAGGCAAGTTCTCCAAGGCAATTGTCCATCGATAAGGACAGAACACACGACAGCCCAGGTCAGAAAATCCTATCTAGTCAAGTTCTGTAGGGCTCGTATTTCCAGAAAACACTGCGAGGAATCCTAAACCCAGTTGCATAATCCTTGTGTGGGTTGACGGTGTAGGTGCAACATTACATAAGTTCACAGGCTCAACATCCCAGCAGAAAGGCGAAGAGATGCTTCCTCTTGATAGCACGTGATGGGAAAGCACAGCTCTTAGTGTGATCTCAGCAGGAGAAAAATTGTGACAGCTGGTGGCTAAAATAAAAGCTTCACGACAGTGTGGCAGGATAGCCAGACCTACACATTCTCTCCATTCGCTGCTTGGCAGTGAGTTCAGCACACATTTGCTGACAAACCCTAAGTGCCGGAACTGCTTCTGTGTTGAATGGTTCATGGGAGAAACGGGTGCTGGGCACAGATGAAAGCAATTGTGTTTGCATAATGGCCACTAATATAAGGTCCCGGGTAATGTCTGGGCACAAATCCTTGCTCTGTGTAATCTTGGGCTATTTAGGTAATCTCCCCAGCTCTTAGTTTTTCCATTGCTAAAATGGGGACAATAGCACCTCTCTTTCGGTTGCTTTAAACGTCAAACGATTAGGGTTGTTAGGAGTTCAATGCAGTGCCTGGCATCTAGTATTTGCCCTTAAATGTCAACTATTAATATGGTTACTGATTTAGCCAACACATATTGTCCATCAAATGAACAAAGTTGGTTATTATAATTATTATTAAAGAGACAGAAAGAAAAAGAGATGGATATTTTCTTAGTATGTTGGAGGACGATCCAAAGAAATGAGACAGGGGTGGGGTGGAGGCTCCTTTAGCCCCTGCATTTGTGATTTTGAGACCTATCATGTACAGACCTCTCCCAGAGGACCCAGCCAGGAACAGCCCAGAACCTACCACCTCATACCTGGGTCTGGCCTGGCCCTATTCTCTCTCTCTTGGTTCCTCTTCCTGTTCCTTCTCTGCCAGAGGACTCTAGGATTGGATGCAATAGGGTCCCAACACTCCCCTGCCTGACCCCTGACAATAGTTTCAGGATTCCTGGGAATCAGAGCCCCTCCCCTGCATGTCCTCCAAGGTTGCCAACACCTGGCACCACTCTGTGGGGTGTGTCCTTTGGATTAATGTCTGATGGCTATTCAAATGGAATTAGCCCAGACAAACAGCAAGAGGTTAGGCTACAACCAATTATTTTTAAGAGATCCTAATCAAAGAGCAAGGTGCATGGCGAGAGAGCTCAAGTCTGAGGACAAACTACCACGGGTTGTCAAATTTTTCTCTGCTTGACCCTACCCATGAATTGCTACTTTGGGAAAAAAAAAATACTGTAGTAATCATAAAAAAGGATTAATTCTCTGCAATACGTAATACATCTTTGATGAAACAATGGCTTCTTAGATATGACACGAAAGTACAAGCAACATAAAAAAAATAGAGTAATTGAACTTCATCAAAGGCAAGAACTTTTGTGCTTCAAAACAGGCCATTAAGAGCGTGAAAGAGTGGCTTTATGGGAGAAAATATTTGCAAATCACATATACGACCATGGACCTGGGCACAGAACACAGAAAGAACTCTCGACTCAAAAATATAAAGACCAGCTACCTAATTCCCAAAATGGGCAAAAGAGCTGAATCACATTTCTCCAAAGGAGCTACCCAACAAGTCATGAAGCACACGATAGGTTCTTTGGCCTCATCAGTCATTGGGAAATGCAAACCCAAACCACCCTGGGACACCACTTCACACTAATCAGGGTGGCGGTGATCAAAGACGGACAATGAGGAGTGTGACAAGGATGCGGAGAGACATTGCCCCGGTGCTGGAAAATGATACAACCACTTTGGAGAGACAGTGTGGCCCTTTCTCCAGGGGTAAAACATGAAATCAGCCTCTGACCAGCAACTCCACTTCTAGATGAACACAAAAGGGAAATGATAACATACACCCGCGCAAAGACTTAGGTGTGAATCCTCATGGTGGTTTTATTCATAAGAGACAAAAAGTGGAAACACTGAAATGTTCATCAGTGGAGGACCATGTAAACAGATTGTGGCCCATCCATGGGATACGTTTTGGCCATAAAATGGGATGAACTATGGGGCAGGCGGGTGGCTCAGTCAGTTGAGCCTCTGCCTTCGGTGCAGGTCATGATCTCGGGGTGCTGGGATGGAGCCCCAAATCAGGCTCCCTGCTCCGTGGGGATCTGCTTCTCCTTCTTTCTCTCCCCCTCCACTCTGCTCATGCTCACTTCTCTCTCTCTCTTTCTAATTAATTAATTAATTAATTAATTGTAATAAATTAAATCTAATCCTGGCTCAGGCTGTAACAGTGAAGGAGCTTGAAAACATTACCCTAAGTCCAAAAAAGCCACGTTGTTATGAGTGTTTCGCTGAGTCCCCATTGTCAGGTGATCTCACATAAAATCAGTCCTGTTCAAACCACTCCCCACTCTAAGAAAAAGATATTAAATTCTCACCCAAAGCCACCTCGAGGGTGTAACGGGGGGTCAGTGAGCTCTGGGTCTCTTCCCGGTTCTCGTAAGGATGCCAGTTCCATAGAACTGGCACAAGGGGCAGGGAGCGCAGACAGGCTGTGTCCCAGGTAGGCCCGCAGAGAGGACAGGTGAGGTCTGGAAGGGGAGGGAGCAGCCAAGGAGGGGCAGGCGCTCACAGCAAGGGAACAATGTCCCCAAAGGGCCCTCACTCTGGTTCTCAGCAACCCGCTCCTTGGGTCAGGAGCTGCCAGGGGGGCAGCCCAGAGCCCTAGCTGGTGCCCTGGGATGCGGAAGACGCTCAGCCACGCTCTGTGCACCCACGAAAGGGGCAAGAGCCTGTGAGGAGGCAAAGGCAGGTCACAGGGCAGGGGGCTGGAGCCAGGCAGCCTGGCCCTAATGTGGTGCTCCTGATGGCGCTGGAAACCTGCTGATTTATATCACAAAAACTGGCCAATGCAACAAATCAGGGCTTTTTTTTTTTTTTTAAGCCATTTAAAAACATTTGTCAACATATTCCTGGGTATTTCCAACACCTGACATAGTAGTCGGTATCTGAAAAGACGTGGGTTTTGATCAAGGAAACTTAAAAGTGTGCGAGGACTAAGCAGAAAGGAAAGTCATGGCCTTACATGGCCTTAGACGATTGTGCCATTTGCTCTAAAAGGTCCGGGGTAAGGCCACCCAGGAGAGAGTGTCATCCTCAAGGACTCTGCAACAGCCCCGGCAGTCTAAGGTCTCCACACCACACACAAAGGCAGGGGCTTGAAAGTATGTGTTGAACTGCACAATTTTGAAAATACCTCTCCCCTGGTGGATCTACCCGGCTGCCCACCAGTAAGGGAGGTTTGTGGTGCAACGGAGAGATCCCTCCCCACCTTCCTCCTAGGCTCTGCTTTTGGGGTGGGGGGAGCCCACAGCTGGCCCCTAGGATTGCCTGGCCCCGCCTGTTTGGACTCTCTGCTGAGGATCTTGGGAGCTCAGCCCTGCACCAGGGGCAAGTCTGACTCTGTCCTCTGCCTCACTGTACCCCCAGACCTGTTCTCCCACCTTATCCCTGACCAGTGGTGCCTGTGGGGTTGTGGGATCTGAGATGCATGGTGGTCTCCAGGATTCAGTGGTTGAGGCTTGAGGTTCTCCCAGGCCTTCCTACCTGGAGAGTGCCTTGAACCTCAGCCCCCGAGGCAGGACATGGCCTCCTCCTCCTCCTCCTCCTCCTCCTTCTCCTCCTCATTTCCTTCAGGCATGAACTGTCTTGCTGAGGAACACTTCAACAGCTCCGATTCCAGGTTCAGGTTCTCCCACCCGGTGTCCCCTGCTGCCCTTGCCAGGCCCTCGGACTATGAGTCATCTAGGAGCTGGATTTCCTGCTGGGGTCCTTAGCCCGGTCTAGGCCCTCACTCCCTGGTCCACCTCTGGGCTCTGGCCCTTCCGCAGGTTGCCCTTTGCCATGTGGTGGTCAGATCAAGGGGTGGGGGGCTCCTGGTCCTGGGGAGGATCATCTGACCCAGAAACTTAAGAGGTCAAAGGAGTAGTAGCAGATTCATTCATTCAGAGCACTCTATGTATGGAGCACCAACTCCACCTGCCAGGCCCTGTTCCAGAGGCTGGAGGGGTGGGGTGGGGGGCAGGGGGCGGGGGCTTGCCGACCAAGAGAAGGGCCAAAGGGGTCAGCCTTCACTGACATCACATTTTGGGGAGCACACAGAGGACAAGCACAAAGGCAAGCTGTATGCTGAAGCTGATATGTCCTTACCTGTTTATGCTCCCACTGATACATGACGCATACACCGATATTTATTTGTGTATTTATATAAATGTAAACAAAATTCATATGGACACTCCTAAACAACGTTTTATTTTTAAATGCAAACATATTTAAGTGCCTACAGAAGGCTCAGGGGAGGCTCCCGTTCTGTGCAGGGCGCAGGGTGCCTGGGGTGCGGGGCAGGAGGGGATGTCCTGTGGGGAGCAGCCCAGGCCGAGGCCTTGGGGGGGAAGGGCTCAGGCATTTGGGGAACCCCCGGAGGCCCAGGAGCCATGCACGGACCTCGGACCTCGGGCCAAGCACGGAGGAAGGAGCAGGGCTGCGGGTGGGCAGGGCCGCCAAGGCCTCGGTCGGGGCAAGGACTGCCTTGGGCCCTAGGCTGGACACCGAGGGAGCCCTGCTGCACCGCCCACCCCCTGGAGGCCTGGATCCAGGCGCGTCTCCTTTGGGATCAGACTTTCCCACTCATCCTCACCCCTGTTGCTGCTTGGGGTGGGTCAGGAGGAGTGTGGGGGTGCAGCTGGGGTCATGGGGGGCGGGGGCCACTTGGCCTGGGCCCTGGGGTGCACTGCCCCTGCGGCTCCCGCACCGGGTCCGCCCCGCTGGGCGCCCCCACCCACAGCGCCCCTGGGTGCCCCCCGCTTCCCACGGGCAGGGAGCCCCGGAGGCACCCTCGAGGGCGCCCCAGGTCAGCGCCTCCCCGGGCCGGACCCCCGCCGCGCAGAGGGGGCGCCCTGGGTCGCCGGCGCGCGGGCCGGGAGGGGCGGGGCGGGCGGGGGGGGGTCGCCCGGGCCGGAGCCGCTGACCCCGCTGACCCCGCCCTGCCCGGGGCCCCCGCGGCGCGGGGCGGCGCTCGGGTGGGTGGGTGCGGCGCTCGGTGGGTGGGTGCGCGCTCCGGTGGGTGGGTGCGCGCTCCGGTGGGTGGGTGCGGCGCTCGGGTGGGTGGGTGCGCGCTCCGGTGGGTGGGTGCGGCGCTCCGGTGGGTGGGTGCCGCGCACCTGGCTCCCCGCGCCCCCGCCCCCCCCGCCCGCCCGCGCGCCGCCCGCCCCTCCCCGCCCCTCCCCGCCGTCCCGGCCCCTTCCGTCCGCGCCCGCTGCTGTCCTCCGCCGGCCCGCGAGGGAGGACGATGGGTCAGCGCGGGAGCAGCCGATGAGGGCGGCGGCCAGCGCCTGAGTCGGCCGGGCCGGGCCCGCGCCCCCCGCGCCCCCCGCGCCCCCCGCCCCGCGCCCCCCGCCCCGCGCCCCCCGCCCCGCTCCATGGACGCGCCGCGCGCCTCGGCGGCCAAGCCCCCGCTCGGGTAAGTGGCCGGGACCCGGGGCGCTGCGCGGGGGACCCGGGGGGCGCCGGGGAGAGCAGGGGAGGGCCGGGGGGAGCAGGGGGGAGCAGGGGAGCGCTGGGGGGACCTGAGGGGCGCCGGGGGCCGCATGGGGAGCTGGGGGAGCCGCTGAAAGCCGGAGGGAGCAGGGGGGAGCGGGGGGGGGAGCAGGAGGGAGCAGGGGGGAGCAGGGGCAGCCAGAGGGAGCAGAGGGGAGCAGGGGGAGCAGGGGGCAGCCAGAGGGATCAGGGGGCAGCCAGAGGGACCAGGGGGGCGCAGGGGGAGCAGGGGAGAGCGGGGGGGGCGCAGGCGGAGCAGGGGGAAGGGGGGGCGCAGGGGGAGCAGGGGAGAGCCGGGGGGCGCAGGCGGAGCAGGGGGGAGCTGGGGGGCGCAGGGGGAGCGGGGGGGCGCGGGGGGGCGCGGGGGGAGCAGGGGAGAGCCGGGGGACTCAGGCGGAGCAGGGGGAAGGGGGGGCGCAGGGGGAGCCGGGGGAAGGGGGGGCGCAGGGGGAGCAGGGGAGAGCCGGGGGGCGCAGGCGGAGCAGGGGGGAGCTGGGGGGCGCAGGGGGAGCGGGGGGAGCCGGGGGAGCCGGGGGATCCGGGGCGCCCCTCCCCGGCCGCCCGAGGGGCTGTGCACCTGGCGCGCCGGCCGGTCGCCGGGGTAACTGTGGGGCACTTTGCGCGCGGGGCCTCGTGCGCGCGCCCTTTATGGGGTCCCCGCGGGCGGGACCTCCTCGGCCACCTGCGGGGGTCGCCCGGGGCCTCGCTCGGCCACCTGGGGGGGGCCTCGGCGGTCACCGCTCTCCGGGCCCCGCAATGCGGGCCCCGCGCTTCCCCGCGGGCGCGAGCAGGTCCCGGGACCTCGCAGACGCCGGCCCCCGCGGTCTGGGGGGCTCCCTGTGCGCGGCGCCGTCCCCCCTCCCCCGGGCTCCCGGTCATCCGAGCCCCCCTCCCCGGCCTGCTTGCCCGGACCCGACCCCGGGTGCAGACCGGGCTCCCCAGCCCAGGTCGGGCGTGCATGGGGCCGCGGGTCTGCTTCCTGCACCTGGCTGCGGGGATCACCTGCCAGGTTCCCCTTAACTCGCAGACCACCTTCCCCAGGAGAAGGGAAGCGTCGGGCTCTTCCGACAGGACCCGGGCAGCCGGGGAGTCCCGGGGACAGTAGCGGGGCCCTGTGGCCGCGGACCAGCGCCCCAGCCTGCAGCAAGCGCTATGAGTCTTGCAAATGGAATGAGTAGTCGGGTGGGACCTGCACCTGCTTATCGAGTGGGGCCCACTTTCCGCTGTGGCAACTGGTCTCAGAGGAGGCAGCTTTGTGCACAACTAATCTCTTTGCACTTCTGTCCCACTGACTCACTCTGCCCTGGTGCCTGTAGGCCGCTCTGTTGCCGGGGGCCGGGTCAGCATAAGATTTTCAAACTCACTCTTTAAAAAAAAAAAAAACAAAACCTCTCTTTAATGCCAGGAAAAAGTGAGCCAGGTTAGCAAATCAAATAATCCTGAAACTGAGGAATGTTAAAACGAATTTTTTTTTTATGCTATGCACTTAGTAGTGGTTATGTAATTCCCAAACACGTTTCCCAAAAAAGAAAATAAATGCGGGAAATCCCTCTTCATGGTAGTGGGCATCCCAGAATGAGCAGGACTCAGAATTGTGTTTTTGTCTGTCGCCTTGGGAGCCTGTTGAATAAGCCTACTAAGGAGAGAGGGACTCCTTGAGTCGCTGTCGCCTCCTTTGAAGGAAACGTGAAGGGGAGGGCACTGACGAGGCCAGCGGAACTGGGTTCAGAGATTATTTGTAAAGTCCTTGAGATGGAGCCTGGTGGTGGAGCTGAAACGGTGACTCCTGGGCCTGGGCCCCTGACTCCTGGGCTGGCTCTCCAGGCCCTGGCGCTCCAGCAGCAGCTAGAGGCAAACGCTCAGCCCCGTGCTCCCCAAGGCTTCTCCGGGCTCCCGTGGGACTTCCCATCTGAGTCTTCCCCGGGAGAAACCAAGGGCTTTGGCTGTGGGTGTTACAAGGACACACGCAGTTGTTGCCACCCATACATTCAGTCGCTTCCCTCCAGCCTGCTTGCTTGCAGCCCTTTGCTCGGGGAATGTACACACGTTGCTTTCAACTTCTATTATTCCCAGGCGTTTTGTCATCTGTCATTTGTTTTCATACCCCCAGCGAGGAGACGTCACGAAAACGGCAACGGCAACGTGCCTACGTTTTCTAGATAGGAATTGCACGATTATTAAAACTATTCTGTGTTACATTTGGAGGAAAACTCTTAAAACTATTCTGTGTGTTGAAATTGGAGGAAAGAAACGGTCTTGGGCTTTTTGAATATTTTCTGTAATTCAGGGCCGTTGCTTGCCTACCAGAGAGGACAGACACAGACGTGAGATCTGTGGCTTTGGGGCCTTACCGGTGCTGATCCTTCTCCGGTCTGCTCTTCTGTTGCTTCAGAACAAGGCGGTGCTTTCCATGTGTCCCGGGGAAATGTGTTTTCTGCTAGTGCAAGGGATGGCTATCGAATCAAATTGGGAGCAAGCTATCGTCCGGTGGTGCGGAGACACGGGCTGGCCAGGGCGCAGAGAAGTAAGATTTCATGGTATAAAGCAAAGTCTGCAGAAGCCCTTCCTGAGAGTCGCTGAACCGACAACCTGTTAGTGGGCGAAGGTGGTATATCCCCCTAAATTATGCATAGGTAGTTCTTAGTTCTCTGCATTGGGTACCCAAGCATACATTTCTCCTGGGCTTGGCGTCGTGATGCTTTTGATAGCAATTTCATTAAAACGAGGGCTTTTGACCAACCTGTCTGGGAAAAGTATTCTTTTAAGGAGAAGAGGCAGAGACTGACAGGTCAACTCAATGTGACTTCTAAGGAATCTTAGAGCCCAGCTACAGTGTAATAATTGACAGATTATTCTGGAATACAAGGGAAGACACAGTTCCTTTGGGTGGAGTTTTTAACTGTGCATAAGTCCATGTAAGATAAACTTCGAGTTGATTTGTTTACTTTTAGTTTCTCTGTTGGAGCGTTTTTGAGATCCATGCCCCTGGTGGGTGGGAATGGAACACAGGGTTAAATTTCCCCCTGGGGACCTTCTTATGAATGAGACAGAGTGTTTGGATTTGGCAGGAGACTGGTTAATTTTTTTTTTTTTTTTTTCTGCAGAGGAAACACATAGTTCCATAGAATAGAATGGTCTCCAGTGGCACAAAATGTCAAAACCGCTGGGGCATTTGCTCAGTGGCTGCATTCAGGCACTGTCCTTATTTAAAATCAGGGAAATTAGCTCAAGTTCATGAGAATCTGAGCTTCATGAAGGCATAGCCGATGGTCGTTTCTCTGCATCTACAATTTGTATGGCTTTAATCGAGTTACTAGAACAAGAAATGATTTTTTTTTTAATTAATAGAAGTGGATAATTTGAGCCTCTCCTGTCCTGTCACCACCCAACAAAATGTTACAGGAGCTGCTATCTTGATAGTGATCATGGGCCGTCACAGTGACATCTTCCATTTTAACTCTGACAAGTGTACAAATGTTAATGAACTATAAAGGCATGTACACTGTAAAAAGAAAGGAGTTTAGGTTTCTAGCTTTTTTTTTTTTTTAAGGCTTCTAGGCTTTGGGCTGACATGTTTACATTCTTTAAAATGGTAGTATGTGTATTTGTTACATGGAACTTTTCCCATTTAAAAGTCGTTACCTAAAAAACAAAACAAAACAAAACAAAAAAACGTTGTTACCTCTGAGCTATCCTTTTGGGTGGCGAGAAGTTCAAGACTGTGTAAAAGTTAGGTGTGGTTTGAGCGTCGGCCTAGGAATCTTATTCTTTTGTGCTTAGTAATTTTTCTGAATAAGTTCGAGGAGTTGGACGTGCCCCGGTGACAATATCAAATGACCCTAGGGCACTTTTAATGTCTCTGGCTGTGTAAGGACGAAGAAGCGAAGTTATGGTTTAAATTTGGCACATAGATATCTGTGCAGTGTCGCCCCTGTCCTGCCTCCGGGACCTGCAGCCTGCTGCCCCTCCTCTGCTCCCCCTGTGGCCTTTCCCTGGCCAGCCAGAGCCGGTTAGCGCTGGCAAGGCACCGCCAGGGTGACAGCCCCGCACACGTGCAGGCCTGCGGTCCAGTGCCTGGGACCTGAAAAGTGAAGCCCTAACTTCACCCAACGGTGCTCCCGTAATTATTAAGGCAACAATGATTGCAGGCGACGTGTACAGCCCCTAATAAGGAGTTCGGCTTTCTAGGACTCTCGTGCTTTGTTATTAATCATCGAACTCAATTTTGTAATTGGTCGGAAGTTTTAAGCGGTGAGAAGCATTTGATCCCAAAGTCGCCTACGGATCGAGGTCGTGCAGATTTCAAATCTAGAGACACGTGGTTGTGCTTCAGGCTCGAACTGAAGTGAAAAACGTGTAGCTGAGAGTCAGTGTATTTATGATGTGACATTTCCTTACAGCCTTTTGATTTCTCTCCATCCACATTTAAATGGGGGTTCTTTAAAAAAAACACACATTTTATTTATTTATTCATGAGAGACATAGAGGGAGAGGCAGAGACGCAGGCAGAGGGAGAAGCAGGCTCCCTGCGGGACTCGATCCCAAGACCCCGGGATCACGACCTGAGCCAAAGGCAGGCAGGCGCTCAACCCCTGAGCCACCCAAGCGTCCCCGATTAGAGGTTCTGTGGCTTTGTGTGTTGGTTTACTTTACCCAGTGTGTGTCGTTTTTGTTTTTTTTTTCCACATGCTTTGTACTTTCACAACAGATTTTCCCTATCTCTTCATCTTTGTACTTTTTTCTCTACTTGACATTTTTTAAATTACCAAATTACATCATTGACATACTGATGACGCCTTTTTACTGTTTTACGATGATGATGTCTTTTTGCTGTTTTACGATTTCCATTTATTGAAGCAAATTCTTAAAGTTAGCCCCCCCCACCCCCCATTTCATACCTTCGCTTTTTCATCTTACAGCGTCAGGAGAGTGTTTCTTGTTCGGGGCCACTTGCTGGCTTTCGGCGCTCGAGTTGGTGGCCGCGTCGACTCCTGTCACTTGTCGTTGGTGTTTCCACACGGCTCTATTTTGCACCCGTCTCTTCCGGTGCTAGTATTACACTTTTCTCCCGAGTATACTTTATTTGGTTTCATTTGCTTTATACAGACCCGATGGTGGCATTTGTTTTCAAGACCTGACGGTATTTATCTGAGACTGGGTTTTGCCGTGTACTCCGGTGGGACAAAGTGACACTGGATCTCCCAACAGCGTCTGTGCTCCCTGCTGCCTGCGTACCGAGGTCCCCCTGCTTCCCGGCAGCCCCTCTGGGGACCGCTCACCTCCCCAGCTGGGAGATACTTCGTGGCCTCTGGGGTTTTTCACAGGCTTCCATCTGGTTTCCCTAATTAGGTGGTGAGCTGTTGCTTGCCAAGACCATACTTTCTACAGATCAAGTCCAATTAGGATGAATTCCACAGCCAAAAATATTTCTATTAAAAAAAAAAAAGAAAAGGGGAAAAAAAGAAAAAGCTTTTCAAGTGACCATTAAAATGCATTTCATTTAGGTGCAGACTGCAAATGCTTCTGCACGGACACTTCTGTAAACTCATTCACCACCTCCACTAAAGCAAGCAATGCCTTTTTGGGAGACGTGGATTGGTTTAGGTCATCATTGAAGTCCTTGTCCCTTTGCAAAAAAAAAAAAAAAAAACAAACCAAAAACCAGTTGCAAATCCCCCAAAATGAGCCTGATAGGTCAGGAGTCCTGGTTCATGGATCCCTCCCCACCGCACCCCTCCCTCCTCCCTCCGTGGCCCAGGATCCCAGCGAGGGAACATTGTCTTGAGGACACTGTCTTTCGGGACAACGAGCTGTCCTTGCTCCTGAGGACACACGTGGACATGCCTGTGCCCTCCGCGGCCAGGCGGCCCTAATTCGTGATGCCCCTGCCTGGTCAGGAGCCCTGTTGGACTTTCTCCTACTGAGCGACAGGCAGGCTCGCTGGGGAGGACGCTGGCCCGGGAACAGGGAGCCTCGGGCCCTGGGATCGCCCTGCAAGGTTGAGTGCACCCCCTTAGGTCCCGGGGTGGCTCCTGCGTGCTCCTCAGCCCTGCGCTCATGAGCTGCACCCCGATGCTCCGCGTCTGGTCCACAGCCCAGCATTTGACATGAAAGACTGACTTTCCCACTTTCTTTGATTTTTGTTAATTTGATGGGACACCCGGGTGGCTCAGCGGTTTGGCGCCTGCTTTGGGCCCAAGGCATGATCCTGGAGACCCGGGATCCAGTCCCCTGTCGGGGTCCCTGCATGGAGCCTGCTTCTCCCTCTGCCTGTGTCTGCCTCTCTCTCTCTCTGTCTCTCATGAATAAATAAATAAAATCTTAAAAAAAAAATTGAATGTAAAGCGCCAAGTGTGTCCAGCGGGAGCCCTGCCTCCCCTCCCGTCTGCCAGTGGAAGGTGCTGGATAAGACGATCCCAAGATTCACGTGAGCTCAGGAGTCATATGATTCGGTGTTCCCAGAAGTTCTAAATCCCTCCTTGAAAAAAAAGATAAACTTTTTTCTTAAACTGCCACTTAATCTTGTTTTTGCCAGACTATATGACAGCAGGCGGATCAGTTGTCCCTGAAATATTCCAGGCCGATAGGCCGCCGACCCGGCTTGCCAGCTGTGCAGACCTGCCCTTTGCACACCCGGGAGGTGTTGGGTGTCTTATTTGGAGGAGCGTAAAGCGCGGACGCCCGTCGGTGGTGGCTGGGAGAGGGATGGCTTTCCCTCGCCCTGAGGTCAAAGTTCACCTTGGGGTTTCGGGGCTGGTGTCCGTCCGGAGGCTCGTGTCCTCCCAGGATTAATTTGCCGAAATGCTAAGCTCCCAGGGGTGGTGCCGGGGAGCGGGGCTCGGGCCGTGGAGGGGAGCCCTCACGACGGGCCCGGCGAGGACCCCGCGAGATGCGCGCAGCCCAGAGGGGCGCGGCCCGGACCGCGGGCTTCCAGCCTCCGGGATGCAGAGCAGCAAACTTCAGTAGTTTACGGTCACGCGGTCTTGGGGCACCTGCGGGGGCTCAGCGGGTGAGCGTCTGCACTCGGCTCAGGGCGTGACCCCGGGTCCTGGGATCCAGTCCCTCGTCGGGCTCCCCGCAGGGAGCCTGCTCCTCCCTCTGCCCGTGTCTCTGCCTCTCTGTCTGCGTCTCTCATGAATAAATGAATAAATAAATGCATATTCTTAAAAAAAAAAGCCACCCAGTCTGGCGTCCCGTGGCAGCAGCCTGGACAGCCTGAGAGGAGGGGCCAAGTCATCGCGGACCCGCTTCTTTGCATCTAGTTGCTCTGCCCCGGCCGGGGCACGCCTGCCTCTGCCGCAGCCCGGCCCCGGGAGGGACGTGGAAGGAGGCCCTGCCCTGTGCTGTCAGGGTCCGACCTGAGTGTTACACACTCCCCTTCCCCCTCTCCGCCGGCCCGTCTGGTGGTGGTGGTGGTGGTGGTGGTGGTGGTGGTTGTAGTAAACTCTCCGTAAGGTAGCGCTGACCGTTTGTCCCGTTCAGGGGCATTTAGTCAGTTCACATGCTGTGCAGCCCCCGGCCCCAGAACTCTGTCTTCCCAAACTGAAGCTCTGTATTGTTGAACCCTGACCGCCCATCCCCTGCCCCCACCCCCCAGCCTCCCGCTGCCACCACCTACTTTCTGTGGCCCAGAGTGTGACTCCTCTAGGGACCTCATGGGGGGGGTCACAGTGTCCTTTTGGGGCTGGTTGTCTCACCCAGTGTCCTCGCCGTTCATCATGTCACGGTGTGTGTCAGGACGGCCTTGCTTTCTAAGGCCGAGCGATACCCCAGAATGTGTGTCTCCCACACGTTTATCGCTTCAGATACTAGTAGACACCTTGGCTTCTGCCTTTTGGCCGCTGTGACCGGTGCTGCTGAGAACCTGGGCTCCCAGGGGCCAGTCCCAGCTTTGGCTGCTTCTGTGTGCACAGCCGGAGGCGGGATTGAGGGACCGAATGGCAGCGCTCTGTTTCATTTTTGGAGAGTCACCATGCGGTCACCTGCAGCAGCTGCACATCCCCACCAGCAGTGCATGAGGGTTCTAGGTTGTCCACATCCTGGCCGTTGGCCCAGTGTCAGTCACCTGGTCATTTAAAGTCTTGGAGGAAGAGGGAGCAGGAGCCAGGGAGCTTCCGGTCCTGTCTGCACCTCCCTGTGCAGGCCGGGAGGAGCTCGGGCATAGGTGGGCAGGCAGGGTGGGTGGCCAGGCCTGTCCTCTTTCCTCCAGGATCCTGGGAGGCCCCAGGCCTTCTCAGACGGGTGCCCCTGGCAGTTCCTTGGCCTGTGCTGGGAAACATGTCCTTCGTTTGCTCTGAGCATAAGGCACAGAAAATGGTGCAGGGCTCCGTACTGTGGCTGTGGGTCTCCTTGATGCAGGCCCGATGGGCAGCTGTGTCCCTGCACGTGCTGCCCTGAGCACAGAGACGGTGGCAGCGCCTGCCCTGACCTCACCCAAGCACTCGGATGCGCAGGGCCAGGTGTCGACTGGGGCTCTTTGCGGTGCCGTAGGCCACCACATTTCTGCTTTCTCTGAGGTCTTGGTTCTTGCCAGGCCCTCTTTTGCAGAGCGGCTGCCAGCCTATAAGAGTAGGAGGGTTTCAGAGCATGGGCCACCTCGTGCCCTCGGGGTGACCCGGGCAGGAAAATCAGGGCTCCCCGCCTCTGGCCCAGGCACTGGGGGGGTTGGAAAGAGCTTGTCTGAAGTCCAGCATTTGCCTCAGGGTCTGTGCCGTGTGGTCTTAGGGGTCAGAAGATGGAAGAGGAGAAAAAGCAGCTGTAGCGGCTGAACAATCATGTGGAAAGAGCTTGACTGGTTTATACTTAAGTAGCAGATGGAGGTCCAGAGACTCACTGGGGAAACAGGCTGTGCACGGGTCAGTGTGTGTGCACATGTGTGTATCTGTGTGTGTGTATTCACGTGAGTGTGGGGGTGTGTGCACTTGTGTGTGTAATCCTGTGTGTGCATGTGTGTGCATGTGTGTGTGTCTGTGTGTGTGCATGTAATCGTGTGTGTGTGCACTTGTGTGTGTAGTCCTGTAGTCCTGTGTGTGCATGTGTATGTGCATGTAACTGTGAGTGTGCACTTGTGTATGTAATCCTGTGTGTGTGGTGGGTATGTGTGTGTGCATGTGTGTGTGCATGTAATCATGTGTGTGCACTTGTGTATGTAATCCTGTGCGTGCATGTATGTGTGTATGTGAGTGTGCATGTGTGAGCGTAGGTGTGTGTGTGCTTGTGTATGTACTCATGTGTGATTGTGGGCGTGTGCACTTGTGCATGTACTCGTGTGTGGGTGTGGGCACGTGTGCGTGTGCATTCATGTAGGTATGTGTGCGTGTGTGTGTGCACGTGCGCGTGCATGCGTGTGTGTGGAGGCCAGCGTCAAGTTTAAACTCACTTGCAGCACTTGGCCGAGCAGCAGATTCCCAAATCCGATCCTGGCAGGTTTTTCAAGCCTCATGTTTTGAGCGTCGAGTGTAAAAATAGCTCGGGTGGGAGTGATAATGCAGCAGGAGTGCACGCTTTGGTTCACGTGGCTACCTTCTGGACTCCAGTACGGCCTTGCTGCCTGGAGCCCCGTTGCTTACGAGCACGATCCACCGGTGTTCAGACCAGCCGTCAGGTTGGAAGGAGACCCTGGGAGAGCGGGGTGGCCCAGGGCCCCCAACTTCCCGCCGCGATCGCGGACACTCGGCTCGGGGCGGACTGGAATCTTTCTCTCCCTCTGCGCACAAGGCACTTCTTGCACCGGACAGGTGGACGGCGTCCTCGGGGCGCCCGCGAGGAAGGAGCCGCGTGGCCCCGGCCCGGCCAGCCCCGTCACCTTTCGAAGGCTCGGGAGGCCGGGAGGTCGGCCTTTCCCTGTCCGGTCCCCGTGGCCACGTCTCAGGCGGCCGCGGCTGTCACGAGGCCCCCCAGTTGAAGGACGTGTCCTCCGTGAGGTCAGTGCACCCCATTTCCCACGGTCTCGGGGTTGCAAAAGCAAGTCTGGACACTGGACTGATCTAAGTTGAGGCAGACTTCAGTTGGCACAGCCCTTCCTTAGTCATCAGTGTCGCTTCTAACTTGCCGGAGTGTTTCCCGTTTCTGGAACGCGGAATTGGGTTACGCGTTTCTCTAAAAGGGAGAAACGAAGACGCGCCGCACAGCCACTTGCCTTATTTCAGCGCGTCGTCAGCTGTGATGGAGGTGGCACTTCCCGGCCGGCCGGAGGGTCCTCGCCTGCCGGGCCTCAGGAGGTTGGACCCCCCCCAACTCCGGGCTCTCCAGAGTCGGCAGCGATGATAGTTCACGGGTGCGGTTGTCACGCGGGCTCCTGCCCACCTGGCTTCTTCCCCATGCAGGCGGCTCCTGGCGTCACCCATTTGGCTGTCACAGTTGAATGCAGCTCTGGATGCATCGCCCCTAAGAGTCTTGGATGGGATTTGGGGGTTTTGGCCGAGCTGCGTGGGGTGTGGTGGGTGTGGCGTGTTTGTGAATTATTGTGTTACGTGGGTGCGGGCGCCTGCTCCCCCGCGGTTGGGTGGTCTACCTTGATCCCGGCTTTAGGAATTCACCGAAGCTCCAGGGCCTTCCCTTTTGTCCTGGAGGTTGACTCAGCTCACTGCGTGTTTTGCTCGTAACCTAACGAAGCGTGGGGTTCTGCTCGGCCTCCTTCAGAGTCGGGGCTGCGCAGGCCCAACGGGCACCTTCGCTGGCTGTTCGCTCGTGGGCCGCGTTCACCAGGCCTCGGTCCGGGCTGTAGGCGTCACCGTGAGCAGGGCGCTCTTTCAGCATCCTGGGTCCTCGGGTCCTGTGGGTGACTGGGCTCCTTGCACGGGGGCGTCTGAGGGGTGATCCCCCAGCAGGGACGGGACTGCAGGAAGGAGAGACCCCTGGGTGGCAATTGGGGGGGATCTTGGAGGGGACGTGATGGCCACCATCACCAGGTGGAGTGTATGAAATGCCCACCTGGGACCCAGCTGGGGGCTAACGGAGCGTCTGGAAGGCCCCACGTCCACACGTTCTTCGCTCGCCCAAGGCCTTCGCAAGCCCAACATCCCTCCATCTATTTTCTTCTTATATTTTTGAAACTTAAAATCTGAGTCTCTCTCACAAAAAGAACGGATCCCTCCTGACGACGCCTTACTTAACCCGTGCACAGCTCCCCCCATCCCGCCCCCCGTGACTTACCTCTGACTCTTAGAAATGGAGCCGCTGTCTCCGTGGGCCTGTGGGAAGCCTTGCTCACGAGTCCGGGCGGCTGGGTGGGAACCCCACAGTGAAATTACATGTTTGAAATGTTTTCCTGCTGTTTACCTCTCGTGCTGTGTGTTTAAAATTATACGGGATTCGTATGTCGGGGTCGGGGTTTAACTGTCAGGGTTGCTGGGAAGCGGCGACTGACCCGTCTTTAAATGGGACTGGCTTCGGGATTACACCCACGGGCGTGGGGATGGTGGCGCTCGCTTCGCTTCTGGAACATTTCCACTGTAGCAGGGCGGCCTTTTGATGATGCTAAATATTCATGGGCATTCTTTTATCTGCCTTTATTTTACCTGCCTTCATTTTATCCATGCAGAAGTGTCATGTCAGTGGGGAAAAAAGCCACCAAGTTTCACTTGTGCCCCTCGGTCTGTCGTCAAAGTGAAGTAGAGGCCACCACGTGCTCCGCGTGAGGGTCCAGCATCACGGGGCTGGGGGGGTCACGCACGAGGACAGTTTACAGCTTCCTGGTCACTCTATGGTGAGGATGTTGGTGTAAAGAATGGCAGGTGGGGCCCATGGGTGGCTCAGTCCGTGGAGCCTCCTGATTCTTGGTTTCTGCTCAGGTTGTGATCTTAGGGTCATGAGATCGAGCCCCGCGTTGAGCTCTGTGCCTAGCAGGGAATCAGCTTGAGATTCTCTCTTTCTGCCCCTCCACCATGCACACACGTGATCTCTCTCAAATACATAAGTAAATTAAAAAAAAAAAAAAAGGAATGGCGGTGGAAGAGGAGGCCTTCAGGCCACCGTACGCCACGTGCAGCTCCGACCTCTGCATCCCTCGATCCCCTCCCGACTGAGGTGAAGGTGCGTGCAACAACCTGCAACTGGATTTTTTGGTCTCTGACTGTTGGACCAGCGAGGGGTTTTTGGAGAGGACTTTGTTCTGAGCCCAGGCTGTGTCCAACGTCGCTGCACGATGCCCGTCACCCCCTGCAGAGGGTACAAAGTGAGCGTCGGAGTTCTGCGCTGGACAGAGTGTGTCACGCGTGCCCCACCAGCCGCCCTGCGAGCGAGACTCAGCACAATCCCAGCTTAGCATGATTTCCTTACAGCGTGTGTTTGGGTATTAGATACAGAGCCCGGCAGGTCTGCGGATGCACTGGGGAGGCACCAGGGGAGGAGCACTGGGCCAAACGGGGCCCTCAGAGGACACGTCCACGTGGCCTGGCCAAGTCAGGTTGGCGACAGCCTCAAATCTGATGAGTTTGTGTTTGTCGTATGAAGGACCGTGGAGCTCCATCAGTCCTCCACCCCCAAGCACGTTAACTCGGTTGATACGCGTGGGCGCTCGGTAGGTATTTGTTGCTTTGACAAACTGCCTCTTAAAATGACTCCTCTCTCGCTAAAGGAAAGTAATGACGACGGAGAGGCTGGGCCTGCTTCCGTTTCTGCTGCTCCTTCAGCCCAGGAGGCTCGGCGTCCCACCCACCACCTCCCACCCGCTACCGCACGTGTGCATCCTGACCGTGCCGCTGGATTGGGATGATGGGCTTTCCAGAAAGTCCATGTCGGACCTACATCCAGATTTTATAAAAGGGCAGGAAATCTTTCTACACCTCTGCTCCATCCAGGGGAGCGTAGACGCACAGACCCAAAACTGGGGTCTGACCTATCAACTTTGTAACGACGCTTAGGAAATCTTCACTTGATGACGTAGCTTGGATTTTCTGATTTCCAGAGTTCAGGGCCCTCCTGCAGTGACGTCAACAGGAGCTCAGTTCAGGGAATGCAGCTGTGCCAGGGAGCATTGCCACGGAGGCAGCGTCGCTTTGGGAAGACCGAGCCCGTGCACGGGCTCATGCCACAAAATGCGTCACCACGACTGCCTGGTGGAGGTGGCGAGGATGTCTCGACGCCCTCCAGCAGCCGTGCTTTGTGCCCTGTGTCATGTAAAATGGTGGTACTAGTTCATCACCGGGGTGACGGCGAACGCAGGGCAAGTTCCCACGTAGTGAAAGCACTATTATCACCAGAATTGTGACTCTTCAGAAAATGAATGGATGGTCTTCTCCCTTTACCGCAGCAGTGGAGTCTCAGCGTGGAATTTCCCCTCCACGTGAGCATCTGAGAAGCGATGGCACCCTTGCTCTGTTTATAGGGCCCCACCTCGTAGGTTATGCCGGAGTGAGGCCGGATCTTCACCCTCGTTAGCCAGGGAGATGGTCCACGATTATGTTATAGGCACCTGCTAGCATGGGGAGGATTCATAGTGGGACCAGGAGAAGCCGAGACATAGAAGACCACTTAAAACCAACCAAAAGGGAAATCTTCCAGGTCCTGACGGTAGAGCAGGGGACGTCTCTGAAGGGAGATGAGGAAAAGCTTGTCAGGTTTTGAGCTGGGGTTGACACTTGGATACAACGTCTAGATAGGGACACGGAGACTGACATCTACAGGAGGGGACCACCGCAAGTGGAAGAAGCGTGAGGACGGAGGGAAGCCTCAGGCCCCTTCCCACCAGTGTGGGACCAACCGACAGGTGGACAGACCTCCAGCTGGCTGACAGGGGAGATTGAGGGACGGCACATGTTTAGATGTCCAATATGGTGCCAAGAGTGAAGCACGGGCCTGGGAGCCTGGACTTTATCCCGAAAAACTAGGGGATCAGTTTTTAGCAGAAGAATGCCATCCTCGTGGACAGAGTGTCTTCATAGACAGCTAGACTGAAGCTAGAATGTGAGAGACCCAGGGGGACCAGCAGGGACAGCCAGCATTAGTGGCCCAGGCCCTGTCCTTGCCTCCACCAGTGTGAGTGGAAAGGAAGGGACAGTGTTAGGGATGCTGTCTCTGCAGCCGTGGGAGCCACAGGTCACAGAGTGGTGAGGCTCTAAACCTGGGTAACTGGGGGAGGCCTGTGACCTGTAAGGATAGGATGGTGCAGGCTGGGTGGAAGGGAAGGGGGTAACGTGGAAGACGGTCATTCACTTACTCATACTAAATGTGAGGTGGGTGAGGAGATAATCAAGCAGGACTCCTATCCTCTAGGTGCTTAAATCTGGTGGAGGAGAGATGGACATAGCATGTTTGACACACCAGGCCAAGGAAGCTCAGGGGAAGCCCCCGGTCAGGGCCTCCTCGACAGAGCCGTGGACAGCTCTGTGAGGATGTGGGTAGCGTGGGTCCCATCTCCTGCTCCGTTCCCGCACAGCGACCACAGCCCGTGTCATTGAGTGCTCACCAAGCACTATTTGAAGTGCTTGTATGTGTCACCTGGTGTAATCCTTACAACAGTCTAGGAAGTGTGTGCCACTGTTTCTTCCATTTGTAAATGAGGAACGTGGTACACGGAGAGGTTACTCGGTGAGACCAGGGTCAGCGAGGTGACATGGTTAACCCAGCACAGCTCTTAACCCCTCCATGTACTACTCTTCACATTTTTGTAGAGAGGTCGCTGTGGGCCCTGAAGATAGTTCTAGGTTGAAGTCTGAGACATGAGGAGGGTTTTCTAGGAGACATGAGCAGTGGGAGCAAAGTCAGGTCCTTGGGGAAGTGCAGATTTTGTTGGAGAACAGTAGGCATTCGTGGAGATGGGGTAGAGCTCAGGGTAGGGCCCAGCTCCTAGTTTATTCTTCACTTAACTTCCAGCACTTCTGATGTGAAGGCCATTAATTTAGGAGGCAGTGAGCCTCAGCTGGATTCCTGCATCAGGTATTGGCAGCAGGATGTAGGGTGCAGGGATTCAGGCCCGGGCCTGCCAAGTGCACATTGTCTCACTCACCATGGGACACGTCCAGCACCAACCCTCAGGGTATCCTCACCAGGAATGACAACCCTCTGCACTTTAATAACCATGATTTGAGTCCAAAATCAAAGGCAAGCATTAACACTTGTAATAATAAAGTAAGAAAAAAAAGCAATGAATTGGGTTTTGGGGGTCAAGGATCTGGAGTCTGTGTTTGCAGTGGGCCTGGGGGCCAGGGCTACTCAAAGTATAGTCTGTGGACCTGTCCACAGTGAACTAAGTACGTGGCTGAGATAGCTGACCAGAAGCTCTTAAAGCAAGCGGACGTGGCTGTGACATCCAAGTGCCCAGTCTGAGATGTAATGTGGTTGAACAGAGTATAGACAGCTCTGGGGTGGGAGGGCCTGTGCGTTGTGTCATTTACTCCCCTCAGTAGATCTGTATGTAGGTGCCGTGATTGTCACCATTTGGGGATGAGGACACTGAATCCCAGAGAGGTAACCAACTTGCTCAGGTTACAGACCCCACACCTGTAGCCAGAAAGCAATGCCATGGCCCTTCTTGTGTCCCTTCAATTGCTGGTATGTTCTGTCCTTTTCTGAGCAGGACTACCAGCCTCTTGCCGCTCTAGCACCGTCGTAGCACCATCGGTAGAGCCCAGGCACATGGCCTGAGGTGTTCAGTCCCCACTGGAACCTAGGCCCATGTGCTTGGGATTATTAACCCCGTAGCCAGTGTGAAACTCGAGGAAGAAAGAGACAGGCAGGAGAAGATACGTGAAATCTGAATTTCTGTCGTCTCCGCTGATTTCCTTCATTTCCGTTCCGTGGCACCGTTGGAGCTGGAGATTTGCAAAAGGTCTTTGGAATATAGTAGTTTCTTGACAGGCAGCTCTGTAGCTCCCAGTCATTCAGGTATGGGGTATGGCTGTGGGGACACCTGCCAGCAGCTCACTGAGTGCCTCATGGTCTTCTCAGTGCCCAGTGCCCTGAGAGGAGTAGAGGCACACGGGTATATGGACCTTGGAGGTTGTCTGCTCATTTCGGGGGGTGGGGGGGAGTGCTGAAGGCTCCTCTCTGGCCTCAGAGCAGGACAGGAAGGCTCTAGATGCCCACCAGCAACACCTTCCTGCTCGGCTTTCCTGGCCTCGACTGCTGTGGCTCAGGGAGCATCATTTGGGTGGTGCTGCTCCCTTTATCCTACAAGCCTGCGTTGTCAGGCAGCCTGGGTGGGGCAGCAGGGGTGGTGGCTGGAGAGCCTTTGGCAGAGCAGGGGTGGGGAGGGAAGAGCCACGACAAAGGAGTTACTGCCACCACAGGAGCGCCATCCTGGACAGGTGGGTCTGTCCCCAGAGCCTGGTGTCTTCTGTAGTCAGCTCAAAAGAGGCTGCTCCAGGCTTGTCTGTGGTTTTATTTTATTTTTTTTTAAGATTTTATTTATTCATGAGAGACACAGAGAGAGGCAGAGACACAGGCAGAGGGAGAAGCGGGTTCCCTGCAGGGAGCCCGACATGGGACTCGATCCCGGGACCTCGGGGTCACGCCCTGAGCCACAGGCGAGACTCAACCTCTGAGCCCCCCGGGTGCCCCTTGGCTGTGGCTTTGAATGGTAGAGTCACAGCTGCTGCGCGGCTGCTCCGTCCTGCTTGGCACAGGCGGTCCCTGTGACGCCTGGTGAGTTAGGCCGACGCTGCGGTGCGTGAAGGGATGGGGTCTACTTAGGGGAGACTTAACGGTGCCCCGGTGGGCAGCTTTCAGGGCGCCAGCATCTGCATCTCGTGAGCCTGCAGGGCAGGCAGTGCTTTCCCCGCTCTTCGGACGGAGGACGGGCCCGTGAACCCCTGAAGGCTGATGCAGAGGCCTCGGCCCTGCACGGCACCCCCAGCCCGCGCAGAGCTGGAGCGCTCAGGGGTGTCGGCCTGTGCTTGCGGGAGGGCAGCGCGGCCTGATCCCAAAGCTGACCCGGGTGAAGACCGTGGCCGGAGCAGTCGTCTATCGCTGAAAACAGGTGACCCCAAACTTGGAGCTTGGAGCGGGGCTGGCTCTTCCGGGCGCCTGTGACGCAGGCCGTGCCCTGAGGTGGCAGCCGGCCTTCCACAGTGCCTAGAAGCTGGCTCTTTCCATTTTTGCTCATTTTTGGCAGGACACCCCAGTTCTTTGCTCCACGGACCTCCTCTTCACATGGCAGCCAGCTTCCGGTCGAGCCAGGACTTCGAGAAGGAATTCGAGGAAGCCGCAGTGCCTTTATGCCCGAGCTTTCGGGACCGCACCTGTCGCTAGCGTCCCACCGCCTTCCTTAGAGCACGCCACCAAGTCGAGCCCGCTGTCTCGGGGGGCGGCGAGGCTCCTGCTTTCTGAGGGAACCAGCGTAAAACACGTGTGCCCGTATTTTGAAACTACCCACGGGGCACTCCAGGCTTGATTGCCTTTTGCCAAAGCAACTTGGTTAAACTGCTCGTGACGGCTGTTAAAAGCCCACACTCTCGGGGATCCCTGGGTGGCACAGCGGTTTGGCACCTGCCTTCGGCCCAGGGCGCGATCCTGGAGACCTGAGATGGAGTCCCATGTTGGGCTCCCTGCATGGAGCCTGCCTCTCCCTCTGCCTGTGTCTCTGCCTCTCTCTCTCTTTGTCTATCACGAATAAATAAATAAATAAATCTTAAAAAAAAATAAAGCCCACACTGTTGAGGGGCTCTGGAAGTGCTCCCAGAACCACACCCCCCGCAGGCGGCCCTGCGACAAGGCCTGCTGAGGGCTGGCTTTTGCACGGAGCTGGACCGCACGTGGCAGTCTTTCTTTCTCCTTCTATGCACTGTTCTTATATAAAGGTCCTCAAAATGCTAAAAACTGAGCGTCGCCAAAAAGGAGAAAACACAACAGGCTCAGTTCCTGGAAGGTGGCCACGTGTCTGAGTTTGTGACAGCCCCAGCCGCTGGCCCTGGCTGACTTGGTAGGACCTCGGGGTCCTTGCTCACCCCCCAACCGCCCCGGTTGGACCCCGTGTGTTCTGATCACTCAGCCGGGTACGGAGTCAGCCTCGGCAGTCGGGGGCCTCGGTGCAGTCCCCGTGACTGTAAGCCAGGGCTCTGTGTCCGACTGCTTTGAAAACGCTGTCAGAGTTTTGGTAGGGATCTCATTGAATCTTTGGGTAGTATGGACATTTTTTTTAAAAAGTTATATTTATTGGGCAGCCCAGGTGGCTCAGCGGTTTAGCACCTGCCTTTGGCTCAGGGTGTGACCTGGAGTCCCGGGATCGAGTCCCACGTCCGGCTCCCTGCATGGGGCCTGCTTCTCCCTCTGCCTGTGTGTCTGCCTCTCTCTGTGTCTCCGTGTCTCTCATGAATAAATAAATACAATCTTAAAAAAAAAGATTTTATTTATTTATTTGAGAGAGAGAAAGACCACATGAGAGAGAGTGAGAGAGCACACAAGCGGGGTTGGGGGCACAGGGAGAAGCAGAGTCCCCACGGAGTAGGGAGCCTGACGCAGGACTCGATCCCAGCACCCTGAGATCATGACCTGAGCCGAAGGCAGACGCCTCACTGACCGAGCCACCCAGCACCCCGTGTGGACGTGTCATCAGTGTTAATTCTTCTAGTCGTCGAACACGGAATATCTTTCCGTTTATTTGTGGCTTCTCCTGGGGGGCGGGGGGCTTTTGAATGAAGGGAGGCTTCAGGTTCTCCCTTGAGAGGTTCTAATTCTGCCGTCGTGGACAGGATCCAGTGGTGAGCGGTGCAGGAACTCCCGGGTGACTCCGGTGTCCCCTCCTGGCGGACGATGATCCATTCACTTGCTCATCCACTCACCGAGGGCCTTACGTGAATTTGAACAAAAATACTGTCCCAGCTCTCACGAAGGCCAGGCAGGGAGCTCTGTTTAGCCTGAAAGAAGTGTTCACGTAGCACACAATTGTTCCGTGTGACAAAAATCTCCGCTTCGGAGGCCCTTCTGTGTGTGTTTTACACACTTCACGTGGTGTAGCCGGGTTGCTCTGGAAAAAAGACAGCCAGGCCCAGACTCAGCCCCTAGAAGTGAGCAACCACCAACACCGAAGCGGTTGTAGAGCCTCCACGAGCCTCCACCGCGAAACAGACGCTGCTCTGTGGAATCGCTTGCATGGACATTTGTGGAACAGTTTCCCCGCAGGATTATTTGTCTGAAAATAAATTGTTGATCCAGAAAAAGACGCGGAAGGTTTGATGTCGTGTAAAATAATGCATTGGTAAAACACGCACACAGAAACTAAAGGAAAGCCAAAATCAATTTCTAATTTTGGGATGTCCTCATTGTTTTTTTTTTTTTTTGGCCGTCCTCATTTAATCAAACGCCTTCCAGGGTCTTTGGATACACTTCGAATTAGGATCGTACGTGTGACTGTACGTAAAATCCTTGTCACATTTCTCTCCACATTATGGTTGTTTAAAAGCGACACAATCCATTTTTACTGATGTAGCGTTAGTGTAGAATGTAGGCATGTGCTAGGCTGTGATTCTTCTTTTTTAATTTATTTTATTTTATTTTATTTTATTTTTTTAATAATAAATTTATTTTTTATTGGTGTTCAATTTGCCAACTTACAGAATAACACCCAGTGCTCACCCTGTCAAGTGCCCCCCTCAGTGCCCGTCACCCAGTCACCCCCACCCCCCGCCCTCCTCCCCTTCCACCACCCCTAGTTCGTTTCCCCGAGTTAGGAGTCTTCATGTTCTGTCTCCCTTCCTGATATTTCCCACACATTTCTTCTCCCTTCCCTTATATTCCCTTCCACTATTATTTATATTCCCCAAATGAATGAGAACATAAAATGTTTGTCCTTCTCCGATTGACTTACTTCACTCAGCATCATACCCTCCAGGTCCATCCACGTCGAAGCACATGGTGGGTATTTGTCGTTTCTAATGGCTGAGGAATATTCCATTGTATACCTAGACCACAGCTTCTCTATCCATCATCTGTCGATGGACACCGAGGCTCCTTCCACAGTTTGGCTATTGTGGACATTGCTGCTAGAAACATCGGGGTGCAGGTGTCCCAACGTTTCACTGCATCTGTATCTTTGGGGTAAATCCCCAGCAGTGCAACTGCTGGGTCGTAGGGCAGGTCTATTTTTAACTCTTTGAGGAGCCTCCACACAGTTTTCCAGAGTGGCTGCACCAGTTCACATTCCCACCAACAGTGCAGGAGGGTTCCCCTTTCCCCACATCCTCTCCAACATTTGTGGTTTCCTGCCTTGTTAATTTTCCCCATTCTCACTGGTGTGAGGTGGGATCTCATGGTGGTTTTGATTTGTATTTCCCTGATGGCAAGTGATTCGGAGCATTTTCTCATGTGCGTGTTGGCCATGTCCATGTCTTCCTCTGTGAGATTTCTCTTCATGTCTCCTGCCCATTTCATGATTGGATTGTTTGTTTCTTTGGTGTTGAGTTTACTAAGTTCTTTATAGATCTTGGAAACTAGCCCTTTATCTGATACGTCATTTGCAAATATCTTCTCCCATCTGTAGGTTGTCTTTTAGTTTTGTTGACTGTATCCTTTGCTGTGCAAAAGCCTCTTATCTGGATGAAGTCCCAATAGTTCATTTTTGCTTTTGTTTCTTTTGCCTTCATGGATGTATCTTGCAAGAAGTTACTGTGGCCGAGTTCAAAAAGGGTGTTGCCTGTGTCCTCCTCTAGGATTTTGATGGAATCTCGTATCACAAGATTCCTTCTTTTTTTAAAATAAGGATTAGTCAAAATTCATCCACGTGCTGCTGTCTTGGGTGCGGGTCATTTGTCCCTGAGCTTACAGACCCACGGTATGGAAACGGACGGATCTCGGAGCGGGAACTGTGACACGTGCAGCAGGAGAGACGTGCAGGAAGTGCCCCCCCAAAGCCCCGAGAAAAGGGTGCGGTTGGCCCTCCTGCAGGGTGGGGCTGCGGGGGGTCAGGTTTACTTTCATGAACGGCCTTTCCGTCCAGCCTTCCCGTCCAGCCTTCCCGTCCAGCCGCCCGGCCGCAGGGCCTCGTTTACGCTCCCGACAGACGGCGCCGAGCTGTAAATACCGCACCAAGATTAGCTCACGTAAATAGGTCGAGGCTTGTGCCACGTTTTTTTTTTTTTTTTTTTCCCCTCCTAATGCTCAAAAAGGAGAGTCAAGACGTGTGGAAAAGTGCAGCCACCTGAGAGACTTGTCAGGACTGGACACTTCTCAGGCCAGTGAAAGTCGAGACCAGGTTGTCCTGTGCATCCTCCAGCTTCGGTGGCGGTTTTTGGACACGTCGTCTGTTCAGACCTGCGGAAAGTGCACGGCACTGACAGTCGAGAGGAGTGTGATCAGATACCCCCGAGAGTGTGTCGCGTCCCGTCTTGTCACCGGGGCGCCGCGTTCGCTGGGCCGGGTGCCTGGAGGTTCCTGTCCGCCCAGGTCCTGACGACGTTCGAGGCCACGCGCTCACGGGACCCTGTCTTTGTTTGCATTTAATTAAATCATTGAAAGTCACCAAGAGCAGTGTTGATCACTTTGAGCGCTGATACAGGTGAAAAGTCTACATCAATCGAGCACAGGCAGCGTTCAAGGGCAACACTAGATCTATTAGGGTCACAAAATTATGTGGATGTTCCTAGTGAGGTGGTGACCAGTGAGATCGAGGAAAGGATGTTACACTCTTACGTAGACGGAGTTAGGACCGACGCAGCCCGCGACCGATGAGGCTCTTTGGCAAGTCCCTATCGTTGAGTACAGTGTCTGCGTGGAGGGAACCGTACGGGATCCAGTGCCCTTCATGCAGGACGGAGTATCTAGTCTTTTTTCTGAAAAAATATTTTATTTATTTATTTGAGTGAGAGCGGGTGTGCGATCGAGAGGCAGGAGGAGGGAGAGAACCTCAGGCCAACTCCATGCTGAGCACAGAGCCCGATGGGGGGCTCAACCCCACAAGCATGACATCGGGACCTGAGCCGCAATCAAGAGTCAGGTGCACAACCGACGGAGCCCCGCCAGGCGCCCCTGGGGTACCTAGTCTTGGAGCAACAGGTCTGCTGGTTCTCAGTCCCGAAGGGCCTCACTCATAGTTGTTCTTTGCATTTCGGAGATTCCATTGCCAGGAACTTGTTCTTTTCCTCTGTGCGACCAGGAGGCTGCACTACATCTTGTCCCGACCCAGTCGGGTGTTTCCGTGCCACGAGCGACACGCAGTTCACATCCTCGATGAAGCCATCGCCGCCGGCAAGCTGCAGGCCTTCCTGTCCCTGCCGAGGGTTTCCTTGTGCCTCTTTGCACCTCCGTCTCCCTGAACCAGCCCCCGGGCCACCGGCCGTGGGCTCCGTGTCCCATGGCCCGTGTGTGCATCTCACAGAACCCTCCGCGAGGGCCGCGCTCCAGCGCACCGCCTCCTTGGTGTAGCCTCCTCGCCCAGCGCCGTGACTCCGTGCTCATGCCCCGTGTTCCACGGGGTCGTCTCCAGTAAAGACCGAGGCGTGGAAGGGCCGGGTCCTCTGCACTTGTCACTGGCCTGCCGTGTGTAGGTTTACTAGGCGTCAGTGCGAATTTGTTGACAGGGTCATCGGATACCTGCGGGGCCTTACCTCTTCGCTTCAGTAATTGAACTCGGGCAAGGGTGGGGCGTGGGGCCGGGGCTGCGGGGCACCTGCGTGTGTGAGTGGGTGGGTGGGTGCCTGGGCCTGGTGCACGGGGCCAGCTCCTCTAGAGCCCGGCCAGCACGCGAAAGGGGTGGGCCTCCAGCAAGCCCCGGGGTCCCCAGAGGGTGGCTGGACTTCTCCAGCTTCTGACTCAGCAAATAAATAAATAAATAAATAAATAAATAAATAAATAAATGGCTTCTGACTCAGCTAAATGAATGAATGAATGAATGAATGAATGAATAAATAAATAGAATTCAAATAAATTAAATATTTTCATCAGTAACTTTTAACTAGTATCTCTTAGGGATGGGGCGCCTGGGTGGCTCAGGGGGTGAAGCATCTGCCGTCAGCTCAGGTCGTGATCGCAGGGTCCTGGGATCGAGTCCTGCATCAGGCTCCCCATCCAGCAGGGAGTCTGCGTCTCCCTCTCTTTCTCCCCTCCCCCCTTTTGTGCCTGTGCTCTTGCTCTCTCTCCCTCTCAAATCAATAAATAAAATCTTTTTTTTTTTTTTTAAAGAAGCCAACTAGAATCTCCCTAAAAAATAAAAAGAGATAATTTTGGAATAGGTCGCTTTTGAAGAGACTTATTTAAATTTGGTAATAAACCACCGTTGATTTAAAGATTTGACTAACTCCCTCCAGCGGACGCCTTTACATGACAAATATAGAATATTGTTCCTTGTAGAACATAGGCTGGAAGACTTCAAACATTTGTGAAGTGGCGATCGTAGCGTGGGACCTGCCACATGGCCGCTGTCAAGCAGAACATGTTCTTACGTCTCTCTGGTGTGGTTACTTTTCGGGCAAAGTCCCCACGGGTTGCTTGGTTTGCAAACGCTCGCATCCTCCGGCTCCCTCCCCAGGCTGCTGTGCTGTGCCCGCGGCCTCTCCTCCCCAGGAACCGAGCACTGACCCCTTAGCAGTGCTGACTTCCCCACACATACGGGGGCTCCTGGGATTGGCTTCAAGGTCACCTCTCTTTTTTTTGTTTTTAAAGATTTTATTTATTTATTCATGAGAGACCCACAGAGAGAAGCAGGGACACAGGCAGATGGAGAAGTAGCTCCATGTGGGAACCCCCATGCGGGACTCGATCCCGGGACCCCAGGGTCACGCCCTGAGCCGAAGGCAGATGCTCAACCGCAGAGCCACCCAGGCGCCCCTCGAGGTCACCTTTCAGGGTTGTCAGAATGATTCCCAAGCCAAAACCACTGTTGAGGACGACCAGTTAGACGAGGCGTCTGATCTAAGTTTTCCTTCTGACCAATGTCCCGCTGGTGCCTGTCACCTCATTTACTTCCTAAGTCTTGCTGTCATCCCAAGTCCCTGCATCGGTGTCAGCGTCTCGGCCTCGCTCTCTCACGTCTGTCTTGGGATCCTCAGCCTGTCATCGAGGGCTGTGCTCGAGGGACACTGTGCCCTCCAGAGGGGGAGAGGGGCTGGCTCACCCCCGGGCAGTGCTGGGTGGTAGGGACCCCATCCCCAGGGCCCAGGGCAGGAGCCCATGGGGGGGGGACCCCAGGCCCGGGACAGAAGGTCACGTGCTCCTGCAGACAGAGGAGTGTGCGCGAGGCCCGGCGGGGCTGTGGTTTGAGCAGCCTGACCTGCCAGCAGCGTGGGGTGGGAGGAGGCCGAGGTCCCCAGGGTGCTGGGGGCGGCGGCAGGGTGCCCAGGCCCGGGCAGTCGTGTCTGGGCCTCCTGCCGTTTCCTCCGTCATCCTACGAGACTCGAGACCCGGGAGCCAAGGTCATAAGACGGAGCCCCCAGCTGATGGGTTCCGCGCTACGCTTCGGTGCTGCCCTGGGCGTGGGCTGAGAGAGCCGGACCGGGCAGCGTGCGAGTCGGGCCGGAGGAGGTTCATGGCTGAGCGTATCCCCGTGGGACACAGCAGTGCGCCGCTTCCCTGGCTGAGCAGCAGCCCGGCGTGTGCACACGTGCAGGTGTCACCCGTCCACTGCCCGAGCGCTGCCGGGTCCTTCCAGCGTTGGTGCTTCATGGGCTGATCTGCGGGAAATATCCCCTTCCGGGTGTTTGTGCAGACTTACATTTTCATTTTTCTGGGGTGAATACCCAGGAGTGGGGTTGCTTGGGTCATGCGGTGCACGGCTGTAACCTGCCCGGCCGCTTCCCAGAGGGGCTGCACCATTCTCCATTCCCACCAGCAACGTCAGAGAGTTCCTAGTCCTTCGCACACTCATCGGCACTTGGCGTGTTCAAGGGTTTTCCTTTTAGCCATTCTTACGGGTCTGAGAGACAGCGCCCCATGGATTTTTTTTTAAGATTTTATTTATTTATTCACGAGAGACACAAAGAGAGGCAGAGGCCCAGGCAGAGGGAGAAGCAGGCTCCATGCAGGGAGCCCGACGTGGGACTCGATCCCGGGACTCCAGGGCTGAAGGCTCAACCACTGAGCCACCTGGGCTGCCTACGCCCCACGTTTTTTATTTGTATTTGCCTAACGGCTAAAAATGTTGAGCATTTTTCATATGTCCATCTGCCATCTGTGTAGCTTCTTCAGGGAAAATCTCTTCAAGTCTTTTGTCTATTTTTAATCAGATTATTTGTTTTCTTATGTTATATTTTGGAGGTTCTTTATGTAATGTGGATACGACTCCTTGGTCATATATGGAATTTGCATATATGGGATTTTCTCCCAGTCTGTGGGTTGTCTTTTTTTTTTTTTTTCTTTTTAACCGTTTTCTACAAAGATTAGAATCCCATTTTCCCCCCCGGCTTTGTGCCCTGGACATGCTTTGGGTGCCATGTCTGAGTACCCTTGCCTAACCAAGCCCCGGCCAGGAAGATTTTCTCCTGTGTTCTCACTTTTCCATTTACTTCTGTAATTCATTTTGAGTTCATTTTTGTTTAAAGTGTGGGATTACATTAAAGTTCTTCTGTTCCTCCTCCTTCTAGTCTTCTGGCATCCAGTTGTTCCAACACCATTGTTGAAAATGATGTCATTTGTGTGTCGAATTGTCTTTACACCTTCATCAAAAACCAGTTGATCATATTTATGTGGATCTATTTCTTGATTCTCTGTTTTGTTTTGTTTTTTTAAACTGATCTGTTCCTTTACCACCATTTTGTGTTATAGCTTTAGAGTTTTAGAGTAGCTGGATTCCTCCAAATTTCTTCTTTTTTATTGATATTGTTTTGGCTAGTCTCATTCTTTGCCTTTTCTTATAAGTTTTGGAATCAGTTTGTATTTTTTTTTCTTAAGATTTTACTTATTTATTCATGACAGAGAGAGAGAGAGAGAGAGAGAGAGAGGCAGAGACACAGGAGGAGGGAGAAGCAGGCTCCCTGCAGGGAGTCCAATGTGGGATTCGATCTCGGGACCCCAGGGTCACAACCTGAGCCGAAGCGAGACATCCAACCACTGAGCCACCAAGGCGTCCCTCAGTGTGTATCTTTAGAAAAAAGTCATGCTGGAAATTCGGATTCAAGTTTTGTTGAATCTATAAATCAACTTGAGTCTTCCAGTCCATGAGCAGGATATATCTTTTCATTTTTCTAAGTCTTCTTAAATTTCTTTTATTTAGTGTTTTGTCATTTATAGCATATAGATTCTCTTCGTGTTAGCTATATTTATAATTAAATATTTTACCCTTATAGAGCCATCATATATGGTACCTTAAAGTTTCGGTTTCCAGTTCATCATTGTACAGAAATATTATTGATTTGTGTGTTGACCATATCTCCTCTGAACTTCCAAAATTCATTCATTAATTCTATGAGGTTTTTATTGTTTTCTTGCAGATTATCTGGGACTATCTATCTGTCTGTCTAGAAGATATGTATGGCTTTATTCCATTATTCTCAATATTTTATTTCTTTTTCTCTCTTTAATTGCATCATGTAGGCTTCCAGTTTAAGGTTGAATAGGAAGAATGGAGGTTTCTTCTTTTAAAAAAGGATTTATTTATTATCTGGGAGAGTGCACATGCATGGGGCGGAGGGACAGAAAGGGGGGAGAGGGGGTATCTCAAGCAGACTCCCTGTTGAGTGCAGAGTCCAACACAGGCTTCATCTCAGTGCCCTGAGGTCATGACTTGAGCCGAAATCAAGAGTCAGATGCTTAAGACTGAGCCACCCGGGCGCCCTGGTGGTGAGGAATGAGGGTGTCTACATTCTTGCCTTGCTCATGATCTTAGGGAGAAAGCATTCAGCTTTTGGTCATTAGCGTGAAATTAACTGGAGGTATTTATTTTTTTTTAAACCGGAGGTATTTTGTAGAGGAAACTCCCTTCTATTCTAGTTTGCTGAGAATTGTTGGTATTAAATTAGGCCAAATGCTTTTCTTTGTTTCAGTTGATGTGTTCATGTGTACACGGCCAATATGGAGAGTTTTACTTATTCATCTATTTATTTAAGAAGCAAACTGGCCTATTTCATATACTATAATGATGGAAAAGACATCCTGTTTATCAGATTTTTATTCGTAAGGACAGATTTTGACTTAAATGTCCTATAACGTGTCCATCTTTTAAAAAATAAATTAATTTTTCAAATTGGAGTCTTGTTGACACACAATGTTACATTAGTTTCAGGTGCACAACATAGTGATTCAACAACCATCACCACTCACGTCTATCATCTGCCGCCATACTCTGCTATTGCAGTATCATTAATTGTGATCCCTGTGCTGTGTCTTTTATTCCCATGACTTACTCATTCCATAACTGGAAGTACATTTACTGATTTTTGAATATTGAACCAGCTTTGTATTCTTAAGATAAAACCCACTTGTCTGTGGTTTGTTCTTCTTCTTCTATATTGTTGGATTCTAATTGTTTTTTTTTAATTTATTTTTTATCGGTGTTCAATTTGCCAACATACAGAATTACACCCAGTGCTCATCCCATCAAGCACCCACCTCAGTGCCTGTCACCCAGTCACCCCCACCCTCCACCCACCTCCCCTTCCACCACCCCTAGTTCGTTTCCCAGAGTTAGGAGTCTCTCATGTTCTGTCTTCCTTTTTGATATTTCCCACTCATTTTTTTCTCCTTTCCCCTTTATTCCCTTTCACTATTTTTTATATTCCCCAAATGAATGAGACCATATAATGTTTCTCCTTCTTCGATTGACTTACTTCACTCAGCATCGTACCCTCCAGTTCCATCCACGTCGAAGCAAATGGTGGGTATTTGTCGTTTCTAATGGCTGAGGAATATTCCATTGTATACATAGACCACAGCTACTCTATCCATCATCTTTCGATGGACACCGAGGCTCCTTCCACAGTTTGGCTATTGTGGACATTGCTGCTAGAGACATCGGGTACAGGTGTTGGATTCTATTTGCTAATTTTGGGGGGATTTTTGCATCTGTGTTCATGAGGGATAGTGGTATATAGTTTTCTTCTGATATATTTATCTGGTTTTGGCATCAGGATAATTTTGGCCTCATACAATGGTTTGGGAAGGGTTCCCTCCTCTTCCATTTTCTGGGAAAGATTATGTAGAATTGGTATAGTTTATTTTTCTTAAATGTTTTGTAGAATTTTCCAATGAAACCATATGGACCTGAAGATTCCTTTTTCATAGAGTTCTTAATTACAAACTCAAATTTTTAAGGAAGTATACTTGGGTTCCTTATTTCATCCTCAGTGAATTTTGATTGTGATTTGGGGGGAGGGATAGGTAAGTAAGTTGTTGAATTTTGTGCACAGATTGGTGCAGAGCATTTCCTTATTATCCTAAACTCTGTAGTTTCTGTATCAATCTCTTTTCCATTCTTCATGTCACTAATTGGTGTGTTCTCTCTTTTCTGTTATAAGTTTATCAGCTTTATCGATCTTTACAAAGAACCAAATTTTGTCTCTATTGTTTTTTGTTTTCTCTGCTCTTACCTTTATTATTGCCTGCCTTCTCATGGTTTAAGTGTTTTATTCTTTTTTCAAAATTGATTATGTGTAACTTAGATTATCGATTCAAGACATTTTTTTGCTAATATAAGCATTTGATGCTATACATTTCTTTCTAAGCACTTTATTATCATCTCGCCAATGACCAATCTTGATTTTTTTAAATTTATGTATACACTCAATGATTTCAAAGTATGTTATTTAATTTCCAAGTACTTATAAACTCTACGGTTTTCACTGTTACTGATTTATAGTCTAATTTCAGTGTGGTTAGAGAACATACTTTGTATGCTTTCAATTCTTTTTACAGTTGGCAAGATTTGTTTTATGACCCAGGAGATGTTCTATCTTGGTGAATGTTCTACATATGCTAAAAAGCTATACCTAACCTACTGAACATCATAGCTTAGCCCAGCCTACGCTACGTGTGCTCAGAATGCTTACGTTAGCCTGCAGTGGGGCAAAACCATCTAGTACAAAACCTATGCTGTAATAAGATATTGAAAATCTCATGTAGTCTATTGAATGCTATATTGAAAGTAAAAAACAGAATGGTCATATGGGTACAGAATAGTTGTAAGTGTACCGGTTATCTTCATGCCTTCATGCACAGTTCCCTGGCACTGGCTAGCATCAGGGGGAGTCTCATACCACATATCACTAGCCCAGGGAAAATATCAAAATTCAAACCTCAAAATACAGTTTCTACTGGATGTGTATTCCTTTCACATCATCATAAAGTCGAAAAAATTCAACCACTGTAAATTGAACCATTGTAAGTCAGGCACTGTCTGTATTGGAATAATTTGTTTTTTAGCTGAAGTGTTTAGACCATTTACATTAAACCATTACACCAAAGCATTATATTTTATTAAATCATTAATATGAATGAAAAATATTGATTTATGGTTTTTATGATACTTGTGGCTTTAGGTCAATCATTTAATTATTTTTTTCTTTCATTCTTGCCTATTTTACATTCCTGTCTCCCCTTTCTTGTCTTATTTTGAGTTATTTGATGACTTTTAATACTCATTTTAATTTTTCTCTTATGGTTTTTAGCATACTCTTTATTTTTATGGTTTTCCTAGGGACTAAAATCTTTAATTTTAATGCACACTTTTCATGGTCTCCTTAGACTCAACACTTGTCTCATTTCATGCGGGTTATAACTTACTGTCATATAGGTATCCTCCATGGTTCTATGTTACCTCTGTATATTAAAGAACTCAAAATGAAAACAGTGTATTATGTTTATTATTTCTCTTGTTTCTGTGTTCTATGTCTCCCTCTCACATCATTTTCATCCTATCTGAAGAACTTACTTCGGCAATTTTATTAGACCAGATCCACTAGTGGGCAGTGAATTCCCTGTGTTTCCCTGTGTTTTAGATTGTCTTTATTTTACCTTCATACAAGAAAGATATATTTGATGGGTATAGAAATCTGAGCTTATGTTTCTTTTTTTTTTTTTTTTGAGCTTATGTTTCTTTTTCCTTCCACTTCATTCTATTTATTAGTTTTTGTAGTCATTCAAATCATTTACATATAAGAAATGTAGATTTCCCTGGTTGCTCTCAAGATTTGTACCTTGTCCTTCCTTAGTTTTGAGTAGTTTCATAATTTACCGGAGTATGGGTTTCCTATATGGGATTTATCCTATATGGGATTTATTAAACTTCTCAAATCTGTAGGCTTACAAGTTTCACCAATTTAAGGAGTTTTCTACCATTATTTCTTGAAATGTTTGGGGTTTTTTTCCCCCCGATACACATTATTTTTCTCTTCCTTCTAGGACTCTGTTGACATGCATTGTAGATCTTTTTGTATTGTCCCATAGGTTCCTTAGTCTGTGTTCATTTTTGATATGTACTCAAAATGGATGATTTTGCTATTGAGTCCATCCAGTGAAGCTTTGTTTTATTTCAGTTACTGTATTTTCATATCTAAAATTGCCTTTTGGTTCTTGTTTATATCTTCAGTTTCTTTGCTGAAACGTCCCATGTTTCTATTTATTTCAAGTGAGTTAGCTCTTACTTCTTGGAGTGCTTTTATAACAATTGTTTTAAAGTTTTTATCAGGCAACCAGAGTATATGGTCATCTTGTGGCTTCTGAGTTCTTTTTCCATGCAAGTTGAGATTTTCCTGGTTCTTCATATGATGAGTAAATTTGGATTTTCCTAAGTGTTTTGAATTTTATGTCATAATATCTTGGCTTTTATTTAAATCTTACAATGATATTGACACTGTCTTTTTGTTGTATCAGGCAGTTGACTCATTTGGGTGTGGGCTTACGTTTCCACTAAGCCTTGTGTGATGGTTGTTTTGATGTTGGTTCTGTGTACAGAGCCTTCACAGTGCATTCACATCTTCACATGTTCCTGTTACTGGTGGCCGATCTGGGACCTGAGTGGTGATCTGTCTCATGGAGCAGTTTTCAAAGCCTCTGGCATGGTGGTAGGATCAGGTCCACATATGTGCAGTTCAAAGATGCCACCAGGAGTCTGTAAATGACTTCCTGGAGTGTCCTGAGCTTTCCTTCTCTAATATCTCTTCAGTATGGTCTGTGGCTCTAGGCCTTCCCTTTTGGTCCTTTGCCAGAAAACTGGCTTCTATTTAGCCTGCCTTTGGTTGCACTTCTATGAATGCCTACTTCTGGGGAAGGGCAGCAGAAGAGAGAGTGGAAAAAACAGTGGGGTTTACTCTGCCCTCATGGGACCTTAGCCCCTCTAGGGAGAGAGGATCCCCCCTCAGAATTTCAGGCTCCATTGGGCACCCGCCACTGATACTGTTGCTGCCAGCACTTCTGCTACCATATTCTTAGGGCCTGGGCTCATAAGAAGAGAGGCAAGAATACATGAGAATCCCCCATTCTCTCTGAGCATCAGGGTACCCCTTTTTCCCTTGCACCCTGGCGCAGAGGGTTTCTCCTGCAGTGCACTCTGCCCATGTCTTTGCCTTCAGTAGGGCTCAGGCTGCATTGAGTCCAGGACTGGAAAACAAAACAAAACAAAAAACAGCCACTTAGCACCAGTTTGGAGGTTTGGGAATCTTCTCTTCATCCCCAATGCACCTGTCAGAGTTTACTTTTCAGACTCCTCTAGCAGCTATGCCATGCATCTGGCCAGTTTTTATAGCTGCAGTGAGTAAGAGACAGATAATTTTGTGTTTATCCCATTGGAGCCACTTCATTTTTTTTCTTTTAAAATGCGTGTGCTGGGTACATCCAGACAATGGATTATATTTAGCATTAAAAGGAAATGAGCTATCAAAACATGAAAAGACATAGAAGAACCCTAAATGCATATTACCCAATGAAAGAAGGCCATCTGTAAAGGCCACATACTGTATGATTCCAGCTATATGACATTCTAGAAAAAGCAGAACTACGGATGTGGTGAAAAGGTCACTGGTTGCCCCAGGTTAGGGTGGAGGGCCAAGATGAGCAGGTGGGGCCATAAAGGATCAGTACACCTGGTGTGTGCGACTCTCTAATGGGGGACACATGTCATTATACACTTGTCCAAACCCGCAGAATGAACAGCACCATGAGGGTTCAATCTTGTCATATTGTCCTGGGTGGCAGTGATGTTACTGTAGGTTCATCAGTTTATTTTTTTAAAAGATTTATTTATTTATTTATTCATGAGAGATACAGAGAGGGAGGCAGAGAAACAGGCAGAGGGAGAAGCAGACTCCAGGATCACAACCTGAGCCACCCAGGTGCCTGGGTTCATCGGTTTTAACACACACCACCTTATTGTGGGGTGTTCCTAGCTGAGGAGGCCATACATGTATGAGGGCAGGAAGTATATGGGAACTCTCAGTACCTTCTGAATTTTGCTATGAGATCTTGCTGTGAAATTTGGCTGTGAAACTGCTCAAAAAAAATTTTTTTTAAATGTATGTACCAAAGGATCTCATTTTTTTTAAAAAACATATTTATTTATTTGAGAGAGAGAGCCCAGCCAAGGGGAGAAGCAGAGAGAAAGGGAGAAGCAGGCTCCCTGCTGAGCCCAGAGCCTGACGAAGGATGGAATCCCGGGACCCTGAGATCATGACCTGAGCTGAAATCAAGAGTTGGATGCTTGACCAGCTGAACAACCCAGACACCCCAAAGGGTCTCATATTAAAATAATTGTGAGGCTTGAGAAATATAGTTGAAAGTCGTAGGTACTTTATTTAAAAACAGGAAATAAAATGATCAAAAGCAGTTGTAACACAGTTTCAGGAGCAGATGGAGTAAATGCGACCCGTTTCATTTTCTTTTTTGTAGTCAGGACGTGACTTCAGTTAGCTCGTTCTATACGTCTTCATTTCCTGGGCTATTCCGTTACGGGAACGGCTGGCTTTCGGAAGATACTTGTCAAGACCTAACTCCCCTATCGAACTTAGAGTCTGAAACGTGTACGGGGCCTCTCACGGACACGTGTCATGTGGCCTGCAAATAAATCATTGAGCTTTTGTAAACGCTAAGCCCTGCGCTATTAGCCTGTAGGTGCTGGGCTGGTACACGGGGCGGGCCCTGCGGGTAACTCGAGAGGGGCGACAGCTGTGCTGGTCCTCATGAGGCCACAAGTGTCTGGGAGAGGAGTGTCCCCGCAGGCCGCCTGTCGCCGGGGACACGCCGGGGCTCTGGTCAGAAGGAAGCGGATGGAGGGTCAGCACGCTCGCGTGTGCGGCGGCTTGGCCGTTGGCCTTGCCAGCGCTCCCGGGTTGGACTCCTCTAGAGAACCACCTTGCGTGCTGAGGGGTTGTCTCCCCCCGTCCCCCCGGTTCCGTAGATGATGCTGGTCATTTTATTAGGGTTTCATTTCGGTCTTTTTGTCATTTCTGCCTTTGGAAGCAGAGCACGTGGACGAGGCCTCCGCGGTTCACTGGCGTTGGCCTGGGGAGTCGGACCTGCCTAAATATAGCGGCCTGGTCTCCCGGGGGGGGGGACGCAGGTGGCCTCACACGGGGCAGCTCTTCCTGCGGGCGCCTGCCCCGGGCCCGGTTCGCCTTCGGTTAATCCCCGGATCGAATTCCCCGTTTGCTGTGCGTGCGCGTGGGAGTTTCTGAGGCTGTGGAGCTTCTGAATTTGTTTACGATTCGCTGCGGGTGCTTAAAGGTCGTAGCACTCGGGCGCCCGGGCTCGGTGGTGGAGCGTCTGCCGTCGGTCAGGCCGTGACCCCGGGGTCCCGGGATCGAGTCCCGCATCGGGTCCCCGCAGGGAGCCCGCTTCTCCCTCGGCCTGGGTCCCTCTGTGTGTGTGTCTGTGTGTGTCATGAAGAAATAAATAAAATCTTTAAAATAAAATAAAGTAAAATAAAAGTTGTAGTATTTGTGGCGTTGGCCCTCAGCACAGAGATAACGCCTGTCCTCAGGCGTCGTCAGGGCCGCGCTACCTACTCTGTGTCCGTGTGTCCGTCCCACGTGGGCCCGGAGAGCCGGGTAGGAGGCGCGGAGCTCATCTGCTCTGCGACGTTGACAGGGGCGTCCCCTCTCCCCTCATGGGCTCCTCAGAGGCGGCTTTGAAACCTGACGGGGGTTCCGAATGCCTTCGGGGAGCCGGGGTTCGGGGAGGTGATCTGTCCCCCCACCTGTGACTGTTCACTGATCGCTCTTCTGGGTCGGCCTGTGTTCCCGGGGGTCGGGGACGGGCTTCCCGGAGCAACCCCGGCAGGGCAGGAAGTGCCGTGGAGAACAAGTGTCCATCCTTGCGTCCGTCCATCCATCGTCCCGTCTGTCCGCGCCTGTTGCTGGTTGCTGCTTACCTACACATGGGTCACCGAGCTCATTAGGGCCACAGAATCTTTGGATTTTTTTTTTAAAGTGGGACAACTTACCCACAGAAAGAGAAAAGGCCCCATTTTTTAAAGTAATAATAATAATAATAATAATATAATCATAGCAATAATAATTTTTTTAATCCAAAGAGAAAACAATTTTCTAAAATCACTTTTCATTCATTAGACTTCTAAAAATAAAAAATGTAACCATGACTTTTATTTGGAAAAAAAAATGACCAATAAAACCAATTACCAATAAAATGGTTTCAAATAAAGTTTCTGAAATTCTTCTTAAATGTTTGTATCTTATACATGTAAATACAGGGATTCCCAGGCCCACTCCCCGGTTACTAACATGTACATTTGCTCTGTTCTCTGTCTCTGCCTCCTTAAGTCCGTGTGTGCAGCTTCACACCCACACACACCCACACACACGCGCACACACGCAAAGGCTCCTGCCTCCAACCTGGACTCACATTCCCTGTCCACACCCGGGGCCTCCCAGCAGGTGGCCCTGCCTCCCTCCCCCCCCCGCCCCCACCCGGACTCCCAGGGTCCTCCGTGTCCTGGCCTGTCACGTGGATCCCCCGCCTGTCACCAACCCCTTCACCCCATCATCCCCGTTGGCTAAGGCTGCACTTTTTCTAGAGAAGAAAAGCAAGGAGAGAAGAGTGTGCCTTTTAAAGAAGCAACGAGGGATCCCTGGGTGGCGCAGCGGTTTGGCGCCTGCCTTTGGCCCAGGGCGCGATCCTGGAGACCCGGGATCGAATCCCACATCGGGCTCCCGGTGCATGGAGCCTGCTCCTCCCTCTCCTGTGTCTCTGCCTCTCTCTCTCTCTCTCTCACTGTGTGCCTATCATAAATAAATAAAATTAAATTAAAAAAAAATAAAGAAGCAACGAAAGTTAGACCCATCAGTGAAAGTTCGAGGGAGTTCTAGAAGTTTCCTTGGGACTCTGGAGTTTTAGTAGACTGAAAAGTTTACATTGACAATTTTGTTTCCATAATTTGTAAAGACCAACAGCTTTATTTAGGTAGAATTGATAGCAATGCTAGTTACCCATTTATTTCTTGAATTTCTTGTTAAGATTTTATTTATTTATTAGAGAGACAAAGGGTCATGAGCAGGGGGAGAGGCAGCGGGAGAGGGAGGGAGAAGCAGACGCCCCCCTGAGCAGGGATCCCGATGCAGGGCTGGATCCCAGGACTCCAAGATCATGAGCTGAGCCGAAGGCGGACGCTTCCCCGACTGAGCCCCCCCAGGCGCCCCTCCTTGAATTGTTAAGATACAAGAAGCCTCTGAACAATTTCAGGCTAGAGATGTGCCATTATAATCAGCTCAGTTCCTGGCTCCCTTCACTCCCCAGGGTCCTTAGGAGGTGGGGGGGGGGTTACCAGTGTCAGTCTCCAGGGGAGTCCGTGTGGAGGGTGCCAGGGAAGGGGCCTCGTGTGTGCCTCCAGGAGGGGTGGGCTGGAGGGAGCCCCATCCTTGGATCCCTGGGGAGGAGTCGGGCAGTTCACGGACAGAGCCTCACAGGTGCACACCTGGCAGGCTGGGGCTGCCCCCTATGTGTGCCAGGATCCTGGAGCATCCATGGACGTCCTGGCCGCAGAGGCAGCCTTGGCCCCTGGGACATCCACGACTGTCCTGGTTGCAGAGAAGGCCTCGGGCCCTGGAGCATCCACGGCCGTCCTGGTTGCAGAGAAGGCCTCAGACCCCGGGCATCCGTAGCCCCACGGATCCCGTCCTGGCTCGGCTTGTGGTCCAGCCCTGGCTGCTGCCCCTGCAGAGATCGCTGATGGCACCTCCCAGGAGCCAGGACTGGAGGGGCCCGGGTTGTGTCTGCCTCAGGCCTCAGCATGTGGGTGAAGCCGTGGACCCTGCATGGGGTCGAGGCCGTGGTGCTGCCCCAGCCACGCAGCCTCCTCGTGCTCTTTGCTCCACTGTATGACTCCTCCCTGACCACTTACTCTCTCCTTAGGAGTCTCCGATGACTCCTCCCCACTGGGGAGGCCCAGACTACCTGGGGCTGGGGACCCCTCCCCGTGGCCCCCAACACCTCCAGGCCGATTAGCACCAGGGTCCAGCTGCCTCTTTGTTCCAGTTTCCCAGAAGGTTCCTGCAAGAACAGGACCTGAGGGACAAACGCAGGACAGGACGCCACCTGCGGCCACTGCGTGAGTCACCGCACGGGGCTGCCACCGACCTGTGACCCCTTCCCCCAGAGGGCGGCCACCCCACCCTTGCCGGGAAGGAGCCCGGATTGCAGTCTCCCCAGCAGCCGCGGCAGGACCAACGGGCACTGCTTCCCCGTCCTGCCCGCGGAGGCTCCAGCCTCCTGTGTCGCTGGCTTGGGAGCAGTGGAGGGACATGGCCTCACAGGCTGGAAGCGGCCCGATGATGATGCGTGTTGTCCCCGTAGCCCGGAGCCTGCGGCCCCTCGGGGACTGGCTTCCCGAGAATTCCTGTTTCCTCGTGACCAGAAGGAGGTGCGTGTCGTGGGCGCCCGAGTGCACATCTTCACGTGCGAGTTGCTGATGTTGCTGGACGTTGGTTTGTTCCGACCGCAGGCCCCAGCGTTTACAGCGGCAGCTTTTGTTTGGGGAAACCAGAGGGCGTCCCCCAGGAGCAGGAGGGGGTGCTACGGGCTTCCTCATCACAACAGGGCAACCCCGGCCTAGCCTGACCGATGCACCGATGCGAGGGAGCAGAGGAGGGACCGGGGAGGAGGGGGCTGCGAGCGTAGTCGCTCTTCAAAGACACGTGTCGGGAAAACGGAGACAGTTGCTTTTTATTTTCCACTGTGGGGAGCAGCTGGAATTTCTGACCTTCTGGAGGCCTCTTTGTTCTGGCCCGGCGGAGATGCCGGAGATCAGAGCGGCCCAGCGGATGCGTGGCCTCGCCCTCCCCGGGCCCCGGGTCCTCCCGCCTCTGTGTGTTTTGCTCGTCGTCCAAGGGACTCCAGCAGCGGCAGGTGGTGGAGGCCACGGCATCTGCTAAGCCTCCACCTGCCGCCTGCTTTGGGGTGGCGGGGACCCCGGTTTCTGTTTTCCCCTGGGCGTTTCCTGGAGCCTTCTCTCCAGCAGCCTCACTCCCCTGCTTCTCGGTCCCCACGCACGGGCTCTGGCAAGTGGGGCGGCCACGGGCAGGACGGCGGCCAGAGCTCCAGCGAAGCCCAGTCCTGTGGACGAGGCTCCGTGATGCAGGTCAGGAAGTGGGGTTCCCTGACACCCTGCAACAGCACCTCCTTGTAAGGGGGGCATCCTGAGCCTGGCCACAGGGCTTCCCTGGAGGTTCCAGGGCACTTGTGCTTCGAGGTTTGGGGACAGATCCTGCTGGTGCATCTCCTGTGTCGCACCAGGCGGCTCCTGCAGCTGGGTGTGTCTCGGGCCTTGGGGCACACAGCTGTCCCCCGCTCCCTCTGCTCCCTGTCCCTCACCAGCTGGCCCTGGGCCTCCCTGTCACTCACACCCCGACCCCCCCATGCTTCCCGACTCCCCCGTCCTGGATCCTCACTGCCCTGTTGTTTGGGACGCTGGAGGCCCAGGCCAGAGAGGGCGTAAGAACGCGGCCAGATCATTTTTACATTAACATGACTAATATCCGTATTTCCCACTTTGGCCAAAACCGCCGTATAGAAAATGCAGACCTGCACATGGACGCAGACTGCTTGCACCGGAGAATTCATTCTAATCAAAGATCTCAGAAGTCCCTTCAACACCTGCCCTTAGAGTGGCGGCAGTGACCGTGGACCAGAAGGGGTGCATCGGAGGTTCTCGCGGGGGTGTGGTCAGCGGGCTGTGGCCGGCTCGCCGACGACGACGTGGGGACAAGAGGAGTCATTGAAGGGAGTGATGCTCTGTGCGCGGATAACGAGGAAGGCGGGACGGTCAGGGGGCGGCATGCGTTTGGGAAGGGGGATGCGGGGACAAGCTGCATGAGTTGGAGGCCCTGGTATGTGTGTGGCGAGTGTGGCAGCTGTGGACACACGGTGACAAGGTGACGAGGGGCCTCAGCCGGAGAGGAGGAGGGATGCCCCGGCCTGAGCCACAGGGAAGGAGGCAGGGGACGGGGCGCCCACTGCTGCAGGTGGAGCTCAAAAGACAACTGGGTGGGTCCCCCCAGCCAGGGGCCATTCAGTGGCCTTTGAGATACAAATACCTAAAATAAGTCTTACGAGGCGTCGGAATTCTAAATTCTCTAATTCTAGCAGCGTTTTAAGTATTTTTGGAATCGCGTGTGATCATTGAAGTATTTAGGCAAGTTAACCGTTTCCAGATCGGCAAAGTCAGTGTGGCCGGCTGGCGAAAACCACAGTTCGTTTTTAGAATCTTGACTTCAGAGGTCAGATGGGCCCCGTCCCTATAAATATTGGGCCCCGTCCCTATAAATATGCCGGGAATGGGGCGGCCTGGGGCGTGGGAGGGGAGACCTGCCCACGGGGAGTCGTTGTTCCCTTCGCCACGGGAGAAGCGCACGCGGGAAGGTAAGTCAGCCTCGGCACCTGCTCTCACCTGCTCCTGCCGTAGTTTTTCCAGAAACATCACTGCAGGTGTGGGTGACTTTGCTTTTTTTTTTTTTCGGTCCGCGGGGAATGGTAAATAGAGGCGCCTGCTATATTGCCCCGACTGTGTTAGTGACGAGCTACGATGCCCAATAAAAATCCACAGCGTGTACAGCTCTGTGTTTTGAGGTTGCCCTGCAGTCGAGGCGAGTCGCCTTTCCGTCCTAGAAATAGGATGGAGGACGTTTGTGGGGCTGTTGCTGCGTGTCCCAGGGACGGGCGCTCAGATGTGGACACGCGGAGGCTCAGGGCCGTGGCCCACCTGCTTGCTCCCGCCGGCTGTCGGGAGGACGCGTGCAGTCCCAGAGTGCAGGCTTTGGTGGGAAGGCTTCAGAAAAGTGCCCCGTGAGCCTGGGTGCCTGTGTGGGTGCCCCCGGCGGCCCTGCGCTCGGGCCTGTGCTCATGTGCGTGGCCGGGTGTCCGAGACACTGGTGTCGAGGGCCTGGAGTGCAGCTCTGCTCAGTCTCCTTCCAGACTGTGTTTATTCTCAAATGGATTTTCCTTTTGGACGTTCCAAATGGAAACAAATCCCTTTTATCTTGCACGGGGCGGGGGTGGAGTGTTCAATAGCAAGACTGTCTACAGGCCTTGTCATTTTTAATTTTTTTTTAAATTTTTTTATCAAAAATTTTTTTTTAAGATTTTATTTATTTATTCATGAGAGACACATAAAGAAGGGCAGAGACACAGGCAGAGGGAGATGCAGGCTCCATGCAGGGAGCCCGATGGGGGACTCGATCCCGGGACCCTGGGGTCACGCCCTGAGCTGAAGGGAGATGCTCAACCGCTGAGCCACCCGGGCGGCCCAGTCTTGTCACTGTAAATGTCTGTGGATTCCAGCTTCTCTGGAGTCCGAAGAGCAGACGATGGAGGAGGCTGCCTCGGAGGCGGGCTGAGCCCCGTCACCTGTGCCGTGGGGACATGGGTCCTATGCAGGCAGCGGGGAATGTGGGGTAAGCAGGCCTAGGGTGACAAACCATTCGTCTGACCCGAGTGGGATCAAGGATGGGTCGTGGGATTAAATGCAGTGGGCTAAAGGGCTTTTTTACCAAATGCATTTATACCTTTTGCAGTCCTTGGATACCCACATACCCAGAAACCTTCACCTGCGGCTTCCAGCTTCGGGTTCCCTAAAGTCAGCTTAAGAATTTCAAAACAATTTCGGTAAAGATCCGAGTGCGGACCTTCCTGGTGCCAACAACTTCGTTTTTCCCTCCTGTTCAGTGGCCTCTCTGGCGCCTCAGTAATAAGCGTCCATTCCTTCGCGCATCTATTATTTTTAACCTCCCACTTTGGGTTCCTTAAAGGTCTAACTGAGGGTCCCCGAAAACCGTCATACTGCTCCACTTTCCGCTCGTTACATACTGTAACGTTCTATTTAAGTAACGTGATGACAGTCACGGACTGGGGGCGTAGACAGCTTGGGAAGCACACAGCGGCCTGTCGGGAGGGAGCCCCGGGGACCTGGCGTACCGGCCGGCAGCCCACCGGCAGCAGCGACCAGCCCGGGGGGTTTCCAGAAAGGATCGGCCAGAGGGAGCGAGATGCTGAGGGTGACCGTGCAGGTGCCGGAGGATCCGTGCCCCCGGCCAGGCCCCAGCGCGTCCTGCCCGTCGGGAGTCCGCCCGCTCGGGGGTGAAGGGCCGGATGGGGGCTATTTCCAGCTCCGCCGGCCACTGGCTCCTGTGGAGAGCCCTCGGCTCTGCGGTCGTGGCGGGAAGCAGCCTCAGACCATATGTTAAACGGATGCACAAGGCTGGGTTCCAATAAAGCCTATTTATGGACCTTGAAATTCGAATTTCATGTAACTCCACGTGTCGTGAAATATCATTTCTCTACTGCGTCCCCCCCCCACAAACCGTTTCCTAGCGGGCTGGCCGAACACAAACCCAGCAGACGGGCGTTGGCTGACGTCTGCGATAGACCGTCCTTGCCTTCGATGCCACGCAGTTGAACCACAGAAGTCGAGGGACAACCCACCGTTCACACCTCCTGAGCTTACACTCACTCCTGGGCGTCTTAATTTTAGTCTACCCCTTTTAAGTACCTGGGGCTAAATTTTCCAGAAAGTAGGCTGAGACCAATTGAGTAGGTTGGACCTATGATCGCGGGCTGTTTGTCTCCGTGGCACTCGCTCGCCCCTCGTCGGCTCACCCCCCGGTGGTTCTCAGAGGTGCCGAGCGTCACCCAGGATGCTCCTCAAACACTCAGGAATCAGAATCTCCCAGAGAACTGTCAGACGCGCTCTGGGTGGCTCTTTTCTATGTCAACGCTCATGAAGCAGCGCCCTGACCCGCGCGTGCACCTGTCTGATGGGTCATCCATCCCGGGGCCTCCGTGCAGGCCACAGAGGACGAGCAGGATTGGGGGGGCCGCTGAGGAGGCCCATCCACATTCCTCCGCTAAGGAGCCCCACCCCGGAGAATCCGTAGAGAAAGAGCTTAAACCTGACCCCAAAAATCAGTACGCCCTCCGTACCGCGTCTGGACACACGCTTGCGGGTTCCCGGAGTCCGACGTTGCTCGTCGTATGTGTGTGTGCATGTCTTCAAGCTGCACAGCAAACGTGTCTGAGGCCGTCGTGACTATGAGCACGTTGCCATCGAGTCACCGTGGAGGAGACGCCTGTGGGTCTGTCTGGGCGGTCTCCACCTGTCTGGTTCTTTTTTTCTGTGTGGGAAGTGCTTAGGAACCTGAGGGTTCGGGCATTGTCAGTGCTTGATAAATAGAGGTTTTTGTAATGGTGTGGATGGATATAATGATAAATTTATGGTTGTGTGATGTTAGCATAAGGTCATAGTCTCCTGTGTTAGGATTCTTGTGCGTATAAGGTATTGGGGGAGGCAGACATCAACTCACAACAAAACCCTTTCTTCTCAGTAACTGCACAATCATTTGCTTCATTCCCAGCATAACATCACTGCCCTATGTCCACCACTGTGCCTGGGGCAGTGGAAGAAAAGCAGAAAATGCAAAGAAGGACAGACCCCAGATTCCACCCCCAACATCCATACTGTGGGCAGCTGGGGGGATGTTGCAGTTCAGCCAGGAAAATGATCAAAGGATGGGCTAGAGGACCTGGTAGGTAAAGCTCCTCTAGATGAGAAATCAGGAAGAACGTTCCACTGGGCGGGCTTGATAAGTCATTGTGAAAAGGCCTGGAATCTCTTCTCTGGAAGAGCATTCTGAGGACCAGTCCTGCTCTGTAGGAAAGGTCTTTGCAAGGACTTCTTCGCCCACTCTTCAGGGAGCCCTCGGTTCTGGGAAGGTCATTATCTCCACTGATTTGGTGAGCTGGGACCTCCAGCTTCCCAGGGTGGCATATTCTACCAGGAGCAGGTGACCAGCTCTTGGCCAGGAGCACCCTCCTGGTGGGAGAGGACACGGAACCTGTGTTCCAGGGGAGGAGGCAGCAGAACATTGAGCTAACAAGGACCCGGCCCCTTCCCCAGAGATGCTGCCGTCCTGAGCTCCAGCCTCCCCGAATCCCCGTCGGTGCCTTGACTTGTCCTGCGCGTGTCTGTGTTGGAGTGACCTCGGCTGAGCCAGAGCAGTGTTCTCTGCGGGGAGTCACGGTCCGCGAGCCAGAGGCTTTCCTCCGCCGCCAGAATGCACCCTGCGTCCCCCCGCACCCCCCCCCCCCCCCGAGCCTCGGGAGAACAGTGCCCGGCACACAGTAGGCACATAACGTGCGCTTGAATGAGCGTATTGAGGAAGTTCAGGCGTCTAACCAAGAATCGGCATCTGTCAAGAAAACCTTGTTTTGAGGTCTTTCTGGAAGGGAACTAGTGCTGTTCACCGCATCCCAGCGGGCTCTGGGGCTTGGGCGTCCGGGCGGCACAAAGGAGCCTTTCGGGGGCGCGTGGTTTCTCCCGCCCTCTTCCTAAAGGGCCGCGGGCGCCCCGATGGGTGTCCGGGTTACGCTTGGCCAAGAGGCAGCAAGGTGCCTGCCACCTACACCCACTTCAGGGGCGAATAATAGGCCCGAGGTGGAAATGCACCTGTCGGTTCTCCTCCTTTTCCCTAATTCGCTGACCTGATGGCGGGGTGGGAAGCTGCGCCCACAGCGCCTCTAAGGGACCCCAGTCCCCGGGGAGCACGACCGTCAGCGCCTTCGGACTACCTTTAGTCCCTGATCCTGCCCCGTCTCCGGTCAGGGTGGCCGAGTGCACCTTGCTTCCCGGCCAAAGCTTCTGCGACGGGGAGGAGCGCGATGGACCAGAACATCTCGGTTTTGGGTTGAAATGCAAAGCAAACGGTCCAGAACAAGAGCGCACAATTCTCATTCCCTCCCCGGCTCCGCTGTCACCCGTCCTCGGGGGTTAGTCTGAGGAGCCAGGAGGACAATTGCATTCGCTTTGGTTTGAGCTAAGTGTTGGGTGGCCCCCTGGAGGGAACCGGGAAAGGGGGGAGCAGGGGAGCTCCCGGGAAGGGTGGGAGGCGCCCCCCAGCCTGAGGCCCCGAACTCCCAGGCAGGCTGCAGCTTCCACAGGTTCTTTGTATTTTAAAGTTTTTATATATTTATTCACAGACACAGAGAGAGACACAGACCCAGGCAGAGGGAGAAGCGGGCTCCCTGCAGGGGGCCTGACGCGGGACTCGAACCCGGGACCCCGGGTCACGCCCGAGCCCCCCGGCGCCCCGCTGCCCCAGTCGAGCTCTGCGGGTGCTCTGCTCTCTGATGGCTCAGCCGGGAGCCCCGCGTGGCGGCTGCGGCTCCTCCCTTGGGTCACGTCCGACTACGGCCTGGCCACCCCTGGCCTCTGCCCAGCGCCACCCCCCTCCTGTCTCCTCCCCTAAGAGCCCTGAAGTGCGACATGACTTAGGACCCACTTGCCGTGTGGATAAACTCACTTGAAAAGAGAGGATCAGCAGCAGCTGTGTGGGACGGGCCTGGAGTGTCGCGGCCACAGCTGCCGCCCCGGCCTGCATCCGCTTGCTTGGCTCCCCCCCTCCCCCTTGCCTCACCCTCGCTTCCCTGGGGTCGCACGGGCCCCAGAAGCCTCAGCGCGACACTCAGGCTCTGTTTTCCGGGGCACCCGACTAGGCGCCGTGTGTGTCATTCCTCATCTGCGAAAAGGGAGTAATTATACACCTGCCTGTGGCGCTGCGGCGAGCGGGTTAGTTAAGCGCCGTAACCCGTTGCACGGGAACGCTCCAGAGCTTGGGGTATTAGTATGTGTCATCATCACGTGAAAGGGGGTGGCAAAGACCATCTTCGAGCCGGAGGGGGACCCCACACCTGCTCTGCTCCCGCGCAGAGCGATGAGGGTGCCCCCCGCCCCGCAGCGTGCGCTTGTGGCCGTTTCCCTTGGACCGGTTAGTGGGGCTGGGGCTGCTTTCTTCCACAGGCTCGGTGACACTTGTTCTGAGTAGAGTCCCCGCTGCGTGTTATTTGCCCTTTTGGAGGGAGGAGAGGAAAGCTTCCTTCTGGAGGACGGACGGGAATCACACCCCGGACGGCACGTGTGCCCGGAACGGCGATGGCACGTGGGCACCTGCCCGCCCCGGGGAGGGGGGCGAGAGGGCTCACCCGGCCAGGCCAGGCCTTCTTCCCCAGCAAGTTTTAGCTGCCAGTTTCCCAGACGACCGGTCCCCAGAGGGGAGGCGAGCGCCCCAGCCTGCTTGCCTCCGACCCGCCGGGATCAGGGGAGAAAGTGATTATTTTTGTCTTGCGTCCGTTGCAGAGTTTTACTCCCGCGTAACTTCCGTGACGTTCAGGTTGCCCTAGTCGTGTGTGCGCAGTTGTAGGTAAATACGCATCCAGAAGTGCAGGTAGGAGTCTTAAGGTGTTTCCGGGAGAGGGTCGCGCCGCAGGGATGGTTCCACCATGGCCCCCGCTCGCCAGCACCAGTGGCTGCCCTGGGTCGACGTGCCCGGAGTTGCTTCGTCCCCCGTCGTCCGTGCACATCAGAGGAGCCTGGGCACCCCTCAGGCCGGGCGGGTGCCTGTGCAGAGGTGCCCGCAGGGGAGCTTCCGGGCAGTGATTTCTGTCCCAGGGGCTCCGGAAAGTGTCCAGGGATTGGCATTGCAACGATGGAGAGAGAACAGTGGCCTCACATTTTATTTGCTGAAAAATCTAATTTAAGGGATGAGACCCATTTCCGGGCTGCGGGTTCTCTGTCGCGCCTGCGTCCGCGCGTGGCCCTGCGCTCGTGCGAGGGAGAGCTGCGGCAGGTGGACAGAAGGCCCGCCCTCAGTGCCCATCTCTTGGGTTAATTTCTTCTTTCGTGTCTTTCGTTTTTCGTCCCCTGCCCCGCACATCCTCGTGTTGTCATCACCCCATGTTATCTGTGGCGAAGGACCTGCAAGGAGCAGCTTCTCAGTTTCTCACGAAAAATCACGGCCCGTGGGTCTTTAAAGCAAAAGCAATGAACACAAACTACAAGAAGAAACAAAAGACCCATTTTCCACTGCATTTGGTTTCCATCCAGAAAAGGAAAATCCTGTATCGCTTTGTAATTCAGTCGCCTGCTAGGAAGTCCCGTCTCTCGGAATTCGGACGCGGCAACAGGGCAAAGTCAAGATTGTGTTCGTGGCTAAGGGATGTGAAGTGTGGAGCCAGCGGATTCCCCAGGGCGCGTGGGGCGGGGGGCAGGGGGATCCGCGCACGTCATCCAGGTGGGACCCTGGAACCTGCACGGCCCAGGCGCCCAGCACGTGGGCTCCGTCCCGCGATGTAAGCCCCGAGGTGCGTTCTCACACGGGGTATGCATCCCCCCGACAGCTGCTGCCTCAGGAGGTGGTGCCGGAGGGACAAGTTTCTCACCTGGGAAAACACCTGCGGGTCCCTGTGCACTGCTGACCCACGTGACTTGCAACCTCTGGTGGGATGTGCAAGGAGCCCGGCAGCGGGGGCCACAGGCTGGGGCAGAGGGAGGCTGCGGACGCCCCCCCCCATCCCCAGGGCCCCCAAGCCTGGTCTCTTCCTGCAGGGAGGGTGCTGTGTGGGGGGAGCTGAGTGCTTTCTGCCCGTGCACCAGCTCCCTCCCGTCTGTCTGAGCTCCGGCCTTTGGATCTTTGCCCTGAGATGAGTTTTGCTCCCTGGGCCAGAAAGCAAACTGCCTCCTGTCCGTGCTCTCAGAGCATAGGGCTTGGTGCCTGGGCTGTGCCTGTGCAGCCTGTGCCCGGTGATCCCCCCACCCCGAGCCCCCCAGCTGCCAGCCGTGTCTGCCGCCCACCCTGGGCCCTGGGGGTTCCTCCTGCCGCGCTCTGGGGTCGGCTGCAAGGGGAGCAGGCCCTGCCCTGGGACCCTGTGCACCCGCTCCTTGGGGCTCCTCTGTTTGCAGAGCTGCTTGACCCTTGAGCCCTTTGCCCTTGACTTCAGAGGTGGAGTGCAAACACCGTGTGGAGCTGCAGCAGGGGGCACGGGACTGTCCCCGCCCTGGGGACACAGGGGTAAGAGCCTCCAGAGCGCTTTGGGGCAGCCCGGGCCGGGATTCTGGAGCGAGGCCCTCCGGTGGGCCGGGCAGCATGGGCCCCTGCCCTGCCTTCCCAGGAGGCCTTCATACCGGGAACACCGGCTGGGCTCAACCTTCTCCGCATCCCGGAACCCAAGGCAGGCGGACCTGCCATTGTCATCCTTAAAAACAGCATTTACCTATGGAAGACTTAATGTGAAATTCGTTTTGTGCATGAGTGCACATAGGTGGGTGCACACACACACGCGCCCCATCTACTTACTCACCTGTGTCTGAGGGACGTTATAAGGGGCCCTCCGCACACCCACCGCCTCCCAGCCCGCTGCAGAGCTTTGGATGAACCTACAGTTAACAGCATTTGGTTCCTCCTGCTTCCAGCTTTTGGAATGGCTTATTATTAATATTATTATTATTATTATTATTATTATTATTATTATTATTATTATTATTTAGCAGCGACTAAAACGGCTACCTTTGCACAGAGCAGCCTCACTCCTTCGTGCAGCTGGGCCGGCTCCCCCAGGGACCGCATCGTACTCAGCCCTCAGGATGCAACATCATCCTGCTGCCGCTGGACCATAGGCCTCTGCAGCCCTGGCCCGGGCCGCAGGCCTCTCTGTCCCTGTGGTTGGGGCCGGTGGTTCCGAGGATCTGGGGCGACGTCGTCCGGACCCGGAGCGCACCCCAGGGCGGGCAGGCATGCCCCGACCTGGACGGGGGTCCAGAAGTGCTGCTATCGCCTGGCCCTTCATCTCAGAGATGGACGGGACGGGCGGGAGCTCGGGTGCCCCGCGGGCGCTCCCTCGTGTCACCTGCCGTCACCTCTCCCTTATTTCAAATGAGGACAGTGCTCCTGGCGTCGAGCTGCTTTGTTCAGGGAATCATTACGAAATGCGCGGTTGCCAGGGTGGCAGGATTGTGTCACGGGCAACAATCGGGTCCGGCCGAGCCGGTCGGGCAGGTTCTGTCCCTCTGCAGCCTGCAAGCCCTTGAACCCGCAGGCCAGGCCGCCGGAACCAACCGGAACCAACCGGAACCCGCCCCTTGGCCTGGGCGGCCACAGCTGGGCTCCCTTCAGCCTCCAGGCCCGGGGTCTGACCTGCAACACCAGCCGCGGACTCGCCCCTCCTCCATCCCTGCACCCCCAAGTAGTGGGGTCCCTTCAGGCTGGCCAGCTGGGCCAGTGTCGTGGGCCCAGGGCGCCACCGCCTGCGCGGATCTGCAGCAGGCAGGCATCCAAGCCGAGATCTTGGGGGGACCTCGAGATCTGCTCTGCTCCCCTTTCAGCATGTAGCCGGGCAGTAAACCGACTTCGTGGCCCAGCAGCTGGTCACAGCCATGGGTCGTGAGGCCCCGGTGGGGACGGGGTGCGGGCGGGGAAGCAGGTGCATCACGCGCAGCTCCCATGTGCCCTCCCTCACCACTCCCCTCCCCCCCCGGCTCCACCCTCCGCAGCTTCTGGAGGCTGTGTAGACGCCGCCCGTATTCTCCGTCCTCCCGGGGCGGCCCTGGTCTGCTCCGTCCATCTCCGGGAACGCGGCTGCCAGGCTCAGGCCTCGGGCCTTTCTCCTCCCCTCTTCCCGCTGCTGCCAAAGGCCATCCTTGAAGCGTGTCCTGCAGGAGAAGCCACTTCACTGGGCCTTCTGGCTCCGGGACGGGGCCGCCTGCAGGTCTCCCGGGGCAGGGCCACGTCCCTTGTCCTCTTCCCTGAGCACCTCTGTGCTGCTCTGTGTCCCTGGCCTTGGCTCGCGGGCAGGACGTGTGCCCCGCCGCCCGTGGCTGTGTTAGCACGACTACGCCTGAACCTACTTTGATCGCTCACTCTGTTTCACCTGTTTGCCCTCCGTCTTCCGGGTGAGGTGAGTAGGACAGTAGGTGCACCTGCCGGGGACGGAGGCCCGGCCGTGCTGTGTCTGGCGCAGGCACAGAGCCCGGCCCAGCCCTTTGCTCACTTGCCCTGGACACACTGCTCGAGCCCAGGAGTCCTTGCCCACGGCACCCCGCTGCCTGACGTCCCCTCGGCCCTGATTCCCCGGCTCCATCCTCCGCCACGAGACGACCGTCCCTTCCTGGCCTCCTGGGACCAGGGCCTGTTCATTCATCCCCTGCCCAGAAGCTTATTGTGGACGTAGGATTGCCCAGCGTCTTGTACCCAGGGACACAGCCGTTAGCATCCATGTGGCGTGTCCTAGAGACAGACGGTAACGTGATTCCAGGAGTGGTAGGTGGTAGACAGAGCGTAAAGGGCTGGTGTTCTGGGTGAACTGTCCGGGGAGCTTCTTGGAGGAGGTTTCGTTCTGCACAGAGCTCTCGGAGGAGAGGAGGGGCCGTGGCAGGGTGTGGGCCAGCGCGTGCAAATGTCCTGGGGCAGGGCCGAGCTCTGGACTGCGAAGGCAGCCCGTGCGGCTGGAGTAGCCAGGTTTGGGGAGAGTGGCAGGAGGGGCGGTGGGAGAGCAGCCCGGAAATGGGTGCGGATCTTTTCTAAAGTTTATGAGATGCTCTCAGAAAGCTCCGAGCCGAGGCAGGATGTGCTCTGAACCCGCTCCCCTCACCCCTGCAGGGAGGCATGGAGAACGGCCAACGCCGCCTAGTTCCTGCCCTTCCTGCAGCCCTCCATGGGTTTCCTGTCCCCGTGGGGATGAGGCCCGGCCCCCCCTCCCTGCCACCACTGTCAGCGTCCAGCCGTCACCTCCCTGCAAAGTCTGTTCTTCACATACCCCTGGCTTTCTGTGTCTTCGCCTCTTGGCGGCGTCCTCACGTGATCCTCACATGAAGCCCAGGCTCCTGGACGTTCCCTGCCCACCACCCGCTCCTGAGGCGACTGACCTCATTAATATCCCCACCCGGAGCCCTGACGCGTTTCCTGGAGGTCTCTGCGGCGTCACCAGCCTGCGGTCTGCTGGGTGCTTGTGTCTGTCTTCCCACCAGCCGTGGACTCGCCCCAGGAGGGGGCACGTGGGGGTGTCCAGCCTCCACCCCAAGGACGGACCCACAGGTGATAAGCAGCAAATGCCTTTAGCACAAATGAGGGGGTACAAAGCACACAGTCTTCCTCCCATTAAGTGCTCAATGTAAACAGGTGGTCCACGGTTCTGTAAGTCAGGCATAGAGGAGCCGTTTCATGAGTTGCCTTAGATGTTTATTTATTTACTTTTTTAAAAAGATTTTACTTATTTATTCATAAGAGACACAGAGAGAGGCCGAGACACAGGCAGAGGGAGAAGCAGGCTCCATGCAGGGAGCCCGACGTGGGATTCGATCCCGGGACCCCTGGAGTCACGCCCTGGGCTGAAGGCGGCGCTAAACCCCTGAGCCCCCCCGGGAGCCCCCAAGAATCATACTCTTAAAAATCACCTGCTCCCTCAATTTGCTTAGGACAGTAAACTGAAGCTGCCTTCATTAAGAGCAGTGACAAGTACCATTTCCAGTTATAACAACGTACATTAGAAAAACAGCTATCTGGGATCCCTGGGTGGCGCAGTGGTTTGGCGCCTGCCTTTGGCCCAGGGCGTGATCCTCGAGACCCGGGATCGAATCCCACGTCGGGCTCCCGGTGCATGGAGCCTGCTTCTCCCTCTGCCTGTGTCTCTGCCTCTCTCTCTCTCTCTCTCTCTGTGACTATCATAAATAAATAAAAATTAAAAAAATAAAAATAAAAAAAATAATAAAAAAAAAAAAGAAAAAGAAAAACAGCTATCTAATTTCCAGGAAAAGTAATTTCAAAATCAGAAAATTCGTATGTTAAATCACAGGTCAGTAAATAATGCGTTTCCTTTGTTACAAGGAATTGCAGCGTCCCGGAAGCTGGGTGGCTCAGTGGTCAAGTGTCCCTCTTCGGCCCAGGGCGTGACCCCGGGGTCCCGGGATCGAGTCCCGCGTCGGGCTCCCTGCATGGCGCCTGCTTCTCCCCCTGCCTGCGTCTCTGCCTCTCTCTGGGTCTCTCATGAATAAATAGATAAAATCTTTAAACAAATAAAGTTTGATTTGTTAAGCAAAAACATTCCTCATTGATTATTGATACCTGATTAAAGATTGTTTCTTATAGCAGGACAGAGGAGGGAGATTTAATCGAATCTGAGTGAATTTTTAGTACTTTCATTAGTGTCTGTTTTTCTTCAGACCAAACTATTTTGTTGATCATTCAAATGGCTCCAGCTTCTTTGCTTTCATATTTTGTGTGACTGATGGCAAATACTAACCACCCTTTTATTATTTTATTATTATTATTTTTTTTTTACTAACCACCCTCTTAGGGAACAGTTGTGACTGATCTGTACACTTTATAGACACGTGTACGTTTCATAGACTTTTAGTCGTCCTGGAACGAATTCACATGTTCTCCAGCAAAATCATCTTCGACTGAAGCAATAGGCCTATAAGCTTCCCTTTATGGCTTGGACGCGTTCTGGATCCACCAAATTAATTCCCTATTTTGCAAAATGCTGGAGGTGCTTCGTGCAGCAGGTTGTGTCATGCGTCCGCGTCCTCTGGACGCGGCGTGCTTTGGGGGCGCCTGGGTAGCTCGGTCGGCCGGTGGAGCGTCTGACCCTGGACTTGGGCTCAGGTCGAGATCCCAGGGTTGTGGGATCAAGCCCCACCTTGGCCTACGAGCTGGACACTCCCTCTTCAGATCTTGTCCGAATTCTCTGCCACATACCGAGCAACCACGTGACGTCAGTAGAGGACGCGTGAGCTGCGCTATGATTTTCCACGTAAAGATCCCACACCTGTGAGAAGCAAGACTTTTTTCACTATAAACAGTACCGCAGGGAAACAGGATCCCGGACAGGAAATCCTTTTCAGTTCAACAACACAGCGAGGGGATAAAACTTCTCGTGACAACCCCGTCATCGCGCTGCCAGCTGGCGACCTCTGTCGAGCCTCAGAGGCTCTGTGAGCCTTCCGGTCCTCGCTGGCACGCGGGGGCGATGGTCCTGGCCGTCGCGGGACCGCCCCGGGGGGCGTGGGGCGGAGAACCCATCGAAACCACCTGCACGGGGCAGGACAGGACAGGGAGGGTCGGAGTGGAGGGGCCGCGGGCGTGTGATCCCAAGCGATGCTGTTGCGCGTGGACCGGAGGCTCCAGGAGCCTTTTCCACGGGAGCCCAACCTCCAAGGAACACCACGGAGCCCCAGCGGTGCGGCCACCGCCTTGCCATCATGTTCTACAACGGTGCTGGCTGCCGGTCTCCGTGTGCGCCCCGAGGCCCCCACCGGGCTTTCTGGGAGCCCAAGGCTTGCGTGTGGGTGGCACTGCAGGCAGCCTCCAGCGGTCCCCAGAGGAGTGTGCGGGGAGGGGGGCGCTCCCGTGGGGCTTCTCGGCCACACCAGTTGTGCTGGGCCTGGGCTCCCGCGAGGAGACGGAGACTGGGAGCGCTCACCTGCCGTCCGTCCTGTACAGGGCCCGGGGCCGTACTCAGTGGGAGGCCCTGGAGTGGGTGCCGTTGGAGGGCGCCACCCGGGGACACACCGCCTTTGTGCGTGGGGCCGCCTGCACCGACGGCTGCCACCGCGGCGCCACCCGACAGCCCAGGCCCCGGCTGAGCCCACGGCTTCCCGTCGCACGCGTCTGCTGCTTGAACTGCAGGCGTGGCAGAGCAAGGGGTAAAATAGCCGCCGGACCTTGGGTGGACGGGTGGCCACAGGCCCCCGGGCCCCCGGTCGTCTCCATACGGCTCCGTCTTCGCAGGGTGGGCTTCCCACGTGGTGCAGGAGCTCGGGGGGCAGAGCCTCGGCTGGGCTGGAGCCGGGGCTGGGACCTTGGCTGACTGGGGTAGCCTGCGGGGGCGGACGCGTTCCCAAGTCGCTACGGGGTCATCCGGCCTCCCTTCGCGGGTGATTATCAGAATTTCACCAGATTACACAGGCTGAAGGCCTGGCGCACGGCAGGCCAGGATTCACTGTGCGGCCCCTTCCTGCCTGCCCTGAGACCTGTGCACCCTGGGACCTGCACACCCTGGGACCTGTGCACCCTGGGACCTGTGCACCCTGGGACTGTGCACCCCGAGACCTGTGCACCCCGGGACCTGCGCACCCTGGGACCTGTGCACCCTGGGACTGTGCACCCCAAGACCTGTGCACCCCGGGACCTGCGCACCCTGGGACCTGCGCACCCTGGGACTGTGCACCCCAAGACCTGTGCACCCCGGGACCTGCGCACCTCTCATGCCTGCCAGGAGGACGGTGGTCTTGCCAGGGGCATCCCTGGTCAGGCCACAGCATGTTCCTAGAACATGCTCAGGCTTCTTGATTGAGCCCTCATCTGCCCGGACGTCCGGCCCTGAGACTCCAGCCTCGCAGAAGTGAAGATCTGCACGGGGGTCAACGCGCCCTGAGGTTGAAAGGCCGCTAGCTCACCCACAAACAGGCGAGGCCCTGGGCGACGCGAGTTGTTCTTATTTCTTCAGCGTGGTTATCCGTTAACCAAGACAATAAAGAGGAGACGCGGGAAAGGGCCAGGGCGGCTGTTGGACTATCCCCAGAGAGCGAGGTGCACTCGTCCACGTGAATCGTTGGGATGTGCACCGTGCCCTCCGCGGGATCTCAGGCCGCCGTACGGACTTTCTGCAGGTGGTCCTCACAACCGAGCTACCAGGTGGCGGGGAGCATCCCTCTTCTCATTACGTGCTGCACTTTAAACACGTCTTTTCAGGGGCTCCTGGGGGGGCTCAGTTGCTTAAGCATCTAACACTTGAATTCACTCAGGTCGTGGTCTCAGGGTTGTGAGATCGAGCCCCACGAGGGCTCCGTGCTGGGCGTGGGGTCTACTTGGGCTTCTCCTCTCACCCTCTCCCTCTGCCCCGCCCCTCCCTCCCCCCCAAAAAAACCCAAAATGAAACATAACCCTTACTTTAAGGCACAGGAGTCGGCCTCTTGTAAACAGCAGGATCAGAGATAGGACCCGGTGTTCAGACTGATTCCGGCATTACAGGGAGGCTGCGCTTTAGTTTTTTAGGAAAATGCATGTTTGGCCAACAGCTTGGACTATTCACAGAATACTTCTTAAAAAGTGCTAAGTTGGGGGGAGGGATAAAGATTGAAGTCAATTATAGGAAATAACCTTTTAAATATCCTTAGAGCGGGACGCCTGGGTGGCTCGGGTTGAGCATCTTCCCTCGTCTCAGGGCATGACCCCAGGGTCCTGGGATCGAGTCCCACGTCGGGCTCCCTGCATGGAGCCTGCTTCTCCCTCTGCCTGTGTCTCTGCCTCTCTCTCTGTCTCTCATGAATAAATAAATAAAATATTTAAAAAAAAACCTCAGAGCTTTTAACTATTGCTCAAGGATGGAGAAAATCATCCACATTTGCTGGCCCTGTGCTAAGTTCCGAGGACGATCCTGAGGAGGAGGAAGAGGAAGACAGACTGAGTGCAGCCAGCCGGGGGTCGGTGTTCTCCTGCAGAGCCCCCGTCTCCAGGCCGTGGTGGTCACGACAGGGTCAGGGAGCGTGGAGATCACACCACACTGGCTGGCAGGCTCATGAGAACTTTCCAGAGAATTCTAGGTGGTCAACAGTTGCAGATTCGAATCCAGACGAGCGTTGGAGAAAAGAAGAGAGGAATTTTCCCCCCTGATGGCCTCAAAGAAGATGGGATGAGGAGGACGGAGAGAACAACAGGTGTTCCAGGACCACACACGGGTCTCATTAGCGTCTTGTTTGAGGCTTGGACGATGAGTTTGTTTTGACTTGGCTTAGGTCAAGCCGGACTAGATGGAATAGATATTTTTTTTGTTTGAGTTTCCGTTTATTATGACTCAATAGCATATTTTCCCTTATTTACAGGTTCCCATTTAGTTCTCAATTTAACACAGATAACGCTCAATTTTGTAATGGAAGGACCACAGATTAATCACCAAAAGTCGTATGCCTCCCATCCTGTCCTTTTGTACAGAAAATGTTAGTCACGGTCTTGCATTATCTCCTAAAATCACTTTGCATCAGCCAAACACGTGAGAGGGAAGCATCGTTACCAGCTGACGCACAGCGATTGCCGGGCCCGTTGTCGAAGGACAAAGCTCACACAGACGCGGTTGCGGAAAACTCCCTTTTGTGCAGGACAGAAGGGGAAATGAGAATTCACCTACATTTGCCTTCTTTTGCAAAAACATAAAATCGAGGACAGGAAGGGCAGAGGTGTGTAAGGTTGATGTGGCCGACGTAGAAATAGGACTGAGGTTTTTGGAGCGCGCCTTGTTCTGTGGCTTCGATTTTGAACCACAGCTTGTCTTCCACGTTCAGGAAATCAACTGGCATCACAAAACCAGAGGGAGATGGAAGCGTCGGCTATAAGCAGACGAGCGCGTGAACCTAACTGTATAAAGTCGGTGACACAGCCGCACCCAGAAAAAGACTTTTTTCCTGGCTAATTGGGAACAGAGTTCTCTTGACGATCGACCTTTAGGAACGTATTTTAAGCACAAAGTAAATGGCAAAGAACGTCCGAGCGTGGCCTGGTTCCCCTATGGTTGATCGTGGGGTTGGCGTGGTAATCCCGAAATGATGTTGCCGAGGTTTCCGGGGAACACAAAAGAGAAAACTGCCCCCCCCGCCCCCCCCGACGTTATTGGGCACTGAGTCGTCGTGACCGGGAGAAGGGGGTCGCAAGCAGTATGAATTCTCTCTCCCGTCTACATACTTGTAAACAACAAGGCCGTGGAGAAACCTTCGTGCTTTGCTGATAGGAACGTAACATGTCACAGCCCCTTTGAGAAATGGCCTGGCCGTTCTTCAAAGCTACAGTCCTCGAGGGAGCGTAGTACAGGCATCGGGATCGACCTAGAACAATGGGACAGGATTCAGAGTCCAGAAATAAACCCTCACGTTTATGTTCAGTCGACTTTCTACAAGGGTGCCAAGTGTGTTCAACGAGAAGAGAATCCTCTTTTCAGCCGACGGTGCCGTAACGACTGGATGTTGACTTGCAGAGGGAGGAAGAGGAATCCCTTGCTTACACCACACGTAAGAACGAATTCTAAGTGATTCAGAACTACGTAAGCCAAAACTACGAAGGTCTTAGAGGAAAGCAGAGGCGTGATCTGTGTGGCTGTAGGTGAGGCAAAGCCTTTGTAGAAATGACACCGAAAGTACGGATGACAAAAGCAGGCGGGTACATTGGATTTCACAGAAGTGAGAGACTTCTGTTCTTTATTTTTTATTTATTTATTTTTTTTGACTTCTGTTCTTTAAAGAACATCCTCAAGGTGTCCCCCCTGGAAGAAATTTTTTTCCGTAAGCCCCAGGCCCAACATGGGGATTGAACTCAGGCCCCCAAGAATAGGAGTCACATGCTCTACTAGCCGAACCAGCCAGGCACCCCTTGAGACCACTTTTTAAATAAAGATAATAATAGTCTTTATCAGATCGGTCCACAGTCTTCTACAAAGTTTTCATGAAAACATCAGCTGTTTTCATTTCCACTTTACGGAATATTTGACTAAATTATGTGATTGTAGTAACCCAGACACAACTGGCAGTGATAAATGTGTAGGCAAAACCTGCTTTGCTTGGGTCACCGTAAAAGCCACTGGGGGGGGTGGAATTCTCACGGTGTCCCCGTCCCTGCCACCTGCACACTCATCTAGGGTGGGGCGGACACTTGCCCTTGTCAGGCCGCGGGTCACGGAGGTTGGTGAAGGGGGCGCTCTGCACTGCATTTGTTTTGTGCTTTGTTTTTTTATTTTATTTGGGTTTTACTGTTTGGGATACAACTGGCATGTGATCTTGCATTCGTTTTTGGTGCACGACGTAATGACTTGAAATCTGTATTTATTGCCGAACGATTGCTCCCGTAAGTGAACATCCATTGCTCCACGCGATGACAGCTTGTGTGGTGAGAACTTTTAAGATCTAGTCTCTTAGCAGCTGTGATGCATGTTCTGTGCAGCCGGCAGCGGTGCCAGGAAGCCGTTGCTAACATTCTGATGAGTGGGGACACCCGGGGGGCCCAGGGATTGACCCCGGGGTCCCGGGATTGAGTCCTGTGTCGGGCTCCCCGCAGGGAGCCTGCTTCTCTCTCGGCCTGTGCCTCTGCCTCTCTCTCTGTGTCTCTCATGAATAAATAAATAAATAAATAAATAAAATCTTTTAAAAAATAAATGAATAAAGTAAAAGGAGGGACGTGGAAATCTTTTAGGATATAACTCAAATGATCTGTCACTAAAGGATCAATGAAAAATTCACTGGAGGATCCCTCAATCCACTCTCGGTTAAAACCTGATTCCTTGCGTGAAAGTGGTTACACGGTCAGGTTTCCGGGCTTCTGTTCGCCCCGTGGCTGGTGGAGGAGGGATGACGGGGAGCGTTCGTGCCAGGGGGCTGGCTGTAGATTCTTGTCTGTTTGCTGTTTTCGATTCATGCCTTTCCCTAGCAAAGATGCTGCTTTTGGAGACCCCGCTAAAACCCTGCTTTCTGGGTCACAGACCCTCCCATGTTCCCGCGGAGGTGTTTCCGTGCAGGAGTCCCTGGAGGGACCTGTCCTTCCCTCCGCTCCGCCTCACCTGTCAGAGGCAGCCTGGCCTCGTGAGTCCTTTATCTGGATCTGCTTCAAGCCAGTCCCATGGGGATAAGATATATTGGTTCAAAAGCTCCACCATTTAGATGTATTGGGTAGGCATAAAAGCAGAGTCGTATAAATAAATACTATATATTTCAGACAAGGACGCATTCAGAGGGAGTCCTTAGCAACTCAGTTTATTCCAGCATATCTTGCAGATCTTAGACCATTGGGGAGATCCCTGAAATCAGCCGGAAAAGTGAGTTATTTCCAAAGGTCGTAAAATCCCTGTTAATTAAACTTTACTTTGAGATACTTCTGTAGGATTTGAAATGTGTCGAATAATTTTCTCCTGGAGATCTGGCCTCACCCCTTGGCAGCAATTTCGTGTCGAGGGCCATTATTCTTTGTGGGCTTAAAAATACTTTTCTAGTTCTTCTAAGTGTAAGCTCCTGTTTAGATATGGAGATGGGGTAAGTGAAGGATAGATGGATACACACTCAAGTGAAGATATTTTGTGTCACCAGAAAATAATCTTTAAAGAACCACCTGTTCCCAATTTGTGAAACAGAACAATCGATCACATGTGTATTGAGTGTGCTTTCACGATACACGTTTTTAGATTCCTGCCCTCCCATCTTGTGCGATGCATCCAGCAGAATGTGGGGGTGAATGAAAGGAACAGATGGTTGTCCCACAGGGTTTTCTGAGAGTCTGTGCCGACCAGGTCTTCTCCAGGCCCTGCTGGTGTCCGTGGAGGAACTGCAAAGACCGTGGGTCACGGGCCCACTGCTTTTATTTATTTAGTTAGGTATTTAATCTTTTTATTTCTAAAGATTTTATTTATTTATTCATGAGAGAGAGAGAGGCAGAGGGAGAAGCAGGTTCCCTGCAGGGAGCCCGCCACGGGACTCGATCCCGGGTCTCCAGGATCACGCCTCGGGCTGAAGGCAGGTGCTAAACCTTTGAGCTACCCAGAGATCCCCCCCCCCCCGCCCGCTGCTTTTAGCATTCTTTAATCATGTGGGTGCCTATTCGGTTGTGTTTCCCCCATAATATTAGGGGTCTTATTTTATTATACGCACACACACATATGCATGGGATGCACTTATCCATGTTATAAACCCAGAGGGTAGAGCCTTATTGCTTTATGTGTGTGTTTTGACAAACGTAACCATGTCATAAACGGAGGCTGTGCAGTAAAGCCTCTTCATTCTTTAGGTTAAATTCTTGTCTGTTTGTTTGCCTTAAGGTTATAGCGCTGTGTGCAAAGCCTTCAAAAACAACAACAAAAAAAAACACTCAAACACAAAAACTCGCTTGGTCTTATGTCAGTAGTAATTCAAAGGACCAGTCTGCCTTGCAGCAATTTCAGCCAACTGCATTACAGCCAGAACCGCCCTAGCCGGTTATTTGCCAGAGTGACTCAGAGCTTTAATAATCCACCACGAATGAGTCAAGGGGAAAGACACCCACGGCCTCAGAAATGCCCTCGTTTTGTTAGGAGACGGGATAGCCAGCCTCGTCCTCTGTGGCCTACGTCGTGGACGTGCCTTAGGCTGCCTGCCCCAGCCTGTCCAGCCATCCACCTGTGTGTACTTTTCTCCAAAAAAAAAAAAAATATATATATATATGTATATATAGAAAAAGCCACCACTTCTTCCAAACAACCAACTGGGTTTTGTTTCTCAAAGTTGAGAATCCAAAAAAAAAAAAAAAAAAAAGAATTCCTATTTCCTTTTTGCTCCAGAGCTGTCCCTGGGGAGGTATAGTCTTATCTGTCATTTCTACTTTGCTAGAAAGATCCTGAGGGCGATCCCACACGGAAGGCTGGTCTTGATAGTTGAGAGGGAGGAGAGAACACGATCCCGCCGGGTAAGAGGAAGAGGCAGTGTCGCCGACCAGGCCGGGGCTCAGAAAGAGGCGGACGTCCCAGCTCCCCGGGGCCCTCGCGCCGTGCAGGGTGGGGTTGGGAGGCTCGCCCCCGTGGCGGCCGGTGTCTGGGGTGCGGGCCCGCGACAGCGTGGCAAGCAGGAAGCAAAAGGGGGGGGATGCCCCCGCCTGACGAGTGGAGGGCGCGTGCGCTGCAGAACCCAGAAGGTGCTCGAAGGCACCAGCCGGCCGCAAGGCACTGAGTCCCAAAGGCGCGACACTGCCCCGGGGGGGGCCCCCGCCGAGGCGCCGGGGGAGCCGTGCTGGGCACAGGCTCGGGCTGCACCGGGTTGATGAGCGCACTCGGATGGGCTGCCCCACGCGAGGCGAGGCGAGTCCTCGTCTCCATTCTAGCGTCCGGCCTCCGTCTCGCTAGCTGCCACTTGTGCAGAGGCAGACGGCCACGGGCAAAACGTCCTGCGTGTCTGCCAGGTCCACTTAGGCGTGAAGAGCAAAAGACTGTCCTGGGAGTGACTGGCCAGGAGCTTGTCGCGCCAGCTAAGTCTCCAGGCGGCTTTCGTTTAGTGTCTGATTTCTGCAAATGTGTTGCCTTTAGCAGGTCCCCTGCTGGTCCCCACTGTGAGCGCCCGAGACGGGAACCGACCGTGCAGTAGAAGCCTGGGTTCTCAGGACGGCCCAGTGAGGTCCGGCGGGTTCTGTTTGTTGAGGGGGTGGGGTGGCACGTGGGTAGGGACCCCCCCGCCCCCGGCTGGACCAGAGCAGCCAGCCCACCCTGACCCCGAGCGGGGGGCGGTGAAGGTGGGCTCCCCGGATCTCCGCCCTCTGCCTTGCTCTGGGGGCATCTGAGCTGTCGCTCCTCCTCCCCCTGAGGCCGTCGTGGCGCTTTGCTGGCCTTGGGACTTGTGGCTCTCAGCTCTTGGCTTGTCCTGCTGCCCCTTCCACGCTTCACTCCCCGGGTGTGACCGTCCAGGGCTGGGGTCGGATCGTCCCCGAGCGTCTGGTTTGGGGGCGTCCTGGTCCTCCGCTCTGGCTGGTGTCTGCGTGCTCCTGCCCTCTCCGTGGCCATGGGGATGGGGCCCTGTCCCAGCGTCCTGTCCTCATGTGTCTGCCCCAGATGTTTGGACCTTCAGAGAGCTTCTCATGGTTGGCACTCAGAGCCAACCTTTAATTCACAGCAGCCGAGAGGGGGAGGCCACGTGAGTGTCCCCCAGAGGATGCACGGAGAAGTAAAATGTGACATCTCCATGAAGGAGGAGGTTGCTTAGCTTGGGAAGGAGGGAGATTCTGACACATGCTCACATCACGGGTGAGCCTCGAGGACGTTGTGCTGAGTGACATACGCTGGTCACAAAAAGACAGATACTGGGATCCCTGGGTGGCGCAGCGGTTTGGCGCCTGCCTTTGGCCCAGGGCGCGATCCTGGAGACCCGGGATCGAATCCCACGTCGGGCTCCCGGTGCATGGAGCCTGCTTCTCCCTCTGCCTGTGCCTCTGCCTCTCTCTCTATCTCTCTGTGACTATCATAAATAAATAAAAATTAAAAAAAAAACAACAACAAAAAATAAAACAAAAAGACAGATACGGAGTGATTCCAGGCGCCCGAAGTCCCTACCGTGGTCAGAGTCCTAGAGACCCAAAGTGGGATGGAGGGTGCGGGGGCTGGGGGGGGCAGGCGGGCTTGACTGTGCAGGTGACTACAGTTTAGCAACGGCGACAACAAAGAAACGTTAACAAAGCTCGATGGTCCCATCCTTGTTAAGTAATAGTGATCGTTGGCGTCAGTGGATGGCTCGCTCCGTGCCCCGTGCTGTGGGCAGCGGCCCGTTAGCATCTTGGCATTGTGAGTGCTCCCACGAGCCTGTGCGGTTGGGACTCAGAACCCCACAGAACATCACGGGACCGCCTCGCTCGGCGCCCCCGACGCACTCCCCCCGCCTCCTCCCCACGTGGCTGGACCTCGCACTCTGCTCAACAGTCCCACGGGCGGGACCCACGGATGCCTCCTCTGAAGTGAAGTCCCTCCTTCCCACCGGCTCTTCACCTGCCCCGGGAGCAGGGTCCGCAGGAGGAGGATCAGTGTCCTCCGTGGGATGCTTGCCGTCCTTTAGGATGAATGGGGGCCGGGGACGGCGGCACGAGGGACATCCCTTTTGCCTCGAAATGGAGGAAAAGACCGTGTATGAAGGATGCACGAGCGTGTTTGCAGGAAATAGGTCTTTGTGAGGCTATGCACGGAGCAGAGGGGGGGACGTGGTTCTCTGTTTCCACATACCCGGCTCGTCCCGGTGGGAGGATTAGATGAGGTGCTGAGAAGGGAGCGCCCTGAGCGGCACCTGCACCGAGGGAATGCGCAGGGAGCAGGGTCCCAGCTCGGCCGGCCCACAGCACGAAGAACCCCAGGGTGAAAACCTGGGTGATCGTCCGCCGGCTTCCCGGGGGGCTGCGGGGGGGCACAGCCGAATTGGCCTCATAGCATTTCACAGTGTAGACACATGCAAATAAGCCGCCTGCATAAAATAAGCCCTTTTGTCCCAAACCTCGGAAGAAGCCTGCAAGACGAGCTGTATGTAGGCAATGGAGACCGAGATGGGGTCGAGGACCTCGTGGAAGAGCCGCCCCGAGACCTGACGGGCTTTTCCCTGGTGAGACTTTCCTAGTGAGCCCCGGACGCTGGTGATCACGGCGATGCGACAGGCGGTGTGGCCGTGCTCCGGCCCTCGCCCGTCCTGCCCTCCCGGGGCGGCAGCTGAGCCGCCGCAGGAGCTTCGGGGCGTGACCTGGAGGGCAGGTGGCCCGGCAGGCCTGGCCGGAGGGTGGAGGGTCCGGGGCAGCCAGAGGCGCTGGCCGGGAGGGGACTGCTTTGCCACGTGGGGCCTGCAGACAAGGAGCGACGTTTCGAGCGGGTGTGGGGACGCCGCAGGGCTGGCCGGGGCCCAGGAAGGTGCTCTCCGCTCTCCGGATAGCGCGCTCCTCCGGCTTCAGGCAGGAAATCTCGAAGCTTCACTTGCTTCTCTGCAAGGAAAGAGCAAGGGAAGGAAGTTTGTTTATTTTTCTTCGTTTTGAATGGACGGAGTAAAGTGGGGGAACATCTTCCAAATGCTGCTCCGGGGCACTTTTAGTCCTCTCGGCGTCAAGGCCAGTGACACAGACGGGCCACGTGGTCTCCTTCATCGAGGTCTGATTTTGCATCTGCACCGAACTGTGCCACATTGAAAATCGAGTCTTTAGAAGATGTGTTCCTTGGACTAGGGTTATCCCCTTGCAAAACTGTCAGGTGCCCCCCAGGCGGGCTTCGTCTCTTCCCTGACTTTGTTTTCCATAACCGCGCAGCGTCGGTAACCACGGTTCGAAGTACCAACATTCGAGAAGTGCTTTATGGTTTTCGCCGGGGGCTCTTTATACAGTTCACGTCACTTAACCACGTGCTCTCCTTCGCCGTATATCTGGTCACATCTACTGGACCGTTGGCTTGTTGATGGGACCATCGATGATGCGACGACGTATGTCACAGAGTCCCGGGAAGGTCGTACATTCTTTAAAAGATTTGATTGATTGATTGATCGATTGATTGAGAGCGTGTGTGCATGTGGGGGCAGGCACAGGGGGGAACGAGGGGGTACCTGAAGCTGACCCTGCACTGAGGACCCCGAGACCAAGACCCGAGCTGACCTCAGGAGTCCAAGGCTTAACCAGCTGAGCCACCCAGCAAATTTCTAATACGTGTTGATGGAATGTGGGAAGTTGCATTTGAAATTTTATATTCTCTGTCTTTCCCTCTGTGGATGGCGTCCGTTCCCCGGGCTCGAGCCCAGGTTTTCATCAGCACTAGCTGCCAGCAGCTCCTGGTGGCTCCAGAGTCTGTCTGGGGACAAAAGCATACACTGCCCGGGAGGGGATGAGATCAGCACAGGGACAAAGCGTTCGGGACCCCCAAATTGGAATCGGCCTGGCGAGGTTGCAGGAATTACTTCTAAGTTTGGCAGGGGTGGAGGCCGGGGCACAGGGCTTAAGAAAGGCTACGAGATGGTTTGTAGGTGGAGCTGAGGTCTCCGCGGGGCTTGCAGGGCACCTGCAGGCAGGGGAACGTGGTCCCTGAGAGCCCGGAGGTGTGGACGCTGGTCACGGTGAGGACAGAGGAGGACGGGCGGGGAGGGAGGCAGGGAGGCCCGTGGAAGCCAGTGGGGGCAGTTGGGGCCTGGAGGTGGAAGCTGCTCCGGGGGCAGGGGTTCTGGTGGAGCCAGGGCAGTGAGTGACTGGCTGCTCTTTCGGGAAGCTTCCCCTTCCGGAGGGAGGAGTGTGGACAGAGAGGACAGGGCGGCCCCAGCCAGTGAGCCGGGGTAGGGTGAGGCCACACGTGGGAGGCTGGGGAGGAAGGAGGCAAAGCCTCAGGGAGATGGAGCCTTGCCTCTTGAGTGGGGTTTGCATGGCCCCTCCTGGGTGGGAAGGCAGCCGGTGAGGGCTGCAGGGGTGGGGTCCTCGGGGATGGAGCGCGAGTGGGCTGTCATCTGTGCCCGGCTCTGCAGCCGCGGGGAGGCCGTGGGACCGAGAGGCGCCGGCAGTGCCTCAGAGCAGGGTCCCCAGCACCACGCCTGGGAGAAGCACCCACAAGGTTCTGCAGTCGCCAGGTTCAGGATGTGGGACACGGGAGTGGCTGTGTCCGTGGCTCTCACGGGGCCGAGTCCAGAAACCAGGAAGCATCGGGAAGAACCCGAGTCACCATGTCCATGGATGCTGCGAGGTGTGGAGGGCGGAGGGTGAGCGCGAACGGAGCCTTGGCCGTGGGTGCTGGGCGAAGCGGGCATGTGGCCCGGGCCCCAGCTTCTCGGGTGTCAGCGGGGCTTGGCTTTCTGTTTCCTCCGGCGCCAGGGTCCTATTTGAGGGGTGGGCATCCCGGACAGGCCCTCTTCCCAGGGCAGCCCCCACAGCGGGCGCAGTGCGGCCGGAGGTGCAGGGATGTAGCGTGCGGAGCACCTTGCAGGGCCGGGTGCACTGGGACCCCGTGGCCACCCCCTGAGAAAAGCGTTGCCCCAGGCGCCGCTGCCTCCCCTGGCCTGCTCTTTGTTGATTGAGAAGAGTCCCCGGCCAGTTTGGAAGAGCCCAGAGCCGTCCTGTGTGCCCTGCGCCCAGTTTTCCCAATGATCCCGTCGGGTGTGGAGTGTTTTCTTGTACTTGGCATGGAGCATGGTGTCTGTGTGCTGAGCGTTGTTTGAAGAATACCCCAAACCTGACTTTTTGAAAATCATTTAAATTTTATCTAATTAACATAGAGGGTATTATTAGTTTCAGGGGTAGAGGTCAGTGATCCACCAGGGCGCATCACATCGCGTGCCCTCCTTAATGCCCGTCACTGGTGACCCCATCCTCCCACTCCCTCCTCTCCGACCCTACTTGTTTCCTAGAGTTTAGAGTCTCTTATGGTTTATCTCCCCCTCTGACTTCCTCCCATTCCTTTTATCCCTCTCTTCCCCTGTGATCCTCCGTGCTGCGTCTTAGAGTCCTCATACGAGGGAGACCGTGTGATAATTGTCTCTCTCTGAGTGACTTATTTCAGCATCATACCCTCCAGTTCTGTCCATGTCCAGGTAGATGGTAAGATTTCATCCTTTTTGTTGGCTGAGGAATATTCCCGCCCTGACTTTGATGGTGCGGGCGCACACCCAAGCTCTCTGTCCTGAATTCGAAGCCCAGGACTCTGTACCGTCTGCAGGAGGGAACAGGCAACCGAGATGGGACCCTGTGCCAAAGGGGACAAGCCCCGGGACGGCCTCAGCTCACGTCTGTGCGAGTCCGCAGCCCCATCAGGTGCCGGGCAGGTGAACATGTGGGGGCGCAGGTGTGGGGTCACCGGGGCACGAGCCCGTGGTTGGAAAAGGGAGGGTCTCCTCTCCCTTACCCGGGGGCAATCTTGGCTCTGGGCTGCTCTGTGGGACAAGGTGACGCCCGCAGAAACCAGCATTTCTGTTGGGAATCGAAGCAAAACTGTGCCCTAAACCATCTGGTGTGCTTTTCTTCAACGCTGGCAGATCCCAAGCACACAACCAGGTATCTCTGGGCCCCTCTGAGGGGAGTCCACTGGCCACGGTCAGCTTCCCGGTGGGGTGAGGGTTGCTCTGCACCCCGCCTGGCAGCTCTGGAAGATTCTGTTCAGCGGCCCCTCAGGTGGTGGTTTTACTGCTTCTGCACTTCCCGAGCAGAAGAACGCACGGGCGCTCCCACCCACACTCACGCGCATGTGCACACACAGGCTCCCAGGGTGCGGGGAAAGCCTGGAAGTGCAGCCGTCCACACTGCGTATTTCTGCAGAAGTGGATGGAGCCCGCTGAGCCCGGGGCCCTGCACGATGGTCTCTGCCGCATCTTCCTGCCGGTCATGGACGTTGTACGACGAGCCCCCGATTTAGCTTTCCAGCTCGTCCCCGAGGGCAGGTGACGTTCGTGGCCAGCGGCTTGCAGGCTTCGCGCGTGTCATGCTCACGACCCCAGGAGGGAGGCGGCGCCACTGTCACCCGGTGTGAGCGCTGGAGCCCCACGCGGGTGGCCCGGGAGCCCTTGTGGAGCCATGAGCCCCCGGCCTGTGCCTGTCCCTCTGCCCCCACCAGCGTCCGTCCGACGGGGGGGACGGGCCATTTCACGCTCAGGGCACAGTGTCTAGACAGACCCCGCCCCGCCGGGCCTGCCTCTGGGTCTTTATGTCGCTTGTGGCCGTCTTGCCCGCCTGTCCTCAGTAGGACGGGGGGAACCGCCTGCCCGCCTGCGGGGCACACCCCAGGTCTGGCCCGGTGATCCCTGCGGGCCTTCACCCCGGCACCCGTGCGCTCTGGCCGCTGCCAGCAGCACCTCCCGCGGGCGGGGCCTCCCTGACCCCCCGGACTAGGGCGCCCGGAGGCCTTCGCGTCGGCGTCAGACGAGGCCTGCTGGACTGGAGGCGCCTGTGAAAGCCCCGGGATGCGGAGCCCGGGAGCAGGGTCCGGGCACGCCCCCTCCCTGGCTCGGGCCTGAGCGCAGGCCGCAAGGGTGTCAGCTCCGTGGGCGTGTGGCATGAAGGGCAACCACCAGCACTTACAGGACACACCAGCTCAGGCCCTGCAAAGGTTTCTGGCTGTGTTCAGGTCCCAAATGCACTTCCTGTTTGTTTGTGTGTCTTAGAACCTAAGGTAATTAAGCAACAGCAAGTAGGTGACCCTGACACAGGCCCCGAGTGGTTTGACCGGTGAGGCACTGGAGGCGCGGAGCGTCAGCGGCCGGCCCAGTTTCCTACAGCTGCCCAGTGTAGAAAGCTCTGGACCTTTCTGGCATTTTCTTTACACAATTCAACGCGGAGACATATCCAGCCAGGACAGCCTGTTGCATCCCACGTGAGGGAGTCAGCCCCTGAAGAACCGCGGGACGTTACAGGGTGGAACGCGGAGCGTGAGGCTTCCTAGTGCTGTTATCTTCCTAGAAATGTGTGGAACCAGGAAATATTTATACCTGAGGCCTGGGCCGGAGCTTGCTCTGCTTTCCATGCTTCTTAGTTCGTCTGTTAGGCGTGCGGACTTCCCTTTCCTAAAACTTCTCTTAATTGCGTGTTTATTTTTACGTGATATTATCATCGTTTTTGAAGATGGGACATTAGTTTATTTCTCTGCGCCTGGAGGGGGAGCCCAGGTACTTAAGATGCAAATAAGAAGTTGGGCAGCCCGGGTGGCTCAGCGGGTTTAGCGCCGCCTTCAGCCCAGGGCCTGATCCTGGAGACCCGGGATCGAGTCCTGCGTCGGGCTCCCTGCATGGAGCCTGCTTCTCCCTCTGCCTGTCTCTCTCTCTCTCTCTCTCTCTCTGTGTCTCTCATGAATAAATAAATAAAATCTTAAAAAAAAAAAAAAAAAGAAGTCATGGCAATGCCCCTGAGAGCATGAGCTGCGTGTTTCCTGGTGGCTTGTGCCGTCATGGCAGGGGCTCCCGCGGGCCCGGGCGTTCGCACTCAGGTCCCAGTGAGCTCAGACACGAGATCCCCCTGGGTCACGCGCACAAAACCTAACTGGTGGAATTATTTTTTGAACTTTGCGTGCAATGTACTCGCTTTTGTTATTGAACGGATGTGTTGAGAATTCACCGAAACCGTCGAAGCGCCACATTCGCGACCGGGGTTTGGTTATCTCTCGATTATTCCTGAAAGAGGAGAGGCTCAGTGTAGTTCCTGGAGGACAGGCGGACATTCGCTTGCTCATTCGTGTGTTGGTTTGCTGTGCAGCCTGGACACCTGGCAGACATTTATGGGGCCCTTTTCCGGGGCAAGGGCACACTCAGGCCCCATTCTCTGGAATGTGCTGGAAGGGGTTGGCAGCAAGCCCCCTTCACGTGAGCCAACAGTCAGGATCCTCTGGGGTGAGGCAGCAAGTCTCTGAAGAAGTGGTAGTTTTATTACAAACTTTACTCCTATACGGATGTTAGGGCTCCCTCATAATGTGAATCGCATGAAGCCAGCTCATGATCACGGCTGCCCCCGTTAACTCACGACCCCGTGGATGCTCTGCAGTGGCCTCGATGGCAGGTGCAGGTTTGGGTGAACGTTGATGGATGTTTCAACAAGGAAGACCAAAGTATGGCTGGGGAAGTTGGAACTTGCAGTTCTCTCGAAGGCGTAAGACCTCCTTGCGGAGCAACACAGTGTATGAACCTCCCGTCTCCTGGGTTTTTTATGCCGTTCACGATGCGGTGCCACAGACACGACCCCCCTGCTAAGGCCGGTGTGCATCCTGAAGGTGGTATCGTCACTCCTTGAGTCTGGACCAGGGGGATTGGCCAGCGGGCCAGCAGAGCAGATCCGGTTTGGGGACAGCCTGTCATCTAAGGATGACTTTCAATTTTCTTTGCTTTATTAAAAAAACCCCAAAAGAGTAATATTTCACAACATACGAAAAGTATATGAAAGTGCAAGTCCAGAGTCCACATCTGGGATTTTTATTGGAGCACAAGTGCCCTCGTTGGCGCACTGTTCCCGGGCTAAGACGGCCGAGCTCAGCTGTTGCAACAGAGACCGAATGGCCCACAAGGCGTAGGACAGTTACTGTCGCTGTTTATGGAAGATGTTTGCTGAGCCCTGATCCAGACAATCGACAAAGCGACAAAGTGAAAACAGACCAGCTCCGGGCACGAGTCGGAAGGCAGGGCTGGGAGGACTCCGTGCCAGTCCCTCGTGTAGGGTTGCTTCGCCCACAGGAGCCGTGGCTGGAAGTAACCGCAAGGGCGTAGACAACAGTGAAACAGTTAGGAAGTGGTCGGTGCTGAGTACGTGTTGCCTTCATTTCCAGTGCGGTTTATTTTTATTTTTTAAAGCGTTTATTAATTTATTTAGAGCATGAGTAGGGGGGAGGGACAGAGGGAGAGAGAGAGAGAGAACCTCCCGCAGACTCTGGGCTGAGTGTGAAACCCCATGCGGGGCTCAGTCTCGTGTCTCATGAGCGCATGACCTGGGCCCCAGCCGAGAGTCGGATGCTTAGCCGACGGAGCCACCCAGGTGTCCCCTCCAATGTAGTGTATTTAATCATAACATAACATGACTAATAATCTGCGTGTCACTAACATTCCTCAAGACATGAACGGTGGGGGGGGGGCAGGTCCAGGGCGTGCCTGGGTGGGGGCGTCCCCGGGGGGAGGGGGGCCAGGACGGGGCGAGACGTCCTGTCCCTGGGGGACCGTTCGTGGAAGAAGGATTTCCCGAGCTGGGTGGTTAGGGAGGAGGCAAAGGGGCCGGGGAATGACAGGTGTCACCGCAGCCTCACTGCAGAGGGAAGGGCAGGTTTCAGGACGCGGGTGAGCATCGGCAGCACAGAAATCAGGGTGCTGGTCTGGTGCATGCTGGCCAGGGTGGGGGGGGCTGACGGTCGCTGGAGACACCCCCGAGCCGACGGGTTGTGTTGCAAATGCACAAAAAAAAAGACCGTGGCCGGCGCATACTCGACCGCAGCACGATTGTCCGTGTTTGTAAGGGGCTGTGGTGTGTGTGCAGCTGGGAGGGGGAGGGTGCACCTGCAGCCCGGCCCAGTGACCGTCTCGGTGACAAGGGCCGTGCTTGCTGGCGTCCCACCGGCCGGCCATGCCCACGTGGCAGCCTCCAGGATCCACTCAGCTCCACTTTCGTGAAAATTACAAGAAAAGGAGAATTTTTTTTTCTTCCCCCAAGGAGAAGAAAAGCTTCTGGAAGGCTGAGCTGGAAGGTCAGAGCTGGCAGGCAGAGCATCACCTGGCATAGGTCACCACTGGCCTGCCCCCGGGGCTACCTTGAACCGCAGCAAAGGGGCTTTTACGGGGAAGATGACAAACCCGCGCGCCTCTTGTGAGAGGGGCTTTCCTTGGCACTTGCGTTTGATCCAGCAGCGACAGGTGACCGAGCTGACCCCAGTGAAACAACCGAACTCCGAGGGCCTCCGCGCGCTCCAAGCCGGCCGCTCACGACCGCGTAGACGTCCCTGCTGGGGAAGCCTGCCTGCCGAGCAGGGCGGGGGGACGGGGCCCGGGGCCCTCCCTGCCACTGTCCCCGGTCAGCTCGGCCATTCAGCTTGGGCGGCACGTCCTGCTCCCACTGCGTTCCCTGTGCTACCCGCGGGGACGGCCGTGTCCTCCCACAGCGGAGGTGTCAACAAAGCCGCCTGTGACATCAGCCCCCCTTCCTGGGCTGCGTCTCCAGGCCTCAGCTGACCAGCTGTCTTTGCAACAGAAGATGAACCTCGAAGCTGGGAGGACTTGCATCCTTCTTGGGGACCGGTGGCTCATTACCTGAAACGCCACGTAACTATCGCCCTGTAATCCCCGAGTAACGCTCTATCCTAACACACCCTCCGTTCTCAGGACCAACGTGCTGCGGTTCCTGACGTAGAGGCAGCTTCTGGAACAGCCCCCTCGAAAGGGCTCTTTTCCTGGAGAAAATAGGACAACACTGTATTTTTGAGTAATGCCACATTTAAGATTTCAGAAGCCAGCGACCACCCTGTGCAGATGCGGGGCGTGATTTCATACGAGCCGCTCCTGTTTCCAGGGGTTCGGAGACTCTTGGGGCCTCCACGTGGTTTGCGTGCACGGAGACGAGCAAAGCCCAACGTGCCTTCAGCTGCTGGTCTTCGGGGAATTTATTTTTCAACATTCTCAGGCGAATTTATTTTTCGACAGTTATCGGGCTTGCGGGCGTTCAGCGGTTCTCGCGTCACTGTGGAAGGCCGCGGGGAATGCCGCGGCGGGGGCTTGCCCTGACGACGGCGGAGGGCGGTGCCCGCTTGCCCTGAGATGTGTGTTCCTTAGCCACAGGTAGACCTAAGCTGAGGATCACGTCTTAGCTTCTAAGGGCCGTGATGGGGCTGCAAGTCACTTTGCTGAGGCCCACGTGGAGGCCGGCGGGCGGCGGGTCGGATGCAGCTTCCGGAGCCCGGGAAGGGGCGTGCTCGGGGGCGTTCCGCGCCATCCCTTGTGCTGTTTGATTTGAAAGAAGCGACCGGCCGGCGGGAGGTGACCGCCGGCGACGGGAACTGCAGGGGGGTCCGTCCGGGCCGAGCCGCCGCGCTGCAGGCCCAGCTCAGGCGCTGGGCGAACAGCCTGCGCAGACCGGCCCCGAGACTGCAGCTCTGTCCTGGGGGTTCAGACTTCAGGAGGGAGCCCCCTGCCCCCTGCCCCACCCCGAGCCCCCTGGGAGGGCGGGGGGGGGGGCCGGGTGGGCGAGGAGCCTACAGAGCAAGCTGCCGGCCTCCCTGGGAACGCTGCTTGTGTCCCGGTGCGTCCACCTGCCGGGTCCTCACCTGGGAGTAGCACTCCCCTTCCGTTTTACAGGTACGGGCGCCTTTTGTTTTGTTTGAAGATTTACTTATTTACTTGAGAGAGCAAGTGCGCGTGCGTGAGGGCAGGGGGAGAGGGAGAGAATCCCTGGGCTGCAGACCTGGCTGTGTCGTCGTCTGCGCGGCTCCTGGGACCTCAGCCGGGCTGGGACTCGAGCTGTCCCACGACTCACTCCCCTGATACTCGGTCACTCGTGAGCGGGAACGGCTTCCTTACTTTGAGGTCTTGCGCCCACCTGCTCCTCATCTGTCGGGGGGGTAATTCCCACCAGGTCAGAGTGAAAGGCCTGGCGCTGGCCCCTCTGACTCTGTGAGGGTCTGCTTGGTCCTGCAAGGTGGGGGCTCTGACTGCGGGGTGGGGGGTTCCTGCGGGTGGGGGTGGTGGGGGCTGGTGTGGCCAGGTGGGGGCTGGTGAATCCCGGTGGGGCTGAGTGGGGGCTGGTGGGTCCCGGTGGGGCCAGGTGGGGCCAGGTGGGGCCAGGTGGGGTCTAGTGGGGGCTGGTGGGGCCAGGTGGGTCCAGGTGGGGGCTGGTGAATCCCAGTGAGGCCCAGCGGGGCCTGGTGGCCAGGATGAACTCAGAGCAGGGCCGGGGGCAGAGGCTTGCTGGGTGGAAAGGTCCACCTGCCCCTTCACCTTTTCTGGCCATTGAGGCTGCACCCTTAGGGCTACCTGTGTTGCTCCACATCTGCGTGTGACCTGCTTTGCTGCTCTTGAGTTCTTTTTCTTAAAGTGGGTCGGGACTGCAGGACCCGTCCCGACCAGGCTCCGCCCCTGGGGGCCAGCCATGCGGGTGCAGATGTCCTGGGCGAGCCCCCACCCACCACAAACAACCAGATAAAAGAGCTGTGGCAGGTGCCAGCCAAAGACAGGGCCCAAACTAGGTGCCCCTGCAGCAGGAAGAGAGTGGCGGGCAACTGGACCTGGGCCCGGACATGAGGGAAGATGGCTCTCCTCTCCCTCCCCGCCCCCCTCCTCCCTTGCACAGGGTTAGAGACCTACAGGCCTCCTGTCCTGGGAACCGCAGTGTGGATGGAGTAGTGACACCCAGCGTGGCCTTGGTTGCCCAGAGCCTTGTTTTCCCCTGTTCCTGCAGCCACTGTTCCTTGTTTACGCTCTCGATATCCTGGCGTTGGGGAAGTGGGCCTGGCTTGGCTCCTAGCTCCGCGCCCTGGGTGGACGGCAGTAGGTCTGCAGGACGCGCTCCAGCAGGGCCGTGGAAGCGCCCAGCTCAGATTTCGCCAGTCCAGGGATCCGCTGTGGGGCCCAGGCCCTATTTTGGGACACGGTTCCGAGGAGGTTATCGAGTGTCATATTTTCAGAGGAGAACTCAAGGCCCCCAGCGCGCCGCTCTCCGGCCTAGGAAACGTCCGTATGGACACGGACTGACACTTGGCCTCTGTTTCATGAGTGTTCTCATGCCTCCCTTCCCCTCTGCTATTTTTGCTGAAGGTATCTTTGGTCGCAGGTTAATGTCAACCTAAATAAAGTGCCATTTCCATGTATTTTAGGCAGCCCACGTTCTGTTTATTCACGGGCAGGAGTAAGGCTCCAGGTGATGACGCTGGAGGCGGTGGACACACGGTTTGGCTGTTTTCACAGCGAGTCTGCAGGCCCAGAAGCCAGACCCGCCCGGGCAGACCTCGGGCATCGCCGGGACGGGCCGCGGCTGTGGCCTCAGGGGAAGGGCCTGGGGTCCGTTTCCCTGAGAAATGCCCCGAGCTCTGTTCTCTTCCAATCAGTCACGGGCTCTGCCGAGAGCCAGCTAGTCGGGTTTCACTGCTTTGCAGTTATTCAGAAAAGTAAATAGAAACAGGACCGGCTTATCAGCAGGCAGCGGGTGCCTCTCAGACTGTGTGGCATCCTTTCGAAATTCCTGTCCTGCCACCTTTATCTTAGCATTCCCATTTGGTTTCGTTCTTTTTTTTTCTTTTTCTTTTCACACTTTGCTAGAAGGAACTTAATCTAGTCCTGGTCCTTCCCTACCCACCCCCACCCCCCAGCCTCCGAAGGAAAGAAACGACAACGAAAAACCCTCGTGTGCATCTTGTTGAGAACGAATCCGTATCCCCGCGATTTCCTTAGGTCCCAGGTTTGATGTTCCCCAAAACACAGGAACAGATTTCTCTATTTTTTAATATTATATCAGATTTAGATGCACGACTACCTGTTGACCTGTTTCATAATTGCTACTGATTTAATGATAAAGTAATAAAGAATTGTTTTATTATGCTAATAATATTATATTATACTAATAATATTATACTAATAACTATAATAATTACTTTATTATTAAAGTAATAAAGAATTATTACTTTAAAAATTATTTAATACAAGTATTTGTGGCATAAACCTGGATTGTTAATGCAGGAGCTTAGTAAGCTGCTGCAATTAGATACAGAAAATGTGATTAGTAATGAACCAAGTACAGAAGAAAATAATATTATAACTTTTGTGCTTTGTTTTGGTGTCTTCCATATCCTGCTGCATCTTATGTCAAAATGAAAATTTCAGTGATAGCGGTCCAAATACTTTAGAACTAAAATTCTAAATCAAAAAAAAAAAAAAGAACTAAAATTCTCTTGTCAGAAAATCCTTATTTTTATTGTTGTTAATATGCAAGTGATAAACTGATATTTGAAACAATAACAACATAAATACAAAAACATCTCCCAGCTATGATCTTTCCTGCCCCTTGACAGTTCTGCTAGTGAATCCAGAGGAAAACTGTAGGATTTGCCACCGGCCTTGTGAGCTAAGAGTGTGCGCCCAGAGCCAGCGTGGCTCCTTGGAGGGTGATGTGAAACAAAGGGTTTTCTATCACTGCAGATAGTTGGGTGTCTTATACCCCAAAATGTGCTTAGACCAGAAAAAGAAAACCTCACTTTAATTAACGTGTGCAGACTTTCATTCCGGCATATTTCATTCCAGGACTTCATTACCGTCTGTGTCTATTTTGTCCGATGCCTCTTGTACGATAGAGGTATTTGTCATTTCCACAGTGGCAGGTTGAAATATATTCCTGGTGATTTCCATAATTATGTATCCTGGTCATTTCCATAATGATCTATCCTTGGAACATTTTTTTTTTCTTATCCTTGGAACATCTTAATTGGTGAACTCACACACGAGTGCCCCGGTGGCTCCCTGGGATATGGTTACTAAGGGCCACATGGCCCAGGAAGAAATTCGTCAGGGTTGAGGAGAATATCCTACAAATCCCCGGTGGTTCTTTCCTTCGGGAATACGAATGGACCCTGCGTCCAGGTCCCAGTTGAGGGGTGCTCCAGGGGCGCCTGTCTTCTGTGTGGCTCGGCGTTCCTGCCTCTCGCTGTGGGGCTCCTACTCCAGCTCTCCCAGAACCACGGCCAGGTGGGGCCTGGGGAAGCCCAAAGCCTGCCCTCCTCGTGGTCTTCCAGAGAAGGAGAAAAGGGAGGATGTAGGTTCTTCCCTACGCATCTCTCTTCTTCTCTCTTTTGGGCCATTTCCGTTTCTGAACCTTCTGGAGTGGCGGTGGGTTGGGGAAGCACAGCCCCTTTACACAACGACTGTCGGGTCTCTGCCAGTTATGTCATCTGGGAGTGGAGGTCGGGCCCCACAGACCTGGGTCTTGCTTCCCATCAGACTGGTCCTGTTTCTCAGGTGTCGAGCAACAAGTGCAGTTTCACCGGCATGTGCAGCTGAAGCCCCCCGGCCGCCCCCGTTCCCACCCAGGCTCCACGCTCGGCCTCACCACCGCACCTGCGGGGGAGGCTGCTGTATCCACTCCACTCTTGGGTTCCTCCTTGGGGCGCCCGGAGGCCGTTTCCGTGGCCTGGGTGGGGCTGCTCACAGGAGGGGAAGGAGCCAGCAATGTCCTTTGTGGGTGCTTTCTGTCCTTCCCTCTGGTGCAGCGGGCGCCCCCACGCTGTGTCCTCTGGTGGGGTTCCTGGCTCATGGCACCCACAGCTCAGCGTGGTCCGAGCCCTGGCCCCGGTGCCAGCCCCCGCAGGCGTCCCTCTCATTCGGATTTCCTCGAAGGGCTCTTGTGTCTGCTGAGCCCTGCAGTGTCCACTGGCCTGGGAACTCGACACTTCTGGGTTTTGACCAGTGGGCCTGTAGGGTGCCCACCGCTGACCCTCTCTGTCACCCACTACGCGGGCAGTCCCAGCCAGCCTCCCTCCCAAACCATGTAGGCAACAAACACATCGGTTTCCGCTCCTGAGCTTCCCACACCCCCAGGGAGCCACGTCACGGTGCTTCCCCCGCAGCCCCGGGCCCGCAGGTCTGCACCTCCGCCTCTGCCGGCCTTGGGCCCAGCCCCCCTGGGTGCGGTTCTCCAGGAGCCCCCTGGCTGGGTTGGGAGAGGACAGAGAAGCAGCAGGTGAGGGATAGGGCATCATGGTGTCCCACTAACCTGACACACTAGCCACGGAGACCTTAGTCTTCTCATTAGTGTGCCAGGGAGGGGATGGGCAGCTGTCAGTGTTTCCCTCAGGCAAAGACTTGCAGGGGGCACTTCTGGCCTCTAGGGCACGGGATTCTCAGCTTTGTGGCTTCACAGATACGTGAGAATGGGATGGTCCCGTTTCACGCTGTGTCACACGGCTGCTAGCTGAAGGCTCAGATGCCAGGCGCTGTCCGTGGACCTGAGAAGAGGGAGATCACTTAACCTTGACATGGTCCTGTGGACAAGGCTCGGGTATTATCCCCGTTGCATGGAGGAGGAAGTGGAGGCTGCTGGCCTGGAGGTTGCATCGGGTCTTTGCTGCTTGGTGGCGGTGGCTGAGACGTGATGAAGGGTTCACAGACGGCAGAGGATTGACAGCTGGAGATGGTCTGGAGGGGAGAGAGGCCCTTCTGTGTGCACAGTGCTGAGGTCCTGGTCACCGCAGCTGGGTAAGGGATGGGGGAAACAGCCCTGGGGTAAGGCATCCCAGGCAGGGAGGTTTGGGATTCACACAGCAGGCAGTGGGGAGCACCGAAGTGCTTGTACGGGGAGCATGGTTGGATGGAGTTGTCCTTGCAGAAGAGTCATCCTAGCCCATGGAGATGGGCCTGGGGGCATGGGGGGGCAGGGGGAGACTCTATGAGGCTACTAGTCCAGCAGAGGGAAGGCCACAGCCTCAACACGGGTGAAACAGAGGCAGTGGGAAGGAGGATAGAGGGAGGAGCCTGGCGGAGCTGGAACCAACGTGGCACAGATACTGGAGGAGGGGAAGGGGGCGTAAAGGGAGGAGGGGAGGTGGGGGGAGATGAAGGCCCGGTGGAGGCCTTGGGGCACAGTGGAACCGCCGACTGAGAGGAGGCAGCAAGCAGCTTTGCACAGAGAAGCTCTTCGTTGGGCTCCTGATGGCCCACAGCCCCGTGGATTTACAGAGAGTCTGGGGTTGCGGGAGGGAGGTGGTGGCCGGGTGTGGCTGTGGCCTCTGTGCGGTGACGCTGGCGTCTAACCAGCTGGGCGGGGGCGCAGGACGCTCCCTGGCTCCTCCAGGGGCCTGCGCTGGACCGGCCCTGCCTCCCAGCCCGAGGGGGAGGTTGACCAGACATCTGGGGGAAGCGGGTGACTCGGGTGACACAGAGCAGACCCAAGGGGGCAGAGTGTCGTCCTGGCCGCCAGATCCCCTCATCTTCAAGCTCGATTGAAGATGCTTTCACTGGGACCCCAAGGCCTTGTCTCCGCTGGGAACCGGAGCACGTCGGGCTCCTCGGCGTGTCTGCCTACACGCCTTATCTGTTTGGCAGCATCATCCGTAGTCCTGGGACAGTCGTATTTGGTGGAAACTGAATATGGGTTTCGAGCTTGAGAAAAACCACACCAGGGCAGGCCTGGCTGCAAGAAAACAATGAGCTGCTTGTCGCATAGCCGCTTCGGAGGGCAGGAAGGAAAAATCAACACTCTCCAGGAAAAGAAGCTGCTGAATCGTGCCTGTGCACGGCGAGAGCCGCTTTCTCCAAATTCAACAGACGCCGGGTTGCACGAGGTGGGCGGCGAAGTGAAAGGCCCGACTGGGCTCCCGAATAGGCTCGTCTCCCCCAGGGAGCCCCCGCGTGGCCCACGTGGGTCCCGTCTGAGAAGTGAGAAGGCGGCGGGTGCGCTTCTCTCAGGAAGAGGCGGGTGGCGGCCAGGCATCCCGGTGCGGGAGGAGGAAGCTCGCTCCTCTTCCCCGTAGCTCCTCCTTTTTAACGGTTTCATCTTCCAAGGTTAAAAGGCCCCTGACTTTGAACAAGCAGACAAGGGCGTCGCGTGAGTTTGTTCCCCGGGTGGGCAACGGCGGGAGCGGCTCGGCGAGCGCAGTGCCCGGCGCGGCCTTGCTTGGGAAGGAGCCTGCATCGGGTGGCACCTTCGTGAATAAGTCACTAGGCTGGGTAGGCTCCGAGGCCTGGCGCTGCTCCGCCTCCGTCCCGGGAAGCTCTGTCGTCGCCGGCCTAGAGAGCCCCCCGCTCTGCTCGTGGGGGACGACGCAGGCGACTCCAGGCGGGGGCCGGGCCCGCTCGGGGTGTGTGCCCACATGGCCAGGTGGCTCGGCAACCAGTAAGTCTTCCCCGCCCCGTGTCATTCCGTTTGATGAGCGCGTTCCCGCCCCGGGAGAGGAGCGCTGCCCGATCCGACGTGGAGCCAGGGCTCCTTTCGCTGTAACGTCCCGTCCGAAGGCGCCGTGACTCTGGCCTTGTGGGATGGCCCCCGATCCGCGCGGCCCGAGCTGTCGTGGGGTTGGGAGCTGGGGGATGCGGTGGGCGCGGCTCGCCCGTGGCCCCGATGGGCGCCCGGATGCCAGCGTGCCCACCTCCGCGGGCCCGAGGGTAGAGCTGGGTGAGGGCCACCCTACCTTTGGTCATTACGGCTCGGGGAATCCTGCCACGAGACCTAATCTCTCCGTGTTGGGTTACGGAAGCTCGCCAAGCCCGGTCGGAGCGGTGAGACGGTGTCGGGAGCAGGATTTCTCAGTGGGACTTGAATGCATTTGCTGCATCAGTGAGCCTTTGGGGCGCACGCGGTCTACCCACGTGGAGGCTGGAGGCTGGCTTTTTAGTTTTGTTTTATCTGTCGCCGGCAGTAAGCCTGCTAATAACGAAAAAATATTCGCGACCGAACCGTAGGTCCTTGAGCGGTGTGCGCCCAGCAGCACAGCCCGAGAAACACCGAAACCTTCTGTGAACGCATCAGCCGGGCGTCGAAAGCGCTGTCTGCTCAGCTCTGGGGGAAACTGAGGCTGGCAAGGGATGGCAACCTGCCCGCGCGACCTCGTTTGCTGGAGCTCACGCCGCCGGTCAGCACCTTTGCTGGATGTGACCTTAGGTCTCCCCGAGTGCAGAGGGTGTCGCAGGGGCTGCCAACTGCCTCCCGGCCACACGATGTGTTCCGGGGCGCGCTCCGAGATGGGGTGTCTGCGCTGCCCCCAAAAGGCAGCATTTTCCTGGGACGGCTGTGGCCCTTGGTTTGCCGGCCGGTGAGGCGTTACTGTCCTCACCTGCAGGCTGCAGCTTCGAGGTGGCCGCCTAGTTTGAGGGTTTCCTGAGCTTTAGCTTTCGGCATCTCTTGGCAAATGTTCCTCCTGCGTTAGGTTTAGTTTTTAACGGCGGAGCTGGTAGGGGAAGCATCTGGGGCAGGGGCGGGGGGGGACTTCCCTCATGTCTCCTGCATTAGACGGAGTTGTCGTCTTAGAGGGAACGTGGCCCCGATCCTGGGAGGAGCCCAGCCCTGACACACAGCACCACGGGGGGCCCAGGCCGGGGTCCCCGAGCGCCGCCGGTGTGCGAGGAGCTCGTGTGCACATGCAGGGGCATCTTGCCTGGAGAGAGGACGGATCGCCCTCATCAGACCCTCGACGGAGTCCCCGACCCTGCAGGCACTGAGAACCCCAAGGACTGACCTGGGGGCTGCTCCAGCTCCTGACATCAGCCCTGGACGGGTCCCCACCTTTCCCCTTGACGCTGCCTCTTCCTCTGTTCCCCGAGGGCGCTGAACGTGGTCCCTGTGATTCGTGGGATCCCTAAGGGAACCTGGAGCCCTGAATGAAATTCTTGGGGGCTCTGACTCTACCTAGAAGCAAGGCTTGTTCAGACCCCACATCACAGCAGACGGCTTGTGTCTGTGGCTGCACCGGAAGCTTGACCGTAGGGTCGCCTCCTGGCCTACCCCCTTCCATGGCTGCTGCCCCCCAGGGCGCCAGTGCTCCGGCACAGGGCACGAGGCCTGCACAGGCAATACCAACCTGCCAGGTACCCCTGGGCTTTGGCTTTGGGGACGTAACTGAGGGGCCAGGGGCGCATCACGGCCTGAGCAGCGTCAGACCCAGCGGGCGTTGCTGTCTCTCCAGCGGTGGGGCCATGAGGAAGGTGCTCACCCGGTGGCAGCCTCAGTCAGCCCATACAGGAAATGGGGGGCACATACCTGGCATGTGAGGAGCGAGCACACACGGTGCTTGACTGCTTCCTAAGTGATCAGGAGCTGGGAGTTCAAAACTGGATGAATATTGTCCTTAGAGCCGTGAGAGCTGGTGCCCGGCCGTTGGATGCTTGGGGGCTCCCTAGCCAGACACGGGTGCCTTCAGCAGTGCTTGCTGCCCTCTGGGTGTCCGGACAGGGAGTAGGGACACCTCGTCTTGGTTTGTGGCAAACGTGGCCAGGGTCATGGCAGCTGAATCCCAGCGGAGAGAACTCGCTCGCTCAGCGAGGAGCAGCCGGGTGACCCTGTGAATGCAGATCCGGAGAGGCGCTGGCGAAGGAGCCAGCAACCCTGCTGGGGGGCCCCGTTAGGAATTAGGGGATGGCCTTGTGAGGAGTGCACGTGTCAGGTTGAGTCGTGGAGGGCGGAAAGCAGTCGAGGAGAGAGCGGAGCATGCCCAGCAGGGCCGCGGCATGTGCGAGGCCTCAACAGAGGCGAGCTCGCTTATTCCAGGGATGGAGGAGGCCGTGCCGTGGGGACGTGGCAGGTGGCAGTACTGAGGCTGGCGGGGAGCAAGGGGGCAGGCTCAGGCCTCGAGGCGGCGCCAAGGCGTGTACTCTATTACAGGTACAAAGCAAAGTGCAGAAGGGACTTGTAGAAGGAGCACGAACGCAGAACCTCTTAGCAGGAAGCGAGGGTGAGAGGTGGGCCTGTGGGCCTCAGGGGGGGATGAGGGCATTAGGTCTAACGGGCGGTGTCCCACTGCTGCTGGGGATTCCATCCGAGCCAGTGCAGAGCCCTCTGGAATAGCTCCGAGTCCCCGTTGAGAGGCGAGTCCGCCTGGCAGCGCCGACGCTCCCTGACCCTTGCTGCTGCCTGGGTGGAAGGGAAGGTGCACCCCCCACTCTGCGCTCTGGCTCCGTTACTGAGAAGGGTGGCGAAGACCACTTCCCCACCCTGTTGCCTCCACGAGGGCTTCCCCCCTCCCCAACTCATTTCTAACAACCAAATTAGTCCATTTCTAGCATCAGCAGTTGGGATCGGATGTCTTTGCTCCCCTTTGTTCTGGAGTTTGATTGTCCCCAGAAGGATAAATGGAAGGACCTGGCCGGTGCCAGCAGAAGGCCCTTCGTTCTCCTGGACTCCGCATACCAAGCACTTGATATGCTTCAACTTTCATTGAATTTCCTTAGAAAATTGTAGATGTATCTTGCAAAAGGGAAACTCTACCCATTAGATAAAACACATTCACAAAAGAAAACCGGTTAATTTCTCCGGTCGTGCCAACCCTATTGAAGACTCTTACAGAGCATGACCCTGAAGTATAGGGTGACCTGCAGGCCCCATTCTGAAATCCAAATCTCAGGGCGTGGTTTCCCAGTGGACAGGGTGATAGGAGTCACAGGGGAGAGGACAGTGCCCTGGTGGACACTGTATGATGTGGTCGGCCACACAGGCCATGCTAGTGCCCTTCTACATAGGACAGGAGAGAAGAAGGAGAATCCTGAAGAGAGCTGAGCATCTGTCACTCACAAAAGGTTCTAGAATGTTCTTGGAATCTCAGCTGTCACTGTGACCATGACCCAAGGACCAGGAGGTCCTCTTCTTTTTTGAAGATATAAATCTCTTCTTGAAGATAGACATGACCTGCCCTGAGGTCCGATGGGTGGCCAGGATAGGATTCAGGGAGTAGGGAGGAGGGTCTATGGGGCAGACACCACACGCCCCTTCCTAGAAGGTGCTAGGTCGGGAATGGCCTTCTCTCCAGTTTTGAGACTAAGTGTGGCCTGGTCACTCCTGGCCATTGGTGGAGTGCTGGCCCTCCTGCCCCCTCCTATTCAGCCCTTCTGCTTGGAAATAATCTAAAATAGCCTGGATGAGCAGCGGCAAACACCCAGTGAACCCTGGGACTCCCATCTGACTGCCTGTCTCAGAGTTGATAGTGTAGGGACCCATTTTATTTTTAAATATTTTATTGTGTTTTATTTTTTTTTACCGAAGTATAGTTGACATATGACGTTATATTATTTGCATCATACAACATAGTGATTAGACAGTTGTGTACATTGCTTGGCGCTCACCACAATGAGTGGTCACCATCTGTCACCTGACCATGTTGTAAAGTCCTGCTGACTGTAGGCGCTGTGCTCTACTTGCCGTCCCTCTGACTTCTTTTTTCTTTTTTCTTTTTTCTTTTTTAAGATTTTATTTATTCTTGTGAGAGAGAGAGAGAGAGAGAGGCAGAGACCCAGGCAGAGGGAGAAGCAGGCTCCATGCAGGGAGCCCAATCTGGGACTCGATCCCAGGACCCCAGGATCAGGCCCTGGGCCGAAGGTGGTGCTAAACCGCTGAGCCACCCAGGCTGCCCCTTAACTTATTTCCTAACTGGAAGTTTGTAGCTCTTACTGCACTTTACCTATTTTGCCCATCCCCCACCGTCCCCCACTCTGACATCCACCAGTTTGTTCTCTCCGTGTGTGAGTCTCCTGTTTCTCTTTGCTTATTTCTTTTGTTTGTTTAGATGCACATATAAGTGAAATCATCAGATATTTGTCTTTGTGTGACTCACTTAGCTTTATACCCTCTAGATCCATCCATCTTGTTGCAACTGGCAAGATCTTATTCTTTTCTTATGTCTCAGTAATATTCCATTGTCTGTGTATATATAGATATTGATAGATAGATGTATATGTGTGTGTGTACCTTCATATATATGTGTATATATATACATATACCTTCTTTGTCCATTCATCTATTAGCAGATAATTGGATTGTTTCCATAGCTTGGCTGTTGTAAATAATGCTGCAGTAAACATAGGGGTGCAGAAAGTTTCCCGAATTAGTATTTTCATTTCCTTTGGGTAAACACCCAGCAATGGAATTACTAGATAGCACTACGGCACTTCTTATTTTTTAAAGTTGGAGGGCATATTTATCTTAGAAAGGAGAATGACTCCGTATAAAAAATACCGCTTAGCAGTAGGTGGAAAGACTCACAGAAAAATCATTCCCCATCCCGTGACCCTTGATACTCAATGCTGCATCTCCCACTGAGGCAAGGCTGTGCCACCGTCCCATGGCCGAAATCAAACAACAACAAAAGCCAAAATAAACCCAACACCAAACAATAAAAAAACTTCTGTGAGAGGAAGACACAGCCCTGCATAACTCCCATCTGCGTAGTATTAGGAGTCCCAGGGCTCTGCGGCATTGTTCAGAATCCTCCTTCTCCTTCAGGGGTCTGAAGGTTGTGCTGAAGGGCAAGAGCCCCAACATCACGGGGAAGGCACTGGCGTGGGAGGGCTCGGCCCAGGGGCTGAAGCACTCATAGTGCGCGTGCTAGAGTGGCCTCGCAGACACCTTAGTGCAAGGGGCCAAGTGCGTGTAGCGTAGCCGCTTGTAATCCACTTAAACCAGAACCCTCCATACATGTTAGGCAACGTGACCTAGACGCCCTATCTGCCTCCTAGGGCCTACTAGATGCCTCTAAAAATATTTCTATTCTTAATTTTTTGATGAACCTCCATGCTGTTTTCCACAGTTTGCATCTCCCCCAACAGTGCATGAAGGTTTCTTTTTTTCCACGTCCTTGCCAACACCTGCTATTTCTTTTCTTCTTGATTTAGCCATCCTGACAGGTGTGAGGTGGTATCTCACTGGGGTTTTGAATTGCATTTCCCTGATGAAGAGTGATGCTGAGCGTCTTCCCATGTGTCTGTTGGCCAACTGGATGTCTTCTTTGGAATAATACGTTTTCAGGTCCTCTGCCCAATTTTTAATGGATTGTTTGTGGGGTTTTTTGGCATTGAGTTATATAATTTCTGTATATGTTTTGAACATGAACCCCCTGTTGGATGTATCATCTGCAGATATCTTCTCCCATCCCGTAGGTTGTCTATTTTTTTGATGGTGGTTTCCTTTGCTGTGCAAAACCTTTTTATTGTGATGAAGCCCCAATAGTTTATTTTTGCTTTTGTTTCCCTTGCCTGAGGAGATAGATGCAGAATAATATTCCTAGGGCCTAAGTCCAAAGGATTACTGCCTGGGTTTTCTTTTAGCAGTTTTATGGTTTCAGGTCTCACATTTAGGTCTTTAATACATTTTGAGTTTATTTGTGTGTATGGTATAAGAAGTGGTCTCACGACTCCCCCAAAACAATGATCCTGACTCCTTTTGTTAAATTAAATGTATTACAGTTTTCTTAAGTACCTACAGGCATAAAGCTAGGTAAGTAGGCTCCTTTTAAATGAAATTAGATTATACAAATTACCCAAGATAAAGCACAAAAGTTGCAGTAATGAAAGTGTTAGTTGGTAATGAGAGGCTGCTGTCCCTAATACTTATTATGAACTTGAGTGCTGGCCCGTCTCTGTACTCATGAGCATCATTATGTTGGATTATGATAGTGATCCTACAAGATCGTTCCAATTTTCCAGATATGGAAACTGAGGCACAGGCCTCTGTCAGTTGCTGAGAGCACACAGCTAGTAAGCAGCAGAGCCAGGCTTTGATCTGAGGCTGCCTGCCCCTTAGCCACCTGGCTCTCACTCTGAATCACAACCCTCCACTCCCTTTACATGACAATGACACTTGATTGAGATCACCAGCATTCAATCTGACATGTAAAAGTTATGTAAAAAGTCTATGTAGGTCAGTTTCTTACTGTGCACATTAATCTTTTGACTTTAAGATGATAATCATCATGGGACGCCTGGGTGGCTCCATGGTTGAGCATCTCCCTTCTGCTCAGAGTGTGACCCCGGGATCCTGGGATCCAGTCCCACATCGGGCTCCCCGCAGGAAGCCTGCTTCTCCCTCTGCCTGTCTTTGCCCCTCTCTGTGTCTCTCATGAATAATAATAATAATAAAAATCTCTAAGACAATGATCACCATTTACATCAATGCCATCTGCATTATGGTTGTTTTTTTTTTTTTTTTTAAGATTTATTTATTTGAAAAAGCATGAGCAGGAGAGGCAGAGGGAGATAGAGAGGGAGACTCTGAGCCCAACGTGGGGCCTGAGCTCACGACCCTGAGATCGCGACCTAAGCTAAAGAGTCAGACGCTCAACCAACTGAGCCACCCAGACGCGCCGATGGTTGCTTTTCAGTGTAGATAACAAGACCCCCCTGCCCCACCCCCCCAAAAAAACAAGATCCCGTTAATTTGACGGGTCTGTTTGGTAATGCATGCAAACACAACACTGAAAAGTAGTTAAATCAAATACTCCTCATTGCCTATGTAACACTGTATGGCTGGTTAAAGGGCAGGATCACGTTTTAGGGCAACAGAGAACAAGCATGTTCAGTTCTGAAGCGGCACAAGACTTTGGGTTTGAACTACTGGGGAGCCCTTGACCCTGGCGGTGCAGGGGGCATCATTCAGTCTCTGCTGCCAACCCGGTCCCAACCCCACCCAACACTGGTACTGAACAGGTGTGGCTGTGAGTACAATGCAGACGATGAGTGTGGGAAGCTACTAATTAAATACACACACACACACACACACACACACACTTATGTATATGTATATAGACCTGATTGCACCATTTTAAAAAATTGTTTACCCTTTAGGTTGCCAACAGATCCATTTGTAGATCTTTAGGGATTAATAAACCCCGATTCAAAGAAAATCGTGTTTTAGAGTTGAGGTCTTTTTTGCACAAAAGTTTTCCTTAAGAATTTTATAATCATTTTGGAACATTGTTCTAAAGACATAAGCAGGTGCACCCAAGCACATTGTAACCTGATGAAGTTTCCACACCCCCGAGGGGCACCTTTTTGCTGCAGGTGAACCTCACATTGGACCGAGTCTGTTTTAGGTTTCTCCTTGGGTCAGATACCCTCTTCGGGCCTAAGAGAGTTTGTAAAGACGGGGCCCCGAGCCTCCACTGCTGGCCGGGTCCTGCGCCATTCGTCTTGTATCTGTTACCCGCTTCGGTCTACACGGAAACTCAAGCTCTCAAGCCTGTGACCCGTTCTGGCCATGTGGGCACAGAGCCCGGGGTGTTTGCAGGCCCATCACCGTGCCCGCACCTTGTGAGTCGCTGGTGCCTTCGGCGGGGAGAGCTGCGCTGATGCAGCTAGCGCCTCCTGGCCTGCTGTGTGCACGGGTGGGCGGCCCGAAACCATCCCCCTCGGTCACGAAGTTCAGTAGTTCCTGCTAGAACGCAGGGCAGAAGCGCCCTGGAGGCTCTCGACGGGTCCTCGCGTCCTCATCCTCGCGGGGTACCCACGGAGTCCCAGCCCAGTGCGGAGGGGGCTCCGGGGCCCTGCGCTCTTAGGCCGGCACCCAGCGCGTCTCCCCGGCCCCCGTACCCGCTCCACTCGGAAGCCCCATACCCCGCCAGCGTGGGCGACCTGGAAGTACGGGGTCCCCCCCAGACCCCTGGAGGCTGGGGTACAGGGTGGGGGGCAGCTGCCCATGTGCCTGTCTCCCGGGGGCCGCCAGGGCCTGCATCGGGAGGCCTGGCACCGTCAGCGGGCTCCGCTCCCAGCAGCTTCCCTACCCGGCCCGCCGCGCGTCCTCCCGTGCAGCACACGCTCCTCTGGAAGGCGCTGGTGCCCGCCCGTGCGGGGAGCGCTCTGCTGAGTCTTTGGAACCCCCCCTCTGCTGCACTGTGACCGGCCCTGGGGTCTCCGTTGGATTTGGTGCTCCGCCGCCTTGAGTCGCCCTGGCTTGTGGACGTGCCTCCCAGAGCTGTTCGGGTGCGGGTGTGTGTGCGTGTGCCTCAGGAGCCGACGCCGTGTGGTTTGGTGTGGCTCCTTGGGAACGAAAAGGCCCTCCACGACCCAGTCCACGCTCAGCCCCCTCCCTCCACGACCCAGTCCACGCTCAGCCCCCTCCCTCCACGACCCAGTCCACGCTCAGCCCCTCCCTCCACGACCCAGTCCATGCTCAGCCCCACCCCCCCCCCCCGTCACCCTTGCTGGGAACAGCCTCATGCCCCCCCCATCCTGACCACCTCGCGCTGACTGCATATCGCGGTTCGCAGGCCGCTTCCCGAACCCGCCCAGAACCCGGAGGCCTTCCTAAGCCTGAGCACAGCCTGTCTGGTTCTGTCTTTACCTGTGCGGTCGCCCGGTAATACCCGTGAGCCCTCGGAGCCCAGGGCTTGCAGAGGGCCACTTAGAACGGTTGTCAACACCTCAGAGAGGTTGGGGACATGATGGGCCAACCGTGTTTGTTTGGCGGATGGTTATCTTCGTGGACACACTTGGCTCCTGCCCACGGACGCAGTCAGTAGGGAGCAGAATATGGTCCCATGGCATTGGGATTACATCCCTCCCAGCCAGGCCTGCTCCCAGGAGCCGCCTGCCCAGACCGGGGAGGTCGGGGGGGCAAGAGGCCCGGGAGGCTGGGGCCTCCCTGCATCCCTCCAAGCCACTCCTCGGGAGGGCGGGGGGTTCGTCCACCTGCTGGCCGGAGAGACCAGGGTGACGCTGGCAGTGACATGACCCCGAGCACGGGTGGCTCGTGTCTGACTTCCAGAATCTTCGAGGAGGAAAGCAGACTCCTTAATTTGGGAGACTCGAGGGCACAGAGCGGCAGCTCCCTTGTGCCCCGGGGGGAAAGCAGACCCACGTCGGGCGGGCGTGCCAGGCCGCTGAGCCGGTGGCCAGTGGCTCCGGCGGCTGCGGGTCTTGGGCACTGAGAAGGTGCTGGAGGCTCAGAAAAAGACCCATGAGGCAGAGAGCCCTTTGGACTTCGCTCTGGGGAGGAAGAGTAGCGAGAGGCGGGGGTTGTCCCTCTCGGTGTGCAGGCCCCACATGCCCGGGGCTCCCCCAGGCTGGCGGGGCGCCCCGCAGTTAGGCTTTAGTCCAGCTTCCTGGACTCTGGCCCTGGACTCTGCACTCTCGGGCCCAGGAGGCGCCAGCCGAGCAGGCTGCGGCCTCCCGAGGGGCCCCCCTGGGGGATCGCGGCCCCCCGCTGCAGGTGGACGGCCCCGGCCCTGCCCATGGACACGAAACCCGTGATGGTTTTAAGCTAAAGCCATGTGGCGCTCTGACTGATGACCTTGGAAATGCCGGAGATGTTTCTGTAGATATTACTTTGTTTTCTAGTTTCTGCGGGGGCGCACCCAGTCCTGCACCCGGAGGGAGCAGGGGTGGGGTGGGGGTGGGGTGCTTGCTGGCTGACTCAGTCTCGCAGGCACGTGGGACCGGCCCGGCCTCTCCTGACGGCGAGGGAGAGGCAGGCAGGGCGCCTGTGTCGGTGTGCCAGCTGGTCACCTGCCCAGGGTGCGCCCGGGAGGGGCCCTGCCCTTTCCACTGCCCAGGTGCTCCCCAGGCCCGGGGAGGCCTGACTGCACGGCACCTGCCGGGACCTTCCGGAAGGGAGCCGCCTGCTTGGCACGGCAGTGGCTTCTGAGCGCGGAGTGAGGCAGAGCGGGTTCACGGGAACAGCCACAGTGCGCCCCACGGAGACGAAGCCGGCGGCGCTGTGACCGCGTGGCGTGGAGACAGTGCTCAGCCTCGGAGGAGCTCGGGCTGTCTGTCCACCTGGGCGGCTTCTGCTTTCCACCTGGCACACGGTTACGTCCTCGAAAAGACAAGCCCGACCCCAGGTATTGTGGTGCTCCTTGGATGGAGGAGGATGGAGGAGGCAGGCAGGGGAGACCCCATCACCGTGCCCCCAGGCACAGCCAAGCCTAACCCAACGCCAGCCCAGCCTGTGGCCCGGCTCCCGAAGGCGTCCTTCACGGGGGGGGGGGTACGCGGGGACAGCCTCACCCACCCCCTTCGCTCTAAGGGGGCCTCAGCCTCCCTCCACCCTGGGCAGGCTCTGCATCGCCTTCTCGTCCCCCAGGGTGCTCAGCAAAAGGAACTCCTTCTGTGCCAGGGAGCTGGGGGTGGGGGCTGAGGGGTGCCCGGGAGGGGGCCCTGTGAGGGGCTTAGAGGCCGGACGTGATAAACTCACCAGGATGAGCATCTCATTTTATTAGGATGAAATTTTGTGATTCAGTTGTAACCAAAGACAAGTAACGTGAAATTGAATGTGCTGTTTGCCAGCGTGTGGTCCACACGGGGCCTTGGTCACACTGTCCAGCGGCCAGTGTCCCGAACTCTCCATCTGGCACCACCGAAACTCTGTGAAACCCGCGACACAAAACCTGTCAGTGCCCCCAGCTCCCCACCCCCTGGCATCTCCTGGAGTCCGACTCTGTAGGAACCTCAAGTAATGGGAATCACAGCCTACTTGCCTGTCTGTCTCTGGCTTGTCCCCTTAGGATACGGTCCTCCAAGGTCATCTGTGTTGTAGCGAGCTTCAGAATGTGTCTCCTTTGGGGCTGGAGAATATTCCAGAATGTGTACTTACCACATTTTGCTTTTCCATCCAGGGACGGGTGCTTGGGTCACTCCCACCTTTGGGCTGTTGTGAATAAGGCTGCTGTGGATGGAGGGGGCTACCTTTTCAGGTGTCTCAGTCCCTTGGGGTATGGACAGAGACATGTTATGGTGCTTTGCCTTATTGCACCAAACAGATGCATTTTTTTAATGTAAATGTTAGGGTTACAAGAAACTGCATTTTTTTTTAATGTAAATGTTAGATTTACAAGAAAGTCTCTTGGCACCATTTTTCCAGCACTTTGGGTCTCTGTGTCACATCTTGGTAATTCTCACAATATTTTAAAATTTCCCAGTATTATTGTATTTGTCCGGGTGCTCTGTGATTCACGACCTTTCATGTTGCTATTGTAATTATTTTGGGGCATCGCGAACCGTGTCCATGAAAGATAGTGGACTTCATTGAACTATTTTGTGAGTTCTGAGTGCCCCGCAGACCACGGTCCCCCCCCCCTCACCCCTTGGGTGTCCCCATTCCCTGAGACAAACCAGGGCTGAAATGAGGCCACTTAATAACCCCACAATGCCCCGTGCGTGTGCAAGCGAAGGGAAGAGCTGCAGGTCTCTCAATTTTAATCAAAACCTAGAAATGACCGAGCTCAGTGTGGAGGGCACGTTGAAAGCCAAGACAGGCTGAAAGCAAGATCTCCTGTGACGACCCAGCTGCGAACACAAAGGAGCAGCTCTCGAAGGAAATCCAAAGTGCTATTCCAGGGAACACGCAAATGATAAGAGGCCACCAGCCTTTATTGCTGATACGGAGGAAGTCTTCAAGGTCGGGAAAGAAGATCAAAGGGGCCACAACATTCCCTGAAGCCAAAGCCCGATCCCGAGGAGGCCCCGACTCTTCAATTCTCTGAAGGCTGAGGGGTGGGGAAGCCGCCGGAGAAGAGTCTGAAGCTCGCGGAGGAGGTTGACCCATGAAGTGTAAGGGACGAAGCCGAGTCCGTAGCAGAGAAGGGTGAAGTGGAGCAGCAGGGGCTGATGGAGAAGCCGCAGCAAGTCATCCGGAGGGTCTGGCTCGGAGAACTCATGAAGGTTTCCAGTGTGGACGAACAGCCTTGTGTGGGCCCTGATGCCATCCAGGACCTCCTGGCAGGGGAGAGGTCGGCGCCTGGTCTCTCGCGAGGGGCTAATGCGGCTGGTACCGTGAGGCCGAAGCCGATGCTCACCTGCCATCCTGAAAATCATAAGGTTCTGAAGATTTGTGCAAAGTCTACTCTGTCTGTTTTCCGTAAATAAAACAACAAGACCTGGTACATCAGTTTATGACATGTTTTATGAGATATTTTAACCCCACTACTGAGACCCCCTGCAGGAAAAAAAAAAAAAAGAATTCTTCCAAAATAGGGCTGCTCGCCGGCTGCGTACCTGCCAAGGGCTCTGGTGGAGATGGACAATGAGATCAATGTCGTTTTTGTGCCTGTGACACAACATCCATTCCACATCCCATGGATTGAGTTGTCGTTTTGACTTTCAAGTCTTATTATTATTATTTTTAATAATAAATGTATTTTTTATTGGTGTTCAATTTGCCAACATACAGAATAACACCCAGTGCTCATCCCACCAAGTGCCCCCCTCAGTGCCCGTCACCCAGTCACTCCACCCCCCTCCCGCCTCCCTTTCTACCACCCCTAGTTCGTTTCCCAGAGTTAGGAGTCTTTATGTTCTGTCTCCCTTTCTGATATTTCCCACACATTTCTTCTCCCTTCCCTTCTATTCCCTTTCACTATTATTAATATTCCCCAAATGAATGAGAACATATAATGTTTGTCCTTCTCCGATTGACTCACTTCACTCAGCATCATACCCTCCAGGTCCATCCACGTGCAAGCAAATGGGTATCTGTCGTCTCTGATGGCTGAGGAATATCCCAGTGCATACATACAAGTCTCATTATTTAAGAGATACATTCCCTAAAGCTCTGGCTGCCCTAGACGACGATTCCCCTGATGCATCTGGGCAAAGTCCATTGCAAACCCTCTGGAAAGGATTCGCCGCTCTAGATACTGTTGGGGACTCTCGTGATTCACGGGAAGGTGTCAGACTGTCCACGCGAGCAGGAGCGGGGAGGAAGCCGATGCCAGCCATCCCGGATGACTTTGAGGGGTTCAAGACTGTCCCGGAGGACGGAACCGGAGGTGTCGCAGAAATAGCAAGACGAGCACAACTAGCAGTCGAGCCTAAAGGTGGGATTGGTTTGCTGCATCTCCCGACCAAACCTTGATGGATGGAGGTTGCTTCTTACGGATGAGCGGAGGCGGTGGTCCCATGGGATGGAAACTACTCCTGGAGAGACTCTGTGAAGATTGTTGAAGTGGCAGCAGCGGATTCAGAACATCACAGGAACGTCGCCGATAAAGCGGTGGTGACGGAGTTGGGGAGCATTCGTTCCAGCTTTGAAAGGAGTTCTGTGGGCGAAATGCTATCAGACAGCATCACCTGCTAGGAGAGAACATTCACGAAAGGAAGAGCCAATCCACGTAGCAAAGCTCATTGTCGTCTTAGTGTAAGAAATGGCTGTGGCCGCGCTGTCCTCAGCCACCAGCACCCTGAGCCAGCAGCGAGGCGGACCCTCCACCGGCGAAAACATGATGACTGTCTGAGACCTCAGATGATGCCTTTTTTGGCAGTAAAATATTTTTTTAAGATTTTATTTATTTTTTTAAGATTTTATTTTATTTGTTGAGAGAAAGAGACAGCAGCACCCATGAGCAGGAGAGGGGCAGAGGACGAGAGAGAGTCCCAAGCGGGCTCCACACTGAGTCGAGCCTGATGGGGAGATCAATCTCGTGACCCTAAAACTGTGACCTGAGCCGAATTCAAGCCGGATGCTTAACCGACGGAGCCACCAAGGGGCCCTGCAGTAAAGTATTTTATTTTTTATTTTTTAATTTTTTTTTTTTAGTAAAGTATTTTTAAATTAAGGTTTGCACATTTTACTTTTAGGCGTGATGCTCTTGCGTACTAAACACCACAGTTCGGTGTAAATGTGACTTTTATATGCATTGGGAAACCAAAAAAAACCCTCATTTGGCTAGTTTTATTGTGACAGCGGCTGTGCTGCGGCGCTCTGGAAACAGACCTGTACTCTGACCAAGGTGTTCCTGGACTCAGAAGAGGAATTTTGGTCACTTTAGTTTTATTTATTTATTTATTTTTTGGTAGGGGGAACCTCCATACCAGTTCCCATAGTGGCTGCCCCACTTTGCATTCCCACCAGCAGAACCCAAGGGTCCCAACTTCTCCACATCTTTGCCAACATTTCTGATTTTTTTTTTCTTGCGTAGCGACTGCCCTAATGCTAATCATAACATAATAGTGGTAGTTTGGGGCTCATCATCTTCTGTGAGTTAGTGTACTAGAGTAGTGTCCTACGGCCCAGCCCCTGATGCCACCAGTGGAGCTGAGACCCAGAAAGAAGAGACCCACGCGCAGAGGCTGAGGTCCTGCTGTCTTGCCTGGGACGTGGAGCCTGAGGTCCGAGGCTAAGAGCAGGCGGGCTCAGGCCAAGTGGTGAGCACCGTGCATCCGCTCAGCCCTCACCCCCTCCCCGCTGCAGACGTGTGCCCCCCAGGTGCAGGGGATCCCACTGGAGGGCATGTTGGCAGCTGGGGCTGTAGCCGTGCAGGCTCCAGGTGGGGACCTCCGTAGCTTTCGGGGAGTAGTTATCCTCAGTCCGTGCAGGTGCTCCCTCCCTTGCCCACACTTGGGTCTGCTTGGTCACAGCCCTCCCAGAGCCAGGCCACCGAAAGCCACCTGGTCATCGCCTCCCAGAGCACGTCCTCTGTTTCCAGCCTTGCACTGGAGTCAGAGGCTAAGGACCCCAAACATTGCGGGGCCCTCCTCCTCCTCTCGGGGGCCCACCAGGCTTCCTGCCACACACCCTCCCCACAGGCTGCCTCCCCTCCTATCCGGGGCCATTCATCCCCAGAACTGTGCTCAGCGGTCTGGCCGCCTCCAGCAGGGCTCCCCCCACCCCCGACCCTGGGTCCCACAGATTATCCGGGATCCCCAACTGGCTCTGGATCATGTAGCCCCTCGGCCCTGCTTCCCAATCAGACCCTATCTCCTACAGGAGCCGGGCCTCTCCTTTGAACAAAACAGACACGAAAACCACCTTCTGGTTCCTTCCCGCTTTCTCAGCGACCTTGATGCAGATAATCCACAAATATTTGTGGGACGCTGTTATTCGGAACCACCTGAGCACGGTGCACCGAGCATCCAGCGAGACCCGGAGGTGCAGAGCATCCGCGGCGCTCGGTGCACCGAGCAGATTCGGCCCACGAGGCGTCCTTTGCTTCATCTTTTCCCCAGCGCTTCCTGCCTCCCTTCCTGTCTTTCCCTCACGTCTCCAAATCCCGGCCTGTTGAAGGTACGCTGCACCGATGCCTTCAGGATCATTCCTGCCTCGAGAGCTGCTAAGTCGGCTCTATCCCTGCAGGCTCGGCCCTGTGTGCCTTGCACCTTGGCGGGCACCACCATCGGGGGGGTCTGTAAATGCCTATAGATGTGCCGGGCGGTGTCTAAATATTGAGGGCTAACACAGTCCTGATAAAGCATCTGCTGTCGGGGCGCGGGGGGCTCAGTCGGCGAAGCCTTCAGCTCAGGTCATGGTCTCAGGGTCCCGGGATCGAGTCCCGCGTCAGGCTCCCCGCTCAGCGGGGACTCTGCTTCTCCCTCTGCCTCATGCACCCTCTCTCTCTCTCTCTCTCTCTCTCTCTCTCTGTCTCTCAAATAAATAAATCTTTAAAAAATCCAAGCATCTGCTGTCTTCCAGAGATGTTACATGCAACCCAAGAAACGAGGCACCAGGATTGGTGCGTGGGGAGGGCAGGTCGACAGCGAGGGGCGGGTGGTGTGTCCAGTGTCTCGGCCGGCGGGGAGCAGCTTTCTTCCCCTGGGGCCTGTGCGCTCAGGGTCACGCACACGGCCTCTGACCTGGGGCCTCGGCTCCATCTACACCTCGGGCACCGTGCTGGGTGTGGGCAAAGTGGCTCGTGTGCGCGCCTCAAACTATGCAGATATTGTTCCGTGAAAAATGAAAATCTGAAGCCACAGATTCATCGACGTCTACATTTACAATCTGTCCGTTGCTTCTGGCAAATGACACAGAACTTGCGACTAAGACCACGTGCCGTCGTGATGGTAAGGGGGCTCCGTCCTGGGGAAGTGGCGCGATCCATTATCCTCCCCAGCCCTCGGGTGACACGGAGCCCCCTGGTCTGTGGTGGGACTTGGGTGCATGGTAGGCTTCCCGCGGGCTTCCTCAGGGCAGGGGGGGGACCACCGGCATCAGCCGTGTGTCCTTAGGCCGGGGCACCCAGAGGCTTCTGGGAAGATGTGGTTTGGAGCTGAGCAGAGCCTTCAAGGCAGGTGTGCCAGGGGCAGAGGCAAGGGGGTGTGCTGTGGCTTTTCCAGGAGCTGGGATAAGACCCGCTGCCAGGCGAGTGGGGAAGAGCGAGGGGGCCAGGATTGAGGGCCAGGGAGGAGCCCCGGCTTTCGGGCCCCGGGGGGGCGGGTGTGCGACGGCATCGGGTCTCGGAGTCCAAGTGGAAGCACACACCCGGCGTGCGCTCTGAAGCAGTTCAGGGCCTCTCCGGACCCGTTTGCTCTTCCCCAGTGTTTTCAACGTGGGCTGACCTCTGTGCACACGACACGCTCAAACACGCGCGTGCACACGTCCCACCGTGCTGGACAGGAAGCGACCCTGGATCCCTGCGGCCTGCAGGGCTGCAGCTCTTGCACGGGGCTGGGGTCAGGGCACAGCGCGCGGGGTCAGCTCTGAGAAGACGCACAGCCCCCGGGGCGGGCGCTCGGCCTCTGGGTGTGGGATCGGGGAGTCCCAGGAGGCCGGAGGGCCCACGGGCAGGGGCTGGCGGCTAGGAGGACGCTGCATGTGTGCAGGCGACAGCGGCTGGGGACGTCCATGGGGGAGAAGCCGGAGGACCTGGGGGTCTCTTCTCTCTCTCTGCCTCTGTTCCCGTCGGGGCGCCAGCAGAGAGAATAAAACACGCATCAGGAGCTGCTTCCTTTTTGACTCAGAAGGAGTTCAGGAAGGTTTTATTAGTGCCGGAGAGCAACAGAGCACTCCCTGGGCAGATGGACTCATTTCCCCAGGATGGAACTTTTTTTATTTTCCGCCATGAAAGCACTTTTGGGAGGAAACATGAATAGCAGGTGGCTTTGCTCAGAGCCCCAGCACCCAGCCCTAGGCCCGAGGTGCACTAATGAAGGACTCTGTGACCTGCCTTTGCGCCTCTCGACTTTCCCGTCCGTAAAATGGGGGGACATCTGCTCTAATGGGCTGCAGAAGGCAGCGCCCGAGACCGTCCGGGTTGATGCTAGCTCCCCCGCTGCCCAGTCTGCTCAAGACAGGCCCGCGAGCCTCGCCCGTGAAGGGGGGACAAGGCTGGTACCTCCCCGGAGCGTCATCGGGAGGGCGGATGAACCAATGAGACCGGCCCTTCCACACGCTCAGTATGTGACGGCCACTTCACCTTTGTCATTTCTGTAAGTTGAAAGGAAGAAAGTATGTCAAGTGATAAAAAATTACGACCCAGATGTAAGGTTTTTACCAAGAAGGAAAGGGAATTAGTTTATGTCTCCGTGTCACCGTAGAGGAGGAGACCGGAAGGTCGCCCTGAATCCTGGCCTTAACCAGTGACATGAATGGCAGTGGCCTGTGCTCGGCTCTGAATCCCCTTTCCTATCCCCCGTCCCCCCGCACCCCCCCCCCCTGCCAATTTTAAGCAACCTCTTTCGATTTACAAGTAATGCATATGTAAGTGATTTTATAGAAAAAGTAGGAAATGCAGAGAAGTGAAAATATCAAAATGTCATACGCATAACCTGGAGATATTTTAGTGCATCTTTCTAGGCTGTTGATGATCTATCGCTATAATGCATAAATCTCTTAAAAATTAAATTTTGTAAAAAACATTTGTTTTCCCACTACTTGGGCAGATTACAAGCCTTTAGAGTGCATTTTCCGAGGACCAGTATAGCATTGTCTTTAAAGCACCGTATTTTATTGAAATTGTCCCTTGTTGACCTGTGGCTCGATTACTTTGTTTGCCGTTGGAAATGATGTGGGACGGAGCCTCTGAGCCTCCCACGGGCCCTCTTGGGGGATTATTTCTTAGGACCAATTTCTAGGCGTGGAATTTCCACGCCTGATACGTTGGGCCCAAGCGCCCCCAAGAAGATTGCTCTGCGGGAGCATTTAAGCTCCTTAGCGCTTTGTGGGTGAGCAGGGCGAGGCGGGAGGAGGCAGGGCAAGGCGGGCCTGAGCGGCCCCCGGGACCAGGCTCGGCTGCTTCCCATCCTCGTCCGACACCGAAGACCATGGGCCTTCAGGGAAGCCACCAATCTCTGGGACACGCTATTTTCTCCGCCGCCGGATATTTTGAGGGTTGAATGAGGTGACCTTCCTAAGGTTATTACTAGCATCAGCCCCGGTGCTGGGCGAATGCTGGCTCCTAGAAAGTACCTGGGGAAACGTAAAGTGAGGCCCTCAGGTGCGCATAGTGTCTCTGTGTGCATCTCTACACACACGTAGACGTAGACGGCCCCGTATATGGAACCAGCTACACGTATCAAGGAGGCCGTCCGCCTTCCTGAATAATCTAGAGGAGACGAGAATCTCAAAATGTTCATGTTGATCGGAGCGGGTGACTCGGTGTCACGTGTGCACACGTTGGCAGAGTGGACGGGGAGGCCCAAGCATAGCGAGGAATAAGGTGACGACACGCTCACCCGTGTCCCTCGCGCCCTGGTCTGTGGGCGGGTGTTGGTTGGGTGGACTCTTGGGCTAATTGAGGACGTCCTCAGGCCATCCTGACGTGTCCCGGCATCACGGGGCCGGCGTTCTGGGCCCTCGGCTGGGCACGTCACGGATCCAGAGCGGGGCCGGGGGTGGAAGCCACAGTGAGGCCGCCCACGGGTGGAGGCCCCTTTGTTAGTATCGAAGGATCCCGATATAACGATTTTAAAAAGGTCACGTCCCTCGGGAGGCTTTTCCGAGGAGGGAGAAATACTCATAAGGATGCTCTGGCGTGAGGGAAGGTCCCGCAAAGCCGCCGATGCTCACGGCAATTGTGTTCAGGGCACGCTCGCACGCGTCGCCTCATGCGCTCCTTCTGTGCTGTTTAAGGAGGAAGATGAAGGCCCGGGCTCCCCCGCCTCCTGGGAGGCCCGCCACGCCCAACGCGCACAGCGGACCGAAGCCGCGCCGGGACGCGTCCCCCGGGCCCCCGCCGCACCTGCTGCATATGAAGGAGAACCTGCGGAACAGCGCGGTGGCCGTCACCGTGGTTCTGCCCAGCGGCCTGGAGAAGAAGAGCGTGGTCAATGGCAGGTAAGGGTCGGTGCGCCTCGGGGAGGGGTCCCCGCCATCCAGGCCCGGGGCCGAGGAGACCTGGGACATGGACCCTGCTGGGTTGCACTGGCTCCCATGTCCGGTGGGACGTGGGGCCCGGGGTACAGATCTGGGCCTAGGTGACAAGCCGAAGTGGCTCACCTGAGATGCCCTAGCATATATGCTACGTGGCCCCTCTGCATCCCTGGGCAGCACGGGCTGCACGGCTCCGTCCTGGCGCAGGGGGCGCTCGGAGGAGGGCATCACAGGCCCGTGGGCATCTCCACGCAGGTGGCCAGCCCCCAGAGCCTGTGCCAGCACCCTGGGCGCCGAAGTTAGACAGTGGGGCAGCCTCCCGAGTTGACCTCTTCTGTACCTACTGACAGGCTGGCCCGTAGAGGTGGAAATACAACCAGCGGTCGGTTTTCCAATTGCACGTTTACATGCATCATGTTGTTTGATCGATTTGGGGCCACGACCCTTGTTCCTGATAGCTCAGGGTATAAGAGCATGTGTTCACAAAGTCACAGGGAGCAAAGGATTAAATCTCAGCGTTCGTACAGTTTTTACGATAAGAGTATGACGGAGCGATCAACCGTGGCGTAAAGACATATTTGTCTAATTCTGAGGCAGGAGGGAATACACGACGCATTTCTCAGAAAATGAGAACAGAGAATGATCGGACATATCTCAATCTTAAAAAGCAGTTTGCTCAAATATTTTTTTAAAAAAATGGATAATGTAGGAGATCACATCACCGTGGGTGTTTTTATTCTGGTGGATGTGCCGAACAGAGCGATGGAAAACTTTATAAAATATCAGTATTTGGGGCAGCCCGAGTGGCCCAGTGCTTTAGTGTTGCCTTCGGCCCAGGGTGTGATCCTGGAGACCCGGGTTCGAGTCCTGTGTCGGGTTCCCTGCAGGGAGCCTGCTTCTCCCTCTGCCTGTGTCTGTGCCCCTCTCTCTCTCTCCCCTGTGCTTCTCATGAAAAAAAATAAAATCTTTAAAAAATGAATAAATAAGAAAGAGAGAAGAAAGAAGGAAAGAAAGAAAGAAAGAAAGAAAGAAAGAAGAAAGAAGGAGAAAGAAAAAGAAAGAAGAGAAAGAAATAAAAAAAATCAGTATTTGGGTTCTTGATGAAATCTCACACTCTTCAGCTGTTTATGCTTTAGAATGAAAATCCTAGGTGGCATCTTAATGTGCAAATGGGTGCTTACCTCTTAAAAATTATTCCACGGGATATTTGAACAATGACCGGAGGAAACTTGCTGCAGGCCTCCCCACTGAGCAGGGAGCCAGATACGGGGCTCAGTCCCAGGACCCCGAGATCATGACCTGAGCTGAAGGCAGACGCCTAACCGACTGAGCCACCCGGGTAGCCCCAACCCAATTTTTAGTTACACTAAAAAAAAAATACTACTTTATCGAGGTATGATTAACATATAGAAATTCTACGTTTACTGCGTCCTCCTTGATGAGTCTGTCGCTAAGCGAACACCCATGAGACCCCTGCCACTCTCAGCCTAGTTACATATTTCTTAGGAAATTGGCCTTGTGGGTCCTTGTCTCCAGTACTCTCATCCGTGAGTCCCGTTCTGCACACGCACCCAGAGAGATGGAACCCCTGCCTGACAAGCACGAATATTATTTTGAAGACCATTTTCAAACTGAACACATTCTTCAATTTAATCTTCAAAAAATATTTTTTTTTCCCCTTGCAGAGTAGAAACTACCACTTTGTAGCACGGCGGCAGCGCCGTGAGAACACGTGCAGCCCTAAAGGTTGAGCGTTAAAGTACCTCCCTCCTTTCCAGCAGTAGGTTACAATCCCTTCTCTCAGGTTTCCTGCAGGATGAAGGGAGTCGGAGCAGCAGCCCATGGGCTTCCTTAACTGGGTCCTTGGCATCACAACTGGCGCTGATTCAGCAGCTGCTCGCTTGGGGACGTGGTTTTAGGTGTCATCCTCTTTAATAATACCACAGCGGGTCGAGGTCCAGTTCCTGGCCCCTGCTTATAATCAATGTACTAACTTAATCAATGTGCTTTCCCTCTTCTGCCTTGTTAGAGAGCATGCCTGCCTCCCCGTGGGACCAACAAGCACTTCCTAACGTATAATCGGCCCCTTCACTGGACTTTTTCCTGACGTGCAAGATTCTCCTAGAGAAATCATTAGTGATTGCAGTCTGGGGGTTGCATTCTGCATGTGACTGATTTCTTTTTTTCTTTTTTTAAAGCTTCCTTTGGATTTAGAAATTTGGATAAAAGTGGCAGTCTGTTCTTGTAGAGATTATGACATGAGAATCTGTGTTCTGGGCCATTCTTTTTTTTTTTAAGATTCATTTATCTTAGCGACACAGTGAGTGAGAGTGAGCTGGGGGGAGGAACAGAGGGAGAGAATCTCAACCAGACTCTGTGCTGAGCCCGACTCAGAGCTCGATCTCACAACCCTGGGATCATGACCTGAACTGAAATCAGGAGTCAGGCGCTCAACCAACTGAGCCACCCAGGCGCCCCCATGTTCCAGGCCATTCTAAGGGAAATGCTCCGGGATATATTTAGGGATGGCGTTCCCAGCACTGCATATGGATGGCAGAAGGAGGCCACCAGCTCCATCACTTTTATTGGGGCACAGTTAAAAAAAGAAGATCCTTTGGAAGCCCAAGTGGCTCAGTGGTTGAGCATCCACCTTTGGCTCAGGGCGTGATCCTGGAGTACCAGGATCAAGTCCCACATTGGGCTTCCTGCATGGAGCCTGCTTCTCCCTCTGCCTATGTCTCTGCCTCTCTCTCTGTGCCTCTCATCAATAAATAAATAAAATCTTTAAAAAAAGAGAGAGAGAGAGAAGATCCTTGAGGGACGCTTGGGTGGCTCAGCAGTTAAACATCTGCCTTTGGCTCAGGGTGTGTCCTGGAGTCCTGGGCTTGAGTCCTGCACCGGGCTCCCTGCATGAACCGCTTCTCCCTCTGCTTGTGTTTCTGCTTTTCTCTCTGTGTGTCTCATGAAAAAATAAATAAAATCTTTAAAAAAAAAAAAGGTTCTTGAGAAGACAATTCCCGTAAGCAAAAGAGTACACTGGCGTAGGTACGCTTCCTAACCTGCGTCAGCCTCTAGAGAGTTGGGGCTGCATTGATGTAAACAGCAGCCAGGTCCACGTTGGGACACGTGCCCAAGGGGCCGGGGCGGGAAAAGGCAAACATCTCCTTTGCAGAATCCAGGAAATCTCCCTCGGTGTTCATCCCTGTGATTCTTCCTCTAGAAGCCGTCAGACCCTCTTCACCGTGGATGTGCTTAGAGCTGTGCAAGGGTTTTTAGGTCTTGGAGCTTATCAAACAGCCCAGGCTCGCAGCATGGGTATTGGGGCTGTGCGTTCCTTCTGGATGGAGCACACCTGCTCCAGGACAGAGAGGAGGGAGGCTGGGAGCACCCATCAGCTCTTGGGTGTCCTGCATCCACCCTGCCCCTCGAGGCACTGGTAGGGCCTCTTGCTCCTGACGCCCAGAGCTGAAGGGGGAGCTTGCTCTTCTCTGGTGCCCAGTGAGTTAAAGAGGTGCTGGGGAGACGGCCGAGTGAAGACAGTTCTTGAAATAACTGGCTAACAGGTTGCTTTGGTTTAGTTTGATTTACATTTTTTTTAAGAATATCTTTTTTTAGAAGACTTCAGTTTTTTTTAGAGCAGTCTTAGTTTCCTAGCAAAAATAAGAGGAAAGTACAGAAATTTCCCACGTACCTCCTGCCCCCGGATCAACATCCCCCAGGAGAGTGGGGTGCTCTTTGTGATCAGTAAACCTACACGGACATGTCCTCATCCAGACTCCGTCGTCAGCATGAGACTCCAGCCCAGTGTAGTATGAGCTGTGGGTTTGCACGCGTACCCACTGCACTAGTACCTTACGGAGCGCTTTCACCGCCCTAGAATCCTCCCAGGAAAAATTCCTGGGACACGAAGCCTGCGGGGGTCACAGTGGCCGGACGTGAATGGTTAGACCATCTTTCCCATCAGCGGGGAGACCATGTTTGATCTTCCAGGCCCTGGCGCACTGTTCCTAGGGACCACCTCTCTGAAATGCTTCTGCCCTATGAAGGCTGCATTTTCCTGCTTGTTTGGGTGAGACCCAAGAGCAGCTGAACGATGACAGTGTCAGAATCGGTGATCATCAGACACCAGGTTCTACTGGATTTTCTTCCCGAGCATCTTTGCTGGGAGGAGGAGGTAAGGTGGTGATGGGGCTGACCGGAGGTCATGAACTGTGCACTACTCCCGTGACAAGGTGTATTTGTTGCTAAACCCGCTGTTTAATGGTGCACAGCAAGTGCCGTTACTGGTCGGGTTTTGGTGTGATCCCAGTCATAGAGTGGGGAACTCTCACTTTGTGGGATCCTGATATATTAAAAGAGAGAGAGAAAGAGAGAAAGAAAATAATCATTTATGCATTGAGCGAAATGCATACGGAATACCTGACATTTCTGAAGAAACGGGGAGGAAGACATCCCAGGGAGCAGAAGGAAATAAAACTCATTTGCAAGATTTGCACCAATTTGTGCAAGAAATGGGGAATTCAGTGCTGCTGGAACCTGGACTGAGGAGGGGAGATGCAAGAGCCTGGACGGGGTAGCGGCTGTGTGCTCACGAGTCTCCTGTGGGCCGTCGTGAGCCCCCGAGTCTCCATCAAACAAGAGTATGCAGGCCAGTGGGGACACAAGGCTCCATCCTAGCAGCAGGCGAGTCATAAGGAAACCAACGCATCAGAACATTGACTTTCCTCACATGTAGGGCACACTGGCCTCCTCGAAATAGCGTCCAGGGGCACCCGGGTGGCTCAGTCGGTTAAGTGTCTGACTCAGGTCGTGATCCCAGGGTCATGAGATGGAGCCCCAAGAGGGCGCATTGACTCACCGGCCAAGAGGGAAGCACACAGTGAAGCCCCACTTGTGGAAGACCTGGGCTCAGACTCCAGAGATACGGGTCAAAGAGCGTGAGGCCAGACTGAGAGAGAGCGCAGGCCACCAAGGTGAGCACCTAACCAGCAGGCTCCTCGTGTTGAATCCACCTGTCCACACCCGTCCAGGGAACAGCTCGTGGAATCACACGTGGCCACAAAAACCGTCAGGCTCCCAGCCTCTGCACGTGTCACTCTAGGTCCGGACGCTCCAACTGGCGTATTGAAAAGCTGAATTCCTTAGAGACGGCCCGTCTCTCCAGTTGGCACCCCCCCACTCTGCCTGATGCCTCACATGGAGGCCTCTTGCAGACTGTGGGGGCTGTGTGGCCCCAAGAGGCATTTGGGGTCTGTGAGGGGGAGCCATCGTCCTGATGACTCGGCTTCTGACTTGCACGGGGTGAAGGCACCCCTCCCTGGCCACGTTGCTGCTCTCGGGGCCCTCGGGGCTCCTCGCTGGGCCCGGGACCCCGGCTTCCCCAAGACCAGACTCTTGTCAGGGACCCTAGTCTCCAGCCTGGAGCCCGGCCTCTGACCCACGGACTTCTCTGGCTGTGGCTTCTTCTGCCTCCTGGCCTCCCTGTCGTCCTGCTGGATGTGCTGTCCGTGCGTTCCCTGGTACCTGACCTCGTCCATGGGGACCGGTCTCCCGTGGGCCCGCTTACATCTTGCCGTATCCTGCCTCTCCGATGCCACACAAAGCTGCTAGGCTGCACGTTCTCGGCTTTGGCCTTACTCACGGCTCGGGGCTGCCTGTTGTCCTTGGTTCCACATAAGAAACTAAGCTGCATTCGACCAGTTTAGTCGAACTAAGTGCACGTTAAATGTGTTCGTTTTAACATCGTGTCCAGAGGTAGCTGCCTGAAAAAAAAAAAAGAAAAAAAAGATTTATTTATTCCAGAGAGAGGGGAAAGAGAGGGTGACGGAGGAGCAAGCAGACAGAGAAGCAGACTCTGCACTGAGCAGGGAGCCCGATGCGGGGCCGGATCCCACGATCCCAGGTCATGACCTGAGCCAAAACTGAGAGTCAGATGCTTATTTTTTTTAAAGATTATTTATTTGTTTATTCATGAGAGACCCAGAGAGAGAGAGGGCAGAGACCCAGGCAGAGGGAGAAGCAGGCTCCATGCAGGGAGCCCGATGCGGGACTCGGTCCTGGGTCTCCAGGATCACTCCCCAGGCTGAAGGTGGTGCTAAACCACTGAGCCACCCGGGCACCCCAGAAGTAGTTACCTTGATGTAACTTGTAAACTCAGCATTGAGGGGACCTTCTATCCAATTGGAGCATTTGTCCCAAATGCTCATTTCATGAGTTAACTAGGAGTAAAGTGGTTTTCAAAGTGCGGGCCCCGACCAACCGTGGCTGCATCCCTGGGAACTTGGTAGAAACGCAGACCCGCAGACCAGTCCTAGAGGCTCGGAAACCCTGAGGGGAGGCCCAACTCTCTTACCTTTAACCTGCCCGGACTTTCGGATTATGGATTACGTGTTAAACTTCGGTGTCCCCTGAGGCCCCATGGGTGAGCTTTGGGTTCTTAGCACTGATGATCTAGTTGACTTTCTGAAAAAAAAAAAAATTATTTATTTGAGAGAGAGCATGAGTTGTGGGGAGGGGAGAGGGAGAAGCAGGCTCCCCGCTGGGCAGGGAGCCCGACACGGGACTCGACCCCAGGACCCCAAGCTCATGACTGAGCTGAAGGCAGGTGCCTCACCGGCCGAGCCCCCCAGGCCCCTGCAGCCCCCGTTCTCAATACGCCGGATTCTTCTTTCGGCCTTGTGCGGGCGGCCGGTTGCCTTATTTTCCTTCTCCGGCAGCCTGGGGAAAGCTGACTGAGCGGCGTCTCAGGGACACTAGCTCCTGAGAGCCTTGGGCCACCGTGGTGCGTGCCGAGAGCCGAGCGCAGTCCAGCCACACGCAGGGATGCTCTGCTCCAGCCACAGAAGGCACCTCCACGCAGGACCCCAACATAGAAAAGACGCGAACAAATGGACTCTTGCGTTTTGCAAAGTACATCACACGGACCACACGCCCGGCCCCGGGCTCGCGGCCTTACAAGCGCTCATTCATCTAAGTGTCTAACAGGTGTGCGCCGTCCGCACGCCCTCACTGGTGGGGAAACCGAGGCACGGGGAGGCAGGTCTGAGAATGGGTGAGAGGCGGTGCCAGGACTCCTGCCCAGGCAGCTCTCCGCCGCGGATGGACGCGCAACCTCCCGGAGCGGGCGTGGGGTGGGCGAAGCTGCCGGCCGGCGCGGGGGCCCTGCGTGCGGGGCAGCGGCCGGGTGCGGAGGGCCAGGCTCCGGAGGCGTCGAGAATGCGTGTGAGTACGCAGGCCGCCTCTTCCAGGCTCAGGAAAGTTCTATCCTGTGGCAGCGGCATAGGGCCCGGCAGAGGCCCCGCGGGGGCGAGTGACACCGGTCAGGGAAGCTGTGGACGCCTGCAGGCTCAGGGCTGCAGACCCGCAACGGAAGGCCACGGGGACCGGGCAGAGCATCCCCACCCGTCGGGGCGTCGGTGCCGTTGTGCTCTGGCTCCCCCCGCCCCCGCCCCATCTTTCTGGGTAAATTTTTGCAGGGGCATCAAAGCAGCTTTGGAGGGACTGCATGCTCTTGGGAGTTGGGCGTCTTAAATGCCAGCAGGGGCGGGTTAACCGGTGGGGTGGGAAATGGCAGAGAGGCCCCCCACTCCCGCCCGCACCTCATTTTATGCGGACACGATCCTAAGAAGCGTGTGGCCGAGAAGTGGTAAATCAGGTCACGTCTGGACTGGGCCTGGGAAGGGTCACGCACGCTGGAGGCCCTGCGGGCAGTGGCGCGAGGTGAGCTCAAGCAGCGGGTCGGGTCCCACTTCCCAAGCGCAGCCCGCGTCTGGGCCCGTCGGGGCGCCGCATCCCCCCGAGAGTCAGAGCCGGAGCCCCGAGGAAGGAGGACGATGCGGCTCTCGGAACCTGAGCTCCCCTCGATGCCCTGCGGGAGCCCCTCGTCCCGCCCCTCGTTCTTGCCACTGGAAGGACGGTCCGCGGCCCCGGCCCGGGTGCTTGGCAACGGCCTCGGCGATCCTCGCACGGGCCCGCGCGGTGGCCAGGCTTCAGGATTGTGCTCGGACGGTGTTTTAGTTTGTTTCTGTTTTTTTTTTTTTTTTTTTTTAATTTTTTTTGCCTTTACCTCCCCCAACTTTATTTATTTATTTTTTAAGATGTTATTTATTTATTCACGAAAGACACAGAGAGAGGCAGAGACCCAGGCAGAGGGAGAAGCAGGCTCCATGCAGGGAGCCCGACGTGGGACTCGATCCAGGGCCTCCGGGGTCACGCTCTGAGCCGAAGGCAGGTGCTCGACCTCTGAGCCCCCCAGACGTCCTGCCCCCGAATTTAGTAGTTAAGTGTGAGGAGACAACCCTCCCGCACACAGAATCTTCTGCTTGGGAACTCTTGCTTCATCCGCCTGCCCCCTGCCCCCCAAATGTTTTGTTGAGAAGCTGCTTCCCCAGGGCGCCCGGGTGGCCCAGCGGTTGAGCGCCCGCCTTCAGCCCGGGGCGTGATCCTGGAGACCCAGGGTCGAGTCCCACGTCGGGCTCCCTGCATGGGAGGAGCGGGACAGGAAAGGAGCCCCCAACGGACCGAGGCCCGACCCCGCCCCTTTCCCTGGAGACCCCACGTCCCAGACCTGGTGGCTGGGACGCCGTGTGAGCCCGTTAGAAGCCTGTTTCCTGTACCGAGGCCTCTCGGTGCAGCCGCATCATGTCGTGGAGCCTTTGGCTGCGTTGCATTAAGCCAGTTGTCGGAGTAAAGATGGTCTTAGCGCCCGAGCCCAAGGAATCAGTGTCAGGATGAGGAGCCAGCGTGGCGTCCCACCAAGTACCCCCTCGGAGTCCGGGGACCCGGAGGAGGGCGCAGCAACCTTGTGCCAATCCGAGCAGGACTGATTAATCTTCCGTTGAGGCAGTTGGACGAGGAGTAGGGCACCTGGGGGAGCCGCTCTGGCCGGGGCCTTGCCCGGGGTTCTCCTGCCCGGAGCCGGGGGCCCCAGCAGCTCACGGCCCTCAGGGTGGGCGGCGGGTGCCTGGGCCACCGTCTGTGTGTCGCAGCCCCCGGTCTGCACACCCGGGCCCCCAGGTGCCCGCAAAAGCGTGATTGTGGCCTGAATTAATTGCCATGTCACTTCCTGATTAAGAACTAGATCCCGGGAAAGACCTGTGCCTTCTTCACGGGCGGCGTGATGCTCCACTGCCGGGGAGATTTAGGGGCAGGGGGACCAGCTTTAGGTATAAAAACCATCTGCCAGGTGGATGTAAATGCGGCAAAGGAAATTCTTTGGGGTAATCTGGATTGTTACTCCCCTCCCTTCGTGAGTGATTCCCTGTGATGGGGACATTATGACCATTTTTGACATTCAAACAAGGTCATTTTCTTAGGGATTTTTTTTTTTTTTTGTCTTTAAAAAGAGATAATTCTTTTTAGCTATCGTCTACAGCTTAAAATTTTCAGTTTTGGGCCGCTCCGTTGGTTGAGTAACCGACTCTTGGTTTCAGCTCAGGTCATGACCTCGGGGTCAGGAGACCCAGACCCGCTCCTGAGCCGCCCCCACGTTGGGCTCCGCACTTAGCGCCGAGTCTCCTTAGGACTCTCTCTCCCTCTCCCTCTCCTCCTCCCCCTAAAATAAGTCAATACAATGTTTTTTTAAATGTTCATTTTTTAAGGCACATTATACTTCTGGATCACAGAATATTCAGTGGTTAGCAGTATCGCTCGTGCTAATTAGCCTCTAGGATTCGCGTCCACGCATCCACGGACTTAACTGCAAATAGAACTCTCTCCCCAGCTCTTACGGCTGCTCTTTGGGTTGTGGTTCACCAGCGCTGGAGATGTGAGGATGGCGCTGCCCAGTCGGGCACCAGAATTCACGAGCTGTGGTTGCCCGTCCTGCTGGTGTGTGGGTGTGACCCTTACTCAGCTGGACGGGAGGCAGGGTGCAAACTTGCCTAATCGGTGTGCTGTGTTCCCCTTTTCCAGCCATGCCATGATGGACCTACTGGTTGAACTTTGCCTTCAGAACCACCTGAATCCATCCCACCACGCCCTCGAGATCCGTTCTTCGGAAACCCAACAGCCTCTGAGTTTTAAGCCAAATACTTTAGTTGGGACCCTGAACGTTCACACTGTATTCCTCAAAGAGAAAGTTCCCGAAGAGAAGGTGAAGCCCGGCCCACCTAAGGCCCCTGAGGTCAGTGGGGCAGCGGAGGCGGGGGGAAGGGGTCCCCTCTGTTACCTGAGGGCCCATGACTTGAATAATACTCGTCATGGTAACCGAGCTCCCTTGTTTATTATAGAAGAAGGATCAGTCTAGAGCAGAGCTAGACGCTGGAACGCCCTGCGCAGGTGGAAATGGGCTGTAATTCTGCACTTTCCACAGTGGTCACCCCTGGACACGTGTGGCTGCTAAGCAGGTGCAAGACAGCTCGTGTGATTGAGAAACGGAGCCTTTCGTTGTATTTAATCTTTGATCAATTTAAATTTAACCACAAGGGAATCCCTGGGTGGCTCAGCGGTTTAGCACCTGCCTTCACCCTGGGGCGTGACCCTGGAGTCCTGGGATCGAGTCCCACGTCGGGCTCCCTGCATGGAGCCTGCTTCTCCCTCGCCTGTGTCTCTGCCTCTCTCTCTGTGTGTCTTTCATGAATAAATAAATAAAATCATAAATAAATAAATAAATAAATAAATAAATAAATAAATAAATAAATTTAACCACAAGTACCCAGCTGCTGCCTTGTTGAGCTAGTCATAAAGATTTTCCTTTTCCATCCTGGAGGCCTTCCTGGCCCAGGAAGCCCAGGGGAAAAAAATGGGGGGAGATTTGAACGTCTTCCGAAAGAGATAGGAAAACCAGAAGCTTTCGCCTTTGGAGACACAGAGGTCAGAAATGTTTACTCCTGCACTTGGAGAGTATTTTACATGCAGATTTATTTCAGGCTTTTTTTTTTTTTTTTTTTTTTTTTTTTTTGATTACAGGGAAATCCGGCTGCTTATGGCACTTCTTCATAAAGCACTGGGTCTTTTAGCTTCATTTAAAAGGTATTCGATTCTTGGAAATAGGTGCTCAATTTTTCTGCTTCTAAAAAATGGCAATTTGGCCAACAGTCCATCTTCTATAAATATTAGGTTTGGGGGCTTGGTAAATTGTAATTGGTGGGATCTGTACCCTGGAAAGGGGCATGGACCCACCTAAGTCAGGTTTTATCCAACTCAACACTTATTGTGGCCACTTTCCAGCATTTTCAGACAATGTCACATCAGTAAAGGAGGACAAGCTGACTGCATGAAACTTTGGCATATTTAATTCTTTTTTGATGGCCAGTTTATCAGTAGACGTTTAGAATCAGCTTTAGTCACGCTGATGTTTTTCTTCTGATTATGATGTCTGTCTTTATTAGACGTATATGTCCGTTGTGTATCAGTTATCCTTTTCTGGTTTAAATGTGTGTGCAGAATATATAAAAATATATGTTTGCACAGACACATATACACATTATATATATTTACATAGATATTAATATATTTACATGGGTCTTTTGGCTACTTAAATAAAAATGTGATATGTTGGTTTTTCTTAGGCCTTATTTTTATTTTTTTTAAAGATTTTTATCTATTTATTCATGAGACACACAGAGAGAGGCAGAGACATAGGCAGAGGGAGAAGCAGGCTCCATGTGGGGAGCCCGATGGAGGACTCGATCCCAGGACCCCAGGGTCATGCCCTGAGCCGAAGGCAGATGCTCAACCCCTGAGCCACCCAGGGGCCCCGAGGGCTTTCCTTTAAATTGAATTGTTCATGACACTTTCAAACGATTTTCCTTTACAAAGTGTATATAAGCGCCTCGTGTTTGGTGGGTCTGTTTGGGATCCTTGAAAGACAGCGTAGGTGTTAGGTCATAAATCCAGATCCCTCCCGGTGCTCGTTCCCTAGTGAGAGATCCTAAGGTGAGTTTATCACTGCAGCTATTCCCTGTTCGCTTTTCGGCCCGTCGCTTCCCCCGTGCCTCCCCCCCCCCGCCCCGCCCCAGCTGGGGACAAAGGGCTGGGGCTGCACAACCGCTTGCCTTAGTCCACCCCAGCACACAGGCAGAGGGTGGAAGCCACATGGCGACACATACTTAACCGAACTCCTTCGTCTGGGGTGTTCTTCCAGAAATCTGTGCGCTTGGTGGTGAATTACCTACGAACGCAAAAGGCTGTTGTACGTGTGAGCCCCGAGGTGCCGCTCCAGAACATTCTCCCGGTCATCTGTGCAAAGTGCGAAGTCAGCCCGGAGCACGTGGTCCTCCTCAGGGACAACATTGCTGGGGAGGAGCTGGAGCTTTCCAAGTCTCTCAACGAGCTGGGGATAAAGGAACTCTACGCCTGGGACAATAAACGAGGTGAGGCCACCTGGCGTCTCTAACACCTGCCAGGTAAGGGCACGGGCGGGAAGCACACGCCCACCGCCCCTGAGCGCCCCAGGTGCCAGGTGGAGACCCGCACCTGAATGTTCAGGTGACCCCAATTTTCTCCAAAGCACAGCTGAAGTCACAGAAAATAAATGTGGTCTGTTCCTGTTCCCCTCAATTATAACTATGCCCCTTCCCACTGCCCCCATCCTGAGCATAGCCTGAGCATGACCCCGTCTCCTTTGAGCTCCCTCGAGGTAAACAAAAAGTAGTTCTCTAGCAGAACCACTCAGAAGGCGCAGGTGAACCATCTCCTCTTGCATTTTATTCCATTACCAGTAAATGCCCCCAAGTCTCAAACATTGCTCGTCATCAAAACCGGTGGCAAAGGGGGCACCTGGGTCACTCGGTCAGTGAAGCAACTGAGTTCTCTCTCTCTCTCAAATAATAAAACTTTTTTAAAAAAAGATTTTATTTATTTATTCATGAGAGACAGAGAGAGAGAGAGACAAGCAGACGGAGAAACAGGCTCCCTGCAGGGAGCCCGATGCGGGACTCGATCCCGGGACCCTGGGGTCACACCCTGAGCCAAGGGCAGACGCTCAACTGCTGAGCCACCCAGGTGCCCCAATAAGATCTTTATTTAAAACAAAACAAGACAAAAACCCCATGGCAAAACACACTTTGCAGTTTTTCTAAAACTGCCCGAATTCGAGTTCGTGATGAGGTGAGTCCCTGAACCCAGCCCGCGATGCCACCCGGGGCTTCCTCACCATCACTGCCAGAGACATCTCACTCTTTGTGTGAGTTTGGTACTTGACCCGAGGGCCCAGAACCACCGGGCAGGGGTCGGTGTTGGCACAGAGGCGGATGCGCGTGTGAGCAGAGTTCCCTGATTAACACCCAGGGCGGACTGTATGCCAGCAGCTGTGAGGCCAAAATAAATAAATGAGCGAGTGAATGAAAAAAAAAAAAACAAATGACTGTTCCTTGACCTTAGCATTATTAAAATGAACTTCATAAAAATGTCTTATGTTCATGAGGTTCATTTGGTATCTTCAGCCTTTTATTTATTCCAAAAATACTGAGTAAATTGAGTTGTGGAAATATATCCCATCCTTTCATGTTTTCCTACAGTTTGTTTCAGATTCTTCCAAGAAAATCTGTTTTTCTGATTACCGGTTTTATTGCAAAATCAATGATCATAATGGAACCTCTTCTCCTCCCTCAAATCTTCTAGATGCTTTGGACCCCAGGTCTCATTTGACATTCCAGAAAGGGTTTTATCTCAGTCACGTAGAAGATGCATAGACCATCTATTCCTTTAAAAAAAAATACATAAAATAGTGCTCTGACATTTGAGAGCAGGGCGTCTTGTGCTTTCTGCAGCATCTTTTTAAAACCCAGACGAGATTATTCCCAGCATCTGCTACACGGGCCTGGATATACTGGGTACGTCTATCTGGTTATATCAGCCCTATTTAAATTTGGTTTCTGTGCCCCTTTGGAAACACAGCTTTCTTTTGGCAAGATAAAAAAAGAAAAGGAAAACTGTCCCACACAAGTATGCGGAGAAGTCTTACACAAACAGCTATTTCTGTTCTAGGTCGATAATCAGCTACATCTTGGAAGGTAGATGTAGAACCTATTATTACCTGGAGACAGACCTAGAAAACTGGCCGCCCCGTGCAGGAGGGGATCCCAGCGAGCTCACACTGGTCCAGGACACGGAGCGAGGTGGTCAAGGGCGGGCACCTCTGTAGACCTAGGGCTCCCGCTTCCCGTCCCCACGCAGGGTCGGATTTGGAAGTCCTTCACTTGGGGGCATAGCTGTACCCAAGCCCTGAGTGCCCTTCTTCACTGCCTTGGGCATCTTCTGAGGGACCCTCCCCTCTGGGACCCCAGCACCTTCCCTGGAAAATAAAGGAGCAGCAGCCGGCTTGGTGGGTGAGCTGCTCCAGCCCGTGGCCAGGCCCCCCTTTCCTCAGGATCATACTGTGCCATGTGCCGTGCTGGCTGCAAAGTATTTGATCATCATCCCTGCCGAAGGCCTTTAGCCAAATGCCTGTATCCCTACCGGCAGTCCAGCATTTAAGAAGAAAGGAGAACATTCCAGAAGACGCCTGTAGGGAGCCCTCTCCTCGGGTCCCCTCCCCAGCCAGCAGCTGCTCCGGTGGACGCGGGCCATGGCCTGGCCGGGGGAGGCGTGTTGCTAGGCAGGGGCTGGCCTCCTCTGGAATTCCTGTGGCCGCGGCAGCTTGAAATGACACAAGTCTCTGCTGCCACCTGCTTCCTCGGGAGGGCTTAGCAGCCTGGCAGCTGGTGGCTGGAGATCCCAGGCCTGCTTGGCTCCTGGCCTGTCCTGCAGGGGCACAGACAGCCGCCTTCCTTGCGAGACTCCTGGGGGTGCCGCGGCCGTGGCCAGGTGCTGCTGCAGGTGGGGAGCTGGGTCTCACTGTCTCGTTACCTGCTTCTTCCAGTTCTTCTGACCAAAACTCAGTCGGAGCCTTCCCTGAGCTGTCAAGGTACAGTGAGCCGGGTCCCGCCCGGCCGGGCTTTGCATGGCTCTGACTAGGACAGTGCATGGAAGTGCCGCTGGTGTGCCTTGCACCACGTCGGGGGCGTCTTGTCGGCTGACATGAGGCTTTGGCTTGGTTTCTCGACTCCCGGGTTGCCTGAGAGGAGAATGTCCCTTGTATGCAGATTTGCCGTGTGGTTCCAATTGCTGGGAAATGAAGGAGGGTGTTGTAGAAAAGGAGCCCTTTGGGAGCACAGGACTTCAGGGCGGGGCCAAAGGGGCACATGCAAAGGACACGCGGTCTTCCTTTCTACCTATGGTTACCTGTGCTCACCTGCCCTTGAGGTCCATTCCGTGTGCTGCAGAATCGGGGGCTGCACCGATTGTGAAATATAATCTTCTCTGTCGCAGACGAGTATGCCCATGATCAGTCCGCTTTTGTATTTACTCCGACAGTGTACCCTTTGTGTACATACATATGTGTAGTTACGTGGACACGTGCACACATGCGTGATAAATACACTTGCACATATATTGGAATTCACGGGAACTTTTTGGACTAAACACACACACACGGTGTCCAAAAAGTTCGTTAAAATCCCATCCCAGTGAGTATTTGTCTTTCACATAAAAAAGTTTCAAGAAACAGAACTGGGCACCGGCCTGGAACAGGAGACTGTGCATGTTGCATCTGACCGAGGTCCTTGTTGGTTACAGACCCCGTCATACCATCAGCTGCCAACAGAACGGCTGTCTTTTTTTTAATATATATATATATAAGATTTTATTTATTTATTCTTGAGAGAGAGAGGCAGAGACACAGGCAGAGGGAGAAGCAGGCTCCATGCAGGGAGCCCGACGTGGGACTCGATCCCGAGTCTCCAGGATCGCGCCCTGAGCCAAAGGCAGGCGCCAAACATCTGAGCCACCGGGGCTGCCCCAGAACGGCTGTCTTTTAAGAAGCACCACGAGTGGCAGTTGTTTGGAGCAGAAAAGTCATATATGTGAAGCCTTCTTCAGTTTGGATCGGTTTGATGTGGGGCAAGGAGCGGACGGAGAACAGCAGAGTCAACCAAAGACCCCGGTGTACCCAGGCTCAGGCTGGGCCCAGAGCTCAGCAGCTTGCCGTGGGGAGGAGGCTCGTGTTGCTCACTTGGAAAATGCAGGCCGAGTCTGCTCCGGTGCTTCCTTGCTTGTGACCACGCTCGGGCCCCTGAACGGCTCTGACCTTCCGCTGGCTCATCTGGAAAAGCACACGGTTCGGATTAGCTGGTCTCCGGGGCCCCTGCCCCCCGTCCTGTGCCCCCTGTACTGTGCAGTTCATCTTTATTATTCTCCGAGTCACACTCGTCCTCACCAATGTGTGCGTTTTCAGGGACGGAGCACGTCTGCCCCTAAACTCAGATGACTGTTGAACTTTCAGGAAATCAGGGTCAACTGAAAGAAAACAGGCTTCGTACTCAGGTCGTCGTGTGTTTGGAGCCGTGGATTCTGGGCCTAGGCGTACGTCCGCCCCGCCTGGCTGAGTCCGTGGCCAGTGACTGCTCTGATGAGTGGCAAGCACCTTGCCTGACGGCGACACTGAGGAACCCTGGGTGCTCTTGCTCTGCCCTCAGGCCGGGCCTCCTGCAGCGTCCCCGAGGCCTCACGGGCGGCACCTGTCACTACAGAACCGCCAGTCCCTCGCTCCTCCGTGCAACACCTTCTGCTTGGGGCCCCTGCTGCCTCCAGAGAGCCGCAGCCCGCGGCCACACAGGGGGGTACCTCTCGGGCCCCGCAGGGTGGCTCTGGGGCCAGGCCTGCCCCTGGGCCTCCAGCCCCCTGGGGTTGGCGACCAGCCTCTGTTGCTGTTCAGGGAGAGAAAGAGGCTCAATTCTGGGACAGTTTTCTGATCAGTCTGTCGTTTCTGCGGTTCATGTAACCGCCTGTGCGCCAGTGCCCCGCCCTCTTGTCCACCTGGGGTGCTGTGATGGCAGGCGTCTTGCTACATCCGTGTCACCCGTCCCTCCGTCCTGGAAACGTGACCGGTTATAAATACACACACTCGCGTACGCCGCCGTTCACCACATGCAGCTTTACCCTGTGGCATAGTTTATATTAATCTTCGTGGCTTTGAGCCTCGCGTGCAGGATTTCAGCATGATTGGCCTTGAAGTCCATGTGCACACGTGTGCGTGCGGGGATGCATGCCTCGTGATTGGAGCCTCCCTGCTCCCTGGCCTGGATGCCGCGTGATGTGGAGGGCACCCTGGTCTGCGGGAGCCGCCTGCACGTACCCCGGAGCCCGGGCCCCCTGCTGAGAGCTGAGCCTTTGCCACTGACACGATGACTCGCGTGAATGGAGCTGTTTGGCTTTTACCTTGTTGGGGACACAGTAGCTGTAGCAATGCCTTGACTGCTAACACGCTAACGTGTGTGTTCTCTAACTGGAGCCTGAAATCCTAGGCCAGCAGATACGGAAGGTCACTGGTGGGCACGTTGTCCGGGTTGGTAGTTGCGTGGTACGGTCCCAGTCCGGCTCCTTCCTCCTTCCACCAGTAGATTGGCGACCTGGCCCTGCAGCGGCTGGCGGTGGGCTGGGGAAGCTCGTTGCTCAGACAATTCCCCTGTCTCCGTCCCTGTGTGCCCTGGAAGAGGAGAACCAGGGGCTGGGGTGGCTGTGGCGTGTCAGCAAGCCCGTGGTATGCAGGACGGCGGGGCACTTACCTGATTCAGCCCCACCGCCTGACGAGCGGGGGCTTCGGTGGCCCCAGCTGGGGCACCGGGGGGCTCCTTCCAGCTGGGAACGTCTCATGAGGACGAAACAGCAAGAGAGAGCGAGGAGAGTGACGCTCGGGAGCTCAAGAATCCCAGAACAAAAAAAAATATTTAAAAATAAATAAATAAATAAAAATTAAAATTAAAAAAAAAAAAAAGAATCCCAGAACAATCGATGAAGGAAGAACGGGCCCCCTCAAGAACGTGACCGAAGAGAACATTGCGGTTGAGGCCGAGGAAGGCGGATCTGGAAACGTGAATCCTCAAGGGTCACGCGTGATTATTTCGACACCGGCCCGGGGAACCCTCGCTGCCGTTCCATGTTCCGGAGACGAGCGGGGTTCCCCGAGCCGGAAAGCTGTGGGTTTATTTCATTTAGTCCATGTTTCCGCCTCGCTCCTAATTCCTAAAGCAGATGTTTTACACAGACGTCCGGGTCCCCAGGGCCACGTGTGGCTCCCGGGCACTGGGAGTGTGGCCGGTCCAAGCCCAGTTGTGCTGCGTGACCTGCACCCTGCGTTTGGAAGACTCGGTCCCAAAGCGAATTTAAAACATCTCACTAATAATTTCCCCATGGGTTGTAGGATGCAATGCTCATATTTTAGGTCTGTTGGATTACGTGGAACACATGAGGAAGACTGCACCTGCAAGGAGGGTGAGGCTGCATGTCCGGCTCACTTTCCTCTTCTAGGGGATGGTACTGCCCCAGGGCTTGGTGGTGTGGCTGTTTTTTCATCACATGCAGGGTTCCATCCCACCCCAGAACGGTGCCACCCAAATCCCTGGGCATCCTAAGAACTTGTAGTGATTTCACCAATGACACCGAAGGCTTTGAGGTGGCTCGAAACGCTCCAAATTAAAAAAAAAAAAATACTTGGTGTTTTCACTGCCTTATAAAAACTACAAGTTTAAGAGCAGAGGATTCATTTGTTGAGATTTTTAAGGAGCTCTTTAACCTCGTTTCAGATGCTGATAATAACAGACCTTTTTTTTTTTTTTTTCCTTCCCCAGAAACCTTTAGAAAATCATCAGTTGGCAATGATGAGACAGACAAAGAGAAGAAAAAGTTTCTGGGATTCTTCAAAGTTAATAAGAGGAGCAGCAGTAAGGTAATGGATGAAACACACGTGTGATTCTGCACTGTGTCCACACAGATCCCTGGGGCGTTTTGGAATCTTCTAAATATTCTGGGGGGACATGAATTTCTTCAGGCGAAAGGCGCTTGTCCACGTGCACTAAGGAGGCCGACACGCCTCCTCGCTGGGTCCCTAGGGCAGGGTGGCAGGGGTGTATTCGCCGGCGGGACCGAAGCCACGAGCGTCTCTGCCTGCGCGGGGCCCCTGGCGTGAAGCTGCGGCTCGGAAGCACCCCGCGGTTTGGTGAGCGGACGAGCGTGCGCGGGGCAGCTGTGTGTGCAGAGCACGGTCCACGTTCCTACCAGTGAAACACCCTCGGAGCTTGTCTGGCACCCGAAGCCCCGCGGAGGAGCCCTTGGGCCTCTCGGGGGAGAAGAGCGCACTTGTCGAACGGGTCCCCTGCTAGTAACGTTCAGGCGGCCTGTGGGGTCTCCAGTGGTTTGGAATGTGCTGCGTGATGAGTTAATTTTATTGATCGATCACCTTGGTCTTCATTCAATAGGTCTTTTTTTAAAGATTTTATTTATTTATTCATGAGAGACACAGAGAGAAAGGGAGGCAGAGACACAGGCGGAGGGAGAAGCAGGACTTGATCCCGGGACCCCAGGATCAGGCCCTGGGCTGAAGGCAGGTGTTAAACCGCTGAGCCACCCAGGGATCCCCGAGACTTAGGGTTTTTACGGTCCCTTCTGACATCCCCCAAACCATAAACGCCTTCCCACTACCAAGAAAAGAAATTGCTCCTGCCCCAACTATATTTGGCCACAGGTGTATTTTGCTAGTGTCGGGTATTTTCCCCTTCACTGGTAAGTGGGACCAAAACAACAAAGCCGTCCCGGCCCGCAGAAGCTCCGATGCTGGCAGCTCGGTTTGGCGGGCCCACCTGTGTGCAGGTGAGAGTGGGAGGGAGCGCGGCCTGGCCACGGCAGGGGGGCACCTGAGCGCCGCAGTGCACTGGCCGCACCTCTCATCTCCCGGCCTCTCTGAGGCTGATGGGAGGACTCAGGCCCCTTTGCTGAGGAGGACGGGGAGTGCAAGGCAGTACAGTGCTCAGGGTCGGGGCTTAGATCCGGGGGTCAGACTGGAGCCCCGGGGTTTGCCCCCGGCCAAGGTTCATGGTGCGCCCCAGCCCTGGAAGCCAAGGTCCTGGCTTTCTCCACGTGGCCTGATGCTGGGATTTTGGTTCGTGAATCTCCTTTCACTGTGATAGGTTATATCGTCACCTTTCCACGGGTCCTTTGAAAGTCTGCTCAATGTGTTTCTCTTAAGATCCTTGGCACTGGGGATCCCTGGGTGGCTCAGCGGTTTAGCACCTGCCTTTGGCCCAGGGCATGATCCTGGAGTCCCGGGATCGAGTCCAGCGTTGGGCTCCCAGCATGGAGCCTGCTCCTCCCTCTGCCTGTGTCTCTGCCTCTCTCTCTCTCTCTCTCTCTCTCTCTCTGTCTCTCATGAATAAATAAAATCTTTAAAAAAAAAAGATCCTTGGCATTTTCTTCTCCCCACCCTGGCTTCCCACCCTGTACTCTCCTCTCTCTCCTCCCTCTTCCTCCTCCTCTCCCCTCCCCTCCCTTCAAAGACAGATTCAGTCCTTTGCATTTTTTTTTTTATTTTATTTTTATTTTTTTTAGTCCTTTGCATTTGAATCTCCCTTCACTCTATATGTGTTGGGTTTCCTGGTTCCTGAGATTCAGGAGGTCGAGTTTACCAGGACGGGTTCCCCGCTGTCTGCCTTGACCCCGAAGGTCCCAGTTGGCGGTGAAACCTACCATTTCCTCACCCCGAGATCACAAGAGTCCTCTTGTGTCTTCCTCTTTCTGGGACACGAAACTGTCAGCAAAGCCAGTTTATTAAAAAAAAAAAAATCGAGAAATATTTTTGTTTTAAGCAAAATAAGGTTGCCTGCGGTATGGGAGACCGGAGACTATCTCCCTCTCCAAGGGTCCGTGAGGAGAGGCCACAGGTCCAACCACGGGAGGACCCTGGGAGGGAATAGGCCACGGGCTGCAGGGACTCCCGTCTGGCTGCCCCGGCTCCCTCTCAGCCAGCGGGGCTGATTTTTCCTCCCTAATGCGTGTCCTCTCGTCCTCCCGCTTATTTTACATTGCCTTAGGCTTCTCTTCTTTGGGCAGACCCTCACCAGATTATTTGGTGTCTGGGGCACCGACTTCTTTATTCCCTGTTTCTTTTCCCTCCGTGGTGTGAAATGCCATGCTAAGGGCAGCTTCAGTTAGTCTTCTGGAAGCCTGGCGAGGGGCACTGCCCACCTCATTTTGCAGGTGAAGGAAGGAGGGCTGCACACCCCTGAGCTGCCGCGGGGGCCAGTGACCGTCAGGCCAGCCCGTCTTTTCCAGAACCCTGACTCTTCCTTGCGTGGTCACACCATCCATGCCTGACTCGCCCAGGACGCCACTTTTCTTCATTAATACGGGGAGGGTTTGCAGGAAATCATCATTTCAATGGTTTCTAAAATGTCATGATGCCAGATAGTCTACAAATGTCTCAAGAGCACAAAACACTAATGGGGAAATAGCAAGGCAATCCAGCTAACGGGGGTCTTTATAACATCTCCTTAAAGCGAAGAAATGTATTCATCTGTGTAGGTGTGTGTGTGTGTGTGTGTAAAATCTCAACGGAAGATACACTTAAGGAATATTTTGGATTTTGGCTGAGGTAGATGTCTTTCCTTCTTTTAAAACTTCCTATTTTACTGTTTTTAAAACATGATAATTCTGTACGATTTTAAGATTATTTATTCTGAAAAAGTACCTAAGAATCACCCTAGGACGTAGCCTAACAATGGGATTCTTGGGTCATCTCCCCAAAGATGCTCATTTTGGGGGGAGGGAGTCGGGTTGGCACCCCGGAGCCAGCGTACCTTTCTGTTGCACTGGTGGCCCCCTCGCTTGAACGGTGAAGTGAGATGCCATCATCGCTTATCGTCTGTGGACGGACAGCAAGACACTTGGTGAATTATTTCTGTACGTCTCAGTCGATGAGCAGTGAGATGGCAAACTGAATGTAAACCTCAGAAGTCTCCCCCACACCGGTTAGTTAATTGGTTTTCCGAGCAAATTCCTTCCGCCCAGGTCCACAAAAGTACTGTTTTTCATATCGCATGTTCTCTAAGCTTAAAGGTGGGCTTGTCTAGGCAAAAAAGACAAGAGACGGACATGCCGTGGAGCATGGGTTCCCGGACTGGTTTTCAGGGAGCCCTTGGGTCACGGGCTTCCGGGTTCCTGCACCGACGGCCGTGGCCGTGGCCTCCCCCATCCAGGCCAGGGTCCGCGGTGACTCTTTGTCTGGACCGACCTCGCCGCGGAGCTGACGTGCGTGTCTGTGTTGCAGGCCGAGCGGACCGCGCAGGCCGGGGTGGACAGCGATGAGGACGCCTCGCAGTCCGCTTTGGGAAGGGGCTCGAACGTGAGTACTAACCCTGCAGGTGCTTCTTGCTAACCGGCGGGCTTCTCACTGCTTCAGGGGCCTTCTAGAAAACGGAAGTGTAGATGCGTGTAGCTGTTTGGTTTTTGTATGTTTAGTCCAGACCGAGGCACGAGGCTGCGGAGGGCTGCCCGTTAACGCGCCCCTGCTAGTTTGGAAGACGTGGGGTGTTCGATTTCCTGCTTCTCTGTACCGTCTATGCGGTCAGGAGGTCCTTGGTTAGATGAACTGGATTTATGCCCTCTGGAATCGCCTCCCTACCTTCAGGAGCAGCCGATGGCTTGGGGGCCACACGGCCCTCTTTTCCATCATGAATCTACCAGTTCCTGAACTCCGCAACTATGCTTCGAAGGATCTTCCTTTCTCCTTTGCCTTCCCTTCCCTCCCGTTCCCTTCCCTCCCGTTCCCTTCCCTTCCCTTCCCTTCCCTTCCCTTCCCTTCCCTTCCCTTCCCTTCCCTTCCCTTCCCTTCCCTTCCCTTCCCTTCCCTTCTCCTTCCTTCCTTCCTTCCTTCCTTCCTTCCTTCCTTCCTTCCTTCCTTCCTCCCTCCCTCCCTCCCCTTCCCTTTTCTTTCTTTCTTTCTTTCTTTCTTTCTTTCTTTCTTTCTTTCTTTCGACAGAGCATGGGTGTTTGAGCAGCAGGGGAGGGGCAGAGGGAGAGGGAGAGAGAATCTTAAGCAGTCTCCATGCTTCGTACGGAGCCTGACACAGGCTCGATCCCACGACCCTGAGATCATGACCTGAGCTGAAATCAGGAGTCGGACGCTTAACAGAATGAGCCACCCCAGGGACCCCCGTAAGAATTTTTTAAAACTACCTGTGTCCTCATATTTCCAAGCTGGCATGTAAAACCTCTCTTCACAATATTAAATATTTGAAGGAAAATAGTTCATTGCATCTTAAAAATATTGACATTTAAAGTGTAGCTAAAAAGTTTGATATCATAACTTAAAAATTATATGGGTAGATTCTTCCATAGCCGTAAGAAATTTTGCATTATTATTCTTTTTCTTGATTTCATATTCCTACCAGTCATCCGGCAGTATTTTATTCTATTTAATATATATTTTATACTTAAAAGTCTTTTATAAAGATTTGATGTGAAATGTGATCTAAGATAAAAATGTCTATTTAAATTAGATTTTTAAAATTTCATGTGAACCTAAAGCTGTAAAGTAGGAAAACATTCTTGTAGATTAAGTTCTTATTACAGCTGAAAATACATAAAAATGGTATAAATATATTATGACCGCTGATACATACTTGTTGAGCATGAAAAATTAATTTTTGAAAAAGACACCACCTTTTAATAGGATGAAGGGATTTTTTTTCATTTATTTCATAGATCCATTAATGACTGTAATTTATGGATGAAACTAGGTAAGCTTCCATATTAATTTTGTGACTCTTTTAATTTATATTAAGCTTGGAGAACATCTTACGTGAACAAGATCATGAGGATGGGAAAGTTCTATTACCTTTCAGGTCCCTGCATCCCTTCTGGTTACTCTGTACCATGAAAATGACTTGAATGCCCTTCTATCCGTATCTGATTAGGTTCTCTTTCAAATCTATCAGTAGCGAAGATTTGAAAGCCATTTGTCTTGTAAGGGATTCGCCACTCATTCACACTGAAGTTACTTCTGGAAAGTTTAAGAAAAAACTTAACCAACATTTAACAACAAATAACAGTTGTACTCTTGACTGAGAGACACTATCTTTTTTAAAAGATGAATTTATTTATTTTAGAGAGAGAGAAAGAGAGCATGCCAGCAGGGGGAAGGGCAGAGGGAGAGAGAGACTCTCAAGCAGACTCTCTGCTGAACCCAGAGCCTGGCATGGGGCTCATTGAGATCATGACCTGAGCAGAAATCCAGAGTCAAATGTTCAACCAACTGAGACACCCAGGCTCCCTTTTTAAAAAAACAAAATAAAATAATAGTAATGTTTGAAAACATCTTTCTTAAAGAAACAAGTACGATAGAAATGGATGTAGAAATCAAATATACGTGAAAGAATTTTTTAGCTTATGAAGCATTCAATATATATCCATAAAGAAATATTACAATTTGATGTAATTACTGACATTGTTTTCTAGTTAACATTTTAAAAAGTAAAAATGACTGATTTGACATGCTACTCCTGTTTTTATCCTTGTTATGTTTCTCAGTAGTCTCAACTGAGAATTCACAGCAACTAATTTTACTGGCATGCTGATGGGGGCTAAAGAATGGCAAAGCTGACCAGTTTTTTTTTTTTTCCAGTTTCTTTTTATTATTCTGTTGAGTTGTAATTGACATATGTGGCATGATATTATTTTTAGGCAACCAACATACTGATCTGACATAAGTCTATGTTGTAAAATGACCAGAACATTCAGTTTAATGTCCTCACTCCCCAGGCACTTTCTAAGCCTAATATATTATCCGTAGGTTTGAGGAAGTTGAAATATTTCAGCATTCACTCACATTGGCCAATATAGTGTTTTTTAATGAAATTTTAAAAAATCTTACCTCAAACTTTATTTTTTAATCTTTATTTACATATTTGACCAAATTTTATACATATTTCTAAGTTTTTTTTTTTTTATTGGAGTTCAATTTGCCAACATATACCATAACACCCAGTGCTCATCCCATCAGGTGCCCCCCTCAGGGCCCATCACCCAGTCACCCCCACCTCCCGCCCACCTCCCTTTCTACCACCCCTTGTTTGTTTCCGAGTGTTAGGAGTCTCTCATGTTCTGTCTCCCTTTCTGATATTTCCCACTCATTTTCTCTCCTTTCCCCTTTATTCCCTTTCACTATTTTTTTATATTTATCTCAAACTTTATATCTCTTTTTCTTAAAGGTCTTAGGATTATAGATTTAGCTAATTCAGTTTATGGAGAATGTCTGCCCTATAAACTCAATAGCAAAACAAGCCTTTTTTTTTTAACAAGCCTTTTTTTAAAAGATTTTATTTATTCATTCATGAGAGACACAGAGAGAGAGAGGCAGAGACCCAGGCAGAGGGAGAAGCAGGCTCCATGCAGAGAATCCAATGTGGGACTCAATCCTGGGACCCCAGGATCATGCCCTGAGCTGAAGGCAGATGCTCAACCTCTGAGCCACCCAGGTGTCCCTCAAAATAAGCCTTTATTGCCCAACTATAAAGCCAAATCAAATTTAATTTTGGTTTAAAAAGTCAAGTTATACTTTTAAATTTAAGTAAGTGTATTATTATGTGTCTGCATGACGGTTCTCTCACTTCTGAATCTAACAGGAGCTGTGTTGAGATGCTCCGATTCCTTACGTATCATTTTAAAAACATATGAGTTTAGGGGCACCTGGGTGGCTTAGTCAGTGAAGCTTCTGACACTTGGTTCTTGCTCAGGTCATGATTTCAGGGTTGTAAGATCGAGCCCCATGTTGGGCTCCAGGCTCAGCGCGGAGTCTGCTTGAGGTTCTCTCTCCCCTGCCTTCTCCCCCACACATTCACTCTGCCTCTCTCAAATAAGTAAATAAAATCTTTAAAAAAATGAATTTAATGCCCCAAATTTAATGCTACATTTCCCTTTTAACGGCCACATTTTAATGCTCTGTGAAAAATCACCTCTCAACCGTCAAGACAACCAAATCTTATTGGTTCCCAATCTGAAGGATTTCACATGTGGTAGGAGCTAAGGTCGTACTCGACCCAGGTACAGCAGCTCATCCACAGAAGTGTTTATAGTTCTTACCTCTTTCCAAATAACCCTGAGTAAAATTATATAATGATTTTTTTTAAAAAATCTCTTCTTTACTTGTATAATCTTAAGCAAGTCTTTATGTGCCATGACCACATCCGCTATGCTGTTTGCTTTGCTATAAAACAGACTGAAATCAACTGAGAATGATTTGAAATGTCCATTGACTCATTAGTCTGCAGTTGTAGTTTCAATTTGGGTCACAAATTATGGGAAAAATGCCTTTTCCTATTTCATGTACTCTAGAGGCTACATGTGTGTTTGATTGGGGAATCTATTTAATTACACTAAAGGGCTTGGCTGCTCAGACCTCTTTGTTTACTACAATGTGCCAGGTTTTAATAACTTTTTCTACAGCAACGAATGGCAGCCTAAAATTTGTGGTGGGCATTGCTAATTGTGTGAATATTTTTGTCTCAGTGCTGCATAAGAAAACGTACCCATGACATAGGTAAATAGATAGAGCTTAGGCAAAAACTTTATAGGAAATATCCAGAGCATTTATAAGAAAAATTATGAAATACCACAAAGACACACAAAAGTAGAATTGTACACGTGGAAGACAGACACGCCATGTTCTTAGATGTGAAGAGTCAACATTATTATGTGGATCGGGTTTTGCTGTAGAACTAAATACATTAGGTATAAAGTTTACTTGAAAAACAAACAAGCAATAACTAGCCAGGAAAACTCTGAAAGACAAGGAGGATGGATAAACCTAAGTGGTTTTAAAATAGCTCCTAAAGCCTCTGTAATTCAGCCTGTGTTGTACTGACCACAAATAGCTCAATGGAACCGGATAGAAATCCCAGAGCCAGTTGAAGACCAAAACTGATATACAATGTAGGCTACACGTCAAATCGGTGGAAGGAAATAAACATATTTATACAGGAATCGGAGATCATTGACTAGCCCTACAGAGAAAGATAAAATCATATACAATCATAAATACTAGGATAAAAAAATAAACAGAAATACAAATGTAAAAAATCAAAATCATGCAAGTACCAGCAGAAAACAGGAGTGAATCCATCCATAAATTGGGCATACGGCATACTTTACAAAATTACGGGTGAATTTGACTTCGAGGGGAAAAAAAAATCTTGAATGACAAAACAGAGAGGGAGGGAGAGAGAATACGATAAGCAAAGTAAAAATCCAAGTGACAAATGTGGGAGGGGGGCTTTTGGAAATAGAAAAGCAATGACAACCATAAATAAGTGAGATCATGGGGCATTTGTCTTTCTCTGACTTTACCTTACTTAGTGCCATACCCTCTGGGGTCCATCCACATGGATGTGGATGTGGAAATCTTGCAAGATTTCCTTCTTTTTGATGACTGACTAATATTCCACGTGTACGTATAGCACAGCTTTTCTATCCATTCACTTATCCGCCGAATCTAAAAAAGAAACAGAAACAAATAAAAGACCAACAGAAACAGACTCATAAATGCAAAGAACAAAGTGGTGGTTGTCAGAAGGGGGGGGCGGGGGGATGGGTGAGGTAGGTGGAGGCGATTAAGACATACAGGCGTCTGGTCACAAGGATGAAAAGTACAACATTGTGATAACAGTGAATAATGCGACGCTACGCTTGTCGTGGTGAGCACTGAATAATATATAGACTCGTCGACTCACAGCGTCGTAGACCTGACACTAATACAACATCGTGCATCTACTTTAATTAGAAAAAGGAAAGAAAAACAGAAAGATGACATCCTGACCAATATAAAAATAGAAAGTTCACAGAAAAAGAAATGTAAGTGGTGCATAAATAAATGAAAAAGTACTCCAACTCGCTCATAATGAGACAGAGAAGTTAAACCCCCAGTGAGCTTCCGCTTGTCACTCATTCTGTGGTCCGTCTGCCTCTGTACCACGGAAGCTGTAAAAGGAGGAAGAGCACGATATACTGATACGGAGTGTTTTCAGGGTGAATTTTTTTTCATTTTTTAAATGAAGGGTGATTTTCACTGGAAACCAAAGCTAATAAATGAAGCTGCCCTTGCAGCGGGTAGATTAATTACTGGCCTCCAGAGAAGAGTTGACTGGGCTTGAAGCCATAGGGCAGGACAGCACTTAATACAATAATGGTGGCAGATGGAGACAGTGGCCAGCGCGTGCCAGCCTGTGCCAGGCCGGTGCTTCCTTCTGTGATCACATTCCGTCCTCCTCCACCTGCCGGCCTCCTGAGGCCAAGTGGTTGACCAGATCGGGACACCTGCTTATGTTTGCTGAAGTATTTTATGTTCAGTTTTTTTTTTTTTTTAGAAGATTCTGTTTATTTATTAGAGACAGAGACAGAGCACGTGAGTAGAGGGCAGAGGCAGAGGGAGAAGCAGACGCCCTGAGTGGGGAGCCCGATGTGGGGCTCGACCCCAGGACCCCAAGATTATGACCTGAACTGAAAACACACACTTCACTGACTGAGCCCCCCCAGGCGCCCCTCATGTTCATATTTTTTATGTCCCTTATATCTTACTTATGTGTGATATTGTGCTCGTGCTCTCAAGCGCGTTGTGTTGGTGACGGAACTTTTCTCATGAGCCCTCTGCTCTTGTTTTGATGAATTTCCCACAAGCCAGTGATGTGTAGCTGCACACCCTGGCCTTGGGGTGTGAGAGCAAGACTTACAGTCCCACACAGCAGAGGGGACCCCTATGGCCCCACGTTTCCCGTCCGTATAGTGGGTGCAACAGGACCTTACCCTGCAGAACCTGCAGTTCCAGAGCTCACCTAACACGCTGGGAAGCGTTCCGAAAAGTGAGTAAACTTGTTCAGAGCTTTGTTAGAAAGTCTGCAGATACTACTATTGCTTATTCTTTCCTTGAGAAAATAGGAGTGGTTCCCCATAAGAGTCGGAAGAGAATAGATGTGCATTAAAAGAAAATACCTTTAAAAAAAAAAAAAAAAGATTTGTTTCTTTGAGAGAGCACGCGCACAAGAAGAGGGAGAGGCAGAGAATCTCCAGCAGCTCCGTGCTCAGCGTGGTGCCCAGTGCAGGGTTTGACCCCACGACCCTGAGATCATGACCTGAGCTGAAATCAAGAGCTGGCCGCTCGACCCACTGAGCCCCCCAGGTGCCCCTAAGAGAAAATATCCTAATGGGGATGACCAAGGATTTCAGATCTTCCCTGGAAAGGTGGTTAATTTGAGGTAAACAATAGTTTACTCTAGTCAAAGAATCATCTTCGTTTCCTTAATCGCAGCGTCCTTGAATCAGTAAATATAATCCAAATTTATATTGGTTAAATATAACGTCAAGCGGTTTTCCTGGGATTTTGCATTTTTCTGGGAAACCCTCCCTTCCGTATCTAGGGAGCACACCCAGGTCCCCTCATGTCTCACCTTTGGACCCGAGACACCGCGAGGGGACGTGGTCCGCCACCACCGATGTGATTCGTGGTGAAGGGACATGGCTCCCGGGGCTCTTGTCTCCGTCCCCTGTCCTGTCCCTAAGTCACGCAGCAGCGATGGGTCACGCTCATTGATGGAAGGAGGTTCCTGAGTTGATTTGTAGTTCCCTGCACAAAAACACCACATCGGTCCCGTAAAGTGAACAGTGCTCTGCGGGAGGAGAAAAGTGAGCCCAGTGCTCATCCTGGTCGTGTTTCCAGCTGGGCGGGTCATCAAACGAAGGTGGTAACTGAACTTTCGTGAGCCCCTTGCCTTTGTTAAAAAAAAAAAAAAAAAAGAAGGAAGGAAGGAAGGAAGGAAGGAAGGAAGGAAGGAAGGAAGGAAGGAAAGAAGAAAAGAAAAGAAAAGAAAAGAAAAGAAAAGAAAAGAAAAGAAAAGAAAAGAAGAGAAAAGAAAGAAAAGAAAAGAAGAAAAGAAAGAAAAAAAAGAAAAGAAAGAAAAACACCTGCCAGATTCCATAAATTTGACCAAGGTAGAGTCTATCCAGGTGAGCCACCTCAGATGCCATCACACTGTGGGTGGTTACCAAGGAGTTAGAAAGTCTTTTAGTGGCTGATTTTTAAAAATCATTATCTTGATTAAAAAAAGCAAAACCAAATCAAAAACAAACCCCGTACAGCTACCTTGGGCCCTTTTCCCGCTTACTCCGTTACAAGGCAGGCGGGGAAATCCTGTGTCCTGGCACGAAGCGGCTTCCACCTCCAAAGCCCTGCACTGTTTTGGAGGATGGGGGGGGGGTCCCCACGGAGCAGCCCGGCCCGACGGGTGCACCGCAGCAGCCAGGCCTGCCCTGGGAGCCCAGACATTCACGGGGACGCCCACCAGCACACCAGCACTTTAGGACGTCACAAAAAACGAAGCTAAAAGCAAATTGCCTAATTTCAGCTGCCCTGAGTCCGGGCTCTCAGGGATGCGTCCTTGCAGGGGGCCCCCCCCACCCCACCCCCGGTCCGGTCCCTCTGAGGCAGGAAGACGGAGCGACTCGGGGAGGCTGTGCTGAGTCCCTGCCGCCACGAGGGGTCAGCGTCTCCCCACGGGCTGGGCCCGCAGATGCTCCCCTTCCCGGTGTTTGCAACGTCCCCGAAGGAAGCTGTGTCCCGAGGAGGCCGAGGCACGCGTTTGTGACCTGGAGCCCCTGTGGGGTGGACGCCAGCGTGAGGAGCAGCCTGCGTGGCTGCGAGCCTCCCTACAGCCCTTCGTGTTCGGGATTAGGGGACACCCGGCATGGGGCGAGTTGTAGACGTGGGATGGGGACTCCCTGCTCGGCTCCCCGGGACGTGGGGGGTTTCCTTGAGCCTGTCTTTCTTTCTTTCTTTCTTTCTTTCTTTCTTTCTTTCTTTCTTTCTTTCTTTCTTTCTTTCTTTCTCCGATTTTATTTATTTGCAAGAGAGAGTGAGAGTGCATGGGTGTGCAGAGTGTGAGCGTGCTGGGGGTCAGAGGGCGGGCGAGGGGGAGAGTGTTAAGCAGGTGCCCCAGCCAGTGTGGAGCCCGACGCAGGACCCTGAGGTCAGGACCTGAGCCGAAATCCAGCGTGGGGCCCTCCGCCGCCTGAGCCCCGGCCCCGAGCATGTGATTCTCAGAGGGGAAAGGGCACAGCTGAAGGTGACGGGCGGCGCCTGATGCCAGCCCTCGGTTCTCAGACTGAATAGAGGAAACGCAGGTTCCTCACCTTTCGGCTGCAGGTGTAATGCTTGTAGGGTGAGCGCTGGAAGGCTGGAGGATGTCCCCATGTGCCTTCTGTGTCCAAGGAACGTGGGGCTGCCCCCTGGCTCCCGTCTGCATCGTCCCCCGCGCTCCCTGCCCCCTGACGGCCCGGCGGCCTGCTGCGGGTGGCCCGGCTTGTGCAGGTGCAGGGAAGGCGGCTCCCGGCCCTTGACGTCCGCCCCCTCCTGGCAGGTGGCAGCTCCGTGCTCAGGGGGCCGGGCCTGCGCCCTCCATGACCCCGAGCCGTCCACAGGGACCCTGCACTCTGGGGCCACCAGGTCCCTGGTCACGGAGGAGCAGACGCCACCTTCTGTTAAATGAGCTTAATCCTGGGCCGCCCTTGGCCTCCGAGCTGCACGCCTTTCTCTTCCAGCTTGTCGGGGGCCTCGGTGGGCCGGTGGGCGGGGGCGGAGCCGCCACGTGCCAGTTCCCCCCCCTCCTGCCACTGTCGGGGACCTGCCCCCCCCCAGGCCCGCGCCTAGGACGTCTCTGCGGGGCCATCTTCTTGATTTTTCCATCATAACTTCCCCCCACCTCTATCTACATTCCTTCCTTTTCTTCCCGGGAAGCTGTCCCTGCCGGCCTGGACTCGCAGTGAGCAGGGCTGCGGCCTGGCAGCTGCCCTCCCCTGCCCTCCTCCACCCTCCCTGCTCCCCAACCACTGGCCTCCCCCTCCCCGTCCCTCCCCCTGCCCTCCCCTTTCTTCCCCCTCCCATGCAGTCCCCTCCCCATCCCTGGCCTCCCCCCTCCCCTCCCCTCCCCTCCCCTCCCCTCCGCTCCTGGGGCTTGGGCTCTGCTCCTTCAACATGAAGCACACTGCGAGGGGCTCTCCTTTGGGAGATTTCTCAGCGTGGTCCCGATCTGTGGAGAGTCACAGCGTAGAGTCAGGGGCCGTCCGGCCGCAGCTGTTCACAGGGAGCCACGCTCGCTTCCTGCCGTCCTGTGAACTGCTAAGAAGCACAACAAACACAGATGAAGCTGCCTCCGTAAGCCCGACAGGGCCCGCGCCCTCCTTCCTTCCTTCCCGGAGGGTCGCCACCCCTCTGAGGGTTTTGTGTTTTAATGAAGGGAGCGAGTGGGTGTCTGTCCAGACACCACACATGGTAGTTTTACATTATTTAGCGCCGGGCGGAATGATTTTTTTAAAGTCTGCATCTTGATTCACAGAATTAGCATAGTTTATGTTGAGAAAAAGTAGGGAAGGGGAGGAGGGAGGGAGAAGGAGGGAGGAAGGGGAGGGGGGAGGGAGGGAGAAGGGAGGGAGGGAGGAGGGCAAGAAGGCACAAGGGAGAGGAGAGGCCTCCCTGAACTAACCTCAGGGCGGGATCCTCTCCACCCGCCCCAGGCCCCAGCCCCTTGCTGGGCAGATCATCGTGGTGGAGGCGCTGCCCTGGGAGATGGGACCACAGGACCCTGGGGGACAGAGGACAGCCAGCCCCGCCTTCCGGAAAGACCCAGGAAGGCCACCCTGCCTGGCCTGCTCACACCCCCGGGGCAAGGACGTCCTTGCAGGGCCTGCGGCTTGGGGCCTTGTGAGCTGGCAGGGGCCGGAGCTGAGGACCAAGACTCCCAGAGCCCAGGCCCAGGGGTGGAGTCCGAGAGCCGAGGGCGGCTGCCGTGGAACAGGTCACGGGACAGGCCTGACCCCCGGGGCCCAGGGCGGGTGTTCGCAGCCGTGACCGTGGAGGGGGCCTGCGGCGCGCCCAGGGTCCTGCCGGACACCCTTGAGGCCCAGCCAGGGAGCAAGGCTCTGACTTGGGGGGGCTGGCACCCGGGCTTAGGGGTTGGGGTGTGTTTCAGCATCTCCTCTAACGCCTCTTGCATCTTCGTGACCTGGTTGTAGTGTCTGTGGATTAAAAATCATGACTTTTTAAGTTCGGGGGTGGTTTGTCGCGTGATCGTGTGACGCGTGAGCAGAAGTGGCTCCTCTAAACCCAGCCGGTGAAAGCACCTGAGCAGGTGGCGGAAGGACCGGCCGCGGGTGGGCCGTGGGCGAGCGAGCGGGAGGCCACCCCGGGCACGCGCGCCCTGAGCGCCCCAGGACCCTCCGCGAGCCAAGTGCGCGCCCGGCCCTTGGGTCTCTCTCTGCTCCTGAGGAAAGCACCCGGCCCTGGGTCTCTACTCCTCCGGGCCCCGAGTCAGCTGGGACGTCGCCCCACTAATTCATGGGGTATGATTGCTTGTCACTTGGGTGTAGGGGCTTCGACCTCTCGACAGACATTTAGGGCCGGCTGCACATGGCAGGTCACCTGCCACCGACCCCGACGGCCTGCCCTTTCCGTCCTCGCCTCGCCTCAACAGGTCATGGAAAGGACACTTTGAACTCTTGGGGCTTAAATCTCTTTTTTAGAAACTGGCATATTTACCCCGACTTCTTCTGCTTGCTTAACCGTGCCAGTCCCGTCAGTAATCCCCCGACCCCGAGGAGGGCGGGCAGGACTCCAGAGGCGGCAGGACTCCAGAGGCGACAGGACTTCCTCCGCCGGGCACCTGGTTTCTGGCCTGCGGTGCCCGGAACAGAGGGGACCGTGGGCGTCCCGGGCACGGGAGCTTGGCCCCATCGCGGGCCTGTGCAGACGAGGACCTTCCCGACCAGAGGTGGCCCAGGCCTGGGCGGGAGGGCAGCCGACAAGCGACATCTGTAGAGATCTTGGTGGCCTGTCACACAGGCCACAGACCTGGGGCGTAAATGATGCATTTGGGTTGGAGACCGTTGCGATCAGAGTCCGTGGTGGTCCACGTGGGGAGGCCCGGGGGGTCTGGTGGGCCGCGGGTCAGCAGCCCCACAGGGGTGGTGTTCCCGTGTGTGCACTGCAGGCCACGTCCTTCCCGGACCTTGGGCTCTGCGGACGGATCGTCAGATGGGCGCTGGGAGGAGCCGCTCCGCAGACCCAAGCCAGGCGCCGGGGCCTCTGGGCCCTGAGGCAGCGACACTCTTTCCCATGAAAAAGCTGTTGAGCCTCTGGCCCCGATGAAGGGGAGAGGCTGGCCCCTAACCTCTGCAGTTTCATGCTGGGGAAGATAGAGCGCGCTCCAGAAACCCAGTGCCCCTTGGCCACTCGCCTGTGCCCCGGGTTTTGACCTGCAAAACGGGAATCCCCTGATGACCTACCTCTGAGACTTCTTAGAAGCATCTCCCGGGCTAGTATGTGGAAAATCAATGCCTCCCCATGTTTGCTGCTACTGGGACACCTGGAGTTTAGAGGGCCTCCTCCTCCGGGTTCCCTCCGCCCTCGGCAGGTGTCAGCTCTGATGCCCTTCCGGGGAGCGCGACGGTGCCGCTCTGTCTAGGACAGGCCTCGAAAAGCCGTTGCCCCGTGTCCTTTGCAGTGTGGCGTTTTCCCTAGACCACTTGGACGATAATCGTATTTTGGATACTGATTTTTTTTTTTTTTGGCAGCGTTCATGCACGTAATGGGGGAGGGATGGAGGAAGAGGGAGAGAGAGAATCCCAAGCAAGCTCAGCGCTCGGTGCAGGGGCCTGAAGCGGGGCTCGATCTCACAGCCTTGAGATCATGCCCATGTTCTCATGATCTGACCCAAGGATCATGAGATGGTAAGAGATGTGCATTGGATCATGAGCTGACGCAAGAGTCGGATGCTGAACCGACTGAGTCACTCAGGCGCCCCTTGGACCCTGAATTTTGTGGCCGCTCTCTTGTACAACACGGTAGCTGAAGACAGAAGTGATGATGAACGTGCAGATGAGGACTGAGTGCTTTTGAAACAATGCTTTGGAGCGTTAGCTCAACCCAGAGAGCCGAGGTAGGACCACAGCTGTGCTTTTTTTTTTTTTTTTAAGATTTTATTTATTTATTCATGAGAGACACAGGCAGAGGGAGAAGCAGGCTCCCTGCAGGGAGCCCGACATGGGACTCGATCCCAGGTCTCCAAGATCAGGCCCTGGGCCCAAGGCAGATGCTGGACCACTGAGCCACCTGAGCTGCCCTGTGCTTCCTGTTTCTTGGAAAAAAACCGCCCTGCTTTCCTCGAGGCTTCCTTCACCACAAGAGAGATGTCCTCAGTTTGAATTCCTCCACCCGGCGACTCAGTCGCTTGCAGGTACAGAGGAGCCTCCCTGATGTGATACGAGTATAAAACACGGTCCGATGTCACGCACAGAGATTTGTTCTCACCTTGCCTCTGCGTCTGCGTCACAGGGTGGCGTCGTCTCAGTCTGCCCTTGGATGAGCTCCCCGCGGGTGTGCGGCCCCGGTTCTCATTCCCTTGCCTCATGCAGCCCGTGGCATTAACCCTACACTCGCCAGCCAGTCCCCGTGAGAGGCCCCATTTGGTTTGGGGAAATGCACTTGTCTTAAGTGCTGCACGCGTGAGATCTTACTCCTGACGAGCCACAGTTAAACTAACCGTCCCAGGCAGCTCAGGACATGCCACCGTGGAGATGGCAAGAGATGTGCATGCGTGTTTGAAAGGGGAACCCTTGCTTGCCTCGCCACTAGGGTTTCATGAATTATGTGACTAGCATTTCCCCCCGAAGGGATGCTTGAGTTTCCTGAGTTGAAATCGCCCATCAGACCCCAACAAGCATCTCACTGGTACACATCATGCGGGTTTACGTCTTCCGCCCACAGTTCTCTGCTGGCGTCCTCCCTGGAGTCCTCCCCGTGAGCCTCCCATGTAGCAGGTCCCCTGGCCCCAGCCCTCCAAATGCGTTGTACGCATGGCCTACGGTTTGACTTTCCCTCTGCACAGCCCGCCAAGCCTCCATACCTGGCCTGTGTCTCCTCTCTGGCATGGGGCTCGCTGGGCTCGGGGCTCATCTCCCAGACCCCTGAGCTGTGGCACGCTCTCCGTCAGGATCGCGACCTCCTTGAGCGTACGCAGCGTGTATTAAACATCTTGATCTACACAGGGGCTTATTTCCTTTTCGTTCACAAGCTTTTCAGAAAGTTCTGGCTTCCTAAACTTGCCAGTATTAAAGCTGCCTGTTACAAGGAAGCAGCACGTTCCATGCGTTCACGTGTCTGCAAACAGCCCTTGCTCCTGAGACGGTCCTGCAGCAAAAGCCTCGGAGGACCACGGCTCACTCCCAGGGCCCTCGCTGAGCCTCATTAAGAGAAAATCGAATACGACCAGTGGGGGTGCTCATGGTTTGCTCCTTTTACGAAGACATCCTGCCTGCAGAGAAACGTCCCAGAATTGCTCTGATGCTTTTAACCGTCAGGCAGCTTAGGGGACCCAGTATTTTGCTGGCGGAAGTATCGATCCCCACTAAATAGCCTCTGCAGCTTTTCCTCTAAAGAAGTGCCGTCCCTCAGGCATTCACGGAGGACCATGGCCAAGAGAATGGCCATTTCCCATCACCTCACATAACAGAAACTGGATCCATACGTTCCGACGTCCCGCCCTTCACGGGGATTAGTTGGCGTGAACTTGGCACGCTTTGTCCCTCCTGGGGTCGTTTACTCCAGACGGACTCGAGAGTCCCAGGCGCCCAACGCCCACCACCCTGTGCTCTGGCCGAGGGGTTCAGCTAAGGGCATGTCTGTTGGGGTGGCCGTGCCCTGAAGGTAAGAGAAAGCAGACAGAGGGAAGGGGACTCCTGGGAAGGGAACTTTGCCCCACCCGTTGCCCAGGATGGTGCTGGAACGGGAACGTGAATATTCTCTCCTTTCTGGCCAGAGCGTAGGAGGAGCTCTGCCCTGAGTGTGGGCCGGCCTGCCAGGTGGGCCCCCTGAGCGTGGCGGGACAGCGGGGTCTCTGTGCCCTTCTGCTGGCTGGGGTCAACCCCATGCGTGGTCCCGCCCTGGATTCCGCATGAGCCTGGAAGGAAAGACGACGGAGATAGCAGGTCTGGCTGCACCTTCTCTCTCCCTCATCCCTCGACACGGTGTTAACAACAGAAGGGTCATGGCAAAGCCTTTCCAAGGGGGCAGCCTGGTGTGCGGAGACGGGAGCCGGCTGCTGGACCCCATTTAACTGCTGCCAGGCAGCAGGGCCGTCCTGAGCAGCTCAGTTGTCTCCTCCCCATTAACACCGCAGGATCGCGCCATCCTAAGAGCATCTGCTCTAGCTCCGGAGAGGTGAGGCCGATAGGATTGCCAGCAGCTGTCCAACTACACCCACTGGAACCGAAATGCTCTCCTTCATCTTTGAGCAGTAACCGCGTCCGGGTTCCTCACTAGCCACGTCAAAAGATCCGCTCACATTGTCGGGAGATGTGATCACACGGTTGTTCTCAGAGGGTAGAGTCGGTTTGCCAGAATGGATGGATTTGAGGAATGGGAACAAAAATGACTCCCCAGCCTTCCTTTTTTGAGGCGATCTCTCTTAAACAGGAAGCTGGCAGATACAGGTTGACCCATGTGTGTCTCGCCTAGAAGCACCTTCTGAGCAGAGTTCCCCGCGTCCTTTGCACGTGGATGAACGATCCCCCGTTGGGGGGGGCACCACGCTGTGGTTGTAAAGCTCTTTGTGCAGACGCACAGGAGATCGCACACAAAGGAAAACACGGCCATCGGGGCTTGCTTGAGAAGAACAGGACTTACCTTGAGTCTTGCTCAAGACTGACCTCTGGGTGAGTAGGTGCGGTGGACTCCACCGTCGCCGGGGGGAAGCCCAGCCCTCCCAGAGGTCACGGTGCGTGGAGCCCTCAGGCTGGGACAGCTAGAGACGCCCTCGGCTGTAGGGTGTTGACCCCACCCAGGGCCTCGTGCCCACATTCACATCCTGACGGGCGAGGGCGGAGCTCATTCTGGAGGCCAAGTCAAGGGCATCCACTGGCCACCTGGAAGCTCGGGGCTGCTCTGACACTGGAGCTCCCTGGTGAGCCCGGCAGTGGGGGTGTCCCTGCATCCCCCTCGGGGGAAGTCCTGGCAGCTGGTTGGAATGTGTGCAGGTCCTACCGTCCCAGCCAACAGTGCAGCACCCAGGGTCACAACGACAATCAGATATAAGGCGAATAGGCTGAGATGAGGAGGAGATCGCCAACAAACAACTATTATTCTTACTTTACAATAATTAGAGATCGATAGCAGAATCACTCGTCACAGCGTTGGTATTTATTTATTTATTTATTTATTTATTTATTTATTTTGGTATTATTTTTTCACAGCGTTGGTTTTGAGTGGACACTCATATCCGGAAATCATGAGTTTCCTTCTCACTTTATTCTTCTCCCAGATGTGCGTGTGAGATAGGATCACATTATCCTTTTACATTGAATATAAGGAATGAGTGTCGGTGGTGTTGTGGATGCACAGGGTTTTAGCCTTGTCTCTGATCTGACCTCCTCCAGCTGACAGCCGCTGGTCTGGTGGAGCTTACACCCCACAGTATGAAGTCCCTGAAGGGTGCCTTTAATTTGTTCCTTCTCCTCTCCATTATCCATGGCCTTTTCCTTAATGATTTATTGGGCTGAACTCACAGGAGAAAACTCCCTGAAAAATAAGATTGTAATAGCTAAGATATGGATTTCAGTGCCAACCATTAAGGAAGAGCATGATTAAAAAAAAAAAAAAAAAAAAAAAAAAAAAAAGGAAGAGCATGATTCATTCCCCTATAAGAAAGGACTTGATACTTATATATATATATACATATATATATACATATACATATACATATATACATACATATACATATACATATATATATACATATATATATTGGCCCATTTGGACCTAAACAGGAATAAGACATGCACCAGGTCATGTTGACTCTGAGCTGTATAGATTATCCTGTTTTTTCCATTTTATTTAATATCTCTGAGAAAGCATTTTAAAGGATGTTTGACTTAATAGTGTTTTCTTCCCAAATGATTCTTTGGATTGTTTTTTATATTCTATATACAAATTCCAGAAGTAGGGAAAGAAGAAAGGTAAGAGTTAACCCACTTGCCATATATGGCTTTTATTATGTTGAGGTACGTGCCCTTTGTACCCACTTTGCTGACAGTCTTTATCATAAATGGGAGTTGACGTTTGTGAAATGCCTTTTCTGGATCTACTGAAATGATCATATGACTTTTGTCCTTCATCTTGTTGATGTGGGGCATCATATAGACTGATTTGCCTTTCATCCCTGGAAGAAATCCCACCTGGTCATGGTGTGTGATCCTGTTAATGTGTTGTTGAATTCAGTTTGCTAATGTTTTGTTGAGGGTTTTTGCGCCTGTGTTCATCATACTCAGTGGTGAAACAGCTCAAAGACTTTCCTCTAAGGTCAGGAATGAGATAAGAATGTCCCCCTCACCACTTTTATTCAACACAGTACTGGAAGTCCCAACCATAGCAATTTAGCAAGGAAGAGAAAGAAAAAACATCCAAATCAGAAAGGAAGAAGTAAAACTGTCACTATTTGCAGATTACATGATACTCTACGGAGAAGACCCTAAAGATGCCATCAAAAAAGCTGTCAGGACTAATAAATCAATACAGTAAGGTTACAGGATACAAAATCAATATGCAGAAGTTGGTTGCATTTCCATACACTAATAAAAAACCATCAGGAGGAGAAATTAAGAAAACAATCTCATTTGCAATTCCATCAAAAAGAATAAAATAGCTAGGAATACATTCAACCAAGGAGGTGAAAGACCTACATGTTGAAAATTGTAAGACATTAATAAAAGAAATTGAAGAAGACACAAATAGATGGACAGACTATGCTTCCATGCTCATGGACTGCAAGAATCAATATTGTTAAGTTGTCCATACGACTCAAAGCAATCTACAGATTCAGTGCAATCTCTATCAAGATCACAATCACATTTTTCGGATAGATAGAGCAGATAATCATAACATTTATAGAGAACCGTGAAAGACTCTGAACACCCAGAGCAATCTTGAGAAAGGAGAACAAAGCTGGAGGCATCATGGCCTTGGATTTAAAATTGTATTACAAAGTCGTAGTAATTAATACGGTATAAGACTGGCATAAAAAACAGATACATGGATTCATGGCACAGAATAAAGAGCCCAGAAATAAACCTATGCATGTATGACAGAGGAGCCAAGAATGTGCAATGGGGAAAATATAGTCTCTTTAGTAAATGGTGTTGGGAAAATTGGGCCACTATTTTATACCATTACACAAAAATTAACCTCAAATGGGTTAAAGTGTTGCACTTTAGACCCGACGCCATAAAATGCCTAGAAGAAAACATAAGCAGTAAGCTCCTTCACATCGGTCTCGGTGATGATTTTTTTTTTTTTTAATCTGACACCAAAAGCAAAATAAATCAGTGGGACTACATCTAGAGAGCTAGAAAGCTTCTGCACAACAAAGGAATCACCAACAAAATGAAAGGCAGCCTACCAAAGGGGAGGAGATACTTGCACATCATGGGGTAAGGGGTTGGTTAATAGCCAAAATATATAAAGAACTCCTACAACTCAATAGCAAAAAGCCAAATGATCCAATTAAATGGCAGGCAGAAGGTCTGAATAGACGTTTTTATAAAGACCACATACAGATGGCCAACAGGAACGTGCGCAGATGTTCAGCGTCACTCGTGGTCGGGGAAATGCAAATCCGAACCACATTGAGATGCCACCTCACGCTTGTGAGGATCAATATTGTCAAAAAGAGAGGAAATAACGAGTTTCCGTGTGGAAAAAAGGCAACCCTCATGCACTGTTGGTGGGAACGTAAATTGGCGTGACCACTGGGGAAAACAGCTCCTCCCAAAGTTCCAACTGGAACCAGCAGATGATCTAGCGATTTCCCTTTTGAGTATTCATCCAGAGAAAATGAAAGCACGAGAAAAGATAAATATATTCCCATGTTCATTGCAGGATTACTTACAATGGGGAAGGTATAGAAACACCCAACAACCTACAGACAAATGTATAAAGAAACTGCACATATACACATAATGTACAAGCTTGGGTATGTATGTATGTAAGTCTGTGTGTACGAATATATACATATATTTGCGTTTGTGCAGTAAGGGGATTATTCGGCCATAAATAAGAATGAAATCCTGCCACTTGTTACAAAATGGATGGGCCTCATGGCATCATGTTAAGTGAAATAAGTTAGAGAAAGACAAAGACCGCATGATCTCCCTTCTATGTGGAATCTAAAAAGAAAAAAAAAAAAAAAAAGCTGGTGGTTGCCAGAGGTGGAGGGTGGGGAAAGTGAAGAAAGGAGTGAAGGGAGGAAAAGGGGAAAAGAGGGAAAATAAAAGTTGAGCCGTAGGTATCCTCTGGGCAGCCAAAATGTTTTGAATACTTTGGCCGCTCACGGGTTGAAGGTCGGGAAAGGCTGCTGAGTAGCAGAGTCCTTGCGCGGGGCACATGGGCCCCAGGCCAGGGAACCCGAAAACAGGCCTGTGGGTGGGAAGGGTGGGTGTTGGCACAGAGCCGCGTGGCGTCCGTGTGGAGCAAGCTGGGGATAATCAAGCCCGTTGTGTCAAAATTGAGCGTTGTCCCCCCGACGCAGGTGAGGCCGGCGAGAAGCCCGCGGTCCTGGGTCGCGGGCCGCACAGCCTGGGATGCGGGATGCTCGGGGCCTCCGGTGCTGTCCCGTGTGAGGCCACCTTCCTGGGCCCTCACGAGCTCATTCCTCCCAAAACTACGTGTCAGAGAAGAAGGAAACCGCGTGTGATGTGACGGAGACATGCGGGTGTGGACGGCAGTTGGAAGTCGCTGGAATTTCTGTCTCGGGGAGGTGGGCACGTGGTGGGCGCTCCCTCGGGGAGCCGCGTCGGGCTCCTGCCCAAGGCGTCGTGGCGCCAGGGTGGCAGGGTCGCTACACAGCGGACGGCCTGTGGCCCACCTCTCCGGGGGCCTCCGTGCCCGGGCGTCCGGCCGTCAGGCCCCGCAGCTGCGCAGCCGGCAGAGCGCAGAGGAATTGCAGCTCTGCGGCCCGACGGGGGCTGAACGGAGGCCGCGGAGGTGCCGTGTGCCCCTCCGTCCCACGCCACGGGCTTCCACGGTCCCCGGGTCCCTGCCTGCACCCCCGGTGCCGGGGTCCGGGCGGCCAGCCATGCTCCAGCCGCTCCAGACCCGGATGGGCCCCCCCACTTGGCTTCATTCTCGTCGCGTTAGCAGGTGCACCGTGCAGAAGCCACTGGGACTCGGCCTCCGGGTCTTCCTGGCGGCTGCGGCGGCCGTGATGAGCCCAGGAAGGGACCTCCGAGTTCCTGCTGCGCGGCCCCGAGTGTGTGGTGACAGGCCCAGGGCCTGCAGAGTGCAAGGACCGGGACGCACTTACACTCCCCTCCACACCGGCCGTGGCAGCAAGGGGCCGCCACAGATTCCCCAGCTGTCGGGCTGTTCCCGCGGACCCGCTCCCATGGGAAGGCTGCTGGGGATGGACAAGGCCCTGCAGCCCCCGCTCGGCCTCTCGAAGGGAGGCGGGGACTGGCTTCAGAGCAACCTCCAGGGGTGGCTGTTGGCTTTGCCTTAACGTTTATGGGCAAGAAAACCCGAGTCTCAAGAATGTTCTCGAGGAACAGAAGAGGATTGGAGATGCAGCACAGGTCATCCTGGGCGGTCACTGGATGTGATGGATTTCCTTCACGTATTTTTTTTTTTATTTTTATTTTTTGAGTCAGCTCTGCGCCCAGCATGTGGCTCAAACTCTGAGCCTTGAGATCAAGGGTCACATGCTCCACCACCTGTGCCAGCCAGGCTCCCTGCTGCATATTTATTTTATTTTTTATTTATTTAAAAAAAAATTTTTTTTGCATATTTATTTTAAATTCAGAAAACCCATCATTCAAATGAAAGCTTCCCCACAAGCTGCTTTTGTAAAATGAGAGAGTGGAGTTGTCCAGAGGCTCAGCGATTGAGTATCCAGGGCGTGACCGGGGGGTCCTGGAATCGAGTCCTGCATCGGGCTCCCTGCATGGAGCCTCCTTCTCCCTCTGCCTGTCTCTTTCTCTCTCTCTCTCTCTCTCTCTGGGTCTCGGGAATAAATATACAAAACAAAATATTTTTTTAAAACGTCGAAAAAAAAATTGTGTCTGAGTTCGTGCGGCTTCTAAGTGGCAAAGGCAGGAATTGAACCCAGACACCGTGTCTCCATCATACGTGCGCTACCTTCCCAGCTGCATGGGCCTCGCTGTGGAATACGCCTCGGGCACGGGCGCTGGGGGAGGAAGGCAGGTCAGGACAGGGCGAGGCTCCAGGGCAGAGGGAGGCTTCCATTTTGTTTTGCTTTAGATCTTTTCTTTTCTCTTTTCTTTTATTTTCTTTTTAGTGGGCTCCACGCTCAGTGTGGAGCCCAATGTGGGTCTTGACCTCATGACCCTGAGACCAAACCTGAGCTGAGATCAAGAGTCAGATGCTGCACCGACTGCGCCCCCGGGCAGCCTCATCATTTTTTTTTTCATTTGAAATTGGAGTGTTGGTTCTCTAAACCCTCTTCTGCACCAACCCTTGGATGATTTGATTAAGCAGAGCCCGGGAGGGGAGAGTCTGAAAACTGTGCCCTCCAGCGGGCCAGCCTCCCCTCCCGCCCCCCCGGGCCCACACCCAGGAGGAGCAACTGCTCCCTGCAAGCAGCTCATGAGCACGTTGGCTGGCGTCGGTCTCCCGTGCATTAGGGACCCCCACACGGGACTGTGCTCCCCCCCGGCCGTGGTCTTCGTGGTGCGCCGTTTGCTCTGTTCATCCGTTCATCCACGACCTCTGACCCTTCAAAGAAACCTATGCCCCACCTTGGCAGCAGGTGGCCTACTTCTCCAGGCGGCAGGAGGTGTTGGAAGGTGGGGCAGAGGGGCAGTCATGGTTCCCCCAAACGCGGGAGGCACTTGGGGATGGGGCAGCTGAGCAGATGACTCCGCGTGGTGTATGCAGAGCTTTGTCCGGGGCAGCTGGCTGTTGGGGAGACACGGGTGGAAGGTGACCCCGGGGCTGTGCAGTCACCCTCTGCAAAGTCCAGACACTGGGCCGCAGGTTTTCCGGTGTGAGGGATGCACAGGGTGGGGGCGCACAGGGATGCACGAGATCAGGGGGTTCACAGGTACCTCGGCAGCTCCACCTTTAGTTGGACCTTGTGGCCTCAGCAGAGCACCGGGAAGGGGGAAGCCTGTGTTTACCTGCGACAGATTCATGTCGTCGGTGGGCGTAAGGGGGTGGCGGTCGGTGTCCGAGGGAACAGGTGCCGTGAGGGTCGTCACTGGGCGGCCGGAGGGAGGTGCAGGCAGTGTCGTCAGCGCCAGTGAAGACAGTCCTCTTCTCCGGGAGCAGTAGGCTTCTCGCCCTTCCTTCCCCTCCGGCACCCAGGGCGTCCTCGATGGCAGGCTGACGTCTCAGCGGGGCGCCCTCATACCTTGGGCGGGAAAGCCGGCTGATTCATGATCCCGAAAACAGGCCTTGTGGCCGGAGGCCGTCGCGCAGCAGCATCTTCTCCTAAAAGGGAGAACCCGGGCCTTCGTGACAGGGCGGATGTGGGTTTTGCGCAGCCACGCAGGCCCGTCGTGGTGGAGAGGACGTCGGGGGCCTGGGCGGGCGGCTTGGCGCTGTGTCCGGCCTGGAGCACCGGCCCGCACAGCAGTCGTGGGACACTGATGAGAGTACTCTGTTCGTCTGTCCCCACAGGGCTGCCTGACAACGCCCAACTCCCCGTCCGTGAACCCCCGTTCCGTTCCGTTGGGTCCATCGCTGTCGCTCAGCAACATCTCGGGGGTGTCTGTGAAGTCGGACCTGAAGAAGCGGCGGGCCCCTCCGCCCCCGACCTCGCCTGGCACGGGGCCACCGGCGCAGGACAAGGCCTCGGAAAAGGTAGGCCGGGGTAGTGGGGGCGGCTCTCCGGGCCGGTGCATCCGCGACGTGGACCGGGGGGTTCCTTCTAGAAGCTCCCTGCAGGCCCTATGACCCTTCCAACGTGTGGCTTCACCCCTAGAGCATTTCAGGGGAATAGTTAAGGTCTATGTGGAAGTCGAGGTGAGATCCCACGCCGAGCCCCTTCAGTTACGGAAGGTAGGACGAGACCTTTTGTGCTTCTAGGCGTTAAGAGGCCTGGGCTTGCTATCCCTAGCATTGAAATTTTGGGCATCGTCACGATCGCCTCCCGAGAGAATTGCATGGGTCGGGTCCCCGGCAGGAACCTGGGCTTTGACTGGGAGAGGGACGACAGGTGATGTGCCACGAGATGCCCCAGAGACGTCAGGTTCACAGCAGAGAGCGGGGAGCGGTGTTTGCAGTAAGTCGCTCTCTGTCTCTGTGCGATACGACATTTGCGGAGACGGCGTGCGCAGGAAGCCAGGAGTGTTGAGTTTGTCTTCAGAGCAACTAAATGGCTTTGCACGGTTGTCGTTACATGTGGACGAGAAAGATCCTTTGTCCCCAGCAGCCGGGGTCTTGACTGGGCTTCTTTCCTGCCGCGGGTCTGCTGCCGCCTTGAAGCACCCCTGGGAATCTCAGGCCCTCCGCTCCCGGGGGCTCGGCTGCTCCTTGACGGTCGCTCCTCCTCTCGTGGGCTGGGATGGGACACGGTAAACCTGGGAAGTGTGGTCTGTGCTCTCGAGATGCGTCCTTCCTCATTTGGGTGGGCAGCAGCAGGGACAGCCCCTGGGGTGGCCGGGAGGGGACCCAGCCTTGGAAGATGAGGTCCCCGAGGCCGACCACCCGAGCCCACAGCGGGTCCTGCTCCATCCGCATCGCAAGGCATGAGGTCAACCTGCAGAGTCCAGAAGGATGCGTTATTCTTCATGACGCCCACAGGTTTCCCAGGGGCATGTGGCCCAGCTTCCTGGGCCAGGAGGTGGAGATGGGGGGCGGGGGCGAGGAGGACACCACACCAGGAACAGGGACTTGGCGGGGCACACAGTTATTCCCCCACGGGGCCTTCATGCTTCTCCTTCTGCCTCGGTCATAGCTGCACGATCCCGAGAGTCTTAGCTGGAACCCTTCTGTGCTTATTCGTAAAATCGCTTTTCCTTAAAATAAACTAGAAACCAAGTCCGTGCCTCCCAGGTGGGAGGCTTGTCTCGGGGTCATGCTTAGAAGTTCCCTGAGGGGCTCTCTGGAGCAGCCGACTTCTTGCTTGGTTTCCTTTTGAGCCTGGTTGTCTATCAGTCTTTTTTTTAAATGTATTTATTTATTTTAGAGGGTGGGGGGGAGCATGCACAAGTGGGAAGGGTAGAGGGAGGAGGAGAATCCCAAGCAGACTCTGCGCTGAGCGTGGAGCCCGATGCAGGGCTCCATCCCACGACCCTGAGATCATGACCTGGGTCGAAACAGAGTCGGACACGCAACTGCCAGGTGCCCGTGTGTCCATCACGTTTCATAAATTTTACCGAATCTTCTCTGTCCCTCCAGAGGGAATCTCTATCCCCGGAGACCACGCCGTTCCCATCTACAGACCTTCCCTGCTGTGCCCTTGCGCTCCGCTGGCAAAGCCTGCAGCACGACATATTTTAGAAGAGGGCATTTTGATTTTTGTGTTTCTTAAGCATTTCCTAATGCCTCGCAGTGGTTTTGGGTTCTCCGTGACATCTCAGCTACCTTTTGATGTGAGGAACTTCAGGCACACGTGGAACCTCACTTGGTTGTTCCCTTGCATGATTGAATGGTGCAAATCGAACACAAAGCTACTTCCTATGGGGTGTATGGTGTGCCTCTTTATTTTCTTGGAGTTTATTTTTTTAAGATTTTATTTATTTATTCATGAGAGACACAGAGAGAGAGGCAGAGACACAGGCAGAGGGAGAAGCAGGCTCCATGCACCGGGAGCCCGACGTGGGACTCGATCCCAGGACCCCAGGATCACGCCCTGGGCCAAAGGCAGATGCTTTAAGCACTGAGCCACCCAGGTGTCCCTTTCCTGGGTTTAGAGTCTGAACTTTTTCATAACCCACAGACCGTATTTCTAGGATTTAGCACTTTTTCAGCTGGCCCCCTCTGGGGACCTCTTTTTTGCTTTTGATTGGGACGGATATTTCTTTAGCAGTGACAGTCACGAATCCCAGGATCATCACGTACAAGTTGTTTTTTTTTTTTTTTGCATTGAGAATTGCATTTCCCTAATGTTATAGAATGTAGATGCTAAACCACATCAGCATTTTAAAAATTTCTTCCATCCGGAGAAGATGTTGTGTTTTTCAGACTTCACCATGCTTCTCCAGAGTGGGTACAGTGTGCTGGAGTGCAAAAATGTATATAGTAAGTAGGGAACCGGGAATTCTGAATGAAAAATAAATAGTTCTCTATACCCCGAAGAATGAGCAGAGTTCCCTGTGAGGCAGTAAAAGCTTTTTGCTGAAATCTGTTTTATTTGGCACAGAATGAGTGGAGAAATTGGCTCACAGAAACCCTCTCCTTTTGTAAGCATATGAGTGGCATATGGATTAGATTTAAGCATTTGCTATGACCTTTTTTTTTATTTCCTTTTTAAATGAAAGGTATTTTGTTATTTACTAATTTCTGGGAAAGGAACCCAAAAATGTATTGTTGTCGTTGTTGGGGAAAAACGTCAATTCCTTCTTCATGAACTTCCTTCCATATAAAGATAAGATGTTTGTTTGGAAAACCTTATTTATGTGCAACTGTTGCTAACACCAATATCCTGAATGAAAAGGAAAGGCTTATTCTCAAGGACATGACTGGTTTTGGAAAAGGAAAATGTGTAGATTTTCTTATTTTAGAAGTTTTTTTTTTGTTGTTTGTTTTGCGTTTTTTTTTTTTTTTTTTTCTTATCATCAGGTCTGAAAACTTCAGTGCTTCCTTACTTCAGGTCTTAAAGAGGGAATCCTTTCAGCCATGTCCTGGCTCATGGGAAACATTCTCACAAATGCAGTCTTTGTGTCCGCGTTTTTGTCACCTGATGATGTACGTACAGCGCGATCATCCGTCTTCACAATTTCTGGAAGTTCTTTTCAGAGAGAGTTTCCCAGGGGGTGTTGGAGCCCATGGGAGAGACTCAGGGTGTCCTGTGCAAGCCCATTAGCAGAGAAACTGGCAAGACGGTGAGGACACGGGCTCTTTGCAGAAGAGGACGGCTCCCTGTGCCAGACGCCCTCCCGCCTCCCGGTACCCGGAATGTAGCTCCGACCAAGAGCAACGTTCAGACGGGAACGATGCCTGTGTGAGGGCACCATATGCTAAGTCAGGATTTTCCAGACTTACGTGAGCATCAGAATCACCCCCAAAGGGCTTGTTAAAACACATTCGACTTGGCTCCACCCTGAGAGCTTCTGATTCAGTAGGTCTGGGGCAGGGCCTGAGAATTTGCGTTCCAGCACGTTCCCAGGCAAACCCCACTTTGAGAACCGCCGGGCCGCAGGATGCCACAGCCCCGAGCCGCCCACTCAGACGCGGGGCTAGCACATGTCCGAGAGATCCACCCGGTGGCAATATTTTTAACAGACCTGCAGGGATTCTCCGGCAGGGCAGCTACCTGGAAGGGAGCGCACCTGCGAGGCCTGACTTGGATGTCCCGATGAATAAATAGCTCTTGCATCTTGCTGGGACCCGCCGAGCGCTCGGGTCAGGGACAGTCATTGCCCATTCCGGACGGGGGGACGGGGTCTGTCTTCCTTTGGCCTTGGAGATCCCACAGGGTCCTCGCTCCGCCCTGCTCTGTGCTGACCCCGACCGAGGGCCGAGCCCCCTCTGTATGCTGGGTCTTAGCAGCTGTCCCCAAGGAGGCCAGGCAACCTGTCCCTCGGGCTGTGGGTCGCCATGGATCTCAGATCGTGAGTGGGGCTGCAGACACAGGTGCCCACGCTGGCACCTCTCCACCACTCTCTGGCCCTTAGTTTTCCTCCTCTGCAAAACGGGAACACTAAAAGCAGCCTTCCCAGGTGCGTGACCGAGAGGTCAGAGCACGGGCCCTGGAGCGGCTTCCTGGGCCCAGATCCCAGCTCTTGTCACTCCTGGCAGTGTCGCCTTGCTGAGTCCCTGAACTCCCCTGAGGCGTGCAACCTGCACGGCCAGGTGGAGCGAGAGCCACGCCTCGGGGGCTGCAGGCGCCCGAGGCAGGGAGGGCCGGGCGGTGGGGGCGACGGCTCTCTGCCCGGCCGGCCTCCTGCATTAACCAGGTGCAGATCACATTTAAAAATCAAACTCTCCATTGCCGCAAACATCAGACGTAGAGCAACGAGTTGCCCAGGCCCTGGGGCAGGTTCATTCTGTTAACAGGGCCACACCCCGTGGAGGCCCGTTGCCCGTCGCTCACACACGCGCACGCCCTGTTCACTAGTCCACGCTCCCAGAGATTTTCAGGACACAGGCGCTCGTCCCTTTGTGTCTTTGGAGCCTCGGAGAGTAACGAGAATAGAATCCCCTGAAGGAACCCGTACTTGGGTGACTCAGTTTACCTATTCAGGATCAAAGCAACCCAGTCAACCCCACGTGCTGACCTCTGCCGCCGTACAGTGCTTCCCTGGTACAGAGTAGCTTCCTTCGCTTTGGTCTCTGTCGATTGATTAGCAGCAACGTGTGGAAGCCGAATAAACAGCTCCTCGGTAATTTTTCAGCCGACACGCGGTTCTTCTACGCAGCTTTTGTGCCCGCAAGAGCTATAAGTCCTTTTTTTATTGTAAGTACAAGTAATTCCGAAAGTATTTGAGCCATCCCGGCTTTCTTTTGTCCCAAAGCACTTGAATTACCGCAGAAAAGCGTCCATTCATTGCAGAAAGCGTCCAGCGCCGTAAAATCCCGACGGGACAAGCACATTTCGGCACCATCTCAAGTTTGTTGCATTGGGATTAAAATAACCGGTGGCGTTGGCCATCCCAGCGAGCGATGGGGAGGTTGGTGTTATGATCAGTCACTGGTACAACCCAACATGGATTTTTCCATGAGAAATGGCTTATGTGTTCGATGAATCTGTGTCGAACGGCTGCTGCTTGCAAGCCCTGCACGTGAGAGCATGAACTAATATTCATTCCTTGAATATCTCGGTGCGACGTACGCAGACACGCAGCGTGCTCTGTTCAGCCTTGTGAATGATTAGGGTGATCTGCACGCGGTAGAAACCAGGGGCAACATTCCCACCTGAGGTTCCATTTCTGGAAGCATCATGAGAACCAGGTGATTGATTAGAGGATTACGGGGAATCGTAGAGCTTGGCTGAGCCCACCCCCAGTGAAACGTCTCATCCAGGATCGAAGTGCCTGTTTGGCCGCTCCTGCGACGGTGTTTCACCTCGTTCTGGAGTATTCCTGGCCTTGCTCTGCTTCCCGGCCCGCAGAGAGAAGGCTCCGGGGAGGCAGCCGCGGGAGCCCTGGTGCCCCCCAAGCAGGACCACGGGCCAGGCTGGGCCCCCGCTGCCTCCTCCCTCTGCTGTGAGACTCACGGCCGTGGCTTAGAGGCTGGAACGTCCGGGCTCCCCTGTCCCCGCAGAGCCATGCCCACGGTCCTCCTCCTGGGGTGCAGGCTCCTGCCTCATGCTGGCAGTGACTCTGTTTCTGGCCAAGTGGATGATGCTTGGAGACTTCTAAAAAACTCTTCTTCGTAGTAATCGAAGACCTGTGATGATCTGTCGCGTGCGGGTGGTGCTCTCGTGAGCGCGACTGGGCGCTTTGGCTTCCGGAGTGCTCCGCTGACCAGGCGGGACTCCGGGGGTGGCTCGGGAGAGGCCCCCGTGGACCGACCCCCTGTGTGCAATGGCAAGGGGAGACCTGCACACCCCGCGTGCCCCCCGCCCTCCGCCTGCCAGCCGGCTCCCTTGTGCCCACCCCAGCTCCCCGGGGACGACCCCCCCTGCAGTGGCCTCCTGCTCCATCTGCAGACTCCTCCGGAGCCGCACTTGTCACTAGAGAAGCGGGGGCCCGTCTGCCCTTTGCACACATTGGACGGTAACCCGAGTTCCCAGCCGGGCCTGCGGGCCTCCACGACCTCACTGCGTGCCCGGGAGGCCCTGCCCTCGTCCTGTCCCCTCGCCCATGCCCCGCTCGGAGGCCATTTGGCCAGTGCAGCCACCTCCTCCCTCTGTCCTGTTTCTCTTCAAGCTTCTGACACCGAAGCCCAGGGGCAGGGACCTCAGTCTCAGTGCCGCCGACGTGTCTCAGGGCTGGTGCCACCACGGGGGTGAGCGTCCGTGTGAATGCACTTCCTCCGCTCGCGATTCGTTTACTGGGTGCGTAGAGACAGCTCCCCTCTCCACGGGAGAACCACTGACCTCACAGTATGATGCAAGGAGGTGACGGCCGGCAGCACGTCGGGCAGGCCCGTCCCTACAGAAGCCACGGTGTAGGAGCCCTCCGCTGTGCAGGTCCCACCATGTGGTGTAGACGGCGGGGCTGTGCGAGCGGTGTGTGTGGAGACAGGAGGGTGTGCGAAGTCTGCACGCTGTGCGGCCGGGGCTGCGCGGTGACTGGGCCTCCCAGGGAGGGGTCGGCCTCTGAAGACGGGACCTACCCACGCGCACCCCACCTTGTCTGTGCTCCGTGAGGACGAGCAGGACGGGGCACCTGTAGCCCCGGGAAGGGGAAGGGGCCACAGGTGTGGCTGGAGGCTAGACGCTGCCACTTAGTACGGTTCTCACGTGGGCTCCGTGGGTGCAGGAGCCTCACGCAGGCTGCAGGTAAAATGGGAGGAGCCCCAGGGGAGCACCAGCAGGGCGAGAAGCTCCCGTCCCCACCCACCCCCACCTCCTCTCTGTGTTTCGTTGATTTTCTCCTTCCAGGCCGTCCTGCCTGCGATCTGCGTATCCTGCTAAATGCCTTTATGTCGGTTTGGTCTTTTTTTTTTTTTTAATTATTTTTTTTATTCCTAAGAGACCCAGAGAGAGAGAGAGAGAGAGAGAGAGAGAGAGAGGCAGGCTCCCTGCAGGGAGCCCGATGCAGGACTCGATCCCAGGACCCTGGGGTCATGGCCTGAGCCAAAGGAAGATGCTCAAACACTGAGCCCCCTGGGCACCCCTGGTTTGGTCTTTTACTGTTTCTTAACCACGTTTCTTCAGAATCACACTTGCACAGACGTGTGTGTGCCTGCGTGTTACACTTTTTTGCCACGGGTAAAAGACACGGCCACGTAAATCCTTGACGTGACCCTCCTTAAGATGGCGAGTTTGCCCATTACGATGGCTCTTGTTCCGTCGACTGGAGGAAACTGAGTCAGGCCAGGCTACAGGTCAGAGACCACGCAGCCAAGGGCCCGGCCCCGCTGCACATCCTCCGCCGTGCGTGGCGGCTCTTCTAAGCTGCAGAGGTCAGGGCCTGTCCCCGCAGCTGCACAGGTGGAGCCGTGGAAGGAACGTGCCTCGAGCGGGCCACATCCCCGCTGCGACTTCCTCAGAGACAAACAGACCTTGGAGAGGAAGAGGTGCCGGCCTCGAGGTGGGGGGATCCCGTGTGTCAGGGGTCGCCACGGGGTTTGCGTGGACGTCGTAGGAGCCCAAAGCAGCCGCCAGGCTTCCTCCCAGGGGTGCCAGGGGGCTTTCCAGCTCCCCAGCCTTGGCTGCACGGCACTTTCATGTCCTGGACACCGTGGGAGCGCCGCGCTGGCGTTTCCTTCCCGTGTCGCAGGGCCCGGCCCTCTCTGAGGTCAAGAGCCGTGCAGGCAGCAGCCTGGTGTTTCGGGGCTGCAGGCTGATGCCTCAGCAGAGCACCTCTGCCCCGGGCGGAGGGGGTGGGGCAGGTGGAGAGGACCCAGGTGGCCCCTCTCGCCCCATGATCACCCTGCAGGAAAGCCCCTCGGCCCCGGGGCCGACGGCAGGGGACGTTGAGGCCGGGGCGTCTCCTGTGGGTTTATTTGAGTCTGTTCCAGGCACGTTTCTTTCCTCGTGGGGACTCAGATGTCCTCAAGGAAAGGGCCCCGGGCGCCCCTCCCCCACTTTTTGTCCAAAGCAGGTGCGGCAGGTGAGGGTCTGCAGAGAGAAGCAGCACCTTCCTGCTGCGTCTTCCTCTCCGCAGAGCCTAAAGCCTGTGTGGGTGGCTGTTGGGCTTTCCCTCGGGGTGAAAGCAGACTGACGCCCTCAGCACGTTTGCCTCCGACCCGCTTGGGGTCCCCGCGTTTGGCCTCCCCGCAGGCCCGGGACGCGCAGCGCAGGCCCTTGGTCAGCATCGGCGGGTGACAGCCCTGCCGTGACCTCTCGCCCCGAGCTCTCCCCAGGGCTGCGCAAGCAGGGGTCAGGAAGGAGCCGCTCTGTCTGTCGAGGGGACCACGGTGACAGGTTCAGGAGCCCCCAGCCCCCCCGGCCTCGAGGACACAGTATATGCTCGTCGTCCCCGTGACTGAATCCCAACCGGGGCCCGGTAGGTGCATCCCAGCCCCACGCACAACGCCTGGCAGGGCCACATGTGGGCCGAACGACCCAAGGGCCGGGGCGAGGCCTGCGAGGCCGCGCGGCATATGCCCAGCCGTGGACGTGAGCCGCGGCCCACCCGGAAGACCCGGTGACACGGGGAGAACGGGCCTTGCAGCCCGAGACGTCGTACGTGGCGGGTGTATCCAGCCGGAGGCTCAGGTGCGAGGGGGCAGCTACACAGGGGTCCTGCCGGCATCCGGGGGATCCTCAGTGAGCTGCCATTCGGGGGGAGAGGCCCCTGGTTCTCCGACGCCCCCACGCCCGTCGCTCCCGCGCCCCCCATGCTGTAGACCCTGCACAGGCGTATCCCCAGGCCCACGTCCCATCGAGGCTCCGGGATGTGCCTCAGTCCAAGGCCGAGCCTGGGCCCCGCGATTTCCAGCGTAAGAGTGGCTGCAGCTGAGGAAAAGGCTCGGGTGCGTTGGAGGTGCCGGCAGCCAGCTGGGAGGAGCTCACGGCAGCCTTCGCCCAAACCCGCTGCAGTGCGGAGGTAGGGTGGCGAGGCCCTGTCCCACACTACTTGGTGCCTGGACAGACGGGGACGCACTGCATTTGGAGAGGAAAAAACTTAAAAAATGCCAAGAAGAGAACATTCTAGAAATCGAAGAGTCCGAGAAAGAGCAGAAATTAGAACAGTTAAGCCAAGAACTGTGAAGGCTCCCTGGGACGGGACCAGTTCCCGTCCTGGGCGGGGGCTGTGCCCAGAGGACAGGACGGGGACCAGTGCCTGGGCCCACTATTCTAGAAATGTCTGTTTTCATGGAATGTAGGAAAGAATCCCCTGTGACGTGGAGTTGGGGCGCCGACGTGACGAATCCGCAGAAGCACCCCGTGGCGGTTAGGTCGCGTGTTGGCTCCCGTGGTCTCCCAGCAAGGCCAGGCCGTGCTTCCTTAGGCTTCCGTACCTGCCCTTGTAGGGGCCGTGTCCCCTTTGCACAGGAGACGGGCGCGCGGAGGGTGAGTGGCTTTCTCGAGGCCGCGGCGGTTGAGGCGCTGTCTGTGAAAACCCTCGTTGGAACCCATGGCGGTTTGAACTGTTCCCGGGCCCAGGGACCACCTGCCCCTGAGGTGAGGGGCACCCAGTTTGCTGGGCTGTCACCACAAGACACCACGGACTCGAGGTCTTGAGCCACAGACGTTTATTCTCGCGGTCCCGAGGCTGTTGGTGCACGATCGGGGCGCTACCGAGGCGCCCTGTGGCCGGCGGGGCCGTCCCTGCCAGCACGCCCATCCCTAGTGTCTCTTCCTCTTCGACAAGGAACATGGGACTCGCCTCAGTGGCCTCATGTTGACTTAATCACCTCCTTAAAGACCCTCTCCCCAACTACAGTCACCACTGAGGTACCAGGAGTTGGGACGTCCAGGTGCAAACTTGGGGGCAGGAGCAGAATTTAACAACAAAGGGAAGCTGGGTTTCTGTTTAGGCACAATTTTCGTGACCGTCGGGAATTCAAGGACAGATAAGATTCAGTACTTTAAAGGTTCACGGTGTTTGATGGAGCATTTAGCATCTTCTGATCTTCTGTCCCCAAATCCCAGCAAATGGCCTCTGTCTGGGTGCATCGTGGCGTGTGGGCCCATCCAGGGCCGAGTCCAATCCGTGGGAAATTCGCACTTGCAGCTTTGCTTTTTAGGATGATCCGTAATCCGCATGCCAGGGACCAGAGACTAGACGGGGTGAAGGTGTCACCTCCAGATTCTTCCCCAGCAGGTGGCATGGAGATCATGGACACGGCCACGGCCAAGACAGCCCGTCCACCCTGGCTAGGAGTGTTTTAACTGTTAACTCAGCGGGGTTGGAAGGCCACGGTGCCAGCCCAGCCTGGAAGGATTTCCAGGGCAGCTGGACAGAGAAGGCTCATCATCGGTCCTCAGCCGACGGGTCCCAAGGTCAGCACTAAGAGTCACGATGACCCAAAGATGGCTCAGTCCCCGTTGCGTTTCAGCTCCTCTGCTGAGACTCAGGTACATCGTCGTCGCAGTAGGACGTCCTTGTGAGGGAGGTACTGCTCCTGTCTTCATCGTGCCAGTGTGGACACAGGGTTTCCCAAGGCAGGTAGAGGTCACCGGGCCACACCGGTAAGGGACAAAACCCACACTTGCCACAAACATCTTTCCTGCGGGAAGTTTTCTCCCGTGGGCGCTGATGGGGACCAGAGGGAAATGTGTGGCCATCGAGTGGCATCATGCCTGAGTGGCGACAGGTGGGCTGGAATCCCAGCTCTGCACCTTCTGCAAGAGATGCCATGGGGGGGGGGGGCCAGGGGGCAGCAGGTGCTGGTGCGTCGTGCCGCCGCTGCTGCCCTCATCTCGTGTGACGTAGAGATTCTCAAATGGATGGAAGGTTTGGAACGGAGGAGCACACTCACTTCCTCATCGTTATGGAGGAGGCGTGTGTTTGCTGGTGGAGAACGAAACATCCAGGATTAGGATCAATTCTAGGGCCCCTTGGGTGGCACAGTTGGTTAAGCATCGGACTCTTGGTTTGGGCTCACGTCGTGACCTCAGGGTCATGAGATCAAGCCCCGCATCAGGCTCCGTGCTCATCGCAGAGTCTGCTAAAGTTGCCGTCTCTCTGCACCTGCACCTGCCTCTGCATCTCCTCATATGCTCTCTCTCGCTCCATCTTTCTCTAAAATGAATAAATAAATCTTAAAAAAAAAAAAAACAAATAATTCTAAAGATCTTCTCGGACGAAGAACATCTTCATGCTCCATTCTGCACAGCGAGGCCCCTGATTCTTCACAGAGCAGATCCCCGGTGCCCCGAGGCCATGGAGCTCTTTCTCAGCAGCCCACTCTGCTTTAAGGCAGGGGGGGACCCTACAGCTGGAACATCTGGCAGAGTCATGACCCAATCCGTTCCCCTCCCTGTGTGCCGTTTGTCAAGGAAATGAAGCAAAATGGCAAACCAGTCATGAGGAATGCTCGCCTGCTGTTCCCTGGGTGCGACCAGCAGGTCTGTGGAGTGGATTTCATCCGGTTTGCCAAAGATACGCAAGCTTGGCGAGCCTGAAACCCACTGATACTGTTTATTATCTTTTTGGCTCTACCCAATTTGCAGAAATCTGTTCATCTGCTCGTCCCGTGTGTTGCGGGGCTTCAGAAGTCTTCACGGGAGTGAAGGACAAAACAAGTGGGAGGGTCTTTCGGACCTAGCCTGACTCGGGCTGCTTTTTGAGTCAGCCCTTTTAAGAAATATTTCTGTCATTTAGTCTTCAAATGTTTTGCATATAAAGTATATCTGCCAGGTTAGCAAATGAACGAAACTAGCGCGGAATTAGACAACAGCTTTGCGTGAACTCCTTTTGAAGGAAACAACCACATACGGGTTTTGTGTAGATCCTAAAATATGGAAGAGCAAACACAAAATGTATTATGGTACAGAAAAGGGTTTTTTTTTTTGTTTTTTGTTTTTTCCTTAACTGCTGGAGGAAGTGGAAATGCTAGGAGGTTGCATATTTGGGACGCTTCCTTCTTCCGCGAGGAGGCCGAGATGCGGATCTGCATTGTGTTCAGAGGAAGTCTTATCCCTTCGTCAAAACAAACATCCATGTGAACCTGCGGCGCCCCATCCCGTCGCAGAGCCTAGGAGAGCAGTCGGGGCGCGGACAACTGCCCTGGGCGGAGATGACAGGGCGGAGGGCACGGCGGGCGCGCGGACAGAGGAAGTGGGAGCTATTCTGGTGGTTTGACATCTCCGTTTTGTTACGGGTCCCTTCCTCCCCGACACGTCCAGCCACAGAAGCAAGCTTATTTGAAGAAGATTAGGTTCTCATGTATTTTTAGCTGTCGTTCGAGTGTGACATTTATGGAGGCCCCGAGATAAAAATCAAAATGAAGAGGGAGCTCACCGCTTTCCTACACGCTGGCGCTGCGGCGACACAAAGGACGCGAAGTCGGGCTGTCCGTCACGACCTCACGTGGCTCAGATATTCACTAACTGCGTTGCTGTCATCTCATACACTGTCACCTCGGGCCCTTTGTGTTTGGCCGCCGACCCTGTTAACGAAGAGTCTGTGTTTCTTGCTATAAAAAAGAGAATCTGGTAAAATCATGATTTCGTTATTTTTCTGAAGGTTGCATTTTGCTTCTTTATACACAAATATTTTTAGGACTCTTCCCAGCCACCCTGATATCCAGCAAGCTGAACAATGGGCTTTAGAATTCAAATCAGAATTCTGAATTTTTTTTTTGTATTTATTTATGATAGTCACAGAGAGAGAGAGGCAGAGACACAGGCAGAGGGAGAAGCAGGCTCCATGCACCGGGAGCCAGACGTGGGATTCGATCCCGGGTCTCCAGGATTGTGCCCCGGGCGAAAGGCAGGCGCTAAACCGCTGTGCCACCCAGGGATCCCTAGAATTCTGAATTTATCACGCAAAAAGCCCTAATTCCTCTCTTTGAGGCACCATTGGGCCTTAGGAACCGGGAGCCAAGTGCGGAGCCGCGCGCAAGTCCTCTGCGGTCTTGAACTTCCGTTCCCAGCCTCCTCTGTCTGGCTTCATTGTGCTTGCCTGCCCTTCGTGTTTAGAAACACTTGATTTCTTTCTCCGCCAACTTCACACAGTTTCCAGTCTCTGTGAAGCTGTACTTCTCTGCATCAAAGGACACGATCGACAGAGTGACAAGGAAACCTACAAAATGCAAGAAAATCTTTGCAAGTCGTATGTCTGAGAAAAATGCGAGTATTCAAAATATATAAAGAAAGCATATAACACGACAATAAAAAATAACTCAAAAGGGAGCAAAGGACTTGAATAGACATTTCCATAAAGAAAACATGCAGAGGGCCAGTTAGCACAGGCGAAGGTGCTCAGCACCTCTCGTTGTGAGGGAATCACGAACCAGAACCAGAATGAGATTCTACTTGATGCACATTAGGACGGCTGCTATCAAAACCAAACCAAAACAGACAAAAAAAAAAAAAAAAACAGAAAATAACAAGTGTGGTCAAGGCCATGGGGAAACCTTGTGCACTCTTGATGGGCATGTAAAATGGTGCAGCCGCTACAAAAAAGTGTGGCAGTTTTTGGAAAACTTAAAAGTGGGATTCCCGTATGATCCAACAGGTCCACTTTGGGATCTATAAGCAAAATCATCGAAAACAGAGTCTCAGGATATTTGCACAGCCAAGTTATTGGCAGGATTATTCACAGTAGCCGAGAGGCAGAAGCCACCCAACGCCCATCCATGGATAAAGGGAAACAAAATGCTGTATATCCGTGTGCATACAATGGAATATTACTCAGCCTTGAAAAAGAAGGAAATTCTGACACCTGCTATAACACGGCTGACCCTTGATATTGCTCTAAGTGATGTAAGCCCATCACAAAAAGACAAATACCGTATGGCTTCACTTACAGGATGTGCCCCAGCAGTGAGAATCATAGGATCAGAAAGTACACTGGAGGCTGCAGGGGCTGCGGGGGTTGTTTTGTAAGTATAGGGAGGGTTTCCTGTTTGCAAGATGAAAAGAGGTCAGGAGCTGGTTATACACTTTTTTAAAAAGACTTTATTTATTTATTCATGATAGACACGCACAGAGGCAGAGACACAGGCAGAGGGAGAAGCAGGCTCCCTGTGTGGAGCCCGAGGCGGGACTCGATCCCAGGACCCTGGGGTCACGCCCTGAGCCGAAGACAGGCGCTAAACCGCTGAGCCACCGGGGCGTCATAGCTTATACACCTTGAATGGACCTAACACTACTGACCTGCGTCCTTAGAGCTTATTTTCATATTGTGTGTGTTTTACTGCAGTTAAAACTAAGGATCGTATAGTAAGTGATTCACCACAACGGTAGATGATTACTGATAAGTGATTTCACCATTTCCTTTCAAAAGCAAAATCTTAAATATCTTTTTATTTAGACATGGTAAATACACTTTCCCCAAAAGCCTCGCTTACAGTATATTTGTGAGTAAAATATTTTTTTGATGAATTTCATTTATTTCTTTATCTTAGAGAGAGAGCGTGGGAAAAGGAGCAGAGGGAGAAGGAGAGAGAGGGGGAGGGAGAAGCAGACTCCCCACTGAGCGCAGAGCCCGAGGCAGGACTTGATCCCAGGACCCTGAGATCATGATCTGAGCCAAAATCAAGAGTTGGATGCTCAGTGGACTGAGCCACCCAAGTGCCCCATTGAGGAAAATATTTTTAGTGAAGCTTCACTGATGCCCGAAACACTTTTCATGGGTAGATTTGTCCATGAAATAACTTCTGCTTTAAGATCCTCCGCCCTCCCTCTCCATGCACTCCGTTTCTCCCGTTCAGCACACCGTCTCTACAACTTTGTCTTGTCCCTCCCTCTCCAGTCCACTCAGGCTGGAGTTATAAAGGGCTCTGGGGTTTTCTTTATTTTCCATTCTACCCTATTTACCACTTACTTCCTCCGAATGTTAAAGGTCTCCAAAACAGGATTCCAGCAGGAAGCATGAAAGTGTGTAGCGTGTCTTTGCTGCGGGAAATATACACCTATAATGAGATATACTCATTTAAATGAGATCTAGGGGATCCCTGGGTGGCTCAGCGGTTTAGCGCCTGCCTTCGGCCGAGGGCGTGATCCTGGAGTCCTGAGGATCAAGTCCCTCGTTGGGCTCCCTGCATGGAGCCTGCTTCTCCCTCTGCCTGTGTCTGTGCCTCTCTCTCTCTCTTGCTCTGTGTCTCTCATGAATAAATAAATAAAATCTTTAAAATAAATAAATAAATAAATGAGATCTAGTCGTTTGGAGGTTGTAGGGTTTTTCTCTCCCATTTGCTGTCTGTATAACTTTGGACAAGTCACTCAAAAGGACTCGTCAGTCAACTTTCCTGGGTTCCGTTTCCTCAAAAGTAAAATGAGAATAATACCCGTGCCTGTCTACATACCCAACGTGCTTTTGAAAGGCTAATGTATTAATAGGACTTATAACAGTGCTTACGAAATCAGCAAGAACTTTCAAATACATAAAGCCCTACGTAGATGGACGTTGTTTTCAAGTGAAGTCTTACCCTGGGAATAATTTGGGAAATCTAGATGACAACTATCAGCATCTGCCTGTTTGTGTGGGGGCCACATGGGTTTACTGCAAAGGCGTTAGTTCAACACACAGCTGACCTATATTTGAGATACAAAATCTTATTTTTCCCCTTACGAACTTTTCTTAGTTTCCAATTTCTATATTAACATAGAGAGGCTTAAGGCACAGTTTCTGATTTTAGAGGTGAAAGGACCTTCTGCAGATCCGGAACACAGCTTAGCTCTCTCCATCGTTTACTTTATAAACAAGGGCGCGAGGTTAATGGACTTGCCCACACAAGCCAGCTAGTAAGTTCCGGCTTCTGGAAAAGAACTTGGTTCTCAGATTGATGCTTCATAACTCTTATTTATGAAATTAATAACTCTGTTAGCATCGAACTAGTTCCTGATATGAACCATTAGAAACTGTGTTATCATACATATCATTATTGATATGTATGATATCATTAATAATATCATTATTATCCAGGGTCTATATTCTGGATTATAACCGACTCCAGAATATAGACCCTGACTACTTTGGTGACTTAAGAGAGATAATAAAAATCACCAGAGAAATTTGATTTATAACCACACTAAGATAATTTTCTTTGCCAGATAATGTTCCTATAATTTCGATAGATGTGTTTTAATATTTTGATTTTCCTTGAATTAAAGTGTGTCATTTGTGGGACTCTCTGATATGATGAACTCTCTGGTGATTTTAAATACATATGGGGAAATAAAAAGCTTTCAGGCAAGTCTGGGACTTTGGAAACTAATTTCATGTTGGAGAGTTATGAGTTGCAGACATTGATGAGGTGTCTCCCGTGACTCCCAGGAGATTGGAAAGCAGTGATTTGCGACGTCATGCTTTTTTTTTTTTATTGCTGCTTCTCTGTGGCTGAATCCAGACTGTTCCCATAGTGTAGAGCATAGCTTTGTTCGTTCGGATGTACGTGGTATACCTGGAAAGATATAGGCTTTGCCTGGATTTGAATCTGAGGCGACATCAACACTAACCTTTATAACCCTAAATAAGTTATTTTACCTCTGAAAGCCCCAAAATATAAGACTATAAGTATACTTTTGGTTCTGGTGGCCAACATACCCTACTGTAGTCCCCAGTTATTCACATCTTTGTACAATCCCCTCTCTTTGGATACACTGGGACCTGTAACTCATCTCTGATCTGTGGAATATAGGATGTCCCTGACTTGATTAGATTCCATTATATGGTAAAGGTGATGGGATGTCACTTGATTACATTGTGTTCCATAAGATTCCTGTGCCAACCTCAGACTGGTGACACTCATGACATGAACTACCTTTGAATACCATGTGATAGGGAAATGCATGTGGCCTCTAGCACCTGAAGATGACCCCCCAGCCCATAGTAAGAAGCCAGGTCTCTCAGTCAGACAGCTGCAAGGACAGAAACTCTTCCAACAATCAGTGAGCTTGCAAGTGGATATTCCAGATGGGAATGCAGCCTGGATAATACTTTGGCTACACCGTAGTAGAGGACCCAGCTTAGCCAGGCTCACACACTGCTGATCATTAGAAACTGTGAGATACAAATGGGTGTGTGTGTAAACTACCTAAGTTTATGTTAATGTGCTACACAGCAATAGAAAACTAATATATACTCATTAGCTCATATGTAGACTCAAGAAAGTAATTCATGATCACCAGTTTTCCTGGTCTGGAAAACCAGGACCAGAATTCACGTGGCCACCAGCCTCTGGAAAGTAAGGGGACAATACGTAAAAGGAGAAATCCAGAGAGCCAGAAAGTCTCTGAGCAAATTCTGTTCAAATCCTGGCTAAACCTTGAATCATGTATGCAAGCAGTGGGCACCACGCAGCCTCGTAGCCTCGCTAAGAGTAAAAGAACTGAACCAAGATGTGAATTGCCAGCCAAGGGACAGAATTTTCATTGTGAGTCCATTTAGCGTATTGCCTCCTAAAACAAAAGCATACTTCTCATAAGAATATAAGAGAATGCAGCATCTCATAAGCATAACATTTGCAATGGGTAGGATATAAGCTAAAATTATTCAGCGTATAAAAAACCAGGAAAATGATCCATTCCCAAGAAAAAAGACAGTCAACAGAAACCAACCCGAGATGACCTAGGTGTTAGATTTAGCAGACAAAAAATTTGCTGCGGCTTACAAATATGCTTACTGGCAAAATGAAAAATAGGCTTATAATGAATGAAAAGAATGGAAAAATTTCAGGAGATAATAAGAACTATAAAAAAGAACCAAATCAAAACCCTAACATGGAAAAGCACAATATCTTAAATAAAAATATCACTGGATAACAGCAGAGTGAAAGTAACAAAAGAAAAAGGCAGTGAGGTTCAAGATAAGTCAATAGAAATTCTCTAATTTTAAGAAGAGAGAAAAAAAATTGAAGTAAAAATAGAGCCTCAAAGATGTGTGAAACACACCAAAATGTCTGATGTTTTCAATAAAGTCCCAGAAAAAGAAAAAGAGAAAACTACATGTGAAGATACAAGGGCCAAAGGTTTCCCCAATTTTTTTAGGGTGAAGCTACAAGGGCCAAAGTTTTCCCCAATTTTTGCCCAATTGATAGACTTAAAATTTCAGCAAATCCAAACAACATTTAAAAACAAACTATACTTATGTGCATTATAGAGAAATGGCTTAAAAACAGACTTCAAGAGAAAAGTCTTATAAACAACTAGAGAAAAATAACATATTCTGAGAACTGCTGAATTTGTCATCAGAGACAATGGAAGCTACGCAATAGTGGAACATAATCTTCAAAGTGCTGAGAGACATTAACTACCGTCAGTGCATTTAGTATCCAGCAAAAATAGCCTTCAAGAAGGAAGACAAAAGAAAGGCCTCTTCAGATAAAACAGAATAAAGAATGTATTGCCGTCAGACCTGCACAAAGGAAACACTAAAGGAAAATTTCATACTGAAGGGAAATAATACCAAATGGAAACTTGGAATCTTGGAAGGGAATGAAGAATATAAATAATGGTGAAAATTTGAGTCAATGTGAAGGACTGGTTATTGCCTCTAGAAATTACAACATATGTAAATGTTATACAAATGCCAACTCTAACATAAAACATAGAAGGACAGGATAAATACATCTATATGATTGCAAGGTATCTACATTTTATATAAAGCACTAATAATTAATCTAAATGGACTGCAGATGTTCAGGATACGTATAATCCTCACAGCACCCATTAAAAACAAATAATGCAGAGGGTATAGCTAAAAAGCCAGTGGATAAATTTTCCCCCTGCTGAGCTATGTTATTTTCCAATGTGACTATAGACTGGTGTGTTTCTCACTCTAATTCTGTTGATTTTTGCTTCATATATTTTGAAGCTGTAATTAGGCACATACACATGATTATTAAAACATCCTGATGCATCGATTCCTTTATAATCATGAAACGTTCATCTTTAACTCCGGTGATACCCTTTCTTATCAGCCTTCTGTGTTTACTGCTGACAGGATATCTTTTTCTATCCATTCAGTTGTAACCAATTCATCTTTTTTACTTAAAATTATTTTCCTATATACAGCATTTTATCTATTCTGAGAATTTAGAGATTGTCCTTTAACCGTAATGTTTAGTCTGCTAGTATTTAATGTAATTGTTGATATAATCAACAATTAGTTATACCAGTTTGTTATTTGTTTTCTGGTTGTCACTTCAATTTTTTTGTTCTGGCTTTACTTTGGATTTTAAAAATTTCTCCACCCCAGTAATAAATAAGATTAAACTAATAATTAAAGACCTCCCAACAATGAAAAGCCCAGGACCAGATGGTTTAAAGGGTTGAATTCTACCAAATATTCAAATAAGAATTAATGCCAATTCTTCTTAAACCCTTTTAAAAAAAGACAAGCTGGAATACATCCAAACTCATTTGATAAGGCTATGTCACCCAGATTCTAAAGTCAGAGACACTACAAGAAAACTATAGGCCAATATCTTTGATAGACAGAGGTCCCAAAATCCTTAATAAAATACTAGCAAATTAAATTTAACAGCACACTAAAAAGCTTATAAACCACAACCAAGTGAAATTTGTCCCTCGAGTACAAGGATGGTTCAATATATGCAAATCAATCAGTGTCATATACCCAGTAACAAAATGAAAGCAGTAAACACACATGATCATTTCAGTAGATGTAGAAAAAAGCATTCGACAAAGTTCAACGTTCATTCATGATTAAAATTCTCAGCAAAATAGATATAGAAGGAACTTAATATACTAAAGGCCATATATGAAAAATGTATGTCTAACATCAGAGTCAACATGGAAAATCTGAAAACTTTACCTATAAATTCCAGTACAAGACAGGAATGTGCATTTGAACCACTTCTTTTCAACATAGAAGTCCTAGCCAGCAATTAGACAAGAAAAAGAAATAAAACCCAAAATGGAGAGGAAGAAGTAAAATTATAATTTTCCAGATGACATGATCATAGATTCATAGATATGTAATACTCTAAGGACTCAACCAAAAAAAAAAAAAAAACTGGCACAACTAATAATTCGGTAGAGCTGCAGAATATAAAATCAACATATAAAATCAGCCACATTTCTGCATGGAATAAACTATCCAAAATGGAAATTAAGGAACAATCCCATTCACAATAGCAACAAAAAGAATAAAATACTTGGGAATAAACTTAACCGAAGAAATGAAAGACCTGCACACTGAAAATTGTAACACTGATGAAGGAAATTAAAGAAGACACAGATAAATGGGAAGACACCCCATGTTCGAAGGCTAGAAGAATTAATATTATTAAAATATCCATATTATGCAGTAACCTACAGATACAAGAATTGCAATCCCTATCAAAATCCCAATGTTATTCTTTGGAGAAATAGAAAAAATTTCACATGAGACCACAAAAGAATCTGAGTGGCCAAAGCAATCTTGAGAAGAAGGTGGAGGAGAAGAAGGAGAGGGACAAGTAGGAGGAGGAGGAGAAGAAAAAAAAAAAACTGGGGGCATCACACTTGTTGATTTGAAAATAGGTTACAAAGCAGTGGTAATCAAAACAGTGTAATACTAGCATAAAACGGTTATAGAAGCCAATGGAACAGAATAGAAAGCCCCCAGATAAATCCACACATCTACAATCAAGTGATCTTCAACAAGGGTGCCAAGAGGGGAAAAGACACACAATGGGGAAAAGAGACTATCTTTTCCCCATTTTCAGTAAATGATGATGGGAAAACAGGATATTCACATACAGAAGAAAGAAATTGGACCTTTACCTCAACCCATATACAAACATCGACTCAAAAGATACTAAAGACTTAACTATAAGACCTGAAATCATAAAACTGCTATAAGAAAACGGAGAAAATGCTCCTCAACATTGGGCAGAGGTTTTTGGATATGACAGCAAAAGCACAGGCAACAAAAGCAGAAATAAATAAGTGGAATTATATCAAACTAAAAAGCTTTCGTCCAGCAAAGGAAGCCCAGTCAACAAAGTGAAATGGCAACTTATAGAATGAGAGAAAATACTTGCAAATCATATGTCTGATGAGTTAATATCTAAAATATATAAGGCATTCATACAACTCAATAGCAAAAAAAAAAAAAAAAACAATCCAACTAAAAAATGGGCAAAGAACTTGAGCATTTTTTTCAAAGAAGACATAAGAATGGCAGCAAGTTTATTAACAGATGCTCAACATCACAAGTCATCACAAGGGAAATGCAAATGAAAACTACAATAAGGTTTCACCTCACGCTTGTTAGGAATAGCTATTATCGGGGCACCCGGCTGGCTTGGTCAGGAGAGCATACAAGTCTCAATCTCTCCATCTCAGGATCAGGAGTTCAGTCCCTGTGTTGGGCATGGAACTTACTTAAATTAAAAATGAAAATAATAATAATAATAATAAAAGGAATCTCATCAAAAAATGACATAACAAATACTGGCAAAGGTGTAGAGAAACCCTCGCGCACTGGTGATGGGAATGCAGAGCCGAGCGGTGCAGCCAGGCTGGGAAACAGTATGGCAGTTCCTTAAAAAGTTAAAAATGGAATACCCGTATGATTCAGCAATCCCACTTAGGGGAATATATCTGGGAAAAAAATGAAATCAGGTTTTTGAGAAGGTGTCTCAGCCCCCGTGTTCAGTACAGCATTATTCACAATAGCTAAAACATGGAAACAACCGAAGTCTGTGGATGGATAAATGGATAAAATGTGTCATATATGTATGCAATGGAGTATTTTCTCCCCACAGAAAAATAAGAAGATCCCGCCATTTGCAACAACATGGGTGAACCTGGAGGGTATCATGCTAAGTAAAGTGTCACACAGAGAGAGGCAAATACTGTGTTATTTCACTTATATGTGGAATCTCAAAACAAAAGTTGCATAGACATAGTAGATGGGTGGTTGCTGGGGGGTGGGAGGGGCAGGAGGGAGGACGAAGGTGGTCCAGGGGTACAGGGTTCCAGTTAGAAGAGTAAGTTCTGGGTTTGAAAGTACAGAAAGGTGGCTGTAGTTTAAAAGCTCTGTTGCAGGAGGCCTGGGTGGCCCAGTCCGTGAAGCGTCCGACTCTTGACATCAGCTCAGGTCATCATGATCTCAAGGTTGTGACATCAAGCTCTGCGTCAGACTCTGCTGGGCATGGAGTCTGCTTAAGATTCTCTCTCTCCCTCTCCCTCTGCCCTGCCCCAGTGCTCGCTGTCTCTCTAAATAAATAAATAAATAAATAAATAAATAAATAAATAAATAAATAAAAAAAATAATAATAATAATATCATACATACTTGAAAATTGCTAAGATAGTAGAATTTAAATGTTCTCATGAAAAAAAGACACATAAAATGAAGGCTATGTTAACTCCTCATTTCACTATATATATATATATTTATCAAATCATCATGTCCTCCGCCTTAATTTGACACATTATTTGTTAACTCAATCGCATTAAAGCTGGAAAAAAAAAAAAAAACAATAAATGATCTAATCCAAACAAAGAACATCAGACATTAGACAATACAGTTGACTCCGGGATGAGGCAGAGATTGGGGCACTGACCACACTGTGCAGTTGAAAGTGCACGTATGACTTTTGACAACCCCAAAACTCACCTATTAATAGCAAAGACCACAAGAGATTAGGTTTTACTATTAATACTCAGTGTACCACAGACACAGACGGCTCGCCCAGGGCTGATTAGCGTCCCAGTGGCATTTTCCCGGTAACACGAGCTCCCCAAGGTAGCAGTAGGAGGTGGCTACAGGATTATCACAGCAGTACGGGAGGTACTGTAGTTCCTTTTATGCAGTTTTGACTAATACTGCATCTTTATGTTTGTTTACGTGTCTCTCGACTGAATGGCACCGTGTTCGGTGTGTGTGTGTGTGTTGGTTCTGACAAATGTTAACCTTTTATAATTGATCTGTGCATATCCTATAGCAGTAAACAAAAAATAGGCTAATATTTTCCTATATTGTATTCATTTGTGACATATATGAGTTTTTTTTCTCAATTTATTCAACATTTCCAGGCCATGTAGTTCATCTGTGAGATTGTCCCAATTGTTTCAAATGTCCAAAAAATTTCCCAAGAATTTATTGAAAAAAATATCTGCATAGACGCGGACCCTGGGCACTTTGAACTCATGTCACTCAGGGGCCAGTTGTGTCTTGGACTGAATAAAAATGAAAATACAACATTAAAATTTGTGGGATGCCACTAGAGCAATACTTACGGGGAAACCCGTTTCTATGAGACAAGAAGGAGAGTCAAACATCAAAGACTTCACAGGTTCTAGCTTATGCAGCCAGAAAAGAAAAATAGAACAAGATAAATCCAAGGAAAAGAGAAAATAAAGAGAAGTCAGTGAAGCCAAAAGTAAGGAGATAAGGGAAAATTGAACGAAGCCACCGCTGCTCCTTTGAAGTGATCAACCAAAGGCTCAGCTCCTCTCTGGACTGGTCTGGGAAACGAAGGACAGAAGTCTCCAGTGCGGAGACAAAGGTGGCCTGTTAGTCGGACTCCATCAGCCTTGAAGGGATAACAAGGGCGTGGTGTGGAGTTGATAGGAACGGCCTGGAAAGCTGCCACTGCCTGGGCCTGCGCAGGTACGTGTGCTGCGTGTCTGAGCTGACGTGGGCCGCAGGGCAGCGCAGAAAGGTGCAGAGGGAGGTGGTCCCCACACACGACCTGGACGAGGGAGCGCCCGGCCCTTGGTCGGACCCCGGTGCTCCGGGAGGCAACACGTGGAGAGTCCCTGAAAGATCTGGTGAGCACAGTGGCTCTGCAACTCACCCCACCCCCAGGGACCCGGGGGGCGAATGGGGACTTCACGGAGCTCCGGGGCTGCTTGCTTGTCTTGATGGCCTCGGGAGGTAATTTCATATTTATAGGTAATTTTTAGAGTTTATTTATGGCCCATGTGTTAGAAGTTCTGCATACTTCTTGCTTCCAACTTTTCGTTGGGGACAAAACAAAATCAAAAACAAAACACACACACACAAACTAATCACAGAACTTTCAGGAAGGCAGTCCAAATGCCATCAATGAGAAATTGGAATAGAAATGCGTATTTCGGGGATCCCTGGGTGGCTCAGCAGTTTAGCTCCTGCCTTTGGTCCAGGGCGTGATCCTGGAGACCCAGGATCCAGTCCCGTGTCAGGCTCCCAGCATGGAGCCTGCTTCTCCCTCTGCCTGTGTCTCTGCTCCGCCCCCCCCATGTCTATTATGGGTAAACAAATAAAATATCTAAAAAAAAAAAAAAAAAGAAAGAAAGAAAAAAGAAATGCATATTTATGGATGCCCGGGTAGCTCAGGTCCTGCCTGATCCCAGGATCAGAGATCAAGTCCTGCTTTGGGCTCCCTGCATGGAGCCTGCTTCTCCCTCTGCCTCTGCCTGTGTCTCTGCCTCTCTCTCTCTCTCTCTCTCTCTCTCATGAATAAATAAATAAAATATTTTTTTAAAAAAGAAATATATAGGGGCACCTGGCTGGCAACTCTTGATCTCAGAGTTGTAGGTTTGAGTACCACGACGGGTATGGAGATCACTTAAAAATGAAATTAAAGAGAAGAGAAATCTTTAAATACACACACACACACACACTTAAATTTTTAGGGGAACTTTAGGTTCACAGCAAACCTGCGTAGAAGCGACTGCCAATCCCCTAACGTGCCGCCGGGACTCAGGCATGCCCCCTCCCCATTTCAGGATTCCCCATTGATACGTCCATTCCAGCGGATAAACCCACATTGCCACATTATCACCCAAAGCCTGTAGTTTCAATTCTGTGCCGCCCGGGGTGTCACCTATCCCAGGACTTGGGACAAGCGTGTGCTGACATCTGTCCGCTGCTCCGACGTCGCACAGAGTACTTCCTCTGTCCTAAAAATCCTCTGTGCTTCGCCCAGTCCGTGTCTCCCCCCAACCCCCGGCAGCCACTGACCTTTCGTGCTATCTCCACAGCGTCGCCTTTTCCAGAATGTCAGAGTTGACATCGTCCGGTGCTTACTAGCCTTTTCCAACTGGCTCCTCTCCTTATGAATATGCACTTAGGCGTCTCTCTCGTGGCCTAGCAGCTCGTTTCCCCTGAGCACTCAGGAACACCCCACAGTCTGGATGTGCCGGTCCAGTGACCCGCTCTGACCGAAGGGCGTCCTGGTTGCGTCCAGGCTGTGGAGGGAGGAACAAAGCCGCTGCAGACGTCCCCGTGCAGGCCTCCGGCTCCTCCGGGTCACCATCAGGGAGCCGATGGCTGGCCCATGCCGTGAGAGGGCGCTCAGCCCGGTAAGAAATCCCCGCACCGCCTTCCAGAGCCGCTGTGCCCTCTCCTTCCCACCGCGCTGGACGGGGCCCTTGTCGCTCGGTGTCCTCGCCAGCGTTTGGCGGCGGCCGCGTCCCGCTTCGGGCCGTGCTCGCAGGTGCGCGGTGCCCCTGACACGCGGAGCGCCTCTCCCGCGCTTGGTGGCCCCCTGTGTGTTCTCTGCGCTGAGCCCCTCGGCCCGGTGTTCAGTCCATGTGCTTGTTTCCCCCTTGTGGGGTGAAGGCCCCCCCGCGCACTCACACAACAGGCCTTCCTCGGCCGCGTCTCTCGCCAATATTTTCTCCCGACTCGTGGCTTCTCATTCTCCCGACTGTCCTTTGCAGAGCAGAGATTTTCGGCTATAATGAGGTCCACTCCATCAGTTATTCCTTACATGGATCGTGCTTTTGGCGTGGCGTGTCTTAGAAGCCGTCACCAAATCCACGCTCCTGTCGATTTTCTCCTATGGGACCTTCTGGAAGTCCTGTGTTTGCATTGTATATTTTTTGGTCTAGGATCCGTTTGGGTTAATTTTCGTGAAGGGCGTAAGATCTGCGTCTAGATACGTCTGCAGTCGTCACTTAAATTGTGTCCGGGCCCACGCAGCTGTGTGTGTGAGACGGTATTCGGGGGACACGAGAACGGATGCCCACCTGAAAATCCCTGGGGGATGCAGGCTAACCCAGCTGAGCCTGTTCAAGACGGCCCCAGGGCCTGTCCTCACGCCTTCATGGGATGTGCTTTGCCCCGTGTCCCTGTGGATAAACGGGGAGACAGTAACATACGTACATCACAGTACGCACCCAGGGGCTTTCTTGCTCGGGGATGCACGCACTGAATTTGCTGTTGGTGCAAACGTATAATTGGGGGCGTCCCCGTCCTGGCCGGTGCATGCTGGGTACCGAGCACACAGGTGGATAAGCTTTATCCCTGGCTCTGAGGAGGCCCTAGTCTAGGAAGAAGCTTTGCCTACATTCCCGCGACGCCGAAGCGTGTGCAGCCGTCCTGGAGCACACGAGAGGCGGATATGCACTCTTGTGTGCGTGAGACGGGACGTCCTACGTGGGTCTTGAAGGGTGGCTAGGGGTTTGCTAGACGGAGGACAGGATGGCCTCGGTGAAGGGCTGTGGCAGTGCTTGAGGCCAGGGTGCGGGAGGCCGGTGGGTCAGGTGAGGCGGGAGGGGGAGCCAGGGCCCCAGCGAGGAGCCGGCTGCTGCAGACGTCGCTTGGGGCTGATCCACCTGTTGCTTCATTGGCTGAGCCCGCAGAGAAGCTCCTCTCCAAGGCTGGTCACGGCGGGCCGAGGCTCCGCGCGCTGGCCCAAAACTATGCCTGCCCTGGAGTAGCTGGACCACCGGCGCCTTCCCACCTTCTTCCTGCCCTCTGGAAAGTTCTCCGCATTCTCCCGCCGAGGGGGCTCCTTCACATCATTCAAGGCAAATGCCGACCTCCGCGGAGAGGCCCTCCTCAGTCCTCTCACGGTAGCTGTCCCCAGCCCCACGGCGCATCTCCCCACCACGTCTCTGTCTTAATTCTCTGTCGCACCTTCGGTCACCAGGCCAGGAGCTCTGGGAGTAGGAGGAGGCATCGGCCCTTTCTGAGGCTCTGCCCCCTTCATGGGGACCAGTGCCTGGCACTGCGCCTGGGGCAGGGCGGTGCGGCCACGTGGACACTTTGCCACCTGTCCCGCATGGGGAATAGTTGGGAATATGGGAGTGGATGAGGAAAGGGAGAGGGGCACCTGGGTGGCCCAGCGGGGAAGCATCCGCCTCGGGCTCAGGTCCTGGGGTCCGGTCCTGTGTGGGGCTCCCCGCTCAGCGAGGGGTCTGCTTCTCCCTCGGCCTCTGACCCTCCCCTGCTTATCGTCCCCTCCTGCCCCCCCCATCCCATAAAGGAGAGCAATGGGGAGAAGCAGGAGAACCTGCGAGGATGGCACAGCTTGGGCCAGAGGAGGTTCCTCGCCTCCACCCTGAAGACACAGGTCGCAGCTGGGCGGGAGGGCCAGCGCGGGGGCAGTGGGACCGCAGGGCGGCTGCCGGCGGGACGCGCGTCCTCCTGGCCCCCGGCGCTCCGTGTCGCCACCTGCCGGGTTCGAGATCGCCCGCTGGCTTGGTGTCCCGCGGCCTCTGGGCCTGCCTCTGCCTCTTCCAGCCCTCCCGACTGTCACAGCTGTGGGTGCCGAGTGGACGGACCCCGGCCCCCTTCTCTGCCGGGGTCCCTGGGCTCTGCAGAGCGAGCAGCCAGCACCCCCGGGCCCTGGGTGTGCCGGGCAGGGAGCCGCGCCTTTCCCGCCCACGTGCCTCTGACGCTTTGAAAGAAGGGGCTTCCCTGCCGTTACCTGGGGGTCCCTGCCTTTACCTAGGGGTCCCTGCCATTACCTGGGCTTCCCTGCCTTTACCTGGGGTCCCTGCCATTACCTGGGGGTCCCTGCCATTACCTAGGGCTTCCCTGCCGTTACCTGGGGATCCCTGCCATTACCTGGGCTTCCCTGCCGTTACCTGGGGGTCCCTGCCATTACCTGGGCTTCCCTGCCATTACCTGGGCTTCCCTGCCATTACCTAGGGCTTCCCTGCCATTACCAGGGGGTCCCTGCCATTACCTAGGGCTTCCCTGCCTTTACCAAGGGGTCCCTGCCATTACCTGGGCTTCCCTGCCATTACCTGGGCTTCCCTGCCATTACCTGGGGGTCCCTGCCATTACCTAAGGCTTCCCTGCCTTTACCTAGGGGTCCCTGCCATTACCTGGGCTTCCCTGCCTTTACCTGGGGGTCCCTGCCATTACCTAGGGGTCCCTGCCATTACCTAGGGCTTCCCTGCCATTACCTAGGGCTTCCCTGCCTTTACCTAGGGGTCCCTGCCATTACCTGGGCTTCCCTGCCTTTACCTGGGGGTCCCTGCCATTACCTGGGCTTCCCTGCCATTACCTGGGTGTCCCTGCCATTACCTAAGGCTTCCCTGCCTTTACCTAGGGGTCCCTGCCATTACCTGGGCTTCCCTGCCTTTACCTGGGGGTCCCTGCCATTACCTAGGGGTCCCTGCCATTACCTAGGGCTTCCCTGCCATTACCTAGGGCTTCCCTGCCTTTACCTAGGGGTCCCTGCCATTACCTGGGCTTCCCTGCCTTTACCTGGGGGTCCCTGCCATTACCTGGGCTTCCCTGCCATTACCTGGGGGTCCCTGCCATTACCTAAGGCTTCCCTGCCTTTACCTAGGGGTCCCTGCCATTACCTGGGCTTCCCTGCCTTTACCTGGGGTCCCTGCCATTACCTAGGGGTCCCTGCCATTACCTGGGCTTCCCTGCCATTACCTGGGGGTCCCTGCCATTACCTGGGCTTCCCTGCCATTACCTGGGGGTCCCTGCCATTACCTAGGGGTCGCTGCCATTACCTGGGCTTCCCTGCCATTACCAGGGGGTCCCTGACATTACCTAGGGCTTCCCTGCCATTACCTGGGTTTCCCTGCCATTACCTGGGGGTCCCTGCCATTACCTAGGGCTTCCCTGCCTTTACCTGGGGGTCCCTGCCATTACCTAGGGCTTCCCTGCCTTTACCTGGGGGTCCCTGCCATTACCTGGGGCTTTCCTGCCCTTACCTGGAACCCCGATAACTAGCCACACGCCTATTTCTGGCTGGTGCGATTTTAGCAGAAAAATGAACGCTTCGTAAATATTCGTGGAAGTGGTCCCGGCGAGCTGGGCACACGGGGGGGAATGTGAGGGAAGCCAGACCTGAGAATTTTGTTTTAAAACCTCCATTGAAACATCAAAAGCCCATAAAGCAAATGCTTTTCGGGCACTTTGCTCTCAGTGAGGTAGAAAGGAAGTCCTCAGACAACGCTTTTGTTTCATAACTTTTTCATGACTTTCCGCGAAGCACGCGGGTGGTTTTCTTGCTGGACGGCCAACTGCCCAACTGCGGCGGGGACGGGCCCGCTTCCCTGGCAGCCAGGAGGGCTGGCATTTTAGCCGATGGGAGGCAGGCAGCCGACAGGGTCGCAGGGTGACCCACGGCCTCGGAGTTTGGCTGGAATCTGTTCATCCTCTCTTAGGAGCCTGAAGATAAGGCGCAATTGCAAGACGTTTGAGGGACATTTGCTGGGATTGCAAGGGCCAAAAATAAGGACACCTTATGTTTATCTTGGGGCTCAGTCGGTTGAGCAGCTCAACCCAGGTAACGGCAGGGAAGCCCCAGGTAACTTGATCTCAACTCAGGTCTTGATCTCAGAGCATGGAACTTACATAAGAAAAAAAAATCCAACAGCTTGGATGGTTTGGAAGGTCCTGGAAGGATTTATTTTATTTTATTTTATTTTATTTTATTTTATTTTATTTTATTTTACTTTATTTTATTTTATATTTTATTATTTTATTATTTTATTTTATCATTTTATTTTTATTTTGTTTTATTTTATTTTATTTTATCATTTTATTTTTACTTTGTTTTTTATTATTTTATTTTATTTTCATTTTATTTTATTTTATTTTATTTTACTTTATTTTATTATTTTATTTTATTTTATCATTTTATTTTTATTTTGTTTTATTTTATTTTATCATTTTATTTTTATTTTGTTTTATTTTTTATTATTTTATTTTATTTTCATTTTATTTTTATTTTGTTTATTTTTTTATTTTTTTTTTTATTTTATAATTTAGGAGGGAAATGGCTGCAAATCATTTCAATCTGAATTTGTCCCATCCATTGACCCGGATGACACCCAGCCGGGTAGATGGGTGTCATCCTTACCTTAAGGATGCTATTTGCTCACACAGGATCAATATCATTTTATTTATAGTGACCAAAATAAAATGGTGGCATATACCACTGGCCAGAAAGATTAACTTTTGAGATGAAGACTCTACCAGGAAATCTCAGTAAGACTCCGAGTCCCTGCATTTTATATGACCTTTCACTGGTGACCAGGGTGGACGTACTCCTTATGGTGGGATTTGGGGAACCTGGGGAGGTGCAGAGCATGCCCACATGCTGCCTGCAAGCCCAAGGTGCGATGTCACCGTCTCCCTGAACCCCTCCCCAAATCCCCAGAAGGGAAGCCGAGCGTTAGTATTACCCTGAGCACTGTTTCCACCGCTGCTCCCACCTGGAGAGGGGTGGAGGGAGCAGGTGTCTCCACACCCTAGAGGGCTGGTTGGCCAGCAGCGGGGAGCTGTGCTGGAAGGAGAGCGCTCGAGAAAATCAAGGCTGCATAAGTCACCTGTCAGGAGCCAGCAAGTACAAACAGAAATGTGCCCGCGGGGCGAGCCCAGGCCAGGCTGTGTCCCCACCTGGTCTTTGCCCCAAAGCCCCCGACTTGGAGCCCTGTTGCCTCCTTTACTTCCCTCTCACCTCCCTTGCCTGGAGGCACCTGTGGCAGCAGCATCAGGGCCTGTGTGGCTTCTTGCACAGTGTCTCATGTGCCCAGAACAGAGCTGGGCCAGCCCTGCAGTCCACATGCCGGGCTCCTGGTCACCTGCTGCTGCGGTTGGAGCTCCCCCAGGTGCAAACCCCAGTGCATCTATCTACCCGCAGGTCTGCCCACGGCCGGGTCACAGGGGGCACAGCTCCCCCGCTCCTCAGAGCTCAGTCCACGTGGGCGTCCTGCCTTCTATCTGCCGCTTCTGCCAGAGGCCTGGGGAGAAAGGATACCTCTGGTGTCCAAGGGCCCGGCCCTCCAGCATCTCCTAGAGCATTGCCTCCCTTTTCCCGGAGAACTTCCCACCCATCCCTCCTGACGCCTCCTCCCCTGGATTCTCCAGCACTCACAGGCACTCATTCATTCATTCATTCATTTGCTCAGCCAGCATTTACAGAGCCCCCCCTCTGTGTCGCACGCTGTAGCTCGTGTGGAGGTTCCACGCATGGGTACCAAACCTGCTGTTCTTATGGGGATTATATTGTAGAGCAGGAGCCCCTCAGCAGGTGTGCAGAAATGTGAGCGTGAGAAAGCAGGTGAGCGGGCAGGGATGACCGAGGGCAGGCAGCGTGGGGAGGGTCAGCCGGCTCCGTGGACGGGCGGCGGGGACAGAGCGTACTTCAGGGGGAGGGCAGCCGGGCACAGACAGGGACAGCCTGGAGGCAGAGAGCAGTACCTGGGGGGCTCCACGTGGGGGTCGGGTGACGCTGGCGCCGGCAGGACTCCGCATTGTCCTTTTCTAGTGTTGAAATGTATTTGACACACGGCACCGTATCGATTTAAGTCGTGCGGCACATCCGTGTGTTTGTGTCCTGCAATGATTGTCAGGGTAGCGGAAGCACTGCTATCACATCGCACGGCTGTCATTGCTTTTTCGGTGCCAGGAATAATAACAGACATCTGGTCTCTTAGCAGGTGTGATGGTTACGATAGATGCACCGTACGTTAGATGCATTAGCTCTCCAGGATTTATTGACGGCCGGTCCCAGGTTTGTCCACATCATCTCTTTTGTCTCCTGCCTCCCAGGCCCTCATGACCATCACTCTGCTCTCTGTTTTTACAAGCTTGGCTCCTTTAGAGTGCACAGACACGTGATAGCTTGCAGCATTCGTCTTTCTCTGACTTGCCCCCTGTACCTTAACGTCCTCAAGATGAATAGGTGTACCGTTGGCCCTTGAACAACACGGGTTTGAACTGCTCTGGGTTTTCTTTTACGAATACGGTACCGTAAATGTATTGTCTCTCCCTTAGGATTTCCTTGGTGACATTTTCTTTTCTCTGGCTTACTCTATGGTGAGAATGCACTGTACGATACACGTGACAGACAAAATATGTGTTCATTGACTGTATATGCTATCAGTAAGGCTTCCTGTCAACAGTAGGTTCCTGGTAGCTAAGCTATGGGGAGTCGGAAGTTACACGCAGATTTGCAACAGTGCAGAGTTCAGAGGGCCTAACTCCCACATTATTCAAGGGTCAGCTTTCCTTTCCTTTTTTTTAACCCGAGATTTAACATATTATATTATGTTCTTGTGACTGGCATCCACACGGCCGACAGACACATGAGAAGATGCTCAACATCTTCCCCAACGTCATTGGGGAAGTGCGAATCAAAACCACAATGAGATAGCAGCTCACACCTGTCAGAATGGCTAAAATTAACAACCCAGGAGGCCGCAGAGAGAGGGGAACCCTTGTACACGGTTGATGGGAATACCAACTGGTGCAGCCACTGTGGCAAAGAGTATGGAGGTTCCTCGGAAAATTAGAAATAGAATCGCCGTATGGTGCAGCAATCCCTCTCCTGACTGTGTATCTGGAACCAGTGAAAACAGGATCACAGACCCTGCAGGGACGTCTGTGTCCCACCCCACCCCAGCGAGGTGTACTGTGACATAGCCTATTTCTAGGCTATTCTGGTTCCTCATCATTGAGGCGGTCATCCTAAAAGTACCAATGGCCTCGAAGGAAAATTATGTGTAGATCATTATGTTAAAGAAGAAGAGGTTCAAGTGTAAGTTTAAGCTTCCATCTGGAACAACCTCATTATACTAAAGAATTGCCATCCTGATGTCCCAGGAATGAGAACGCGGTAAAAAAATATCTACCTCGGATGGTGAAAGACGTATCTCTTTACATATCAATCCCCTTTTTGGGAAATCATTTAAGCGGTTTAGAGGGAAGTCTCTGTAGAATGCATCACCAGCGACTCTGTATTCTTAGGCTTGGCACCGAGTCTCTGCAGGACACGTCACGTTTCCTGTTCAGTGGAGATGAGAGCAGGTGCCCTCGGGGACTGGCAGGCAGGCCAGGGCGCCCTCCTGCACCCCGCCCTGGACATGATCCGGGACCACGTGGTTCAGCCCTGGATTCCACGGAGGGAGATTTCCAGCAGGCCAGATCCTCCAGGGAAGAGGTGCTTCAGTTAGTACAGGAAACACGAGTCACCTCCTCATTCTGCGTGGATTATTGCTGGGTTTTGTCGTATGGTGATGGCGGGACCTACAGATTAATGGAAATAAGCATCACTTGTGTAGTAAGCTCATGTTTGCACTTGGAGGAAAAGTGGTGCACAGAGCAAAACTAAGTCCGGGTTGGTTCAAGGCAAAAAAAAAAATATATATATATATATATATATATATATATATATATATATATAAAATCAAGCCAGGAAAGTAGTTTAAGCAACAGGAATCTAAATTTGGAAGCAAGAATCCCTTTCTTGGTACATATGACACAGGGTTAGAATCCACCGCCAACCCCAAAAAAGACAGAACATACCCGACAGATTGAATCAGATAAATTTTTACTTTTTAAAAGAGTCAAAGGACAGAAAATTAGAACCCGCAACGAACTAGGGACAATATTCACAGGATATATGGGACTTGGGAGAGATCACTAGGAGGCGGCCAACACCATAGGCGCGAGAGGGAAGAAATAAAGCTTAGCCGACACGAACGATGGCTCTGTCTCTCGCGCGCCCAGATGGACAACCATCATTACACATCGCTGATCCTAGAGTTCCAAGAACGTGATTTCAAAGGTGATCTGGATGCTTTTTGCCAACGCTTGAGTGGGAGGAACGGGCAAGCTGGTGCAGCCTTGCTCAGGGCCTAGCAGGCGGCGCGCGTCACACTTCTGTTGCCATCGTACTTTATTGTGGCAAGAGTCCTCCCATGAGAGCTACGCTCCTAAGGGTTTGAGGGCACAATGCGCCACGTTGCCGCCGGCACCAGGTGCACAGCACGTCCCAGAGCCACCTCACCCGGCTTGATTGAAACCTCAGGCCTGTCGAGTGGCAGGTGCCCCCCACCGCAACCTATAGCAACCACCACCCCGCTCTTTGGTTCCATGAGTTTGCCGGGTGCCGATGCCTCCTGTGAACACGGTCATGCAGTCTTGGTCCTAACACCTGCCTTGTTTCCACTTGCATAACGTCCTGCAGGCCCCTCCGTGTTGCCTCATCCTGCAGAAGTCCCGCCCTCTGGAAGGCTGAGTATGAATGAGTACATCATAGTCGCTTTATCTGTTCATCTGTCAATAGACGTTTAGGGTTTTTGCACACCTTAGGCTATTGTGAATGGCTGGGAGCACCGAAGTGTGGCTGTCTCTTCTAGATTCCAATTTCAGTTCATTTAAAAATCCTATTGCTTTTGTGAGCCAGCGAGTTTACAGAGCGGGATCATCAGGGAATAAACAAAGTGGGAAAAGAGAACTAGATGAGGACGCTCACTGCAGTATAATTTGAAATGACAACAAATCAAGCACAACCGAAATGCCAAACCTGGAGCTCAGATAAACCTAGGTGGACCCTTCCCATTCTCAGGACGTCAGGGAGATCTACGCCCAGCAGTGGACAGCACCCCATAGGTGACAAAAGCCACTGTCGTCAAGAGAGAGTGCTCATTTTTATGAATCCTCAGGTACCTAGATATGCAGAGAGAAAGCCTGAGGAGACGCGCGTCCCGCTGTGATAGAGGTTACCTCTTGTGGGCAGAGGTAAGGAAGTTGTCCCTTAGCGCTTGATATGTCCCTCTGGTATTCAAACTGTTTCCAGTGAAAATATGTGACTTTCATCTGGATCAGCGTAAACACAATAAGGTATTTTCATTTCGAAGAAGAGAAAAATGAGATATGAGGCCAGGGCTCAGTTGCACCTGCCAGCTCCCACTGAAAATCGGTATTTATAAACTCCTTCCCCAGCGAGCTGCATGTATGTAGTGTCTGCTTCAGTCTTTCTTGTATTCGACACACATTTATTGATTCCTAAAGTGCAGAAGCATGGGGCTCATGACTGTGGACCTTCAGAGACTAATAAGACAGGCCCTTTCCTGTTCAGGGCTTAGAGGTCACAGGGGAGCCAGGCCTGCAGCAGCCAGCTGATCGTGGGTGAGGAGGCAGTGAGGTCGGTGCTCCAGGCAGGGCACTGCTCCTACGTCCGAGCCAAGTGCTGAAGTGTAGAGGACAGGCCATTAACACCCACCCAGAGGATTTCAGGGGGGCCTCCTGAAGAGTGAAGAAGATTTCATTAGGGGTAGAGACTGACAGAAGCATTGGACAAGGATGGGCATTCTGGGAAAGGTGGGAAACAGGGACTCAGCACAGCACTGCCAAGCACAATGAGGCAAGTTCAGTGCAGTGGGAAGAAATGCACCTGGTGTTCCTTCTCTCACTGGTGTGTGCCTGCATGGAGTACCCACGTGTCTGGGTGGATGGATGGATGGATGGATGGGATGGATGGATGGGTGGATGGATGGGATGGATGGATGAATGATGAGTGGATGGATAGGTGGATGGATGACAGGATGGATGGATGGGTGGATATGGAGTGGATGGATGGACGAGAGGATGGATGGATGGGTAGATATTGAGTGGATGGATGGATGAGAGGATGGATGGATGGATGGACGATAAGTGGATGGATAGGTAGAAGGATGACAGGATGGATGGATGGATGGGTAGATGATGAGTGGATGGATGGATGAGTGGATGGATGGGTGGATGGATGAGTGGATGGATGGGATGGATGGATGGGTAGATGATGAATGGGTAGGTGTATGAGAGGATGGATGGAAGGATGATGAGTGGATGGATGGATGATGAGTGGATGGATGGGTGGAGGGATGAAAGGATGAGAGGATGGACGCATGGGTGGGTGGGTGGATGGAAGGAAAAGGGAATGAATGAACACATAAATGACTACAAGGTGCTGAACCCTACTAATTTTATTTCATAACATAGACCCTCAGACCTACAGATATCTCTGTCCTTTAGCTAAGTGCTTAAAATCTAGAGGAACATGTCCACTTCCCTGAAAAATAATGTGAACATCATATTCATATAGATAAAATCTGTGAAGAAATGTGGGAAACACACATGTGCACACACGTGTGCACAGGCACACAGACATAGGTGTGGATGCACACAGATACACACACGTTGCATATTCACACATTTGCATGCACGCACACATGTACACACACACGAGTCATGAACTACTTTTTCTGGCATCCTACAAAGTGCCACTCCCAGAGCAAGCTGCAGGAGCAAGGAGGCCGCCGGAGGCTCTGTGTCATGGTGCGAGTCCGACCCATTGTCTTTAAAGCAGAACCTCCCCTCCCCTAAACACGTTCTGACCTCTAGCCTGGCCTTACCCATAACTGTCACGAAGACATTATGAGACCAAAGGAGCCACAGCGGAGGGATGCTTTCTAAAAAGACCAGACACCGCAGGATTCAGGTTCCACTATCGGGACAGCTTCCTGCCACCCTGCACAGACGCACAGACAGACGGCGCGTCAGAATCAGCCACGACCCCCCCCAGGGTGACCACGCTATGTCCCGATTCCAAGAAGGGGGAAATGATGGGCACGAGCTCCAGAGAGTGAGCAGAACCAGATCTCACGTGTTCCTCCAAGAATGAGTGGAAGACGTGCATCAGGTCTCAGAAACGTTTTCTAAAGCAACAGTCTCCAGCACAGAGCGGTCTCCATTCCACCCTGTGGACGGATATTTTGCCACCGGGGACCATGAGAACTCCATGGGCTTCCGTTGTTTACGGGCTCCCAGGGAGAGACATTTCCATTCAAAACCGCAGGCGTTACTTCTTCCAAGGGACAGCTGGAGTCCGAGTAAGGCCAAGTACAGGCCCTGCCCACTCGGGAGCTGAGCGGCCCGGGCAAGCTGTCTGCCGTCAGCTCCAAAGCCTCGGGGCTTTCTCCCTTTACCCCAGACACAGGAAAAGTCGCTCCCTTTTTGAGGTAGTCATATGGGATACAGTTGGCACCCTGGTAAATGTTTACTCACTCTTTGCTGCTAATGTAAATGATATTCCTGTGAAGCCCGTAAGCACACCTACTAGAACACTGCTGTTTAACCACGTGCCACTAACAAAAAGCTCCAGGGAAAGTTGTCTTGCCCAGGGGCGCTCCTCTCGATGAGTGGCCTCAGAGCTTGCCGAATGCTTTTCAAACACGTTCTCTTAATTGATTGATCAGGAGTCACTCTAGATCTGGGAACGAGGTGGTCTTCGCCAAGGGTTTGTTGCAAGGTCCGACCTTATCTCTGTTGGCAGAGCTGGACCATCTCAGCAGAGCCCCGGAGACGCGATGCTTCTCCAAAATTTGTAACAAGCAGTGAGCTAGAACTTTCTTTTAGCAGGTGAATTGCTTTTCCAGACCGGCTAAGCCAGAACTGCTTCCCCGGCCCCGAGTTCCACATATTTGCGCCTTGATGTCGACCCTCAGCAGAATTCTGGAGCATGTCCTAGTTACACAGACATCAGTGGGAGCTTCGCAGGCTCTGATCAACCACCGTGAATTCCCAAAAGGCACCCGAGTAAACTCCAAGTTACAGCTTTGGGTGGCGTCTCCAGCCTAGGACATTGTGTCAGTGTTACAGGATTAGGTCTCCTTCATTAGGCTGTGAACAGCTTGAGGTCAGGAAGTTCTCATGTCTTTGAATCCACTGCAATTCTTGTCACAGGATAAGGAGCCAGCACCTGCTGGCTGGTTAATTAAAGGAGTAAATGAAGGCATGGCATTGAGGAGAGTCTCTCCTCTTTTAGAAATAAGGACCGTGAGAAATGTGAACTGGGAAATAATGCGCGTAGGCAAATCCATAGCCTGTGAACGATCATGATTAATTAATGCATTGATGTCAACCCCAAAGGGAGAAATCCAGGTACCAGAGCCAAGCTATATGCCTTCCCACATTGTCATCAATGAGAGGCAGGGCTGTGAGAGTGTAGGTGACAGGGTAAGTGTCCCACCCCGTCCCCGGGTGCGCGTGGCGACGGGCACGGCGAGACAGGGCCTCCTGAGAGCCCAGCGCCTCGCCCCACACCAGCGCCCGGGCCGGAGTCACAACGGAGCAAAGTAATGTGTGGATATTAACAGAAACATGGAAGGGTTTGCTGTCCATTTATTCGGAAGAGTCCAGGTGTGAGTTCATCACAAACTCAGGGTGAGCTAAGCACATGGCAAGGATTCTTAAAATTGGGAAAGCGATTTACAACCGGTGCATCCCTCCAGTGTCACGTGTTCCTTATCTCAGAAGTTATAGTAAAGGGACTTTCGGAAGCTAAACAAGATAGAGACAAGAAAGAAGAAATGTGAGAAAAGATGAAAGTGTAAGGGTCTTGTCAGCAGTCTCATTCTTACTGGCCGAAACCAAACAACCTTAATGGGCTGGATTGAATTCATTCTGGCTCAGGGGTCCCATGGCTTACCAGACAGCCCTTTAAAAATACATAGGGAAATATGGTGATGAAATGAGTGTCTTTGAAACCCCACTAAAATGAGTAAAAAGCCTTAGGCCACTACGACCCAGAGAAGGCGAGAGGAGCAGGACGTGGTCGGTAGGCGCCCGGGAGCCAGGGGGTGTGGACTGGGCCAAACTGGCAGCTCAAAGTGGGCCTCTGGCTGGAGAGACCCAGCAGCAGGGACGGAGCCTGGCGAGGGGGGCGGCGTGAGGCCCCGGTTCCTGCGCACACCAGCGAGCAGAGGGAGCAGAGGGCAGTGGGCTGGCCGACGTGTAGACGTGAAGCCGTGAGACCCCTGGCCCTGGGGGCCCCGCACGGCGGGAGGAGTGTGGGACTCCAGAGGGGGAAGAAGCGAGGGGCTGCCTCCAAGACCTGAGTCACTCTGAGAGGACCACGCACAGGGAGAAGGGAAAGGACGTGCCGATGGGCCTGGGGCTGCCCACTGGGCTCTACTCTGCAAGACCAGCTCACACCGTCTGGCGGGAGGCTGGAAGGTGCCCCTGCGTGGAAGAGAACCCTGCACATAGGGGCACTTGGGGCCCCCAGTGAGCTAACCGGGTTTCTGCCCAGGCACCTGCACAGAATCCCATTGGTGTGTCTTGCAGGCTCTGTCCACGGAAACACAGTTATAAGCAATCGGCCAAGGATCCCCAGAAATTGAGGAAAGGCTGCAATGTCACAGAGGCCAAGACAGACAGAGAGAGAGAGAGAGAGAGAGATTGAGAGGGAAAGGAACTTGCAGGAAATAGCAATGCATCAAAAAGAAAAAAAAAAAAAAGCATCTTCAAAAACTATGAATGATGATGACCTCAGAGAGAAAAGAGAAGCTGTTACATCCAGGAAAGAAGACATGATACTATTTTAAAAATACATAACGGGAAGGAGCTCTTGGAAATAAAAATATACATTTTAAATATAGATGTAAATCGTAAAAAATATAAAATAAAAAACATAAACTTGAACAGTTCAAGAGTTGGACAGTGAAGTCTTTCAAGGAAATTTGCAAGAATGGGGAAAGCTTTTTTTATTTTTTTATCCCTTAACTAGGCAAGAATATTCCGGAAAACTTAGAACATTGATTTTGAAATCTCAGTATTCATTTATCAGAACCCAGGGAGAGACAGAGAAACTGGGGGGGGGGGGGGGGAGGAGAAGTCCGAAAGGAAGGATGCTGGACCATTTGCAGGATGAGAGGATTCCTAGATTGCAGAGCTCCACGGAGGCCCCGGAGCAGGGCGGAGAGCACCCGGGCCCATGGCGCGCCGGCTCCGGGGGCCAGAGAGGGTCCTCAGAGCTGCGGAGGGGAAGCAGGCCACACGGAGAAGACGGAGCCCGCACCTGCTTTGAAAGGTGGTAGTAGAAGGGTGGAGAGTATATGAGGATGCTTGTTGGTCTTTTTCCGTTAGGCAGTTGGGCCCAACAGAATCGCAACAGTCTCGGATTTTCAAGGCCTCCTCGATTGCCCGCACAGCCATCCTGCCTCGGAGCGCTGACGGAGACCGTGCCCCCCTCTAACGAGGAAGTCTGGTTTTTAAAAATGCAGGGGAGGGGATCCCTGGTGGCTCAGCAGTTGAGCAGGAGCCTGCTTCTCCCTCTGCCTGTGTCTCTCCCTCTCTCTCTCTCTCTGGGTCTCATGAATAAATAAATTTTAAAAAAATTTATTAAAAAAAAAAAGCACAGGGGATCCGGGAAATGAGGGAGAAAAACAGCCAAGTCGCAGAAAAGTTGTTTCCAGGAAGCCCCAAAAGAAAGTTGGAAAACCGAGGAATCAATCACATAACCAAGTTCGGAGACGTCAACACGATCCAGACATGTAGACATTTAACATCGCAGCGGGAGAGAAGATGCCTGTTCTCTGGAATTATATCTATCATAACACCGCCCATAGAACGAGATAGGGTTCATTTAACCCCGTGCCGTGATTTCTGGAAGGATCCAGGAGGAACCGTGTATGCGCGCACAGGTGTGTCCCAGGGAGCTAACGTCTCATATTCCGGAGCGGAAAGCCGGGAGCTAACACGGGGAAGTCAAAAAACAGCAGAATAAGTTTATTATTTTTAAAGACAAGAGTAAATGTCAAGAGAGAAAGAGTTTGAGGCGGTTCCTCTGGGGTGGCGTCCGAGGACCAGGAGCTGCTGGTTAGACCCCGAGCCGTGTGGAGGGACGTGACTTTTCCTTCTGTTCGTGTTTTGCATGAAATATATTACAGGTCGCACCGGTGCAGGAGGTGGTTCTGAATATTGTAGTAGAAGGATGCAAAGTATAGGAGGATGCTTGTTCGTCTTGTTTTGTTTTGGTTTGTTTTGTTTTTGTGGAAGTATATGACTTTGAAAAGAAAAGGTAAAGCCTGGAAAAATATATGCCGACTGTTAGTAGTTAGAATCCGACTGTTGACCAAGCGATTTCTTCTTTCTCTGGTTTATATGACTTTTAAATGCAAATTTATTTTGCGATACATACGTTATCACTGAGAAAACCTTAAAAGGCTTTTTTTACGCACGTACACGTGCACACGGAGGATGTTCGAGGCTCGGCCCAGAAGGAGGATTTGCCCCCCGTGGGAGCGGGGCGGGTGCCCGGTGGGGCCTGAGTTCCCACCCCGGGGAGCACCCGGGCCAGGGAGATGCGGCGGGGGGCGGGCTCGTGGGCAGCCGCCTGGGACCAGCAGCGCCGGTTTGGACTCTAAGCTGCGGCTCAGCCGTGGGCTCCCCGAGGGCAGGGAGCGACGTACTTGCACACACTCTGCACGCGCGGGTGGGTCGATGTCCATCGGCCAGAATGGCCAGAGGCTGCGACAAGGAGGAGGACAGGCAGCCGTTGAGAGGCAGAGTGGGAGTCGGGACCAGCCCTGCCCACGGCCCTACCCACCCAGCTGAGCCTCTGCTCGACCATCACGTCTGCCCAGCCCCACAGCAGCCCTTCTGCACCGTGACTCTGTCGTTGGTACAAGTCGTTGGTGGGAATGGGGTTTCTGCGTGGGTGGGACTCTGCGTCCTGTCGGCGGGCACCATGAGCCCCGCGGGGACCCACGTCCCTGTCACCTGGCTGGTGGACGATTACTGGGCCAGGCTGCTGTGCAACAGCGGGCATGGGGCGGCAAGCCAAGCCAGGGCCCTCGCCCTCTCCCTCTGCATGACCACAACTCACCGAGGCCCTTGGCCAAGTTTCCAGAAAGAATAGTTCTCTTTTGCATTTATTTTTTTTTAACATTTTAGTTATTTATTCATGAGAGACCCAGAGAGAGAGAGGCAGAGACACAGGCAGAGGGAGAAGCAGGCTCCATGCAGGGAGCCCCGATGCAGGACTCGATCCCAGGACCCCAGGGTCACGCCCTGAGCCGAAAGCAGGCGCTCAACTGCTGAGCCACTCAGGCATCCCCATCTTCTGCATTAACCGAAGGGCTGAGGGGTCCCCACTGTCGTGTTTATGCTGAGGGCTAGTTACCAAGTCCCCTGAGTGGCTGGAGTCCCTTGGGCAGAGTGCAGCACCCCAGCTCGGGGGGGTCTTGGGGTGTCTGTGAGCATCCTTGGGCCCCCTCAGAGCCACACAGCAAGCGGCCCCACCAGGGCATCCGCCGCCTGGCCTGGGACCCCAGAAAGCCCAGCGGTGTGCCTGGAGCAGCAAGTGGCTGGGGCCAGCCTCTCCGCGCGTGCACGCCCCTCGCCACAGGGCCGCCCCGACACTGACATGGCCTCCTCTGTGCTCCTCAGGTATCTCTGGGCTCACAGATTGACCTGCAGAAAAAGAAGAGGCGGGCGCCAGCCCCCCCGACGCCGCAGCCCCCGACGCCCAGCCCCCTGGTGCCACCTCGCACTCAGGACAGGGAGGAAAACAGGAAGAGCGCCACGGGTGAGTGCGCCGCATTGCCGTCTGCACGCCTCTGAGCCCTGCCTTGCGTGGAGTGGTAGCACTGCTGTTAACTCCTGCAGCCGCCTCGTGGGGCCGTTCGCTTGGGCAGCATGTGCGCTAAGGAAAGAAAGTCTGGAAATAAACACTTGCGGGCTCCCTCGGTATCTTACAGGCATCTTTCCCGGGCATCGTGTAGGCAGGTGGCCGGGGAGGGGCTGAGGGTGGTGAGGGTAGAGGATTGCTGAGGATGGTCAGGAGGGGGTGAGTGGCTCTGGACCACTGGACGGGTGAGCGTGAGCGTGCGTGTGTGCATGTGTGCATGTGGGAGTCTCCTGATGGAAGGATGCATGGTCCTAGGATGACCTCCCTGCAGGCTGTTTTGAAAGACCTCTTGTCCCCAGCAGATCTAGAAGTCAGTCGACAGCAGTTGCATAATGTCTTGACTGCCCAGTTGGAGTCGACCTCCAACACCCTGATATTCTGGGGGAATAATGAAGCAAAAGGAAAGAGGATGGAATCCTGAGACCTGTGAGCAGGAAAACCTATTAGATCTTGAGATGCCACCTCCTGGTGTCGCAGGTGGTGGACAGAGAAGTGGCAGGGGGTCTCTAGCTCCACAAGCCGGTGATGGTTAGTTTAATTTTAAGACCCTCCAGTATTTGTTGTTCCATTTGTGTGGGAACAACAGTGGAGCAGAGGCTGTCTGAGGTTGCAGGTGCATCAGCTCATCACAGAGGCCATCTGAGGGCCGGGCCCCGGGCCACCTACTCCACTGGGCACCTCACCTTTTACCCTTGACCCCATGGCTGTGGCCCCCAAAAGGAAGACTCCCAGGGATAAAGGCTTGCATTGTCAGCGTCTGAGACTCTAATAACGAGCTAGTTAGCCGTTGGTCGGCTTTTGTCCCCTAGTCGACACCTCCCTGTTGGCCCGCATTTCGTGCCAGTTGATCCCCTTTACCAGAGGGAAATATGCCCAGATTTCCAGAACACACGGTCAGCAGCTGCTCAGAATAAACCTAGTCGTCTCCTCTGCGGTGATGAGACCCCGGCTCTCCCAAGCTCTCGCCTGCTCTTGTAAAGGGTTGGCAGGCCTCGGAGCCTTCTCCTCTAATGGTTCTTCCGGGGACCGAATAGACGATGCTCATCCAGATTGCCCGAGGCCCCTTTGCGCTCTGAGATAACAGATGATGTCCGGCCATGGGGACATCGGTATCTTCCCACGTCTACAAAACCCTAATCAAGAGAAGGAATACGTGGGTATGTCTCTCAATGAAGAAATTACTTGTTAATTTTTTTTTACTGATAATCTGATGACGGGCATGAAGCGCAGAATCTATGAGTTACTGCACGACTCTAAACATAAAAGCCTGAAGAAGGCGTTTTTGAAAGAAATACTGGGCAGGATGACTTAAGACCCAAGTGATTTATGTGGCTTTGTTGTATTAAGTCATTGACCTTCAAAAATCTTATTAGAAGAAGATAGTCATTTTCATATAAAATGGCAGGTGGGTGCCCCGCGTGTCAGCAGAGCACCGAGGGCTGCCCCAAGGTTCCGGAGGCCGGATGGAGCAGGACACTGCCCCTAACTCTTTCTCCAAGAGTTAAATGGGCTTAAGGAGGCCAGCTCAATTAGTGGCCACAGGAGTTAGTAGATGAAGTAACAAGAGGAAGCTAAATATATATATAAATAAATCCTAATCAAAAGTCATGGGTATAAAAGGAGTTGCTCTTAACGGGACAGAGCCACTGAGGGGGTTTTTTAAGAATGATTTCAAGCCTGGCGTTTGCGAGTAGGTGTGCCTGCCAGAAACAAATTGCAAACGAGTAGATATTTTCAAATTGGCCCAAGGAGAGGACGCGGTGTGTGTAAAATGTTCAAACGTGAGTGAGGTGGGATTTGGTGTCATGAGGTGGGATTTGGTGTCGTAAGGTGGGATTTGGTGTCGTGAGGTGGGATTTGATGCCTGGTGAGCTTGAATGTGGGGCTGGGCGTGGCTGGGTCTGTCGGCAGGTGTGGTTGACTTCCGTGTGCAGCGAGGCCGACACTGGTACCAGGTGTGGTTGCCTTTGGTGCTGTGAGGCTGGATTTGGTGCCTAGTGAGTGTGAATTCGGTACCAAGCGTGGCTGGATTTGACACTGGGTGTGGCTGGATTCTGTGGCAGGTGTGGTTGAATTTGATGCGTAGTGAGGGTGACTTTGGAGACCGAGTGCCGTTGGATCTGGTACCCAGTGTGGTCAGACCTGGCACCGGGTGTGGCTGGATTCAGTGCCACAAGACTGGATTCGGTGCTGGGTGTGGTTGGATTTGGTGCCACGAGGTTGTTTTTGATGCCCGGGTAATGAAGGCCACGTGCCTCCCACTGGAGGGCAGAGAGTCTTTGGGCTTAACCTTCTGAAGTAACCCCCGTTGATTCCATGTAGGTGTTGGACGGCAGGTGCCACAAAAGCCTCCCAGAGGCACTGGCCGGGGGCCCCCCCAGCTAGTGCTCCCCCCACCCCCGCCCTACCCTCCTCCTGACACAGACGAAGCAGAGCCTCTCGGCTTTCCCGGGGAGAGTGCTGGCTCCGAGGCCTTGGACCCAAGACCCACACGTACGTGACTCTCGTTTTCTTTCCCATACGTGTTGACCGCCCATCTCTCTGGTCACTGGTGTCAAGGCGGGGTTTCCAGACTTTCCATTCTTGCCTTTGGGGGAGGGGGGTGTCTGTGACTTCCCTCTCCAGCCTTTCTTTCTAAATGCTCAACGCAGTGTGTCCGACTTAACAGTGAATGCGCCCGGAGGGCCATGCAGGGGCCTGGAAAGAGTGACTTAACCCATTAATCCTTCGCTCTGTGGTCAGACCCCCGCCAGCATCGCCCGGTGTGGGTGGGGACCGTCAGTCAGGGGCTGCTAACCATAGTGTCCACAAGGGGCAAGAGCCCACGCGATCCGGCTCAGCAATTACTACCAGGCGGTAGTAGCGGTTCCCCGCAGAGAGGGAAACTGAGGCAGCAGAAGGGGAAATAGCTTGAGTTCATGTAGCAGCGGCCAGAATTAAGAGTCTCGTTTTCTGCTTCTTGTTGCACCCTGGCTGAGACAAGGCTGCGTCTCCGATGTCTCCTGAGGTTGCTTCGGACGTTACTAAGTACCGTGTATAGCACTCCTGCCTCCCCCGGGGGGTGGGGGGGTAGATACTTAGCATATATATTCCGATGGCGCCACGGGCACGCGAGCCTGTGCTCACCCTTTGAGGCAGCTCAGCTGGCGGCGATGCTTCCTCATAAAGAGGCATGTTCTCAATACAGCGGCGTGCCACTCTGTGCCCCGTCCCACGAGACGCCAGGGCCACCGGGGGTGCAGCCTCGGGCGGGGGTCTTATGCTTCTCTGCTGTCGCGCCCCTGGGGGGCTTTCGTCCCCTTTGGGAGGGCTGACTAGCTCGCCACCGGCTTCTGGGTAAAGAAGGCAACCGCCAGCTGCGTCCTCTGCCTCTGTGGGATCGGTCACCCCGACTCGGGCCTCGGGCCTGACAAATGCTGCCTCTCCGTCCTTTTCCGTCCAAATCCATGCGATCATCTTGACGTTGGGCGCCCTCCTGGAAGCGAACGAGGTCTACGGGGATTGAAAAGTGAAGGATTGGACATGACGGTCGGGAAGGTGACCGCCCAGGCGTCAACAGCCCCGGGCTGCTCCATCGCGGCAGAGAGAGGGGCTCCAGCCCCCGTGCCAAGCCCGCGAGCCTCAGGGGCGCCGTGGCCACATCCTCCCTGGGGGACCCAGTGAGGGAGGAGGAGCCGAGGGCAATCAGCAGTCGGGGAAAAGTCCCAAGGCCGGGAGGTCGAGGCACCTTCCCGGGGTGGGGCGGCCAGGCCTCGCACACCTGCCCGCACCTGAACTGATGCCAACTCACAGGTCCCCGCTCTCTCCCACCCCCCCCACCCCGGGCCTGGGGGGCACCATCGGCATATGGTGTGTGCTGGGGAGACTGGCAGGCGAGATTTGGGAGGGCGGCTTCCAAAGGCTCCCCCCGCGGTGTCTACCTGGCTATGAAATCACTTCCTGGCCCTGCGCCTTCAGAGAACGGAACCAGGAACAGACACAGATTTCTTGCCTCGTGACTCTGCCCTCATGACCCCAGGCCTGGGCCCGGGGTGCTCTCCCCATGGGCTCCTTGCCCCAGATACGTGTCACCAGACTCCCCTTGGCCCTCTGGTCGTAATTCCCTCTCCTCTCTCCTTCTCCATCCCTCTCATGTGCCCACAAATGCCAGTAGCAGAGTGAAGAGGAGCAAGAAGAAATGGGGGGAGGCTGTGAGGTAGCAGCACCACTCTGCACAGCTAGCTGGAGCTCCACCAATGCTTCTCCTCCTCCTCTTCCTCCTCCTCCTCCCTTCTTCCCTCCCTCCTCCTCCAGGCTCCTGGCTCCCAGCTGCTCCCGCACCTGAGCTTGATGCATCCAACTCAGAGCTTTCCTTTTACCAAATGGGCAGGACTTTCCTGACCATTTTCTGCAGCGTTTAAAACTGGGATCTCCCAGCCAGCCAGGCAGAGAGCAACCTGCCTTCTTTGACTCAGGACTTCAGAGCAGTGAAGGAAAACAAATCCTCTGTTGTCACCTGTGTCATTGTCCCGCGAGGCGTTGGAATCAGGGGACGCCTTGCGCCTGTCTCACGGGAGCTACAGGCTGCTGGCACGTGGAGGTTGGGTGTGAAGCCGGGCCCCTTCCTGGCACATACGTCTCACCTGCTCTTCCAAGTCAGACCTGCGGCTGTTTGTAGCTGTCTGGAAGGGAGCTCTGCGGAGATGTTTCTATGCCAGCCACCAGCTCTCAGACGGCTCCTGAGTTCGGTGTTAGGCCTGCGTTCCTTAGAAAAGAGGTGCTGTGCTCCTGGTGGAGACTGACCCCCAGGACAGTGGGACCCCCTGTGAGGGCCGGGCGGTCCCCAAAGTGTCTCCCACGTGACCTCTCGCTCAGTCCCCACTGCAGCTCAGGGTGGAGGTTCTCTCCCTGGGAGAAACTGAGTCAAAAAGATGTAGGTCGCTGACTCGGGGTCTTACCAGGGTTTAGATAGGGCAGGAGGTCTCCGGAGGGTACCTCGTCCCGCTGTCTCTATGCTGTCTTCCTCCCTACAGTTTTCCCCACTGTGCCAGAAACTCCCACGAGGACGTCTTTGGCTGTGCGTACTCCTTGTTAGTTCTGCAACAGGTAGTATAGTCCAGCCAGGTTGTTAAAAAGGGGGGGGAAAGTACATTTTGTTGAAAACCGTGAGCTTGGCCAACCTCACAGAGGAAAAGGATGAAAGAGCTGATCGATGCTGCTCTGTACACAAATGGAAGGAGATGCAAGAAGAGGAGAAGTAGGTCTAACGCAGCACCACCCTCCATAATCCATAATCCCTGGAACTTCCTGTTCTGGCCTGACCCCGATCTCCGTAGGATCTCGGTACAGTGCCCGTCCTCGTGCTTTGCCAGCAAACCCCCCTTTGCTGCTGCCAACATTCCCTTCCACTGCCAGCCTCCCCTGGCTGACCGCAGGCTGGTACTGTGGGGAATCTGGGTGCCCCGTGCACCACATCCAGACACCGGAATTTTCAGAGGAGCAAGACAGACCATCTCTTCTAATGGTTTCACGGGGAACATTTCCCAGGTGCCCCCAACTGCGGTTTCTGTTACGTCTCATCGACCACAGTTGGGTAAGACACTGCCCCAGTCTTTGGTGAGAATGGAATCACCCAAGGTGATGGAGGCCCATCCCGACAGCTGGGGACAGGGTCAGCTTCTCTGGTGTGCAGAAGTCACTGGTCAACGCCGGAGCTCTGTGACCTGGAAGTGTCGGGGATGTGTGCTCTGTAAACAGCCCGCAGTGTCCACTACACTGGGGTTGCAACCCGGTTGCCATGTGGAGCATGTAGGGCATGTTGTGAGTGGGTGCAGAGAGAGGACCGTGTGCCAGTGGCGAGATGAAGTGGCCACGACACAGCCTTTGCCAAGTCAGCTGGTGGCCAGTGTGAGGCGCGAGTGCCCAGAGCTCTAGGCCGTGCTCTTGGCCGTCTCCCGAGGCAGAATCAGGCTGCCTGTCCCCGGGTTCTGCTGTCAGCTCTTCCTGGCAGCTGTGGCCGGGATGGCCTGTGGAGTGTGAGACGGTCTATGCCTATTACACACATAGGAGGAAAATGTCTAAGCTCTGTCATGTCTCAGCCTCATGGCACAAAAGTCACCGTGAGTACAATTATAGTAACAGTGCAGTGGTGCTTCCCGGGGCTGTGTTATGCAATCGTGTGTTTCGTGTGAGTAAGCTTTCCTACTAACCTTTCCACATCTAATCATGTAAGTGCTTCAGGTGTATGTCTGAGCCAGTGTAATTGTGCACGTGGATTTTTTTCTCCCCCGTATCTTTCTAACCAGCTTGCTTTCTGATGACATTGGATTTTAGTGGAAGCTTTGTTGTGAGTGATGATGATGATGGAGCCTAGGCCATGAGCTGCATTGACTTGTGTGTTTGCAAGATTTGCAGAGCTGGTTTTGATTGGGCTGTTAACAAGGCATCTGTTAACATAATTCCAGTGAGAAGACCCTGGAGATTTAAAGATCAATGCGTAGAGAATTCAAATTACAGATCCTCGATGTGCTTTGTATTTTTAAAATTAAACCATTCAATGACTGTCCTTCTATTAGACGTTTTCCTATAATAGGTTTGAGTAAATCAGTCTTCCCTTGGCTATCCATCGCTGCGTAGTTGGCAAAGGATTTTAAAGCCATGCAGGAAAAAAATGGGTCACTGTCCCCTGATCTAAATGACCTGTCAAGTCAAAGCACCACTGGTGACACCATGGTGGTTTCTAGGAGGTTGGTTGTGATTAAGTATCCCGTCTAATGGATTCTAAGGAAAGTCTAAGGCAGGGAAATAAAATGCGAGAAATCAGCTAGCTATTTTCAATTAGAAATAGTAATTTGAGTTTGCTTCATGTAAAAATCCCTAATAATAATAATTCATATGTTAGGCCGTGTGACTCAGCAGAAGAACTGAGAATCTAGGAGTACGTTGGGCACAGTTCAGTGGTTTACTGGCAAATGGCTGTAATCAAATCCCCACACTCCGGGCCAGATGCTCCCTAAAGGCTCTGGCTCTGTGATCAGCCGTGAGCTCGCCAGAGCACAGAGCATAAAGCAGTAGAAGAGAGGCAAGAGTTTTGCTGATGCCCCTCAGTTGAGACCCGTCCTCTTTTTAAAATCACCTATCATCGTAGTCTAAAATCTGAACCAAAATTAAACCCTTGGCGTGTCTCAAAACAAAGCAGTTAATCTTCAAGCTTGTGACACAAAGACAATTCTGGGAGTCTTGCTCGTGGTGGAAGCACCCTTGAAGCCTTGCAGGTGTGGACTTCACAGCGAGCCCAGGGAAGCACTCCTGCCCTTGTCGAGTGTTTGTTTGCTGCTTTCCTTCCCGGGGCCAGAGAGCCAGCCACACAGCCGCTCCCACTGCCATGGGAAAGGGCGAGCATCCAGGAAAACAGGAAGTGGGTAGTGAGCAAATAGAAGGAAACTGGTGACTGTGAGAGCAGAGCCTGTCCTTCCTCAGAAGTGCATTGGAAAAAAAAAAAAGTGCATTGGATCTTTAGCCTGTTGTTATTGTACCTTGAAAACCATGAGATCCACCCAACATGAACTAAATAAAGGCTGAATGCTACTTAGAAGCAAAGCAGTGAGAACCATGGTAGAGCTATGGATAGCATTTTTAAAACTACGTGAGCTTACTTCCCTTTGCTAATTATTTTCCAGTGCTTTATTTACAAGCTGCTATGTCCCTGACTTGAGAGAATTGAAAAAGTTAGAGACGGGTCACATGCAGCATGTACGCACTGGCCTTGGCTCACGCCAGCTAGTGAGAACAGACTGTTGAAATCTCAGGAATCTTGCAAGCCAATCGCTGAGTGGGACCGTTATTAAAAGGTCAATTATGTAAGCTGACAATTAATATTAAAAAAAACATAGCAGATATTGAAAATCATCACTCCCTAATGATTTTATGATGTTACTGTTTGTAAAGTTTTGAGGTTAAATACATACAGTGAGTCAATATGATTCAATAACTTTATGACAGTGAAAATATTATATAACACTGCACATCCCTTCCCAATGCCACATTCAGCGACTGGCATCTATAGTTGGAGATCAAGAATCATAGAGGGTTGAGGGAGCTGAGGGTTATGTAGAATTTACAACAAAGAGAGGTGCCTGGGTCACTCAGTTGACAGCATCTGACTCTTGATTTTGGTTCAGGTCATGATTTCAGCATCCTGAGATTGAGCCCCACGTCAGGCTCAGCACTCAGCACAGAGTTTGCTCTCCCTCTGTAGCACACTCTCTCTCTGTCTCTCATAAATAAATAAAATATTTAAAATAAATAAATAACCTCTACTGCTTAATAAAAATAATTAAAAATAAAGAATTATATTATCGCTTGTAGATTTTGTGCTATCCATGCTGTATATCAGTAAAACTTTATCAATCTACTGATCGATTCATCAATCTGTCCCTTTTACTTTTTCCAAGGAGCTGGTTCCTAATCATTCACCCATCTACTACTGCAAAAGAATAGAAATAGAAGTAGGAATGCTGATAGCAAACTTATCTTTGGTTTTCATAAGCTGTTTGCCAAGCTCCACGTGACACCAAGAATCTCAGCGGGTGTCTGTATCTCTTGAAGCTTCAACTTGTAGCATGAAGTCAGGTTTAGGCTCAAAAACGTTTTTTTTTGTTTTTTTTTTTTTTTAACCTCAAAAGATATAGGAACTTCTTTCTGAATTCACGTAAATTTAAGTTCTTCATGGAAGTAAGGAATGGACAGCTTGGGTTTTCAGGATAGTTGTTAAATATCATGGCTTTATTAGTTCAAGAGCAAACAGAATAGGAATGAAGCATTCTGTTGCTGACACTAGTCTTCTAGATTATTGTTTTAGGATTTGTCTAAGTAGCTTAAGCTACTCACATGGAATGGCCCTTTCTCAGATGGGTCAGTCTCCCACTGACAAGCCTCTCCAAAGGGTGTGCTCCTTCAGAACAGTAGACCTCAACACGTATGTGCGGATGAGTCTTTCTCCAACTAAGCAAATCAATCTGTGTTTTCTCAATTGATGCCTGAGCCCTGCTCTGGAACAACATTATCAAGGTTGGATGGATTGATCTGCCATTGAGGGTGTCATGAAATAATATTATCTGTTTTCCCCTGGAGCCCTGCAAGTAACTTGGACGTTTTGGCCAAACAGTAACAAATGGATTTTGCCTACCTGCCGGCCATCTCCACCTGCAAGGTCTTTAAGGTCGTAGTAAATCCGATCGTTGTATTTGACAGGCTAAAAGACAGCAGTGAGTTCAGTGATGCTTATGATCTGGTTCTTCCAAGGGACAGAACTGTGTACGTTGGATCAGTAAACCTTTTTAACAACAGACATCCACGAAGAGTAGGAGGAAATAGAGGAAATGATCATCATATGACGGGGCCAATAACACCGTCTACGCAGTGTTAAATCTCCAGGGTCCAGAAAGTGGGTGATGATGATGATGTCTATTTTTATTTTTATTTTTTGCCGGGGTTTGTGTTCATATGCTGCCGTTTATTTCCCTCCCACAGTGTATTGCTGTGCATCATTCCCTCCTCATACCAAGCGCTTCTGATGGACGGTCCTTCCTGGAGCTCCTTACCTCTGACTTTCCCTGTGCCTCTGCTGTCCTGACTCTCCTTCTCCTGTTCTTCCACCTGTTGGCATAAAAGGGCTCATTTGTACCCCCTGCAGTGTACTTTCTCTAGAATTTACATATAAATGTGTAAACAACACATTTGTGTGACTGACATTCTTATTTCCTCACAGGAGGTCAAGCCTTGTCTCTGCAGATTCTAGGTTGATGGCCTTGACCTATCTGAAATGACCCTTTCATTGGTTCATAAGTAGGTTTCTGTTAAGAACCTTGCTTTATTCTGATTCATTATCAATTCACATTTTTCTTACTTGATACTCGATTGCAGAATATCTTCTCCATTTAAAGCAGATTGTGGGGACGCTGGGTGGCTCAGCAGTTGAGCATCTTCCTTCGGCCCAGGCCATGATCCTGGAGTCCCGGGATCAAGTCCCACGTCGGGCTCCCCGCATGGAGCCTGCTTCTCCCTCTGCCTGTGTCTCTGCCCCCTCCCTCTCTCTCTCTCTCTCTCTCTCTGTGTGTCTCTCATGAGCAAATAAATAAAATCTTTAAAATAAATAAATAAATAAAGTAGATTGTGTCCACAATGTGACCAGTGTAGTCAGTTTAGATACACCTGAAATATTGTCTACCTGGTAAAATTTAATTGCTTAAAATACATGAACTTTCTCTATATAATCTGGAGGAACTCACAGCTCATACACACATATATATATGCATAGACACGTAGACACACACACATACATATACACAGTACACACACACACACACACACACACACACACACACACATACATTCACGGATACATAGGACCCAGCTTTCTTTACTGTGTTCTCCACCATGTAGACAGTTTGCAAAAAGAAGACAGAGGAAAGGGATCCCTGGGTGGCGCAGCGGTTTGGCGCCTGCCTTTGGCCCAGGGCGCGATCCTGGAGACCCGGGATCGAATCCCACATCAGGCTCCCGGTGCATGGAGCCTGCTTCTCCCTCCGCCTGTGTCTCTGCCTCTCTCTCTCTCTCTGTGACTATCATAAATAAGTAAAAATTAAAAAAAAAGAAGACAGAGGAAGGAGGATGTGTCTCACTTCATCTGTTAATTATGCATTCAGTCATTCACCCATTTATTCACCAAACATTGAGAACTTGCTTGATGCTAGGCATTGTGCCAACTTTGGAGGCTATTCCAGTGAAGAGCACATGGCCTTCATCTGTGAAGTGACTCCCCATGTACGTGAAAAGAAGTAATGATGATTCCATTGGATAAACACTAGTCTAGAGGTTTGCCCAAGTTCTGAAGATGCTCAAGGGCATGATAGCCACGTCCGCACAGTAGTGTTGCCTTCTCTTTCTTTCTAGGAAAGATCCCTTTCCTATCTTGAGGAAGCCCATCCAGTTATTGAGAACGAGTCACCTTGGCAGCCCTAAGGCAGACAGAGCAGGTGGAAATAATCATGTTAAGATTCAGGATTTATGAAGAAAGGTCTGCTTGTTTTGATTAACTCTGATTGTCGTACAGAGACGCACTTGAACCCGAGAGGCTTATCATGTTTCTCTCCAAAAGATTTTTTAAGTGTTATTGCTCAAAGTAAGAAAGAAGAATCAGTAAGTGTTTTTTACTTGTATGACTATTGTCCGGTTGATCACAATAAGAGTGTTAGTGATGATTAATATAGGAACTGTCACAGCTGATATTGGTATTAATAATTAAGAAATGTAAGCTAGAGCTTACAGAAATATATAAGCTATATATGACCAATCTAGTGCCATGTGTTGGTGGAGAAAAGCCCAGAAAGTTACAGAAGTCACTCACAAGGAAAGAGAGAACAAGTTAGTGTCTTTTTGTTTTGTTTGTTGCGTGTGTGTGTGTGTGTGTGTTTTTTTTGCATTGAAATAAAGAACTTTTGTCTGATAAGTAGCAATCACTTGACCTCAAATCATTAAGTGGGGAAGTCTAAACAGGAAAAGATAATGTTTACCTGAATGTTGGGGAAAGCATCAAGATTTATGATCCAGACATTAAGATCGTGGAAGATTGTATATAATTACAGCAATGAGCATTTGTGTCAGAAGTAGCTATTACACTGAAGAAAAAGAGTGGTCGAAAACCTTAAAGCAAAAAGGAGAACAGGGAAAGGTGATATTGTCCATAGAATTATTGGTTATGAAAACGCAAAATACAGAGAAACCTAGCAAACTCTACTGAAAGCAAGAGGACATAGGTGTGTATGTGTGGATATGAGGAAGAAACTTGATGGAGCTGCACCAAGTCACATGACGAATAGACTCAGCCATGAAGTTAGCCAAAGACATGGATTTTTATTTTACCTCAGGGCTCTCTTTCACCGTGACGGCCTGATACAGAGCTGGGGGAAAAATCAGGGCAATTCAGTGACGGGATCTACATATGTCATGACACTGGACTGACCAGCGTTAGAATCGGTTTAGGTACCAGATTAACTGGGTGAAACATTTTGACTCAAAGCATTTGCATTTCAGAGATGTTTTTCCTTTCTGGTTCACCCCAGAACCCATCCCTCCTGGGGCTCAGTCACTCTCCCTGGAAGTCAGCAGGAGAAATGCTTCTTTGGTCTATAATGTGACACATGCTCTCAAGAGTTACAGTAAAAGAAAATAAATTCAAGGCCGTTCACATTTTCTAAGCAGAGACACAGATGAAGCAGACCTGGCGGCTGGCTCATCCTCATGCCTGTCAACAGAGGAGCCCCTCAGGAATATGGGTTCTAAACCAAATGCTAAGACGAAAGAAAAAAATTAACTCTATGTTAGTTTTTCAACCGCAACTCACGTAAATCCTTTTATTTTCACCATAGAGACAATATCAGCGGTGGATAATGGAGGTCGCTGTAATTTCATGCCATCCTATATATAAGGATTCTAAAATTATGTAGTTGTAAATAAATGCTCCTAGTTCTGCAGGTGAAACAGTTTGGAAAAATCCTAACACAGTTTATGCACCCGTGTCTTCTTATTTTAGTCCCCATTACAATCACTCACACATTGCACCTGCGTGCTGCTGGTGCCTATTATTGACTGTCCATCATCACAGTCCCCCTGTTGATTTGGGTCTGTAGCTTGGCCCTGTGTGTTCACAACTTCCGTATCTCACAAAATCTGATGCAAAACACGTCCATGTGTGGACTACCATTTTCTGTCGCAATCTACGCCTTTCTGTGATGGAGACGATATTACCTCTTCCAAACGGAGAAGAGGTGAGGGCCCGCCCTCAAGGATGGAAGGTGTCTGGATCAGCATCAATTCTACGGCGTCCAGGAGTTCATCCATCCGCGGAGCGCTTCTGTCCTCTCTGAATAAGGCGTGTGTGCGTGTGTGTGCACGTGTGTACGTGTTTTAACTACTTCATCATTCATATCCAAGGAATGCGGAGCAGGAAAAAACTCAAAATAGTTTGGGCCCTTGTTAATCACCATGGTAAAACAACAACAAGCAAGCTTCAAATGCTTCACTGAAGACGAAGGTCCAAGTCTTAAATGAAGCGAGTCTCGCAGCTATCTGTGGCTTATTTGTGGTTTATTTTGTAGTCCCTTGCTTCACTGGTTACCCATAGAAACACAGAATCCGTAACCCTTCTCCCAAAAGCTCTCTTCCCTGGAAACGGCGAGATTACATTTATCATCACGTTCTGTGTTTATTTTGCCCTTCAGTACTTTCTATAACCTTTCTCTTTCTTCTTAAGAAAATAATAAATTTTTATTACTAGGGGCGAGGCTGTGTAAATGTCAGGAGGTTGTATCTTCCCATCTCCTTCAGCAAAGAAAAAAAAAAAAAAACTAAACGAGATGAAAGGCACTCAGATTATTCAGACCGGCTACGTTGTTTCCAGGGTGATATGCATGTGCTGTCCAGCCTTTAGGGAGTAAAGTGATGGGGGAGGAAACAGCCAAACATATCATCTAAGTCAGAATCCAGTGGCTTGTGGGCATCAGCCTTTTTTCTTTGGCTTGTGTGGAACTAGCATTGATGAGAGAGCATACCTTCCTATGTTTTGAGTGAATGAGAACCGGAAAATGAGAATGTAAAGACTTCCTCAATAGCGCAAATTCTGAATTAAAATGCGAAAGTGGACAGCAGGCTGCAGGCTGTCATCTCTGGCTTACAGACACGCCCCCGTGGCTCAGCAGAGTTGCCAATATTAACTTAGATTTGCCCCAAAACTCTGTTGCCTCTAGAATATGCAAAGAGCCTTCTTTCCGTGCTGTCTCTCCTCCCCCCGAGGCCGGGAGCTCACCCCACGCTCCACGTGGCCCTGCCACCCTGGGGTTCCTTTGACTTATCGTTCATCTCGGGCTGTTGTTTTATCCTCAGGGACTGAGTGGAAGGGAAAGTGCTTGTGTCTTGCAGTCGAGCTCCAGACTCTTCGTGGACCAACATGCAGACATGAAGCACAAACCTACAGAGCTGCCATTTTAACAAAAATGAGAGAAAATGAGGTTCTTGTGGGAGCAAAGGGCATTTGTACCTCTGACCTGTTCCACTCGTTGGCATTTCTGCCCGAATGTAGTGAGGGTCTCAGTGATGCTTCCCTGCCCATCTTCCCTTGTGCAGGCAAGCCCTGGGTCCGTGTTGACAGAACCAGCCAGGACGGCGCTGGAAGACAGCACTTGGCTCGCGCGTGCGCCAGCCCCTTTCCTGACCCTTTCCCCACCGTCATCACATGAGTAAGGACAGAGTGGTGCCCTGCTGGGGCCAGGGGGCTCCTGAGGCAGTGACACATGCATTATATGTGAGGACAGAGCTCATTAAGTCGGGCAAATATAAAAGATCAGTAAATGGTTTTATTTATTTGTTTGTTTGTTTAAAGATTTTACTTATTTATTCATGAAACACACACACAGAGAGAGAGAGAGGCAGAGACCCAAGCAGAGGGAGAAGCAGGCTCCATGCGGGGACCCTGGGATCACGCCCTTAGCCGAAGGCAGATGCTCAACCACAGAGCCACCCAAGCGTCCCAAGATTAATAAATGGTTTTAGATTGAGATTTTTATAGTCTCCAGGAGAGGAACAGTGAGTCTCCACGGAATCCTGCAAGTTGATTGAGAGGAAGGAAACTGATGCAATTTTGTAGTCCCTACATGGTTTCACTGATGTATAATTGGCGCACATGCGCGCGTGCACACACACACACACACACACACACAGAAACTTGCAACACCAGTGAAACCACCGACCCCGTCAGGATTGTAAGCATCCAGCACCCACGCCAGCTTCCCCGTGTCCTCTGTGGTGGTTTTTAATCAGTACATTTGTATAAACACACAAATGAAACGTCATACACTTAACTACACGGGTAACCTTCTGTAAACCTAATGGGAAAAGCTAACAAAATATGATTTTTAAAGGCCAAAATTCTATTGATTGAGAAGCAAAGTTCCGCGTTAACTGACTAGACAGAGGTTAAGATGTCGAATGTGGAAGTGTTCGGTGATTGTCTGCGATAGAGCTGGTGGCGTATTGATCCGACGGGAAGGAAAACTAGTCACAACCTTCTTAGTCGAGGCGGCAGGTGTGACGCACGACACGGGACCTGTTGATACACGTGATACACGTGCTCCTGGGCTTGCACCAGCCGCTGAGCTTCCTCCTTGCTCTACATCTTCAAGAGGAAATAAAAAGATTGTTCTCCACTACGTAATTTTCTCCTGCTAAAGGGACGTGTGTGTGTGTGTGTGTGTGTGTGTGTGTGTGTGAACGAAGCTGCACAAGGGTAAATCCAGCCAAAGGAGCCCAGATGCCCACCCCAGGGGAGGCAAGGGAGGCGGCAGCTGCATTCCTGGGCTCACCTGCTGCCCCCAGCCCGGTCCCTCCGTGGGCGTGCAGCCAAGGGGCGGCTTCTGGTCCAGGAAGGAGCCTCCAGGGCCCTGCTTCTTTGGACCACCAAGGGGAGCCCGGCCGACCCATCATTGGACCCTTGCAAAGCTGCAAATGGCAAACATCAGGGCTTTCAGTTGTGCCCACCCTTCTGTCGCAGAGTGGCCTTCAGAGACCCCACTCCGAGGGCTGAGTCCCCTCTGTTTACAAAGAGGGGAAGGTGAGGCCAGAAAAGTGTGCTGACCTGCCCAGGCTGGGGCGGCTGAGGAGAGCCTGGGCCCCCGGGTGCAGAGCCTTGCCCGCTGCGGCTTCGGTGGAGTCGGGGTCCACACAGGACGCGGGATGTGGCTGGTGTGCACACGATGATCGCTGTCTGTCTGCCCATCTGTCCGTCCCTCACCATCCAGGGACCCGCCCTTCACATACCCCGCCACGGGCTCAGCCTCATGTGCGCCCTGCAAGGACCGTGAGCCTGGCCACTTGGCCCTCCCGGAAATCACTGTCAAGCCTTCTTCTTCGTGCCCGACCTAAGAATTAAGGAGTATCTGGTCCCTTCTTGGTTAGGATGCACACTCGTCTGTGGGCGGGCCAGAAAGGCCGCGTAGCTCGTGTGACCTCAGCTCCATCCCTCAGCTGTCCTTGGCAGTGGTACCTGCACCCCCCCCCCCCGCCCCACGCACCAGCTGCAAGGAAGGAGCCCCTGCCCGTGCTGACTGCTGGGGGCCTGCAGGGTTGGCCTGCGGGGGCACTCGGCCTCCCCACTTCCCTCCCTGGAGTGGATACAGCCTCCCCCCGCCTGTGGGTTACCCCTGGCGTGCTTACCGCGCCGCCCAAGGAGACCCTGAGGCACAGAGGTGACCAGAAGTCTGTCGGAGGCCGGAGGCAGGAGCGGCTCAACTCCCGGGACGTGGCGGGCCGCAGCCTGGGCTGTCTGCAGAGGAGAGAAGCAGGAGCTGCGCTTGCACCCTGCGGCGCTCGGTCTTCCTAGAAGCTCACCCCACAAGCCAAGGGCGAAGAGCAGAGACGTTTGTGAAAACCTCAGCCAAGAGCAAGGATGAGGCAGCACAAATGGGGAGCCCAGCGTGCAGGCTGGAGGCCCCTGGAGACCGTCCAGACAGTAACCTCGTGTTGGCGCCGCTCGGGCTCCAGCCGCTGCCCCACGCCTGCGCCCTCAGGTTCCTTCACAGCAGCACCCACATCCCGGCCCGATGCCTCAGCCGTAGACCCTCGGGCCTCGCCCTGCTGCAGGCCCCAGAGGCCGAGGTCAGGTGTGGGCCGGTGGCCCCCCGGCCCTTCCGTCGGCGCGCAGCCAGCCACGGCCCCCGTGTCCCCGGCGGTCTTCCCTGCTGGCCGCATGCCCCGCGATCTGGCCGTCTGCTCCTTCTAGGGGGACGCCCCCCACATCGGGGCAAGACCCACGCGAAGGGCCTCGTTTTAACAGAATCACTTCTGTAAAGACCCCATCCAAGTACAGCCACCTCCTTTGGTGCTGGGGGTTGGGACTCGGACGCGGGAGTTTGGAGGGAACAGGAAGCCACTCAGCCCAGCACAAGCGACGCCTACGTGGACCGCTCACCGGGGGTATGACACAGGCTGCGGCATCTGAGCTGTACCCACGGCAGGGGTGCAGGGTGGCCCCCAGGCTTGGCCTCGCCACCTCTCTGGCTGCGCCCATGTTGCCCCAAGTAGGCCGTGGCCTGGTCGTCCCGATGCCACCACTGGGCCACTGTGGCATGCGTGTCCTGTCTCTGCCCTGACTGCGGCAGCCCACAGTTCCCACATAGAAGGTCCTGACCCTCCCCCTGCCCTGTCCCCACACACCCATCGGCCTTCACCTGGCTCTTACAGGCATTTGTGAGTGTGTGTACACATGCGCACACGCACACATGCACGCACATGGGCACACACATGCACGCACACACGCCGCACACATGCACACGCATGCACATGCATACACACGCACACACGCACATACATGCATGCACATGGGCGCACACACATGCATACGCATACACACGTACACATGCACACACGCACACATACATGCACATGGGCACACATGCCGCGCACACGCACGCACATGCATACACGCACGCACACATGCACATACATGCATACACACGCACACACATGCATGCACACACACGCACACAAACCTGCCTTGTCTCTTAGCCGCCTCAGAAACCCTGGGGCTTTGGAGATAATTCGTAATAAGCACAACACACCCTCATTTTCCCTCCACCTTCCGCGTGTGTATTGTCGCCGTGAAGATGTTTCACGGGTACCAACTTCTAAATGCTCCTCCTGAAACCAGAGATGTTGACACGGGTCTAACATAACGAATTGTATCTACAAAGTTACCATGTTGTCACTGGTTTCTCCCCACTGGGGGGCTTCTGAGGAAGTGGGGGCCGCACGTGAACCAGGGCGGTCATGGGCTGGGTGGCGGACGGGTCGAGGACTCTGCTCCAGCCTCGGGCTGCGCTCAGCCCATGCAGGCCTTCCTCGGTCGTCTACGTGAGCTGCCGAGTCCACTAGTAGGCTTTTCCTCTTTCAGGTTGTGATTAAAAACAATATTTAGGGGCACCTGGGTGGCTCCGTGGACTAAGCATCTGACTTTCGATTTCAGCTCAGGTCAAGATCTCAGGGTCCTGGGATCGAGTCCTGCATTGGGCTCCATGCTGAGCACGGAGTCTGCTGGAGATTCTCCCCCTCTCCCTCCCTCCCCCGCCGCTGGAGTTCATTCTCTCTCTCTCTCTCAAATAAATAAATAAAATCCTTGAAAACAACAACATTTAACATCATAACCATGTTTAGGTTCACAGTTTGGTGACGTTAAGTGCATTTATGGTGTCGTGAAGCAGATCTCCAGAACGATGTCACGGGGCCAGTCCTTTATAACCATGAAACATTAGCTCCCCTTGGGGCCCCGGGCCCTGGCACCCAGCATTCTACTTCGTGTTTCCGGGACTCTGACTACACTAGGAACCTCAGAAGGCCGAATGCTGCCGTACTTGCCTTTCTGTGACTATCCTCTTCCACTCAGCACAACGTCCTCAAGGGTCATCCCTGTTATTGCACATGATACGACTTCCTATATATATATTATTTTTAGGGCTGAGCACTATTCCATTTCTGCGTGCGCCATGTTTTGTTCGTCCGTTATCTGTCAATAGGCATCGGGCTTGCATCCATGTCTTGGCTGCTGAGCCTGTGCTTCAGCGAACACAGGGAGCAGCTAGGTCTTCGAGACCCGACTTTCAGTTCTGCTGAGCTACGTATACCCCCAAGGGCGTTGCTGGTCGAGCCAGCTGGTCAGTGCATTTGCTGTACACAGAGCAACTCCAGCTGCCTTAACCCACACGGAATGTGTAGGCTGCTGCGAGTCTGGAGGACGGGCAGGCTCTTCACCCCAAGGCGGGCATGAGTGAGCGTTCGGAACCAATCGCCGTGGCCCCGGGGGTGCCGTGCGCCCACGGGCTGAGCTAGAATGCACAGACCAGTCGCCCGTGTTTGACTGGATGGTCTGCGTCCACCTCCTAGGCCGCCTGGGCCGGAGGAAGTCCAACCGCATCGGCTCAAGTCGAGCACAAGGGTTGGGAGGTCAGACTAGAGCCGTGTCGTTGGGCATCTTATCCACGTCTCTGCACCTGAGCTTTTACCTTGACGGCAAAGGTGGTTCGGAGGACGACGCGTGTGGGTGCCTGTTAAGTATCTAGAACAATGGTTAGCTCTCAACAAAGGTTAACTATTATGAATGAACGTGGGCAACGTTTAAAATGCAGGAGGAGATCGTGTGTTGAAATCTTGATTTCTGCTCTTTCAAAAAAAAAAATCAGATACGGCAACATCAAAACTGAGGAAACGAAGTGCGGGACGCAGCACGAGCTGCTCATCGTAGATGGACGCGGAGTCTCCTCCGTGACCCATCGCACACCCCGCCTCACGTCCGTCCCTCACAGATGGTTCCTGACCCCGTAGGCATGTCAGTTTGGGGCCCTGCTCTCATCAAACTGGAACGATAAAGTAATTCAAACTCTTATTTTAAAAAAACAGAAGAATGCAGGGGCGCCCGGGCCCTCAGTTGGTGAAGCGTCTGCCTTCAGCTCGGGTTGTGATCCTGGGGTCCCGGGAGCCCGCTTCTCCCTCTCCCTCTGCTGCTCCCCCTGCTCGTGCTCACTCTCCCTCAGATAAATAGAATATTTAAAAAAAAAAATGGAAATGGGGCCAGGTGGCCCACTGGTTTAGTGCTGCCTTCAGCCCGGGGTGTGACCCTGGGGTCCCGGGATCAAGTCCCACGTTGGGCTCCCTGCATGGAGCCTGCATCTCCCTCTGCCTGTGTCTCTGCCTCTCTCTCTGGTGTCTCTCATGAATAAATAAATAAAATCTTTAAAAAAAAATGGAAATGTTGGACTGTCAAGTAAGGCCTGAGCAAAATGTTGACTCTTGCCCTTCAAATGCTCCCAGCAAGGATGCGGCCTGCTTCTGTCTTCCTCCTGGAGCCCAGGATGTTAGGGGACACTTCATGTGGCCTTTGAAGAGACTCTTACCGTGTGCGTTTTTGCGGCTCACGAGGACGAAGTGCCCCACACTCCCAAGCCCTCGCCCTGCCGTAGGGGCTGCAGGAGGGAGAGCGCGGGGGGGACACCCGTGTGTGCCCCGGGCTGCAGTGTTCCCAGGGGCCAGGCCCACACGGGCCACCCGCCCCGTACCAGACAACACGGAGCCCTGGTGCCCGCTGGGCTCTGAGCTGCACCCCCAGGACCCAGGTGAGGACCCGGGGTCCACGAGGAATCGCCGGTGGCCGGGCCGCTTGCAGGGCAGTGAACGCAGTGTGACCGCGTGACGGTGAAACCAAAGCAAGTGGTTGGCGGCCGTGGGCTCCCCAGGCCGGGGACTGCTCTCAAGCCCTCGGGGCTGCCCGTCGGCGTCCACCCCCTATCTCCAGGTGTCAGCAGGCAGCCCGAGGGCCCACGCACCGGGCCCCCACCCACGCCGCTCACCAGCAGTGACAGAGGCAGCCCTGCGCCCTCCTGCGGGTGGCCTTGCGATCCCCCACCGGGCCGCGGGTTGCCCACCCAGGGGTGATTGTACGGATGGAAGTGAGGCATCCGCCTGTTGCAGACCGTGCTTTTACCTTTCGGAGCAAATTCAAAGCCTGAGAAACATAGTGGGCCCTTTTAATTGGGACCGTTTTAATACTCTTGGGGCCTTCCAAATGAGCTGTGGTTTATTTTTTTAATTTTTTTTAAATTTTTTTTTAGATTTTTTAATTTTTTTAGACTTTACTTATCTATTCATTAGAGACGCACAGAGAGAGGCAGAGGCACAGGCAGAGGGAGAAGCAGTCTCCCTGCGGGGAGCCCCATGTAGGACTCGATCCCAGGACCCCAGGGTCACACCCTGGGCCGATGTCGGACGCTCGACCACTGAGCCCCCCGGCGCCCCTCTGCTGCATGCTCTGACTAAAATAACCCACAGCTCTATCACACTCTGGACTCGGCTGCCCCAGAAGGAAGCCGCACATGGAAGGGGACAGCGTGGGCTGTTGGGACACCTCACCCCGCGTGACCATGAGCAGCGTGACCTTTCCCAAGCCATCTCCCCCCGGGCCTCACAGATACAGATCTGGACCAGAGCATCCACGTTCTTCCTCATTCTCTGCATACCGTGTGCTTCGGTTTCGGAGTCTGGGCCGAGAGAAGGTCCACGTGTGCTCGGCCTCCTGAAGGACAACGTCTCGGGACAGCTAATCCTTAGTGCAAACTTGGGCTGTTGGTAGTGTCCGGGGACCCAAGGACCAGCATCTACTGCAGGAGAGTGAGGGAGAGACAGCAGGAAAACAGTAAAAAGCATGTGCCCTCTACTCAGTGCAGCATAAACAGCAAAGTGTGTGTGTGTGTGTGTGTGTGTGTGTGTGTTGAATTTAAAGGTCCCTCAGCTCTCACGGAGCGTCTCATTTAACACTATTTGTGGGCAGCCCGGGTGGCTCAGCAGTTAGCGCCGCCTTCAGCCCGGGGCATGATCCTGGAGACCCGGGATCGAGTCCCGCGTCAGGCTCCCTGCATGGAGCCTGCTTCTCCCTCTGCCTGTCTCTCTCTCAAATAAAAAAAAAGAAAAAAAAAACTTAAAAAAAAAAAAAAGAACACGTTTGTGCTGGACCTGTGAACATGGGGCAAGAAGTCATAAGAACTTGTGGTTTTTAATCATTAAGACGTTGTCCAGAGAAGAGCAAATAACGGAAACATGAAGGGGGATATGGCAAGTGCACTTCTATTTATTAGGCTCCATGGTCTTGTCTGTTGTGAGAAAGAGGGATCCCTGGGTGGCGCAGGGTTTAGCGCCTGCCTTTGGCCCAGGGCGCGATCCTGGAGACCCGGGATCGAATCCCCCGTTGGGCTCCCGGTGCATGGAGCCTGCTTCTCCCTCTGCCTGTGTCTCTGCCTCTCTATCTCTCTCTGTGACTATCATAAGTAAATAAATAAAAAATAAAAATAATAAAATAAAATGTTGTGAGAAAGAGTCCAGGGAGACTTCAGGGAACGGGAAAATCAGGACTTGCGCTTGGAGGTGGCAACGCGGTCTTTCCATGAACTAGTTCCCTGCGGGCGGACCCGTGGCTCTGGCCATCACGCGGGAGATCCGACCCATGTAGACACGTGACCACCAGCCCCGGCGGCCTTGGGAACAGCGCTCAGGGCGCAGCAGGTGGCATCGTGCCCACAGGGCCATGCGATGCCCAAGCTGAGACAAGCATCCGGCTGAGTTGAGGCAGATGCCCATCAGGAAGGCGAGGCCCGGGGAGCATCTGTGCCATACAGATGGGGCTAACGCATCTCTTTTGACTCCAAGGACACGGGGGACCCCGGGTTCTCTCGCGCTCCCTCCAGGGGCAGGAGGGGACTTGTTGAGATGAAAAGTGCAAATAAAGGGCCACGAGGACCAGCAGGAAGGGAATCCATGTGAACCTCCAGAGGGGATGTGGAGGAGAGGCCATGGGATCTCCCCAGAACTGGAAGAAATGGCAAGTCAGTGACCGTCATCTCGGGCTGTCCGTGGGGATGGATTTGATGCTCGAGGCAGAGCCGAGGCACACGGGGCAGAGGCAGGAACTCCCACTTCTTCACCAGTGCCTCCTGCCTCTCGGGAACTTGCTCACACGTCGGACCATCAGGATGGCCCCGCATCCTCTGGCTGCCACGTGGGGTGACCCCCTGAGCAAAGTGAGTGCGGGGGGCAGGGCGTGCCCCAGACTGCAGTGTGGGCCTGGGGGCTGCGTGCAGGCCGGGCCTGGGGCAGGAACCGCCCCAAGGGGGAGGCAAGACTGAGCCCCCCTCGGAGGACAGACACAGGCCCTCTGCTGCTGACCTTCCCAGCTCTGCGCACACCTGTCTGCAAAGGTTCCCAGCCCGCGGCGTCGCCAAGTGTGTTTGCCTCCCAAGCCCTCCACCTGTCACCTCATTGGGCCAGTGTCCTGCCCTCCGCGGTGGAACTGAGACGCCAGGGCGAGCCGTCCCCACGGCCAGGTGGCTCAACGTAGACAGAGACTCTCAGTGGAGGCCGGGGGCCCTCAGCCTGACGCTAGGGCACCTGTGACAGCGGTGGCCCCGCTCCAGGGACCTCCTCCTGTGCTGGCTTCCCACACTCCTGGGCCTGGGGCTTGAACATGTGCCCTTCCCGTGGTGGAGGTGGGGGGGACGGTGCTTCTGAGCCTTCAGACTGCAGTTGCTGTCAGGGTGGCTCTTGGATTTGGCACTTTGGGGAGATACCGAGCCCTGACAATCGCTGTAGACTGAGGGGTCAGAATAACCGCAGCCTCGTGGTGATGGAGGGAGCCTTCGGGACGTCCAGGCGCTGTCCTCACTGTGTGCCTGCGCAGCGGTGTCTGGTCCCCACGGTGGGTCCTCGAATGAGGGGTTGTGATTCTTCTCATCTGCAAGTGACAGGGTCAGACGGCGGCACTAATTTGCTCGAGGCCACCTCTGAGTTGGCACCGTAGTTGCTCGAAGGGACACCAAGGATGTAGGAGGGAAATAGGGATCGTGCGCAGTCAGGGCTGAATATAAACACAAATAGGGGGACGTATCTGCTTTTCTTCACATATTGAAGAAGTTTTCCTACCCAGGGGCGTCTGGGTGGCTCAGTGGGTTAAGTGTCTAATTCTTGATTTTGGCTCAGGTTGTGATCTCAGGGTCCTGGGATCGAATCCTAAGTCAGGCCCCGCTGTGTCTCTTTTCCCCTTTGCCTCTTCCCCACTCATGCGCTCGCTCTCTCTCTCGCTCACTCACTCCACCTCAAATAAGTAAATAAAAACCTTTAAAAAAAAAAGAAATTTTATAATAAATTTATCATAAAAACATCTTTAAAAATAAAGACCAGAAGGAGAGCACCCAAACTGTAACGTCATCCTGGGGATGAGTGGTTTTAGTTGTTGTTTTTTTGTTTTTGTTTTTGTTTTTGTTTTTCCCAATTGTTTGAATACCACTAGGGAAAAAAATAGAAGTTTTAGCTTAAAACTCAAAAGGATTTTAATAGAAAAAGTCTGGTAAGGCGCAGTTGTAGGGGGAGCATCACTAAGCCCAAGTGGGATGGAAGAGATGGGGTGAACATAGGACGCGTCCCCGGCTTCCCAAGGGGGCGGCGGCGTCCAAGTCGGAATCGGGGCAGCAGATCCTGACAACTGAGGCTGGAGCCTGGGCGTCTCCAGGGAGGTTATTTTTGGTGTCAGTGGGTTTTGGGGCAAAAAGGCCAAGGTACTTGGGGCTGCCGTCGTAGTGCGTGAGACGGGTGGTTTGCGTGTGACACGTTTAACTTTACTGACTGTGCCGCCTGGTGACCTAGGACGAGGCTGAAAACGACTGTGACTGTTTCCTAACGGGACAGGAGGTGACGGCTCAAGTATCGCCGTTACAAGTCCTAAGGACGCGCTTTCAACGGCGGGTTAGCGTTGTTTGAATCTCTAAAAGTTATTTTAGGGACCCTCTCTCGAAACAAGCACCTGTTAGTGCTTGGGGTGGTCAACCCTGAGATCAGATACTCAGTGGCTTCGCCCGGTGGAACCTTCCAGAGCCAGTGCTTTGCAAGGGGGTCTCTCTTGCTTTTCCGTCTGCCTGCGGCCACTCTCCCAGCCGCACCTCTTGAGGTGTCTGCTCTGAAGGGAGGAAGGGTTTTGAGCCTGGATGGCGGGGACACAGCTGAGACAAAGACTGTGAGTGGGAAACACACTCCAAGGTGGTAAGTTGAGGTTCCTCACGTCGCCAGCGGGACGGAGAGGAAGGCCCCCTAAACCCCTTCTGCTACAGAGCGTCTCCAGGCGCTGGATCTCACATAATGATCATCATTTTAAAAGCATAGCTGAGCTGGCAGGAGAGTAAAGGAAATCGTGGGGGCCTGAAAGTGAGGGCGAGTCACAGCATAGAAGGGCAAGAGGACCCAAAATTCAGAGCCTTTCTCCGTAGTCCAGGGTGGGGGGAAAGCATTACAGTAGCCTCTATTCAACAGAAACACCTTAGTCTCTTTTGTTTTTAAGATTTTATTTATTTATTTGTTTGTTTATTTATTTGAAAGACAGCGAGTGGGGGAAAAGCAGACTTGTCCCCCCATCGCCCCAGTGGGGAACATGCAGACTCCATGCTGAGCGCAGAGCCCGATGCGGGACTTGATCCCATGGCCCGAGTCTAAGCCAAGAGTCAGACACTCATCCGACTGAGCCACCCAGGCGCCCAAACCTTAGTCTCTCTCTCTTTTTTTTTTTTTTAAGATGTATTTATTTATGTATTAGAGACACACACAGAGAGAGAGAGAGAGGCAGAGACACAGGCAGAGGGAGAAGCAGGCTCCATGCAGGGAGCCCGACGTGGGACTTGATCCCGGGTCTCCAGAATCAAGCCCTGGGCTGCAGGCGGCGCTAAACTGCTAAGCCATGAGGGCTGCCCCAAATCTTAGTCCCTTGATGAACCAGCCAGGCCCCAGAGAGCAGCGAGGGCTACAGGAGTGCCTCAGGTCCCCAGCCCCGAGCACCAAGGCGGAGAGGAAAAATAGATATTCTCACGCGCATCAGCTGGACGCGCTAATATACTTAGTAGATGTTACAGATGGTGGAACCTCAGAAGGCATCAGCAAGAAAGCAGTCACACTGACCAAGAAAGAACTTTGGGGACGCCCGGGGGCTCAGCAGTTGAGTGTCTGCCTTGGGCTCAGGTCATGACCCCGGGGTCCTGGGATCGAGTCCCGCCTCGGGCTCCCCGCAGGGAGCCTGCTTCTCCCTCTGCCTGGGTCTCTACCTCTCTCTCTCATGAATAAATAAATAAATCTTAAAAAAAAAAAAAGAACTTTGTAATCTAACATACATTTCAGAAAGAATAAAACAAAAAGTTTTCTTTTTCTGTTTGGTTTTTATTAAAAACACCCACTGAGATGTTTAATTGCAGTGACAACTTTGTGTGTACCCACCGATCTCCACGTCTTGGTGCAACCAAGGGACGGGGGGGGGGGGGGAAGAGGAGGGAAAACACTTGGCCCAATGGCACACATTCTTTTAATCAAAAGAGGGAAAAGGGAAGATCGAAATTGTAGGATAAATTAGAATAGTGACTTTGATGAAAGCCTGAGTACTCTAACGGACGGTAACAGCAGCTCTGGACATGACTGCGGAAATATCCTTCATTCGATCACTGTGATGCCAACGTTAGGTGAGGAGCAGCGGCCGACGGGGTGTCCCAGGAAGCTAAGCAGAAGGAGACCACACATTTTGCTCCCTAGGGCTCTGGCGGTAAGGGATAGGACGGGGAGAACCTAGCAGAGAAGACGGGCCGTGTTCTCTTAGATCGCCTCTCTGAAACGCCAGATGACTCACCTTTGCTTCTGACTCAGAGTCAATTCAAAATCGAGTCCCTTGGCAACTTGGAAAGTCCCTGAACATCCAGTTTTCGGAGGTGTTGATTAAATGCGATTCATGTGCTTTAATACTCTAGACTACCTGGAGACAGGGTTTCTGTTTTGATGATGAAAACCAAACCCTCAGCTTTGTTCTTGCCAGCATGACGTGTACACGTCCTTCGGAGGTGAGGCCCCAGAAATACGTATTTAAGAAAGGACTGAGCTTTTTTCCTCAAAAGTAGTTTAGAATATACTGAAATCCCGGGACAAAGGGAGCCAAGATCCGTTCCTTAGAATGTGGAAGAAAATCTTTTCGCTTAGAACAGTTTACAGGTAGGGAGTCTCTGTAAAATTTATTTCTTGGTGAAAGAACCTTAATTTGGCTCTTGGCTAACACGTGATTTTGTGCGGTTTTTGAACAGGCTTGCCCCTTCAACGGGCCTGGCACAGTAACTTTCTGCAACGTGTACCGTCAGGGATAGATGAGATGATGTGGTGGCTGAGGCTTCTTTTGTAATTTGCAAAATAGGAGGAACGACATCCACACTGCAGAGGGCACTGGACTAAACGGGAGGGAGGGAGATGTTATCCAGCTGAACAGGGCAGAGTGTCCACATCCAGCTACCATGATAGGACTTTCATGTGTTTAAATGAGGGTGTCAGTCGTGATGTCCATGCGTGTGAAAGAAATCCACTCTCGTCTGCTACTGACACCCTCACTTAAACACTTGAAAGCAGTCAGGAGGGGCGCCTGGGCGGCTCAGTTGGTTAAGTGTCTGACTCTTGGGTTTGGCTCAGGTCATGAGATCGAGCCCTGTGTCAGGCTCCGCACTCGATGTGGAATCCGCTTGAAATTCTTTATTCCCACCTCCTTTCCCTACCCCACTGCTTCTCCCGCTACTTGCATTCTCTCTCTCTCTCTCTTTCAGTCTCTCTAAAATAAATAGTCTTTAAATAAAAAAAGAAAGCAGTCAAAAATCACTAAACGATGTTTTCCCTAATGCATGAAGGTGGGACAACAAACTGATCAGAGCACTAACCCCAAGGGAAGTAGTGTTTTTTAGGAAACAGAATAGAACTTTAAATATATATATTTTTTGGTCATTGCTTCATAGAATTGTAATAGAGTATCACATACATAAAACAAGAGCAGGGGATTTCTGAAGGTATGTATCTGAAAAATAAATGAATAGAAGAACATCCAAAAGTTCTCAAAAATCAAATACAGACACATTTTGGTGAAATTTTTGACATTCACAGATAAAGAGAAAACTCTTACGCGCTGGTAAGGTTATATATAGCTAGAAAGAACCGTATATTCAAGTTCTCCTCTGCGAGGCAAGATGCCAGAAAAGTAGGAACCGAGAATACAGTCTTGAAGGAGGATTGTGACCTGAATCTTGCTTCGATTTAGCCATACTGATGGTCACGGAGGCAGGTTAAATGAAAACAGCCTTCACACACAAGAGGGCCCAGTGAGTAAACTGGACCCAAGCTGGATTGTCCTGAAAATACAACTACTGAAATGTGTAATCCAAATAATGGAAAATAAATCTAGAAAAGACAACCAAGTGATGCGCAACCATCTCATTTCATACAAGTCCCTGTAATGGAAGCCCCATAATGCCAAATAGATGTGTATTTTAAATTTATATTTTACATTTACATACTCTACTTATTATAATTAATCTGTATGTGTTTGAGTTGTATATTTGCTCTTTCCAGTTAATGCATTAATAAGCTTATCAATATAGCTAATGTTTATGGCAAATATAGTTGACATTACAATACTTATGTTTAATAAAAATGCAGGCATATTAATGAAAGCATCAGGACAACTTACACATTGATTAAACAGGATTCTTTAGTTCTAAGAGACAGAAACATGACTTGAACTAGTCAAGAAAAATGAGTCTTTGTGGGAGTTTTTTTGGCTCACATAACTGGGAATTCCAAGAGATGAATCCTCATTATGGTCACGGCTGAGTCCCTGCACCCAATTACTGTCTTAGGACTGTGTTTTTCTCCCTTTTGTAGACAGACGCTCTCCGTGTGCTAATCCAAATGATTGCCGTTCCTCCGGGACACCAGCCCAGTGAGACCACCTTCCCCAGGAGCTCTGGTGGGAAGGTCCAGAGGACGGGCCTTGATTTGTCTAGCCTAGGACACACACGCTCCTTGAGCCCTCCCATTGGGTGCACGGTTTAAATTGGCTAGATTTTGGTTCATCTCATGCCAACTCCTCATGGCCAGGGGTAGGTAGGGGCAGTTGTCAGATTCACCCAGATGTTGAGAAATAGGTTAGCCATAGGAAGACAGGATTCATTTGGCACCAACGGGGAGGGGACAGAGCTGGAGACCCAAAAGCAGCATCTGTTGCCTGTGTCTGTCTTAGCAGAACAGTGATGGCGACACAGCCCTGCCTTACCGCGGTGGACGTGGAAATTTTCTCTGCCCAATTCTCTGGGCACGTCAGGATTCTAAGATTAGGCTCTAGAGAAATAGGGGTTGATTGATACTGAGAATATGTTACTTGAGTCTTAAGAGAATCCAGGTCTCTTTTAGAGTCATAGGTGCCTCCGAGTTCTTCATTATCCTGCCTTCTTGAAGAAAAGTGTGTGTGAATGTGTGCATGCGTGTGTGTGTGTGTGTGTGTGTGTAATAATGCCCTAGAGTGAGCTGGCCGTACTATTGTCCGCATCCTGCAGTATCTTTGCGAGGCCTGGTCTGTGGGGCAATGAGTGCCTGCACTTTGGAGCAAACTACCTACGGGATTAATGAGAGGAAAAGAAAGGAGGCAGGACTAGGGCCACCAGTCAGACCACGTGACGCAGGGTCTCCTCCACCTCCAGCCTCTCCCCTGTCCTCCCCCTGAACATTTGCACACGCGGGCCCACACAGGGACACGAGCCCACGCAGCACATGAGACACCCTAGCGCCCAACCACCTCCAGCAGGACCTGGCATTTCCCGTTCAGCCTCAGATGTCCGTGCTTCTGCACACTCGTTGATCCTTCTGTCTTCCACCTGCCCACGCCACGCTTGCTTCGAGACCCTGTTCTCTGGTCGCTTCCGCGTGCCCTCCAGCGAGAAGGAGCCACCCCACTTCTGTCCTCCTGCGACATTCTCCGTGTGCTCCCGGCTCTTGAACGACGGACTCGTGTTGTGGGTGTCGGTGGGTTTCACCAGGGGGGAGGCATTTCCCTGGGAAGGCTTTCCAAGGAAATCCACTCCCAGGGGTCATGTGTCTGCATGTTTGTTCTTACAAGTGAGGCGCCCGAGGATTCGCCAGGGGCAGCCCTAGTGCCAGCATCCCCCGGACTGCACCTGTGGGAATGCCTTTCTCCCGCTTTGCAGAAGCCGGGCGTAGCACGCAGCCATCGGGAATCCCCCCTGGGTGCAGTTCCCTGGGGTGTGCAGACCTATTCCCGACGCCTGGCAAAAGGACAAAGGGAATTCTCGGTGGAGGGATGAGCAGGTAAGAAGTCAAAGGACTCGGCAGCGGATCCTTTTGAGCATCAGCTGATTTCCAAGTCTCCTTTCCACCCAAACTGACAAAGAATCTAATGGAGTCATTGGACCATAGTTCATTAAACATACATTTGGAGACACGTCAAGTTTATATGTATGTATAGTAGATAGCAGAGGAGAAGTTTAAAAGCTTCATTGACCTCTACTTATGCGAACAAGGCGGCTGTCCGGTGCTTCGTATCCCTAAGAATGAAAAATAGGAGCTGCCACTTAGGCCAAACCCTCCCTTGTGCTCACGATAAATAATCCAGTCATTTTAAAGGAATTAATTGAAACAAGCCTCATTTAGCTCACGGTGAGGTGCACTTTTGATGAAGTTCTATGCTTCTGTTTAATAAGTGTCAAAATTTCTAAAATATTTATGCGGTTTCTCTTGACTGTTCGCTTTTCATTCTCACGGCCATGACCACTCAGCGTAGGAAAAGAATTTTAACGCTGCCCTGCTACAGTGAGAGGAAATAAAAATTAAATTTTAATTTATATACGTATTTTATACAGAGAAATCTGCATAAATAAAAACACTCTCAAGTGTGGAGTAGTTCAATTAGGATGAGAGGCTCTGGGGTCGTAGAATAGAAATTAGTTCAAGAAAAATGAGACACTCTAAAACACTGCCTGTTAGATTTTTTTTTTTTTTTAATTCCTGAGAGACAGAGAGAGAGAGAGGCAGAGACGCAGGAGAGGGAGAAGCAGGCTCCATGCGGGGAGCCCAATGCGGGACTCGATCCCGGGACCCCCTGAGCCCAAGGCAGATGCTCGGCCGCTGAGCCCCCAGGGCCCCAAGACTGCCTGTTAAAGAAGAATTTGCTCACCGCTTTTTACATGGAGACTTCTGGGCATCAAAATACTGTCACATCGGATGCCTTTGATTATATTTTAAAATGACTACATTCTTGTGGCACCTGGGTGGCGCAGTCAGCTCTGAATTGTCCGACCCCATTTCAGCTCGGGTCATGACCTCAGGGTCGTGAGATCGAGCCCCACGTTGAGGGCTCTGCTGCTCTCTCTGCCTGTCCCCAACTCATCTCCCACTCATGCTCTCTCTCTCTCTCTGAAAAAAAAAATTATTTTATTTTTTGTTTTTTATTTTTAAATATTAATATGTACAATGCAGTAGAAATTACATCCATTGATGCAACCCATTGAACTCATGATGAAATTTTCAGGTGTCCATTAAAAATGTCAGGGGTTCAGAGTGGTTCAAAACTATTGGGGGATGTACATGGACAGAAATTATTGACATGCCCCTGTTGGTTCACCCCAGTGGTCTGGGAGCACTTTGCCAGTCTCTCCCTTATTTTTCCCTTTATTCCCAATACCTAGAACGTAGGGAACCAAAAGCAGGTGGATACGAAGGGTGACCATCATTTATGGGCTGTGAGTGGCAGGGTCGGAAACCTCAGGCTACAGCATGAGATGGGGAAGACTCATTTAAAAAAAAAGATTTTATTTATTTATTCATGAGACACACACAGAGAGAGGCAGGGACACAGGCAGAGGGAGAAGCAGGCTCCCTGGAGGGAGCCCGACGTGGGACTCGATCCCGGGACCCCAGGGTCACGCCCTGAGCTGAAGGGAGACGCTCAACCACTAGCCCCCCAGGTGCCCCTGAAGACTCCTTTCCGTGAGACATTCTCTCGGGTCCTGTGAAAGCAGTGGGAGTGACCCTTGAGAAATCTCCCCTGGTAATGACCGGCAGCCGAGCAATATCCTAGCAATATCGGAGCTTTCATTTGCATTTAATAAAATCATTCAAAAACGAATCTATTACGAAAGTCCTTGGAAGATCCTTACACTTCTTGTTTGAAATCTTCTTCGGTGACTTTGGAAGAGACAAACCCCGTGAAACTGGAATTGAACGGAGCCTGATGGTGTTCACCTTGAGGAATGGGGGGGCACCTTAGGTTAGTGCTTCCTTCTTTATGTCTTGGCTACAGAAATTTCCTGAAGCTCTCATTTAGATTGAATGGCTCTTGAACCATGAGATGATAAAATTCGGGTGGAAAAATCCTACAATGATAACTTTTTGGCTCAAAAGGCTGTTCATGCCTTAAGAGAAAAGCAAACTTTCCAATGGATTAATTCACTCAAAAATCCTGATATCAGGATCCCTGGGTGGCTCAGTGGTTGAGCATCTGCCTTCCACTCAGGTCATGATCCCGGAGTCCCAGGATCGAGTCCTGCATCGGGCTCCCTGCAGGGAGCCTGCTTCTCCCTCTGCCTGCATCTCTGCCTCTCTGTGTGTCTCTCATGAATGAATAAATAAAATTAAAAAAAAAAAAACCATGAGCTACACTTTTAGGGCGTACGGAAGGTGGCAGGAGGGACGTGGACAATGCTGCATTGCTGTCTGCCTCCTAATTAGTCTCCAGTGAACTGTGCGAAGCAGCTTTGCACCGTGCACCTGACTTGCGATTCCGAGGACGGTAGTATTGGGAATCTAGCGGGGATCTCAGAGCCGAGCAGGACCCCCGCGCGCATTTTCCAGGAAGAGGAGAGGCTGTGCCCGGTTCCGGGCCAGAGCTTGGACCTGAATGTGAGATTTGGGCTCTGAATCCAGCCCTTTCTGTGCTGCCCCCAGGCTTCGGGCTGGGGTCCCCTGGCCCCTGGCTTCATGGAATCAGGGGCTAAGCGAGGGACGTGAGGGGCTCCCAGAAGGATCTAGAGGGCCCCAGCCTCCTGCTAGCCAAAGCAGCCAAAGCAGCTCCGAGCTCTTAGGTTTCGGGCTCCTGTGTGTCGGGTAAAAAAAAAAAAAAAAAAAAAAAAAAAAAAACACAAGTCTCGTGCACCATTATCTTACTCAGAAATTGTCCAAACCCGTTCCAGCTCTCGGGGTTAATGGCAGGAACCAGGCCAGCAGAGGGAGGACGTGAAGTTGGAGCAGGGCCAGGAGGTGGGGACGTCTGACTCCCAGCGGAGGTTGTCAGACTGACCCCGGCGGCTGCAGACAGACGTGAGAACCACACCAAGCCAGGCTGGAGCCTCGCGGGAACGTCCCCTTCTACCTCCAAATCCGTGCGGCCCTTGACAGCTCCCCCAGGAAGGTGCCCGCACGAGTCCGAGTCCTCGGCGCGCGGCTGTCTCGCCGGCCTGTCCCGGGGCTGGTGCGCACATCCCTGCGGCCCTTCTGGCCTCCCGTCCTGGCCGACGCGTCCCCACCACCTGCTGCGGGTGGCAGGGCTCCCGTTGCTTCTCCCCGGGGTGTCGATGTGCTTGTCCTCCCGAGGCCTGCGTGATCACCCTCCTGAGAGTGGGGCCACGGCCACCTGCTCCTGCCCCCGCATGTGCTGCATGGGTGGGATGGGGGGGGCGGGCTCAGAACACCTGCGGAGTGGGCTCAAGGATGCAGTTGCTGAGGCCCCGGGAAGGCCACCTGTGGGAAGGGGAGGGCTCGTGTGGGCAAGAGGGGGCGCTGGTAGCTGCAGACTTGCCCATAGGTCGCTGAAGTGGCTTCGCACGTACACGCTCAATATAGACTTCTCACACCTCATCCACCTCGGTTTGCAGTTGGCTTAATTTAGAGCAGTGACTTTTAACTGCCCCCCCCCCCCCCCCCCCCCCCCCCCCCCCCCCCCCCGCTCCAAACTTCTGAAGGATCCGAAGTCAGCCCAGACTGGCATTCTGGGTCTCATAACTGGGAAAAAAGGGGGTGGGGCAGGCTTGGGGTCCCCTGTCCTCGGCCAGGGGTGCCTTCGGAGTTTCCAGGGCATGCGTGCGCCCAGAGAACCTCGGAGCTGCACGTTGTCCCAAAGCCTCCCTGAGGGGCCGGTTGAGAGGTGGGCTTCGGGGAGCGGGGAGCAGAGCCCCTGTTCCCGCTTTACCTTCCAGTGGTGACGGCTGCGGTGGGAAGGGGGGCCTGGGGCTGGGCTGAGCACCTGTCTGGTGCCTGCTGTGTGCTCACCTGCTTCTGAGCAGCCACCCACGGGGCCCTGTGCACACACACCTGGGGTTGGCATTAGCATACGGCTGCCCGTCCTCCTGTCTGTCCCCTCCTAAGCTGGGTGTCACCAGATTGCCGGGACTCTTGGACCGGAAATGTGTGTCCCACTTCCCATCGCAGGGCCTTTCCGAGCTGGCACACGCCCCCCCAGCCACCCAGCAGTGGAGACACACCGGGGCCTTGTGCTGCGGGTGGGCATCACCGTGGGGCCCCCGCCGCAGTCCTGCGGTGGCCCCTGAGCCCACCTCCCAGACAGAACTGAGACAGAGGGCTCCAGACCCCAGCCCTGGCTGCCGTTCAGCTGCTCTTCGGGGATTTGAACACAGGTCTCCGTGACCCAAAACCCTGATGCTCGTTCACTGCGGCCTACACCGTATAGAAGAAAGAGTGTGAATTTAATTGACCTACTTGTTCAGCGACAGTGACAAAAGGAAAGGCAGGAAACAAGGGTCTGGCCTGGCCATCTGGGCCGCCGTTGGTGGCTGCGCAGGGGAGCCCCTCCGAGCGGGGTCCCCGGCATGACCGCGCGGGGCAGAGTCACCGGCTGGGTGGGCAGGGCGACCGTCGAGGTGTGACCGCTCGTCCGCAAAGCCCTGGCAGGAAGGGTCTGGTCGTATTAATCCCGGGCCAGTGTTTCTTCGTGTTTACCCTCATTAAGAGCCGCGCAACAAAAGCCAGGAAGGACGCGGCAGGAAGGCGGGTATCGCTGAAAGCCCTCACTGCATCCGGACACATTGCCTTGTGCATTCGAGCTCCTCCGAACAAGTCCTCCTTTGTGCTCCCGTCTTTCCTGCCGAGCTCTGTTGTGAAATGTCGTCGTCTTTGTCTTCTTCTTCTTCTTCTTCTTCTTCTTCTTCTTCTTCTTCTTTTTGTTCTTTTGTTTATTTTATTGTTGGGGATCTCGAATAAGCCAGCCCCCGAAAGAACATTCCCCTTGGCGCTCTTTTGGGTTCGCTAATTCTACGTTGCCAGTCGGCTGTCCCGTTAAAGCCCTGGCGACGTTGGGGACGGGGATGCACTTGACTCTCCGTGTGTGATTATGTGCAGGGAGCCCATGGACGTGCTCACGTGAGGCACCCGGCAGCTGTGTGCTGGAGGAAATGATTTTAAAATAAGATACCAAAAAAATAAAAATAAATGAAAATACTAAATACATGGATTAACTAATAAATAAAACAAAATACACTGAAACTGCAACACCGCATAGTCCTTCCTCCCTTCCGCAGGTCCGTGTCTCACCAGGCAGGGCTGAGATACTGCAGTTTCAAATCTGCGTCCACATTAAATTAAAAGAGAACAACCCTGCTACGGAGCCCGTCCGGAGTCGCGCACTCCTGTGCTTCTCCGGGCCCGGGGAGCTCCGTGACCCCGGAGATCCTGGGGGCTCGCTCTACTCGTAGACTTAATGCACCTTTGAAGAGCTTGCTTGGCAGGTGTGCCACGTGGCTCCACGCTCCCACCGCTGTTTCACTTTGGTGGAAGTCTGGCTCTGACGGTTGCAAACCTCGGCATCTCATTCTTTCTGCTGCAGGAACGCAGTGCTCAGAGGGCAGAGACCTCCACCAAAGACACTTCTCTGCTGGTTCTTTCTCATTTTTCTTATCCCTCCAAGATCACCTCTCCTTTGGGCCAGATCTGCCTGTCTCTCACGTCAAAATGAAGAGAGGAAGAGAGTAAATAAAATAGATAAAATAAAAGTGAAGGCGGTGCCAGATGCCGACAAAGCGTGCTGTTAAGACTTTTAGGCCAGATTTCAGATGTTCGTGTGGAACATTCTCAGTCTGTTTCTATTTGGAAATGATTTTAAAAAAGAACTCATTTTATTTATTTTTTTATGAATTTATTTTTTATTGGTGTTCAATTTGCCAACATACAGAATAACACTCAGTGCTCATCCCGCCAAGTGCCCCCCTCAGTGCCCGCCACCCAGTCACCCCCACCCCCTGCCCACCTCCCCTTCCACCACCCCCCACCCAGTTCGTTTCCCAGAGAAAAGAACTCATTTTAAAACATCTTCAGTGAAACCCAGGATCAGCTGGAAAGCCTTCACCATTGTCATTCACCAGTGTCACTAGTCTGAATTTTTAAATGTGCTTGCCCACGGTCCTGAGAATCTAAGAGGCTGATCCATAATGTGATTTTTGAGGGAAAGTTCTGCTCTGACCACATATATGGCTACGGCTTCCTCCAAGTTAAAATGTTTCTGGAAGGAGCTGGTGGGTCAGAACGGGTCTTGCTTGATTCCTAGCGCCCTGAATTCCAGCTTCCAGGTGAGTCAGGCAGGTTGGCCTTGCTCTTGCTCAGCAGGGTAGGAATGTGCCGGCTGACTTGTCCTTGCATCTTGTCCAGTGAGCCTGCCCCCAGGGCCCAGCAGTCCCTGTGGCACAGACAGGGTCCCGCCCGCGCTGTCCGAGGCCGAGGAGACGGTGTCCGTCAGCAGCTGTTTCGCATCAGAAGATACAACCGAAGACTCCGGAGTGGTGAGCTCCCCCTCGGACATCATCTCCCTGGATTCCCAACACGACAGCATGAAATCCAAAGATAAGTGGGCCACAGACCAGGAGGACGGCAGTGACCAGGACCTGGCTGGAACCCCGGAACTGGGTCCCCACAAGAGCCCCACGTGGGAGCGGAGCAGCTCTGGGAACTGGCATCCCAGGTGAGTCTCGGGACAGCTGGAGAGGGGGAGCCCCTCCGAGGCTCGGGGAGGAAGGTCTTTTGTTCACGGTGACCCAAACAAGGCACGCGGGGTGCCCTCCAGAGCTGCCGCTCCTGATTTAGCGGCTCATTATCCACGCCCCTGTCTTCGTTCTCTTTCTAGACACGTGGATGTTTATAGGTAATACCTGAGATTGGCTTGTTTTTCCCGTTATGTAAATAGCATCATATGCTCAGTGTCCTTCTCACTCAACATCATATTTTTTAAGATCAACCCATGATGATATATGTCTTATGAGTTCATTTATTTTTCTACTTTTTAATTAATGGGCACTTAGGTCATTCTGGTTTTCCACACCACTGGAAACAATGAGGAAGTTGGACCTATGTCTCAGTTTTCACATAGAGAGCTTCCTAGAAGAGAAATTCAGGGAAATTCATCCTCAACCACAGACTTGACCAATTGGTCTCCAAAATGATTGGCTTACAGCCCCTCCAGTGGGCTCTTACGGGCTGCCACTCCACACCGGCTTCAACACCTGTGATCAGTACACCTGTTCATTGCGCCTCGTACAGGTGTCTGATGACACTTCAGTGCTTCTTATTTTTTTTATTTTTTAAGATTTTATTTATTTATCCATGAGAGACACAGAGCAAGAGTGAGGCAGAGACACAGGCAGAGGGAGAAGCAGGCTCCCTGCAGGGAGCCCGATGTAGGACTCAATCTCAGGACCCCGGGGTCACACCCTGAGCCGAAAGGCAGACGCTCAACCCCCGAGCCTCCCAGGTGCCCCTTCATGTGCTTTTTAAATTACAGTTTCCTGATTAGTAAGAATGAGCATTTTGCCATATGTGTATTAGCGCTTTGATTTTTTTCTTGCATGAGTTGCCTTTCCACAGACTGCCCTTTTCTTAATTCTTTTTTTTTTAATTTTTTATTGTGAGAGAGAGACTGAGAGTGTGCCCAGGAGTGGGGAGAGGGGTAGAGGGGTGGAGAGTGGATCCTAATCAGACTCCACGCCCAGCACAGAGCCACACTCAGGGCTTGATCCCATGACCCTGAGATCATGACCTGTGCCAATATCAAAAGTCAGATGCTTAATGGGCTGAGGCACCCAGGCACCCCCATAGACTGCCCTTTGAAAAATTAACAACTGGAATATGATTTTTTTTAATTTAAAAAAAAATTCATTGATTTCTTCTTAATCTGCAAATCAGTTTTCTACTACACACAGAGAGTCTTTAAGACTGTGCCTTGAATGTAACATTATTTTCTCTTGTTACTTAAAAATCGCTTTTTAATTTTAATATTCTTACATGTGTCCCTTTTTTCCTGAAAGTGTATGATCTTTGCATACGTAAGAGACCCATCTCATCCCCTGAGGGACTACAGATTATCTGAATTTCTTATGAAAGTTTAGTGTTGCTTTCTCACATCTGGGCTTCGCAACTACCTGGGTTTATTTTCGGGTTGATGTGAAGAAGGAGATCTATTTTTTCCCCACTGACTCCCAGCTCGGCTTTGGATCCCACGTAGGCCCCCGGCGCTCTGTTCCTTAGCGCTGGTTCATCTGTCTGACATCGGCACAGCCCCCCACCGCCCTTGTTCCTTCCTTCCTTCCTTCTTCCTAGGAAAGGCAGGTTAATTCTCTGTGGCCCATCCATTTTTTTTTCACCCTTTAGATGTTTAACACAAACAACATTAGGGAAATATTAACAAAAATAAAGTAGATTAATAATTTCTAAAAAAAAATCCTAAGTTGATCAACCAAAACAAATGCATGCCTTTGTATTTTTCATGCTTTGTTCCAGCGAAGTCCCTCTGGACACACAAATCTTGTACCTGGTTAATGTAATTGTAGTGTCGATAGTCATGTATTTTTGATTTATTTTTACCTAAGGATTTATCATGTGCATTTTGCCCATTTGTTAATTGTATTGTCTAATAATTTTAACGTCCAGCTCGTCCGTCTTAAGGACCATTTCAAGGCCAAGTTTGTATTTCATTTGGCAGGAAATTAGAAGGTAGCAATTGCTTTCTTCCTCCCTGCCCACCCCCCCGCCCCGCCCCCAACACAAGGTGTTGGCCTGTGCCGTTTGCATCTATGAGAGCAGAGAAAAATGACGGTATTTCCTTAGTCCAGTAAACATTTAAAAAAAAAAAAAAAACACTTAACTCCCTACAGTCATCTCCAGGTCTCTTCTGTGAGTTTGCCTGGGATCGCGTACCCCGAGCTCTACATCTGAAGCTAATCAGACGTTTTTAATTCTGGCCCCTAGGGATGCTCGCGTTAGTCACCCTTTGCTTTGCTGGCATTGGCTCCTGATGTAAAATCCCCGCTGACTTCCATCCAGATCTGGGAGTTAATGTTGCCTGTGGCCGCGGCCAGGATAATCATGCTTTGTACCAGCAGGGAGAAGGGCATGTTTTTCTGCCCCCGTCTCTGGGGCGCCATGGAATGTGAGAGTAGCGTGGTGGGGGGGGGGGCTCTGGGTCCCCCAGCACCAACTAGCTGCCCGGCCTTTGCGCGCCCCCGACTTGGCGTAGCCCTGTGGTCTGCGCCTGCAGGCGGGGCTAATGCCTCCCACCTCTCAGAGGTCTGCTTGGCTCAGTACACATGCCCGGCTATCAAACAGGATGCATTGTCAAAATTACTACTGTTCGCTTAGGAGACGGGGCACCATGAATTTTCGTGGCAGGTCACTTTTCTAAGGATGGATGAAGGAGGATGGAGATAGCCTCTGAGCCCCCCAGGTCTGTCTGTGCTGTTCCATTATCTGCCACGGGCTAGGGATCCACCCTCTGCCCCTGACTTCTCAGGGAATGACCATCCTCAGTGCGATATTGTGATTCATAAGAAATATCTGTCTGGTCATTCAAAGGACCAAACATAAGGCTCCTAAGTATTTGGTCTTCGTCCACAGTATCCAGCTCACAGCTCCCAAAAGCCTTGGAATTTCCGGAGTGTTGAGGGTGATAAAGGTCTCTTGTTATGTTAATGTGCCTTTTGGAATGCACCTTTGGGTGGGGGCTGGTTGCCAAGGGAGCCAAACCAAATGACTAAAAGGTAGAACTTGCAGCCCCACTTCCTGACCTTCCTGGGAGGCAAAATCAGCCAATGGCCGTGGACTTAGTGATGCAATGAGGCCTCCTCCAAACCCAGAAAGGACCTCGTAGGAGAGCTGGGTTGGTAACCACCAACAGGTTGGCCGGAATGGGTCCTGGAGAAGCATGGAAGCTCCGTGCCCCTGCCCCCCTCCTCTCCTTATCCATCTCTTCTTCTGGCTGTTGATTCATATCCTTTATGATATCCTTTAAGAAACTGGTCAACCTAATAAGCATTTCTTGGAGTCCTGTGAATTGTCCTGGCCAATTAATTGAACCTAAGGAGGAGGGCATTGGAAAGCCCCCAATCTGGTTTGCGGGGGGGAGCTGGCGTCCCAACTGTGGGGCTGGGGAGCAGCCCAGTGGGACTGAGCCCTCCTCCTGTGGGGTTGGATGGTGTCTCCGGGTCCCTAGTGTCAGAAGTGAGTTGAATTCTTGGACAGCCTGCTGGTGTCAGAGGAGTGCTTGCCCTTGAATCTGGAAACACCTAAAAAGTTTATTTTACAGTTTTCTCCACTGACAAGTTAGACCCCCTCAGGGACCGCAGTGTGGCCTATCACGTATTTGTTTCCAAATGTCTGGTTTTCCATCGAGTTCGGGGAGCCTGAGAAGCGGGTACAAAGCTAGGATTGCCAGCTCAGAGGCTCACCGGCCAGGCCGGTGATGATGGGGGTGGGCAGCCCCGAAAGCTCAGTCTTCTCTCCAGAAAGCAGCCTCCCACCCTCCTTCCAGACTCACCAGGAGGGATCGCAGACCCAGCGAGGCCGGCTTCTGAAGAGAAGCCAGAAATGGAGATTTTTACGTGAGGTCTCCCAAGTTTTCAATATTGGCAACCAAGTCAGACGTTCAGAGCCAAACCAAACACATCTGCGTGCCGGGTGAGGTCGCTCCCAGATGCGCACCACCCCCCCTGTGGAGGGGCGCCCTGGAATACCGTTGGGGTTGCCTGGATGTCCCCTGTGGGACAGCTCTTGAGAACTATCCTCACAGATAGATACGTGCGGGGTGCAGGGCCTCCTTGCAGCCTCCTCTTCACACGGTGAAGGTTCAGCCTTCTCCAAATCCTGCAGGAAAGCAGCCTGTTTGAACAGCCCCCCTGTGCTGCTCACCCCCTGCGGCTGAGGATGTCTGTGGGATGTTCGTGGGATGAGGCTCTGCTCAGCACTGTTTTTGAAATGCCAGCCGTCCGCACTGTCACACGGAAAGCCCGTGCAAGCCGCCCACCTGCTTACGTGGATAGGGAAGGGTGCATCCCTCTAGGTGAGCGTAGCAGGTTCCAGAGGCGCGCTCTGTGGGCCCGTGTGTGCCAGGGGCGCTGAGAGCCTGAGCAGCAAGAAGCAGGGGGCCCCAGGGGGCGGGAGCGCTGCGGCCGGACTCCGGTGGGGGCACGGGGCCTGGGCCCGGGGTCGAGTCTGCAGAACTCGGGCGAGCCAGGTGGGGCTCGGGGGTCCAGTCCGGCCGGTGGTGCGGTTCCGCGGGACAGGAACCCAGGCCGGGCACGGGTGGCTCGGGATCCCGCTGGAAGAGCCCAGCTCTTCACGGGGCTGCGGCCGAGCTCAGGACAGAGACCTCATCGGAACAGGCACGAGTTCTGACGCCTGAGCTCCCGGCTGTGGCCACGCGGGGACAGCAGGGCAAAGCCTGTCCTCGCGGCCCTGCCGGTCCCCGGGTGCAGCCTCGGCTCCAGTGGCAGGTTGCGCAGGTGAGAAGGGCCGTTCCCATGTGGCCAGCGGCAGTGCCCAGGCAGTGCAGCGTCCAAGTACCAGGCCCCGGGGGCGCACAGAGCACGGGGCACCCTCTGCGGTGCCGGGCAAGCTGAGCACCTGGGGCCTGTCCCCAGTGAGTGGGGGCGGTGAGGGGCCCCGTCCCTCGGGCTCCCCTCCGTCACCCGGGTGTCCCCGAGTACTGCTGGCTACGGTGCCAGACACCGCGAGGGAGTGACAAGACCCGAGTGCGGGACCTCCAGAGTCATGCGAACGGCTTCAGCTAACATCGCCACGGCCCACGCCGACCACCTTGAGGCCAAGCGCGCCTTCCTGAGGCCTCCTGTCGGGTTGGCCTCGGCTGGGCCTGGCCTTCCACCACAATTCAGCCGGGTGGCACAGTCGCGGCCCCGTGCCCCGCGCTTGATTTGGAGGCTCCGCTCTGGCTGCTGCAGCCGCCACCTCCGGCCGGGCCCCGCCTCCGCCCTTGGAGCCAGCGTTTTGAATGCAAGACTCTCAAGCATTAATACTGGTTTTCTAAAAAGAGCAGGTGTGAGTGCTTGGTAATAGCTGGCAGGCGTTTTGTGCGCCGTGATCTGCAGATGACATGTTTTCCATCAAGTCGTACGGTTGGATCCAGTTCTAATCTTTGGTGGCAAAATAAGTCTGTGCGCTCAACGCAAACTCGGGACGACACATCGCCGGCAGTTTCCACTAGCCTCGGCGCAGCCGGTATAGAAGCCCAAGGTAGAAGTCAGCCCAAGAGCACAGGCGCAGCACAGATGCACATGTGGGGACGCCCCTTATTCCGGGGACACTTGGGGGTGGCCCCATGCGCAGCTCCCCTGGGGGCTGGGGTCACCCCACAGGACCTAGCTGCATTTGCTGAGACGTCTCCCAGATGTGCCTCCCCTTTGCACGCGGCCTGGGCTAACACGAGGCCTAAAGCGTCGGAGCAGTGAAAGGCCAGAGTCAGACTGTCTGCGTCACATCTGCTCCTTGGGGGCGACTGTGCCTTTGGGCCCGTGACTTCACCTCGCGTGGATTTCCTTTGCACGTGGAGAGACGCAGGGGCCCCCGACCCTGAGAACAGTCCTGCCTCCCCTGCAGCCCTCAAAGCCGACAGCTGCTATTGTCCGTGGCCGTCGAGGTATCACAACTGCCCGAGGAAGAACAGAAATGGGATTTGCTGGTGGGTACACTCTGCTTCTAGCTCCGATCATCTGCGTCTTCATCGCACCTGTGGAGGGAAGCGAAATGTGTCTCCGTGCGTTTGTGCGTGATGAGGGGAGAGCACGGAGAGGCCGTGCCTCCTACCCGCCGGGGGGACATCACCGTGAGCTTGTGTTACCTCTAAACCTTCAAATCCTAAAAGCAGACTCACTGTGAGCAATGCGTCCGTCGGGGTATCAGCGCTGTGGGACTCTAAAAGCTGGGGGTGCCTTTGGGGACACCGGTTCAAGCAGTAGGGAGTAGATGAGAGGTTGTGGCTGTGTTCATTAATGTTAGGACCCCACTGAAGGCAGGGATGGAGCCCCAGAGGACAGAAGGTGCAGCCCTTCTAGGAGTAGGGGCCCCCCTGCCTTACCTGCCATCCCCCGTGCCCCCATCCTCTGCCTGGAGCCCCACTTGACAGCGTGTCGTGGCACGAGGACGTTAGAAGTAGACCCTGCTAGGCCCGATAGGGCGTGAGATTCTGGGTCACGTTGAGGCACTGAGGCTGCTCAGGCCCACGGAGGGGCTGGAAGAGACTGGGTCCTGCCTTTCCAGCAGCTGGTGCCGGCCCGGGGCCCCAGGACCCTAAAGCCACAGGAACTCCGTGACCAGCAGCGCATGCGAGCATCTCGCACCTCTCGAACCCTAGAACCTCGCAACCGGAGAGCGCTTGGAAACACCGACTGCCTCCTGGAACCCGGATGCTTTGTAACTACGTTTGCAAAGGAGCATTTAAAGACCACTCCAGGGATCCCTGGGTGGCGCAGCGGTTTGGCACCTGCCTTTGGCCCAGGGCGCGATCCTGGAGACCCGGGATTGAATCCCACGTCGGGCTCCCGGTGCATGGAGCCTGCTTCTCCCTCTGCCTGTGTCTCTGCCTCTCCCTCTCTCTCTCTGTGACTATCATAAATAAATAAAGATTAAAAAAAATGTTTAAAAAAAAATAAAAAATAAAGACCACTCCAAAGATAAGTAAATGCCAACCACTCCAGATCCTGCACAACCTGGGCCTCTCAGTGTCGAATTCACAGACTCGGGTGAAGGAAAAACTCTTCATGTTAATTACCTGATGATACGTAACGACGGTAATGATGTGGCTTAGGTATCGGGTTAAATCAAGTGTCCCAATTAAGGTGTTATAAAGGCCTTAAGCATTAAAAAGCTTAATTAAAATTGATCTCAGTTATTTCTCCTGTTTTTAATGGGACTATGATTTGTGGTTTGGGGGTGGGTGTTTTTTTTTTTTCCAACCACAAGATTTTATTTTTTTTTATTTTTATTTTTTTAAGATTTTATTTATTCATGAGAGACACAGGGAGAGGCAGAGACGCAGGCCGAGGGAGAGGCAGGCTCCATGCAGGGAGCCCAATGCAGGACTCGATCCCGGGACCCCAGGATCACGCCCCGGGCTGAAGGCGGCGCTAAACCGCTGGTCCACCGGGGCTGCCCACAACCACAAGATTTTAAATGACACCTGTGCTGTGGCTCCCGTTCCACTTCTAGGGGACACGGTGGGTCTAGAACTCGGAAGCTCCATAAACACAGGAGCGCTTGTAAACGGGATGGGAATTCAAGTACATATGAGTGTCATCAACTGTATATTTCCCCAAGCCTCTTGCCTTTCATGTATCAAGTAATTGTTGTGAAAATGCATGAATCGGTTTGGTTGTCATCAGCAAATTGAATCACTTCCTGAAAGGGACTTTTTTTTTTTTTTTTTTTAAATTCTATCATCGGATAAATTACTTAAAGAAACTCCTTTGGCTACGTCAAAAAGAAAACTGACCACTCAGCCAGGTAAGCATCTGCCTTCTGCTTGGGTCATGATCCCAGGGTTCCGGGATCGAGTCCCGCGCAGGCTCCCTGCTGAGGAAGCACCTCTTTTTCCTCTCTCTTCAACACCCACTTGCACTCTCTCTGTCAAATAAATACATAAAATTTCTTAAAAAGGGAAAAATGACCTCACGTGACTGAATGGGTCAGAATCAGCCCATGCTCTTTTTTTATTCTTTCTCATGTAAAAGGACAACCAAAAAAAAAAAACAAAACCAAAAACAAAACAAAAAACATCTACGTACCGAGGTCTGATGTGACAGGACTGCTCCTCCTCGTCCTTCTGCCCGAAGCCGGGGCTCGGCCACCCCGACGCCCTGACCCCCTGACCCTTCCTCCCTCGCGGTGGACGCAGCAGTGGCCCGCACGCCGTGCTCACGGCAGTCACACTCCGTGTGAGAAAAGGCTGTTGGTGCTGTTTATTCAGCGTGTGCCACTCGGTATCAGGGTGTCTGCGCCGGGTTTGTTTGCTCTTCATTTCTCTTGGTCTTGGGCCAAACCAGACTGTCAACACGAAGCCTAGCTGCAGACTGGGGTGTGTTGGGGGTGCAGACGGTGCCCAGGAGAGCAACATCTGTGCACGTTCACTTTCAGCTCCAGAGAGTGGACGCCGCTTGCCAGCTGTCGCCTCCAGGGACACACGTTCTTGGGTTCACTTGCTCAGCCCACAGAATGCCGACCTCGCGCTCTGGGACGAACTGCCCTAGACCTGATTTTTGCAGGGACGGAGGAAGGGTTGCAATCCATGACTAACCCTTTGGGGGCAAGTAGACAGGGCTGGGTGAGGAAGGAAAAGCAGATAGCGCTGAATCCCTCCCTCGGGAAATTTCACATGAGCCGGCAACATAGGTGTGTTGACATTGGCTCCAGGTTTTGCCAAATAATCCATTTGCGAGAAGCACAGGGCCCAGAGCACAGGGACTTTGCATTGCATCAGAGAGGAGCCAAGTGGTCTCCAGGCCTAGAGACGCCAGGGGGTCTGCAGCCTCGGGAGCAACACCCGGGCAAGGACTGCAGGCAGACCCTCCTCCCAGGCTGCTGGCTCCAATCACATGTGTACCCCATCCCCTTGTGCAGGCAGGGCTCCAAGGAACCAGGCCCAGGTCAGAGGGTCTGGTCACAGGACTGTGTGAGGTCCGAGGAGGGCAGAGGGGGATCAGACAGTGTCAGCAGAGCCAAAACTGAGCAATGGCACCTGGGGGAGTCTCTGCGGTGCCACTGAGGCTGACAGAGGTGAGGGGGTGCAAGGGAGCAGAAGCAGGCAGGAGAGAATAGGACTCGGCGCAGGGTCCCCAGACTTCAGCACGAAGGCTCGGACTGTGGCAGGGTGGGGAACAGCTGAGGAGCCCCAAACCCTGGATTCTGGCTCCTCATGGCTTCTTAGGGGGCAGCCTCAGGCTCGGGTCTGGCTGTGAGAAAGACAGAGAAGAGCTCGCACGAAGGCCTGGTCTCTGCCACCATTTATGGTTGTCAGGCTGACAGCTCCTCACTGGGATTGTTCCGTGCTGGTAACAAAATCAAACTGTAAGCACGATGTACCCTGCGTATCGTGCACCATTTCACAAAAATGTGAACTAGTTTGCAAAAAAGAGTTCTCATTCATGGTCAAGAAGGGCCCCAAAATATTTAAAATATTGCCAATGGGGCACCTGGGTGGCTCAGTCGGTTAAGTCCAGCTCTTGATTTCAGATCGGGATCTCTGGGTCGTGGGATCAATCCCTGCATCAGGCTCTGCACTCAGTGCAGAATCTGCCTGAATGTTTCCCTCTCTCTTTCTCTAATCAATAAATATAGTCTTTAAAAATATGCTAAGAAATTGCTTAGCATTCAAGCTATAGAATCCATGGCAAAAAATGATAAAATAGTGTAGTTCCTCCATTTCAACAAATCACAGTGGTTGGTGGTGGTTGTCTGAATTTCTACCACCCTCGTCCATGGGCATGTGCTATTTCTAGATCACCATGCTCTCCCGTGTGCATATATCTTGATTTTTTTTTTCCCACGTAACCGCGCTGGCTTAAGCATCGATCTGTGTCTCCACGTGGACTCCAGGCTCATCATATTGATGGATTTTAAAGCCCTTTCAAATCAACACGCAGTGTTGCTGGATATTCTGGAATTCCTCCCATAAACTCGACAAACATCATTCGTGTTTCCATTCCGCTTGCTATGGGATCATTTCCTTAAGGCACATCACCAAAGGAGACTCGTGAACCAACTGTTCTTACCAACTTAACGCGATGTTTTGGTTTCTCGACGTGCATTTCCACGCCTTTCCGGTAGCAACATGTGCGAGGGTCTCAGCTTCGCTGCATTTCGTCAGCTTGCAGTGACTTGTTTCTAGATTAACGTTTATAACGTGACGGCATTAGTGGGATTTTTATCTTAAATGGGTTTCTGATTCGTACCAATATCGCCCGGCTGTCTTAGAGCTCTGTGGCTTGGCGTACTTTGAAGCAAAAACAAGTACTTTGAAGCAAACGCACATGGGGGATTTTGTTTAGCTGGGCCTTAAGCATCCCCAAACGTGGAGCAAGCATTTTAAAAAGCGCCGTTTTCGGTTTCAAATACAATCTTACATAGCACCGTGCGTTAAAAAAAAAAACCCCTCTGCCCCGTACTTTGTTACCTATTTAAATTAAATGTATTTAAACCGTCACGTTCCATGAAAGAGAAAACCACAACTTTAACAAAATGCACTCAATTAGGGCCCCAGCAAGAGCGGTCGGCAAGCAGCCTTTGCTCCGTCCGATCCTTAGTAATTGGCCCACATGCCCACACATCCCCAACCAGCCCCTTTTGTCTGGCTTGTCAAAGGACATTAGCGGAGACTAATCTGGAGGCCGCTTCCTGGCTCCTGAAAGGACACAGCCACCAAGTAAGAAAGACTCATTTATCAGAGCACAAACTCTGCTGCGTAAGTGAGGATTGCGGAGAGCCCATGTGGTGCATCATTATCTGGCCCTGATTAGCAACGATGGAAATTGGTCCTCAATTTTAACAATCAGCGGAAAAGACCTCCGGCTTTCACGGAAGGGAGACAATGGCCCCCGACGTGTCTCTGTTCTCTCGCCGCGGAGAGAACAGAGACGAGAGCCCTTGCAAAGGCTGCCCTGGAATCGTTTTGGCACTCGTCGCCCCGGGGACGGTTCTGTCCCGGTGACGCAAGGCGAGATCCGGCTCTCCTCCGCGGGCGGCTTGACATCTTCCTAGATGTCCAGGTGGCGGGGGCCACATCGTGCCTCTGGACCCCAGACCTGGCCGGCTCCCCCTCCCCTGCCCCCCGCCGGGGTTTGGAGCCCCGGTGACCTTGGGTGGGTGTCTCCGTCTCTCCGCACCTGGTTTCCTGTCTGTAAACAACGAGAGCACTACCTGCCTTATACATGGCTTGTGGGGTTTATAACCAGATAATCCGTGCGACAGTCCCGTGTGTGGCGGGTGCAGGCTGCCCTGGGCTCCCGGGAGGTGTCTCCTCCAGTCTCGAGGGGGTGGTCATCACCGTCCCTGCTGTTGTCATTGTTGCTTCTGCGTGCACACACGTGTACACACACACACACACACCCCTGGTCTGTGCCCCGGGGGCTGCAGGACCCCGACGAGCAAACATGACTGTGCCTGTGCCTTCCTCACATGTTTCCAGAAAAGAGTAAAAAAGAGAATGAGAGAAATGAATGCCCTTCCTTTCTGTCTGGTCTTCCCTAGACCTGAAGCTGCCCTAACCTCCGACGGCGAGGAAGACCTGTCTATCACCGGGCGGTTCCAGAAAACCCGTGAGGAACCGGACGAGGAGCTGGCAGGTGAGGGCCCCCTCCCTCCTGCTGCAGTATTGCACCCTGTGGCCCTAGGCCCTGGGGGTTGTTTTGTCCCGTCATGCTCCATGTGGCTGCAGGAGGGAAGGTTCTGGGCGGGTGAGCACAGCCCCAGAGGTCGCCTTCCATCGGGGCTGGTGCCGTGGGGACGTCTAACAGCTGCTCACGCGCCCTCTGGACCATCCCGACTTTGCACATTAGGAGGGCCTGCACACACGTCGGGAAAGCAAAGTTCTCCAGCCCCAAGTGGGTTTGGGAAACCCTGGGTGACACAGGTGAGCAGGTTCCCTGACTGAGGTGTCCACCCCGCTGCTTGCTGACCTATAGCACGTTTTGAAGGGCGACTCTGTAGGCACTGCCTGGACCACCCACCCGCTGGTGGTGAAGCACCACCAGCTGCTATTGTGCAGACAGGTTTTGGGGAGGTGGGGAGATAGTGCTGCACGGCTGCAGCAGGTGCAGAAGCTCCGGGAGGCCACGAGGGAGCCTTCCAATCAAGAGCCCACAGCGACAGTGGTGCAGAAGTGAGATCCTGGCCGGGCCTTAAGGGAGAACAAAACAAAAGCCAGAAGGAAACAGACGGCAGAGCCGATGGGTAGTCCCCTCGCTTGTCCGCCTTTTGTCCTCAGAAGACGCAGTGGACAGAGCTGAAACGCTAAGTGGGGCGTCCCGTGTCCCTGTGGCTCGGACCCCGTGTGCTGCATCCCTCAGAGCCGGCTCTAGATGGCCGAGGTTCATCACCTACGTCTTAAAGGCGTGAGCACGTCGTCCCATGTGGCTCGTGGTGCTTCTGATGAACGAGAGCAAGCTGAAGGTCGAAACCCCAAAGTCCCCTTCAGGTTCCATGCGGAGGCTGTTTCCGGGGGCCCCAACCCACAAATCTAGTTCATAAGTGAAGGATGTTGGCAAAAATGTTGTACTAGTTGGCCCAGGAACCGTTCCCAGCGATGCCAACCTGTGCTTGTTTGTCCCTCTTTGCAGAACGAGACGGGACCCCCCACCTGCCGACCAGGCCCGCGAGCAGCGTGTCCCACCACCGCGTGCCGGACGCCACCGGCCCCGACGGGGAGGCCGACGTGATCCCGGTCACCTTCATCGGGGAGGTTTTGGATGACCCCGTGGACTCGGGGCTGTTTTCCAATAGAAACAACAACGCTGGTTCTTTTGACCTGGGGGGCGTGGCTGACAGGGGGGCACCCCCCACACCCCCCGCGCCCCCGCAGGAGGAGCACAGCCGGCTACTGGGAAGGAGGACACACGTGCCCCACTCACCCGCTCCTCCCCATGACATCAGGACAGAAAGCAAGCCCGCCTCGGCCAACCCCCGTGATGCTGAAAATCTGAATAAAACGGAGCCCGAGACGGGCTGTGCGGCGGCGCTGCACACGCACGACCCAGACGCGCAGGGGGGCGGCGAGGGGCCCGGCCCTGGCCTCAGCGGGAAGGCGCAGGCCCACGAGGCGGCGAGGCCGCAGCCGGCGAGGGGCAAGGAGGCCCAGGGGGCAGGTAGTGGCCCAGCTCCACCGCCCTGGTATCAACGGGACCCCAGCCCCGGGGGAAGCTACGGACTGAAATACGGCCTCACGACGTACAAAATCGTCCCCCCGAGGTCGGAGATGAGGTGTTACGACCGAGGAGTGTCGCTCTCAACGGGCGCCATCAAGATCGACGAGCTGGGGAATCTGGTGAGTCCCCACGCGCACGGGGGCAGGACCATAACCCCGTCGTCATCCACACTCGACGCGGAAACCCAGCCCGTTGGAAAAGTCAAAGAATTCTGGAGGTCCGGCTCCACGGAGGCACGCTCCGGCCAGGGGACCCCCGGCCCCATTGCACCCCCGAAGCCGCAGCCTCGAGACGTGGGACGCGGGGTGGAGCCGAGCTTCCCGGGCCCCACAGCGCCGCGGCCCCCACAGCAGCCCGTGCACCCCGAGGAGGCCAGAAGCCGGCCGCCCGCCCCGGCCACTTGTCCTGTGAACGTGCCAGCAGCGAGCGCCACGGAAGTCTCATTTCTGAAGCCTCAGAGGAGGACCTCCAGTCAGTACGTGGCCTCTGCCATTGCCAAGCGCATCGGGCCCCAGGGCGCCCCGGCCGCTGCAGTGAGGACGCCCAGGAACGTCCAGCAGGACGCGGAAGGCCGGGCGCCGGCCCCACAGCCTCCCGCCCGTGCTGACCCGGGGGTGGCGGCCGGGGCCGCCCAGGGCAGCAGCCCCGAGGGAGCGTCGTCCGCCCAGGCCCCTCCCGCTGGCCTCCGCAGGAGCCCCTGTGTCCCCCCGGTCACCGCTTCCCAGCACGATCGCGTCTGCGCGGTGCAGAGCTGCAGCCTCCAGGGAAGGCAAAGCCCAGGCCGCACCGGCACCAGCCCAGCGTCCGCCCCCCAGTGCATGCTGGACGGTCCCCCCCACCCCCGCTCGGGAGACGACCAGACCCCTGGCAGGACCCTGGCAAATGAGTCCAGGTGGATCCCCCTCCACACCGAGCCCCCTTGCTCCCCGGGTGGGCTGGACACCAATGACGGAGCCAGGCAGGAGCCCCTGGAAAGGGAGGAAAAACCCAGGGTGCCGTGCGCAGGAGGACACGAACCCGATGGCACCCTGCCCCCCAGCATCTTCGGGCCAAAGAAGAAATTCCGCCCTGTGGTCCAGAGACCAGCTCCAAAAGACACGTCGCTGCACAGCGCCCTGATGGAGGCCATCCACTCGGCAGGAGGGAAGGACAGGCTGCGCAAGGTGAGCAGCGGGCCCACGTGAGGGCACAGGCGTGGGCGCAGGTGCTGGGGGTTCCGGTTCCCCCCGGCTGCCTCACAGTAGAACCACGGGGGGGACACAAACCAACAGCCTGGGGTCGACCCCCTGCCTTTAAGCCCCCGACTCCCCTGGGGACCAACAATAACATGTCCACATCCGGGCCCAGGGGAGCGGCGGGGTGGGGGTCGGGGGTCGGGGCAGAGCATCCCGAGCGGTCCTGGACCCAGGGGTGAGTCCATGAGGAGTCAGGCCAGGGCCCCTCGCACCTGACGCTCCTGCACTTCGGCAGCTCGGAGGGTCGCTGTTCAGTAACGACAGGGACAGGGACGGTTTGTGACGCTGCCCCCACCCCACCCCCAACGTACCGGGGACTCGGCTCCGAAGGTCAAGACGGGGAGAGCCTTGCTGCATTTTGCAGATGGGGAACCGAGGCAGGGCACAGTCGAGGGCTCGCCCTAGGTCACGCTGCCGGACGGCGGGGACCAGGGTCCTCATTCGGGCCCGCGAGGCTTCAGGGCACACACCGACTGCACGAGGCCGTCGTGCCGAGCCACCCGCGCGGGCCCTTTGCTCCTTAGGCACCCGGAGCCCAGTCTGCGGTGTTCCCTCCCCAGCGCCCCGGGACAGGTGTTCCTCCTCCAGGGGGCGGGGGGCTGTGCATCACCCCAGAGCCCTCCGGGCAGCTACTGCTTTTCCTGCGGGCCGCCCCCAGCCCGCATGCCCCTTCCGGGTGACCCGTGTTGACCCTGAGTGTTCCAGGTTGCAGAACCCGGCTCCGAGGGCGGCCCGAGGAAGCCGTCCTCCGCGGAGCCAGCGGGCGAGCGTTCGGCGCTGCTGGCGGCCATCCGAGGGCACAGCGGGGCCTGCAGCCTGCGGAAGGTAAGAGGAGGCCGTCCGGGCGCGGTGGTGCCATCCCCCATCCCCGCAGCCCCCTTGCGGCGCTGCACAGGCCGGGGCCGCCCCCTCCCCCCGGGTCAGGAGCATCTGCTAAGCCACCATGAGAGAGACAGGCCCTGCGTGCGAGGCCTGGGTGACCCCGGAGCTGTGCACCTGCCGGGCTGGCTCGGGCTGCATCCTGCCCTCTCGGGGACTCGGTGTGGCTGCGGGGAGGGGCAGCCCCTGCACGCGAGGCCTGGCTTCCTGCACCTGCCGTGCACTGGAGCCGTGCACCTGCCTGGCTGGGGCCATGTTCCACCCTCTCGGGGACCCGGTGCGGTTGAGGGCCAGGTGCCCCTAGAGCCGTGCACCTGCCGGGCTGGCCCAGGCCGTGTCCCGCCCCCTTGGGGACCTGGTGTGGCTGAGGCCTGGGCGCCCCCAGAGCCGTGCACCTGCCGGGTCAGCTGGGGCCACGTCACACCTTCTTGGGGACCCGGCATGGCTGTGGGGCTGCCTCACCTCTGGGCACAGGGGCTGCTGCCGGGACACTCGCCTGGCCGGGCCTCGGGAGCCCAGGTGCTCGGGCTTGGGGGCAGGACACAGTTCTCCAGCGTCCCGCTGCACAACCCGAGGCCCAGGGTGACAATGTGTTACTCCCTGAAAACCGGGCGGAGTGGGCAGGTGGCCTCCGGTGTGTGCTCACCCGCCGAGGCGCAGCAGGAGGGCAGGGTGGCTCGGGGAGGTGGCACTGCCATCCCGCTCCCTGCCCTCAGCGCCGGCTGGGGACCTGAGGCAGCGAGGCTGCACCCACGGGCGCGCTGCGGGCTGAGCGAGGCGGCGGGTGCCCCCCCAGATGCCCTCTGGGACCTTATCGTGTACCCCTGTCATTGCTAGGTGTCCTCCTTTGCCTCCGAGGAGCTGCGGAGCCTCCGGGACGCCGAGCTGTCACAGCAGGAATGCGGATCGCCCCTGGAGCCCCCAGCACTACCTGAGCTTGGCATCCCGGCCCCGCCGGCCCCGCCGGCCCCACGCCCTCCGGCCACCCAGGCTCCCCCCGCACCCAGGCCGGCGTCCAGGTCCAGCTCGGGCAGCCCCGCCGAAGCCAGGCAGGCCCTGATGGACGCCATCCGCTCCGGCACAGGGGCCGCAAGGTTGAGAAAGGTGACAGTGGGTGGCCGTGCGAGCGTTCGTGGGGGGCCTGGGAGGTCACCCAGGAGCCACGTGGCAGTAAGTCCCTCGCCCCAGGGAGCAGAGGGAGAGCACCTTCGCCATGGGGTCGCCCGCAGACCAGCTCCGGGGTCCCAGCAGGGTCCCCTCCGCACCTGCACCCCTAACTGCATCTGCACCACCCCCTCCGCTCTGGTCCAGGGGAGGCCGGCGGCCTGTTGTCAGGCCAACCTCTTCGTCCTCCCTGGGGTGCCCCGCCTTTCTGGCAGGACCCTCAGAGATGCAGGACCATCGGGGTGAAACTCAGAAGCCCCCCCCCCATATCATACAAGTTCTGCGCTGGCAGGGATGCTACTTACGGGAAAATGCAACAGGGTCGGTTTGACACAGAAGGAATCATCCTTAGACACGGCTGGCACCGGGGCGCGTACCTGGCTCAGTGAGTTGAGCACCTGACTCTTGGTCTCCGCTCAGGTCTTGATGGCAGGGTCCTGAGTTCCAGCCCCACGTTGGAAGTGGAGCCTATTTAGGAAAAAAAAAGTCAAAAAACGACTGGCATTTTTCAAGGCAATTAAAAGTGCATTTGCCTTCAGGGCGTGAACGAGATAATTTCTCGGCCTCCGTATCTGTGGGAGAAATTTCCAGCTCTGGTGAGAGCACTTGCGGGTCCTTCTTGAGTGGCACCTGCCCCTCCTGAGTGCAGGGCCCGGGTGGACGGCCAGCACCCACTCGCTTCCCCGACTCCATCCTGCGCTCACGGTCACGGGGAGCCTGCATGCACCTGACAGCCCTCGTTGGTCTGTCGTAAGGGCGTAACTTGGGGAGCCGGGAACGCACCCCAGGCACCTGGTTAATCTGTGTTTACATATGAGACATTCACACGTCCAACCATCTAGGCTGCAGGTGTTTCCCGAGGAGCCCCCAGGTCCAGGGCTGCCGTCCTGCTCAGGACAGACCGTGGGCGAGGCAGGGTCTGCGGCCTCGGGGGCTCTCAGCCACGAAGGGAGGGTGTGGAGCATGTCGCTGACCATAGGGCCTTCTCACCAACTTAGGGACGTGATGAGAGGCCCAGAGACCCCTCCTCGTGTGTCGTAGCTTTCCTCCAGGCTTATGCTTTGTCACCCACTTGGGCGTAAAGGCTGTGGCTTCTGTCCCCCGGACAGGCAGGCGGGCGGCGGACACGGCGACTGACCCCAGGCCTTACCAGGGGGGACACTGCTGCTGAGGCTCCCTATGGGCCCGGTGGCTCTGGGGACCCCGCAGGGGGCCGTGTCCCTGTTCCCGCCTCTGCTGGGGCCTCGTGGGACTGTGGGAGGGGAGTGGTGCCGGCCACTCGTGCCTCATGACGCACGGTCTTGACCATGGACCCCAAGAGACGTCATCAGGCAGGTGACCCCGTCTCCATCAATGCCCAGGAGAGAAACCAATGGCAGAGGCAAACCTCCTTCCTCCAGGCCCGTGGGTGTCCTCCTGGGGCGGGGGGGCGGGTCAGAGAAGCCACAAACGGTGACCTGTGTGGGAACGTGCAAGTCACCCTGAGCCGTAATTGCGCCGCTCGCTCGGTTTGGGCTGCTCGTTATGTGAACCTCGATGACGTGTGGGTCAAAGTGGATGAGGTCAGAGTCCAGGCGGGTCAGTCCTGGCTGTGCTGCCCCGGGGCGTGGGACCGTGCGGCCCAGTTCACATCTATCCGGTGACCTGTTTCCCTGGGAAGCCGCCGGTGCGGTGACCCCTTGGGGCCCTCCTGGCAGCCCGTCCCCCGTGGTTTCCCGGCCACCCCAGACACCCCACATGTTCCTGCGTTCAGCACACAGGGCGTCCGAAACTCCGCGTGGCTTCCCCTCTCACAGCATCACGCCAGCTCCCTTCGTGCCCACCCACAGCTCTAACTTCTAGAATGATCAGTGCCGCGGCTTGGTGCTCGCCCCTCCTAGCACACGGCAGCACCGTGCCCGGGCCTGGCGCACAGCAGGCGCTGGGTACCGGTTCCCAGGGACAAGGGACAGAGGGAACTAACTTACCTGTAGCCTGGTGGGGTTCCCGGCTCCCGCCTAGGAGCGCAGCACCCCCTGCACCCGCGCGCCCATCGCCCTCCTAGTCCATCATCCCTGTAACACCGTGCCGAGAACCGGCTTCAAGCTGGAAAAAACTGTCCTCTTTTCCTTTGGAAAATTAGATGCGCCCCTTACCTCCCCCGTGTCCCCTTCTTGGTCCTGTTCCCATTCTTCCAAGTTGGCCAGTAGCTCAGCAGCGCCCTGGACGGAGCTAATCTGTCCGCGGCGGGAGCAGGGAGCTCGGTAGACAGTCCTGCTGCTCCCACACTTCCTTTCCTCCGCTGGACACCATTGCCCTGTCACCACTGTCCCTTTTGCCCCTTTCCATCTCAACATCATTCCTCTTGGCAGGCAAGGAAACACCACGAGTCGTGGATATTTTTACGACTTTCTGGGTTGGCCTCAAACCCTAAGCTTTGTCCCTTCGTTGACTTTCTTCTTGTCCAACCGAAACAAAAGGGGGCCTGTCGGGAAGCCCGAAGCTGCTGGGACACAGGGGACCATCCCGATGCTCTTGGGCCATGCGGTGCTGTCGTCCGCACACCCTCTGCCTGGGTGGGCGCCCACCCCACTCTGTGCTCACCTTGGTTTGGTCACATCTGTGCTGGCCCTGGCCCACTCATCACGTCAGCAGGCGCTGTCCCTGCCTCAGCCCAGAGAGCAGTCACCTACCGACGTGGCTTAAATTTGGGTCGACGCTAGCGGCCATCCGTAGGGTTGACTCTGGTAAACTGCTTGGTTCACCGAGCTCCCTGCCGTTGAATTGCTGTGTGGGCCAGGTCTTCTTAGTGCTGTCCTCATGCATTTCCATTTCGATACAACACTAAGGAGTTTCTCCTTTCCCCTTCTCAATATTTTCTTAATTTACTGAGACCTTTTCAAATCTGGATCCAACCACCATATTGGTAATTGCAGTGGTGAGCACGTCCTCCAGGTCTCCAGCCCGGCCATCGATTCAAATACTCACCGGCCCCGGGTTCCCATGCTCTGACACTTGGGTGTCACGGGCCCGCCCAGGGCAGGCTCGCTGCCGGGGGAGGAGGTGATGGCCAGGCCATCCCGGCTTCACCAGCCTGCCCTCGACTGCCCAGCCCCACACCCCCCTGTACCCTCTAGGTCCTGAGAGACTGACCATAGCAGCACAGAACTGCTCTCCGAAGGCAGCTTCTCCCCGTGTGCCCGACTTCAGGTGACAGAGGCACACCGAGCCACTCCTGCCCACCCCCAACCCTCATGCAGTTGTCACCCCAACTCATCCGCCGGAAAGCTCAGTGAAAGGAGACAGTGGGGGGCACCTGGGCAGCTCACCCAGCTGCCCCTATTTTTTTCACTTTAATTGAGATATTATTGATTCAGAGCACTACGTAAGTTTGGGGTGTACAACAGAACGACCTGACTTAACATATGTCGTGAAACGATCACCATAGTAAGTTAACATTCCTCATCTTATGGGGATAGAAAAAGAAAAAGTTTTTTTGTTTTGTTTTGTTTTGTTTTGTTTTTTTGCTTTGTGATGAGAACTTTTAGGATTTACATTCTCAACAGCTTCCCTCCATGCCCTACGGCGGAATGAGCTGTAGTCCTCGTCCTGTGCATTACATCCTGGTTCTTATGTATCTTATAACTGGAAGCTTGTACCATTTGACCCCCTTCATCCAGTTTCCCCCTCTCACCTCTCCCTGCCTCTGGTAACCATAGGTCTGATCTCTTTTTCTATGCATTTGAATTTTTTTTGAGATTACATATATAAGTGAGATCATACAGTAGTTTTCTTGTCTGACTTACTTTATTTAGCATATCTATCGACTTATCTACCCCGTACCCACCCACACAAAGTCTTATTTTTTATGGATTTTTAAAGTAAATTACAAATACCAGTACACCTCCCTCCTAAATATTTTAATGTGCATATTATTAGAGGCTCATATTTTTTTAATTGTTTCTGAGACAAAATGTTTGTACAACGAAATGCACACACCTTAAGGGCACCATCTGAGTTCAAAAACCTAAGAGGGTCAGAAGAAGCAGCACCTAGAGCTCACACAGCCAGACTAGAAAACTTCATGTGGCTCTCAGGCTGCACGGCACATCTTCAAAGCAACATCCAAAACCATCCAACTGTTTCCACGTAATTGCATCCCAGAATAAAGCTCAAGAATGTTTGTAGGAATCCAAAAATATGCAGCACCCAACAAGGTAAAATTGACAGTGTCCGGCACCCAACCAAAGATTACCCTTGCCACAAAGAGTCAGGAGGATATGAAACACTGCATGCTGAAAATGAATCAATGAAAACCTCCCTAAAATAGACACAGATGTTAGAATTGGCAGAGGGGGATATGGAGACAGTTAATATAATTATTTTTAAAGAAACCAAATATTACCATTTATGTTCTGTGACCACAACAGAATTAAATTAGAAATCAATAACAAAATGATCCTGGAAAATCCCAAATGTTTAAAAACTAAATAACATGGCTCTTAATCACCCATGGGTCAAGGAAAAAAAAATAAAAGGGGAATTACAAAGTATTTTGAACCAAATGTAGGTTTAAACAATATAAAGTACGTTTGCTGCTATAAAGTCAGTAGTTGGGGGAGAATCCTATAGCACCATATAGCACCATATCACTGTATTAGAAAAGAAAGACCACAGATGAATGACCTCACTCCCATCTTTAAGAAACTAGAAAGAGTAAAAATCAAGCCTAGAGTGAGCAGAAGAAGATAAATAATAAAAGTCAGAGCAGAAATCAATGAAAGAAAAAAGAAAAAAATCATTTAAACTAATGGCTTATTCTTTTAACGAGACCAATACAGGTGATCAACTTCTAGCCAGACTTATCAGGAACAAGAAAGAAGACAATATGTCAAGATCAGGAAGGAGGGAGGTAGCATCACTATAGATTCTAAAGATATTAAAAGGATAATAAGGTGACATTATGAACAACTTTATGAAATAGACAAATTCTGTGAAAGACACAAATCAAAGCTCACTCAAAAGGAAATAGATAACCCAAGTAGCCCCATATCTATTAAAGAAATTTAATTACAACTCAGAAGCCTTCCTCTACCCATACACACAACAAAAACAAAGCACTGACACCAACACCAGGTGACTTCACTGGTGAGTTCTGCTAAATACAAGACATCCACTGAGCAGCATATCCAAATTTTCTAGAAATTCTGTTCACAATTTCCTGAGGAGGAGAGATGACCCCCCAACTCATTCTACAAAGACAGTGCTACCGTGATACCAAAACTAGACAAAGATATCACAAGGAAAGAAAACTATAGAACAATAGTCCTCACAAACACAAATGCAAAAAAAAAAAATCTAAATTGAAGTTTACCAAATCACATCCAACTATATGTAACAAGAGTATCATGTTCAAGTGAGGTTCAACTCAACAATGCAAGGTTGGGTTGATATTTGAGAATTCCTCATGTTCACACGTTAAAGGAATTCGGCAATTCAACATTCATTTCTGATAAAAAAAAAAACTTATGTAAAGTAGGAAAAGAAATAACTGATGAAAGGGACACCTGGGTGGCTCAGCAGTTGAGCATCTGCCTTCAGCTCAGAGCATGATCCTGGGGTCCCAGGATCGAGTCCCACATCGGGCTCCCCGCAGGGAGCCTGCTTCTCCCTCTGCCTGTGTCTCTGCCTCTTTCTCTGTGTGTCTCATGAATAAATAAAAAAGAAAGAACTGGTAAAAGGCATCAATAAAAAACCCACAGCTAACATCATAGATCATGACGGAAGAGCAAACACTTTCCCCTGGAATCAGAAAAAAAGCAAGAATGTCTGCTTTCACTGTTCCTATTCAGGAAGGAAGAGGGGAAAGAAATGCATCCTGATTGCAAAGAAAAGCCATAAAATGGTCTATGTTAGAAAACCCAATGGGATCCACAGATAGATTCTAAGTTTAATAAATAAGCCTGACAATGTTATAGGATACAGCAGCATTACAAATACAGCTGTATTTTTAAGTATTAGCAACAAACAATCAGAAATTCAATTTTTTTAAGTAATAATTTTCAAGAATTATTTTGATTCAAGAATCAAAAAACCATTACCACTTAGGGATGAATCTGATCAAAGGTGTACATAACCACAGAGCATCGCTGAGAGAATTTCAAGAAGACCTAAAGAAATAGGTGGGTATGTCCTATTTTGCAAACTTAAGATGATTATGCTCCCCAACTTGAACTGTAAATTCCATGTAAACCCAGTCACTATCCCAACAGGCTTTTCATAGAAACTGACAAACTGTTTCTAAAATTGAGATAGAAATGCAAACACCTAGAATAGTCAGAACTACTTTGAAAAAGATTCAGGATGGTAGACTATCGCTTCTTCATTTCGACACTTATTATGCTGCCAAAGTAATTAAGACAGTCTGGTGCTGACATCAGATAGGGCAATGGAACAGAGTAGAGCCCACAAATAGACCCACATATTTACACAAATTATTTTTGACAAAGCTATAGAGGCAACTCTGAAGAAAGGACAGTGTTTTTTTTTTTTTTCAAAAATGGCATTGGCATTGCAATCATTGGATATCCTTATGCATGATAATTAACTTTGATCCATACCTCACACTATGTAACTCAGAATTAATCATGTATCTAAATCTGAAACTGAGAACTATAAAATTTCTAGAAGGACACATAGGAGAAAAATCTTTGTGACCTTGGCTTAAGCAAAAACGTCTTGGGTTGGAAACCAAAAGCACAATCCATAAAAAGAAGGATTGATAAATTGGATTTCATTGAAATTAAAACCTTCTGCCCTTCAGAAGAACATACCAGAAGAATGAGAATACAAGCCTTAGACTATGACTACATATTGGCAAAGCGTTTATTTGATAAAGGACATATATTTAGAATTCATAAAGAAACCATAAGAAAGCAAACAAGCCAGAGAGTGGGCCAGATATTGGAATAGGGATGATACACAGATGCAAACAGACACACAAAAAGATGCTCCACATCTTGATCATCATGAAAATGCAAGTTAAGAACCGTAGGATACCCGCCTTCGTACCTACTAAAATGGCTGCAGTTCAATTTAAAAATGATAGCACAGAGTGTCGACAAGATGGGACTCCCAAGACCTGTGAGTGGGAATGTAAAATGACACAACTACTTTGAAATCTGGTTCAACCATTTCTTTTTTTTTATATATAAATTTATTTTTTATTGGTGTTCAATTTGCCAACATACAGCATAACACCCAGTGCTCATCCCATCAAATGCCCCCCTCAGTGCCCGTCACCCAGTCACTCCCACCCCCTGCCCACCTCCCCTTCCACCACCCCTAGTTCGTTTCCCAGAGTTAGGAACCTTTTCTTAAAGGGTTACACCTGCAACTACCACGTGGTCCAGCCATCCTGCTCCTAGGCGCTTACCCAAGAGAAACAAAACCTATATAAATACAGGGACCGTGTTCACATGCAGTATACGTAGCAGTGTTATCGGTAATTTCCTCAAACTGGAAACAACCCAATGTCCATCAACAGGTTAATGAGTAAGCGAACTGCCATATATCCATACAGTGAATCACTACATCGCCATGTAAGGAATGTTGGTACCTGCAATGCCATAGATGAACTTCAGAATACTTAGGCTGAGAGAAGCCAGACCAGAAATAGAAGTACATTATTTGTATAAAGTTCTAGAGGGGCGCCTGGGTGGCTCAGTCCGTTAAGTGCCCAACTCTTGGGTTTGGCGAAGGTCATGATCTCAGGGTCATGAGGCTGTGCCCCGCGTCAGGCTTCACGTTCAGCGGGGAGTCTGCTTGAGATTCTCTCTCCCTCTCCTCCTCCCCCCCCCCCACACGCTAGGTGTGCTGCTTTCTCTCTAAAATAAAATAGAATCTTAAAAAAAATAATAAGGTTCCAGAAAATGCAGACTAAGCCATAGGGATAGGGTGTTAGAGATCATCAGCAGATGATTTGGAGGGAGGAGGGATTAAAAGGAGGATGAGGACACCCTTGGGTGTGGTAGATATGTTCACGATCTCGATTGTGCCGATGGCTTCGTGGGCATTTGCGTCTATCAGAATACATCACGTTTCACACTTTAAACATGTGCAGTTACACCATGAAAACAGTAACAGTAAGTAAACATTTTCTAAGTCCCTCCCTCCGCCATGTCCACCAGCCCCCGAGCGCTCAACTCTTGGTTTTGGCAAAGGTCATGAGTGGATCAAAGTGGGTCACCTGTCCTGCTGTGTCCACCTTCATGGCTAGGCTCCCAGCCGTACGGCACAGGCGCCCCCATCCCTCCGCCACCACATCATGCCCACCGCTCCCAGAACTGCCCTCGGAAAGGTCAGCGCTGCTGCTGTGTCCTTGGACACGTCTCCTTCACTCCGTAGGTTTTGCAAGGTCAGGAGATGGAGCGACATTGTCAGCAGCATGCTGGCTGCACTGTTTCTCTTCAACCTGCACACACACTGTCTATCTGCCATGTTTCTGGACCTCCTGGACGTTCTGTGAGGAACGTGTTGTGCTTTTTCAGATTAACACTCGCCTGCGAAGGTGTGTAGTGTTTGGAGAAGCTAACATACGTTCATCCATGTGGTCCACCTTCTGGGCTCTTCACATCGCCTGACACTGCTTGCTGCTGATGTGCTTACTTACCCTCCTTGCAAGACTCTCCCTTGCCTCTCAACAAGCAGGCTCCCGATGCCCCCCACCTCCGGCCATGTGTTTGGAGTCTCCTTTGGGTGCCCCTTCCCCTGCCCAAGCCTGTCCTGGGCTCCATGCAGAGGCCCCTGGACTTAGCCCTACAACCTTTTCTCTTGCAAATGCCCTCGCTGCCCTGAGCAGACCCTTCATTGGGCCTCCGGGAGCCCCAAACTGTCCCCCTCCTGGGCCTACCAGCAACATTGACTCCAGCCCCCCCTTGACAAGCACAGTGTGTTCCACAGGCTCGGCCTCAAGAGGCTCAGAACAGAGTCGTCTCCCTCAGTACCCCCCACGCCCCCATTCTTGTCCTATTTCATCTCTCAGCTGGGAATGGAGGCACCTGAAGCCAAGGGGAGGCTGAGGGAGCCGAGAGGCTGGGGGCTGGTGTGCTTGTCCAGACGACAGCATGCAGAGCCACGTGGGTCCACGGTCTGGGGCCATGAGTGCTTGTCAGGTGAGCAGAGTCGGTTCACAACTTCCTGGTATTTGATCGGGAGCAGGTTACCTCGTCTAAACCGCAGTGTCCTCATCTGTATAGTGGAGGCAGTACTTGCGATGATACTATGGCAGCGATGCATCACTGATTGGTTGAACTCGAGTTTCAGTGAGAGACTTGCACATGGCTTGCACACGTGGTACCTGGCACACAGGAATATTCTGTGTGTGGTGGTGGTGGTGGCTCTTTGTGTTCAAGGCGATCTGTGGCGTGACCCCTGGGTGTTCACTTTGATAACACCCTGGAGAAGCTGGAGCAAGACGCCTGAGCTTCAGCACAGTCGGATTTCCAATGCATGAACCCAGCGAAACGACAGGGAGAAATCCAATGTCACTTTCATAGGACTTCACGTGAACCTGTTACTTGTCATCAAAACACCATTTAACCTTAGCCGTTTTTAGTTTTAAGATTTATTTATCTGAGAAATGGAGAGAGAAAGAGAGGGAGCTCAAATGGAGGGAGGGGCGGAGGGAAAGGGAGAGTCCCAAGCAGACACTGTGCCCAGCGTGAAGCCCTACATGGGGCTCAGTCTCCCCACCCTGAGGTCATGATCGGAGCTGAGATCAAGCGTCGGATGCTTACCCCACTGAACCACCCGGACACCCCAACCTTAGCCCTTAAAGCCAGTGAAAGATCTCCTTTGGAATTCTACAAATCAGACTTTCTGCAGTTGGACAGGAGGGTGCAGGGCGGAGCTAAGAGTGGACGTTTGAGCTTGTGCATCTAGTAGAATGGGGTCATGTGTGTGCATCCACTCGTTCATACCACAGTTAGGTACTGAGCACTCAGTAAGTTCTGCGCCCAGAGGAGGGAGTGAGAGTCCCACGGTTCCTCCTGGAGGAGCCGCTCTGCGGCAGTGAGGGAGCAGAGAGTCTGGGACACAGTAGTGAACTGGGGTAGCCCACAGCACCCCTGGGCATCGGGTTGGCCCTGACGAGGACTGGGGTCAGGAGAGCCTTTCCCTGGAGATAACCCAAAGGAGTCATAGGTTTCCAGTCGGAAAGGGGCATCCCCAACAGAAAACACCCCGTGCAAAGCCGGTCCAGAGGACGGAAAGACCCCAGCAGATCCCAGAGGCCAGGAGGGGTTCAGGGAGGGCCTGGAGCCTGGGGACAGCCAACAGCTCCAGCCAAATGGCAGGTGACCTGTAGATCTCCAGTGGGTACACACTGTTTCCTGAGAAAGACTTGTGGTAGCAAGTCCCTGGAAGTGTTTAAGCACGTTTGTGGTTCAGAAATATTCTCCTTGGGGCTGCGAGTATAACAGGTATTGATGTAGAAGCTCACGCCGGGAGCGTAATCGCAAGGGTGATCCTGCACTTGGGTCCTTAGCACGCGGATCCGCGCGTCCCGGGCTGACCCCGTTGGCTCCTCCCGGTCCCCCGAGTAACTGTGGCTCTCTCTCCACCACAGGTGCCCTTGCTCGTGTAAATCATCAAGAACATCAGACCGTGGCGGAGACCCACCTGTGAGCCCTCCACGAGGACGCCACGTGGCGGGGGGAGTGGGGCGGGGACATCAGGACTTGGTGGATCTTCTTGTCTACAGGCCAAACTCACACAATCGATTTCCAGTCCTGCAAAATCGGTTCCAAGGGAGGGCGAGATGCTGCTCGGCTGCGCGGCTGGTGTGCCAAGGAAACGTGTTTGCCTCTGAATATTTGAAGTTGCCAATAGCCTACTCTTGTTGGCAGGTTAATGGGGATACAAACGCTGGAGCCCAACACTACACTTACTTACGGTGACTACACTGATTCCGGACCTTTGACACTTTACCGCATACGGATGGTTGAGACCACTTAGTGGTTTGACATCTTCTGAATTCCAAGGAAATATGCATAAATCAGAGGAAACGATCTGAGTGTAATACACTCTGACGTTTTAGGAGTACGAACAGCGCTGGAAGAGGACTGTTGAGTAATGAAACCATTGGATGTTCATGCCTCAAAAATTTGGGGGTTACAGCCTCACGGGAGGTCACAGGCCATGATCTGACCAGCTAAGCTTTGTAAAAAACCAATGATTATCAACCAGAATAAAATCACACTTGACGTCTGGCACTTCTGATCCTCCTAGGGCAGCGGCGACAGAGATCAGAGTGGCCCGGGTGTGGATGGTCGGTGCCCCCCGGTGCCGGCGTCCCCGGTGGGCTGTGAAGTAGAACGAGCCTCCCCCACAGCGGCCGTGTACGGAGCCCAGTGACTTACTTCCCGGAGAACCTTCTGAAACCCTGCGCACAGCCAAGAGCGGGGACGTTGGGTGTCCACATGTCGCCACCGTCGGGTCAAGACCGTGCTGGTATTTCACAGTTTGGGTTTGGTGCGGGCTCGTTGGCCCAGCAGATCGGTGGCTCCCCTGAGCCCTACGGAAGGCTCGTCTTCGCGCCCGGTGCTCAGCCACTGGTAGTTACGAGGAAGCGTAGACCCAGCGCTACTTTCCACATCTCCGTCTAAAGCCTCTTTATTTGAGAAGAGCTCTTGAAGAGACGAATGGAAATCAAGAGTCCGTGACATAAAATCTCTGTCCTGATGGAACGACAGACACGGGGAGATCACTTTAAGGTCTCACGACTGCTTCACGTCGAGGCATCACCCAGAGAGGAAGCTTTGCTCTGCTCGGTCTGACGGCCACGGCTCACCTCCCTGCTGCGGCCAGAACGTCAGCCGGGGGCTCGTGAACCGCGCCGTCTCTACTCTGTGTCTTTTAGTGCCACAAATAAAAGAAAATGAAACTGTAGCTGTTGTGTGAATGACCTTATGCCGCAGCTTGTGCGGCTCATCCTGGGGGGCTCCCGCCATCTTCACCCTGGTCCTCCCTCCACTTGGGGGGCTCCCGCTGTCTTTGTTCCCTCCTTCCCCCACCTGTTTCCCTGTCACCTTGTTGCCCGATGCCCCCGGAGACCTCACGACCCGCATCTCACTCCACCTGCGATGCCCTCGCCAGTGATGCAGCTGCCGCCGGGCGCCCTGGGCGGGTGACCTGCCCTGCTTCTGATGCGCACACAGGGTCTGCCCCCCTCCTCACTTCCCTGCAGGCTCTTCTGTCCCTGAGCACTACCCTCCCCATGGCGAGGCCTGCCCCGGCCTTTGGGACCCCTGAGCCTTGGCCCTGGGGCAGACGGCAGGTCTGCAGAGGCTCCTGGGCCCAGAGCGCCTGCCGGACCCTGGGAAACACCTGCCGGTGTAGCCGGTAGAGCATCGGGCTCCTGATCTGGGCTCAGGTCACAGCTCTCAGGTCATGAAGTCCAGCCCTGCAGGGGCCTCGCAAGGAGCACACAGCCTGCCTGAGACTCGGCGTCCCCTGCCCCCACACCCCCCACCCACGCATCAGTGCTCACTCTCTTGCTCTCTGTCTCTCTAAAAAAAAAAAAAAAAACATTGCTGGGCTCTCAGGTCCTAGGCCCCCATGGGCGCAGACTCCAAGGAGCAGGGGGCAAGGTGGAAGGTGGGCGTCCACCCACTACCCCCCCCCAGCCTGGGCCACATGATAGGGCCAGGGTGTCGGGTCCCTCCCGCTGCTCACAGACCCTGGAGACGCCTCCCCTGACGCCCACGTGCCCCCGCACCCCCATGAGGCCACCCTGAGGCCTGGGAGCTGGGCCAGCCCCGATGGACACACTCAGCCCCAGAGGCCAAGGTGAAACCACAGCACCGGCTGGTGCCTTCCCAAAACCCACTGTGCTGTGGCTGCTGGTGCCACCAGCCTAGGCCACCAGCCTTCCCAGCTGCAGACACTGGCCTGCTTGTGCGTCCCCAACACACCACAGGGACTCGCACTTCCACACCAGGTGCCAGAACTCCTATTCATCCTGCAAAACCCAGCCACCCCCCACAGGGAACCTTCTTCGATGGCCACGCTGCCCCGCAGAGAGAAGCAAATACCGCCCAGATCGCACAGCCCCGATCTCTTGCTGCCTGGCGCCTGCACACGGATCCACTGGCCTCTGCAGGCGGGAGGGAGCCGCCTCGAACTCACCCAGGGTCTGCAGGTCCGGGAACCGAGCCCAGTGCCTCGGCTGATGGTTGAACTGGAGCGGGCCTGCCCCAGGGGACCCCAGGGTCAGCTTGCCCCAATGACCGGAGTCCAGGAGGGGCCTGCACTTCTGGGTCTGTGCTGCGTGGCCTGCGGCAGGAGAGCAGAGCACCCCAGGGAGAAAACTCCAGAAGGACTCTCTTTGTCAATGGCCACTGAGCGGGGCCGACTGGTGGGGAGCAGGGGAGCCCTCTCAGGAGGCATCTGGGAGTTCAGGGAAGGGGCAGCTGGGAAGGAGAGTCAGATTACTGCAACCACAGAGGGGGCATCTGGAAGCTTAGGACTTGGGGGGGCTGGGGGGCTCCGGGGGGGCAGCCACTGGGAGCTGGGCCGGGAGCATGGGGACACAGCGCAGAGGACAAGCACAGGACCAGGAAAGGTCAGAGTCCTCCCCCCAGATGGTAGAGGGGGATCCCAGCTCAGGGAGCTCCAGCCGCCACCCAAATGCTGACCACCCAAAACCCCCCAGACCGCGGGACATCAAGGCTCAGGGCAAGCACAACGGGTCCGAAGCAGGTGGCTGTGCAATAAGCAGTGGTGAGAGCAACGTAGGAGCCGTGGGGCCCGGGACACCCCCTCCCCATGCCCAACACCATGGGGTGGCCTCCAGGACCTCTGGCGATGCGGCCCAACTCCCGTGACTAGTGTGAGCATGGCCGGGTGCCCCCTCCAAGCGGTGAGCCCCCAAATCTGGCCCTCCCTTCATCGTGCCCAGTAGACCCCACCAGGGAGGAAGTGTCCCTGTAAGGATGCAGGGGCGTGCGGTGCAATCTGTGGCGTCATGGAAAGGACGTGTCTGCTGCTTTTCATTGCCTGGATCCAACACTGGATCGACCCGTCTGCTGACAGGCGTCCCACGCGTGACCTTTACGGGCCTGAGGTCGGCCTGTGTGTCAAGGTGCATCCGGGTGCATCTGGGAAGCAAGGGCTCTGCTGCTATAATTCTAGAAGCAGGGACCTCTGTGGAGGACCACAGCTGCAGGCCCCATCCGAGACCTGGTGTCACACAGCGAGCCGGACGGCCAGAGCCGTGGGCCACCTCACTGCTCCCACTCCGTTGGGCAGCGCTGTGAGCAGTACGGGGCTCAGCGCTACGCCACGGAGCTTCAAGAGCCAGAAGGAATGATGCAGCTCCCCAGTGGGCAGTCACACGACCTGCGGGGGCCTCCCGGGCACCAAGGACCAGCCCAGGAGGACTCACGCAGGAAGCCCCATGGGTGGGCGAGCCAGTGGCCCCCCGACTTGGGAAGGTGACCACCAGGGGCTCCGGGATGCCAGGCTTCCACGTGGGGACGCTGGCCCTGCAGGCCCTGCAGTGCGGCCCTGAGTCCTGTGTCCCCAGAGCCCTCTGCGGAGGCTCCGACCTGCTCGGCTGCCTTTCCCAGGCTCCCCGTACAGAGGAGGAAGGGAAAGCTCCAGGAAATGAGGCTCTCTGAGATGACTTGGCCGGCAAGGTCCACGGGACGTGTGCTGCTCCCGGGGTCCCCAGAGCCCAGCCAGCAGCAGGACCAGGTGTGCGTCCCGGGGGAACGTGGCAGCGGGCGGCAGCTGGTCCCAAGCCACACGCCTGCATGGGGAACATCTCCCCTGACTTAGTTTCCCCAAATCGTGTGCTCTGCTGTGACGTGGTCCACACCCTGAGCTGGGAGGCTATAGTTTCCTTCTCCATTTCTTCCAGATTTTCTTTACTGATTTGCTCATTTACAACAGAGACGTGGCCTGTCTGTGTCTGTGACTCCAAGGCGGCCTGGGGAGGGACGCGGCTCTTGGTTGCCTGGTGTCCAAGCATTCGGGTTCCCGCGCCCCTGGCTGCCCCGCTCTTGACAGTTTCCCATCACTAACTCTGGACTTGAGCTTGGCCCCTGGAAACTTCCCGACGCCAGCTGCCACTGTCTGCCCACAGCCTGTTTTCGGTGGCCCCTGAGGACGGCGACTGTCCCACCATGGTCTGTCCCATCAGGTTGGCTGTTTCAACAGCAAGGAACCACGAGTGGTGTGATGAGTGGGGGCTCCCCGGCCGCCTGTGACGCCTCTTGCAGCCTCCCAGACGCTGTCCGGCTGGACATGTAGCCTGTCCTCTGAGATGCCACCCTGCTGGCGGATTCGGCCCACGTGACAGGTGCACAAGGGGCACATCGTCGGGCGCTTTGAAGGTGACTCTGGACTCGGAAAGACCCAGGAGTGAATCCCAGCCGTGGGGTCTTCCCCCAAGGCCCCGTGACAGGGACAAACGCCTAATGACATCATGGGACTGTGAGAAGGAAGGACGACCAGCACACGCTCGGCACAGAGCCCGGCAGGAAGGAGCCTCAGCAGAAGCTGGCCAGCACGGCGGCGATGGCATCTGCGGAGGCAGGCGCTGTGGGTTCCGTGCCAGCCTTGCCGTCGATGGCGCTGTGGCAAGTCCCCCCGCCCCCCCCCCCGCCCCGGGGCCTCTGTCCTCTTATTTGTAGAGTGAAGCACTTAGAGCCAGTGGCTCCAGGTACTAGGCGTTCTGGAGCTGCACCTTGCAGGCGGAGAGCTCCGTGATGCTTCCATCAGCCGGGATCCCAGGAGACCAAGGGCCCCTCGGGTGGGCGACTGAGGGTGAGTGCGGGGCACATCCGGGGGAGTCCCCATCGCTCCTCAGTCTGGAAGGGCCCATGAAGCAGCAGCCAGCACGAGATGCCGAGGGTTCCAGATGCGGCCGGGGGCAGGAGGTGCGGCTTCGGAGAGAGAAGGCGGCTAGTTCAGAGCGGTGGCCTGGCAGGGAGCACAAGCACTGCAGGCGAGGAGGCCACCTGCAGCCCGGCGCAGGGGCGCCAACCCCACTCCTGAGCCGTTGGCCTCCCAGCCTGCGGGCACCGGCGGGGCCCTTCCTTCTCCTTAAATCCAACACGCACGGTGGGGAAGGAGTGAAAGAGGCTCTGGAAGAGCAGGTGGAACCTGCATCCCAAACCTAAACCAGGAAGAAGCACAGAAAACAAAATAATACGTCATGGTCGTAACAGCAGTTGCTTTACAAGCAGAAGGTGGCCTTCGATGAACACCAGCGAATGTCTGGATTCGGTCTGAAATTGTGGTTCTTCCAAGTGAAACAGGGTTTAATCTTTGTACCAACTGGAGGGCGACACATGCCTTCTTCCTCTTACGTTATTATGACAGAGGAAGTGTGCCTCTGCCTCTCTCGTTTACCAAAAGTTCCTCATCCGTTCATTTCCCTTCCTAAATAATGCCCGTGACCAAGAAGTCCAAAGCTGCTCCCCATTTACCTCGCGATTACTAAGCTCGTCCGACTGTGGAGATAAAAAGGTAGAGTCTCCTATTTTAATCATCGTGTTTCGGCGAGCTACGTCAGTCCTGTCTCTTACGAGCCTGAAATGAGCCACTCCAAGGGGAAAAAAATGTTTAAGAAATTAGACAATATCGATGAGTTACAGATTTATTACAAAGGGTAGCGATGATTCACTAATAATGTGGAATTTCCGGGGGCCCAAACAGGAGCAGCTGGGAGAGGCCGGCAGTCTAAATGAGGCTCAATAATTTCCAATTAGTAATTGCATGGCCGTGAGACAAATAGCACCACTTTGGAACTCTTAAAGGATTTGGAGTCTTGAGCAAAATCAGACACGAATGGGCATGAATGGGGCTGTGCCCTTCCTTCTTAAATGCAACAACCACTGAAGGCCACTATGTGCCAGGCACCGGGCTGCATGTTAGAGAAGCAGAATGTCAGAGTCCGGCTCCTCCTCACCAGGCGCTCAGCTTCGCAGGGGAGCAGAAGACACAAGTAAGAGCATGCTGTAGGCTGTAGGTCCCAAACTGCACCCAGGGGTGCCAGAAAGCCTCCTGGAGGAGGTGGCATCTAGGGTGATGACCAGACATTGAGGAGTTGGCTAGTTGTTCAAGACAGAGTACACAGTAAAGCCCGAGCGAAACAGAGCAAGGGAGAAATTTCAGACTGCGGGGCTTCACACGAGGACACCTGAATGCACGGGAGCTTTCTAAGCCACCGGCACGGACTGCGTCCTGAGGGGTGTGTAAGCAGATAGTGACACAATTCACTTACGAACCTGTCTCTGCCTACAACAGGGGCTGGATGGGCAGGGGTAGGCACTGAGGAGGGAGCGCAGGCTCCCACACCAGGAAGGGGAGGCCTAGGAGTTGGCAATTCGAGGGAACCTACGGAGGGTTTTCCTGGCTACCTGTGAGCCCGAGCTCACACGAGGCCCAGAAAATGTCAGCTGAAAGCAGGCACAGGGTCACCAAGATAAGCCACACGTGGCCAACAAGGGAATCCGGTGCAGGTACCCACAGACCTGGTGAACACAATGCGTGACGCTGAGGACCCACGAACTTCCCGTCATTTATATGAGATTAATGCAATTAGCACAATTACAGGTTATGTTCTGTCTTCTATTATTGCAGGGTTTTCTTTTATTTTTTTTTTTAATTATTACTACGGTAAGGGAGTTTTTCCTGCATTTCCAATATTCCAGGGAGAGTAGGCGCTAGAGGTAGGTCAACCACCCACATTACCTTTCGGCCACGCCGTCCATCACATGAGCCAGAAACCCAGAAGGAATTCTCTCCCTCATCCCCTAGCCCATCCACGATGAAAATGCTCCATTTTGTTTCATAAAAACCAAGAATAATTTCATTCTATTCTTCTCCTCTTCCACTGCCAACTCTCTAAATATCTGCATGCGATTGGGTATATGACCGGGTTTCCACATCTGTTTTACTGTCTATCCATGCACAAGGACACGTTGTTTTTGCCACCATCTTACTAATTAGTATTGTGCTTGAATGTATGCAGGGGCTATCCCTCCCTCCAAAATTGCTCATTTTCAGGATTTCCTGGCAAGTCTAGATCATTTATCCTTCCAAATCAATTTTAATATTTTTAAAATTGATTTATTTTAGAGAGAAAGAGAGACTGCAAGCAAGGGACGGGCGGAGGGAGAGGGATAATCTCAAATAGACTCCACTCTGAGTCCAGAGCCCAGTGCAGGCTCCATCTCAGGACCCTGAGATCGTGACCTGAGCTGAGATCAAGAGTCAGATGCTTCACCAACCAGGTGCCCCCTAAATACATTTAAAAAACCCACTTGTTTAGCTTTAGGGGGGAAAAGGTATTTTGTTGAGATATCAATGAATTATAAATTAAATTTGAGAAAATAGGCCCATACACACACACATATATCCGTTTATCCATTTGTTCAAGTCTATTTTTCATTGTATAGTTTTCTTCATATGGGTTTTGCACATTTTTGCTAGATTTATCTCTAGTTCTTTTATAAGACTTTTGCTGTTGTAATTACATATATTTGCTGTATATAGATAGCATCATCTCCGCTAAGAGATTTGTCTCTATACCTGAAGATTATTAATGCTACCTTATAAATCATTTCATTATTTTTAGTAGTATTTTCCATCAATTCTTTTGGTTTGGCAGATACCCAATGATGTCTTGTAAATAGACATCCTATTCCCATGCTTGGATTTGCGTTGCTTTGATTCCTCCAGTATTGTGGTAAGTAGCAGTGGCGATAGGAGGCATCCATGTCGCCCAGGTTTTGGTGGAAAGGACTCTCCCGATTTCTCCACGGAGCGAGAACCTATCTTAGACTGAGAAGTTTCCTATCCTGAATGTGTTTGGGTGAGTTCCCCTCACGTCCTCTCTAGTTTCTGCTTTGTAAAATATACTGCCCCGATACTGAAGGCACAGGCATTCACAACTCTTCTATCTTCTTTACAAAATTTTACCATTAGCACCATTAATATTTGGATTTGTTGTGTTCTGGTTTCTTTGGGGACCTGCCTTCTGCCCTTTCTGATACCCTCTTCATTTGGGTCACCTCTCGATAGACTCTCAGATGGGGATTCAAAAGCAAGTGGCTTATTTGGGAAGTGAAGAAACACTGGCAAAGTGTGGGAAGGGGTGTCCAGGAACTGTGGGCAGCCAGTAAACGGCACATCATAAAACCATGTGCCACGGTGCACTGGGGTTTCATCCCACTCAGCAATCCCAGCCTCCGTGCCTCACAGTTATTCTATCCAAGGGGAAAAGGTGCCAGGGTGCACATATACCAGCTCCCGTCACTGACTGATTGGGATGCTCCCAGAAGATGTGAATCGTCCGGCACTCTGGCCTGCCTCATGGCTAACAGGGACAGTGGGTGCCCGACAAAGCCATCATGCAAAGAAACAAGAGTTGGAAGGTGGAAGACAGAACGAGGGATGTGAGCACTGCCCTGCTGTGTCCATTCTCGCCACCAAGACCATAACTCTTATTTCCTTGCTATGTGTATTTGCCTGGCATGTCCTTGTCTCTAACTTTTATTTTGAACATTCTGAATCTCCTTCTTTTAGCCATAATCTTAGCCATATAAGCCAGAGTCTTGCAAAGAGCAAAGAGTTGGATTTTGCTCTGTTAGTTTATCCAATAATCTTTTACTTCGTTGTGTGAGCTAAGCCAGTTTACACTTATTAATTTAACCAATGTGTCTGGCTTGTAATACTGGTTATGTACTATTTTAATATGTATTTCACATCTAGTCAAAGTGGGGTTATCCAAGTAGATTTGCCCTCCTGCCAGAAACAACTGAAAACTGACAGAGAGTGAATGTCTGGCAATTAAGTGACCCCTAAAAGAAAGAAAACCAATAGGTGAGCCCTACAGTTCTCAGCTTCTTGCTTTGGGAGTGTTTCCAGGGAGGGGCAGGGAGCAGGAAGCCAGGCAGAGACTGGCAAGGTCCTGGAGTAGATGGGGCTGAGAGTCCAAGGACAGCGCAGCAACTGGAGTTCCCAGAAAGGAGTCCTAGGAAGCCCTGCTGCACAGAGGGAATTCCAGAGCCTGCACAGGGTCCCTCCCAGATACTCAGATGAGTGTTAATGGGTAAATGTGTGTGAGGAAGCCACCAGAGGCAGGAGCAGGAACCATCCTACAGGACTAGAGGGACTCACGCAAGGCTGAGAAGGGTGCCTGTCCCGTAGGAGAGGCTGCAGAACCTTGTGTCTCATGAAGCACTGAGTAGCACATGCAGAAGGGTTTTTGCGTGGCTTGTGCAGAACTAGTCTACAAATTTCAAACTTGTGGGATGCCTGGGTGGCTCAGCGGTTGAGCATCTGCCCTCGGCTCAGGTCATGATCCTGGGGTCCTAGGACCGAGTCCCACATCAGTCTCCCCACAGGGAGCCTGCTTCTCCCTCTGCCTGTGTCTCTGCCTCTCTCTGTGTCTCTCATGAATAAATAAATTAAAAATCTTTAAAGAAAATTTAAAACTTTTCTATAGTGAAATGTTAACTTGAAGTGGATCCTCAACCTAAATGGAAGATTCTTCTGGAAACTTTTACTTAGAAAATGACTTTGATAGTGGTGAAAAACAGAATTCAACTGAGTACATTTTAAGGATCTTATTGGTTTTATTCAACTATTTGTGAGCCAGGCAGCATTCCATGTAGCAGATCGAAAGGGGCTCCAAAGAACTGTATAAAATGAAGGATTTAGTCTTCATGAAAAGCAGGCGGTGGGACAAGGAGGTTCCTAGCAATGAGCGAATTGTTTGTGGCAAAGTCAACTTCCTCTGGGGGACACCAGGGTCCAGCAGGCAGGTTGCCTCTCTAGTGCTGACCAAGTAATTTCAGACTGAGTGGTTTAGGTTTAGGATTCAGCCCTCTGAGAGATTGAACTGAGATTAAGATAAGGTATTAAGCCTCTGCTTGGTATGTGGGCTTAGCACAGGTGACTCCATTTTAGGCTTCTTGTCTTTTTCTTGTCTTTTCAATAATCCCCCCCACACCCCTTTGATCAGACTCTCAGCTTAGCTGGAAGCTGTGATCAAAATTTAAGGCCTTAGCACCACCCCCAGCTACTGCTCGGAGCCTCTTGCACCTTCTGCTAATCCTGTATGGTATTCACGACTCACCATGTTTTTTGATGAATCTCTGTGATATCGGCCTTAGGTTCACATTTGTTTAAGTTGGTCATTATCTTCATTCTTTTTCTGATGTTCCAGTTTTAGAGAGATCATCTCCTTGGTGGTTAGCAGCTATAAACACACATTTGAAGCTCTGCAGAGAATACAGTGCACTAGGGCACTTACTGAGATTATATGAGCAGGATAATTCCCAATGTCTGCAGTGCACTTCACAGCCTTCATCCCCAAGACCCAAACCAATCAAAATCCAATAAGTAAAAAAAAAAAAAAAAAGAGAGAGAGACCCCACTGAAGGAGTCACTTTCCCGGGCAAACTGGAAAGTGTTGATCCTGGTACAGCAAGTGGTGCTGGCCACAGCACAAGACACCTCCTGGCTCAGCAGCTAAAGGACAACCAAGGGCTATCCTGTTATCACAGACAACCTTGGTCAGAGAGTCTAGGGATTTCTGTTGAGCAGCTATTGCTTTGGCAGTGGATTTCTCAACACTTTCAAGAGTTAAGGAGAGTTTCTGGATCGTAGTCTCATTTGTATTCACACCTAGACAGGAAGTAAGGATCTGCCAAAGGAAGTGAATCCTGGATCCTGAATGACTCCGAGTAGGTCCTTTCTAGTTTGATGATGTAAATTCTGGGGAGGTGGCCAATAAGATGTCTCAGTTTGTGGGTGGTTAGGGGCACAATTAATAACCTCAGAGGCATTGCTGGGTTATACATCCACCCAATGCTGGACATGTGGGCATTCATAGGCCCAAAGAGAATGAAAGCCATCACAGACAAAGATAAATCCTGTTAGGGCACACGCCACTCCTGCTAAGGTGGCTCTGCTAATGGATTCATTCACAGGGATTGTTGCATTTGCCCATCCAAGTCAGGTTCAACTAGGTGTTCGGTGTATTGGGAGGTAAACCTCTTAGCTTAGAATAAAACGATGTTTTAAATTCCTTGCAGAGATGAGTGCTGCTGGTGAGATCTTCCCATGGCTGGGAGCATATCTGATCTGGATGATCATGAGAACATGGGGCTGCAGGTGTAGGTATTCATGTCTGAGCAAGTAGTATAACCAGAGAAAGGTAAAAACAAGGCACTGGATCTTCAGTCCATAAAAGTCTGACTCCATAAGTGAGTGACTTCTAAGGAGGGTTGATTGTAGTTTATGGCAACATTGGGTATAGACGAAATACTGGTCACAGAGATGATGAAAGTTCTATAGAACCATGGATTGGGGTTTTTGATGATAAATTAGGCAGTCTGAGAGATTGTTCCTCCTAGCGGTGGCCTGGAAGATACAGATAATGGTGTTATCTTCTCATACCAAGGTCAGAGCAAAGGAAAGAAAGAGAAAAAAGGGGTGTTTCACATTCAGTTAAAGTAGACAGTCTTGATCCATGTCTTGGGCAGAAGCAGTCCACCTCAAAGTTAGCCACTTCTCTTCCACATCCATTGGATTCGGAGGTCTCCAGAGCCTACACAGGATCAGGTGTCTGGTGGAGCCTTCTTAGCTGTGCCATGTGTGCCCAACACTCAATATGTTTCAGTTTTGCAACAGTGTCAGTGTCAGGAGCACTTGGAGGGTCCCTTTCAATGGAGTTCAAAGATTGTCTTCCTCTGATGACATTCCCAAGACACCCAGCCAACAGGTTCCAGACTGTGAACAATAGGATCCTTTGAATTGGGATCTGGGGAAGCCTCTTTAGCCTTTTGATGATAGGATTGAGCATAAGACAATAAGGACTTACAGTAGCTGGTCATAGTGGCATGAGACAAGGGATCAGTAGAAGGTTGTCTACCAATAGACATTGGTCTGCTCATGACTACTGTAGAGAGAGTTTATGTTTCCCAAAGAGGGTACAGTGAACAGTCAATAAGACCAAGGTCAATATCTTAGACCAAGGGAGTCCAGTAGTTGAAGCAAGTTTGGAAATTATAAGTTTGAGGAGCTTTTTTGGGTGGTTCAGTTGGCTAAATGTCTGACTCTTGATTTCGGCTCAGGTCATGAACTCAGGGTTGTGAGATTAAGCCCCACATTAGGATCCACACCGGGCATGGAGCCTGCTTAAGACACTCTGTCTCCTTCTGCCCCTCCCCCACTTTCTTTCTCTTTCTCTTCCTCTAAAATTAAAAAAAAATAAAAGAAATTATAAGTCTGAGAATCCCATTAGTTTTCTCTACTTCACCTGATGATTGAGGGTGACAGGGACAGTGATAATACCAAGAAGTTTGCAAGGCTTTCATTAAGGCTTGTATGATTTGCCCAGTGAAGTGGGTGCCTCGATAACTAGAGATTGTGGAAGGTTAACCCCAAGTGAGAAACACATTCTCCAACAATTTCTTTGCCACCATGAAGGCATTAACCTTATAACAGAAAAAGGCCTCAAACCATCTAGAAAACACACCTGCAATAGCAAGAACATATTGATAACTCAGCTAAGTGGTAGTTGAATGAAGTCCCGCTGCAGGTGCTCAAAGTATCCAGAAAGGGGAAGGTCTCAGGGCTCTGGAAACAAAAATAGTTTTTCCAGAACTATGGACCTGACAAGTCAGACACTGCCAGTAGACTGTTTTTGCAGTTTTGTAGGTGTCTCCCCGCCAATGTCTATTCATAATTTGAGTCATCTTAATTATATAATGGTGGGTGAAGACATGTAAAAAAAACAAAGTCAGGTTTGTGAGAGAACCAGGAAGAACCACGTGGCCGTCGTGGGTTTCCCCGAGTTGGATTTTGCATTTAATTCACAGCCATCCCCCCTCCTTTCTCTCTCTGGCTCGGCAGCAGAGTGTTGCCACGTTGCAGGGGCAGCAGGTTGGCCAAGGTCGGGCCATGAGGGGCCAGAAGTGAGTGGACTTCACCCGCAGCTGCCGCGGCTTCATGGGTTCGGTCGCCGCTGCCGCTACACGACGGGCAGCCGGGCGGGTCCCCGATGCTCAGGTTGTCCTTTCAGTGTCTCCATTTCGATGACAGAGACTTCAGAAGTAAGGGAATCGCAGTAAGAAGATGGTTTACTGGTCGTACCATTTTTCATTGGGGTCAGAGAGGACGCAAGGAAACCCCTTGTTTCCATAACATCCCCAAATTATGGACGATCCCAAAGGCATGCTGGCTGCCACATGAGTAAGAACAGGTTGTCTGTCCCGGGAGGGCCTGAAGCTCCTCCTCTGGGGTGACTTAGCCTGTGGGAGATTTCTCTTCTGACGCGCTTCCTCCCGGTGCAGTAACAGCATCGCCGGCTTGGAAGCTCCCCTTGGCACTTTTACTGTGTGACCCATCGACCAACAGAGTTAGGTCAGGACTAGTGAAGGGGCAGCTGGCAAACCAGGACCCGGTGTCGTGCCCCGGGCATCGCCACCTCACCCCCACGGGGCTCGCCTTCCGCAGACGGGGTGGTAGCGTGGCAGGGTCAGATGCAGACTCGGTGGGGAAAGCGGAAGCATCTCTAGGAGGCTCCTCTGCTTGCGGGGGATGTTGAATCGATTCAGTTACGGCTTCAGGCAGAGGGTAAAGTCTGTGACTGAATGTCGTTTCCTGGGTCAGATCTCTGAGGCCTCCACCAGCTCCGGAGCTGGGCCGTGGCCTCCCGGCCGGCGGGTGGGCACGAGCACGGGAGGGCTGCGTGCAGGACAGGCCCAGGCCGCAGGCTGACAGCCCCTGGCTCCCGGCTGAGCGAGCGCCCCCAGGGCCCCGGGGTCCCCTTCAGGCACGACGAGGTGGACGGCCTTGAACAGTCCGCTGGCCCTGCAGCCGGTGGCTCTTGTAGCACTTGTTGGACTCTTGTTTACTCATGTTTGTCTTCCCGACGAAGGGCTTTGGGAGCTGAAAGTGTAGGAAGTCCGCAGAGGAGAATTGGGAAGCCCTAGTCTGCTGTATGCAGCCCGGCCTGGGAGCCCCGAGGCTGTTGCTTCCCTGCGGGCCCCAGGAACTCTTGGATCCGCCTAATTCTTTTTGGAGACAGCGGATCCCTTCAGTGCTCCCGCTGTGACCCAGCTACCGCGTCTGGAGATAACTGTAATCCTTCCTTAGCACCTCGTGTTCTTCTTCAGCAAACTGTTGCAGCAAATAAACAGAATGTTTTATGGAAGCCTCTGGAGTGAGTGAGCACAGCAAGAGCTCATCCACACAGCGCAGAGGAAGGGGTATCGGCGGACTCCGGAGGCCTGACTATCTGGTACAGTGCTGGTTGTTCCAGGTCAAGCAAACAGAGATCAGCTGTTGGGGTCCATAGGATGCTGGAGACGCCCGAACCTAGGTCCCCAACAGTGACCGTGAGCCTGGAAGAACTCAGGACAGGCGGGTGTCCAGGTTTGGAACTACTAGGGAACATGGAGTAACTGTAGTGTTGGTGGCTCTCAAGTCCTGGACAAATCAGCACCCAGACCTGCAAGATTGGCCTGTTCCAGAGGGTAGTACGGGCAGTGGTGAGCCCCTGGGTCGTGAGACCTTCCACTGTGGGCATCAGGGCTGATACGGCTTCAGGCATAGTGCATGTTGAGGTGATGCAGCGAGAGGCTGACTTCTGTCCACTTGAATTTTTATAGGTTCTCCCTTTTTATTCTCCCAAGGTCAGTACTGGGCACATTGATTAGATGAGGGGACTCCCGTTGAACTTCTTCCGTTTCTATGTCTAGGGCAGATTGTAAGGAACAGAAAAGATCAGGTTCAGGAAATTCTGTGGTGAGATCTCCCCTGGAAGCAAAACAGATTAGGTATTTTAATTTGGAAAGCAGGTCCGTGCCAAACAGATTGACTAGGGCTGTGTCACATGGCAAAAAGGGGTGTTTTTCAGTAAAAGGTTGCGATAGAGACTCTCTGAATTTTCTTAGATATCCCTACCATGGACATTTCTCTTGAACGCCAAGTGATTTGTTGTCCTATGACAGTGGGGTTTAAAGTAGAGAGTGTAGCCCTAGCATCGAACAGAATTTGGCAAGGTTTTCCACTGATTCTAATTTTAGTTTCCCCTTGGCCGATTACATAATTACGTGGTAGCCATATATAGGAGAATCCCCCAGAGTCTTAGCTCTGGGAGGGGCCCGGGGGGAGCCTCTTTGGGGGGAAGACATGGGGGTGTTTGAGTTGCTGTGGAGGACTGGCCCAGGACCTTCGAGGTCATGCCTTTCTCCAGTACTCCAATTGCTTACAAATGAGGATCAACCGTTGGCCAGTGTTTTGATGACAGACCCCGAGGAGGGTGCAATGTGGGAGGCCCCTGTGTCATTTCAGGCTCTTGGCCTTGGGGCTGTTGCAGCTGTAAGGCTAAGAACTTGGCAGACTTCTGCTTCCAGTCTTGCTCCAAGGTCCTTCCAAAGGACTCAGCTACGGTCACATGTTCAGTCAAACCAGTAGCCTCTGATCCTATTTTCTGCCTTTTTATCAATCCGCTAATCTCAGGAGCTTATCCACTTACAAATAGGGCAGCGAGAGCGGGTTGGGTTGCAGCATGTATTGTACGGGACCCAGCATGCTGTGGGAAGAGAGTGCATCCAGAGGGGCCCTCAAGTCGGCCACGATTCGGCTTTTGTCGGCACGTTTGAGTAACGGACCGGTCAGGGTGGGCAGGGAGGACTCGAGGAAAGGCTTTCAAAGGCTTGGTTGCTATGTTGCAAGCTTTTTCTAGTCCGTAAGAGGACACTGTAGAAGATAAAAATCTTGAAGGTTCTCCTTGGGGTCACACATCCCATGTCTGTTCACACATCCGTTTCAGGGGTTCACCAGTTCCCTCTCTCTCAAAGGCGCACAAACCGAGAAAGATTTGGCAGCCCAGGGCCAGAGGCCCCGAGAAGAACTCTAAATTATTCAAAATGCTTCTGGGGATCCTCCCTGTGTCTGGGGAGTTCTTTAGCTATTGCTCCTGGTTTGGCATTTGACCAAGCAGCGCGAGATGCCTGCAGAGGGTCCCCCACAGCCTCCGGGGGGCTAATAGTCCCTTCAGGGCAGAAAGGCCGTTGGGATGGAGCATCAGTAAAACCTGAGTGCTCGGGGACAGAAGGATCGAGGAGAGCACGGAGGTCATATTAGTCGTACTGTCCTTTGTTTTAGATGCCTCTTATGTCTTAAATTTTTCATTAGCCTTTTGTAATGAATTTGTCAATGAAACTATTTTGGAATCTTGCAGCCCTTGGAAGCTTCCGCATACCAATTAATAGAGGTGTCCCATTCTGTTTGCTTTAAATATATATATATATATATATATTTTTTTTTTTTCGAGAAGGAGAGAGGGCGGCAGGGCAGGGAGGGTCAGAGGGAGAAGGAGAGAGTCTCAAGCAGACTCTGCTCAGCGCACAACCTGATTCAATCCTACACCCAGGAGATCAGGGCCTGAACCCAAACCAAGAGCCAGATGCTTAGCTGACTGCACCATCTAGGAGCCCCTGGGAAACCCTGCTTTTAAACACACTTCTTAAATGCACCATCATGTCTCACTGGAACATTCCTCATAGTGGCTATTGTGATTCTAGGTTGTTTTTAATACCATTTCACCATTTTTTAGATGTCTGTAGCTTTTGGGGACTATCGTTCTTAGACACAAATAAGCTGGTGCACCAGAAAGTAGTGCACTCAACTCTTTGGGATTCTAAAGATCTTACTTCTTTACTTAAGTCTTGGGTCGCTCAGAGCTAAGCTAATACCTATGAAGGGTGTGCTGCTGGTTTGAGGACTGCGTGGTGTCTTACGCTATGTTGCATAGAAATGTTCTTGAGGTTGGCAGGTGACCTGGTGTCAGCCCCTCATTCTGTGACCAACTTCCGCTAACACGGGACACGCAGGGTTAGGCGGTGAGGGCTCTAGCCGCTCTCAAGGCCTTGCCCCATGCTCACAAATTTTTCAGCTTTGTGACTTTCAAGATTCCCGTTTGTCAGTAGCCTTTACCTCCCGGGTGCGGTAACGGAAACCAAGAGTAACTGAAGAAAGGGGACTGTGGACACCTGCAGTAACCAAATAGGGGCCCCAACCAGAGGCCTGTGGTGCATCCAGCAGCAGTTCCCCACAGGCAGCTACAGACTGGGCCAGCAGAGGCCAACAAATGGGGGCTGTGGGCCCCCCCCCGGGTGGGGCCTCAGGTTGCAGGGGGAACCATCCACCAGGTCAGCTGACCACGGACCCTGGATCCCAGATCCCATCCTGGGAAGCTGTCAGAGCGAACACTCAAAGGGCTTGTGGTGCTGCAGCTGCAGGTGTCACAGTCTCCAGGGCCACCGGAGGTCTCCTTTGGATGCTATCACCACCACCACCAAATTCACCACTAAATAAAATTCAAGTCAGTGCATTTTAAAGATCTTCCTGGCTCCCTTGCTGCCCAGATGCACCACTCCCAGCACCTCGGCGTGCTCACCGATTCACCCTTCCCGTACCCCTCCTTTTTGGATTTTTATGAGGCTTTATTACACAGATAGGGGTGATTATCTCAATCCCCAGCCCCTCTCCCCTCCCTGGAGGTGGGGGTCGGCTGAACCTTCCAACCCTCCAGTCACCTGCTTGGTTTCCACAGCAACCAGCCCCCATCCTTTGGGGCTTGCCCCAAGTCACATTAGCAAAAACTCAGGTGTGGTTGACAGGGGCTCCCGGTGCAGCTAACAATAGATACCATTTCACCCCACGCTGCAACTATTTCGGGACGGCCAGTAGCTAAAAAGACAACCACAGGCCCCAAATGGAGTCCCTTGGGCCAGGCTGAGTCACCACAGCGGGGTGAATGCCTAAGTGACCGCCCTTCCAACCTCCCCCGGAGATGCAGTCCCAGCCGGCCAGGCAGGGCTCATGGGCTGGGCCTGGTGAGGCGACCTGTCGCCTGGCCCCCTCCCTCCCAAGGGAGATGAGGTCATCCGCACACTGAGGCCCACTTCCCTGCCTCCAAGGGAAACCCAGAGCCCGAAATAATCCTTTCTTTTCCTTTGCTGCTAACCTGCTGGCCCCAGCCTCCTTCCTACGAAAACCTGCTGTTGGGTTAGACTCCCCGGCGCCCCCCCACCCCGACCTTAACAGCGCCAGTCAGATCCCCAGAGTTACTCAGTTGAATTTGGCTTTTTAACGGAACAAAACTAAATATGAGGGCAAGAGATGCCCTTGCCACCTGCAGCAGATACTACGGGGCTTTCAGCGCCGCGTGCCGGGGACAGAGGACAGAGAGCCACACGTCTCATGTGCCTTGGAAGCCGGAGGGGAAAGTGAGAGCGTGTATCCGAAGTCCCACGGGGGAGTCTCAATATCGGGTACGCTACCGAAAGGAGCCTTGAAAATGCTGATTTTACCCAGAACCTCTTCCTCTGAACGTTTAAAATATTTCTTTTGAAACCTCCGATCACATCCGCGCGTTCCAAATAAAAGAATACGAGAACATTTTCTCTTCCTGTAATAGAGCCACGGGCGCCTTTGCCTCAGCTGAAATAATTGTTAGCCAAAGCCTAACATTTTTTTTTTCTGAATGTTAAAATTAAGGAATTGACAACATGGATATTAATAGTGGTCTCGTCTCCTGTTATTCTCCTGAGCACACGCAGCAGGCCCTGCTTATCACCCAGGTGCTGCTGTATTGAAAGTGTCGCTTGAGCTGACTGCCACCCAAGAAGCACTCGAGGAGGGCAAATACTGGAGAGCATCAGGAGGATGATTCAAATGGAAAGAGAATCACTTACTTAGTAAGAGCTGCTTCAAATATTGTACTGGGGCTTTCCCTTTTGCCCTCCGAGGGAAAGGATTAGAATTTTTTTTTTCTGTTTCTTGTGTGGCAAATTTTCTTCCTCTGTCATCCAGCATGTTGGGTAAACACAGGGGGATGGCAGGTGCTGAAAAGTGAGATCCGGAGACTTTTAAACAAGTAGATGAAACCAGCACTGTGTTTTTTTATTTTCATTTTTATTTTTTTATAAATTTACTTTTTATCGGTGTTCAATTTGCCAACATACAGAATAACACCCAGTGCTCATCCCGTCAAGTGCCTCCCTCAGTGCCCGTCACCCAGTCACCCCCACCCCCTGCCTTCCTCCCCTTCCACCACCCCTAGTTCGTTTCCCAGAGTTAGGGGTCTCTCATGTTCTCCCTTTCTGATATTTCCCACACATTTTTTTTTTTTTTGCACTGTGTTTTTTAGAAAGGAGCATGCGACTGGCTGTGCCCTGGGGTCGTAGCAAAGACCATCCTCTGCCCAGCACCTGCTTTGCTCTACAAATGAAAAACCTTTGTTTCAGGAAAGGTTGGTAGAAAGAACCTTATTAAAGTCTTATCAGAGAGAGACTCACTAATCAGCCCCAGGGAACGTGACTTGGTCAACCCTTGCTCATCCTCACTAAGCGATAACCTAATAGTAACGATAAAAATACACAATATGTCCTGTAATATTCATAATATTTATAAAGAGCACAAATCTGTGAAACACTGATAAATCCTTAAGGACTGTGGAAAGCAAACAGCCGGTGATCTGCGTACGGTGCCCATTTTTCTGTCAATTATTCACTCGACAAACACAGCCAGAGATCAGATTTTGCCCCCCAGCGTGCAGACACCAGGGGAAGCTCCATTCCCCACCCCCCCGCCCCAAGGCAGGACCCCCTTTGTTCTGATTCTCCCCCAACCGGGAGGAGCTGCCTCTGGAAGCAAACTGAGAGTTTGGAGAGCAGAGTCTCCTGGCCGGGGCTCCTTCCAGCCCCAGCCGAACACCGTCTGCCCCTAAGCGAGCATAACCAAGGGGCTGTCTTGGTGATGGGAGAAAAGCAGCCCGAACTGATAAAAAGGGAAGCTGAACTCTGGGAAAGAATAGGAGGGGAGGTGCTTAGCACGTCCCGTCCCACCGAGGGGAGGGGAGGGGAGGGGGGCTGCGGAAGGAAGGCTGGCAGGGGGTCCGCTGCCCGAGATCAGGTGATCCAGAAAGGCATCCACAAGCCCGGGTCTCGGGGGACCGTGATAGAGGGGTGCTGATGTGGGAACCTGTATATGCCCCAAATAACGCTCTGCTCCTAGAGAGAATGAAGTTGTAGAAACGCAGAAACCCCAGAGCAAATCAAGTTGTATCTGTCCATTCCTTCTCCCAATGTGTAGTGAGCGAGCGCCTTCAATCCCTCAAATATTGGGGCGGCTCCCTTCTGTTGGGGCGTTTGTGTCTAGTGAAGGGGAAATTGCATCAAATTAAAATTTCTGCTCTTTTCGTCTTCATAACTGTTTATTTTGAAGAGCAGAAATTTTAATTTGATGAAATCCTATTGATGGATTTTTTTGTTTAGAAAGTGCATTTAGTGTCCTATCGAAGAGATCTTTCCCTGACCCATGTCACAGAAGTTTGACATCTAGTTTTCACCTAGAAATCCCACAGCCTTAGGCTGTACATTTAGGTCTGTGATCTATTTCATATTAATTTCTGTATGTGGGGATCCCTGGGTGGCGCAGCGGTTTGGCGCCTGCCTTTGGCCCAGGGCGTGATCCTGGAGACCCGGGATCGAGTCCCACGTCGGGCTCCTGGTGCATGGAGCCTCCTTCTCCCTCTCCCTCTGCCTGTGTCTCTGCCTCTCTATCTCTCTCTCTCTGTGACTATCATAAATAAATAAATAAATAAAATAAATAAATAAAAATTAATTTCTGTATGTGATTAAAAATATGGCTGGAAGTTCTTTTTTCTCCCCTTTTCTACATATGGATATCCAGTTATTCCAGCACCGATTGAGAAGTCTCTCCTTTCTCCAGTGCCTTTGCAGCTTCATCAAAGTCAGTTGTTTGTATTCATGTGTATCTATTTCTAGACTTTTCCTTCTGGTACATTATCCTATTTGCCTGTTACGTTGTTCACATTGTAAGTTGCATTGCCCTGTTTATCTGTTATATTTTCTATTTGTTACATTATTCCACTTGTCCATCTGTTACATTGTTCTATTTGTCTGTTACATTATTCTGTTTGTTATATTTTCTATTTGGCACCTTATTTATTTTATTTGTCTCTCTGTTGCATTGTTCTATATGTCTCGGTGCTAATATCATACTGTCCTGATTATGGTCCGTGTATATCATAACTCGACATCAGAGAGTGTTATTTTTCTAACTTTATTCTCTTCTGCAAACCTTTGGTTTTCATTGTGGCTGTTTCGAGTCCTTTGATTTGCCATATAAATTTTAGGATGAGCTTATTGATTCCTACAAAAATGTCTGCTGGGATTAGGATTGGTGTTGTTTTGAAACTATTGATCAATCTTACCAATACTGAGTGCCCAAAACTTAGTGAGCAGAGTATATTTCTCCACTTACATGGTATTCTTCAATTTTTGTGCATTCCAGCAATTTTTTGTGGGTTTCGATGTATGGAGCTTATACCTGTTGTTGGATTTGTCCCTAAATGTTTCATATTTTTAGATACTATTGTAAATTATTATTTTTTTAAATTTCTGATTCTTCAGTGCTAGTATATACAATTGTTCCATATCGATCTTGTTTCCTCTAACATTGCTAAACTTATTTAGTTCTGGTGGATTTTTTTTTTTTTTGTATATTCTCCTATTTTTCCGTATATGATCATGTCATCTGTTGAATAAAAAAAACAGTTTGATTTCTCTCATTCTAACCAGAAGGTTTTCAATTTCTATATCTTGCCTTATTTTACTGGCTAATCCTTCAGTTAAAACTTGAATAGAAGCAGTGTGAATAGTTATATTTATTTCTTATCCTAGGAAATAGCATTCAGTTTTTCGATAATAAATACAATGATAGCTATAAGTTTTTCATAGATGTCCTCTATCAGATTGAAGTTGTTTTTCTCTATTCTCACATTGTTGGGAGACTTTATCAGGAGTGGATATCTGTATCTATTGAGATGACCATATAGTTTTTCTTTCTTAATTTGTTAATTTGATGAATTATGATGATTACTTAGCAAATCAATCTTGTATTAAGGCAATCTTGTATTCCTGGGGTAAAACCCATTTAATTATAATATCCTTTTCATATATTGCTGGATTTAATTTATTAAAGCTAGCTTTGAGACTGCTGTGTCTATGTTCATGACTGACGTCTACAGTTTTCTTATAATGTCTTTGGTTTCAGTAACTGTCATGGATGAGTTGAAAAGTATTCCTTCTTTTTCAATTTTATTGAAGAGTTAATGTGGTATTAGTATTTTTTATTATTTAATCTTCCTTAAATGATTGATAGAATTTACCAGTGAAGTCACCTGAGCCTAGAGTTTTCTTCCGGGGAATGTTTTTATCTGTAAATTTAGTTTCTTTAATAGATATAAGACTACTTATATTAGATATTTTCTCGATATAAACTTTGATAACTGTATATGTTTCAAGGATGATTGAATTTGATCTAAATTGTCAAATTTACTAGTACGAGGTTGTTCACAACACTCCCTTAGCATTCTTTTAATATCTGTAGTGATGCCACCACATTCAGTTCTGAAATTTATATTTTGTGTCATCTCTCTCATCTGGCTAAAAGTTTAGCAGTTTTGTTGATCTTCTCAAAAACCATCCTTGGATTCACTGATTTTCTCTACTATTTTTCTGTTTCATTTTTTTCCACTCAGATATTTATTGTGGCCTCTTTTCTTTTTACCTTGGGTTTATTTTCTATTTTCTAAGGTGGAAGCTGAGGTCATTGATTTTAACTTTTAATATAGTTTTTCATGCTATAAATTTCTCACTTAAAGCATCTAACAATTTTTGTTGTGTTTTTTTTTCTTTCAGTTCAAATTACATTTTTTTAAAGATTTTATTTATTTATTCATGAGAGACACACAGAGAGAGGGAGGCAGAGACACAGGCAATAGGAGAAGCAGGCTCCATGCAGGGAGCCTGATGCAGGACTCGATCCCCAGACTCCAGGATCATGCCCAGGGCTGAAGGCAGGTGCTAAACCACTGAGCCACCCAGGGATCCCCTCAAATTACATTTTAATTTTACTTTTGATTTCTTCTTTGCCCCAGGTTTTATTTAGAAGTGTGTTATGTCATTTGCAAGTATTTGGTGGTCTTCCTCTCATTAATTTCTGTGTTGATTCCATTATGGTCAGAGAACACAAGTTGTATGACTTGAATCCTTTTAAACTTATCAAAGCTACTTTCCTGACCTAGAATATTATCTTTTTTGGTAAATATTTATGTTCATACTTGCTCTACTGTCATTATGTGAAATGTTCTATAAATGTTCTATAAATTAGGTCATTATTCTAAGTCTTTTCTAATAATTTTCCATTTGTCGTACCAATTTTTGAGAGAGAAACATTGAAATTTATTTCTATAATTGTGGATTTGTTTGTATCTCCATGCGGTTACATCAGTGTTTGTTTAATATATTTAGGAGCTCTGTTATAAGGTCCATGGACTTCTAACATTGTTATATCCTCCTGATTAACTGATCCCTTTATTGACCTCTATAATGGCCTTTTATGTCCCTATAAATATTTTTTTTGCTCAGAAGTTTATTTTGTTCAATGTTGATATAGTCATTTTATATATTTATTTACTTATTTTAGTGTTAACATTGTATAACTTTTTCCATCTTTTTACTTTTAACCTGTCTCTGTATTTACATGTGGTTGGTTTGGGGGATTTTTGTCTTTAAGATTTTGTTTATTTATTTGAGAGAGAGAGAGAGAGAGCACAAGGAAGGGGATCAGGAAAAGGAGAAGGGGACCCCTGGCTGAGCAGGGAGCCAAATGCAAGACTGGATCCCAGGACCCTGAGACCATGACCTCGGCCAAAGGCAGATGCTTAACCAACCTGAGCCACCCAGGTGACCTGCATTTACATTTGAAATGGATTTCTTGTAGCAAGTTCTTTCTGACACAAAATATGTGTTGCATTTTCCAACATCAATTCTCCAACTCTGATTTTCAAATATCAGCTGAGTGTCCTATAATTCACTCCTACTCTGACACTAACTACCCAGAGTCAGCATCAGAACCCATAGGTTTAAAGATCGATTTGTCCATAACCCTGCTGCTGGTCATAAGCAACAGGTCCCCAGGTGACCCACACTTCTTTCTATTGTGGCTGCAAGTGTAGGGGTTCCCACAAACTCCACCTTGCCTAAGGTTTGATAATTTGCTAGATTCACAGAAATCAGGAAAATGCTATATTTACTATTACAATTTATTATAAAGCATACAAATGAACAACCAGATGAAGAAGTACATACGACAAGGTCCCAAGGTGTCTGGATAGCTGTTTCCTCATAGGGTTGGGACATGCCACCCTCCTGGCACATTATTCAACTGGGAAGCTTCCAAACCCTATTGTTTAGGGTGTTTTATGGAGGTTTCATTACACATGCATGATTGATTAGATCTTTGGCTATTGGTTATTGAACTCAATCTGCAGCCTCCCTTCTCTCCCCAGAGGTCAGGGGATGGAAAGTTCCAAACTTTGAATCATAGCCCAATCTTTCCAGCCATCAGGTCCCCTCTTGGAGCTGGCTAGGGGCCAGTCAAGAGATATCTCATTGGGATAAACTCAGCTGTGGTGGAAAGAGAATTGTTATGAGTAAAAATTTGCTCCTATCACTTGTGTTGCTCAGGAAATTCCAAGGGTTTTAAGGACCTGTGCTAGGACCTAAGACAAAAACTAAATATATATTTCCTATTATAGCATAGCAGTGTGTAGTTGGATATTGCTTTCTTATCTGTAGTCTCTGTTTTTTACCTGCCTTCTTCGAGGTTAAAGATAATATTTTATAATAATACCTTTATGATTTTGTTATCTCTTTTTATTGCACTTATCAGTATATGCTTTGTTTGTTGTTTTAGTGGTTCCTTTAGGATTTATAATATATGTGTTTACTTGATCACAATCTGCCTTTAAGAGATATCATGCCTGGACCCTTGGTGGCTCAGGAGTTGAGTGTCTGCCTTTGGCTCAGGTCATGATCCTGGGGCCCCACGATTAAATCCCTCATCGGGCTCCCTGCAGGGATCCTGCTTCCCCCTCTGCCTCCCTTTCAGTATCTCTCATGAATAAATAAATAAAATCTTAAAAAAAAAAGTGGTATCATGCCCCTTCACCTGTAATATAATGTTCTATTAGTAACTTCCATCCTCCCTCTCATCCTTTTTCCAATTTTTGTCACATTTTAGTTTTATATATGCAATAAATCTTGCACTACATTGGTATTATTTTTGCTGAAAACAGTCAACTAACTATCTCTTCAAGAGATTTGAAAGATAGGAAAAAAGTATTTTTAGGTATAAGTGGCAAACAAATTTTAAGATATTTAAAATGTCCATCATAGTGATTTGATATACATGTACCAAAAAAATCTCAGGTATTTAGTTTCCATTTCTAGAGCTTTTCGTTCATTTGTGTAGATCTGTACTCCTTCTGGCATTAGCTTCCTTCTGCCTGAAGAACTTCCTTTAACATTTCTCATGGTGTGTGTCTGTTGGTGATGAATTTTCAGCTTTCACCGTTGAAAAAGATTTTATTTTGCCTTAGTTTTTGATAGATATTTTCACTGGGAAAAGAAGACTGGGCTCATCATTGGTTTTTTTCTTTCCACATGTCCATACATTGTCTTCTTGTTCCTATAGTTTCTGATGAGAAATCTGCTCATCGTCTATATGTGCTCCTCCAAAAAAAAAAAAAAAAAAAAGTTGTTTTTTTTTTCCTCTGGCTAGTTTTAGTTTTTCTTTTTATTATTGGTCTTAATATGCCCTGTAGCTTTCTTCATGTTCCTGGTAGTTGGCATTCCTTGGACTTCTTGAATCTGTGGACTTATGATGTTCATCATAATTAGGAAATCTTCAGGTGTTATTTCTTCAAATATTTTTTCTGTCTCAACTTCCTTGCCTCTTTCTCAGGACTACAATAACATGTATGTTATGCTTCCTAAGAGTTTCCCACAACTCACTGCATTTACTTTATTAATCCTCTTTTCTCTTGGTATTTCTTCCCATATTTCACTTTGCATAGTTGCTATCACTCTTCCAATTCACTAAAATTGTCTCCTACAATGTCTGCTCCACCATTGACTTGATCCACTATACTGTTCATCTCTTTAATTTTTGAGTACTTTTTATGTATTCCATGTTCTGACTTAACTTTCCAACATATAGAATACAGCTGAAGTTCCTACTTTGATATCCTTGTCTGTTGATTATAGCATCTGTCCATTATAAGTTAGTTTTTGTTTTGTTTTTAGAGATGGAGGGAGAGACACAGAGAGAGCAGAGAGGAGGGGCAGAGAGAGAAGGAGAATGTCGACTAGACTCCAGACCTAATATAGAGCCTGATGCGAGGCTCGATCTGAGGACCCTGAGACCATGAACTGAGCCTAAATCAAGAGTCAGACACTTAACCAACTGAGCCACCCAAGCACCCTTTTGGGGGGGGGGGTAGTTTTGATTCCTTGATTTATGTCCTTATTGTGAGATACCATTAAGTTACTTGGAAACTGTTGGCATCCTTTCAGATCTTTCTTTTCAAATTGGTTAGATGGAACTAGAATAGCGCTCAGGCCAGGAGTGATTATTTTCTGCTGCCTAGACAAGATACTTCTGCTTGATTTACCTAATTCCACATGGATGCCAAGGTTTCCAATCTAAGGGAACAGTATATTCCCTGACCTATGTGACTGCTGGGTGCTGCTCCCTCCCATCCTCTTGGATGGTTCTTTCCCCAGCCCCAAACAGTTTCCCCACGTCGGCACTCAGCTGAATACTTGAGCCAGAACCTTCTCAGGTCTTGGATTTCTCCTTCTCTGAGGCTTTCCATTCTACGGCATCCAGCAATCAGTAAATTTCCTTCAATTTCCTTACTTCAAGTGTCCTCTATGCTCTATCTCAGTCCTTTTCCATGCAAGGAGCCTGAAAACGTTTTCAGGGCAGGAAGGTGGGAAAATTATAGGACCCACCTGGCTTGTTACCCATCTTTCAGGGATCACTAGCCTTCATTGCCTGGTTTCCAAAGTCTAAAAAGTGAATGTTTCATCTATTTTGCCTTGATTTTGATCATTTCAAGCAGGAGGGCAAATCCAGTCTCCTTTTTCTACATCTTAGAAGGAAGTCTCTGTTTCTCTATATTGTCTTGCAAGTCCCAGATAATATTGTCACAAACAACAACAGTGTAACCAAGGATTCAAGGGGAAAACACTACAAGGTTGAATCCTGAATGAATATTCCAATAACCCAGGGCTGAGAGTTTCCTGAGCTCAACGACTCCGGCCATCATAATGAGCCCTCGTTGTTCAGACTGGGAAGGAGAATCTGAGGAAGCAGCGAAAGCAGAGGCAGATGTCAGAATTAGGAGATTTATAGCCTGTGCTTTCATTTGTCCTTGTACTTCCTTCCCCATCCCTTTCTGTACCACCTGCACCCGCCACTAGCCTATGAACCAACAGTCTATAACTGAGGCTTTGAAGGCCTTTCTCCCCCCCAGCTTTCATCTAAATGACTCTGGCTCCATCCCATTCTTTAAGGGGATTTCACTGTGGTTTAGTCATTCAACAAAATGATGACTTGGAATATACAACGCAAGTGGTGGGGCGTAAGAGCTTATGGTGTTCCGCCCCCAGGAAACTCAGCAGCCTTGTCCGGGTCCAAGGCCTCCCACTCATGACAGGTGATGATGAGGGGAGAGTGGAGTAGGGCCTGGCTGGGCTGGCTGGGCTGCATAAATAACTGGCTTTTTCACTTGTGTAAGACCAGCTCCCTGGATCAGGACCTTTTTACAGCAGGACCCAAGAACCCACTTTTCTTCCCTCATGTCTCCTGCTCGGTCGGGCCTGGCCTGAACATGAACAGAACATTGAGATTAATGGAGATTAAGGAAGAGCAGAAACGGTCTTGTTGGCCCTGCAGTCAGAATCGAAAATCTGGGCTTTACTCGGAATACTGTTACAAGGTCAATGCACACTCAGCGCCTCCATTCTTGTCCTAGTAAAACAGGCGCACGAAGATGGATGGCAGCTAACGTTCGCCTTCCTCGTGGGGGGTAATTCTCATATACTGACCTCCTCCTTGGGATGTGGCAGGATAGCCACCTATCCTGGGGTCACACCTGTAGATATCCGAATGGACACCATGTGAGGGATGTGCCTCCCTTTCATTCAGAAGTTTACCCCTTGATGTCACTAGAGCCTTGGAGATCTGCGGAAGTGTCCCTGTGAGTCCCATTTCACTAACTGGACTCCACCTTGGAGTGGAGGGAGCTGTCCCGGCCAACACCGCATTTTCACACCGAAGCCCCAGTTAGTTATGCCAGGGAATGGCTACTCTCAGTGATGCTCAAGTCCTACCTTCCTTTTGAATAAAAACCAAGCTACTTCATGCCTTTTTATTGTCAGTCAATGTCTCAGATAATTAAGACTGTTAATTCTTGGCACAGAGTGTAATTAAGGGGCTTAATTACATCTGCGTGGAATAAAGGGCCTCAGCAGGGCCTAAGGCAGAGAATCACCCAGGGAGCTTGTTAAAAATGCAAATTGCCTGGCTCCTTGCCAGGGTGTCCTGAGTGTGGCTCTGGGTGGGATTCAAGAACTGCCTATTTGATCCACGCGTAGATCTACAGGTAATTCCAGTGCATGTATCTGTGACGGCGCACTGAGAAGCACTTGCCGAATAGCAAGAAGCAGCAGTGGACGGAGGAAGAGATGCACGTGGTGGACGTGAGCCCTGCAGACTCCAGTCAGGGGCCGGAGGCAGGCCTGCCAAAGAGGGTAAGAACCCGAACCCAGGAAGGCAGCGGCTTGAAGTGCCGTGTGCTTCCTAATCCACTCTGTAAAGCCCCTGGCAAAGCCACGGCCGGGGGAGCCTCACTATGAACCCAATACCACATGCTAAGTGCTCCCCCTTCGTCCCTTCAACATCTTCACACATGACGTCAACATTATCAACCCTGTTGCACAGAAGGGGAGGCCTACAGAGGATGAGCATTCATTCATGGTGACATCCTGAGACAGGTCACTGTCGCCGTCGGCGTCTCCGGAGAAACAGGAGCAGGAGCGTGTGTGTGTGTGAGTGTGTGTGTGAGTGTGTGTGTGCGTGTGTTGGTTTATTTTAAGAAATCAACTCATGTGGTTACAGAGTTTGAAAAGTTTAGACTCAGCAGGTCCAGTGATGTGCTTCCAACCTGAGTACAAAGTCCTGAGACGCAGGAGAGCTATTGGCAAAAGTTTCCTTTGGAGTCTGAGTCCGATGACAGCTCACCCCTGTCCCCGCTTGAAGGCAGTGAGGCGGGAAGAAGCACCTCTTGTGGAGCCATTTCAGAGGGTCCCTGCCACAGCGGGGAGGGCACTCTGCGTCGCTCAGTCTACCAACGCCAGCGTTTATCTCTTCTAGAGACACCCTGACAGGCGCCCTTGGAACGAGGGTTACCAAAGTATCTGGGACCCCCTAGCCCAGTCAGGGCGATATACAATTACCCATCGCAGCTGCCAAGTAAGATCCTTGTGGCTCAGCACCTCCAACCTGAGGGCACCGGGGTCCTTTGCCAGCATCCGCTTTGCACGTCTCCACAGATCGCTGCTGCTTGTGAAATGGGCCCGTGCTAGAGGAGATGGAGTTGGAGGGGACGGGAATTGTGCAGGGGCAGGGCTCCCTTTCTCACCACACCGCGCCCTTCTTGCCATCCGCTTGGGTTTTGTAGTGTAGACACGTCGTTGTCTTCACGTATTGCCCTGGAGAAGGCCCGGGTCCAGGCAGCCCCTTTGGGGGAAGGGCAGGCACCACACATTCAGACCTCGGTCCACACCCCCTGTGCCTCAGGAAGGGAACAAATCCCAGAACCGCTCACAGAATGATTCGCTGTGACAACAGGAGACAAAGGAGGCGGCACAGGACTGCCAAGATCCATTGCTAACATTGTTGATACAATTATGCACGTACAAGGGTGTGGGGGGCTCAGTGCTTGGGCATCCGCCTTCGGCCCAGGGCGTGATCCTAGGGACCCAGGATCGGATCCTGCATCGAGCTCCCTGCATGGAGCCTGCTTCTCCCTCTGCCTGTGTCTCTGCCTCTCTCTCTCTCTCTCTCTGTCTCTCATGAATAAATAAATAAAATCTTAAAAAAAAAAAAAAGATTACACATGTACAGGATGTTAGCGTGTGGCTGCCACATTGGATGCTCACAAAAACTGAAGCAGTGCCCCTTATGAACTGCCTTTTGCAGATTAAGAAACTGAGCAGAAGGACAAAAAGGGACAGAGCCAGCCAACAGGAAAAATCGGACACAGATTTGATCTTCCACACCCCACATCCTGCCCCTTCTGCAGAGCCCAGGACTCACCACAGGACGGTGTTCCCAGGCCAGGGATGGAGCAGCGAGATGTCATTTTTAGGCCCAGCAACTCTGCATTTAATTGCATGAGAAATCCACACAACAGTGGGGACCATGGGTGGGATCTTAAGGTGATACTGCTCAACAGGCAGAGAATGAAGCCCGGGCTTAGCCAGTGTTGGAAATGAAGTGGTTCTGGGATGTCGGCACTGGGATGCTCTGGCGGGAAGCTCGGATCACTGGCGATCCTCCATCCTCACACGGGGCTGTGCCACCACCAGCACTGAGGGTCCCCGTGGCCCGCCGGGGACGCTGGGGTCCCAGTGCTGGCCCTGGCCCGACAGCCCACAGGGTGCAGGCACTGCAGGTCCCCCTGTGGGAAGGAGGACCAGGCGACCCCAGGGAGCAGGCCACAGCCCGCCAGACGAAGGCCGTGGGCTGTCATCGTGAACAGTTGGAGCTTAAGGAAAATGCAAATTGAAACACAAGTGAGGTAATCCTGTCATCTTCAAAATTATCTAAGGCAATAAAAAATGAACAAATATACTGAAGGAGGTGTTGGGCTGCGATCACCCTTCCATGTAGCTACTGGTGAGAGTAGAAATGATTAAAGTGCTCCTGTAGGGCCATTTGAAAATATATTTCAACCTTACAAATGGACATACTTATAATTTAGCTTTTCTTATTCTTAGAATTCAGTTTCAGTGAAAAGATAAAAACACGTATGAGAAAATGTTCAGTGACAGAAAATTGGTAAAATAAATTGTGGTTTAGCTCAATAGAAGCAACATCTGCAGCCATCATTAGTGGTGTTATTGAAATATGTTTAGTTGGATGAAAAGACATTAAAAATATGAAGCAAAAAGGACAATCAGCAACCCTATATTGTTTTACAGTCTGATCCATCTGAGCAAAATATTGTCCGGTGAGTTTGCTCAAACCACTGAACAGAAGCTAGAGCTGTAGGTCCCGCCTGCATCAGAAGAAGGCCCTTCCCCGTCACTCGGAGGACAAAGGGATGCCAGTCCCGGTGGCCAGGTTCCAGGACACGATTCAGGATCTGGCTCGAGACCCAGACTCCGCCACACCCTCAAGTTTTCCCTGCTCCTTCACTTTGCTTTTGCCTCACGTTCAGCTCTGACGGTGGGTGGGTTGAAGGTGGGTGTCGCTGACACTAGGTATGTGCGGTGGAGCACCTGCGTCAGAACTCCCAGCCCAGACGGACCCACGTGAATGGAAAGTTCTAGTCCTGTCAACCGTGGCCATGAAATAGACTCTAGGCATCAGCCAACTCAATGAAATAGTCCACTCGAGAGGAATTCAACTTGCCTGGATTTTCTTTACAACGTGGATAGAGTCAGTAAGCTGAGTGCCGTATTGTATCACGACCTTGGGCAGCCGCGATAGTGCCGGGGGTAAAATCCCATAAATATTTGAATGTATGTGCACTGGGAGGAATGAGTAATTCACTCTGTCAGCTGGGTGACATTTAGGTCCCTCCTCCTAATCCCTACTTGGCTAAGCAATCGCAGCTACTAATTACACAGCACTGGAGAAAATATGAACGTAATCAAGGAGTGATATCACAATTGATTACTCTTCAAATTTTCTCTTTGTCTCCAAAGAACATGTTTATTACCGTGCGGGACCCTGGAATAAAGCATAGAGTGGCTCCGATTATTACAACGTGCAAGAAGCGAGGGTGGCTTTATACATGTCACTAGCATGTCTGGATTCCTTTCAAAAACTCTTTGATCTCAGCAGGGTTTGGAGCCCGAAGGCTTCAGGGAGACTTGTCAGCAAACACAGGGAGCAGCGGTGCAGGGGGAGACACGCTTGCTATTTCTCTACCACGAAGTATGCAGAACTCTTAGCCAACTCACATTCATCAAATGCTTGTCCACGTCGTTGGCTTCGAGACCAGGTGGCGATGAATTTCAGATTGCTAATTATATCTTTAAATTTTGGCATCCTTCGCCGTGGCTTGTCGGATTGGTAAGAGTGAGTAGGAGAGCCCCTTGGTTTCCCACCTGCTCTCGGGTAATTAAGGATGCTGTGGGACCGCGGCGTTTCTCTGAGATACGACGATGAAGGCTGGAAGCCCAGGTGGCTGGACATTGAAGAGTGTTCTGTGCGTTTGCCAATGCCTGGGCACAACACCATCCTTCCTGCTTCCCTTTGAAAGAGGAATGGAACTGACGATATGCATGTCTGTGAAGAAAACACTTGTGTCCTATTTATTTAAAATTTGCTTAATCGTTTCTTTATTTTTTCCATTGTTTTCTTAAAAACACACATTGCAGCATCCCTATTTCGTTCTCCTCGGCTTGTATTTTGTCCTCTTTCTGCAAATAGCACCCTCTTCCCCTTCAAGGAACCACCAGTCTCCTACCTGAAGTGCTCCTGGCCAGGCCGTGACTACCACGCACTATCCCCTCACCACAGAAGGCTGTGTGTGCCCCTGCTGACCCGTCAGAGAGCCCTGCCCCTGGACAGCTGTGGCTTGAGCCCTTGTGATCATGGTTATTCCTACGTCTCTCCGCCAATTGGGCTCAATTTTAGAAAGCAGATTGGCCAACATTTTCTGTAAAGGACCAGGTAATTTTTTTTTGGCTTTTATGGGATCTGTTGTGATGACTCAATGCTGTCGCTGTATCAAGAAAGTCATAGACAATTCATAGGCCAATGGACATGGCTGTGTTCCAATAAAACTTTATTTATGAAAGCAGACAGTGGGCTGGGTTTGGCTCATGGGCCATAGTTAGCCAATCCTGGTTTTAGGGTATTTGTTTTCAAACTGTTCTGAAGGAAATTCCTTAGGTAGGAGAAAGAATGAGAGGTGGTACTTCCTACTCAATTCACTTCACCTCTTAGGGAATCAGAAGAGTCCCCTTTCCTTTATTTATATGCTGGGGACCCACGTGCAGCTTTATGTGACAATGACATTCTTCAGCTGATAACATCAGTGACAAGGTGACAAACAGTGTGAATTATTAATGATTTAACTTTTAGTTCCAGTCCTAGAGGGAAGGAGTATCATTGAAGCCTCCTCAAGTCAGGTACCATGTTGGGCCACATGTATTCCTCGGAGAATCACTTATGGTGAGTGAGCCAGACCATCTGGCTCACGTACACATCACATCGTGGCATGTCTCTCCTGTCAGCTTTGTGGCAACTCTTATTAACATGGTCTAAAGCATCCTTTGAAATTTTAATTAGTCCTTACTGAATATCGTAGAGCAAGTGATAAGCTGGGGTGACCAAGCCGACCAGACAGTAATAGACATGCTTCTTACCATTCCTATTGTTGAAGGAGGAAAGAGAAGAAAATTATCTTAGGGGGAGGCGTGGAGATAGCTGTTTGTATTGTAAATGGTGTTTCATGTGCTTGGATCAGAAGCTTTACACACTGCTGGTGGGACTGTCACATGGTGTGGCCATGACTGCAAACAGTATGGCGGCTCCTCAGAAAATTAGGAATCAAATAACCATATGATTTAGCCATCCCACCTCTGGATATGAACTCAAAATAATTGAAACCAGGGTCTTGAAGAGGAATTTGTACCTCCCTGTTCAGAGCAGCAGTCTTCACAGTCGCCAAAACTGTAAGCAACCCAACCGTCCATTGATGAACGAAGGGATGAGTAGAATGCGGCAGGTGCATACAGTGGAATAGGATTTGGCCTGAAAAAGGAAGCAAATTCTGACACGTTACAACATGGATGAACCTCAAAAACTTTATGAGAAGTGAAATAAGCCAGTCACAGGAAGACAAACACCGTCTCGTTCTACTTCTACTAGAAAGGAAACAGAATGGTGCTTGCCGGTAGCTGGGAGCGGGTGACGGGGAGTCATTATTTACTGGGTACAGAGTTTAACTTTGAGAAGAAATAATTCTGGAGTTATATGGTAGGGGTGGTTGCCCAATAAGGTGAATGTACTTAATGCCACCGAGCTGTGGACGTAAACATGGTTAAAATGAGAAATTTAATGTTATATAGATTTTACCACAATTAAGAACAACAACAAAAAAAGATGACATAATTTTAATGAAAAATTTCTAAGTGTAATTAAGTAGCTGATACTGACACCTGTGCTCACCTCCATTTTACCTTCTGAGCTCCGAGCTAGGAGCCCACGCTCAGGATCTCGGTTTTCATACTTTGCAGTTGGCATGGTTGGAATAACCAGAGAAGGGGATGGTATCATCTTAGACTGGAAGGGCCAGGGATGGTGGAAAGAGAAAGGAGATGTGGGACCCCCAGCTGTGACAGAGAGGGCTATCTGGAAGATGCATCCACCCCAAACAAGGCCAGAGAGGAAAGGATGACCTTGGCCTGACCTGAGGTCCCAGATGGCAGAGTCAAGCGCTGCTGTGAATCACGGCAGGGGGGCAGGCTCAAGCTCCAGTGGCAGCCGGGGCCGTCAGGCCTCCCTGTGAGTGGACTGTGAGCAGCAGGGTATTAGCGTCCTGGAGCTGCTGTGACAGATGACCACAAACAGGGTGGCTTAAATCAGCAGAGACTTCTGGAGGCCTGAAGTCCAAAATCAAGGTAACGGCAGGGGTGCCTCCAGAGGTCTCCAAGCAGGTCCTTCCTGGTATGATCTGGCTTCTGGTGGCCGCAGGTGCTCCTCTGGTTAGGGCCGCAGGACTCCCATCTCACCCTCTGTCTTCACAGGGCCTTCTCTGTGTCTCTGCCTCTCAAATGTCCCTCTGCCTTCCTCACATGAGGGTATCTGTCACCTTTCTAAATCCAGGATGATATCATCTTGAGATCCTTAACTTACTTACACCTGAAAGATTTTTTTTTTTTTCCAAATAAGGGTTCCAGGGGTTAGGAGTGGGACACATCTTTGGTGGTAGTAGTGGGGGGTCCACCATTCACCATCCACTGCAAGCAGGTATCCTATTCTGCTCCTGTGATCACATGTGGGGCAAAGGGGGCGTAGATCACTTTGGACCTCATGGGTGCTCAGGTCAGGAAAAGTGCCTTGAGGAGCTGTATCCCAGGAGCTGCACGGGATGAGCCTCACCACACCTGAGTGTCACTTAGGAGATGAGATTCCAGCCCTTAGGCTGCAGCCTAATGCTATAATGGAAGGGCTGTGAGGGGCTCGCAGGAAAGGAAGTGGGTTTTCTTGAAGGAGGGAATATAAATGACCTGTGATTAGAGGTACGGGAGACCAGAAGGCAGACTCTGGCAGTTCCGTGACATTCCTCTGATGCCTTCACACTCCCATGTGGACAAGTAGGACCTGTGTCCCTCCCCTTGAACCTGGGTGGGCTTGGGGCTGTTCCAACAAACGAATCAGGTGGGAGTGAGGCTATGTCATGCCCAAGGCTGGGTCGTAAAAGGCCGTGAAGCTTCCACCTTCTGTAGGTCCTTCACTGTGCAGAAAGGCAGCTACATGTAAGAAGTTCAACCACCCTGTGACCACCACCCCCAAAGAGGTCAGATGTGGGTGCTGTGGACTAGAGGCTCCAGTGAGGGTATGGGGAGGGAAGCCAAGGCTCCTGGCTCCCTTGGCCTCACCCCAGGCCTTCACCACTGTTCCATCCTCTGTTCCACATGCTCTTCCCCCTGCAGAAGACACTTCCCTCTTGTTGGGTGGATTACCCGTTACTCAACATCAGGGACTTGGCTTAAACAACCTCAAAGAACACCCCACTTTCCCAGCCTCCCTTGCTTCTGGGGTAGGGGGAGCCCTCACTGTGCACAACTCCTGTCTGCTCAGCCCCCTGCCATGGCCTGGTCCTTTGCAGACTCTAAATATTAAACATGTCCTGAATGACTGGACAGGTGGAAAGATGGATAGGGGAGTCGGGCAAAGGTATTGGGGTACCTCATGTCCTTCTGATAGAAAAATCCACTCAAGCCATCTCTTGCTTGAAACCCTTCTGTGGGTTTGATGTAGAATTTCCGGCTAGTGCTCATTACGTAAAGACAAGGGACCACCTCTCAACTAAAATACAGGGTGTCTAAGTGGAAAATAGGTCTGTCTGACACAAATAAGGTTTATGAGAATATGTGCAAAGCAAGCTTTGTTCTCTACATGAATGGCTGCCTATCTGATGAGTCTGATGGTTCCGGGAGCTGCTCCGCTGTTGCAGTTATGACTGGATCTCACAACCTGTTAGTACGTTGGAGAGACTCAGAGAGAAAGCCAGGTGATGTGGAACAGCAAGCATCCAGCCATCCCCGCCTTGACACCTTGCAAAGGTGGGGAGAAAAAGAGAACCCATCTGTGTGCCCAGCGTAGGACTTCAACAGTTAGACTCAGCGTCCTTGTCCCCACTCTGAATTTTATTATATGTATTTCTGTCCCTGTTTGAGCACCAAGTTCTTTCTTACATCGCCCATCCCAGTTGTTCTTCTGGCAGAGAAAAACATTATCCCCATCTCCATAGTGAAGTTAGCTCTTGGTTACTGTGGGGAGAGCTGGCCGGTTATTACATTGTATTTCCATTCCCTCCTCCCGCCAACCCACACACGCTCTTGTCCACTTTGGTTGCTTAATTCCTTTGCAAATTAGGATCAAACTGGAAATAATTTGGGGATAATGTTCCTACTTCACTTGTATCCCATTTCTTACTATAATTTGTTGTTAAATTTCTCTCGGTTTTGGTGGGGGGGGAGGGGGGTTTGCTGGGGAGGTGGGAAGGAGAATGAAGAACGGCGGGGAAATCCTGAATTCCTATTAGCCTTTGCTGTGGAATGGGGAAAGCTATCCTGAAACGATAGTCGATCTATGATAAGATTAAGCAAAGGAATGAACGTGCAGTATCCATGGGACCTAGGGTTCCACTGTGGTAGGAAGGACACACAGACATGACCTGGGCAAAGAAGAGAAAGACCTTGAAGGGATGGCCTGAAATCGGGGGGCCTGGCTCTGTCCACACAAGAAGAAAAGGCACCTTAGATGTATTGAGAACATTATCCAATCACATGAGCTCAATCTTGGTCTCCAAGGCAACCAGGGCTCCTTAGAGAAATAACAGATTCCAGGTTGGAGCAAAGTAGGTGGGGCCCAGAGCAGCCTGTTCCCCTGGAAAGGGAGGAAGAGCTCCAACAAAGGAGGGGACATGTCACCAGGACGAGTGGAGCCAGCGGGAAGGGCGCCCACTGGCCCGTCCTCGGTCACCAAGGAGCCCCCGAACAAACAGACGTGGCAATAAGTTATAAACCACTAGGGAAAATGGGATTCATAGGAGTCCACGCCAATAATAAGAATGTTGACTTATCACTTAACGGGGATGGGGGTGGAGGGAGGGTTCTTGCTTAACGCTCAGGGCCAGAAATAAGTGTGCAGAGATGCAAGGATGCATCAACCGAAGCCCACATGAGGGCTGCTCTACTAAAATGGAAGAAGGCTGGGGGCTGGGACTGAGTTCTTCGAAAGTGTCCAAGTTATAAAAGACAAGGGAAGACTGGAGGAGAAAGAGCCACGACCAGAAAACGTAGTCCCTGACCTGGCACTCTCCTGGAGGGGACCCGCCTGCCCGGACAGACATCGCCGGGGCAGGCGCCAGCAACGGAAGGAAGGCCGAGGTAGCTGGGTGTTGTGTTGGCTCCCACGCAGCGAGGTGGGTGCCCTGTGTGGCTCCCAGAGGAACGTCCCTCCTCCTGGGACGTGTGCGCGGGGTCCTCGGGGCCGAGGTGTGCATAACATGCTCTCAACTGGTTCAGGGCAAAACGGAGAGCAGACGATAAAGCCAAGAGGGGAAATGCAAGAGTAGGTCAATCTGGGTGAAACTGAACAAGTGTCCTCTGTGTCCTCTTACTTTGGCAGGTGTCCTTTCGGTTTGAAATTCAAGCCTCCTCCCACCCCCATCCCTTCTTCCTAAAGTCCTTCCCCTTTGACTACTGAATTACACTTTCTGGCACGTGGGTGTGCACACAATGCCGATGCGTGTCATGGCCAGAGGGCAGCAAGGAAAGGAGAAGCCCTTGGCTCACCCGCGGGAAGGCTCGAGCCAGGGCGCTCCTGGTCGCAGAGAGGACTCGGATTCTGAACGACATCTCCAGCGCCCCCCACCCTCCCCAGCACCACCAAGATCTTGTTGGTGGAATCGTGTTTAAAAAAGGAAATCCCATCATTTCAATGACACTAAGACATCAGTAGCTGAAGAAGCCTAGCAAGGGCCCCATCCAGAGAGCGACACTTCTGTGGGGACCTCTTGCAGCGAAAATGTTCTATCCTGAAGGGTTTCATGTCCTGGGGGAGATTTCCAAGTCCTGGGGCCCACGGGGCCCAGGGACCCTTCTTGGGTCATTTCATTCATATCATGGAGTTTCATGGAGTTGACAAGTGCCCTTCCCTGGGCCCAGGAACTAAAGGAGCAGCTTGTTGGGTCTGACTTTGTCCTTGATTTAATGGGGAACTTGCCCGTCTGGGATATCCCAGCAAACCTCCCTTGAAAAGTCTTAATGATATCATTAGCCAATAACGTTCTTTAAGGAAATTCTGCTCTTAGGAAAATCAGCTTTGCCCATATTGTTAGCTCCAATTTTAGGGCCTTTGTACAGAAATGACCTTTATTTTTATATGACTGAAAAAATCATATACAGTCATTAGGGAAAACCTGGGGAATTACAGAAATGTATAGAGGAAAAGCAAATCACTCATCTTCCTGTGGTAACTCGGGTGCTTTTTCCTTTGAGCTTGTCATCCTATATATGAAAGAGGGGGAAAAAATCAAACTTGCTATTTAAAGACTCCAGTGTAGGGCAGCCTGGATGGCTCCACGGTTTAGCGCCGCCTTTGGCCCAGGGTGTGATCTCGGGGTCCCGGGTTCGAGTCCCACGTTGGGCTCCCTGCATGGGGCCTGCTTCTCCCTCTGCCTGTGTCTCTGCCTCTGTGTGTGTGTGTGTGTGTGTCTCTCATGAATAAATAAATAAAATCTCAAAAAAATAAAAGACTCCAGTGCCTGTTCGAGGCACAGAAATTAAACCACGGGTCTCCTTTCCAGTCCTCTGTGGCTAAGAACCTGGGATGGCTTTGGATTCCCCAAGACAGACCTGAGCTTGGCTTTCAGAAAGGTGACGGGGGAAGGTGGTTTGCAGGAGCAGGTGTGGGAGGGAGGGGGCGGGAGGCAGGGGGCTAACTCGGCTGCTCTGTGGGGAGCTGGGCACATGACACGTTCCCCTCGCCAGACCGCCCTGGGGCCGGCAGGTGTGCAGTACAGGTGGTGACACCCGCCTGGAATCCCAGCCAGCGCCCAGCTCATGCTCTGAGCCAGCAGCCCCCCGAGTCCCCACCGGGCACCCCCACCCCGACAGCCCGCCCAGGGAGCACGGCCCCCTCCGCACCCCCGCCCGTCTGGGATCTGGGGGCACCTGCACCAGCCAGTCGCCAGGGGGTGGCAGGGACGAGGAGCCCACACCTGAGCCCTGAGTCGAGGAGGGACATGAGCTCGGGGACTCCACGCTTTGCTCAGGTTCTGCCCTGAAACATGAGCGGAGGGAAGAGTGGGGGGGGAGGATCTGGGCATCTTCTCAGGGTGCCCGGGGAAGCGAGGCCTCTGAGGAGGTGACAGGCAGGAAACAAGACGGCGGGGGTGGGGGGACGTGCTCTGGGGATGAAGCCTCGGAGGTGGGGAGGAGCATGGGCTTTTCTAGAGTTAACTCCGTATCGCTGGGGCTCGAGGGCAGGAGGGAGCGCAGCCTGCTCGGGCTGATGACAGGGCGCCGCATCTGCGGTCTGCGGGCGGGGCGTCCGGGGCCAGGAGCCCGCATGGCTGGAAGGGGCCTTCTTCCTGCTGCGTCCCCAGGGCGTGGACAGTCATCCCTCTCCCCTTCCTGTGAAGCCACCAGTGCCATCGCGGGGCCCCACCTTCACGACCTCCCCTAACCCTAAGTACCTCCCACGGGCCTCCCCTCTCGGCGCTGTCACACGTGGGGGGCGGTTGGGGCCTCAACCTGTGAATTTCGGGACACACGGATCAGTCCAAGCAGGTTGAGTCTTGTTTCTGGGTTTGGGAATCCCGACTAGGCCAGTTGTCCCGGAGGGAAACGCCGTCTGCCCTGGAGTGTGGCTCCGAGGAGCCTCTCCTGGCGCAGGCCCCTCAGCCCCAGGGGCCCCAGCCTCCTCTGGAGCTGCGAATCCACGGCCCCGACGCCGGGCCCACCCGTGGGAGCCAGACGGAGCTTCCCCCGCTGCGGCGGCGACTCTGTGACATCCTGCCACCTCTTACACCGGCCAGGAGGGGCTCAGAGACGCGCCCAAGTCCTCGCAGTAAAGTTTTTGCAATATGATATCTGAGACATTTTTAAAAGTCCATTTAAGAAAGGTTTTTTTTTTTTTATTTTTTATGTCAACAACGGGGGACTCTGGATAAGGATCCTTGTGCTATTCCTGTTTTCATATATGACTTTTGCAGCTTTGAAGTGATTTCCTAATAACAGGGAATTTTATCATCATTAGTATCTTAGAGAGAAAGACAGTGAGCAGCGGAGGGACCGGAGGAGAGGACCTCAAGCAGGCCCCACGCCCAGCACGGAGCCCTGACGCGGGGCTCAGTCCACGGCTCTGACGTCATGACCTGAGCTGCAGGCAAGGTTCGGAGGCGTAACCGACTGAGCCGCCCAGGCGTCCCTGCAAATGAAAGTTATTTTAAAAAGAGGGGTCCTGCCTTGATCCGCAGTGCAGCCAGGCGTGTGCCCCCAGGCGTGTGCCCCCGGCATTCCAGGACGCCCTGGGGCCTCTCGGGGCCGGCCCTGTGCCTGGGCATCCTCCATCCCCGTCGTGGGGAAACCACCGCTTGACACAGGGCGGTCGCAGCGGAACTGGGGGAGTCTGAACCCAGCCCCCTTGGCCTTCAGCCCCTGTGCCTCCCTAACGACCAGTCATCTGGGTTCAAAGAAGCCTTCATGGTGTGGATCTCAGCCTCCCAGGGTCTGCAGAGGCCAAACCTTGCCCCCCTGCAGAGGACGGAAGGACGGAGGGGCAGCCGGCGGCTCCCCCAGAGAGCGGAGCCTGGAAACCAGCCCGAGGCGGCCCGAGCGGCCACTCCGAGAAGCAGCCAGCGTCTGCGGCCCTGGACACCGTGTGCTGCCTGCGGAGGTCAAGGAGGTGACCCACAAGGCCGTGGGGTGGGCCCCTCTCTCCTACTTGCCCCCCAGGCCCCCCAGGAGCATGGCTGGGACCAGGCCAGGGCTTCATGAGGCAGAGCCACGGGGACAAGGCGGGAAGGGTCCCTGGGGTGACGCGTGTAACCCCTCTGCAGGGTCTTCAGTGTGGGGAGCCCCCTGCCCAGGCTGGACGCCCTCTGTTCCTGCTAACGAGAGCCCCCAGCAGCCGTCTGTGCGAGACCGGGGCTCGAGGGTTAAGGTCATTTAGATCACTCCCCAAGGTCGCGGGGCTAACAGGACGTGAGTGAAGCCGGGGTTTGCACACGCAGGCTGGGGCCAGGTCCCTTCCCCGTCCGTCTGCTGGTCACTGCTCACTCTGGGGCCACCTTGGGGACCTTCGGTCACTGTGCAGGGTTCCTCACAGTCGGGCATCCAGACCAGCAGAAGCACCTGGGAACTGGCTGGAAATGCAGATTCTCGGACCCCACCTGACACCTACGGCTGTGCCTGGCCATCTGGATTGTAATGAGACCTCAGGTTGCGCCACAGACTGAACTGCGCTCCCCGCAAATTCGAAAGCTTAAGCCCTGACTCCCAACACCACAGCGTTTACTGACGGGGCCTCTGAAGGGGGTGATTCCGTTAAAACGCAGTCATTGCAGCGGGTCCCGATCCAATGTGACGGGTGTCCTGATAGGAGGAGGAGACTGGGCACAGACACGCAGGGGGAGGACCTGCTGAGGACACGCCAGGGGAGAGGCCTCACAAGGAACCAGCCCCGCCCTCCGTCTTGCCACCCAACCCCGTGCGAATAAATTCCTCCTCCCCCTCACCTGTGCTATTTGTTACAGCAGCCCGAGCTGACCAATACAGGGGTGCTGAGAAGCTCTGCTCTAACGCACCACGCTGGCTCCCCCCAAGGGCCCCTGCTGGACACACCTCCCGTGGCTGCTGGTCCCCGTCCTCCTCCTCCTGGGCCGGCGCTTGATGTCCTCCCCTTCTCCATCGATCTCAGGCTCTGTGGGCCTGGCCCTGCACCCAGCAGCCCTCCCCCTCCTGCCTCGCGTCCCCTGGGCCAGAGCACATGGCACCATCAACCCTCTTGTTCCCCTGTTATGGGCATGCTACGCCCCGCACCGCCCACCTCTGGTGTCTTGCTCATATTTAATTCCCAAGGCCTCCGACAGCGCCTCTGACGCACAGTCGGTGCTGGGAACGGCTGGACGGACAGGACGCGGCCCTCCTGCCATACGGGAGGCAGGCGGGGGAGCCTGTGGGAGTACGCAGTGCTCTGCAGCCTCGGCCTCCGGCTACGGGGACCCAGCCCGCAGGTCGGGGTGCGGACTTGGAGGCAGGCCCAGCCGTTGGCCAGCTGTGAGCCCTCGGCCACGCGACTTCGTCTCCAGCGATGCGCAATGTCCATGGCCAAGGTGCTCTTGCCGTCAGGACGCTGCCCGGGACAGCCAGGAAAAAAAGGCCAGTCCCCGAGTTACTGCCTTTGATCTTTTAGGCCAGCGGGGGTCAGAGGGTGACTGTGAACGAAGCCGTTCCTTCTAGAAGGACCATCCCTGAGACAGCCCCTGGGTCGAAGCCCCAGGCAGCCCCAGGCTGCCCTGCTGCCCTACACCAGGGAGCGTCCACGCGACCCCCACGGCACTCAGGAGCCGACCCCGACAGGCCACCAACGTGCAGCTCCGGGTCCCCGAGCCACAAGAGACCAGGAAACCACCCCCTGCTTCTGCTCAGGGTGGACTCGGGAGACGGCTCTTCCCAGAGCAGCTCGTCTTACGTTGCTGCATCTCATTCCCCGGGCCTCAGGGTCTCCAGGTTCGGGGTTAGAATAAACGTGTTGTGCAAACATGGAAACGGAGGGTTTGGGACTTGTGTGAACTCTTTGGCTCCGGCCTGCTTGCCGATTGCTATTATTATTATTATTAATCTTTTTTTTCTGATTGCTTTTTGTTGCCGTCATTTTCAGTGTTCCTGACTGAGTTTGGTCATTGTTAAACAGCTGATGAGAGACCCCCAGAATTGACCTCGGTTTGGGTTGGGTTCAGGCTGACACGGACCTACGCAACAGGGACTGGCTGGACTTTACGCAGGTGCGAACTCACCCGACCGCTGCTCCTAGGAGAGTCGCAGAAAGCACTGCTCCCCTTGCTGTGGACCAAGGTCCTTCCGTGTGTCCTTGCTCACCCCACACCTTGCCGTCACGGGGAAGCGCATCTCCACACCCCGAGCTCCTGCGCGATTGCTCTGGACGAGTGTGGAGACGGACGGGGGCGGGAGGGGGGATCAATTCACACCGAAGCTGCAAAAGGCAGGTGAGGCCCAGGGTGTTGTGAGACTGTTCACACCAGAGCTGCTCTTGGAGAACGAGCAGGATTGAGGCAGGTGACAGCTGCGTCCCGGGCGCCCTGTGTCCACTGGGGACAGGAAACGGCGTCTGTGCCTGGGCAGGACCCGAGCGCCAGCTGAATGCTGCTGGGAAGGTTTTACAGCGCTGGACAGGTGCGCCCGTTGTGCACGTGCTCGGATGCCTTCTGATTTATGTGTGTCAGCAAGACCCCGGGATCGGCTGGCTGCCCCCGGGAAGCGTGTCTTACAGGAACGGGCCTGCTGCCACCACGGCTCCTCCTTTGCGCTTCAGGGAAGGAGGCAACGATCTCTCCCAAAGCTTGCAGAATTGTACATCTTTGTAAACTGAAACATCTGAAAATCTGATGCTAGTGATGGGCAGGGAGGGGTGCCAGACGCCTCACCTGCAGCATGAGTGGGATTGGCTGTCCCCATTTTACAGATGAGGAAACGGAGGCTTTTTGAAAAAAGATTTTATTTATTTTTTCATGAAAGACCCAGAGAGAGAGAGAGGCAGAGACACAGGCAGAGGGAGAAGCAGGCTCCATGCAGGGAGCCCGACATGGGACTCGATCCCGGGACCCCAGGGTCATGCCCTGAGCCTAAGGCAGATGCTCAACTGCTGAGCCCCGACAGGCGTCCCAGGAAACTGAGGCTTAAGGAGGAACAGTAAGCTCTGCAGACGTGAGGGGCTCCTCCTGCCTCCCTAACGGCAGCCTGGAGTATCTGGATCCCCCCGCCCCGCCCCCCCGACTGGTCAAAATAATAAGAAATCGTGTAAAACAGCTGAGACGAGTCACTCTTCTTAGAAGCAAAGGTCTGGCAGAAGCAAAGGTCAGGAATCCCCGAACCTGAGTGGGAGGGAAAGCAGGACCCCAGAGGGAGAGCGGCGCTCAGAAGCGGTGCTCAGTTGGGAGGCAGCCTTGTGGGCCAGGCCGATGGGGCTGGAAGGCTGCGGGGCGCAGGGGGGGCCAAGCACAGCCCAGGGCCTGGCCCCCCAGACTGGGCGCCACCTGCGGGGCCTCTGGGTTTGCACCGGAGCTCTGCGCTGTTGCACGTGCTCTCTGGGTCCCGGTGCCACCAGGCGCTTTCTGCAGGGGCTGCTTCGCCCCAAACCTCCCATCGGTTCAGTAAGTGGTCCTGAAGGCACGGCGGCCGGCGCCCCGAGACAACCGAGAGGTGAGAGGCGCAGGGCCGACGCCGTGAGTGAGAACCCGGGAACACCAGAGTCAACGCGACCGGGACGTGTCGGGCTTAATCCGACAGGGCCAGTCCTGTAGGTCCGTCCATAGGAGTGGGAACAGCAGGCCGGGCCGCAGACCCAGGGGGTCCCCCCCCCCTCGGCCCCAACGCTGGCGTGAGCAAAACCGGGCGTCTGGTCATTCCAACTACGTTGTGCTGACGAGCCAGAGCCATGCCCCGCTGTCGTCTGTGCACAGATGCCCCCAGGACCTCCCTGGCCGCCCTCCGATGCTGCAGGCAAGGCAGGTGGTATCGCTCACATTGTAAGAGAGGGAACTCGGGCCCCCGCACGGCGCCCAGAGCCGCCCCGGGCCTCGGGACACGTGCTGTGTCGGACACGGAAAGGGACACTCCGCGGCCAGCTGCCCTGCTGGGGGCAGGTGGCTGCAGACATGGAGGGGCCGGAAGGGTCAGAAGGGGCCTGTGAGCTGCCCCCGCCAGGGGCCTGCACGTGGGAGGACGTGGAGTGGCCCCATCACGTAGTAACCAGGAAGCCCCCGAAGCTGGCTCCCTGAACTGCAGCGGTCACCTCTCGTGCTTTCTCTGTGTTAATTTTGTCTAATTTCGCAGCCACCGCGGCACAGCAATGCTCGGGCACCTCCTGGCGCCGCCACCTTGCAGCAGCACCTGTGCCGTTGGCGGGGGAGAGAGGGCAGGAGCGCAGGTTCACCCCTGACTCTTGGGGCCCTCTATCCCAACCCCTGACCCCCCGCGCCGCAGCCCTTGAGACGTTGGGTTGTCTGCATAGCGGCCTCCGAGTCGCTCCGCGTCCCTCCGAGCGGCACAGGTAGGGCGCGCAGCGGCCCCGGTCCTCGCCCAGGTCAGCGGGCGGCACGAGAGCAGGCCGGCCACGACCCGCGTGGCCCTACTCCGGGCGGGGCTGCTCCGCCCTTTGCTAATCGCCCGACTCACTCCTGCACATTTTTTCAGTGCGTTCTTAGCACCCGTATGTTCATCCACCCTGATGCAACAATTTACTGGAACATCAGGGACTGAATGTTCCAGAGGAATTGCCCAAGTGTCTGTCTGCTTTGGACAACACTTTATTTATGTTATCTGCGAAGGCAAGTGGCAAAGCTCTCACGCACTCGGAGCCCAGACAGCCCCGGGCGCGCCGGGCAGAGGGGGTGGGAGGAGCCAGGAGGGCCTGCTCCCGTCGCCAGCAGGTGGGCCTGGGAAACAGGACTTGGTGGAAACCAGGGGTTTCCTTCACGCCCAAGGACCTAACCTCAAACTCCTCCTCTCTGGGAGTTTCCTGCTTCTCGGAGCCAAGTCTCGGTGCTCAGGGTGCCTTGAACCTCCAGGGCCCGCGGGGAGCAGGGCCTGGCTCCGCAATGGGGTGCCCCGGGAAGACCCGCAATGCCATTTTCCGGCGGCACCGTAGAGTTTGCTTTTAACAAGAATTAAACCACCAGTCTGCCTTCCTGTGCCCAAAAATACTGTTTTTTTTTTTTTTTCACATGCTGCCAAGAAAGGACATGTTTGCCAAGCGGGCTCGGCGGTAATTAAAATGCGGTGGCAACTATCTCAAAGGAGTCCTCCGACGCTTGATGGAGAGCGGCATGAAGTTTCGTAATCGGGGGCAGGAGCCGGCCCTGCTTCCCGGGGGCGGGGGTGCCCTGTGTCAGCCTCAGCACCGCCGCAGCTGCGGCCCTCTAACGCGCATGTGACTCCTTATTGCTTAAGAGAGCACTTTTTAAATAGTGCAAGTCTGCACTGAGCTTCGGAGATTATCAAAGTGCAAACAACGGGAGAGCGCGGAGGGGCAGGGAGGGCTTTACTCAGCTGGCATCCTCTCAGGCCGCTTGGCGCGTGGACGCGGAGAGGCCTTGGCAGGAGCGGATTGGGCAGGGAGCGAAAGACACAACGGCCCTGCTGCCTGCACGCCCGTCACGCCGAGGGCTCGGCCAGGTACGGATGCCCAGGCCTCCCGCCCCTGCGCCGGCCGGGAGGACGGGGTGACGCCTAGACCAGGGGACTGGGGGCCTCACGCATCGCTCGCTCGCACCTCAGCTCTCCAAGGCGGGGTGGTAGTGGACGTGTGCCCGTCTTCCAGCCGAGGGAGCGCCGCGAGGATGACGCTGCCCACAGCTGCACTGGGGACAGGGTGCTGGAAGCCCCAGGCTCCCCCACCCTAGAGCCCCGCTTGGTCGTGAGGACGCTGTGGACACGTCATGCTGCCAACTGCAGGGCCGAGCCTTTGGCCCCCAGGAAAGGACCGGGGCCATCGGGGCCGTCTTCCTAACGGGAACAAACTGCTCGCTGTGACAGAGACGCGGGATGGTCACACGAGGGCTAAGCTCACAGTGGGAATTAGGGTTTCTGCACACTGTTTTTTTTAGCAGATTTTCCGAGCAAACGAAGCCAGCCTTCGACCAGGGTGCTGCCCCCCTCTATCTGCACAATCTGCCCTCCCCACGATGGAGAAGCCCGCAAAGGGATGGAAACTTCCGGAAATGTTTGCAGGACGTGGGTCTCCCGCCAGGACAGACGTTCTTCTCACCCACGAGCTGAGCTTTGTCACGACCAGAACGCCCAGGTCATTCTCCGGGTGATGAAAGCCCGTAGAGACGGGAGTCCACCGCCCGTGTGGCGGCGCGCAGGCTGCAGCCCGAGAGGCCACGCACCTCCGCGGGGACCAGCGAGCGGAGGGGCCGTGCCACGGTCATGCACGGGGGAGCCTCTCGCGCCAGGCTGAGGACCGGCCAGGAACAACACCTGCGCCCACAGGAAATGGATCGGGAGTTTTGCCTGCAGCCGAGGGGGCCGGGGAGAGGCCCAGGACCCCAGGGAGGACGGCGGCCCCGCCGAGGCCCCGACAGACGGCTGCCCAGGGAGACGCCGAGCAGAGGACCCGCCACGCGGGGCCTGGACTCCTGACCCGTGGAAACTGGCCGAGACTAGGGGTGTCTTATAAGCCGCTTGCGAAAACCCACGCCACAACTCACACTATGCTGGTTCCGCTTACATCCTGCTCTCCGGGGCAGTCTCCTCAACGTGGATGGACATCGGCACACACCCTTAGTAAAATGTTTCCAGGGGTCACGCCCGGCGAAGGCCCTTGGATTTGGAGCCGCAGAGGACAGAGCCCGCTGGGGCCTGCAGAGCAGGCCAGGTCTGCGTCGTGAGTGCCGGGGGGTCTGGAGTCACCCCCCACTGCTGCTCACAGGCTGGCCCGGCACCCGACCCGAGCCACAAGCGTCATGGCCCCGTTTTTGAAGGCCCACTGGGGTCGGCAGGCTCGGAGAAGTCACGACAAGGAGGCACGCAGCAGGTTCCATGCTCCTTTGATGGGACATGAAGCCACTTGAGTCCGTGCCGGCCACTCCCCTCGGCTGGAGCCATCATGGGTCCCCGCAGGAGCCTGGGCCGCTGCCCGGCCTGCAGACTGACCAAGCGGCGCTCCCTGTACCTCAGGCCTGCTCCACACCGCACGGCTCTGCGGAGCTCGCCTCGGCTCTCTTTCTCGGGTTCATGGAAATGAGGGTCTGGGTTTCCCTTTTTTACATTTTGTATGTGATTATTACGCATTTGCGGCATAATGGGGCCTGTCGCGCGTGTACTGTCACTGTGCTCTCCCCTGAAGGGATGTCCTCTTCCCGTCCTCCTCTCCGGAGAAGCATCCAGCCCAAGCAGCCCGTCCCACAGATGGTCTGAGTCCCCAAATAAGAGTCTGTTGGAACTCAAACTCCTTCCTTGCCCTGATGCTTCTCCTTTGTGGCTCTATCCCCCCTCCCCCTGTGCCTGCTTCCCTTCCTCCTTCCCTCCCGCTCTGCCTATGAACACTCCCCCTCCTTCTCCCTCCCCTTCCTTCCTTCCTTCTTCCTTCCTTCCTTCTCTCCTTCCTTCCTTCCTTCTTCCTTCCTTCCTTCTCTCCTTCCTTCCTTCCTTCTTCCTTCCTTCCTTCTCTCCTTCCTTCCTTCCTTCCTTCCTTCCTTCCTTCCTTCCTTCCTTCTTCCTTCCTTCCTTCCTCCCTTCCTTCCTTCCTTCCTTCCTTCCTTCCTTCCTTCCTTCCCTTCCTTCCTTCACTTTTATGAGCAGACTTTTTATCATACTTTCCAGGAACGTGCTCACGATTCTCTCCTTCAGGTCTGCTATGTTTTCAGTGGTCAACTTCATCACGTGTGTACCTTGGGCTTTGCTTTTCTTTGTTGTGCCTTCCAGAGCCTCCTGCACATGATGACCTAACTTGTCTTCAGTCCTTTGCACTTTCTGATAAATGCGACCTTACATCATCTCCTGCCCCTTCCGGGGCTCCAGCGCTCATATTTTCACATCCTCCATGCAGTACTTCATTGTTACCTCTACATGGTCTGTGACGCCACTTTATTCGATCTTTATAAAAAATGTTCAAAATGCTGCTCTTAAAATTGTAAGTGGATAGATTTTATTTGCTTTATGTGTTAATTTTGAGTTTTACTGCACTGTCATCAGAGAAAGAGGCTGTCTTCATTTCTGCCTTTAGTGAGCGTTTCTTTGTGGCCCAGGACATGGCTTGTTTCCGTAGAGACACCATCGTTATATTTTTTTTCTCTTTCATAGCATATTCTGGAAATACGTGTGAGGTAAATAACATGTTTGAGATTCTGTAGCTGTACTTGATTTTATGGCTCGTGGGGTTTCTTAGCTATCTAGATTTCAATGCCATTGTCTTTGGTGATTAAAGTTTTATATATTTGGTGGAATACTATTTCAACCACAAAAACAAAAAAATGCCACTTTGTCCCACGTGATGTTTTTTGCCTGAATCCCATTTTTCAGGGTTGTGTCTTTAAGCTTGACTTTTTGACATTGGCTCTATGTCTCTTCCCGCCCCCATTACCAACTTCTCTGTGTGATTGAATTCTGGTGTCATATAAAGAGCATCATCCATGTGCTTTCCAACCAAGCATGTGAGTTTTCTCTCTTGTTTTGTGCTTGTGTCTCATATTTTTAACAAACCATTGAAGACTATACTCTTTGATCAACATTGGAAATCACCTGGTGCTCCTTACTTTTTCTACCCTCCAAGCAGCATAAGGACCTTATCGCATTTTTCCTTTTCCCTCTGTCCTGGGTCCCAAAGTCTTTGTTGAAACTGACATTTTAATGCCCATATCTTTCTACGTTATGTCATTTTTTCTCTAAGAATATATATATATTTTATATATAAGAATGTATAGGGATCCCTGGGTGGCGCAGCGGTTTGGCGCCTGCTTTTGGCCCAGGGCGCGATCCTGGAGACCCGGGATCGAATCCCATGTCAGGCTCCCGGTGCATGGAGCCTGCTTCTCCCTCTGCCTATGTCTCTGCCTCTCTCTCTGTATGACTATCATAAAAAAAAAAAAAAAAAAAAAAGAATGTATAATTTTGTATCAACGGTGTGTGTTGCCAAAATTTAAAAAAAAAGAGAGAAGAAAACTCAACAACTCTGGCTAGTTTGAGTCGAAGCTCCTAGGCACGTTCTGTGATGTTTAGAAGGGTGGAGAATTGGCTTCAAGCCACTTCCAAAGACGATTTCCTAACTGCTTCTAGGTTAGGAAGAAGCACAAGATTAGTGGCTGAGTCCCTGCCCTGGGAAAATGCTGGAATGTCCACTGGGTTGTGCTCACTGCTCAGCCTAAGGGGCCCTTCAGAACTGCTGCTTCTTCCTGGGAGCCAGATGCAGGTGGGATCACTCCCCAGGCCTCTCCCCGCTACCCGGACCGATGCCTGCCCCAGCCCTGCCACTCTTGTTCTATCAACCTGCATTGCATCCTCCATGGTACTACTCACTACCCAAAACATTTCACTGGCCTATTTGTTCACTGCTTCCTTCCTCCATGGCAGCCAGGAAACTGTCCTGTTCATCGCTGTATCCTCAGCGCCTGACATAGAATGAGCCCCCAACATTTACTGAATACATGAATGTATATGAGCCAACAGCTAGCTAACACCTTCACTTGCCAGTCGCTTGGCTCAAAGTCCGCATATGCTTATAGACTCTCATTTAAACATCACGCCATCCTGCCCAACTGAAGGAGAAGCTACGGGTGGCAAATCCAGGGCAGGGACTCAGCCACTCCCCCCAACACCTATGCATTGCACTATGCCACTGCAGATCAAGGGGTTATCGTTCATCTCTCCCTCACTGACAGCGGAGAAGTTTCCAGTGCTCAGATCCATGCTTCGAAGTCCTTCCCCGAACACGGGGAAGGAATAGGGCCACTGAGATTAAGTTTCCCCTGCACCATGCCCTGTGCATCTCCCTGTGCCCCAAGATCATCCTGTCCTCATGTGTAGTCTGGGAAGGGAATGTGAAGGCCCATGACTGAAGTAGATGTGTTTAACAATCCAAGACTCCGTGCACAATAGGGCTGGAAGGTGCAGACGTGCACCTGTCCCCCTGCTTGGAGGTGGGGAGTTGGGATCTCCAAAATTCAGACTTTCTCCCCCACCCTTGTGTGAACCAGAGCTCACAGCTGCTGACTCTAAGATAAAATAGCAGCCAAGCATTCTGTGTCTTTGCTATTTTGAAGGCTAGAAATGCCTTGAAGTCTTCTCTCTGTTAAGAGAGGGAGCAGGGGTCCCTGAAATAGTTACAAATCTGGAGGCGTACTGTCCATAAAATAACAAGGGGAAAGAGGCCAAAGACTCCTGAAATGAGATGGCGTGGGGAGTCGGGGAGTCAGCAGGTGTTCCATATACAGAATTCCTTTAACATGAATCCCGGTTGAAGCTCACAAGGGCAAGCACTCTTCCAACTCCTTCACCCCAAGAAAGGGCCCTTCAATCACTAGGGTCCGGGAAGGCTTCCCTTGCCAGGGCCACACCTCACACCTGCCCAGTCTCAGCCTGGGAGACACAGTCCTGCTCCCTCTCCCAACAGCCCACATGAGACAGAACCCACACAGGAGGAACAGACGGACAGACAGACAGGAGATTTTGAACTTCAGCTCCTACCAGCTGTCCTTATACCCATCCCCTGTGACCAAATCTATAGATCCAGATAGATGGAAGGCATGTTCAGAATGATTTAAAAAAGCAAAATGTTTTTATACTTGCTTTGGCAGCACATACACTTTAAAAAAAAGTTTTCTTTAAAAGCGGCAAGTTCATCAAAAATTATTAGAACACTTTCCTCTTTAATGCTGTGATTTACATGCAACTGTTTGGAAACACAGTAGGTAGTGGGCACATCCATGACATGTTTTGTAGTAAGACCCTCCTGGGCCTCCACCCCTCTTCCATGTGACTCCCTCTTCAACGGTGTCCATCACAGAGACATCCACAGCAGGTGTCAGAACAAAGGCCCCCATGCAGGCCCCCAGGCCAGCCCACCTTGCTCCAAGGCTTCTAGACAAGGCCTCCCCTTGGCCTTAACCACATCCCGAGCCCAGACACTCATGATGCTCACAGCTGCTAGCAAGTGGCCAACATGTCCCTACACAGTCATATTCCATTTCTGTGGTTGTGGAAAGCAGCTGGTCTGCAGGACTCAGGGGACAGGCAGCTGGGAAAACTATTTTCAATTGCACACGAGCACTAATGCTTACAACACCTAATTCTTTTGACATGAATGAATGAGCATTCCAAGGGATGGGATTGAAGCTCAGCCCATCCATCTGGGGACAGGATCCAACTAACCCCAGCTGGGCAGGGGTGCTTCCCAAGCCATAGGCATAGGTGTCTGCTGGAAGAGCAGAATTTCATATAGTAGTGGCCATTGCTGCAAAGGGACTAGTTTTTATAAATGTTGAAGCTCTAAAGATTGTTGATTTTTTAAAAATTAAACAATTATCTTCTAAAAAATGACTTTGTGTTTTATTCTAAAATTCATAATATGAACTCTTTGGTAGACTTCCTTCCTCCTAGTTTCTGGGGACAAGCAACATCTGTAGGGGCAAGCTTATTTCTCTCAGGTCTCACTTTTTTTTTTTTTAATCTGAGAAAGAGAGATTTGTTTACTCGTTTCCTGAAATGGGGTGGATAATCATTTCTTTAAAAATGAGAACTCAAAATTAATGGTTAATTAATGTCCAAAAGACATAAAGAACTCATACAACTCAATAGCAAAAAAAAAAAAAAAAAAAAGCAAGTAATCCAATTAAAAAACAGGCAGAAGACGTGAACAGACATTTCTCCAAAGACATCCAGATGGCCAACAGACACATGGAAAGATGCTCAACATCACTCAGCATCAGGGAAATACAAATCAAAATCACAATGAGATACAACCTCATACAGGTCAGAATGGCTAAAATTAACAACCCAGGAAACAACAGGTGTTGGTGAGGATGTGGAGAAAGGGGAACCTCTTGCACTGTTGGTGGGAATGCAACTGGTGCGGCCACTCTGGACAACAGCATGAGGGTCCTCAAAAAGTTAACAATAAAACTAGTATATAATTCAGTAATCCAAAAAAAAAAATTCAGTAATCCTATTTCTATGTATTTATCCAAAGGAAATGAAATCACTACATCAAAGACATATCTGCAGTCCCATGTTTACTGCAGGACTATTTATAAGAGCGAAGACATGGAAACATCTTAAATGTTCATCGGCAGGTGAATGGAGAAAGAATGTGGAATCCATCTTTATAGATATATCTATATGGAGATATAGATTTAAAATATTACTTAAAAATAACATTATTTGGTCATAAAAAGAAGGAAGTTCTGTCATTTGTGACAACATGGATGGACCTTAGGGACAATACGTTAGGTGAAATAAGTCAGACAGAGAAAGATAAATACCATATAATCTCACATATATCATATAATCTCACATATAAATGTGGAATCTTAAAAGAAAAAAAATGCCTCAGGAAAAAAGAGCAGATTTGTGGTTATCAGAGGTGGAGGATGGGTTGAGGAATTGGATGAAGGGGATCAAAGAGTATAAACTGCCAGTTATAAGATAAATGAAAATCGCTTCTCAGCCTTTTGGCTAAGATCAAGTGTATAAGAGAAATAAACACCGGGGATGTAACATACAACACGATAAAAAAAAATCAAGATAAAAATGCCTTGGAAGGACAAGTTCAAATAAATCCCCAAATTTAGAATGAAACTTCGCTTCTGGGCACCCAACTCCAGGTGCATGTTATCCCTTTTCTGGTTTTGCTTTTAAATCAAAGTATCTGTCCAACGAGAAAAATAGAAACAGACGATACTGAAATTGTCAAGACTATGCAATGGAGCAGTTGCTTGCCCTGTGTTGCTGGAAACAGACGAGAAAAAAAGGGTATAAACTGAGGGGGTGAATGCTGGCATGAAAGCTACCGGAAACCAGGGTTTGGCTCTTGCACGTCTTGTACGCTGACGCTCCTGTGCTCTCCCTTCTAGGGATGAGGTGTTCTCATTATCCTGCACGATAGACATTCCCTGTATCTCAGGTAGACTCCGACTTTGGGCAATAAGCCTCCCCCATCCCAACATGTAAATAATTGCTTTGCTATCACCTTGTTCTAGACTTAGGATTTCATTAAGTTTTATGGCCTGTGCTCCTCTGGGGTCTTCTGATATCAGTGCAGGGGATTTCAGGGCCTCAGCCGGGTTGTGTCCTCCCTGAGTTCTTTTCCCCTTGACTGCATAGATCTCTCCAGGCTTCTGGTATGTTGCTCACATAAACAGAGATGCTTCCGTCTGTCTTGAGCATTCCATCTCCTGTGAAAATACCCCCAGAGAGGGACTGATTCTTACCAGTCATTTACACGCGAGTAAGAAGTAGTTGGCCTGCGCTAGTCCTAATAGTTGGTCCTGGTAGAGGTCTAAGGAACGCAGACGTGGATTTTGGGGTGTAGAGAGAGAGAGAAAATCAGGGAAACAAGGAGTAAAGAGGATATTGAGGGGCATCGCTGGAATCACAGGACAAACTTTGTATCTTACTTTGCAAATTACAGACAGCTGAGGGAGGGGGAACTGGATGGTGTTTGATTCCTCCACTAGTTGGTTTTATTTAAATCACATGAGCCCAGGAAAGCTAAGAGTAATCTGCAAATGTTTGGAGGTCCTAGAAGAATGGTATGGGTGGCTGAGGTGCCTGTCATCTGAACATGCAGAACTGACCCTCCTCTGTGGCTCAGGTAGTTCTCCCCAACCCAGAAAGTCTTCCCAACCCTCCCCACAGAGTTGACTACCCTCTCTGTTCTACAGCACCCTACACTGGCCTCTGTTGCCCATATTTTCTTCTCTCCATCATCTTGTGTGTCCCCTCACCCTTGACAGATGCTTAAGAACAGCTCACAAAGGGTTCTTCCAGTATCTAGTACTCTGACATCAGTTGTATGGATGGAGAAACTCAGTACAAATAGGCAGGGCCAGGGGGTGGGAAGGAGATGGAGATAGGAAGGAGAGAGAACACGGGAAAGTGTAGCTTTTAAGTGCTTCAGTCACCTTGAAGTCCCAGCACACGCCAGGCAGATGCCGCTTTTAAAAACCACAACCTTTGGAATTTAATGGTATCCAATCAAATATGCTGAGCCATTGTCAGCACCTTCATTATTTATAATGGTAAAAAAAAAAAAAAAAAAAAAAACCTTCAAAATCAAATTGCACCTGATGTTCTGTTCTGTAATTTGTACTTGCTTCTATCTCCAAAGCAGATTTATATTAACAATTATGACCAAATAGTGGCCTGAGCAATGCTTTGAATCTTAAGGTGAATGTAATTAAATGACTGTATTATCAAAATCCACCTTTGAAGCATGCAATTCAATGAGAACTAGAAACTTCTGGCAGTTGTGAGCAACAAGACAGATAAAATCAGATATTCCTGTCAAATCATGATGAACCTCCCTAATAATTAGGAGGGGGGGTGAGAAAGGCTGAAACGATCAGGTTACTGAGCATGTGGAGAAGGATGAATGCACCGTCGAAATTAAAGGGGCCGTATGCTGCTGGGAGATTCCTAATTGTACCCTTGCTACTTAGTACATTAGGAAAGGGTAGAAATTCAAGTGTCTTTAACTCTTAAAAACTGTTGGAGAGGGCCTTTTGCCAAGCTAAAGTGCGGCAGCCCTGAGGACGCAAGGGTTCAGCCTCCGGTCCAGGCATAATGGAGAGGAGAGGCCCATTCACCCTATAGGTCCACTATCTCAGCCCAGAGGTAGAGACCATATTCATTCCAGTTTGCGGCCCCAGCTCAGTGATAAGTTTGAGGATAAAACAAAAGTCAGAGATTTGGGTTCTAGACCCACTCAGACCACCACTGAACTGAAGGAGCTGTACATGTCGTGTGTCATTGTTGACAGGCAGTGTCCTCACTTAATGAGATGTGAAGCTAGAGCCATGAGACTCCGGAGGCCAACAGAGTTCCTGCTGGCCCCCACGGTGCACACTGGGCTACCGCGTGCACTGGTCTAAGCCAGCTGGTTAGAGTACCTGGCATGCAGGCACTGTTCTTAGCCTTTAAACACTTACTACACACACCGACCATATGGGTAGGTCCTCTTTACTCTCACTTTACAGATGAGGAAACAGAGGCACAGCGGAGCGAAGTACATCACCTGAGTCACACGGTTATTAAATAGCACTGCTGGAGCTTGGGCCAGCAATATGTGTGTGGCGAAGGCCACACGCTGCAGGTACTACAAGTTCGCTGCTTCAGTAATCCATTCAAGAGTCAAGTATTCATCAAACACTCAGGATGCACGATGCACTCGGTTAGGTCCTGGTTATACCATGGTGAACAAAACACAGATTTCTTCCTTCATGAAGCTCACTATCTTGCAGACATGCCAACATTACACCTGAGGGCTGCAAAAAATGGTAAATTAAAGTTTAGGAGTCAATGATAGCTCCTTCAGGGAATCCCATAGCCAGTATTGGGCTTTCACTGACACTTCACCTGAAACCTGACCCCACTGAGCCAGGTAGAGGTGAAGGAAGGGTTTTCTGGGCAAAGGGAAGTATACATGGGACCCTGGAGTGAGAGGCTAATATGCTTCTGAAGGCCCCATAAGATACCCATAAGATACTGATCAGGGAGAGAATTGTCTGTTTTTGTTTTTGTTTTGTTTGTTTTTTGTTTTTAAACATAGCTGAAAGGGCTGTTTGTAAAATTAGGAATGCAGGAGAGTCCACACATTCAGGACTTTGTGGCCATAATTTCAAGAACACAGAAGAAAGTCATAGGACAGTCCTGAGCAGGGGTTTCAACTGTGAAAATTGAGAGTTTGAAACTCTAGGAATCAGCAGGTTGTTGCCATTATTTTGTAGGTGAGAAAACAGACTTAAAGAAGACAAAAGCCATGCCACATTCATTCTCATTGAGCTGCTAGAGAGCTGCCTTGATGGCCTTTCACTACTGGCAATGGAGAGTTTCTGTTTGCCTGCTCCACAGGTCTTCCCTTCCTGTGCTCTAGAAGAGGCTCTGAGTCCACACATGCAAAGCATGTAACCAGCCCCGAGACAGTCAAAGTATTGCAGGCCTGTAGCTACAGCAGTTACTTTAGAAATAATTGCATAACATAACCCTGTACAGTCCAAGCAAAACTCAGCTACTTCCTGGAAATCCTAGGTCAAAGATTTAGTCTAATTCTCATAGCGGATTGAAACCTTGCATGGTATGGCCCTCTAACAATTAATTGGGAATAATTTGGTTATAGGTTTTTAAAGGGCTCTAAGTCTGGGGATCCCTGGGTGGCTCAGCGGTTTGCTGCCTGCCTTTGGCCCAGGGCGTGATCCTGGAGTCCCGGGATCGAGTCCCGGGATCAAGTCCCGCATCGGGCTCCCTGTGTGGAGCCTGCTTCTCCCTCTGCCTGTGTCTCTGCCTCTCTCTCTCTGTGTCTCTAATGAATGGATAAATAAAATCTTTTTAAAAAAATAAAGGTCTATAAGTCATGTTAGCGAATAGTATCTGTTCATTAACACCAGCAAGGATATATTATGGTGTCACTTCATCACCTAACGTAATACCCAAGTACTCTCCTATTATACACAGCTAGAGAACTAGACAAAATGTATGAAATTGTTTTCTGGACATTGGATAATAAGCAGCACAGAACTGTGTTTCCTGAGAAAAGAGGAAGAAAGGAGGTTAATCTTATCATAATCCTGTTTTTCTGTGTGGAGGGAATGTTTAACTGTAGCTCAGGGAGGCAGAAATGAAACAGTGCCTGGCAGGCTCACTGAGTAGCAGAAACAAATTCAAGTTCAGGAAGGTCAAAGCAGCTACAGTTTGCAGAGCAGAGAAAACAGTAAGTTAAACAGAGAAAAAGCTCAGTAATACAGAGTTAAGGAGCCCCCTTAAGTGTTTGACTTAATACAAATGCAGGTATGCATAAACTTCAGGAGGCCAGGCACAGAGCAACTACTAAAAACAGAACTGGGTAAGTATAAACCAAACAACTCCCAGAATTCACACGGTGCTCAGTTTTCATCAGCCAGAGTAGAAAAATCTTGATGAATACATGGAACGGTCAGCAATGACTCTGCAAGTTTTAGGACTTAGAAGTGGAACAAAAATTCAGATGTCCTGGAATCTGATAAAGAATTTATTAGATATACGAAGAACAGAAAAACATGAACTATGACAGTTAGTAGAAACAGAATGAGAAATGACCACATATTTATGGAATTAGTAGATAAGGACCCTAAACTAGCTATTGTAAATTTAACAATATGCTCAAAGATGTAAAGGAAAACATGAACATAATTAGGAAAGAAAAGAAAGACATAAGAAAAAACAAATGGAACATCTATAGAAAAAAAATATAGAATAAAAACAAATCACCAGATGAGATTAATTAAAAGCAGATTAAACACTGAAGACATAAAGAAGTAAAGATCAGTGAACTTGAATAGCAATGGAAACTATTGAAACTAAAGCAAAGAAGAAGAAAACAAGAAGATAGGAGGAGAAGGGAGAAAGAATGCTTCAGTGACCTATGGAACAATAGCCTAAAACATAGGCTAAAATATAGGTCTAAAATATGTGTCATTGGAGGTTCAGGAAGAGAGAAGAGAAAGGAAAACAAACATATTTGAAGGAATAAGAGCCAAAATTTTTCCAAATTCGATAAAAACTAACCACCATAGATCCAACAAACCCAACCAACCCAAAACTGGATAAATACATACATCTATGCACATGCACACACACACACACACAAGCACACACAAAGGACAGTATGATTAAATTGGTAAAACCATTGATATAAAAATCTTAAAAGCATGCAAGAAAAAAACATGTAGAAATAAAGGATTATTACAAATTTCTTGTCAGAACTATGCAAGTCATGTGATGTAATGGCATCTTTAAAAAGCTTAAAGGAGGGGATCCCTGGGTGGCTGGGGTGTTCTAGAATATAGAACAATTGGTGAAGACGTGTTTCCAAATTAAAGGTGAAATAAAGATTTTTGCAGACAAACCTGAGAAAATTTGTTCACCAGCAGACTTATTCTGCTTTTCTTTTCTTAATTGTATTTATTTATTCATGAGAGACACACACACACAGAGAGAGAAAGAGAGAGAGAGAGAGGCAGAGACACAGGCAGGGGGAGAAGCAGGCTCCATGCAAGGAGCCCGACGCGGGACTCCATCCAGGGTCTCCAAGATCACACCCTGGGTGAAAGGCAGGTGCTAAACCGCTGAGCCACCCAGAGATCCCTTTACCCTGCCTTTAAAGGAATTCCCCAGACAGAAAGAAAATGATACTAGATGGGAATATATAGATCGACACAAAGAAAGACTGCAGGAAATTTCATTTTCTCAGGTCAGGGGTTTTTGTTTTCTAATTTGAAAAATTTAATTAAAAGTCAATTGGCTGTTTAAAGGGAAAATTATAGCAATGTTTCTTGGGATTTATAACATATGTAAAATTTCTAACCATTTAACATCAAGAATAGGAAAAAGGTAATAGATTATGCTGCTATAAGACTATTTCATCTTATTTACTTAAAGATAGACCATGCTAAGACAAAAAAGCATATTGCTAAACCTGAAGCAGTGGTTCTGGATCTTCAGCATAATACAGAATCATTTGAAATTTTTATTTCAGTACATCTAGGGTAAGATACAAAAATTTGTGTTTCAAAAAAATCAGAAATTGTCAGATAGCTTTAAAAAGTAAGAGCTAACTAGATGTCTAGTTTAAATATAAAGGCATAGATACATTAAAAGTAAAGAGGATGGAAAGGATTTGCCATGCAAATACTATACTCAACAGGGCATGTTTTAGACCTAGAAATAATATGAGGAGCCAAGCTACAGCATTGTTGATCGTGAATCAATTCATAGTAATAGGGGATCAATTCATCAAAAAGACATAGAGGGCAGCCCAGGTGGCTCAGCAGTTTAGCGCCGCCTTTGGCCCAGGGCCTGATCCTGGAGACCCGGGATCAAGTCCCACGTCGGGCTCCCTGGGATGGAGCCTGCTTCATCCCAGACACAGACACACTCTGCCTGTGTCTCTGCCTCCCTGTCTATCTCTCTGTGTCTCTCATGAATAAATAAAGTCTTAAAAAAAAAGAAGACATAGAAACCTTAAATATAATTGTATATAACAGAGTTTCAAAATACATAAAGCAAAAATTACAGAACTGAAAGGATAAATAGACAAATTCAAGATCATAGCTGGAGGTTTCATCATCCTTCTCTCAAAAATTGAATAAGTAGATATAATATCATTAGAATAAAGAAAACATGAAAAAAACATTATAAACTACATGTTTCTGACAAAAAAAATCAAAATGACATTGAATTCTTAACAGTAACATCAGAGACTAAAATACCAAATTTCTCAAAATTCATTAGAATTCATCTCTGTCTATAATGAGCTAAAGACTAATAACAGGAACAACAGGATTCAGTGTTTAGAAACACTAGATCTTTATAAGAGGGGGCAAAGATTAAAGTGAGCTCTCCCTTGCTACAACTCTTCTTATAGTTTGGTAAAAGAGTAAGAGCCCAAACCAAAAATGTGTCCTATTGCAGACTCATTGGTCTGGGAAGAAAAAAAGACTGATGTTCAAGGCTACTAAGAAACCAAGACTTTAGGGAAGTGAGTTACTACACAAAAGAAAATAAAAAAGAAATGAGTTTGACATTCCACATGCAATTTCCTCTAATAAGCTATGCATCCTAGAACAAAACTGATCAAACAAGAACAATGCCTTCTTAAAAAAAAAAATCTCTATGCTAAGGAAGGCCTTAGAATTTAGGGCCTGCCAAGGGTAAAGAACACTGGTAAGCATTTGAGAATTTCAAACAAGACCCAAGAAGAGTTATATCCTAGGAGTAAGGGCAATATGGAAATAGGCCAGCCTATTTCTAGGTGACTTGCTCATATATTATCTGCCAGCCAGAAGAAAATTAAATTGTGCCTAGAGAAAGTTAACGGTTTCCAGAGCCTCAGCAAACTTTTTGAAACAATGTCCATTAGTCATTCAAATATTACTGAAAACAGATTCAAGGTGATCCCAATATTTGAGCTAACACGTGGAATTTATTTTCTTAATTTTTTAATTTAAAAAAAATATTCTATGTATTTATTCACAAGAGACACACAGAGAGAGAGAGAGAGAGAGAGAGGCAGAGACAGGCAGAGGGAGAAGCAGGCTCCATGAAGGGAGCCCGACGTGGGACTCGACCCCAGGACTCCAGGATCACGCCCTGGGCCAAAGGCAGGCTCTAAACTGCCAGGGATCCCCACACATGGAATTTAAAGTCATTACAATAGTGTTTACAAAAATAGAGGAAATATGAAAGTTTTCATAGAACTATGCTAAAGTAAATGAAATAAAAATTCTAAAACTGAAAAATACAAAAAATACAAATCAACCCAGGAAAGAACATTATTGAAATGAAGTTATGTCAGTAGAAAAATTCAGTTTGGGACATAGAAAAAATAAAAAATAGAATATATATATATATGATTTATAGGACATTTGTATATAGTGATATATATAAATTGAAATTTCATAATGAAAGGAGAGAAAGATTGTGTCAGACCTGTTTAAAGAGATATTGGCCAATAAATTTCCCAAATTTATAGAAGACATCAAGCCACAGAATTAAGAAGTTCTAAAACTCCCAAATGAAGATAAATAAATAAAATTATACATAAGCATATCAGAGTTAAAAAGAAAAACTTGCAAAGGCCAAACTCTTAGAAAGACAAGAAAAAAAAAAAATCACAGACCCCAAATCTTACAAGTAGTCAGAAAAAAATAAACACATTACCTTCAAAGAGGCAAAAAAAAAAAAAAAAAAAGAGAGAGAGAGAGAGAGAGAGAGAGACCAAAGCTGAATTTTCAATGGTTTCTATGGAAACCAGAGGATAATAAAATCTGTAAAAGTGCTGAAAGAAAATAACTTCTTATCAACAATTTTAAGCCTCATAAAGCCATGCATAATAAAGGTAATACTAAAGGGAACTTTTCATTCAGAAGGAAAATAATCTCGGTGGAATCATGATGATACAGAAAGAAAAAATAAACCACCATCAGAGACAGTCAATGTAAATGAATATTCTATTATCAAGTACTACTAATGATATATTAAGTAGAAATAAAATATCTGGCAACAATAGGAACACAAAAAGGCAGAAGGAGTAAATAGATTAAAATATAAGATTCTTATACAAAAAATGCTAAATGTACCAAATTAATGTGGGCTGTAAGTATGCATGTTGTAATCTCTATAAAACATCTAAAAGTAGAGTAATAGAATTCATTACAGTATTCAAGAATGCAAAAAAAAGAATGCAAGAGAAGAAGAAATAAACAAAATATGCATGATTAATTCAAAAGAAAGCAAGATAGAAGAATAAAAGGGCAAGAGACAAAAAGACAAAAAATAGTAAGATAGTAGATTAAAGTACGAAACCATTAGAAAATATATTTAATATGAATGGAATAAGTGTTACAAATAAAATTATAGGTTTATCAGACTTGATTTTTAAAAAAACTTATGAAAGTATCAGGAGACATACCTTATAAGGATACAGAGAAGTTACATGTAAAAGAAAGAAAATGGTAGTGCACTTGTTATGATGAGCACTGAGTAATGTATGGAAGTGTTGAATCATTATATTGTACACCTGAAACTAATATAACACTTCCTGTTATCTATACTGGAATTTTTAAAAATTAAACAAATTTTAAAAAGAAATGAAAAAGTATGTTGTATAAATGTTAAAGAAAGATGATGTATCTATACTAATTTCACACCATATAGGCTTAGGTATATAAATATTAAGAAATGAAAAAGGGCTTTAAAAATGTAGTACCATCCTAAATCCATATGCACCTAATAAATTAGCATCAAAATATATAAATCAAAAATTAACAGGACTAAAAGAAGAAATCAACAAATTCACAATTATAGTTGGAGATTGTAAACACATCTTACTGATGTGTTTACTGATAGAAAAAGCAAACACAAAAATCAATAGGGCATAGAAGCTCTTAATACTAGATCTATTTGCAAACTTCATTTATTGACATATATGGAGCATTATAGTCCAGAATTGCAAAATACATATTCTTTTCACATGTACATAAAACATTAAATGAAATAAACCATACACCAGGCCTTAAAGGACTAAAGTCATAGAGCATAGATTCTCTAAGCAGTCAAATTCAGCTAGAAATAAAAACTAGAAAAAAATGAAATAAATCCCCAATATACTTCATAAATATACTTCTTCATATTCCTATGGATCAAAGAAAAAAAATAAAAATGAAATTAGAAAATATATTGAACAGTAATAAAATGTAACATATTGGGACACCTGAGTGGCTCAACAGTTGAGCATCTGCCTTTGGCTCAGGACATGAACCTGGAGTTCCAGGATCAAGCCCCATATCGGGCTCCCTGTGTGAAGCCTGCTTCTGCCTCTGCCTGTGTCTCTGTCTCTCTCTCTCTGTCTCTCATGAATAAATAAATAAAATCTTTTTCAAAAATTTTTAAAATATATTAATACGTGTGGGGTACTGTTAATGCAGCTTTAAAGGGAAATTGATAATCTTTGGGCTAAGAAAAGTGGGAGAAGGGTTAAAAGTAGTCCAATGAAAATCAATAATCTAACATCTAAATAAAAATTTTAGAAAAGGAAGAGCACATTAAACTAGAAGCTCTTGTTTGCCCTTTCTGCCATATGAGGACACAGTGAGAAGACAGCTGGCCATTGTCCCACACCAAATCTCTTGGTGCCTTGATATCGGACATCCAGCCTCCAGAACTACGATAAATAAATTTCTCTTATTTATAATCCTTCCAGTCTGATATCTTGTTAGAGCAGTCCAAGGATCTGAAACAAAGCATAATATAATTGATAACCCCCAACAAGATTGATGGACAAAAGTGAAAGTACAAATTATTAGTATCTCCATTTAAGGGGGACACTAAAATAAGGATTTTACAGACATTAAAATAATAAGACATAATATGAACAATCATCTTCATAACCTTTTGCAAAGAACAGCAAAGGAATGAATAAATAACTCATTTTTTGAGTACAGAATCATCTGATAATGAATCCGGACAAGGGTCAATCCTTCTCCTGAATAAAGATATAAAATATCAAAACTGTCCATTTATCTAAAAGATCAATACATCATGAATAAGTTTCCAGGAATGCAAAGTAGTTGAGTTTGAAAATCAATCATTGTTAAATTTACCACATTAATAGGTTAAAGGAGAAAAATCCTGTGGATATCACAGTTGATAAACAGAAATATTTGTTAATGTTTAATACCCGTTCATGATTTTTATAAAAACAACATAATTTTTTATAAAAATTAATCTGATGAACAGTACCCACAAAAAAACCCTACAGAAAAGATCATATTTAAATATCATATTCAATTACAATTACATATATGGAGAGAGAAAATGTGACAGGCAGAGAGAGAGAGAAAGAGAAAGATTTATATTAAGGAATTGGCTCACGAGATCTGCAGGGCTTGCAAGTCTGAAATCTGCAGGGAAGACCAACAGAAACCCAGAGAAGAGTTGATGTTACAAGCTGAGTCTGAAGGCAGAATTTCTATTTCTTCAGGGGACAGCAGGGTTTTTTTCTCCTAAGACTTTCAACTGATTAGAGGAGGACCACCCACATTCTGGATGGTAATCTACTCTAATTAAAGTCTACTGATTTAAACTTTAATCACACCTAAAAAGTGCCCTTGAAAAAAAAAATAACAAAAACTAAAAAATAATTTTTTTAAGTCCCTTGACAGCCACCTCTAATGTGCATTTGACCAAAAACTGAGTATCATGCCTTGCCATGTGGGCACTTAAAATCAACCATCACATCCACTACCCCTACTTACATTTAATATTTTATAGAGGCCTTAGCCAGTATGATAAAGGCAAGGAAAATAAAAAGTTATATGAGTCAGAAAAAAAAAGAAGTAAAACTGAAATTATTCACAAATGATATTATGATGTAATGATATAATGGTGTATATCTACAAACTATTAGAATTAGTAAGTAAATTTACTGAATTCACTGCACATAATATCAATACAAAAAAATGAATTGTTCTCTTATACACTAGCAACAAAGAAATAGAGAGTGAGATTTTAAGTAGCATCAAAAAATCAACCACCACGGGGGTGGGAGGGACCTGGCTGGCTCAGCTGGTAAAGTGTGTGCCTGTCGATGTCAGAGTCGTGAGTTCAAGCCCCAATTTGGGCATGAAGCCCATTTAAAAAAAAAAAAAAAGTCAACCTCCTTGGAATCAACCCAACAAGATGTACAAATCTCTACACAGAAAAGACTAAAGAGTACTAAGAGAACCTGAAGACCCAAGTTTAGGAGAAAATGCCTAAGTTTCTTGTTTTTCACATAGTTATGTTCCACAAAGTCTGCAAACATTGAATTAGTAGATATTACCATTGCTCCTAGAAGAAATATAAGGTTAGGTTCCTGCAAGCCTCTGGGCCCAACATTTGTGTCAACTGATCATTACAAAGCCTGGTTTATGTGTATTTCTGTTTAAAGACAAATGATTTAATACATATTGTTGATTCATTAACATTGAACTCACATCCAATAGCACTAAAACTTATGCTTAAATAAAGCTTCTCTAACACACATATTTTCTCCATAAGGCACATCAAAGCCTCTTGTACTTAGGAGAGTAGACATCACCTCAACACTACACATGGGGCCATTCTAAGCAGAAAAATCACCAAAAAAAAAAAAAAAGCACAAAAGTGTGAACAATATGGTACTAAATTAAATACCCAAAGACCACTTGTTTACTGTGAGTATGAGTTGACACAAGAATGGAATGTCACCTTGTTTCTTCCCCGCTGAGAACTTGCTCATCAGGCTACTCCAGGTTTTCACCACTCTGCTCATATCTGCAATGACCTTGAAGGTGCCACAAGTATCTGTTTTGGGGCTCCCAATACATTTTAGCGAGTAGGCTAATTCAGAAATACAGAGTTGCAAACAAAGAGAATAGGCTATACCACTTCTAAGGACAGGGAGACTAAAGCAGAAGTGAATTCTCCCCAAATTGGTCTATATATTCAGTGAAATCTCAATTGACAATCCCAGTGGACTTTTTTTGTGGAAGTTGATAAACTGATTCCAAAATTCATGTGGGAATGCAAAAGGCTGTAAATAACAAAGGCATTTTTCTAAAGAAGGAAAATAAAGCTAGAGCACTTATCCCATCAGCTACCAAGACTTTTATAAAGCTGCATTAATTCAAATATTATGATATGGAAGCAAAGATAGAAAACTGTGCCAGTAGAGCAAAGAGTCCCGGAACTGATGGACACACATTCGGCTACCTAATTTACAACAAATGTGTCATTGCAACACATCACCACAAATCGACAAAAAAGAGAACAACCCAATAGAAAATGGGCAAAGTTTTGTCCTGGTCCCTTACAAAAAAAGGATATCCAAATAATTAATAGCATATTTTAAGGGACTCAACATTACTGAGTTTTTGCAGAAAAATGCAAAAATCAAACCACGAGATACAAAATGTATGCAGCAGAATGAATACAAAAATGTTTAAACAATGCCTAGTTTTGGAAGAATGTAGATAAACTGGACCTCTCATTAATTGCTGATGAAAATATAAATCAGGATAAAGTCTTTGGAAAACAATTCAGCAGCTGTAGCAGTGTAGCCGTCTCACTCAGAAATTCCTGTGTTTGTTACACACCCAGCCAAAATGCAGAAAATCACACGCCAACAGACACGGACAAGAACGCTCACAAAAGCTCTGTTCATTATAGCTCCAAACTGGAAACGACCCAAATGTTCATCAAAAATGGAACTGGAAAAAAAAAATGGGACTGGAAAATATAGCCTGCTGCATTCATACAATGGAAAGAATGAACCCGACGCAACAACCTAAGTAAATATAACAAACATTTTAGTGAGAGAATGAAGACAAAGAATTATGTACTTACTGTATGATCCATTAGTAGCACAATCCGGAAGGGGCAAGATGACATTATGGTAACATGGTCAGAACAAAGGTGACCTTTGAGGGGAGGAGACGACTTGGGGGGTTTAGAGCCTGGCTTCTGAGGCATTGGTAAGGTTCTAGATCTTGGTGTGGGAGAAGACCGCACACGCGTCAATATTTTGTGAATAAATAGCAAGCACTACACTTAGTATTTGCTATACTTACATACAATTTCTTCAATAGAAGGTTTATTACAAGTTTTTCGATTGCAATAGCTGTTACAAGCAGTTCTTTTCCAACCTGGCATTCTCTCTCCAGCCCACCCAGCAATTCTAGTTAGAAGTAGAAAATAAGGTAATTAATAAGAACATAAGCTTTCAGAGTTTCAAAAATCTTTCTATTCTTCCCTGGAACCTCCTGGAAAGCCATGAGAAGATGTGTATGACAAAATGACAGAGTAAATAAGGGTCTGGCTAGCTTGTCCGTGAAGGACCGGACAGTAAATAGCTTGGGTTTTGAGACCATATCCCCTCTCCCTCAACACTCAACTCTACTGCCGTATCTGAAAGCATCCACAGACGACGTGCAAGCACACAGGTGTGGCTGTGCCCCAGTCAAGCTTTGACAAAAACAAGCAGGGAGCCACAGTTCTCCGACCTGTTGATCCAATCAAGACAGAAGAGGGCAAGAGAGGAGGAACGGGAATATCAAGATCACGGCAGAGAGAAATCCCAAGACGGAACCTCTGTGATAAAGGCAGCCATCAACCAACGCATATTGGAGCAGACCAGAGGCAAACAGGGAAGAAAATTAGTAACTCCAGGAAAACGAGACTGAAGGGACGGGAAGCAATTAGCCTCCTTCCTCTTTCTTTGCTGTTCATGTATCAACAAATATTTACTGTGCACACGCTGCTCTGTGCACTGTGGATTCAGCAGTGAGTGTGGATGACGAGGTCCGTGCTTGCACCGACTGATGTTCTAGGGAGGACGGAGATGGCCAACAGGAAGGACATGTACAGAGAGACGAGAGAGTCCCACCGTGTTGCGGATAGAAGGAGGGCTGTGCTCCTCCTGCCCGGAAGCCTCATCCCTACTGTCTGTCTCAAAGACCACTGTGAGGCAGCAGCACTCCAGACACCGCCGTCCTCTCCTGGAGGCTCCACTGGAACTTCCTGCTCTGGAGCCGACAAGGGGACATGCTGTCTCCTCAGCTGCTTCTCCTGAGATGGAGAAAGAGCCTCCCCGAGTCCTCACAGCATGACCCAGACTAAGGGGGGACTCTGAAGGAGCTTGCTGAAGGCCCACGATAAATATGGGGAAGGATAATCAAGGCTCCATCGAGCTGCCGGCCACCAGCCACTGGGGGGGAGCCCGCCCACCACCACCACCACCACCAGGAACGCTGGGGAGCCTGGCCAAATCTCAAGAGCCCTATGTGGACACCGACAGAGGGCCCCACTCAGGATGAGCTCTGGTAGCCCAGGACGGCTGGCTGGCTCCTCTTCACAAGCTTTTCTCCTCCACTGACAAAGAGGACAGGGACCCTCCTGTCCCATCAAGGTCCTGAGAACAAACAAACAGTAGCACAATATCAACTGTCTCTTCAAGAACATTGCAACTTAGAACAGCTCAAATCAAGAGTTTGAAAGGCATGAGGAGTATTGATTTAATGAAATATTTCACAAATTTGAGTCAGTTTTCCCATCAGATGCGAGGTGGTAGGCGTGCTGGTTTTCCCCAGGACTCATCTCCATTCCTCCCATCTCCCACCCCCCACAGCCATGGCCTGGGGGGCATCTTGGGCTGGCTCCCCTCTTGGGCAACCCAGAAGAGGTAAAGCCAGTCTTGGTGAGTCAAGTTCCGCACACAGATGGTTACAATGCCTCGTACTTCAGGTCATTTTATGTGCGTTCAACTGGACAACTCCCCGCAATGGATTGGGAACTCCATTCCTATTTTACCCATAACGAAGTTTAAACTGAACCCAGATTGGTTAAGAAACCTGACTAGTATCAGGCATGTAGTGACATAAGTTAAAATAAAGGGTCTTCTACATTCTTGATTTTGGTCTATTCCCACCTGTCTAATGTGAGTGGCATGAGATAAAGAGCCATGTTTATCTAATCCAGCTTTTTATCCTCAATGTCTTGCATGATGCTTAAAACCTAGTTGGTGCTCAATGAGTATTTCCAGAAGGAAAGGGAAGGAACAGAAGGAGGGAAGGAAAGAGGGGAAGAGCGAGGGGAGAAGGGAAGGGGGGAAGGCCCTTTAAAATGTTGAGGTCTATTTACAGGGTGAATAGTGAATCCATGATGATTTATCCGTTAAATATGTCTTCTCACCCGAGAGATGAACGGATAAAGAAGATGTGGTGTATTTGTACAATGGAGTATTAGCCATAAAAAGCAAAAAAAAAAAAAAAAAATCTTGCCATTTGCAATGACATGGATGGAGCTAGAGAGTATCATGCTAAGTGAAGTAAGTCGGAGAAAGACAAATACCATATGATTTCACTCAGATGTGGAATTTAAGAAACTGAACAAACTAGCAACAGAAAAAGGAGACAAACCAAAAAAAAAAAAAAAAAAAAAAAAGACAACAGACTTTTAACAGTGGTGGTTACCAGAGGGGAGGCTGGGTTACCGTGAAGAGCCCTGGGTGATACAGGGAGGTGTTGAATCACTGCGTCGTACACCCGGGACGAGTATCACCCTGTATGCTAACTACACCGGAATTAAAGTCTGACACTTAATGAGAATGTCTTCTCCCCATTTTCTCTCCTCCCACCTTATCCTTTGACAGGTGAGCTTTATCAAGTTTAAGATCTGGCAACAATTATCAATCAGATGCTACCTGTGTCCTCTGTCTTCCTCTCCCCTGCCAACACCCAGAGAAGCATCGGGTTTTGAAGGAGCTTTGAAGCATTGTTTCATCCAAAGAAAGTATCTGGAAGCAACGAGAATGCCTGTCATTTGAACCTCATTGGTCATGGTTATTTTTTAAAAGATTTTATTTAAGATTTTATTTATTTATTCATGACAGAGAGAGAGAGAGAGAGAGAGAGAGAGAGAGGCAGAGACCCAGGCAGAGGGAGAAGCAGGATCCATGCAGGGAGCCCGACGTGGGACTCAATCCCGGGACCCCAGGATCACGCCCTGGGCCCAAGGCGGCGCTAAACTGCTGAGCCACCGGGGCTGCCCTATTGTATTTATTTATTTGAGAGAGAGAGTGCATGGAAGGGGAGGGCGTAGGGAGAGGGAGACAGAGGATCTCAAGCAGACTCTGCACTGAGTGCGCAGCCCCACTCGCGGGGCTCGATCTCACAACCCTGAGATCCTGACCTGAGTCGAAACCAAGAGTCGGACGCTTAACTGGCTGAGCTCCCCGATGCCCCCGAGGTGCTCTATTTTGACCCATGAAAACTCAGGGTTCTTTTTATAACATAAATGGCACCTGAATAAACCTGGCATCTTACTGGACACCACGACCAAGAATGGGTGGAAAGTACAGGTATGGGGATCCCTGGGTGGCTCAGCGGTTTAGCACCTGCCTTCAGCCCAGCCCAGGACATGATCCTGGGGTCCCAAGATCAAGTCCCACATCGGGCTCCCTGCATGGAGCCTGCTTCTCCCTCTGCCTGTGTCTCTGCCTCTCTCTCTCTGTCTCTCTGTGTCTCCATGAATAAATAAATAAAATCTTAAAAACAAAAGAACAGGTACTGTTCCCACTTCTGGACGGGCTTCTCGTGGATCAAGCCACATGATCTCTCCGAGACCATTTTCACGTCCTTCCACCTTTCACCACAAAATTTCCCTCCTCATTCTCTTCGTTGTTTCATCCCACATACTCCCTGATGTGGAGACTTCAGGATTTCTCAACTCCTTCCTCCTACTTGAGGAAATGGCCCTGGGTTGACAGAGAGGGCGATCACTAGCTTCCAGCGGCAACAGCCCCCGTCACATCTCCTGTGTACTCAGTGACGGGCTGCAGAGGCGGGTCTGCATACCCCAACCAGCGATCCACCCTTCCATCGACTCATCCACGAGGCGGGGAACTACCAGGGAACCCAGAAATGAAATCCTGGCAGAGTGTCACTTCTCTGGGAGGCTGAACTCCAGCAACGTACCTTTTATATTTTATATTATTGACATCATAAACGAACTGAAATGGGATTTAATGATCAAAGCTGAGATGATTAAAAACCCTTATGGTTCAACTCTATTATACTCGTATCAATACATAAGGGGAAATGAGATGTGCTTCGTTTTACGGGACAGTGAGCCGAGCCCCCAGTAGACAAAGTCTGAAGGCAGAGTGAAGGGGGACACACAGACAGAAGGGACAAAAGACCAATGACCTTGTTAAAAATAGCGAGGAGAAGGGACATTCATGGAGAAGAGAGAGAAGCACTGGCAAGCGGCAGGTGAATGATTCAGAAGAACCGCGAGCGTGTCCCTTCCCCCGATGCCCTGCGATTCCCTCTCACTGACTTGCGTTAGCTCAGGTTTGACTCTGGCATCTGGAGAAAAAGGCGGCAAAGATGCTGAGCCTCCCCCGGGGCTTTGGCACTGGCTGCTGGGAGCCTCCAGGAGACGAGCTAAGCGCAGGCGCAGGTGTGGGTGTGGGTGCGGGTGCGGGTGCGGGTACAGGTACGGGTGCAAGTGCAGGTGCTGGTGAAGGTGCAAGTGCAGGTGCAGGTGCGGGTGCGGGTGGGGGTGCGGGTGCAGGTGCAGGTGGAGGTGCAAGTGCAGGTGCAGGTGCGGGTGCGGGTGGGGGTGCGGGTGCAGGTGCAGGTGCAGGCCAGCCGGGAGATCACGGTCTGGCCAGCGCCTCCCCCTCCATGTGCATCGGTCTCCCCGCCACCATCACGGCCACTGCAGTCGAGGCTCCCATAGCCCGGGGGACCCAGACCCAGATATTTAGAGACCTCTCTCCTGGCAGTTGGATGGTGTGGTCGGGGTTAAACACGACTCGGGTGCACAGACTGGATTAGCTGGTTTGACGATCCTTGGGACCTCAGGTCTATCACTGACCAGGCACCTGCTGCCTCGGCTTTCTCACCTGCGCAGTGGGCTAACAGCAGCACGTACCTGACTGCACGGTGGTAACAATAAATGGCATAAGTGAGAGAGATGCTTGAACACATTACACGTGGCTGTTATTTGACAGCACCAGCGGGTGGGAAGGTCCCAGTGACAGTGCACAGATGCAGCAATGCCACATCTCCTTAGGGAACGTGGCACAGCCGGTCCTAAAAGCTGACTGCTGGAAGGGGTCCCCGGCTTGTGCTGGTGTAGACGACACAGGGAGTGTCCCCAGAATGCCCTGTGCAGACAAAGGCAGCCTCTTGGCACATCCCACAAGGTCCCCGGAGAGTCGACCCAAATGTCGTCTGAGCCTCCGGGACAGGCTCCGCTCAGGCCATATCTCGAGGGCTTCTTGCAATTCCCAGTAAAAGGAGTCAAAATAGTCGGTTGGAAAATGCCTGACCCATGCTTCCCTGATGACGACATGGCACCAACTGTTGGGTGTTTGCCCTCCGGCACTCAGCTGTCAAGCAGGGCAGAGGGAACGCAGGCCCTGGCTCCGGCCACGCTTCCTGCTAGGCGTCACCCGGGCCCCGTGTGGCCCTTGCGTCGTCAGCTGGGTCTCGAGGGCCACCGCCCTTCTGTGTTGGTACCGGGGTCAGTCAGCCTGAGCCGGTGCTGGGTGTGCGCTGAGTACCGGGACGTCTGCTGTTCCTTCAGCTGTTCAGGATTGTCATCGCCACCCCCCACGACCATGTAGATGCAGCACTAGATTTGTCACTGGCCAGGGGGACCCGCCCTTCGTGGACTCTGCAAAAATGCTCCCAAAATGTCTCTTCCACCTAGGACAGGGTCCTGGAGCTGCCCTCGCAGCAGAAAAGGAAGGTGTTTTTTGCTCAGTTGTTCTGGAAACATCTTATCACTTACCACTCTTATCACTCAACAGCCTTGGGGCTCAGGGGGCTTCCTTCTCTCACCGGGAGCCCGGAACTGCAGCCACTGTCAGGAGGAAGAGCATCCAGGTAGAAAGTTTGCTTTCAAGGATCTTTGCCTGTGTTGTCAAGGCCCTGAATTAGCTGAGCCCAAGGCCCTGCTGGCTCAACATCTCTTGTCATATAAAATAATAGATGCCTTATTGTTTAAACACGCTGAGCTGAGGTTTTCTGTTACAAAGCTGAAAGAATCTTCCTTTATTTGGGACAGAAAAAAAATAAACACAAACATCAAATTCTCCATTTAAGAAATGCACAGGGACCCATTTCTGGATGGCTTTTTCATGAGCACGAGAATTTCAGCACCAATACAGGCAAAATCATTCCCTCCTGCTGGGAAGAGTCCCTAAGCAAACTCCACTTGGAAACTAATGGCCATGGCGCCCTGGGAGAGAGGCTTTAGAAACCAAGCTTGGGAGAGATAAATTAAAAAAAAAAAAAAATCAAGGCAAGAAGACACACTTCTCTGATTGTCTTCCTTTTCCCTAACCACGGAAAATGGCAGAAATGGTCTCACGAGATGCGGAGAACACATGCTTTGCCACAGAATTGTCCTTGATGGAATGGGGATGAGATGCTGCTGCTCATCAAGAACGATAATTAACAGACTCTGCGGCCTGGCCGGGCCTGCACCGCCCCACCAACTGCAGGTGGTGAAAACACTCAGCATCTCCTCCGGCCCTGGCCACAAGCACATGACGTGGGGCCTGTTATTTCCTCCATTTTACTGTTAAGGAAACCAAGTCTTGTTCAGTCACTTGGCTAAAGATGCCAGAAGAACATGCTACGGGAGGAACTGAGAGCTACCCCCAGAGTCAGCAATGCTGGGAACATCAGCAAATCCTCAAGGCCGTTCCAACATCAAATATTCATGCCTAGGCCTCCAGGGGGGGGACCCGAGAAGCAGGATCCAATAATTCTGATTCAGAACACTAGCAAAATATGAATTTTTTTGATGGAACCCATACACACAGGTAAGACTGTCTCTTACCATGCATCTTATCTGCATCAGGGCAAAACCGTATGCAAACATCTCATTGAAATTGTGCCGGTGTGGACAATTGGGACGGGGGCGGGGGGGATTGGCAGCTTTGCTGGCAAGGAAGAAATGGTGACAAAGTGATTTTATGGAACCGTTTGTTACTTGTTTAAAATGGGAACTATTGTTTGTCATCGTTTACAGCATCCTGTCCTTTTAATTAATATTTATGGGCTCTCTAACTTTTTTTCTCTGGTTTTTAAGAATGTATGTTACAAGTTCCCTCCCCATTAGTTTTGCACTAACTTGCCTTTGCTGTTGGGGGACACATTATCGTGCAGAAAAGAAAGGCCAAATAAGCAGAAGCCGCACCGCTGGAAGTGTGATAGAGCGATGATGCGTACACAGGAATCCCCGGACGGAGTCAACCGGCGGGAGACCCCGCGGAGTTACTCTGATAAGGACGCGTGTTGCAGGTGAAGTGAAGGTCGACACAGCAAAGGGATCGTCTGAAACAGCTGAGACCTTCTCTTTCCAAGAGAATGTCACAAAAGCCTAGAAATATTGCATCATGGTGTAGGTCTCGATTCAGGAACAGGGTTTGGGGTGTGGCCTGCCCTTATCGGGGGAAGCCACCCTCCTGATCCGGAGGTGATGCACTGAACACTCCCCTTGGCCTTCATCTCTGAAAATGCAAAGATAAGTCCTCTTCAATGTCACGGAGAGGGGACCCGTGATGGTGTTCGGTATAATGTTATTTCAAAATAAATCACATGGCCGAACGTGAACTTTATATTTACTAATTTCTAGCTCACTTTGTCAAAGGGGCAAAATGGAGCAAATACAACCAGGAAAATGTACTTGCCTGTCTTTCTTCACATCACATTTTTCCAGTGATTCGGTTCAATTCCCGTGATATTGTGTCTTTGAGCTTGTCCCCTGCGAAGCGCAGAGTAAACACAGCTCCAAAGTGGAGCCAAGAATGCCAATGGAGAAACCTGCTTTCCTGGTCTTAAAGGCAGAGGAATCCAAATAGCGGAACATTACCTTTTAATTAGATTCCGACTTATTTATTTATCAGATGAGCTGCCGTGAATGTCAATGTCTAAGGCCTAAAGCTTAACTAATGGGAAGAACTTTATTAACATGACAGGTAGCGTTTTTGTAATACTTCATCGTTTTCAAAGGTCATTTTAACATTTGTGCTCAAGCTAACACGATTAGGTAGCTCGCATAATTACTACGATCCTCATGTTACAGAGGAGGAACCCGAGGGTCAAAACGGAGTAATTTTTCAAAATCAAATTTTTCAGATTATTCTTCAAATGAACGGCACCACCAAGAACAGAACCTGCATCTCTATTTCGGGGCACTTTCTCCACTCAAGGGCAAAGAATGGGAAAATGTTATCACAAATTCTAAAGCCAAAGACGAACTGATGCTTATAAATATATCCAGGATACTCAGGCAGGCGGTGCTTCGGTGGTGTTAAAACAAGTGAAGGATGGAGAAGTTGAAAGTGTTAATAATGACAGAGAGAAATGTTTCTGCCTCAGAGCCTTACCCTGGGTACAAATAAAACGGATAGAAGGGAATCTAAATGAAGCGAGGAGATAGTAAGACAAAGTGGCAAGTCACGGGGTCCAGAGACTGCTAGGATAGGTCCCAAAGACCCGTGAGCCTGTTGACATGGTCTGAGGACCCCGGGACACGAGGCGATGTGCAGTCTGGGGATACAGATTTTCAACCCCCCCCCCACACACACACATACACACACACACACATAAACACACACAAAGGGAAGTAGAAGGGACCCTCAAACCCTGGTTGGTGACTAGAGTACATCCTATCAAGATGACAAAGTTAATGACCTCTGATGGTTGATGTACTCACTGCAATAGGAATCCCCTGGAGAGAAGGACTATGCTGTCTTCCCGGCAGCAACCACAACGACTTACACATCACAGGCGCTCGGTAAATGTTTGTAACCACACTTGGGCATCGCAAACAACGTGGCCGCCATTAGCTGCCCATGTGGGTTCACGCAGAAAGAGCAAGGGGACCATGTGAGGTTTTGTACGTAGTCCCTAGGCTGGTAGGTAAGTCTGTGTGTCTGGATTGCAGCAAGATGTTGGGACAAGGGCCTCATATCTCTGTAGACAAGCCTGAGAAGGGTGGCTGGGAAGATGGCCCAGTTATGTGGATTAGTAACTGCTTGAATATGCACTCAGAGGGTGAAAAATCGATGCATGTAAACATGATATGATGTCTCCCGAGGCCTGTGTTCAGCCCCATTTGTTTTTGTAGCATTTTATCCCGGGCACTGATGAGAACATCGTAGGTGATTTCTGCTCTAGATAATGCAGTAAATCCTGTTTCAAATTTAATGGCATTTTTAATGTGACTATGTCACCTTGCTTAATTTAACTCCAGAATGCTTTTTAAAATATGTTCCGTTTTCAATATAACGTTGTTAACCACTGAGCCACTGAATGGTCATGTCATGATTAAATTGAACTCCTTTCCCCCCCCCCTTTTTTTTTTAAGTAGGCTCCACACACAGTGCAGAGCCCAACGTGAGGCTGGAAGTCACAACTGCGAGATCAAGACCTGAACTGAGATCAAGAGTTGGACACTCAACCAATTGAGCCACTCGAGCACCTCTCTGGTTTTTTTTAATTTTTATTTATTTATGATAGTCACAGAGAGAGAGAGAGAGAGAGAGAGGCAGAGACACAGGCAGAGGGAGAAGCAGGCTCCATGCACCGGGAGCCCGACGTGGGATCCGATCCCGGGTCTCCAGGATTGCACCCTGGGCCAAAGGCAGGCGCCAAACCACTGCGCCACCCAGGGATCCCCCCTCTGTTTTTTAATAAGGTTAAATATACATGACATGTAACTTACCATTTTAACCATCGATAAGAGGATAGCCCGGTGGCATTAAGTACATTCACATTATTGTGCCTCCATCACCAGCAGCCACCTCCAGAAGTTTTTTCATTTTTCCAGCCTGAAAGTCCACACCCATTAAACACTAACTTCCCATTCCCTTCCTCTCCTCAACCCCTGGCAATTGCCATAGTGCAATAAACTTAAACAGTGCATGTACCATTCCTAAATAATAAATAATGTATAGAAAGAGACAATTTAAAAAAACATAGAGAGGGCTCAAAAATGTGATAAACATCTCTCTGGAACAGAAATGGAATAGTAATGCAGGAGAGAACATGCAGCCCATATAGGCTGTGAGCCTATAAACAGGCCATATAGGCTAAGAATGTGGTGCGTATGGGGTAATAAAGAAGAAAAGTCCTCCACTGGAAACAGAAACCAGAGCCATGCTCAGTATTGGAACCCATGGCCTAGGATGACAAACTGTGGTCCTGGAGGGCAGCATGACACAGGCACTGCTTCAGGACCCTAAACAAACTGGTACGTGTTGGCCATACTACCACAGACGTGCAGCTCCAAAGCTTCAGGGGACTTTATTGTAACCAGGGACACATGAGTGACAGATAAAAGCAAGCGCAAAATCTTGGAAAAGGAAGTAAAAATGAAAGAAGAAAAGAAGGGGAAAAAATATCTCCTACTCAAAATGAGCCTCTAAACCAAATTTCCAAAATAGAAACTTCTTTCCAAAAGAAACGAGTTGCTAAAAATAAGGGCCAGTGACAACCAAATAAAACAGGAATTCACCTCCTACATTAATTTTTAAGTGGCGTAATAAAGAATTTGTTGTGGGTATGCACGTGATGCTCGAAGAGTTAAGTTATCATAGCTGAGGATGGTCCCATGGGGCCAATCTTCCCACCCATCACATTTGTCAGCCCAGAGATGGAACAGAAGCATCAGGTCTCCTGGGGAGCCCATGCTCATGAGGGAAAGCTGCACAGAGTGTTCCCTGTTTTCACCGCTTGTAGTTGGTGGGGAGGTGCAGCTGGGATGACGTGGGGCCGTGGACGTGCTGGAGGAACACCAGCACCAGGGAAGTCCAGGGAACCAGAGAACCCAGTGTGGACCATTGTGGCTGATGGAGGCAGGAGACGGGCAGAGGAGTCCTGGAAGGAAAACATTTGGAAGAGGGTCTCTAACTTCTCCCTACACACACACACGTCTGGTTCATCCCTACAGACCCAGGCATGGAGCAGGCTAAAGGTAGCCCAGCTACTTACAAAATGATTGGGCTGAAGTCAGGATAAGAAACAAAGTGCAGCCAAGTTGACCGCCTGCTACAACAAAAGCAAGAACCCCTATCAGAGAAAAATATATTTCTGCGTCTCCACAACTTAAGTTCAGAATATCTAGGATAAAAACCGAAAGTGCCCAACAAAGAATCGGGACTGTGGGATGCATTCTTTAAAAAGGAAAAAGAAAAAAAAGATAATTGATAGACACCAGATGAGTGAGATCCCACTAGACTGGCCTTCCCACGGATGACAATGACACACTGGTGATACAGTGCAAGGGTCTCCCTGAGCAGTGTGCGACACTGTCAACCAACTTGACTTGTGTGATGTTTGTACAATACCATCTCTAGTGGCAAAACACACATTATCCAGTGCACACGGTGTATTCAATAGAGCGAACCCTGATGGGCCATAAGATAGGCCTACATTTATAAAGATTCAAATCTACAGTGTGTATTTCTTTTTTACCATCGCAGAATTAAAAACCAATAACGGTAAGATACAGAAAATCCCAATTATTTGGAAGTTAAACAACATACTTGTAAATAATCCATGAGTCAAAACAGAAGCCAGGTAAAGGAACTAGAAGGTATTTTGGATTAAATAATGAAATACACCACACAAAGTCTAAACATCTAAAACACAGCTCAGAGAAAAACTTTGCTTATGTTGGAAGATGTAAAATCAGTGATCTAAATTTCCATTTTAAGAAATTAGAAAATGAAGAGAAATTAAGGCCAAAATAAGTAGAGATAAGGAAGTAATAAATATGAGAGCACCAACCAATTAAAATTAGAAACAAGAGCAGATATCAATGAAACGTAGGTAATGTTAGAGAAAAAAAAATTCCTTTGGAAGTTAAAGAAGTTCTGAGTAAATGGGGAGACCATATTCATGAACTGTTAAGAATCCATATTGTCAGGATGTCAATTCTTTGCCAATTGGTCCAAAGATTAAATGAAATTCCAGGATGTTTTTCTGATGAAATTGACAAGTTGATTTCAAAATTTGTATAAGAATTCAAAGCACCTAGAATAGCCAAAACAATTTTTCATATTTTTCCCATTTTATTTTCCCCCTTCTATCAAACATTATTTTTTAGAGTAGTTTTAAGTTCACAGTAAATCTGAGCAGGTCAGAGAGTTTTCCAGGTTTTGACTCTCCCTCCCCCCATCACTAATTCCCCCACTAACAACGTCCCCTACCGGAGTGTGCAGCTGTTACAACTGATGAGCCTACCCTGACACATCATTATCACCCAAAGTCCGTAGTCTACTACGGGTTCACTCCTGGCCTTGCACCCGCTGTGAGTTGGGACAAGTGTATGATGACACGTGTCATCATTATAGTAACACCTGGAGTAGTTTCACTGCCCTGACCCTCTTCACCCCTCCCCCACAACCCTTGGTAACCCTTGATCCTTTAACTCTCTAGCCATAGTTCTCTCCTGTCCAGAGTGTCATATAGTTGGAATCATACACCCTATGTAGCCCTTGCTGACTGGCTTCTCTGATTTAGTAATAGACATCTAGGAGTCCAACCTGTCTTTTCATAAATCTGATAGCTCATTTCTTTTTTGCACGAAATACTCCATTTATTATTCATCCATTGTCTGGATGTACCACGGTTTTATTACTCAGTCATCTACTGGAAGATATCTTGGTTAATTCCAAGTTTTGGCAGTTATGTATAAAACTGCTATAAACATTTGTATGCATATTTTTGTGTAGAATATATGTTTTAACGGTTTTGGATAAACACAGAAAAATGTGACTGCTGGATCATATGATATGAATATGTATAGTTTTATTAAAAACTGCTAGACTGTGTTCCAAAGTAGCTGAACCATTTTGCATGCCCACCAGCAATGAGTGAGAGTTCCTGTTGCTTTGCATTTTCTGTAGTATTTGGTGTCATCGATATTCCAGATTTTGGCCATTGTAACAGATGTGGACCAGAATCTCATTGTTTTATTATTATTATTATTATCATTATTTTAATATTCTATTTATTTATTCATGAAAGACACAGAGAGAGAGAGACAGAGACACAGGCAGAGGGAGAAGCAGGCTCCACGCAGGGAGCCCGATGTGGGACTCGATCCCAGTACCCCAGAATCATGCCCTGAGTGGAAGGCAGATCCTCAACCACTGAGCCACCCAGGTGCCCCACATTGTTGTTTGAATCTGCATTTCCCCTTATGACATATGATATGACTCATCTTTTTCATGTGCTTATTAACTTTTAAAAAGAAGAAAAAAATGGAGGACTTGGGCTATCTAATTTCAAGACTTACTGCAGAATTCAAGGCAGCGTGGAATCAACATATTGACATACATCTAGGTCAGAGGAACAACATAAAGAATGTCTGGAATCCAGTCTCACTTATGTGGCCCAGTGATTTGTGACCCAAAGGAATATTCTTTATGCCAAATGATGCTGGCACGATTAGATAACTGTATGATAATAAATGAACCTTGATCTTTACCTTATACCACATTAAAAATAAGAGTAATATTTATAAAAGACATAAATACAACAGATAAATCATAAAGCTTCCAGAAGAATACATAGGGGAAAATAATTGTGACTTTTTATTATCAGGGAGTGTTTGTTTAAACAGAACACAAAAGCCAAGCTATGGAAAAGAATATTAATAAAATAAACTTCATCAAAGTTACATCATTTGCTTACATAATTTAAAGATTTTTTTTTTGAGTAACCCGTACACTCAATGTGGAGCTTGAACTTAACAACCCCAAGATCAAGAGCTGCATGCTCTACCAACTGAGCCAGCCAGGTCCCCTCATAATTCGCTTTTAATTTATTTTTTTAAAGATTTATTTATTTTAGAGAGACAGAGAGTGAGAAAAAGAGAGCAGGAGCTGGGGGAGGAGCAGAGGGAGAGAAAGAATCCTGAAGCAAACTCCCTGCTGAGCCTGGAATCTGAGTCGGTCCCAGGGTCCTGAGATCATGACCTGAGCTGAAATCAGGAGTAAGACACTTAACCGAAAAAGCAATCCCATAATTTGCTTTTTTTTTAAAGACAGTTGAGAAGAGAAAAAGACAAGCTATGGAGTGGGGGGAAACTATCTGGAGAGCATGTATCTGACACAGGATTTTTATCCAGATTATATATGACCAACAAATACATTAAGACATGTACAACATCATTAAGTGTCAGGAAGCACTAAATGAAAACTTCAAGGAGACACACCTGCACTGGAGTGGTTAAAATTTGGAAGACTGACAATATCAAATGTTGACAAGGATGTGAGGCAAATGGAAATCTCGTACATCATGGTTAGAATGTAAAATGATGCAGGAACTTTGGGAAACGGTTTAGTGGTGTCTTATAAAGGTAAATATACACTTACTGCATGATCCAACAGTGCCAGGCCTAGGTATTTACCCAAGAGAAGTGAAAATATGTCCACACAAAGATGTAAGTGAAAAAAAAAGACATAAGTGAATGTTCATACCAGTATTGTTTATAACAGCCCCTAAGAGCCCATTCAATGAACAAATGAATGAAATGAATGAATGAATGAATGAGTGAACAAGTATATCCACACTATAAAATACCACTCAGCATTAAAAAAGAACAAATCAAAAAAATAAAAATAAATAAATAAATAAATAAATAAATAAATAAATAAATAAAAATTAAATAAAATAAATAAAAAACAAATCACTGATACATGCAGCAACATGGATACATCATAAAAATGTTATGCTAAGTGAAGGACGTTAAGCCTAGAAGACTGCATTATGCATGAGTCCTACCTGAAGTTCTAGAAAAGGCACATTTTACTAAGAGAAAGTGGAGTAATTTTTTCTGAGGCTGAGTCTGGGTTGGATTGGCTACAGAAGGGCATGAGGGAATTTGAGGAGGGGGTATTAGGGAGGCTTCATATCTTGCATGTGGTGTAGTTATAAGACTTTACAATTGCCAAGAACTGCCGATTTAAGATGAGTGATGTAAATCACACCTCAGTAAATTGGGGAAAAATTAGAGTGGAGGAAAAAAAAAAGTGGATATAAAATTGTTTTAACTGTTAAGTAATGAAAAATATGGACTTTAAAATAAAAATGTTAAAATAAAAAGGACTTGAACCGAAAAATAAAAAAATAAAATAAAATAAAATAAAATAATAAAATAAAAATGTTAAGTAGAAAATTAGAACAAATTGTAAAGCAGATGCCACAAGAAAATTAGCCAGCTGGGCAATAGTAATGAAGAATTTACCCAGAACTCCAACTAGTGAAATAAAGGTTTTTTTGATTTGTTTCTTTTTCTTTCTTTCTTTTTTTTTTTTGCAAGGAAAGAACAGTTAAGAGACCTAGAGGACAGGTTCAGAGACTACTGTTTATATTTTAGACATTTCATAAGAAGAACAGAAAAGGAATAACAGGGAACAACTATTTCACAAGATCATCCCTGGGAAATTTCTGGATTTGTAGAAAGACATGATCTTTCCAGCGGTTCACTCCGAGCTCTAACCAGGGCAAATAAAAATAAAACCTCACCCACACACATGGCTGTGAAATGGCAGGACACCAAAAATAAAGAGACAGTCTTTGAGCTAACACATTAAAAAAAAAAAAAAAAAAAAATTACCACGGAGCTCTCACACCCGCCAGCAGACTTCTCATCAGCAGTAGCGAAGTAGCATCTGCAAAGGGGCGAAGGCAAAATAATTGCCAACGTCAAACCCTGAACACGGTCATTCCTGAAGTGAGGGTGCAAAAGCAGGACGTTTTCTGCTTTTCAAAGACGAAGACTTTGCCGATGACAGGTCACTAAGGGAGCAAATTAAGAATGTTCTAAAAAAAAAAAAAAAAAGTTCTTCTCTTTGGCAAGAAAAGGATCCCAAGAGAAGACGGGTAGGGAAGCCCTGGTGAGCGCATCGGACCCACCGAAGCAGCTCTTGACTGGGCAAAAGGACCCTGCAGTGTTTTAAAATAAAAGTTTGCATCACAAATGGGTGTCAGTCAGGGCCTCGTTTTGTCCTAGAGGAGAACAGCCCCAGACCGGATAGTGTCAGGCTCCAGGAAAATTTAGATTAATGCGTGTCACCAAATGCAAGGGTCACCACAGGTGCACAGAAGTCCAGGATGTGACAGATGGAGCATGACGACACCTGTGGAGTTCCGGAGGTCCTCTGGCTGTCCCTCCATCCTGGGGGGGGGGGGGTGTCTCTGTATCGTCCACGCGGGCCTTCCCTCCACGCACCCCAGGCACGGGTCATGATTAATGCGGCAGTTTTCTTTGGTGCTTACAGCATCCCCCAAGCTCACTGGACCTCAGATGGTGGAACTCGTGTTGCACACGGGCCGTGAGAGCTTAGGAACTGATGCCATAGGACGGGGAGTGTGACTGTCCTACCTCCGTACTCTGCAGCCTCCTGCCTCTGTGCAGCATCACTTTTGAAAACTTATTTTTCCTACTTTTGTTGTTACTGTGGGGGTCTCACGAATCCCCTTGTTCCTTAATTTTTTTAAATGTTTAGATTTTTAAATTTTTTTTGTACCGGATATCGCACATACAGAAGAGGCAGCAGAATTTATTTTTTATTTTTATTTTTTCTTTTACCAAATATCGCACATACAGAAGAGGGAACAGAAGACAAAAATTTCAGCTCAACCAATTGCCACTTACTGAGCAAAATCATGTAACCACCTCCCGCTTCTAGAAATAGAACAGCAGCCGCACCCAAGAAACCGCTGAGTGGCTCCTCCTTCCTCCCCCAAGAGCTGCAAACCCTGAGTTCGATCGCATTTACTGTTGCCTGTTCCCGTCCTTTTACGCACGGGCAATTCTATACCACTTGTTCCTCTGTGTCTGGCTTTTTTCCACTTAATCATATGTTTATGAGATTCATCCCTGGTTGCTGTTTATTTTTATTGCAAAATAGCACTATGTTGTATGAGTATGTAAGATACCCAGTCCTCTGTTGGTGAATCGTATGCATTTTGGGTGAACATGTGAATGCATTTCTACGGGGTTGGAACTCGGGTAGATTTTCTGGGTCGTCAGGTTCGCGAAGGCTCAGCTCTAGTCGCCAGTGTAGGTTTTCCAAATGTGATCTTGCCACGTTGGCATCCCTCGGCGACGTCTGAGGGCTCCAGGTACTCTGTATTCTCCGTAAGAGTGGTTGTGCCAGGACTGTAGATGGGGCCATTTCAGCGGGTGTGTAGTGGTTTAATGTGCTTTCCTCTCACTGCTAATAGACTGAAGCCTTTATCACACATTTATTGTCATTTGAAGCATCTCTTCTTTGAATGCCACGTCAAGTGTCTTGCCCGCTTTTCTGCAATTACCTTGTTTATCTTCTTGTTGATTTGAACGAGCTCTTCATATATCCTGGACACAAGCCCTCTGCTTGTGTTGTAAAGATCTTCTCCCGTGGTATTATTGTTTTAATGATATTTTCCAATCACTTTTGAGCATTTTTCAGAAGTTTTTAATTCAAAATAATTTCAGACTTATGGCCAAATGGCCATTCCACAAAGAATTTTCATATGATCTTTCCCTAGATTGGATAAACGTTAATATTTTACCGTGTTTTTTCCATCTCTTCTCTGAACCATTTGAAAATAAGCATTTATTTTCCCTCTAAATACTTTAGTGTGTATTTCCTAAAACACAAAGATATTTTCTTACGTAACTCCGGTACCATGATAAACATTAGGAAACTTACACACATTCTGTACTATTATCTACAGGCAGTTATTGTAATAATGTTGTTTATAGCAAGAGGAAAAAGTGTTTTTGGTAACGTTCTAATGCAGGACCTTCATGCCTTATATTTACTTACCATGTGTCTTTATAGTCCCTTAATCTGCACTCCTCATGCTTTATATTTTATGATGTTAACGTTTCTAGTATTTTATTCTAATTCCAATATAGTTAACATACAGTGTAAGACCAGTCTCAGGTGTACAATACAGTGATTCGGCACTTCCATGTATCACCCTGCGCTCATCATGACGGGTGTGGTCCTTAATCCCCAGCACCTGCCCACCCACCTCCCCTCTGGTGACCATCAGTCTGTTCTCTATAGTAGCACTACTGGGTATTTACCCCCAAAATTAAAAAAAAAAAAACTAATTCAAAAGGATACACGTACCCCTATGTTTACAGTAGCCAAATTATGGAAGCAGCTCAAGTGTCCACTGATAGATGCGTGGATAAAGAGGAGGTGTATGTACACAATGGGATATTACTGAGCCATAAAAAAAAAAAAAGAGTGAAATCTTGCCATTTGCAACAATGTGGATGGATCTAGAGGGTATTATGCTGCGCGAAGTCAGTCAGTCAGAGAAAGACAAATACCATATGGTTTCACTCATATGTGGAATTTGAGAAACAAAATAAGCAAAGAAAAGAGAGACAAACTAAGAAACAGACTCCGATATAAACATTTTAAAAGAAATTAAGTCTGTTATTTGATAGAATGTCCCTTGAGTGAATTTACTTGAAGTTTCCTTATAATTTGACCCAAACCATCCATTTTTGGCAGTAAGTGCATAAAAGTGATGACAGTCTTCTCACGTATTGCACCGTAGCGCATATACTTTTATATTTATTATATTGCCTATTATCAGGAAGACATGACAACAGGTCATCCCAATACCAGTGAAGTCGACTTTGATCACGCTGACCAAGGAGCACACTGACCATTTCCCTACGGCAAAGTTGCCAGTTTTCCCCCTTTGTAGTTGATAACTCTTCTGTGGGAAGGTAGTTTGAGACTATGTAAATGTTGTGTTTCCCAAAAAACTTCTACCCACTAGTGTCAGCGACTCCTGATTCTTGTCTAAATCAATTATTAGTACAACTCTAATTCCATCATCCCTTCTACTTTTATTGATTGCTTTCTCCTGTAAGAAATAATTTTCCATTCTCCCATTCATTCATCCTTACATTCATACATTTCTATTGGCATCAGTTTATGGATTCTTATTTCCTTCAGTAGCTTGTAATCCATCACTAATACTGACTTTGAGTCTTAAATTGTTCCACACTTTTCCAGTGGAGTCTCTTAAAGCTAGCTGTGTACCCTTTTGCAATGTCTCCATCACTCTTTGAGCAATTCCTGACTTTCCTGAATTATAAGATGTTCTGTATTTGCCTTCTATTTTCCCAATTTCAGGTGTGGAATGAACTTATTTATCCAGGGAGATTTCCTTTTTTTTTTTTTTTTTTTTTTAAGATTTATTTATTTGAGAGAGAGTGGGGGAGGGGGAGGAGCAGAGGGAGATGGAGAGAGAAAATCTCAAGCAGACTGCCTCCTGAGTGTGGAGCCCAACGTGGAGCTCGATCTCACGACCCGGAGATCATGACTGGAACCAAAATCAAGAGTTGGACACTTAACCGACTGAGCCACCCAGGTGCCCTGAGACTTTTCTTTTTAATGACAAATATATTTAGAAATCAACATCTTTGTATTAAGTGTGCTTATTGTTGCTGGAGTGTCATTGCTTTTGACTCTTAGTGGACAGAGCTAGGAAGATAGATGACAGATCGATAGATCAATAGATAATAGGTCGATAGTAGATCGGTATATCGATAGATGGATGATATTGATAGATCAGTAGATAGATGGGTAGATGATAGAGACAGACAGATAATATATTCCACGAATTCTTACTGATTCCTCCAATTCTATCCTAACACCCAGTTATACCCAGTAAACTCCAAGTCTCGCTACATTCACACTTGTCATTGCTTCTCAAACAGTAAGAAACCTAATTCCCACCAATCTCAGAATATACCAGAATACACGAAAAATTCTTCCAGAGTTAGTTGCTAAGCTAAGCCACGTCAAACTTCCCATCTGAAGTCCAACCTTTCTTTGCATCTGTTTGTGTCCATTCTGAGAATATTTACTTAAAAATTATTTATTTTTCTCAGTGTGATTCTGTTGTTCCCTCGAAATACAGATAAGTTGATGTGTTTCACGTTATGTACCTTTTAGGGCTTTCTCTCATCTTTGTTGATTTTTAAATTTATCATATATGTGAAACATTCACTTAATTGCAAAAGTCCAAATCCCAAAAATAAATAATGCTCACTGTCCCATTCCTTCCGTGCTGTGCCCACCGCCCCGTCCCTTCCCGTCTGTTCCACCCTGTCCCCCGTCAGTGTCCAGCCTCATCACTCTCTAGTTTATCCCTTCCGTGGTTCTTGATGCACAACATAAACATATTTATCGGATCTCTTGTTCTTCACTTTCACACAATAGGAAACATACTGTAGCTCCTCTTCTTCCATTTACTATTTTTATTGTTAACAAATGGTCTTGGAATTCACTGCACTTCAGCTTTCAGAGCTCTTCTTCATTCTTTTGTTTCTTTACACCTACCTGGACTACCCTGGACTCCCCTGTGGCCACAGACTGAGGCCTCGCCTGTGTACACGTATCTATGCCGTCTCAGCTACGCTGCAGTTACAAGCAGTGGTGCACGAATCACCCTGTGCATGGGCACCGTTTGCGTCCTTGGGGTTGTGTCTTGCAGGTTAAGTCCTTACAGGTGAGACTGCTGCGTCAGCAAGGAAGTGCACACATTGGTTTTTTAGGTATCACCAAGTCTCTCTGGAGCGGCTGCACTAATTGCATTCTCAGAGGCAAAGCCTGAGAGTACTCAGTTGCACAGAGGCGTCCACACAATGTCTTGTCATGGATTTCAGTTTTGTCCACTCGATAAGTGAGAGATGATGTGTCAGTGTGGTTTTACTTTACAATTCTTTTACTAGGAGTGAGATGGAACTCGCAAGTGAAGACGTCTGGGCTTGATGCTTTTAAATTTACTCTTCAGTTCCTTTAAACTTTCTCTATTTCTTTCTCAGAGATTGGTATATTGAACCTTTCTATTTCCAATGGGCACAATTTTGGCAAACTATTCCTAAGAAATTATTAATTCCATCTGGGTTTTCATTTTTTTTCATAGAGGTTATAAAATAATAAGTATTTTAAAAAGTCTCTTCTGTCTCCATGTTGTTTCCCCTCTTGTCATTTCATGTTTTGTATGTTATTTTGTGTTTTTTTCCTTCTTCTCCTTTTTTTGATTAAGCTGGCTAAGGCCTTGTCTGTTTTGTGCATTTTTTTTTAAATAAAGATTTTGATATAGCAATGATTTTACCGTTTTTCTATTCTCTTATTAATTTACACTCTTATCTTTATTTTCCCCCTCTGTCCTCTCATTTAGTTGACTTTGTTCTTTTTCTAACTTTTGGAGTTGAAAATTTAATAAACTCATTTTCATTCTTTCTTTTTCATTGTTGTGTTTAAGGTAATGAATTTTCTTTGGTGACTGACTTCTTTTAGGTTCTCATGTGGTGTTTTCATTACTTTTCATACCCTGTGTACTTTCTGTTTGTATTTCCCTTTTCACTCGTTAGTTGTCTAAGAGGATTATTTATTTTTGTGATTTCCAGGTAGATGAGGCAAGAGCCTTTTGTTTATTTTCTGATAAATTTCTAATCTTATTACCTTGTGATCAGAGAGTGTTGTGATATTTCTACCTTATGGACCTTTATGCAGTTTTCTTAATAACCCAATATATGATTATTTTGGTCAGTGTTGTGCGTGTATTTAAGAAAAGGCTTATTCTCTATTATACAGATGTAAATGATGACCTGTAAATAAGATCCACCTATTAATTGTGTCATTTAGATTTTTTTATATCCTTACTTGTTTTTTTGTCCACTTTGTCTGCCTTTTATTGGGTTCCCCCACATTAGAATGTTTCTGCCTCCTTGGACCTCCTCTAGTTCCCACTTTGTAAAGGTGTCTGCTCTGTTACTTTGCCTATAGATGTTCATAACTGTCATGTCTCCTTTGTGGATAGTGGTGTCCTTAGTCAAGTGCCTTGACACTAGCAAGGGTCCTTATTAGTCAAGCTTAATGCTTTTTTCGCTTGAATCATACTTTGCTGACATCATGATTGCAACCTCCACACTCTTGTTTCCATTTTCCTGGTAGAAAAAAAAAATCCCTTTATTTTTAGTCTTTCTGAGTCACTCATTTTTTTGGTGGTAAGGGAGGGGTTCCTGTGTGCCAGACTTGTATCTTGTTTCATGAGCCAAGTTTAAAATATTTTTTAATGAGTCAATTAAGCCCATTCACATTTATTAATAGGACAATTATGTTTGGTCTCAACTGTGTCATATTATTTTGGTGGTAATTACATTGTGTACTACATTTGTTATTTCTTTACATGATATTTTGTCTGTCTACTTTTATTTTTATATAGTTTTACTATTTAAGAACATTGGTATTGCGCTTAAACTTTTGTTCACTGGTTAATTCCATTTTTAAAGCCCTCATTTGATTCCCATCTATTTAACAATCAATGAGATTATTGTACTTTCCTCTTTCCTTCTCCTTTCTCAGCCCCTTTGATTAAGGCTTAGATCTACAACTAAAAGGTATTAAGTGCTCACTACCTGACAGTTTGCAAAGTCGGCCTCGCTTATCTCTTGGTTAGATGAAGCTTACCTTCCAGAAGATCAGCCAAGAAGGCTTCAGGGAAATAGCATTCCCTGATTTCTGCACGCACCAATCCTTTTCTACATTTCTGCTGAGGAATAGGCTGGTCGACAACAAAATATTCAATCTGCATGTTCCTTCCTTGACTTCCTAAAAATGCGGCTCCATTATTGCTTTGTTTGGATTTTTTCCTTTAAGCCGCATGATTCCACTCTATGTTGTCCTTGAAGTTCTTTGATCTTTTGGCCTGGAGGCCTTGAGCTTTCTTCTTTATGTTTTAAGTCAATAATTTCATTAGAATATGTGTCAGAGCTGATGGTTTTGGATCAATTTTCACAAGTACCTGTTGGGTCTTTTTAGTACGATTCAGATTTTCCTTCACTTCTCAAAAGTTTTACCCGGTGATGGTTTCAAATATTAATTCTTTTTCATTATTTTCCTTTTCCTCTTCAGAGACTTAAATTGCATATGTAAGTTGCATCTTTTTTGTATCTTTCATTTCAATCAATTTCTGACCCCTTTTCCACCTTTTTGTCTCGTTTTCATTATCTTTACTATTGTCCTGTTTCTTCTGTCTTTTTTTTTTTTTTAATTTTTTTTTATTTATTTATGATAGTCACAGAGAGAGAGAGAGAGGCAGAGACACAGGCGGAGGGAGAAGCAGGCTCCATGCACCGGGAGCCTGATGTGGGATTCGATCCCGGGTCTCCAGGATCGTGCCCTGGGCCAAAGGCAGGCGCCAAACCATTGCGCCACCCAGAGATCCCTGTTTCTTCTGTCTTTATTTAATTTTCATGCGAATCTCTTCTTCCATGGGAGCTTTAGTCTATATTACTGATGTGATTTTTATCTTTTTTTTTTTTTTTCTATTCTCTTCCTGGAACTCTCATTTTATTTCTTCCAAGGTTCTGTCCATTTGTGTTCTTAGTTTTTACATTTCTGGTTCAAGATGAATTTATTTGCATACCTCAAATGCTTCTTTGGGGATACTTAATTCAGTTTGGAGTGTTGAAATACATTTTCTTTTGCTTCAGGATTACTTGCTGGGGGAGGAGTGTATTTTCATGAAGTTAAGTATTTCACTCCTCTGAGATATATATACAGATATGAGGGTGTGACAATCCTAATTCAAGACATTTTCAAGGTACGTTTTCTTTTCTGGAAAGCCAAGGTGCAGTTTGTTATGTGTACTTGGAGTTGTTTTGTTTGTTTGTTTTGGTTTTATTTTGTAGGTTCCAAACTTCCTGCCTATTGCTTATTTTGTCCTTCAAAACTCAGTGTCCAAAGGTTGCCTCTCCCTTTTTTGGTCTATCTTCTCTCTAGGAAGTGTTGCCTTTCCAAGACTGTCTCTTTGGGTCTCAAATGTCCCCCTTGGGTCCCTTTCCTGAGGTCAGCACCTTGAAATACTAGTGCTCTCCTTTGGGTTTGGGGAGGGTTTTATTTTGTACTTAAAGTTGGCTCTTTGAGGGTGGCTTTGCTGTAGTCCTTCTTTTCTTCTTTCTTCTGTGCAGCTTTTTGAGACCCTGCCTTGTGCTCTGCAAAGTCTTGGTTTGCAAGCTAAGGAATTAGCTCCATTGAAATTGGTGGTTATATTTCTACTTAGTTAGTAACGAAGTTGTAGTGTTTTCTGTTTTCTAATTATGTTGATAAAAGTGTAGAAGGTGTGAAAGTTGTGCAGTTTTGTCTGTTTTTCTTGTTGGCTTGTATTATTTTGGGAAGATGTATGTCGACACTAGAATTTAGGCAGCCACTTTGCCTTGGTTTCCCCGAATGTTTCTACTACATAATTGTCAAAGATGACAGGCTAACACTCCAGCCCCTGGGTGCTCTAGACAGGAGACAGGGTCTGATAATCCCATCTTTCTGTGATTTCTTGAGCTGATGGGATGCTCTCTGAGACCACTGACACTGTGATTATTCATCTGCAGACCAGGCAAAAAAACAACAGCAGCAACAAATTTTAGGGGCCTAAATGCTGTCTGAACTACACCACTTCTGTTATTTCTCCTTTCTTGTTAGAAACTCTTCTCATTGGACGCCGGGGTGGGGCTCAGCGGTTGAGCATATGCCTTTGGCTCAGGGCGTGATCCTGGGGTCCCTGGATCAAGTCCTGCATCGGGGTCCTCACAGGGACCTCTGCCTTCGCAGGGTCCTCTGTCTCCCTTTGCCTGTGTGCCTCTCAGGAATAAATAAATATTTTTTTTTTTTTTAAAGAAACTCTTCTCATTCTCAGAAAGATGGGAGGAGGCAAGGTAAACTCCTTACTTTTATTTCACAAATCCCTGTGATTCTGTGCTCTTTGCAAAAACCACCACCCTCAGAAGGTCCACCTTTAGACTACTAAGTCATTTCTGAACTACATCAGTATACTCATTTACCATTTCTATGATGAAAATGTTTTATTTCAATAAACGAAGCAAGCATTCCCTTGACTTGCAAAATGATGAAACTTCTCCCATCCCAGGTTCCAGAATGTTAAAAACATTTATTTTGCTACAGTCCTATGATAAGTAAGTCAATAGAGGCTCCACTGGGCCACAGATTCATCTGAGAAGAGCTCTGCACCATTCAACTGGTGAACATCTGAACCGTGTCCCACATCCAATCCCGGAGCGCACCCCTTCCATACTATTCCTGTGCGATGATTGCTTCCAAATCCAGATGACCTTTATCCCCAACATAAGCTCAAAACAGTTGGTTCCGCCATTCCAGGATCTGCAGTTCTCTTGAATCCCAGTGGAATCCCTAAGCCTTTTTACAGTCGACTGTAACCTAACACCACACACTAAATCCATCATTTCTTTTGAGAAAAGTGTTGACGGTGGATGATTTTATGCAAATATTTATAATTTGGCAAAAAACTTACCTAGTTCCCTTCCATTCTGTTCATCTCATTCTGCAGTTTGCAGAGTAAATATCCTGTGTTTGTAACTTCAGATCAACAGACAGAGCATTCTTTCCGAAAGTCAGAATTCACGTAACCAAATCCCTAAAGGGGGAAAAATCACTTTAAGTAAATTGTGCTCAATTGTCTCTCCTGTACTTTCCCTCTCCTATCTGAGCCATTATTAGACCCATCTGATGTACTTTAAAAGGCAGTGCTGATGGATAGAGCGCATGGATGATGAATATTCATCCCAGCAACCAAACCAGAAACCAAGGCAGCAAGGATACAGTTCTACAAGCACCACCTGTCACATGGACCGACACAGGGATTTGATTTTCTGTCTCAGGAAATGCTCTGCTTCTTCAAATTGCTCTTTCTCTATATATATGCCTGTCTCTGTCTTTGTCTCTATCTCTTGCATAGCCTCACCCTTTGTGTATTTTAATATATATCATTTAAACATTGGGCAAATGAATTAATAAAATTGGGAAAGCAGGGGTTTTTTATAAGGATGGCAAAGCATTTTTCAGACATTAGCTGGTGAATCTGAGCTCCCTGATGAGCTTCCTACACAGCGAAAACAAAATGCAAAGAGAGAGAGAAATACTTATCACTTGATATGTCACCTAGTATCAACATTAATATGAATTCAACCTCAGCAATCTTATTTTCTATGGCAGCATCTATGACAACGATCTTATTTTCTTAGTCAATCTGGAGTTCAAAAAGGCATGAAGTTGGAATCATGTTTTATATTAAATAAATTGCCTGTATCGTAAAAAATAGAATTAGAAAGGAAATGCAGATGTCGAAAATAAATGTTCAGCCACATTGGTGATTAGAAAATCATTTAAAAAGTAATAAACTATAATCTGTTCATCACGATGACAGATGCTGATCCTGTTGCCAACAAATGAAACAGGCCCTCTCACATGTGGCTCGTGGCAAAGCTGATGTCCGAAGACGTTCTGGTGTGTGACTGGCAATGCACATCCAACAGCCTTGCCCTATTTTATATGGCTGGACCAAGCAATTTTCATTTCCAGGGTCTCATTTTAAAGAAATAATCATGAAGATGAGCAAAGATCAGTAATGGGATATTCATTGCATATTGCTGTGGTAGCAAGAAACGAGTAAGCATGCAAATAAAAGCAATCTAAAATCCTTACCTCTTCCAAAAGGGAGACTAGTTAAATATTCACGCACATTGTGTGGTGTTGTTGGTTTGGTTTTGTTTTGTTTTGTTTTGTTTTGTTTTTGGCACATTATCTGCTCTGTTCCTCCAAAGACCTGGGCCTTCTCCCTCTGTCCCTGCACCCCACACCAGCACCACAGCCTGGAGATTTCCACCTGCCAACCTGCTGGCAACTTTACCACTAATGTCACCACATTCATGCCCAGTGTTTCAGGGGAGGTGGCCTCTGCTCCAGCCACAGGGAGGCAAACTAGTGGGATGGCACCCTTCTGCCTCCCCCATTCACTCCCCCCCGACCTCCTCCACTGACTGCCTCTAGACTCATCTATGCCACATGAAATTTTTGATGTGCAACTGTTTTTTTTTACACAGAAAAACAGCAACTTCATGAGGTTCCACCTGACAGAAAACTCTCCATCATCCCTTCCCCACTTCCTGTCATACAGTCTTCGTTGGGTTGTCAGTCAATCTGATTTACCCTAACGTTTGTGCTTTGCTGCAAGGTGTTTACTCTGCTGGTAATTCCTCAATGCCCAGCATAAGACAGAAGAGTGGGGATACCAGCTCCCAGAGATTCACAAGAAGCAGTCTCGAGGACCATCAGGAGCACAGACAAAGGCTGGAAAGAGGGGCAAGTGCCCCTGGAGGACAGGGAAAGGTGGGTCTCTGAGGACCACCGGTCAGGTGATGCTGGAGGGATGATGATGTGGGATCTGAAACTCAGACTTATCAGATCTGCCGACAGAGAGGAGAAATGTGGAGAAGATGTTTCATTACATTTTGGTGCAAAGTTCATGAGGCCAGAGCAGCCTCTAGTTAGGAGGACACAACAGAGCCACGGTGTTGGCATTACAGGGTCTACATGAGGCTGGAGTGTGGGACTGGAGGAAAAAGGAAAGATAATTCTCAGAAAAATCCACAGCAATTGTTGGCTAGTTGAAAATTATAACTGAGGAACCAGGAAGAGAAAAAAAAAAACCTAAAACCCTGAAATTTTGGTGGTGCCACTGATATAAATGGGCAGTTTGGGGTAGGAAAATTATTTTTACAGGATTTGATGAACCTTCTTGCTAAACTCAGTGTGATATGTGATGGTCAGTTTTCTATCGATCCACTTCTATGTGGGGAGCACTGGGTGTTATACTATATGTTGGCAAATTGAACTTCAATAAAAACAAATGAAGAAATAACCGACAGCAAAACAAAAGGAGATTCATAAAAACAGAGAACAAAGTGGTGGTTACCAGAGTGGGGAGGGGTTCAGGGGCATGAGTGAAGTCAGTTAAGGGGATTAAGAGCTGCAAACTTTCAGGTATTCCAGCAAGAGGTCACGGGGATATAACCTAAAGCAGAGGAACTGTAGTTGATAATATTGTACCTTTGTATGATGAAGATGGCAACTAGCTTTAAGGTGGGGCCATTTGGTAATGCATAAAAACGTGTAGTCGCTGTCACCGTACCTGAAGCTAATAGGACATCATATGTCGATTGTACTTTGAAGGATAGTTTCTTATCTGTGTGGATCTATTTATATCTACCTATATTTATCTCAGTCCATCTAATCTATCAACCACAATCCAGTCTACCAGGTTTCCTTCTTGGATAGGACCCGAACTGATACAACAAGCTCCATTATTCTGGACAAAATCAGGTCCTCTCTCTCCTTCACAGAGGAGACAGGTTGCTCTTCCTCCCTGGCTTCGCCCCTGCTTCTCTGTGTAACAGTCAGTAAAGCCCCTTCCCACACTGGCTACATCCTAAGTGGAAGAGGATGTGCTCTCCCGTGTGACAAGACTCTCTAGAGAAGGAGGAGGTGATGGAGGGCCCGGGTGGTGGGAGCTCCCACACCTGCCTTCCGCTCCTTGTCACTCAGGATGGCCCTAAGTCCACCACCACACCCCACTGAGACCCTCCCGATGGATTCCACACCGTGCCTCGCTGAGGAAGGTTCCATTCATTTTAAGCAAAGCCCGAGTGACACTGCATTTTGTCTCCATTCCCCTGTTAGCAACGCAGGAAGACTTAGAAGAATAACATTTTAATGGCTTGGAAACTGTTCCCAACAGAATGATCTGAGAGAGGATTTTTCAAGGGTTACATCACTAAATGACCAAACAAAGACACAGTGTCTGGCTACCACCCACATGACTCCACTGTGGGCCATGTTTTCATAATGATGTAGCAGGATTTAGACACACCTCTTTTATAAGTGGTGGAAAGGATATTAGCATAGCAATGAAAGCCCGAGCCTCAGAACTAGGAAGCCAGCAAATCTTAAAATCAGAGCAAACCTTCCTTAATAAGAATAGTTGAAATGTACTGGGACATTCGGCACATGGCACGCATTACCTCACATGACCCTCATGGGATCCCTACGGATGAGTCCCCTATTGTCCTCGTTTCACACAAGGGGACACTGGAGGCTCCAAGAGGCTGGCTTATCTGACCAGCTCCGGAAGCGAGGCGTGGGGACCAAGCCCAGGTACATAGGATTCCAGAGTCCCTTCTCCCTGCTGCCCCTGCCGATTAAGCACAATCGAGCTGAATTAGAGGCTGAAGTATACAGAGCGGTCCACCAGGGAAGTGCTGGTGCACTTCGCCATGGATAGTGTGTTTATCTGAGATTTTAAACGTATGATCTTGAAATTTTTAAAAAACCATGTTGAAAAAAATAAAAATATAAATAAATAAATAAATAAATAAATAAATAAATAAAAATATATAAAAAGCCCCCCGTTGAACAGATAAAGAGAATTGATTTGAATTAAACACAACTCTGCTGTCTTTAAGGGTATTTACAAGGGCTTTTGTTTCTTTAATGGGTTACGTACTCTGCGCCAGGGCTGCCTCCAGCCCACCGGACTTAGTAATGAATTCTTCTTTTTTTGTTTAAAGCACCAGAATGACTCTATATAAAGTTTGTCTTTGGCCCTATCTGCTCCTCTGTGGGAAATCATGCTTTCCACCCTGGTCCTTGCACACCACACGGTGTCCTTCCTGCTGGTCCTCACAGATGTGTGAAACCATGAACACCAGCGTGCTGATGGGGGCTCAAAACCCGTCTTCGTTCGGGGGTGCAGGAGCACTGGAGCTCAGACACTGGCAAACGTCATTAACACTCCTAGGAACTAGCAGTGAGGTTACTATTTTAGGGACATTCAAACACACAATCCCTTCCTGGAATAACCTGTGGCTTCACCCATTGTCTTCACTCACGTCTTTTATGGCACAATTTTGCATCTCGTTTTGGGTGGCCCTGCGAGACCCACCCTTTCTCCTCACATACTCTAGTCTCCAGTTACACCAAACACTAGCAGAAGTCACAGCACTGCTCCCTGCCCACGGGCCTTGGCTCTCTCCTCTGCCAGAAGTGGCTTTCCCCCTTCACCTCCTGTTCCTTCCTCACATCCTGGGGAAAAGGTAGACCAGTAGATTCTGGCAAAAATGTACAAGGAGAGGTCCAAAGTATCCACAGTGACTCCGGGACATTCTTTGTCAATTTCTAAATTAGGCGGGTCCAACAGGCGATGCAGAGTCTTCGTTCGCAGTCGAGGAGGCAGGGGTCTAGACCCACACGTGGAACCCTGTGTCTTCTGGATGAAGAATGAAGCACGCGACAAGTGGCGGGCTTGCCCCAGAACGCCCGAGTTTCTGCATCGCAGGCGCAGCTTGCTTTACTCTTGCTGCCTGTGTTTGCATCTCTCTGTCCCTGCTCCCCTCGTATCCAGGCCTCCTGACCAGCAATCGCTGCACCCTGCCCAAACCCCGCACGTACGTGCCCGGGCATCACGGCGCCCTTGCCCCAGTCATGGTTTTAGAAATGAACACTCATCTTAGAAACTCTTCACCCAAATGGCCTCATCTTACCAACAGGTTGTGAAAGCTGAGCCAGCCTGTCTGTCCCCAAGTCTGTGTCACCATACTCACTCTTATTTGCGCTGCCTGCCCCCACTCTCAAATCTCCTGAGACCGAATATACAAATAGACAAGGGGCACAAGGTCTGTGAAAACAGAACCCCGACCCACACCTGCAGCTACCAGCCCGGAAGCCCAACAACAACCCCCGGCAATGATGAGCTCCAGGGGCCAGGCCTTGTTCATGACTCAGCCTCTCTGATGTTACCCCACTTCAACCGGGGCCCAACTAAAAAAGAGTCAAATATCCCAAAGATGGCTCCACTGGTTTGGTCTGGAGCGTGGACTTGGTTCTGCTGTGATGGGAAGTCAGTAGAAGAACCTCTGCTCCAGGCTCCTTGGAGCACGGGCACCATGTCCTAGACCAGGAACCATCTGTCATCAAGCTGCAGAGAGAAATACTAGGGGTCAGAGACTTTTAGAGCAATTAGGTATGTTTGTTCTAACGACAGCTTATATGAAAAATCTGTTGAATCCAATAATAAGTCAGGACGTGTTGTTTGAAGGTCTTTTACCTTATTCGGGAATTCATTTCTATTATACTTAATAAAAATATTGGTCTGCAATGGATCAAAAATTAAAATTAATCTTTCCCTACAGAGAACTGAGAATCACCACCTCACTTCCCTTCAGCAATGCGTAGTGGCAAAGAGAGTGAGCCACAGCGGGTTATCAGCAGATGCGATAATACCCCTTGAATAAACAAAAGAAACAGGATTCGAGTGAGAAATACATCATTATTTATTCAATACACATGAGGTCAGCACGATCTTCAGAGGGTAAGATTCCCGTCGCAGGTTCCCCAGAGGGGACACAGGCCGTTTGTGTTATGGGTTTTCCTGCCATAAGAGCTGTGCTCTTGAGAGCGTGAAGGTTGGTCATCATAAAACCTAAACAAAAGGCAATTTGGCCAGCATGCACTGTCGATAAATTGCAGCGAATTCCTTACTAAACAAGTGAGATTTGAATTCTGTTTCCAGAAATAAATAAGATAACAGCAATGCAGAGAAATCAGAGGCATTAATACCCTGTTGGCACGTCAGGCCATTTGTAATTTAAACACAACTGTTCTAAAGGGGTGGCAGTCCGTGCTGGCGTTCCAGAATCGACCACGGCCTCGCCCTGCGGATCTCAGACACATTTCCGCAGGATGTGTCCTACGCAAAGGGCTGACCTGGCGAGGAAGTGGGGACGCAGACAACCTCTGGAAAGTCCCGTGTGAGCACCTGCCAAGGTGCACAGCGCTTGTACCAGTCTCACGTCCAGTTTCAGAGTTTTCTTCCTTGTGGTTCTTCTAGCCAACGAAGCCTCGACCAGAATATCGACAGTTAGCAAGACTGTGGGAGATTCCCTGCCGAAAACCAGCAGCGTCCACGTGGCCTGCTCCACACGAACCCCTGCGGGCTGATCCCTAGGCCTCCCTGGCTGTGTCGGCGCCCCCCATGTCTCGGTGGCAAAGAACACGGCAATCAGGGCCCCTCCACCCAGGGGTCACAGCCTTTCACCACCACCAGGGCAATGTGACTGATGGCACCTACTTACTGAACACACACGAGCGATAGGAAGCTGCACACGTTCCAGAGGCGGCAGCCACCACTCGAGAGGGTGCAGCAGGATGCGGGTCAACAGCAGGCGCTCATGAAAGGGTGAGCTGCAAATCCATTCTGGTTTTAGGGGCGCCTGGGGGGCTCAGCCGTTAAGCATCTACCTTCAGCCCAGGGAGTGATCCTGGGGTCCCAGGATCAAGTCCTGCACCAGGCTTCCCGCAGGGAGCCTGCTTCTCCCTCTGCCTGTCTCTGCCTCTCTCTCTGTGTCTCTCATGAATAAATACAATTTTTAAAATATAAAATAAAATAAAATAAAATAAAATAAAATAAAATAAAATAAAATAAAATAAAATAAAATAAAATAAGAAATCCATTCCGGTTTTTAGAAAATCATCTGCAAACGTTAGTACTTCACTAACCACCTTGACACACCTGATGCATGAGTAAGACGCGCCAGCAGGGATCGGCTCTGGGATTAAAGGCTGTTTCCTCCTGCCTTATCTAGACCCTTAGTGACCCTTGTGCTCAGGCGTGGGGGTGGAGCCATGGCCCTTCACGAGGACACAGTCTGCGTGTACGGCCTGCTGGGCTCCCAACGCGCCATTAGGAGGGCACAAGCGGAATAAAGCTGGCCACTGGGTCCTGCAGAAGCTCCCAGCCGGTGGGGGAGCCGGCTCAGGAGGCGACCAGGATGCGTTATTGCGGAAATGACCATGGATGGGGACAAGGACACGGGGGTCTCTGCAGCCCACAGGGCAGCGGGGAGATCTGGTGCTCACGAGCAGGATGCAGCGGAACAGTCTAGCCGCTCCCACGGCTGGTTTTCTTAGTTTCCTTTTAATTACACATGCGCCGCTCTGTCTCTAAGGAGCACAGGATCTAATTAACGCCTGTTGGGGATGTCTGGGATTTGTTTTAATCGGGTGTGGTGAGACGGGCAGACACGGAAGTGACCATGAGTGGGTAAGGGGCCGTGCTCACGGCTCCCTGGAGGGGAGGTGCCGGGCAGCAGAGGCGGACGGGCCCAGGGAGCCGGGGAAGGAGCCCGGCTGGGCCCCCTGGGCGGGAAGGGGCGCGTGAGCAGGTTTAGAACGGGCTGGTTTCAGGGGTTCCTGGGCCAGAGGGGCTGTGCCTGGCATGGATCAGGGTGGCGACCGCAGTCGGAGGGCGTCGTGGTGCAGAGAGCGAGCGCCCGATGAAGGAGGTGGCGAGACGAGGGGCTCAGGATGGGTTGGTCGCATCGGGAAGGCGCGTCCTCGGACAAGTCACTGGCTGCCCTTGGGGGGTTGGGGGGGCCCGGGGTCACAAGGGCCTCAGCTATCAAAGGCGGCCTGTGAGTCACAGAACTCGCCAAAGTCTTCGCCATCCTGGAGGAAGCACAGGTGCGCGGTGCCCTGGGATCGGTCGTATCTGGAAGACCTGAATAAGCCACGGGACCATGTCACTTCAGCTCCGCCTCGCAGGAGCCAGAGTCAACCTGGAAGCGCAAAGTTCCTAACTATTCATTTTGAGTTTTTTAAGGGGATTCGGGAAGGTTCTTCATTTCCTTGCAGCAGGCCCTACGCCACGTCCCACACGGCGCGACTTCCCCTGCGCCAGCCCGACGCCACCGGCCGCGAGAGGCTGCTGCGTCCTCCACTCCACCAGGAACCCGGTCTGTCCTGGCGTCTGAGCTCCACGGCCCTTCCTGGGGCAGAAACTAGTACGATTCCTTGCAAGTGAGGACATCAGGGTGAAAGGGTTATATGACTTCCCCCAGGTCACCCGGGGGCCGTCTGCAGAGCGAGGACGGGTCCCACGCGGTCCGACTCTAAACTTCATGCCCTCAGCGCTGTGCTGCTCTGGAGGCTACGGGGACTTCCTCCAAACCTCTCCCCGGGGGCTCCTGGTAATGCCTCGGGGCCTAATGGCAGAGAACTGAAATTTGTCCCTCTGGGAACTCAGCCAGCCACAGGGCTCCCCTATTCTTTCTGAGTCTCTTTTATGCAGGGTCGTTGAGGGACTGCATCGCTGGCTGACAGCAAATGAGCATCTCCTAGAAGGCACGGGCAACACACTCTAATGCATTAGGCTCATCTTCACGACGATGCTGGAAGGCAGACACGGCCCCATCGAACGTGTGGGGATTCACACTATTTCGGGCCGTGCTCTACCTGCATCGAAGATTGCTCCTTGACATTTCAGCTCTGCTCCTGCCTGCGGAGGGATATTAATATTTATGAAGTTACTTATGTGTGCCGGTGCCTTATGCACATCATCTCCTTGATGTTTAGATCAGCTCGTTGAAGACTATCTGGAGGAGGGTGGGTAGGAAGCCTGCCCGGGGTCCCGTGGCTCGTAAAGGTCAGCTGCTGGGTTCTAACCCAGGAGGGTCAGGAGAGAAAGCCATTTCTTCCCATGGACAAGATCATTGGCTTTGATGGAAGGCAACTCTGGTTGCCTGACCTTATGCCCTGTGGGTCCCAGACAGGCTATTGGCTGGTTCTCCCCTCCCCCGTGGCCCGGAGGTAGTGCCATTTCCTACCAGCAGCTCTGCTGCGTTAGAGATCCTGGTGCCAAGTGTGGAAACACTCCCCACGGGGACAGGACATGGTGAGGAGACAGTAACCATCACTTGGCCATTTGGGGATTATATCAACTTCCAGATGACGAGGATCTTGGTGTCATCGATGTTTGCACTGGGAATAGTATCCTGGAAGCCTGGGTGGGGACAAGGGAGAGAAAAGTGGCCGAGGGATATGGGAACATAGATAAAGCCAATGATGTGATGTCCTCTCAAAATGTCACTCCTGAAATATTAGTTCACTAAGGAGGTGAAGAAAACATGATTTTATATGAATAAAAATCACCGACCTCGTCCGTAAGCAGAACACTTAACTCCTATGCAGCTTCGCTCTCCAAACTGGCATGTCCCATTCGCCATTTTATCCTCTCATGGCCTGGTTGGTCACTGAGAAAGCTAATGAGTATGAGTTAATAATTGATTAGGGATGGCCAGCTGGGGGGGCAGGAGTGAGGCTGGCTGGGGTGGGAGGAGGGGTGGGGGGCAGAGAGGAGAGGCATCCCCAACCCGGCCGCGACTCTGTATCAAGGGCAACTGCTCCCTCGGTCTCCAGACCACTTTAGTGAGGCTCTGAGTACCACCAGGCCTCAGGAGAGTCCATCCACGGAGAGGATGGGAGAAGCATTCGCCGGCCAACTCCCTTCCCCCTGGCCAAAGGTTCCTATAATGGGAGTTGCTATTCCAGACACACCCCTGGCTGCCCCGTGGTGGAGCAGCAGCCCTGGTTCCCGGAGCGATCCTGGCAAACTACCCCACAGGGAAGGTAAGTTCTGGCTTTCTCTGCAACTCCACCGGAGCCCCAAATGGCCAAGTGATGGTTACTGTCTCCTCACCATGTCCTGTCCCCGTGGGGAGTGTTTCCACACTTGGCACCAGGATCTCTAACGCAGCAGAGCTTCGGTTTACGGGGGCAGGAAGCATGAACTCAGAAGGTTGGTCCTGGAAGAGACAGTGAAGAGGTCCCTCCCATCCCCACCCCTTACCCTCCCGATTCGCACCTTCTAGCTCTTACAGACAGAGCCCCATGTATTGACCACTGATTGGCACATGGGTCAATCTGGTAGAAAAGCAACCCATTTGGGGCCCCTGGGTGGCTCAGTCAGTTAAGTCTGCCTTCGGCTCAGGCCATGATCCCGGGTTCCTGGGATTGAGCCCCGTGTCGGGCTTCCAGCTCAGCGGGGTGCCTGCTTCTCCCTCTCCATCCCCCTCTGCCCTTCTCCCTTGCTCCTGCTCACGCTCTCTCATAAGTGCTGTCTCTCTCTCAAATAAATGAATAAAAATCTTACAAAGAAAGAAAGAAAGAGAAAGAAGCAACCCATTCATAGGGGCCTTTGTCCCTTGGATGGGTTTTCACTGGCCATGGCTCTGTGCCACCAGGGTGTTGCTTCTGGGTAGAGGGTGTGAGGTAAGGTCAGTGGACCGTGTGGCCGCGTGTCACTGTTCTCCTTTTGGGCTGCCAAATGGGTTCCTGGGTGTGTTGATGCCTTAGAGCTGCTATAACAAAGTAAACCAGATAGTTTAAAACAGCAGAAATCCTCCCTCAGGCTCCAAAATCCAGTTGTCAACAGGGCTGGTTCCTTTTGGAGGTTCTGAGGAAGAATCTGTTCCGAGCCTCCCTTCCAGCCAATGACGGTTGGTTGTCAATAGCTCCCGCCGGTGTTTGCTGGCGACACCACTCCTGCCTCCTGCCTCCTGCCTCTGCCGTGGTCTTCACATGGGTTTCACGAGTGTGTGTGTTGGAGCATCTTCCCTTCCCATAAGGACACCTGCCATATTGGATTAAGGCCCCCCCTTCCTCTTGATCACATCAGCCAAGACCCTATTTCCAAATAAGATCACATTCGGATAGTGGGGCTGAACATCACATCTTTCGGGGACACACAACCCAACCCGCAACACTTGGTACAGGATATCATGTCAAATGATTAGAAATTCTACTCAACAACAAAGAAAAACAAAAAGAAAAAGAAAAGCTCCGTAGGTCTTGGGTTGGCGGTGCTGGCAGAGACATCGGGGGCCGGGAAGGCAAACCCACGTCCGCAGTAGTGAGGCTTCTGGTGAAGACAAGTCGGTCATCGCTCCAGGGGATGGTGTCCACGTCAGCGGCCTCTCGCTGCCTGACAGCCTGGGGTCCTCAAGGAAACGCGCCTTCGGGAGTCAGCGTGAGCACGGCTGCGCTCATGGGGCACTCGGCTTTAGCCGCGGAGCTGGTTAAGACTCTGGGGGGCGTTAGGAGAGGGCTCGGGCAGAGCTGCTGTGGTCCCACGGCCACCCCATCCAGGGTGGCCAAGGAGGGAGCCCGGCTGGCACCCCAGGGCGAGGCCTCCTGTGCACCTGCTGTCGAGCGCCTCACTGGGGCGTGCAGACGGGCGTGCACTGCGGCTTGCCTAGACCCCCGCCTTCCAGTCTCGCTCCTTCCCCGCTCATCTATGTGCCACGGTCCTGGGGTCCACACACGTCTGTACCCCCGAACTCGCCTCTCACCATAGGAGGTGAACAGCACATTCTGCTCACGGCTCGGCCCTGGAGGAGACGTTCCCGTGCCCCGATCTTGGGTCTGGCCTGCGTGTGGCCGCAGGGGTCTGCTTTCCTGCGTCAGCAGCATATGGCACCAACGTACCTCCAAACCGAGCCAGCGTAGGACGGCGCCAAAGGGAGGAAGCAGAGGAGAAATGGGCGGCTTCACGCTCCCCCCTCTGATCTCGGGCAGGCGCCAACCAGCCAGGAACCTGGTGGCAGGAAGCTCTGCTGAGGCGGCCCGTCCTCTGCAGCCTCCCGGCACGCTGGGTGGGAGGGCGGCCGGCGGATCTGGGGGGCGGGGGAGCAAGTGGAAGAAGTCCAGCCCAAAGACGGATCACGCGGATCTCCCCTGAAATGGAGATTTCCAGAAGGGGAGCGTCCAATTCTGGATCCAAACACAAGGCCTTGTTGTCTTTTCCCAGAGCCGACAAGTCCCGACGTCGGCAGCTGGTCGTGGCTCCCCGGGGCCCCTCAGTCCCGTGTGCCCCCGGGCGCCCCAGGTGACCAGGTCGGAGCTCCGACCCGGATCGCTGGCAGAGGGGGAGGCACACTTGACATTTTAACCTCAAGGCCCTGTCCCATTCCTTGGTCACCTCAGCCACAACCACCCCCTACACACACACACATATCCTGGCCCTGCCGGGGGCAGAGGGACAGAGGGGACTCTGACCGGGCGCTAGGCCCTTGCGTGTCTCCCTAGCAGGAAGATGGCAGGGCGGGTTTGCAGAACCTTCTAGTTGGGAGAATCAGAAAGGGGCATCGGGAAGAGCAGCCGAGCCGTCCTCGTGGCTGGTGGAGGCAGCCGAGTATGTGTGTCCTTTCTCCCCACCGCCAGGGAAGACCCCGCCCTGGGTCTTGGTCCTTCCTGGGCTGAACTCAGGAGAAAAACTCTTAGGTCCGGGGCACAGTAGATCATGTTTCCCAAAGATGGCTTAACAGTGTTTGTGACCCCGAACACCGCCCTCCCGTGTCGCCTGGGGGCTCTCCTCATTGCAGTGGGGCCTGGGTCAAGCTCCCCTTGCACCTGTGGATGCTGGTCGCTGCCACCAGTGTCAGGTGGCTTCTCAGGCCTGGCCGGGGAGGTCCACGCTGCTCTCTGGGATGCTCCCTCCAGGGAGCCCTCGTGGACGTGCCTCCCAGAGCCAGCTGTGTGCTCTGAGCAGCCTGGGTCCCCTAGGGAGGCTGCGGGGACCAAGGGGGGGTGCTGCCCTCTGAGGAGTCCACCTTTGGCTCTCCTAGAGCTGGCTGGCCACAGGCGAGCTAGGGGGCCACCGGGGAAGAGACCCTCCAGGCCGACTACTTGAGCATCCCTGTCATTCCAGATCTCCCCGCTGAGGCTCTCCCGTCACGTCACTGAGAAGCAGAGGAGGGCCTGCCCCCTACCCCTGCCCTTTATGGATTTCTGGCCCATAAATTCATGAGCATCATAAAGTGGTTGTTTTGCACAAGTCAGGCCTTCTAGAAATGCCTCCTTTGTTTCCCCCATCTGGGGGTGAGTATGTGCTGCTCAATTGCAGCCAGGGCACGAGGCGGCTTTACTGGGAGCTCATCCTGCCTTCCACCGACCGGGGGCAGCGGCCGGGTGCAAGTGGGTGACATGCAAGACGTGACCTAGAGCGAGAGCTGGCCCTCCAGGGTGGAGGGTCCCCATGCAGGGGACGGTGCTGCCTCTCCCTGGAGGAGAAACCCAGGCTGGCCGGTGACGGAGTATGGGAGCCACGGGCGACAGGTATGTTACGGCAGGATCTCCTGTGGGGCGGCCAGCGAGGCAGGGCCCAGCAGGGAGGGGCTGGTGACATGAACTCAGGGCCCCCTCTGCCTCAGCCCCTGACGGCGGGCCTCGGGAGGTGCAGCAGCCCTCGGAATCCGGGCAGACAGGCCATCGGGTCCAAGGACTAGGCTGGACCTTGTGCTTGAACCAGGACCGGAGGTCAGAAGGAGACGGCTGCCAACTGGGGCCGGAGGCAGGGGAGCAGGGCTGCTCTGAGCATCATGGGAAGCGGCCGTCTGCTCCTGGAAGCAAGCCCAGGAGGCTGGGGGCAGCGCCGGGGCCGGGGTGTCTGTGCACCTGCCACACTGCACGACCAAACCCGATGACCTTCTCGGGGGCGCGGCTGCAGCCTTGCTCCCGCCTTCGGGATCGCTCCCTTCCGGCCCCATGGAGCCCGCTGCCGGCCCAGAGGCTCCTCCCCACTCGCCACCCTGGCTGGGCCCCGGCCCCGGTCCCAGTCCCGCAGCTGGGCACCCGGCTCTAGTAGCGGCGGGAGAATTGGATTCAGAAGCCGGGTCGGCACCTGAGCCCTGATGCGTCAGGTTCTTGCCACGGGTGCCAAAGGGGAGAGCGCGGAGGGGGCCTCCCCAGGACACTTTTGAGGTTCGCGGCTAGACCTGGTTCTCAGGCTTGCACACACCCGCCCGGCGCCCCTGCTCCTGCCTTCCCGAGGTCACCTGGCCGCAGCCTTGGCCTCCTGCCCTGGGGGACCCGCTGTCTTCCGACGCCAGGGATCCTGTCAAGCATTCTGGCCCCTCGTGCCACCTCAGAAATGACAGTGTCCGGCTTTACTATCACCTCCTCTAGGGGCCAGGACCGCAGCTAGCTGGGCACCCAGCTCTGGGCCCGCACCCTCGGATCACAGGCTCCGACAGGACCGACCCGTCCACACACCCCGCAGGCCATCCCGTCCATGGGCGGGGAGGGGGGACACCTCTTATTTGTGCTTGTTCCTTCAGCACCCGGGGTAGGGATGGATGTGTTGTGTGATAAGGACACACGGATGGATGTGTCGGGGGTGCCTCTTCCCGGGTCGTGCACAGGTGTTTTTAAGCAGGCTTCCCACCCAGCGTGCAGCCCACGTGGGGCTTGAATTCACGACCCTGAGAGCAAGGCCTGGGCTGAGACCAAGGCTCGGACGCCCAACCGCCTGAGCCACCCAGGCGCCCCCGGGCTCGGGTCCAGGTTTACATGTTTGGCTTCAGTGCCACACAGTTGGAGTTGTCCCAACTTGTCCCCCGGGCGGAGGCAGCGGGGAAGGTGTGCGGGGCCCTCCGGGTTGGGGACCTGGGGCTGCGTGGAAGCAGACTGACCCACACCTACGGGCCGGGAGAGGCAAGCAGGTGACTGAAGCAGCCTCCTGCTTGCCTCCCGTGGGGCTCACCTACGCGGTGCTCACTGCCCTTCCCTCGGGAGCATCCGTGCTTGCTCGCCAGACAGTCCCCGTCAATGACGGACACGCGGGGGTCGGCCGGAAAACTCCGCCGTGGGACTTCCCCCCTCCCCAGGCACGTGCCTCCCGTCAGGTGACAGAGGTGAGGCCGGGCCGCAGAGTAAAATCAAACACTTGAAACCCAGCGGGGAGGAAGGCTGGCTGGCTGGCAACAGGCCAGACTTAGGGCATCTGAACACTCTTATCTAAGTTTTCCCTTAAAACAACATCCTGACAGGTGCCTGGGGGGCTCCAGGAGTCACGCATCCTTCTCTTGGCTTTTGGCCCAGGTCGTGACCTCAAGGTCATGAGATCAGGCCCCGCGTCAGGCTCTGTCCTCCTCGCGGAGTCGGCTGGCGACCGTCTCCCTCGCCCTCTGCTCTTTTCCTGCTCACTCGCTCTCTAAGATAAATAAATGAAGTCTTTAAAAAATTACCCGCCGCCGCCGCCGCCGCCAGGGCTGCTGCCAACCTCATGAAAGTCCACCCTGGAGGAGACCAAGGCCCAGAAAGTTTCCATCACTTTTCTCGCATCGGGGCAGCTGCAGAAACAGAGCGGGAGGCACACGGATCCGTTGGGTTTTGAACTTGGCCGTAGGTGACGAGGCGCGGGGATGCTGTGGATGCCGGGATCTCGTGGAGCTGTGAGTGGGGGTGACGTGTGAAAGGACGAACCTGTGAGTGCCCCGAGGGCTCCTATGGGAAGGCAGGGACGGCAGGAGGATGGAGCCGGGGAGTGCCGTGGGGGGATCCGAGACGGACGGAGACCCCGGAGCCCCGTGGGAGCCGGAACCCACGGTGGAGTGGGTGGGGGATCGGGGAGCCAGACTCTGCTATCTCACGGCGGCCTTGCAGGAGCCCCCACCCAGGGGATGATGCCCCCAGGGCAGGCGTTACAGGGATGAGTAGCCAGGCGCTGCGTGGCACAGGCAAAGGAAAGAATGTGTAAGGACACAAATCCCTGTGATGCCCAGGGGTGCCGTGGGCCACACTCAGCAGGTGTCAGCAGAGCCCATGCTGACGGGTAGGGCCGGGGCACTGGGGTGGGCGGCGGGCACCAAATCATGGAAGGTCCAGAGAGCCCCTCAGGCCGTCAGGAACAAGTGTGCACCCCACACGCCCACGCTGGGTCCCCGTCGTGGAGTCGCGTCGGGTCTGAGACCAGGAGGGGACACGCTCATCCTTGACCTACACCTGACGGGGGCCTGATGAGGGGCGGGCCCAGCGATGGAGCTGAGGACCAAGTGCCTGAGCCCCCCTTCAGGGGGGTTGTAAGGTCCAACTCCCGGGGGGCGTCTTGTTGGAGGTGGGACCTAAGCAGGGTTAGGCGGGGTCGTGAGGGTGGAGGCCACGGTGGGACTGTGCCCCTCTCAGTCACCAGTCAGCCGGTGCCCTCCCTCCCTCCCTCTCTCTCTCTTTCTGTCAAATGAGGGGACAACCAGGAGGCTGCCACCAGCAAACCAGGGAGGGAGCACGCCATCGTGCCAGCACCCCAACCTGGGCTTGGCGGCCTCCGGGGCTGGGAGACGTCGATGCCGGTTGCACACGCCCTTCGGCCTGCAGCGTCTCATTATAGAAGCCTGAAGGCTCTGGGACGTGTGTGTGTGGGGGGGTGAACGCATTTTGTAGACTAGAAAGCGCTGCGCCCCCGTCCATTACTCACGGCCGGTGTCTGGGTCGATTCCAGCTTGTAAACCGTATCCCGTAAACATCGCCGTGCAGAGAGATTTGGGGTCATCCCTGAGGCCTGTTCCCCACAGCACGACGATCGCCAGGACTCGGGTGTGATGTCTTCTATGGTTTATGTTTCAGCTCATACCTGCCGGCTCTGCTTGCCTGTGTTATCTCAACGGGTGTCCAGCTGAAGGTCTGCAAAGGGGCTGGTCTTGTTTTCGTTATAAAAGTTATCCGAGGCAAAAGAATTTTAAATTTTTTTTGTCTTTCTCTTTCTCTCTCTCTCTCTCTCTTTTTTTTTTCCTTTCTTTCTTTCCCTGTAATACCAGCTCCTAGGACGATCGCTGAATGTTCTGCTTCGGGTGAACCTCGAGCAACGTGGTGCCCAGGTGCACTGGGGTGAATACAAGCAATACTTGCGGTGCTCTCCCTCCCTCCCCAGCTCCGCCAGGCGGAGCGTGCCACTCCGCTTTTGCAAGCCTCACCCCCTCCTCCCGAAGGTAGAAGGCAGCACCCAGCTCTTGCCATCAGTGTTTTGAGGAGCTCTTCAGTGGGATATTTTATAAAGTTCTTATCCTGCTACTTGGCCTGTAACAAGACAACCATAAGTATGTGTTGAGCTTTTAGACTGAACTCTGAAATCAGCATTTTTTTAAGAGCAGAAATCATCATGCAGCAAATAGCTCGGCTTGTTGCAGTCCTTTTTTTTTTTTTTTTTAAAGATTGATGTATTTATTTGAAGGAGGGACAGAGTATGCAAGCTGGGGGAGGGGGAAGGGAGCGGGAGAAGCAGACTCCGCGCTGAGCGAGGAGCCTGATGCAGGCCTCCATCTCCCCACACAAAGATCGTGACCTGAGCCAAAACCGAGTTAGGTGCTTAACAGACTGAGCCACCCAGGCGCCCCTTGCTCCGAGTCTTAGAAGCACATCATTCCACCCCCACCCTCACCCTCACTCCATCTGGCCTTTCTCTCCACCTCGGTGTTTCCTGGGGCTACAGGAAGCCTTTCCAAGAATCCTGGGCCCATCAATTGAAGGGAGTCTATTTCCAAAGCTTGACATCCCGCGGGACACCTTCCTACCACCTTCTCAGGTGGATGGACCCCTGTCCTGGGGTCAGGACCCCCGTCCTGTGGTCAGACCCATACAGTCTAGCATGCAAGGGCCCCCAGAGAGTCATACACAGGCTGTTGGGAGCAAACCCAAAGGACAGGTGAGGTGACTTCTGGGTGCAAATACCAGAAGCAGTGGGGTGGCACCACTGAGTATGGACCCTGTACCACTGGCCTCATCAGGACATGGGAGCTGTGTGGCCCGTCCATCCTCCCAATGTCAGCCAATGACCGACAGGTGACACTCATCCAGGAAAGGAAGTAGATGGTCTAGGGATGTAGTGCTGGAGCCTTCTCCATAACCAAAAACATGCAAAATTTTCAACATCAGATGGAGAAATTGAAGGCACCCTTTTTAAGTGACACAACATTAAGCTCAGGTTCCTAAAAAGTGACAATTTGTGAATAAATGCACCAAAATAAATCAAACCTGTGGGATTATTTTATGGTCTAACTCTTTTTTTTCTCTCTCCGATTTAAAAAATAGTATTTAAGGTAGTATTTTCTCTTTTTTTTTAATTTTATTTATTTATTCATGAGAGACACAGAGGGAGAGAGAGAGGCAGAGACCCAGGCAGAGGGAGAAGCAGGCTCCATGCAGGGAGCCCGACGTGGGACTCGATCCCGGGACCCCGGGGTCACACCCTGGGCTGAAGGCGGCGCTAAACCGCTGGGCCACCCGGGCTGCCCTAAGGTAGTATTTTCAAAGCAAAATAAGGGAGGCCAAATAGAACCAGGAAGAACATTTCTACCATAGAGGACTTGGTAACAGGAAATCAGCAGGCAGGTCAGGGGCTGCTGCCCTCCCCACCGCCCCTGACCCGTGGTAACCACGCACATCCCTCCTCTGCACCTGGAGCCCTGCCCGCCAGGTGGCCCGCTGAGGCCCTCGCCCTGTGCATCACCTCGTCCCTGCCGGGCCCGCCCAGCCCCACCCGGAAACCTGACCCCACCCCAGGACGTGTCCAGCACCACGTGTCAGAGGGTCCCAGACACCCACACTGCACCCTCCCTCCTGACGAGCACCCCGCAGGCGCTCTCCCTCCCGCCTCCCCACCCGGCTGGCAGGCTCCTTGGGGTGTAGCCAACCCGTCCACATCTCTGCCTCCCGCTGACCAGCTTCTCTGCCCAAACCTGAGTGTGGAAGTCGGAGCTGGGCCAAACCCAACGTCAAGGTTCACGACGGGGCGTAGGGCGCTCGCAGCGCGTGGGCAGCGCAGGTCCCCAGCGGCCGTTGAGAGAACACGGGGATGAACGTGTAGCTCCCGCGGCCTCTTGCTTGACCTTGTCCTCCTTTGGCTTCCCTGACTTCACTTCCTTCTGGATCATCTCTGGGCCTTTCTTCTCCGGCTCCCTGACTGCATCGTCCCCCCGCCTGTGCTCGGCATTCATGGCCTCTGGCCCGACCCCCCATCCCTGTCACCCCCGCCTACGGAGCCGTCAGACACAGGTGCATGACAGGCCCCTGCGAGTCACGGCTCCTCTCACCCCTCACACCCGAGCAGCGACGGGGCCACCCCGAGACCGCTCCCTTCTCAGAAACGTGGAGTCAAGGATGCAAGGTCGCCGTAAGACAATGAAGTTACAGTAAAAAGTGCCCAGCGAACTGCTGAGCAGATTGTGGTTTCTCAAGAAATAGGGATGACGGTGACAGTGATCCTGTGGCCCCTCAGTGATCCCATGCACCCCGACATCTCCGCCTCGACCGTGTTGATAGTTCCCAAATGCGTATCTGTAGCACAGGCTGCTCCTTCACCCCAGGCCCGGAGCCAAAGTTAATAAAACAGAGCTCATCGCCTTCGTCCTCAGACCTGTGCTTCCTCCTACAAGGCCTTTAGTGAATAGGTCCGACATCTCCCCAGTTCGTGGCCAGACCAGGTAGCAAGACCCCCCCCCCCAGTAGATTTAGTTCACTTATTGAACAACTGATCGAAATAACCGTAAAGGACATCTCAGAGGTGGGGCACCTGGGTGGCTTCGTCCGTTAAGCATCTGACTCCTGATTTCAGCTCAGGTCATGATCACAGGGTCCTGGGATCGAGCCCCTCACTGGGCTCCGTGCTCAGCGGGGAATCAGTGTGAGATCCTCTCTCTCTCTCTCTCAAATAAATAAAATCTTGAAAGAAAAAAAAAAGGCATTTGACGATTGGAAATTTTCCCGTGGACCGGATGTTAGATCCTATGTAGGGATTATCATCAGTTTTCCTGTGTTAGTTGGCCGTATAGTGGACAAATGGGAGATGGCCACTGTCCTCAGAAGATGCAGGCTGAGGTGCTCCGGGAGGAAGTGCTTTCATGTCTGCAAATCTACTTTCAGACGGTTCAGAAAAAGATGTTTGAACACACACGCGCGCACACGAACTCTCACACACATATATAAATGAAGAAAGCAAATGTACCAAATTCTTCTGAACTGTTGAATCTGAGCGGCGAATACACAAGCATTCGTTACCATAAACTTCAACATTTCTGTACGCTCAATCTTTTCCGTAATAAAAAATGTTGCGATTAAAAACCAGAATAAATACGTCTGAGAGGACAGCGTCTGCTGGGGTGGCCACATGTCCCCAGTGGACCCGGACTTTTCTTCCTCATTCCAGGTTTTATAATTTTTTGATCAAGCAGGAAAAAGACGCAAATTTAAAAATTCTTGGTCCCTGCTTTTAATTAGAGGTTCCATCCAGGTCAAACAAAATTGACGGAAGGCAGAAAAGATGAACACCCGCCATTTGCTTCGACGTGGATGGACCTGGAGGGTAGGATGCTGAGTGAAGTACGTCAGTCGGAGAAGGACAATCATCAGATGGTCTCACTCATACGGGGAATATAAGAAATAGTGAGAGGGACTCTAAGGGGAAAGAGGGGGAACTGAGTGGGGAAAACTAGAGAGGGTGACCCAACACGAGAGACTCCTAACTTGGGGGAACGAACAACGGATTGTAGAAAGGGAGGTGGGTGGGGGGACAGGGGGACAGGGGACGGGCACTGAGGAGGGCGCTTGATGGGATGCACACTGGGTGTCATACTATATGTTGGCAAATTGAATTTAAATTTAAAAAGTAATAATAATAATTAAAAACCTACGAAAGGAAACTTCTGATGGCAACGTCTGGGGAGGCAGGTACTCCCGGTCCTCTTTGACTCCCATCCGGCTTCGTGCGGGCGCTAGAATGTTCTTTTTGAGGTAGGCCCAAAGAGGTGTCTTTACCCTGTCATCCTATGGTGTGTCTGCTGCTCTTTGCCACCCACCCCACCCTAACAGCTCCCCCGGCCCGGCCCAGGCCTACTTCCTCCTCATTGTTCTGGCCCAGCTCTTTGGCTGCTTTCAGGAATTTCTGACACATTAGGCCTTGGTCTCCCTGACGCTGTTCTTATAAGCTCACGCTTCTCTCTTATTCCCCGTGGGACCTGATGCCATTTTTCTATCTTTTATTCATGTGCTATTTAAATCTGAGCTCACTAGAATTCCTCGGGCTGCCTCGCCATTCTCGTTACTCAGGAGCCCTATCCTTGACCTTTTAAGTGGTTCTTTTTTTTTTTTTTTTTTAAATCACACTAAGAGCAGTTAATGTGACATCTATTCATCTTGCATAACTGAGACTTCAAACAGCGCCTTCCCGTCGTCCCTTCCCAGCCGCTGGCAAGCACTCTTCTCTCTGTGTCGATGAGTTTGACTATTTTATTTTTTTATTTTATTTTTTATTTTTTATCTATCTATTTTTATTTATTTATTTATTTATTTATTTATTTATTTATTTATTTATTTTGATTCTGACTATTTTAGATTCCTCGTGGAAGTGGGCTCATGTGGCATTTCTCCTTGTGCAAACGACTTATTCCACTCAGCATAATGTCCTGTAGGGTCACCCGTCTCATGGAGTGAGTGTGACTCATGCCCAGAGCAGCGAGGAGCCAGGAGGAGATGGCATTCCAGGTAAAAGGTCAGGACCGGCTCCCCCACCTGTGTCCTTTCTGTCCCTAACATGGGTCCTTTTTGCCTCTCTTTCTACTTCAGCTCTGAGCTCCTCACTAAACTTTAATGTGTGTCCGGGCTCCTGGCATTGAGCACAAACCTGATCCTGCCCATCCGTATCTTGAACTTGGCCCTGTCTCCGGTAGGCTCCAGCTTGGCTCGTTTCTTTAGGGCTCAGTATCCTTGGAAGGAACTCCATACCCAACTCTTGCTTCCAGAAGAAATCAAGCCTGACCCACTCCCAACTTCCACCCAACAAGATAAGCTCCACCTCTTTCTTCTCTGTCTTGCTCTTGCTTGAAAGGAGGAAATGAAGGAGTCATATTACATACCTGTGTCCTTTATCTTCTTCAAAGGGCACAGTAATTGATGGGATGAGCACTGGGTGTTACTCTGTATGTTGACAAATTGAACACCAATCAAAAAAAAATTTATTAAAAAAAAAAAAAGGACACAGTAAGAATGGATACCCACTGAGCAAAGTCCATGGTTCATGGTAGGGTTCACCCGTGGTGGTGCACATTCCACAGGTTCATACCATCATCATGGTATCATACGGACCGGCTTCGCTGCCCTAAAAACCCTCTGTGTCTCCCCTCTTCATCCCCCCTCACCACTGAATCTCCACTACATCTCCCTACTGTCTCCCTCGTTTTGCCTTTTCCAGAATATACTTGGAGTCATACAGCACGTAGCCCTTTCAGACTGGCTTCTTTCCCTTGGCCATGTCCACTTAAAGTTCCTTTGTGTCTTTCCACGGCTTAACAGCTTATTTCTTTTCAGAGATGCATAGTATTTCATTGTCTGGATAGTCCACAATTTATTATTCATTCACCTGCTGAAGGACATGGGGGGGGGTCTCAGTTTTGGTGATTTTGAATAGAGCTGCTATTAACATCCTTGTGCAGATTTCTGTGTAGACATAAGTTTTTGAATTTTGGGGATAAATACACAACCAATCGCTTGGTCACATGATATGTTTAGTTTTGTGAGAAACTGCTGCTCCGATCCCCGCCAGCATTTGGTGCTGCCGCGTTCCGGATTTGGGCCACCCTACTAGGTGTGTGACGGTATCTCGCCGTGGTTTTAATTTGCCTTTCCCCGATGCCACATGCTGTGGAGCATCCTTCCCTATTCTCTTTTGCCACCTGTATATCTTCTTCAGTGAGGTGTCTGTTAAGGTCTTTGGCCCATTTTTTAAAATTGAATGGTTTGTTTTCTTATTGGTGAGTTTTCAGAGTTCCTTGTATATTTTGCTATCAGACGACTGTCTTTTGCAAATACTCCTTCCAGTCTGTGGCTCATCTCTTTCTCTTGACCCTGTCTTTCACAAGCAGAATTTTTTTTTATTTTAATAAAGTCTAGCTTATCCATTATTTCTTTCATGGACCATGTCTTTGGCACCGTGTCTAAAAGTCACTGCTGGACCCAAGGTCAGGAAGATTTTCCCCTTTGTCATCTTCAAGTTTGACGGTTCTGCATTTCACATTTAGGTCTGTGATCCATTTTGAGTTATTTTTTGTGAAAGATAAAAAGTCTGTGTCTAGATTCATTTTTTTTTTTTTTTTGGCACATGGATGTCCAGTTGTTCCAGAATCATTTGTTGATAAGACTATCTTGGCTCCACTGAGTTGCCGTAGACCAGTTGACTTTATTTCTATGGGTCTACTTCTGGGCTCTCTATTCTGTTCCACTGATGTATTATTTGTCTAATCTTTTGCCAATATCATACTATCTTGATTACTGTAGCTTTATGTTTTATTGTTTGGGCAAGTCTGGGCCTTCTACCACTCCATGTAAACCTTACCACACACTATACCTCTCCATACAAATTTTAGAATCGGTTTGTTTATATCTACCAAATAACTTGCTGGGATTTTGATTGGGATTGTACTGAACCTATAGACCAAGTTGGGAAGAGGTGATATCTTAACAGTATTGAGTCTCCCTATCCAAAAACATAAATATATCTTTATTTAATTTTTTGGTTTTATCCATCAGAATTTTATATTTTTCCTTGTATAGATCTTATACATGTTTTGTTAGATTTATACCTAAGTATTTTATTTGGGGGTGCTAGTACGGATGGCATTGTGTTTTTATTTTATTTATTTTATTTATTTTTTCGGGATTTTATTTATTTATTCATGAAAGACACAGAGAGAGAGAGAGAGAGAGGCAGAGACACAGGCAGAGGGAGAAGCAGGCTCCATGCAGGGAGCCCGATGGGGGGCTCAATTCCAGGTCTCCAGGATCATGCCCTGGGCCAAAGGCAGGCGCTAAACCTCTAAGCCACCCAGAGATTCCCGCATTGTGTTTTTAATTTCAAATTTTACTTGTTTATTGCTGGTGTATAAGAAAGTAATTGACTTTTGTATATTAACCTTGCATCCTGCAACTTTGCTATAATCACTTATTAGTTCCAAAAGGTTTTTGCTGTTGTTGATTCTTTCAGATTTTCTACATAGACAATCATATCATCTATGAACAAAGACTGTTTTATGTTTTTCCTCCCAATCTGTGTATCTTTTATTTCCTTTTCTTGTCTTACTGCATTAGCTAGGATTTCCAGTACAAAGTTGAAAAGGAGTGGGGAGAAAGGAAACCCTTGTTTCATACCTCATCTTAGTGAGAAACCCCTGAGTTTTATTGTGGTGGTGGTTGTTTTTAGCTGTAGGTTTTTTTGGTAGATATTCTTTACCAAGTTGAGGAAGTTCTCCCGTATTGCTAGCTCACTGAGAATTTCTATATGAATGGTAGAGTCTTATTTTTAACATCTACTTATTTAATAAATATCAATTATCTATGATGTGCCAGGCTTTGTGCTGAAAACATGAGCATAGTGTCAAAAAACAGACTCATTCTTTGTTTTCTCTGTGCACTGGTTAAGTCATTGTGAAAATTTCCTTCACACACATCACATACATATGCTACACATGCTCCGTCTGAGGGACATTGTTTTAATGCTACCAAGTAGCCCCTTGTTCACAGGTCTTTTTTAATTTTTTTTATTTAAATTCAATTAACATATAGTTTCATTAGTTTCAGGGGTAGAGTTTAATGATTCATCAGTTGCATATAATACCCAGTGCTCATTCCATCACGTGCCCTCCTTACTGACCATCATCCAGTTACCCCATGCCCCCACCTTCCCTCCAGCAACCCTGCTTAACACACAGCTGCCCTGGCGGGAAGTTTCAGGTCCCTTTTATTATGGCTATGTTGGTTTTATGGTCCCGTGTTTCTTTTAATTATTATTTATAGAAAGAATCCATAACTTATGGGTCTCGAAGACTGCGAGGACTATGGAATTGCACATTCACAGGGCATGGTACTGTGGTCTCAGATGACTTCTGTGCCTTTGTAACAAAACGTGAGATAAACTTTTTCTCAGAGTAAGAGCTGTCTTATGATACTAATTGTGGGGGTTTTATGTGCTTTTGCTGATGGAGTGCTTTGCAATTCTGGTTTTTAAATGATGTCGGGGTCCCTGGAACGGATAAATAAATTATTAATGACAATGTGAAAAAAAACACACACCCTGTGTGTCCTAGAGTTAAGACTCTCTTTCAGGGATCCCTGGGGAGCTCAGTGGTTGAGCGTCTGCCTTAGGCCCAGGGTGTGATCCTGGAGACCCGGGATCAAGTCCCACATTGGGCTCCCTGCATGGAGCCTGCTTCTCCCTCTGCCTGTGTCTCTGTCTCTCTCTGTGTCTCTCATGAATAAATAAATAAAATCTTAAAAAGAAAAAAAAAGAGTCTCTTTAATTTGCCTCCCTCTCTGCTTTTAATATTATTTTATTTTTCCTTCCCTTCCCCTATGTTCATCTACTTTGTTTCCTAAATTCCACATGTGAGTGAAATCATATGGTATTTCATGGTTCTTTTTACTGATGTCCAAGAACTTTTTGTCCTACAGCAAGGTTATGGCTTTTCTCTCTGGGTCTTGCTTCCATGATGCTGCCAGTTTTCATTTTGCAAATTTTCTTTTCCAGAAATGTGTATTCGGGGATCTCTTGATGGACCTTATATCCCTCACATTTATTCTCAACCCTAGCCCATGAGTACATTGAATTGTTGGTTTCCTGACACCGTATTAATATAACGATCACCATTATGGTTTCCTAGTAACTGGCTTATATTTCTCCTACCTAGAGACCACTTCTTGCTATAATGGAGACAATGTACATGAGGGTGGAGCTCAGATAAACTTCATAGGCTTGATTGCAATTAGCTTGGCTGCAGTTAGAATTAGACTGAAGGTCTTTCCTATCTGTAGTTGGATGGGATAGAGCAGGTCGGGACTAACAGCTTCTACCATCTCAGAACATGGATTCATCGAACTAATTCTAATATTTTGGTTGCTGACTATGTGCCAGGAATACTAAGGATATAGCAATAAAATGGATAAAAAGTTTAAAAAAAATAAACCCTTACTCTCAAGGAATTTATTTTCATGGTGGAAGAAATTACAAAAACAAAATGAAAAATATATCAAAATAGAATATAGGGTATGTCAGCGGGTGATAAGTACTCTGGTGAAAAATAAAACAGGAAATGGGAACAGAGAAGGTTGCCAAGAAGATGACATTTGAGTAAAGGCGCAGGGGCAGTAAGCAAGTAGGCCTTATTGACGGGGAAATCAGAAGATGAGGGAAGCTAAGCAGGGGAGCTGGCCGGGCACAGTAGAGAATAGCAACGTGAGGGGCAAGGGCTGAGAGTCAAAGTGTGTGAGGTCAGGAAGGGATTTATGGGCCACTGTAAAGACTTTTGCTCACCTCAAGATGAACGGATGCCGTCAGAGAATTTTTGGTGGGAAAAGACATGCTGCAACTGGCAATGCGGTGGGACCGCTGTACTGCTGTGTAGACAACCGACAGGTGAGCACGTGGGGAAGTGAAAGAGCCTCGTTCCTCCCAGTCTCTCAGCTCCATCCTCCGTGTGTTCGGTGCCACGCATTTTGGGCACGGCACCCACGCTGGAGTCCCACCCCAGGTGGCCTCCTGACAACCACATCTGGGGTTTCAAGGCCAAGACTCTCTTCTTCCTCTGAGCTAGCACTTCCTGGCGCTGGGCAGGCCCTGAACAAAGATGTTAGCAGGACCTAAAGGGGTCTCCTTGGACAGGACAGACGGAAGGCCTGACGGCTGAACATCAACCTTGCGCTTCGACATGTTAAGGGTGCTAGACATCTGTCATTTATTTTAATCCTCACAACTTATAAAATACGGAATGGTTGGAGACTCAATGTGGACTTCGGTGAGTAACTTCCACCCCTTTTCCTTCTTACCTTCTTGAGGTCTCACCGATCTGAGAAAAAGCATAGCACATTATTAACTTGCTTATGAAAAGTATGGGGCTCCCTTGAGAGGTGGATTAGGGGACAAAATGGGGCTGCACAATCCAGTCTCCAGTTGAGACCTCAGTGGCTGACAAACCCAAGATTACCCGTTTGGTCATAGGCTAAATTAAGCCCTGCCTCGGGGAGCCAACCACAAGATAAAGGTGGAGCCACTCATAAGCAGAAACCTTAAGCCATTAAAAATGTGCTGTAAAGGCTGTTAGGATCTCACCACTGCTATTCTCTGACTTAGGAGGAATGCAACGGCAAAAGGGAGGAGCTAGACTTTCCTCCTGCTGGGCCAGATGGGGTGAGAGACGCAAGTGAGCGAGGTCAGGTTGGAGGCACATGCCTGTGCTGCTTTTAACACCCCCCTGTCTGGGAGACCCCACTCCTTCTCTTTGAGATGCTCGAATTTTCATGTGAATGTGCAGAGGGGAAGAAGAGGGGTTCCATCATCCCCATCTTCCGCCCCCAGCACAGCACTAACTACAGGTCAGGACAACACGTGTCTCAGTTACTGGCTGGTTGTCAGAGGTCGTGAGAGCCAAGGAGAGGCAGATGCATTGTCCTAGCCACAGGGACACTACCAGAGATCTCCGCACAAGGGAGGATAACTAGGGTCCCAACGACCTGGACATCCTGAATAAACTCTGGGAGATGAAACACTGGGCGTCCTGTGAAGGTCCCAGGTCCCTGCGATGGGCTACAGATTCCTGTGCTAGAGGGCCAACCCCTAGTACCTCGGAATGTGACTGTCTTCAGAAACAGGATCTTTTGCACAGGAGGTAGTTTAAATGAGGTCATTCGACTGAGCTCCGCTCCAATCTGACCGGTGACCTTAAAGGAAGAGGAGCTCCGGACACAGACACACACAGAGGGAGGACCACGAGAGGACACAGGGAGAAGACGGCCGTCTACACGCCAGGCGAGGCCCTGGGAGGAACCACCTGTGCTGACAGCTGGATCTTGAACTTCTGACTTCCACAAGTGTGAGACAATAAATGTTTTTTAGGCCGCCTGGTCTGGGGAACTTTGTCAGGGCTGTCCCAGCAGACTAACATAGCGCCATGTGACAACGATGCTGGGTAATGTGGGTTTCTAAGCAGCCTGATGGCTCTCGTGCCCAAAAAGAGACGAAATATTGTATCAACATGACTCAGAAATCGGGCTGTGCCTGTGCACAGGGTTGTGACGATCCTTGCTGCGAGTCTGGTCCTGTGGCCACTCCATTCTACTGCTGAATGTCATCAATGCAGACTGCCTCCCCGCACATGACCGTGCCACTCCTCGCTCCACCATCCAGACTCTCCTGGGACCCCCCTCACCATCGTACATTGAACACCCCATGCTATGTCTTCTCTGCGACATGCAGCCCAACCCAGTGTGATAAAAGCCTCATCCTTATCCCATGATGTCAAAAGAACCTCTTCCCGGGGGACTTATTCTTTCACGCGTTCTCATTACTCATGTTTGGATCCTCTGCAATCTGTTAGAATCTGCACCTTCGCAGGTACCGTTTGTGTACATGTGGTTAAATGGCACGTGGGCAGCAGGCCTGACACTTGTATCCCGTACCCGTGGCAGAAGTCACTCATTGGCCTGTCCTCCCCAGCCTCGGTGGCCCTGCCCATGGAGCAGAGCAGTTGAGGAAAGGGAAGACTTCATCTTCCACAGTCTATGAGGAGAGAGTTGTGACCCACAAATCCTCATCTTCTCCTAAAGCAGGGAGTGCAGGTGCACACGCTCACACACGTGCACTGGTGAGCCTGGCCTCCAGCAAGAGGACAAGCACTTTTGCTGCCTGGGTGTCACTGGACTTGTCCACTGACCTTACATACGCCTCCGTAATGCCTGGACTGCCAAGTGAAACCCTACCCCTCTCGGACTCCCTTTGGAAATTCCCTCATTGCCACAGTCAAGACCTGCATTCCCTCTCCAGCCTTGCCAGCCCTCGGCCTTGAGATTTCCTAATGGAAACCACTCGCTTCTATAGGAATCCCAGGGGTAATTAGCAGTCTGGGACTTGCCTTAGTAGGAAGGCAAAGCCACTGCCAAAAATGTTGTTGATGTCAACTCCTATCTTCCTCGAAGGGAGCATATGAAGGAGTTGTTCCATGTTGACTGTCTCCTGTATATTTATTGACTGAAACATTTGAGCTGTTGCTTTTCACATTTATAATTTTAGATCGCAGATGCCTAGCATGTGTAATCATACAGCAAAGCTCACATCTAATGAGAAAGATGTCAAGTATATTGTTATCCACCGTAAAAGCTGTGAAAAATATCTCCACCATCTGCAATGTGCCTTCTGCTGCTGCCTCTGTGAATTTAACGGGTAACAATATGAAATTCGCAGTAGGGCAAACATTTAAAAATGAGAATTCGCTCAACTTCCTCCTGCCTTCACAAAGCCAGAAAGAAGTGCGGACGACCCCTCAAGGTCACGCCGGCACACCTCGCCTGGGTCCCTACCGCAGCCTGTCACCGGATCTCTTGCCGTTCTGTGTCTTCAAAATACACCCGTCTTCCATACTGTTGCCAGAATCGTTTGCTAAATCTTGGTTCTGGTTACACCAGCCACCACTTAAGAGCCTCGTGCGGCATTTCCCTCCCCTCGCCGCGGCCGCTGGGATGCTCTGTGACCCGGCCCCCTGCGCCCTGCCCCAGGCCACCCTCCCAGCACCCACCCACCCCCTCATACCCTCATTCTAACCAGGCTTGGCCACTGGTTTTGACCGAATTCCCCTTACCTCTCCTCACGCTCCATGTGGTCCCTGCAGGGCCAGGTTTCGCCCTCCTACTCTGTGGGGCAACCGCCACGCGTCCAGCGACGTTGACCTCAAACGTCACCTCCTCTGTGACGCCTGCCTGTGGAAGCAATTGGCCCTCTGTCTGCGTGCATGGAGTAATATATATCACCTCTTTGGGGGGCTCATGGGGTGGAACCCAAATGCTTTGTTACCAGCATCTTCCATCCTACTCTGAAGTCCTCCCCCGCGCGGACGGCATTACATTAGGGCGGCTCCTCAGCCCGGCCCGGCCCGGCCCAACCGTGATGGCACAGTGGCTGTCCCTCACATTAACCTGGGTCATAAAGTCACTGTAAAAGGGGCAGGAGTGAATGAGGCTTCTTACCCAGGAGCTTGCTCTTTGACTTTGGCGACACAGAACCTCGCCATCAGGCGGGCTGTGTTTATTTCTAGGTTTGCTCTCTGTACTTTAGCTCTTTCTCCTCCTGAGCGAAATAACAGGCCTGTCACTCAGAGAGCAATTGATAGTGATAAAAATTCTCCTTTTAGACAGTGAGTTCACTTGTTCTTAAGTCATTCTTTGCCACAAACTGCAGGCTCATTATACAAGGGAAATGTGGCATCTCCGAGAAGCCGCACATTTAGAAGTTTATAATTTGCTTCGACTGATGACGAAGGTCTAGGGGTTTTCACTGCTTATTTGAGTGTGGCTGGGGTGGGGACGTGACAGTAAACAAAGCTCCATCTTACTCATTGGAACTGGCCTGTGGAGACCATGGTGCAATACCTGTTCTCCAGACGGGCGTCCGGCACTTCCTTGGGGCACAGGAGCAATTCTCTCCACTGAAACAGACTCCCTGTCTCTGGGGAGGTGCTCACTGCTCCGGACACCTCATCCCCACTGACCTCAGGACTTCCCGTTGCAAAAGATAAACTCACCGTCCATGAGTTTTGCCAAGATAAATGGAACATTTGGTAGGATATCAGGTTATCTCAGCAAACGCAAAGGAAGGCACAGAGCAGGCTTCAGGTGGAGGTGGAAATAGGAAATGGCCGGCGAGAAATGGAATGTGGGCAGCCCTTCTCCCCGCACCGTCCCCTCAGGACCCAGTTTGCCAAATAAGACCATCCCTAAGGTCTTCACTTCACAGACCTCCGTTTAGAGACTGACCAGACTCTCCAACCTATTTCTGACTCCCAAGTGCAAACGTGTTCTGTGAGATTCTCTCAGGAATCTACTTTGGTCCCGGAGACAGGGGCATGTGACATACGGAGAGCCGATCCCCCCTGTAGGGAGAAAGGCTACACAGACGCCCCAGTGATGGCTGTCCCCTCCTATCCTCACCTTTTAGTAAACCTCAGAGCAAATGATGGGCAGGGTCAACAGAAGAAAGCAATGCTCATTCCCGCCCGCTCTCCATATTCATGGCTGCCTGGTTTTGGGTGAATTGTGTGCCCCTTAAAGATGTTGCAGTCTCGACCCCCCGGGTCTCATTTGGACGTGATGTCTCTGCAGATGTCGCCAAGTTAAGATGAGCTCATTTAGTTGGGATTTAATCCAATATGACTGGCATCCTTATAAAAAGGAGAAATGTGGACGTAGAGCAAGCAGCACGTGGAGAATGCCCTGTGAACACGAAGGCACACAGCCACAGAACGCCAAGGTTGCCGGAACAGCATCAGAAGCCAACGGGGAAGCATGGAACAGGTTCTTCCTCACGGCCCTCAGAAGGAACCAACCCTACAAGCACCTCGATACCAGACCTCTGGCCTCCAGGACCGAGAGACAGCAAATTTCTGTGGCTTAAGTCTGTGGCAGCCCAAGCAAATTAACACACTAACCCTCAGGAGCCAGGCAGGGAAGCGGGGAAAGGTGATCTTTCTGAGGCCTTTACCCCAGAAGGAGAGGGAATGACCCGGCCACCTCCACGGAGGCCATAACTTACCTTGACAACAGATACTCCCTTAATTGCAAGATTCTTCCCTCCTGAAAGGACAAGATGGTTGAGTTTAAGAGAGTGTAGGATGCAATAACAGGGCAGCCCGGGTGGCTCAGCGGTTTAGCGCTGCCTTCACCCCGGGGCCTGATCCTGGAGTCCTGGGATCGAGTCCCCTGTCGGGCTCCCTGGCTGGAGCCTGCTTCTCCCTCTGCCTGTGTCTCTATCTCTCTCTCTCCCTCTGTGTCTCTCATGAATAAATAAATAACTAAATCTTTCCAAAAAAAGGGAGTGCAATAACATATATATGTGGAGATTGAATGTTTGTGTTCTTCTATAATTCATACACTGAAGTCCGGACCTCCAGTGAGATGGTATTTGGAGATGGGGATTCTGGGAGGTGATTAGGTCATGAGTGAAACCCTCACAGTGGGATTAGTGCCCTCATACAAGAGACCCTAGAGACCTAGCTCTCTCCTTCCACCACAGGATGCAGAACACCTGGGAACCAGGAAGCAGGTTCTCACCAGAAACCAAATCTGCAGGAGACTTGATCTTGAAGTTCCAGCCTCCAGAATGGTAATAAATAAATGGCTTTTTTTTCAGGGGGTGGTGCCTGGATGGCTCAGTCTTTAAGTGTCAGACTCTTGATTTCAACTCAGGTCATGATCTCAGGGTCATGAGACCGAGTCCCACATCAGGCTCTACACTCAGCTCAGAGTCTCTCTGAGATTCTCTCTCCCTCTTCCTCTGCCTCTCCTCCACTTGTGCTCTCTCTTCCTATAAATAAATAAATAAAATCTTTTTAAAATGTCCTTTGTTTATGCCACCCAGTGTGTGCTATTTTTTTACAGCAGCCCAAGAGATGAATATATATACATCTGAGATGTATTTTTATAATATAATAGGTTATATATTATAATAGTGTACCTATATTTATATTATTTATAATATATTACAATATCATACATAATATAAACATTTTATAATTACATATATATTTATTTATCTATTTACCAGAAAAGTCATTTAGCAAATATAGAACTTCAAGTTCAAAGAAAGCTTTTTGTTTTGCAGGAATACTTTTCATTTGACCATTTTTGTTGTTGTTCTTTTTACCCCCTTTTCCTTTTAGGCTCTGTCTTGCTTTTTCATTTTAGACATTTTTCTTTCTCTTTTGGCAAGACTATCAGTTGGAACCTTTTGTGGAATTCCTTCTTTGTCCACAAAACAACTAAAAAAACCCAGGTTCAGGACTTCTTGTCTACTGAGCATATGCGGCTCAAGCTAAAGCAGAACGGGGTCTGTCTGTAATGCCCTAGAGCTGTAATGTTCAGTATGGTAGCCAGTGGGCACATGTGGCCATCTAAATTCCAATTCATTAAAACTACATAGTCATTCCTCAGTCACATGGCTCAAACGCTCATTAGCTTCATGTGGCAAGAGTCCACCTTATTGCAGAGCTCAGACGTAGAACATTTTCACTATTGCTGGAAATTCTACTATACAGTACTGCTCAAGAGAAGCAAATGATGAACCAGAAAGACATGGAATTAGAATCATGACCACGTTTCCAATCCTAGCTTCCCAGTTTCATGACCATTCACCCTAGGCAAAACATGTTATCTCTTTCATTTCTTTCCTGTCTCTACTAAAAGAGAGAGAAAAACCAGCTTCCTTACATAACAGACTTGACTTGGGAACTCAGAAAGATGTATACAATCAACTTAGTGCAACAAATACAAATCAGGCATCATAAGTCTGTACACCAAAGACATATTTAACAAATCCTCCTTGGCTTCATGGAGTGTGCAGTCAAGTAGGGAGAGAGAAGTTTTAAAACAATGATATTAAGCAACATCATTGCTAAATAGGCAATAATAAATATACACAAAGTATTAAAGTAGGATGAGATGATAACACAAAGATGGAATGCTTGATTTGAGGGCAAGCAGGCATCTATAGGAAGACTCTGTCTCTAAAGCATTTCTAAAGGGGAAAGGGTTGAGGATGAATTGGAATTTGACAGGCAGATAAGGTGCACCTGACTTTTCTGGCATGAAATGCATATAATAAAATCCAGATCTCTTCGCTCAGCCCACTCCTTTCCTACAATTGCTGACCCAAATAAAAAGTGTTAAAACGTTGTTTTCCAAAACACAATATTCAAACAAAATCTTAAGTGAAAGCATAATATAAAAATATGTAAAAGCAATGCTAGGAATTCCACTTCTGGTCAACATGGAGTAACAGATATGACATTTATCTTCCTGATGAAAGAAAAAAACCAACAACAACAGTAACAACAATAAAATTTCAGAAATAACAGTTTTCAAGATGCCAGACAATACTTAACGAAGGACAGCGATCACCAAGAGACAGAAACAAACCAAGTGAGCATTAACGTTATAGCACACAGGGAGGGACCCAGGAGCCAGGAGACTCCCTAGTTGGAGGAGACAGAGCTGCAAGGCCAGAGTTCACAGGATGGAGTGCAGGGGGAGAGAGAGGAGAGGGAGGAAGAATTCACAAGCACTGATGAGTGAATGTAGGGAAGATATTATCTGAGGCGGGGTAGGAGGGACCTTTGAACGATTACAGAGAACACTACCTGGCACTCACACGAGGAAAAGCACAGGGCCTGTTCCCCCCAGCCCAATTGGAAACCTCAAAACTCATGGAGCATTGGGCACCACACTCAATAATAGGAAAAAATTAACTTCCAGTTAAAGATGGCTCCAGTCCTGGGGGATCCCTGGGTGGCTCAGCGGTTTGGCACCTGCCTTTGGCCCGGGGCGTGATCCTGGAGTCCCGGGATCAAGTCCCGCGTCGGGCTCCGGCATAGAACCTGTTTCTCCCTCCTCCTGTGTCTCTGCCTCTTTCTCTCTCTCTATGTCTATCATAAATAAATAAATAAATAAATAAATAAATAAATAAATAAATCTTTAAAAAAAAAAAAAGATGGCTCCAGTCCTACCTAAGAAAAATCTTAAAAACAAGAACTGAAAGAACCAAATGTTTCTATTTTTATTTTTTTAAGTATTTATTTATTTGAGAGAAAGAGAGAGAGTGAGAGAAAATACAAGCAGGGAGAGACAGAGAAGCAGGCTCCCCACTTAGCAGGGAGCCCAATGTAGGGCTCGATCCCAGGACCCTGGGATCATGACCTGAGCTGAAGCTAGATGCTTCACCGCCTGAGCCATCCAGGTGCCCAGAATATAATGTTTTTAATAATGTAAGTTTTCAGTAGCTTAATTTCTTCCCAGGATGAAGTTGAAGAATATTTACGACAATACAAAAATATCCAGTCCTCCACAAGGTTTAATTCACAGTTTCTACATTCTAAACGAGATTCCCAGCTATACAAAGATGCCAGAAAATACAACTCATAATGGGGAGAAAGTCCAACCAATGGCAACTGAACTGAATACACAAACATAAGAATCAGCAGACCAAGACGTTAAAAGTTATAACTGTGTTCTGTATATTCAAAAAGTTGAATAGAGACATAGGAGAGACTTTTAAAGACCCAATTGAGCTAGAATATCTGAGATAAATGATACACTGATGGAATTAATGACATATTAGGCATTGTAGAAGAAAACACTAGTGAGTAGAAAATTTCCAAAATAAAACACGGAGAGGAAAAAGAATAATAATTTAAAAAGATGAGTGGAGGGGCACCTGAGTGGCACAGTTGGTGGAGCATCTAACTCTTGGTTTTGGCTCAGGTCGTAATTTCAGGGTTGTGAGATCAAGCCCTGAGTTGGGCTCCAGGCTCAGTGCGCTCAGCATAGAGTCTGTTTGAGTTATCCCTCTCTCTCTGCCTCTCCCCCCACCACCTCTTACCTTCTTTAAAATAAATAAAAATAATAAATAAATAAATAAATAAATAAATAAATAAATAAATACATCTTTTCTTAAAAAAAAAAGTTGGGTATCAGTACATCATGAGACAATTCCAAGCAGCCAACATAGATGTCCTTGAAGTACTCCAAAGAGAAGACACAGAGTGGCTGAAGACTGGAGGAGAGGAGGGGCAGAAGGAGAGGGAGAAAGAGAATCTCAAGCAGGCTCTGCACCCGGCACAGAGCCCAACATGGGGCTTGACCTCACAACCTTGAGATAACGACCTGAGCCAAAATCAAAAGTCTGATGTTTAACCAACTGAACCATCCAGGCATCCCAGAAGAGTTCCACATTTGATGTATCTATAAAGCCACAGAGCCAAGAAGCTTGATGAACTTAAAGTATAAGAGACATGAAAAAGAAAAAAAAAAAAAAACTAAGCCAAGGTACATCATACTTAGATTGCTCAACATCAGTGATATAGAAAAAAATCTTAAAAGCAGGCAGGAGAAAAAAGAACATTAGACAAAGAGGAACAGAGACAAGGATGAGAGCAGAATTCTTATCAGAAAAATGTAAATGACTAGATAATGGAGTGATGTTTTGAGGAAAACTGCCTATATAGAATTCTATCCCCAACAAAGACAATTCCTGAAAAGAAACAAAGAATTTTCTCAGTTATAAAGATCTATAAAAAATGATATTAGATGGAAAAACATATCTACAAGCATCACCAGAGATAATAAACATGTGGGTAAATTTAAAAATGACTTTTTTCTTAAATTTTAAATATCCCTAAAAGATAATTAACTATGTATGCTAAAATAATAACTATGTGGTGTGGGGTTATGACATATGTAGAAGTAAAATGTATGGCAAGGACGGTGTGAAGAGCTAAGAACAGTAAGGCTAATATCAGAAAAAATAGAATATAAGACAAAAATTGTCACTGGAGACAAAAAGGACATTTTATGACAAAAAGATCCATCAAGAAGGTATAACAAATATAAACATACATAAGCCTAAAAAAAAAAAAAGCAGCATAATACATGAAGCGAAGATTGGAAGAATCCAAGGAAGAAATGGAGACCTCAATAATAATAACTGAGGATGTCACTGTCCCACTTTCTTTTTTTATTTAAATTGAATTAATTTACATATAATGTATTATTGGTCTCAGAGGTCGAGGTCAGTGATTCATCAGTCTCATATAACAGCCAGAGCCCATTACATCATGTGCCCTCCTTAAAGCCCATCACCCAGTGACCCCATTCCTCCACCCCTCCCACCTCCAGTGACCCTCAGTTTATTTCCTATAATTAAGAGTCTCTCATGGTTTGTCTCCCTCTCTGATGTTCTCTTGTTTTATTTTTTCCTCTCTTCCCCTATGATCCTGTTTTGTTCCTTAAATTCCACATGAGTGAGATCATATAATAATTGTCTTTCTTTAATTGATTTACTTTGCTTAGCATAGTACCCCCTAGTTCCATCCATGTCATTGCAAATGGCAAGATTTCTTTTCTTTTTTTTTTTTTATGGCTGAGTAGTAGCCCATTGCATATATAGGCCCCATCTTCTCTATCCATTCATCGTAAATGGACATTTGGGCTCTTTTGATAGTCTGGCTGTTGTGTACGTTACTGCTATAAACATCGGGGTGCAGGTACATTTGCACCTTGGGGGTAAATATCCAGTAGTGCTGCTCCACTTTCAATAGTAGATCAGACACCTGACAGATGATCAACAAGAACAGAGAATGTGAACTATACTGTATAGCAACCAGACCTAATAGCCATCTGCCGAGTACCCCACCCAACCGCCACAGCATACACATTTCACTCAAGTGCCCATCAAACATTCTCCAGGATAGACCCTATATTAGGCCATAAAATAAATCTAAACAGAATTTAAAGGATTGAAATCATGTGGGGTGTGTCCTCTGACCAAAATAGAATGCAATTAGAAATGAATAACAGATGGAAATTTGAGAAATTCACAAATATGTGGAAAATAGACAACACATCCCTAAATAATTAATGGGTCAAAGAAGAAGTCACAAGGGAAATTGGAACATACTTCGAGAGGACAGAAAATGAAAACACAGTAAATCGAAACTATGTGAGGCAGCTAAGTCAGTGCTCAAAGGGAGATAAGTAAACCTTCCACCTTAATACATGGAAAAATGAAGAGCGACCCAGATCCAAAACAAGTAGAAGGAAGGAAAGAATGAAGATTGGAACAGAAATAACTGAAGGAGAGGGAAGAAGAATAATCGAGAAATCAACAAAATCAAAATTTGCTTCCTTGAATAGATCAACAAAATTGATAAACTTTTAGCAAGACTGACCAAGAAGAAAGAGAGGAGACTGAAATCTCTACAATCATGAAGGAAAGAGGGAATACTACTACTGACCTCAGAGAACTAAAAATGATTGTAAGGAAATTCTGTGTGAGCAACCGTATGCCAACAAATTAGACATTCTAGATGAAATGGACAAATTCCTAGAAAGACATGAACTACCAGGACTGACTCCAAAAGTAGAAAATGCAATAAGCCTGTAACAAACAACAGATTGAATAAGTAGTCAGAGAACTTCCCCCAAAGTAAAGTCCAGATGGCTTCGCTGGTGAATTCTACCAAACATTAAAAGAAGAATTAACACTAATATTTCACAAGTCCTTATAAAAATATAGAAGAGGAGGGGGCACTTCCCAAGCCATTCCACGAAGCAAATATTACCCTGATACCAAACTAGAGAAAGGCATCTCAGGATACATAAAGAACTCTTAAAAACAACAACAAAGCCAACTTAAAAATGGGAAAAGTTGTTGGATAGACACATGTCTCCAACGAAGCTATGCAAATGGCCAATAAACACATGAAGAGATTCATCGGCGAAATGGAAATCAAGACCACAAGGAGATACTACTTCATACCCATTAGGATGACCTTCACCAAAAAAATGGAAAACAACCAGTGTTGGCAAGGATGTGGAGAAATTGGAACCTTCATACATTGCTCGGTGGGAATGTAAAATGGTGCAACTGCTTTGCAAAATAGTTTGGCGATTCCTCAAGAAGTTAAACATAGAGATTCCAAATGATTCAGTAATGCCACTCCTAAATATAAACTCAAGAGAAATGAAAACAGATATCCACACAAAAGCTTTGTATACAAATGTTTATAGCAGCTTATTCACAAACAGCCAAAAAGTGGGAGGGGGGTGTCCATTGACTGATGAGTAGATAAACAAACGTGGTATGTCCATACACTGGGATACTAGTTAGCCACAAAAGGAATGAGGCTCTGGCGAATGCTGCAGCGTAGATGAACCTGGAAACGTCACGCTAGGTGAAAGAAGCCAGACCCAAAAAGCCATGCATTGTGTGATTCTGTTTATATGAAATCTCCAGAATAGGCAAAACCACAGAAATAGAAAGTAGATTCATTGCCATGACCTGGGAGAAGAGGGATATGGGGAGCGATTGCTAATGGATATGGGGTTTCTTTTTAGGGTGTTGAAAATGTCATGGAACTAGACAGTGGTGAGGATTGCACAACTTTGTGAACATGCTAAAAATACACTGACTTGTACATTCCAAAGTGGTGGATCTTATGGCCTGTGAATTCTATCTCAATAAAACCAACATTTATAAAAAAAAAAAAAAAAAAGAATAGCATAAAAGCCAGAAAGAGAGAAATGAAAGTGTGCTATTGCAAGAATCTCATACAGAACATGTGTTCTGTTATTGTTTGTCAGCTTTATTTTATCCTTAGTGGACAGCAATGCTAGTCATCAGTCGTTTCTAGTGTGTCTCATTTCCAAGGCTATGGCAGGATTGTATCTCTCTGTCCCTTTGAAATTAGAAATGGTCCTATGACTTGGGGCGCCTGGGAGGCTCAGTTGGTGAAGTGTCCTACTGTTGATTTTGGCTTAGGTCAAGAGCCTCAGGGTCATGGAATCAATACTCACATTGGGCTCTGCATTGAGTGGGGAGTGTGAGGAGTCTGCTTGGGATTCTCTCTCTCCTTCTCCCTTTGACCTTCCCCTTGCTCATGCTCTCCGTCTCTCTCTATAGATAGATGATGATAGATAGATAGATAGATAGATAGATAGATAGATAATAGATAGATGATAGATGATAGATAGATAGATAGATAGATAGATAGATGATGATGATAGATAGATAGATGATGATAGATAGATCGATCGATAGATAGATGATGATGATGATAGATAGATAGATAGATAGATAGATAGATAGATAGATGATAGATAGATAGATAGATAGATAGATAGATGATAGATAGATAGATAGATAGATAGATGATGATAGATAGACAGATAGATAGATAGATGATAGATAGATAGATAGATAGATAGATAGATAGATAGATAGATGATAGATAGATAGAGAGATGATAGATAGATAGATAGATAGATAGATAGATAGATAGATAGATGATAGATAGATAGATAGATGATGATAGATAGATCGATCGATAGATAGATGATGATGATAGATAGATAGATGATTGATAGATAGATAGATGATGATAGATAGATAGATAGATAGATAGATGATGATAGATAGACAGATAGATAGATAGATGATAGATAGATAGATAGATGATGATAGATAGATAGATAGATAGATAGATAGATAGATAGATAGATAGATGATGATGATAGATAGATAGATAGATGATAGATAGATAGATGATAGATAGATAGATAGATCGATAGATAGATGATGATGATAGATAGATAGATGATAGATAGATAGATGATAGATAGATAGATAGATCAATAGATAGATGATGATGATAGATAGATAGATGATAGATAGATAGATGATAGATAGATAGATAGATCGATAGATAGATGATGATGATAGATAGATAGATGATAGATAGATAGATGATAGATAGATAGATAGATCGATAGATAGATAGATAAAATCCTTTAAAAAAATATAAATGGCCACATGGCCTGCTTTGGTGAATGAATTGGGAGCAGAGATAGCAAGTGCACTGTCTTTTGGAAACTTTAAAAGTTAGCACATGATTGGCCAGAGCATTTTCACGGCTGTAGGGACAGGAAGCGTGTGTGGAAGTGAAGCCTCGGTCATCCTGGTTCCCCGAGTGTTTCTGGTCAGCAAAGCCCCCAGCTGTGGCAGGCATGTGGTACGAGCAAGAAACGAACTTTGGTCATGCTAAGCCGTCAAGATTAGGGATTGTTTGTTACTGCATGGTAATTCAATGTATCCTGACTGATGCAGCCTCTGTGACAAATATTTTTTATTTATTTATTTTTTTGTGACAAATATTTTTTATCTTCTTTGAATGACTTCGTATTTAGTATGTTTAAAAAATCACGTAATATTTCAAAGGGTGAAAGTTCTTTTTTTTGTTGTTTTCAACAAGACCCTTTTGTGGAACATTCGGAATGTGTCCTGCCTTTCTCTACGAAATAATCACACTGCAATAAGCTTTTTGATGCTGACCGCTTCCTCTGCCTGCTTTGCGTTATTTCCTTGGGATATATGCCCAAGTGATGTTACTGGCCCAAAACCTCCATAATTTTATGGATGTTGATTTGTATAACCTTCCACCTCGTTATGTGCAATACATGATCGTGCCTGTCCCACTCTGCCTTTGCAAGCATCAAGTAACACTGTCTTTAAATGACTAAAGGATTGTATGATATTTAAATTAGCACAAAGACTCACTGAAAATCTTTCTTATTTTAAACAAGCCTGATACACTAAACATATATTTGCATAAACAGTGAGTCAAGGGTCCCCCAGGGTGGCGGGGCTCAGTCGGTGAAGAGGCTGCCTTCAGTTCAGGTCATGATCTCAGGGTTGTGACATCAAGTCCCATGTCAGGCTCCATGCTAAGTGTGGAGTCTCCTTAAGAGTCTCTTTCCCTCACCCCCTGCTTCCCGCCCCCCGCTCATGCTTCCCATCTCTCTCCTTAAGAAAAATTGTTTTTTGATTTGACCCTATAAGCCTAATGATTGTGTCCAGGAGAAGTAGAACTGTGTTCTGATGTGAATCAAGGCAGAAGGGGTCTACACGCTATGAAGGGAGGGACGGGCACAACTAGCTTAGAAAGCGTGTCCTGCCTTGAGTTGGGCAACCGGGGGGGGGGGGCATTTAAAAAAGCGTCAAGCAGAATTGGGGTAGAAGCCTCAAATCCTGCAGGCAGGGCACTGTCCCATAAAGTCACCTGCCCCTTCCTGGTACTGGCTTCATCTGCAGCAAGTTCCGCCACCAGGTGGGAAGACGGCCACCAGCAGACTCACAGCTCAGCACCACAGGGAAAGAGAAAAGCTGTCCTCCTGCATCAGTGGGGCAATTCAAGGAGAGACCCTGCTGACCCCGCTGGGCCACACACTCCTCCCCAGCAACTTCTCCTCCCCAGGTCTGCAGGGGGCAGGAGGCCGGTTGATGTGTGGGGGCCACAGGAATGGGACAGGAAGTTCCTCCGCGGACGGCGGGTCTGGGCGGGCCAGGACAACAGAAATCCTGCATGTCGCGTATCCTCCTAGCAGCCCCACAGAATACTAATAACTGACATTGGGGGAAATTCAAGATGACCCTGGAGCACCTTCTAGTACCCAAAGTAGATGCACTTGACAAAGGAAAGAAGGATGGAAACACGTCGAATGATTGAAAAAGTAAGTACGTAGGAGAGAATAGACAAGTCTTCCTCACAGAACAACAAATGCTGGAGGGGAGTATCTATGTGGGCACCCGTCCCTCCAGGAGGTGGAGCCTCGTTCCCTCCCGGCTCCGGGCAGGTGGGCTCAGGGCCTCGCCTCCTGTGATAGAGCACCCTCAGGGCCGCGCGGTGACTCCACAGGGAGCACAGTTGGCAGGTGTCACCCTAACCCCAGGATCAAGGTCAACTCCAGCGGTGACAAGTCACATTGATGTCAGACCCCAGATAGGATGCCACAAGGGTCCTTCATCTCTGTGGGGTTCGTTCTGAACAGACGCGGCCCAGGGTAATCATGAGGCACATGAGGCGCACGGTGTGGTGGATGCGTACAAACCTGCTGACCCGCACTGCTCGAAGAGCGCGTGGCCTGCCTCGAGGTATAGAAGGTGGTGCAGGTACCGTGGTGACAGTGTGGAAGGGCTGCCCGGCAAGGGGCCATCCAGCAGCCCTTACACATCTGTCCCTCGTGGGCTCACAAATGGCAAGGCCCAGGTTAAGGGAGGAGATGGCAATCGCTGGCCCTGAGGTGAGCGAGATCCTTGCAGCCCGCCCACCCCCGGGGCTCCCGGGACACGATTTCTTGGGGGCAGGTAGCATGGTTTGCCACGTGTCTGCATCTCCTCCAGTTTCTGGAGAGGCCCGAGTGTATACTGCAGTCACTAGTCCTTTGGTGCACTTTCTGTTACTTCTGCACACCCTAGGAAGCGAGGAATACTTGGTCCCTTGCTGTTTCCTCTGCCATGTGTCACCAGGACCTGTGCCCTTGCTCTTCCTTCCATCCCTCCTCCTTTCCTTTCTCCCCTTCAACTTCGCTAGAACCCTTTATTGCATATATAAAAACGCAACTATCTTTTGTCCCAAAAGGCAGCATTGTCAGGAATACATGGGCTCATTTTGCCTGCTGGTTGGGATGAGAAAACCTTGATCCTTCCTACTTGGAATCAGTGATAACAGAGGCCAACACATGGTCCTCTGGACTATGTTTCCAATGGACGAATCAGGGATTCCAGCACAGTGGAAGTTGGGCTGCCCCGTGAGTTCCACGCAGGTGAGCAGGAGGTGCTCCCATCACACCTGGATATCCATCCATCTCTCTTCAGGCAAGGTCTTTAAAAAGCTACTCTCCTGGTCATGATGGAGAAACCTACAGATGTTCACGTGTAACTCTTCCTTTGGAATTTATGCAGCAAAGCACATATTGACTTTGTGTCACTGAGAATACCAAGATTTATATTCCCGAAGATAAGTAATAACCTTGACTTTGACACGGTCAATATTTATCTCACAAGTCAATAAATGTCCTGCAATAAATTTCCACAAAGGCCAACAGCATCTGATCCTGGGCTGTGCCCTGCAGGGAGCCCCAAACCTCCCTGCTTTCTTTCCTAGCCAACCCATAGTCAAACCTGGGAAGCGTTCTCGGGGGCACTTAATTTTAATGAAGTCAGTTTGCTTATGAGAACAGAGATTTATCCATATAAGTTAATGTGGGTGGAAATTACAGACTCGGAATCTTTTTGTCTTCTTTTCAATAGTTCAAGAAACTTCTCCTTGGTCCAGCTTTTTTTCCTTCCTTCCTTCCTTCCTTCCTTCCTTCCTTCCTTCCTTCCTTCCTTCCTTCCTTTTTCTTTCTTCCTCTTTCTTTCTTTCTTTCTTTCTTTCTTTCTTTCTTTCTTTCTTTCTTTCTTTCTTTCTTCTTCTTTCTTTTTCTCTTTTTTTTAGAGAGAGGAGGGGCAGAGGGAGAGAGAGAATCTTAAGTACACTCCATGCTCAGCAAGGAGCCTGAATGGGGCTTGATCTCACAACCCTGAGATCATGACCTGAGCCAAAACCAAGAGGGGGACACTTAACTAAGCCACCCAGGTGTCCCTGAAGTCCAGTTTTTTCTAAAGCTGATCCCAAATGCTGACCCCAGAGACCAGCCCCAGCAGGCTGGAGGATGAGCAGGTAAAGGCTCCCTTGTGTGACCATCACTGAAGACCTTATCTTAGCTGCCTTTTTAACTTCCCAAGAGCTCAAATCTTTTTTGTTTTTGGTGTTGATCGCTTGAATGCTTTGTCACCACTTGAAACTATAGCACACCGGGTGAACAACCCAGGAGAGTTTTTGTTCCCTAACTGGAAGTGGCACGGTGACCATGTCCCTGTGATGGTGCTCTAGGCGGTCTCCTCCTCCCCCTCCATGTGCCTTGGGAGAACACACAGCACAGTCTGTAAGTACGCACGCCCCTCACTCCTGGTTGTATGCTGACCACCTTCACCTCCTCCTTCACAGAGGGCGGACATCGGTGCCACTTAACATGCGATTCCTGCGCTTTCCAATGACATTCCTGGGACCCAAAGGAGACTGATTCATGGAGAAGTTATTTCCTTGTATTTCTTGATTTCCTCCCCGATTTACTGAGATATAATTGACAATTAACATGGTGTTTAGAGCGGGCAAGGCAATGACATAACGTATGCGTGTACCATGAACTAATCACCGCAATAAAGTCGTAAACATCTGCCACCTTGCGTGGTTACCATTTTTGTGTGTGTGGGTTTTTTGCTGTTGCTGTTTCGGTGTGGGTTGTTATGCTAGACTTTGAGGAATGGTCGGTCCCTTCTGGAAATATCAGACACCACAGTGGCATTCCTTCTTCTGTCTTTCATGTTAAGTCATAGAAATTTGGACTGTATGCTGATCAAGACAGTCTCTCACTGGCCTTCATGATTTGGGGTAAACGTTCAAGTGAAAATGTCTCAATGTAGTGCAACACCGACTACTATTTCTGATTGAAAATGATTAGAAGGAGAGGCCTAATCCAGAGTGGCAGAGCAGAAAAGCCTTGGCCAGTAAGCTTGGGAAATGAGTAGGTGTAGACCAGCAGGGGGACCCTCCAAGCAGAGACATCTCTGTGACTGTCCCTACCCACTCAGGGGTGGCCTCCAACCCAAACTGATAAGTGGGAAGAGGAAAACTACAGGACCTGAAGAGCCATGGGAACAGGAGTCCTCCTCCCTCTGACTGGCTACAGAAGTGAACAGACTGCCTCTGAGTGAATCTCTTTCTTGGGGAACCCCAGCAAAGCAGCCTCTGCTGAGGTGGCCGCAGTCAGACGTCCTCAGAAGTCAGGAGGTCAGCATGTAGCAGACAAAGGAGCAGCCGAGCCACCTGCCGCTGGACCAGAGCTCTGCTTCATGACCTCGGAGCATTTTTTAAGCATAATGAAGAACACATAGTCTGCACTTAGGAGCCACATTCTCCTCCAAGGGCACCTGTTTTTATCTTCCGAGTTGTACCTGATTTCTTACTTCTCTCTCCTGGTCCAAGGCCTGAGAGGGGGATTTTTGGGGTGTTTTCCTGCAGCTGGTGGGGATGACTCCACCGAAGGATGAGTACCATGTGAGGAGAGCGGTGCCACAGCCTGAACTGAATGGGGCTAGGGTCTGGTTGTGGACACTCTCAGCTGGGCCTCCTAATAATTTTTTTAAGATTGTATTTATTTATTCATGAATGACACAGAAGAGAGGCAGAGACATAGGCAGAGGGAGAAGCAGGCTCCATGCAGGGAGCCCGATGCAGGATTCAATCAGGGCCCTGGGATCACAACCTGAGCTGAAGGCAGACGCTCAACAACTGAGCCACCCAGGCACCCCATGGGCTGCTTAATTCTAAGGCAAGGTTTTATTTCTATGTTCTAGAGTGTCACTTATACCTCTGAGGCATACCCCAAAGCAAATGTAAGTGCAAAATAGTATTTTCCAGTTCAACGGATTTTATGATTTCCAAAGGCTCTGGTGCCCGTGGTCTTCCGTAAGCCTCACAAGCTCATTGCTGTAGTTTCTCTGCTTCGTGTGGACTTGAGCCACCTGTCTAGGGGACAGGGAGGGGAATGTGCTGGAGATGGTCCCCACTGTCCGCAGGAGGACAGGACACAAAGCACTGCAGGGACATGCCAGAGAGTGGGAGAGCAGGAATCACACAGCATGCAAGGCATGGCGACATTTGTGACAGCATAAAAATCTTACTTTCCATCAATAGTGGAAATAATAGCTTGAAATATTTATCTCTGTGGTTTCTGTTTTGCCACCTCTTTGTGTGTGACCTCCTTCAAGTCATTAGGAACATCCACAGTGCTTCGAGGAGGAACAGAATCATTTCAGAGTAGCCGAGAAAGGAAAGGAGGGAAGCAAAGGATAAAGAGAGGGAGAAATCTAATATTTACTTAGCTGTGTGTGTTACTTAGTTAATAAGATTCTGAGGCTCAATGGGAAGGCCTAAAGGAAGTCAAGCAGGGGGCGAACATGACCAACAGAGCTCACTGCAACCAGCCTGGGGGCTCTGCACCACATTAGGTAGGTCATGGATCCTCTGGGAGGCAGGAGAGCCAGGTCTGGAAGCTCAGTGGCTACAGTGACAGCAGCATCAAATGGCAGGACCTCTGCTTTATGCTGCTAGAAGCTATCTTGGGGTCTTCAGAGGATTTGATGCCTTTTCTTGTTCTCCTTCAATTTACATTCTCCTGAAAATGCACGTAATAGTCTGAGCCTGGAGCCTGGGTCTGCCTGACTAATGGGTCCACACTGGAGCTGTAAGGGAGCCTGGGAGAGAGAGTCCTAGCTTCTGTCCTGGGGGTGGGACTCATAACATGGGCAGTTATAGGACCCACAGATAGGAGAGGTGGACAGGGGGCCACACACAAGGCAACCATCCAACACACCAAAATAAGAAAGGAAGAGATAGAATGGAGAGAGAATAAGACTCCTTCCCCTGCTTGGTAACAAGCCTCTACTCCATCTACTCCTAGGAAAATTCAAGAAGGAGGAGGGTGGAGCATGGACTTTGAGAAAGCTGGGGACAGGGGATGAATGACTGATCTTGGGGCACCAGGAAGAGGGGACGTGGGCTGTCAAAAGGAAATTGGCTCTTGAGGGCCCATGTGGGACAGCAGTGTGGACAGGGTGGCCCGGGAGGAATCAGAGCACAGGGGCCTTGGCAACTACAAGGTGTGCATGCAGAGGGAAGAGAACCTGAACGAGGACGGGGGGGGGTACCCAACCGTGACGAAGCCCACCCACACTGTACTCCTTCTGTGAATAGAGTCTCACCTGGAAGCCAGGCTCTGCCAATGGAAAACACAAGAGCCAGAGTGAGAGCACGAGCAGGAAAGAAAACCAGTGGTGGTGTGAAACAGAATAGTATATACCCTCAGAGACTCGTCCCACAAGTCACTTACTGATTTCAGAGGGAAAAATAACTTTGCAGAGGAGAAAGACGGTTGAAGTCCTCCTCTTAATCAAGAGGTCTATGTAAACATCACTAGTGACGAGACATAGTGACGTCATGTGCCTCCCAATAGGAGCCACAGGCAAGAAGGAACATCACTTTTCTGTACTATTCTTGCTAAAAATGCAAAACTGACACCATCAGGGGAAACACCAGAAGGGTTGTTGCCTTAAAAAAAAAAAAAAATGAGGGAGAGAGAGAGAGAGAGCTATAGCTCTAGATAAAAAGTTGCTTTGGACCTAAGAAAACTTCCCAACAAACCTCAGAAGGACCAAACTGTTTCTAAGTAACTTAACGGTATCACAAAACACAGATGAAACACAATTATAGAAATGAAAAAAAAAAATCTAGCATGCAGAGCTCAGTTGGTTAAGCATCTGACTCTTGATTTCGATCAGGTCATGGTCTCGAGGTCATGGGATTGCGCCCCGCCTCGGGCTCTGGGCTCAGCACGGAGTCCACTTCAGATTTTCTCTCTCTCTCCCTCCCACTCCCTCCACTCCCCCTCAAATAAATAAATACAATCTTAAAAGGAAAATCTAGCGTGCAAAACCAACATACAATTTACAAAGTCTGCATCCAATCAAAAGTGATCACTCGTGCAGACTCTGACAAATGCATCTCATAATGATGACAAAAATCAATTAGTGGAAACAGACCAATATTAGCACAGATGATAGAATTAGTGGGACAAAACCACATTAAAAGACAGTCACATTTTTGGTGGAGTCTTTGCCTCGTTTGGGGATCAAGGTCACGCTGGTCTCATAGAATGAGTTTGAAAGTTTTCTTTCCATTTCTATCTTTTGAAAGAGCTTCAGTAGAATAGGTTTATTTCTTCTTTAAATGTTTGGTAGGATTCTTCTGGGAAGTCATCTAGCTCTGGACTCTTATTTCTTGGGAGGTTTTTGATGGCTGCTTCAATTTCCTTGCTGGTTGTGGGTCTTCAGGTTTTCTATTTCTTCCTGATTCAGTTTTGGAAGTTTATAAGTTTCCAGGAATGCATCTATTTTTTCCAGATCGCCTAATTTGGTGGCATATAGTTGCTCACGACACGTTCTTAAAATTGTTTGTATTTCCTTGGCGTTGGTCGTGATTTCTCCTCTTTTATTCATGACTTTATTAATGTGGGTCTTTTTCCTTTTTGATGAGCCTGGCCAGAGGTTTATTGATCTTATTTAATTCTCTCAAAGAACCAGCTCCTCGTTGTGTTGATCTGTTCTACTCTTCTGGTGTCTATTTCATGGAGTTCTGCTCTAATCCTTATTGTTTCTCTTCTCCTGCTGGGTTTAGGCTTTGTTTACTGTTCTTTTTCCAGCTCCATTAGGTGTAAGAGTAGGTTCTGTATGTGAGATTTTTTAATTTTTTGAGAGGCTTGTATTGAAATGTATTTCCCTCTTAGGACTGCCTTTGCTGTATCCCGTTTCACATAGTTTCATTTATATGTGGAATATAAGAAATAGTGCAAAGGATCACAAAGGAAGAAGGGGAAACTGAGTGGGGAAAAATCAGAGAGGGAGACAAACCACAAGAGACTCTTGACTCTGGGAAACAAAGTGAGGGTTGCTGGAGGGGAGGTTGGAGGGGGATGACTGGGTGATGGGCATTAAGTTATTTTTTTGGCATTAAGTTATTAACTGGCTGTTATATTTATGTTGGAAAATTGAATTTAAATAGAAAAATAAAAAATAAAAGACATTAACATTAAAAGGTTATTAAACCTGGGATCCCTGGGTGGCGCAGCGGTTTAGCGCCTGCCTTTAGCCCAGGGCGCGATCCTGGAGACCCGGGATCGAATCCCATGTCGGGCTCCTGGTGCATGGAGCCCGCTTCTCCCTCTGCCTGTGTCTCTGCCTCCCTCTCTCTCTCTCTCTCTCTGTGACTATCATAAATAAATAAAAATTAAAAAAAAAAAGATTTTAAAAGGTTATTAAACCTATATCCCATATATTCAAGGAAGCATAAAATATCGAGCTTGCTATGGAGGGCATAGAAGATATTTTAAAAAGTGCAAATCTAGTTCTAGAGATGAGAAAGATGTCTAGTTAGGACAACAGCAGAGTACATACTTTTGCAAATAAGAAAACAAATAACTTTAAAAGCATGGGAAGAGGGCAGCCCTGGTGGCACAACGGTTTAGCGCTGCCTGCGGCCTAGGGCGTGATCCTGGAGACCCTGGATCGAGTCCCACGTCGGGCTCTCTGTATGGTGCCTGCTTCTCCCTCTGCCTGTGTCTCTGCCTCTCTCTCTGTGTGTCTCTATGAATAAATAAATAAATAAATAAATAATCTTAAAAAAAAAATAAATAAATAAAAGCATGGGAAGAGAACCTTCCCAAAATGAAACACAGAGGCTGAGACAAAGGAAAAGGAGCAGGTAAATGTGAGCTGTGAGAGAACAGGAGTCTAACACATGTGTAATTGGGTCGGGGAAAGGGTGGAGAGGTGGAGAAGGGGAGAAAAAATATTTGAAGAAAAAATGGCTGAGGAATGTTTCAAATCTGCTGAGAACCATAAAATCACAGACTCCAGAATCTCAAAGAGCCCCAAGCACAAGAAACATGAAGAAAATTTCACAAAGGCACATCGTAATTGGAATGCTTAAAGCCAGCGATAAAGAAAAATCTAAAAACCAGTAGAGAAGAAAGGACACATCACACACAGAGAAGCCAACTCTAGACTCATGAGAATCACACAGAGAGGGGTGCCTTGGTGGCTCAGTCAGTTAAGAGTCTGACTCTTGCTTTCGACTCAGGTCATGATCTCAGGGTCATGGGATCAAGCCCCGTGTTGGGCTCTGTCCTCAGCAGGGACTCTGTACGGGATTCTCTCCGTCTCCCTCTGACACTGCCCCTGCTCACATGCTTGCTCTCTGTCTCTTTATCTAAAATAAATAAATGAATCTTTAAAAAAAAAAAAAGAAAGAAAGAAACAGATAAATCAGAGAAAGACAAATACTGTATGATGTCACTTAGGTGTGAACCCTAGAAAAGCCAAACTCATAAAAACAGAGTGAGGTGGTGGTTGCCAGAGTCTGTGGTGGGAGAATCGGACAGATGTGGTTTAAGGGGAAAAACTTGCAACTAGTAATAAACAAATCCTGAAAATCATGTGCACAGTATGGTGAGTATAGACAATAGCATCATATTATAATCCTCAAACTTGCTAAGAGATCGGATCTTTATTATTCTCATGACAAAGGAGAAATAACTACATGACATGACAGAGGTGCTCTCATGACAATGACGGTCATATCACAGTATGTAAGCACATCAAATCAACAGGTGTACACCTTACATTTAACGAACATCATAAATCAAGTATATCTTTTAAATACGGAAGAAAGAAATGAAAGATACAGTTTGGAACCATTGGAACATCTTCAAAATACTAAAAAAAGAAAACTAACAAAAAATCTCTGTAGAATTCTAGGTCCAGTGAAGACATCTTTCAAAAATGAAGGCAAATAAAAAACTTGCAGACATGGAAAGGTTTGCAAAGCACTCATGGCAACAGAGTCAGAGTACAAAAAAAAAAAAAAATCCTTCAGGCAGAAGGAAAATGACACCAAATGAAAATGTGTCTCTTCATAAAGATATGGAGAGTGTCAGAAATAAATATGTGGGTAAATAGAAAATATTTTTTTCTAGTTTTTGAAAAATCTTTAAAAGATACTTGATTGATTCAAAACTAATGCAGATTTTTATTTATTTTATTTTATTTTATTTTATTTTATTTTATTTTATTTTATTTTATTTTATTTGAGATAGAGAGAGAGAACCTAAAATCTGGGGGGTGGGAGGGACAGAGGGACAGGCTCCCCACTGAGCAGAGAGCCTGATGTGGGGCTTGATCTCAGGACCCTAAGATTATCACCTGAGCTGAAGGCAGATACTTAACCCACTGAGGCACCCCTCCTACTGGGTTTCTAACAACATAGAAGTCAGGGGCCTGACCACAGAGCCCACTTCAGGAAGGTTCTAGTAAAGATGAAGTGCTCCAGTGTTACCCCATATCCTCATCTTTTGGTTGGGGGAAGACTCTGCACTTGGACTTGAGGAATTAGTCTGAGATACTAGTTCCCTGTGGAGCTTTGAGAATCTATGGGAAGGTCGGTTAATATTTCTGAACCTGTTTTTTTTTTTTTTCCTTCTCTTATGAATCGGGGATGGCATTTTTTGACACTGCTGCTCCACGCTGGTCCACAAAGCACACAGAATCAGAATTTTCACTTCAACAAATTTCTCACGCGACCCAGACACAATGAAGACTGGATACCAACCTGACCTCTGACCGAGGACAGTAGCCAGCACATTCTGAACAACACGGCGCTCTCACTCTCAGAACTCGGTTCCTTGGGCAAGCACTGTAGTAAGGGCCAGCATGATTTCCAGACTCGCCCAATGACATCAGAGCCATTTTTAGACTTCACTAACGGGCCTTGTAGGGGACCGGGGAGGGCCTGCCGTGTGTAGCACAGTTACAGCAGAGAACGCCAGCGGTGACCCGTGGGAGGGGTTGTCCAGCAGGGCTCGTGGCCGGCTTGTCTACCATGTCCTGCCAGGTCCCAGGCGTGACACTCAAGGCTTCGAGGGGTGCTTGGCACTGTGGGCGTCCAAAGCTATCTGGTAAACAATTAGCCCAGCTCCCTGTAAACCTGTGCCCAGCAACTCGCTGTGAATTTATCTGAATACATCTCTCCTCCTCAGCAGAGAAGGCTAACCGTGGGAAAGAGAAGGTCCCCACGGGGCAGGGGACCAGGGCAGGACCTCCCTCGGCGTGCGGGGAGCAGACCAGAAGGTACCAGCTTCTTCAGGTGGTATCAGTGCTTCTCTTGTTTGGGGGCGCTGACTTTCACCCCAAAGGGCCCAGGACTCAGCACCAGGGTGCTCCGACCTGCAGGTGAGTACTTAAGCTCAGCGGGGCTGAGCCCTCAGGTGAGGGCCGCCCTCTGCTCAGCGGGGCTGCTGCCTTTCCCTTCTCGGGGGAAGGACAAGCGGCCTCTGGACACCTGACCGTATGTGCTCAGGACCAAGGGTTGGGAGTTTCCTGGAACACGGAGGGCCCTGTTCTTGGGGGTCCCGTTGCTGCATCCTCCACGATGCACGGACAGGTCACCTGGCTCTGGTGGCTAGCTGGAAGTTGGCTCTTTAGGGCTGCATTTTATACTTTTTTTTTTTTAAGATTTATTTATTTATTTGAGAGAGAGAGAGTATGAAGGCACATGCAGGGGTTGGGGCAGGAGAGAGAAGTAGACTCATTGCTGAGCAGAGCCTAACACAGGCCTCAATCCCATAATCCTGAGATTGTGACCTGAGCCAAAATCAAGAGTCAGGTGCCCAACCGACGGAGCCACCCAGTGCCCCCACATTTTTATTCTTAGTGGTATGTTTTCCGCCCTGGGCTATGATTCCCTTGGCCCTCCCATGGGGAGCCCAGTTCCGCCATTGGGGGTGGGGATCAGAGCCCAGCCCAGGCAGCAGCGTCGCCTTTCCTACAAATGGCAATCAACCCGCTACTCAAGGTACTTGTGACACGAAGCGCAGCTCCAGATCCTGGGTTAGCCCGACTGCCTGCAGCCGCAGAGACAAAGGCTCACTCAAGCCCTCTGAGGACACACCAGCCTGGGGGCCTGGAGCTCCCCCGCCAATACCCCAGGTCCTGCTCCCTCTGCCCTTGGGGGGGGGGGTCTCTGCATCCCAGCAAATGTCCTGTCTTCTCGCACTCGGTCTCCGCTGCTTACTCACCCTGACCATGGGACGTGCTTTGCTGTCACACCAGCGTCTACCAGGGCGGGGTCCCCACAAGGCGAGGCCAGACCGGATTATGTGGTCATCACCACACCCTGGCCCCCCATCGGCTGCCGTGGGTCAGGTGACTGCCCTTGGTCCCACCCGCTGCCACAGGGGGAGAGGCGTAATCTCTTCGAGTAAGTCGGCATCTGGGTCGGTAGCCGGTAAATGAATCAGCATGACATTGAAATTAAAAAAAAAAAAAACAACCCAACAAGTGGAGAGGTTGCAGGCACACTTAGCTAATTCACTCCTGGTTGCACTTAGTTGTTCTCTGTTTGTGGCTGTGCCGTGCGCGTTGCTGCAGAGCCAGGTGCAGGCTTGCAGGGGCAAGGGGGGGGGGGCCCTCCCGGTGCAGATCGAGGAACCGAGGTCACAGGCAGGAGCCCTGGTGCCGGGTGCTGCGGCCACACGGGCCATTCCTCCGGGGCCGGGACAAACTGCACACTCACACCTGACATGTCTCAGTGGGTGTAAACGTGGTCTCAATAAATACCAGGAAATGCTCGCTCGGCGTTCGGAGGTGGACGTGCTCCAGCGAAAAGCTCTCCCGAGGGGCCCCATCCGTGGCCAGCTGTGGTCACCTTCCCCGCCAACAGCTGCAGAGCCCCAGCTGGGGGCCCCAGGGCAATGGTCCCATCCCCCCCCCGCCCAAGAGGACATCTTTGATGCATTACCATTTGGATCATTGTCGCTGCTGCAGTTCATTTCAGCAAAAAGCACGGAAGCCCCTACTCCAGGCCAGATCCTGGAGGTACCGGTGTAGACAGGGACCGGATCAGGGACCCAAGGGCTCTGCGAGTGGGACAGATGACACCACGCTGCTGACTGCAGCCATCAGCCAGTTGGGGAACCGGGGAGCTGTGGTGTATGGAAAATTCTGGAAGGACTGTCAGCTGAGAAAAGGGTAGATGTCCTGGAATCCCGGCAGGTGTGTGTCTGTGATGGAGAGAAAGAGACGGGGTGGAGGGAACACAAGAACCTCCTACTCACGTCCTCTCCCTCCCCCTCCCAGCCGCCCTGTGCCCCTCCTCCATCACAGACACACCTGACGATCCGTCCTCAGTCCTTTGCCCTAAGAGTGGTCACCTGGGTTTGACAGCGCTGGGCTGTTGCGTCTCTGTCAGGCACCTACTCTTAGCAGGCTCTGGGTGCAGGTCCGCTGTGGGCTCACGGCCTAGTCTGGCCCCACAGAAGGCCCTCCTGGAGGTGCTGGAGGTCCCGGGTCAGTCCTGGCACCCTCTCTAGGAGGCAGGTGTGGGGAGACGGTGGGCAGGCGGGGAGCATAGGAGACTCTGGATGGGGTCACTGAAGAGCAGCTTCGCTGGCAGGGCCTTGTGGGAATTGCCATTTACTGCAAGCCTCGAGGTGTTAGTAAGAGCACGGGAGCGGTGGAGACCCGAGGCCTGGCCCAGGGAGGTGGTTATGAATCATGAACATGAGCTGACCTCCCCCAGGATCAGCTGCAAGAAGAGGCCTCCCCGATGATGCGGAGCCGCTGATCCAGCAGCAGCATCCAAGCCCTCGGACAAATCCTGCTATAGGTAAACTCTACATACACGAGAGAGATGGGTTCACGGGTTCCTCTGGATCAGCCTCGTGTGCGCTCGGACACTTGGTGGGATCAGCTGAGCCCGGGGGCCCCTGCAGGGCCGTGCTCCTCTGGGGGAGCTGCCAAGGGCAGACCTGATGCTGGGTAGCCAGCTCGGACGTGGTTGTGGGACGCCTCTCGGTCCCGCTTCTCTGCACGCTGAGCCCCAGCCGATGTGAGCTGGTGACATGTGCACGCCTGGGCACCTCGCCCGTCCCCCCTCTGCCTCGGCTAATGAGAGCCCCCTCTGCCCAGGCAGCTGCCTCCCGTGGCTGATGGCTGTGCAGTGGTAGTCCCACGGGGCCACAGAGTGGTCCACCCAGCCTTGCTTCATCCCTCTCCTTCCACAGAAGCTCCCGGGGACACCTCTCATCCGTCCTGTGCCCTGACGTCCCCACGGGAGCCTGCTTCTCCTCCCCCGGGAGCGGCCCGTCTGCAGGCTGGCCTTGCGTCCCCGTCCGGGAACCACTTCCTGCATGTACAAGTGCAAACGAGAGTGCTAATGCGCAATTGCAGACTTTGTGGTGTGTCTTCAACCGTGTTTAGGCTCAACGCGTGAGCACCTTTAGCAAAAGTAGCAAAACAAATGCGATAGGATTATGCTACCCACGAGATTTCACAAGAAGAATTCGCAGTGACCGGATCCAGAGAGGAGTCAGACTTCTCAAGGAGAAGGAAAGGTATTTTCTGCTGAATTTCCTAGGTTCCGTGTGGGGTTCCCTGTCAACACGCGTGTCCTTGGGTATTACCCTCCCAAGATGTCGTGGGGCCTGCACATGGCAGGATTTGGCCAAAGGGATGCTGAAAAGCCCTGAGGGCTGGGGCTTGTCTTTGCGCCAGGCCACATGTGAGGAAGCCCAGGGAGCCGGTTGGATGGGGGCGGTGGCCGGTCACCACATGGGGGAGTGGACTGTGACACCCCCTTGGGGGATGAAGTCTCACTGGGCTTGGCTCCCTTTCTAAATCCTGCCCCATTATACGCCCGGGCAGCCCCCGGACCTTTGAGCCTCGTGGCCTCACGTGGGACCAATGGGACAGCCTCCCGGAGGGATACGGACCCCGAGGGTCAGACCGAGCCTGCTGGCAACGTAAATGGAAACCGCTGGGTGACTGGCCGGTCGGCGCCCCACGGACTCCTGGAGAATGCCAGCTATGAGGGGCAGACGCCAGAGGGCGGGTGCCAGCGGCGGGAACGGGCGCCAAAGGGAAGCCAGGAGGTCAGGAGCAGGGCCGCGCCCTGTGCCACCGGCCAGCTGCCCCGCAGCCGCCTCTGCCCCCGCCGCCAGCCGCGACCCCACGCGACAGCCTTGTTGACGGCGGCCCGAGGGCACCCTTCCCTCCGCGGCCCTCGGAAACCAGGGAGAGGCAAACAGCGACGTTCTAACGAGATACGCGACGGATTTTTATTTTTTTTATTTTTTTCTAAAGCAGCTTACCCAAGGGTGTTTACTGCGGCGCTATTCATAGCAGCGAAAAAGTTGGAAAGACCCCAAATGCCCAAGACGTGCCTGCGGAGGAGTGATTCGTAGAGAAGGTGCCTGCGAGCAAGCAGCTGGATGCAAACAGAACTTGAACTCGCTCCCAGCACGTGGGGATGGGCACGTGCACATCGCGAGCGCTGGAAGAGGCAAAAGGTTATATAAGTAGTTGGGATTCTAAGTACTTTAAAGTCTTCTTGCGAGCTTGGGAACACAAGGGAAATTTAAATGACATGCAAGGCGTTTTTCCACAGGCGGCCCTAAAACGAGATGGTTGGTGTCACCCAGCATTGCTCTCTCTCTTTTTTTTCTTTGCTATGCAGCTGTCCCCCCTTCTCCACGGGGGTGCGTCCCGACACCCCCAGTGGAGGCCTGAAACCAAAGGGGGTACCCAGCCCTACCTAGACTATGGGTTTTTTTTTGTTGTTGTTACATCCGCGCCCACGGTAAAGTTCTTAATTTATAAACCAGGCCCAGTAAGCGATGAACAGTAAAAACTGGCAATAAAACAGAACAACCATAACACGCTCCAATAAAAGCGAGGTGCTTGTGGTCTCTTTCAAAATGTCTGGCCGTCCTGCTGTCGCCCTCCTTGGATGACGTGGGGTAGCGAGATGCCCACGGGCTGAGATGCAGGGAGGCGAGCGGCACAGGCGTGTGACATAGTGTTAGGCTGTGACTGAGGATTCGTTGGAGGAGGGTCACCTACTCCTGGACCGGGGGACAACCAGCAGCGTGGGGCCCCGTCCCTCTCCATCAGCCGCTGAGCCGGGGTGTCACCAGGGCTGTGTGAGCCCCACTCGGGGAGGAAGAGATGAAGGGGCCTGGCTCCGAGCTCACCCCGCCGGGCAGCCCTGCCCAGCCCTTGGGGTGACCGAGCAGCCCAACGGGGTGGGGTGGGGACGGCCGTTCTGTTCCGTGCCGGGGGTGCAGAAGTACACTCCTTGCACACCGCCGTCTGCCTTACTGGGCTGTTATTGTTCTGAGCATCTTCCCCTAGAAAGGAAGCAGCAGTGGCCATAGCAGCTCGGGCCATCCTCCGGGCCGGAGAGGCATCGGGGACAGTCACGGCCCTGGGGGACCGTGAGGATCCCCACCACATACTGGTGCCTCACTCGGGGGCCGCGTCCCCAGCCTGCGTTGATGAGAATCCTCACACACCGCCCCGTGGCAACGGTGCCGCGACGTCCCCGTGTTCCGGGTGCAGGAGAGGGGCCTGGTGAGCGTGGCAGCAGCAGCAGAGTGGGGGGCGCCCACCGCAGGCCCCGCTGCTCTCCCGCGGGCCGAGCTCCTAACAAAGCCGCTGGCTCAGCGCGTGCCCTGGGTCCGCACCTGGCGGGACACTTCGACGCGTTATATAATCAATGTGATCCGCTGCAGGAGGCCCTCCCTGGTGGCTGGGGGCACCGCGGCTCAGAGTGGTCAGGTGACTTGCCCTAGGCCTCATGGCAAGGGAGGGCTGTGCCAGACTGAACCCCCGAATCCGTCGGCTTCGCTGTCATCGGTGTCCTCAGTGGCTCTTCTGGAAGAACAAGTAGGTGACTTCCATGTTGCTGGAACGGCCGCATGGACCCTGAAAGACTCTCACCGGGGGGTTGGGTGACAGCCCCGACTCTTGGCTTGAGTGGGGGCCCCGGAAGGGTGTCTTTTGCAGTTGGCATGGGCATTTGGCATCAAGTGTCAGAGAGATGCTTTGAGACCATTTTGAGAACGTGCCAGCGACGGATGCGAGGCTCGCGTTCCCTCAAGAGCCCCCCGAAAGCCAAGTGTCGTTACCACGTGCCCCTGCAGCAGAGCACGAATGATTCCAAATGTAGCGCCCGGGCTCTGTTGCAGGCCACGCGGTCACTGAGCACGGGAGGGGAGGGTGGCGCTCAGTCTTGGTTGAGGACCGAGAAAGCAGACTCCTTACCCCGGTGCCCCGCGGAACATCCTTCCTCTGCTCACCTTTGGTTCCCACGCCCCCTGCCAAGACAACCTCAGCATCGCTCCTCCGGGCGCTGCGATGACTCTGAAGGCCAGACCCGGCCAAGCAGAGGCGGGCCAGACCCCGCTGAGCCATGTGGGTATTACCCCCCCAGCGGTGGCTCCTTGTGCTGCATAAATACTGGAACATCAGGACAACATTAAGCGAGACATAAGCAATTGCTAACGCCGCCGTGTAGGGGAAGAGGGAAGAGTCCTCATCCGGGCTTCACAGCCCAGGACATTGGGTTTAGAGAGACCGCGTGATTTTTTTGTTTTTGGTCCCAAACCACACAACTAATAAGGAGTAACGTTAGAGTTGGAGCTGGTGCAAGTTCCTGGCTGGTGTACCCAGAGCCCCAACCCCGTCCTCTACCTGCTGTGCCCCCCGAGGCACGAGGACGGCTGTGTCCATGGGTGACGATCCCCGCTCCCAAGGCTCCCAACGGCTGCGACCGGAAGAGTCCTCCGGCCGCTGACGTGACGTGCGGAGGTGCAGGCTCCCGGGGAGGGCTCCCAGCAGCAGCCTGGCTGACGGCGAGGCCGCAGCATCCCTGCCCTCCGGGGTCCCCTGGCCGTCTGCCCACTGCTGTCTGCTGTGCTGCGGTGCCCGCAGGGGCGTTCCTGGGGGGCGGGTCTCTGCTCTGAACATGCACAGCTCCTTCACGGGGTCTGTCGTGCCCCCCAGAGTCCTGCCAAGGAAGCCATCACCTGAACGGCCCCCTAAGTTGTTCTGCTGCCCGCAAACGCTCAGCACTAAGCAGCGTCTGTTTGCAGACCGAGAACAGGTTGCAGAGCCCCTGGGGGGCGGATGCTCCTAGTGCCTTCAGAGTTGTGTCACTTGCCGTCCTTATGCCACTGGACACCCCTGCAGAAGCTGGGCCTTGTGGGGTCCTGTCCTAAGGGCAACCTGGTGGGGGTCTCATGGAGGTGCTCTGGACTCACACCTTGCGTAGACTCGTGTCCCAGTTCCAGCCACAGGTGTCCTTCTTTATGGCACAAATCTTGACGTCCTGACCCCTTCCTTCAGGACCAAAGCCCTGTCTCACCTCTGTCCGAGCACGGAGGACCTCCTCTGGAGTTTTTCTCCAGAGAGAAAAAGTGGCTGTGCCTGGCAGCTACCTCCATCCCTTGCCCCCCGACAGCTGTCCCGCTGTTACGCGGCCTTACATCACGAGGAGCATCACCCACTTGCAAGACTCCTACCTCCTGTGAACTTTATGGACATTGCCTGGCTGCATTTGCCCTGACCTGGACCTACAGTCGCTGGGGGTGGCTCCTCCCTGCACGTACCTCCGGGTCCGGTGCCCATCCTGTGGGCGTGTCTGGTTTCCAGTTGACCAGAATTCCCAAGCATGCATCCTAGCCAGCTCCCCAAACTCCCTAAGAGCAGGGGGTGCAGTCATGGGGGACAGGTTAAGATCCCTAATTTGAATAGAGCATTTAGCATCTTCTTCCAACAAATGGATTCAGAGACACCTGTCTAAGCAGAAATGACATCACATTTTATGATCCTAAAACACATGAAAAACCCTTTCCCGAAGTGCGAAAAGTTCACAGGGTCGAAGTCTAAATTGCAGGATTTTGCACCAGAGAAATCCTATTCGGTCATACACTTAAATAACTGGGTACAGGGAAAATCTCAGCGACAAGCAATGACAGTGGAGACAAGAGGAAGAGCGAGCGGGAGACAGTGGGATTGGGGTCAGAGACACGAGCCTTTGAATCCCAGCCCTGTTGCTGGGTGACCTGGGGAAGTCACTGGCTCTCCCGAGTCAGCTTCCTTGACGGTGACATTGGGACAGTAAATGTGCCTCTGAATGGGTTGCCAGGATTAGCTGCAGTGTGGACACAAAGTGCCTGGGACGGTATATCCAGGGGGGTGTGCGTCACCTGCCAACGGTGAGGCCGGGGCCTGAGCAATGGGGCTTCTTTTGAGGGCAGAGGAGAAAAAGAAAGAGGAAGGAAAGATAAAATAAAAACTAAGAGAAGCAAAAACATTCCCCCCTGGAGACACCCGTCCGAGAGAGTCGCCCCGTCCTTAAATCGCCTGGACGCTAAATCACAGTGGCTCTGTGGATGAGCAAGGGGCACCCGGGTGGCTCCGGCGGTGGGCGTCACAGTCATGATTTCAGCGCAGGTGGCGACCTTAGGGTTGTGACATCGGGCCCGGCGTCCACTCCACGCTCCACCTGGGGTCGGCTGGAGAGTCCCTCGCTCCCTGTGCCCCTCCTCCCTCTCTTGCCTTGGGAAAATGAATAAGTGAGAAAGGTTCTGCGTGTTCTCGTGCGCCAGACGCGTCCGGCAGGAGCGCAGGCTCGGGGATGGATGGCGCACCTGCTGCCCCGGCCCCGCGGACAGGGACAGGGGCTCCCTCCGGCCCGGCTCCAGGATTAGCTGTTTTTTCTCGGTGTGGACTCAGGGGGGAACCCGCAGGCAGATTAATCCTCTTACACACTGAACACGGTGTGCCAGCGGCGGCAGCTTCTGCGCGTCACAATTCTGACGTCCTCACGCCGCCACCTCGCGAGCCACCGAGGCTGCTGCCCCTGTCGCCCCCCACGCCGCCACGCTCACCCTACATCTTCAGCAGCTCAGTACGTTGAGCCGATGGAAGAGTCCCATTCTTGCTTTGGGTTCTCCCATTCGCCCCGCAGTGCCGGGTGGTAAAACCATCCCAGCGTATCGGGCTGGAAATATCATTTCATTAGGTAAAGTCGGTATGATACTAGCGGTTAATTGACCTTCTAGTGGAGTTTAAGGGCCGACCTGAGGATTTTTTTTTTTAAGTGTCTGAAAAGGAGCTCATGATTCAGGGGCATAGCTGGGTTTGAACTGCCGGCTGCCCGGCGGACTCTCGTTCCTAGTCCTTCTGAGGTGGGGGGGTCTGGGCCGTGCGCTGCCGTACAGGCCACGTGCCTGTGGCCCGAGGCCGGTGGCTGCAGAGAGAAGCGCAAAGTGCCAGGTGCAGCCAGGACGTGGGCCGGAGACCATTCCTGGCCACTGAGATGGGAGAAGGCATCTCCCGGAGCCTTCTAGAAAGGTCCCCTCTCTGCCTGTGCATGCAGCCCTGAGAGGATCCAGTTCCCGGAGCACCGTGGTGCCATGGCCTCTGTGGCAGCGGGGACGGCTGCCGGGCCCAGGTGCGTGGAGTGACATACGACAGAGGACACCCACGCGAGACTCAGCTGAGCGAGGAGCAAGGGGGTAGGCGAGAGGCTGGCAGGACTGGGGCGGAGGGGCGACGGCAAGGGGCCAAGAGGGAAGCTTGAGGGGGATGAAACGGGGCTCGTATGTTCCCTGACATCGTCGTTACCCACCTGTACGTGCACCTTCCCAAAACCCCATGCGATTTTTTTTCCTGAAGGTAAAATAAATCTCGATAAACCAGTCCTAAGAAGCGTCCTTCGGTGAGCCCGTTTGGGGTGCAGACTCATTCGGAGTCAAGCTGCCTTATGAAAAGGAGGGTTCATAAGAGAAACGGATTTCCACGGACGTCTAAAACAGGAGCTGACACTCACCTGGGCCCAGAGAGACGGGAGCCGGAGGGCGTCTATCTGGAGCTGCTGTCGCACCTCCCGTCACTAACTGAGCACGGCCCAGCTGGTCCTCACCTGGTGTGGCTGTTCCACACCTGCACCCGGCTTCCCGCTCACACTCCCAGGTGCAGGCATCAATGGGCCCTCTCCGTCCTGGAAGGTGGGTTATTGGGGGGAAACTGAACAGACCTACCTGGTGGGGTGGGGGACGTCGGGCTGCTTGGACCTAGGACCAAGAGCTCCCTCGTTCCCTCTCATCACCTTTGGGATAAAGCAGAAAGGCCTCAGGATGACAACTAGGCCCTTCCTACCTTTCCAGCCTGGCCTCCTGTCGCGCCTCCTGATGCCCTCATGTCCTCCAGCCCCGCCTCCCACGCCCTGCAACCAAATCTGACTACCTGGTAGGTTCTTTCTTCGCCCTCCACTAGGTTCCCACTTTGCAGAACTTACCACCGCGGGCCTCTCAGGGCTCCACTGGGGCACTGCCACCACCGGGAAGCCGTCCCTGAATGCCGCCGGGCTCCCCGCCGCTGTCTGCAGCAGGAGGGGGTGGCCTGCATTCATTCTGCAGGTTCAGCAGAGTCATGAAGGTCGGTTAAGGGCACAGACCGAACCCAGAGGGGCGAACTGGACGGCCTAGGGGGTGTGCAGTGCAGACAGGTGCCTCGCGGCGGGTTGTGCGGCGGGCACGTGACCGTGTTAGGAGGACAGGCCAGTCCGAGCTCCTCGGTGAGGCGCTGGGCAGGCCGTCCGGAGTGCCGTCCCCCAGTGGTTTCCAGCTCCCCCGGGGGACATGCCTGCACCCAGCAGGGCCACGTGCCCGGCCTCAGCCATGTGAGAGGCGAGGGCCTCTCCTGCCCCGAGCATTTCCCCGTCAGGGTGCCCTTCACCTCTTCTATTTCCTGTGCCAGGCCTGCCAGTGCTCTATTTCCAGTGCTCGACATGTGCTGGGCGCCCAGGGCCCATCCTTCCTTTCCTCCACTCATTCACTTTACCGATAAGACTGATTTGCAAGACAGCATGTTGCGGTGACGACTGACTTCACGGAGGGCCCGGCACTCCCCCTGCTGGGATGACGCTGGTGAACACACCGGTCCCCTGGTCCCTGCTTCCAGGCAGCAGAGGAGCAGGTGGTGTTAGTCCGATCCCTACTATCAACCGAGCCTACCTGGTTCTCTATTTCTGCGGACGGAGGCTCCCAGCACGTGTTGGGATCCCTGAGCTCCTCATTGGCACGAAATGCTATTTCGTGTGCTGACACCTCATCATTGCAGCAGTACTTTTCCCCGTGGTGAGGCTCCCAGACAAAAAGCCACAGTGCCAGGCCCTAGGGTAGCCTGGGCTCCCTCGGGTAGCTTATCCCCGGCGTGGCTGTCCTCCACTGGGCCTTCTGCCCCTCCGACAGGGAGCATGTGGAATCTGCAGCAGGAGCAGGCCCCGAGGTACTATCTGCCTAGAGAACTGGCTCGGCGCGGAGGGCAGGCAGCTGCGGCTTCTAGAACCACAACAAGAGCGACAAGCTCATGAGCTTGCCTCATAAAGTGATACCGAGTGGACCCTGTCCAGAAGGGAGAGGCATGCGCGGATGTCTACGAGGAGCTGGGAAATGTGGGGAATGAGGGCCTGTCCCAGGAATTCTGGGGATCGATGTCAGCCTGAAAACACTTGAGGACATTTATTTTGATCCCTTCGCAGTGAACAGAAATGCTCGAAAGCCCGTCCGTGTTGAGGCAGCTACACGCCATACCTGACCCTACACTGAATTCGGTCTGGGACAGAAACACTATAAAGGACATTCTCAGATCCACCGGCAGGATCGGAATATGGGCCTAGATCGCGCATTAAGATTTTATAGTGGGAATCTATGAATGGGGTACCTGTGCTATGGTCGTGCACGGTCATGCCGCTGCTTTCGGAAAGACGGATCAAGCTATGTAGGAGCAAGGGACTACGGTGCACGGAGCTCGCCCACAAATGATACAGAAAAAACATACACCTCCTACGCGTACAGGTGCTTTTGGGACATCTCTAAAAGCCCCCAGCCTACCAGGCTTTTGGACTCGTGCGGGCATTCCTTGCTGATCCGGGCCTCCGGCAAAGCTGTAAGATCCAAGGCCTATACGCTTTCAAGACGGCCCCAAATTAAAGTTTTCTCTGTTTTTCTCTCCGTCCTTTGTCTACAACAGGAGTCCTTGTGTTTCGTTCTTCCAGGAATCCAGAGCTCCTTCCTATCCTTTCCCCTGCGTGTTCACTGTGTGGTTTTCTGAGCTTGGAGCGAACCACAGACACTTTCGGGAGGCCTATTTCAGTTACCAGAGTGCATGACCTTTCATTGATACATTCCGTCCCAAGGTGGGAAAGGCAGGAGCTATAAAAAGTGCCATAAAGGGTTTTGACATAATCCTTATTCTGCACTGACCAGCTACTTGACCTTCAGCCAGCCAACCAACCTGCGAAGATTGGGTTTCCTAGTCTGTAGGGTGGGCGTCTCCCAGAGGTGCAAAGCGGGGTTAAATAAGACGATCAGTGAACGGTCTGGTACCAAGCGTGTGCTCAAAGAGGTAAGTCGCCACTGTAGTGAAACTGTTTCATTACATTAAGACCCAGAAAAAGAGGTAGTTGCTGTTACTATGGTACTTGGGTTGGGGAGCGGTGGTAATAACCACACCAGTGACAATGGTTTCCGCGAATTCGTGCCAGTCTCTCTATGTTATAGCCGTGACCTCACTGAGCTCCCAGCACAGCTCGGGCTCGCTCCTTAGGCCTATTTCAAGGATCAGGACACCGAGGCCTGGGGGCAATATGAAAATACTAGGGCCTCCCCCTCCCGCGCAGGGGGGGGCACTGAGGCTCGGGGAGGCGAGGCCCCAGACCTGGGGGGCCACCACGGAGTCCCTCGGGTGCTGCTGCTGCTGCGCCCGGGGTCAACCAGCAGCGCGCCTCACGGGGAGCCGCGCGGAATGGGCTCCCCAACTGCCTCTCGGGGCAGGTCCCACGGCTCCTTCGCTGGCACCCGAAATTGGGCGGCTGCGACCCCGCACCCAGGGGTGCCCGGGGTGGGGGTGGGGGTGCAGGACGCGGGGTCCTGGCGCCCCGGCAGAGCCGCCCCTCCCGCGCGCCCCCCGGCCCCCCGCGTCCCCGCCCTGCGCCCCCCCTTCCGCCCTGTGCCCCCCCGCGCCCCCACCCCTGCCCTGCACCCCCGCCCCCCACCGCCCTGCGCCCCCCCTCCGCCCCCCACCTAGTGCCCGAGCCCCCCCCCCCCCTGGCCCCTGCCCTGGGTCCCCACCCCGCGCCCTGGGTGCCCCCGACCCCTCCTTCCCACACCCCCGCCCCCTCACCCTGTGCCCCCGCACCGCCCTCTGCCCCCCTCCGCCTCCCAGGCCCTGCGCCCCCATCTGCCCCCGCCCTGCGCTCCCCCACGCCCCCCCGCGTCTCCGACCCCTCTGTCCCGCCCCCCGCCCCCCCCACCCTGTGCCCCCCGCAACCCCTCCACCCCCCTCGGCCTCCCGCGCCGCCCTGCGCCCCCATCTGCCCCCGCCCTGCGCTCCCCCACGGCCCCCGCGCCCCCACTCCTCAGTCCCGCACCCCTGCCCCCCTCCGCCTCCTGGGCCCTGGCCCCCATCGGCCCCTGCCCTGCGCTCCCCCACGCCCCCCCCCCCCGCGCCCCCTCCGTCCCACACCCCTGCCCCCCCACCCTGTGCCCCCGCGCCCCCACCCTGTGCCCCCGCGCCCCCATCTGCCCCCGCCCTGCGCTCCCCCAGGCCCCCCCCGCCCCCACTCCTCCAGGCCCCCCCCCCGCCCCCACTCCTCCGTCCCGCACCCCTGCCCCCCTCCGCCTCCCGCGCCCTGCGCCCCCATCGGCCCCTGCCCTGCGCTCCCCCACGCCCCTCCCGCGCCCCCTCCGTCCCGCACCCCTGCCCCCCGCCGCCTCCCGCGCCCTGCGCCCCCCGCCCCCATCTGCCCCCCGCCCGCGCCCCCGCCCTGCGCCCTCCTCCGCCCCCCGCCCTGCGCCCCCCGCCGGCCCCCGCGCGCCCCCCTCCGCCTCCCGCGTCCCCGCGCTGCGCCCTCCGCCCTCCGCCCCCTGCCCTGCGCCCCCCTCCGCCCCCCGCGCCCCCGCCCTGCGCCCAGCCCGAGGCTCCGCCCGCGCTGGCTGCGGCCGAGCGGTCCGGGCTGTGGCGGCGGCGGGAGGAGGAGGAGGAGGAGGAGGAGGAGGAGGAGGAGCAGGAAAAGCGTCCGGGGGAGGGGGAGGAGGCGGAGGCGGAGGCGGCGGCGGAGGCGGCGGCGGGCGGGGCCGGCGAGTTTAAAGCCCCGCGAGGGGGTGGGGAGCCGGGAGGAGGCAGGAAGGGACGCGAGCGGCGCCGGCGGGAGGCCGCGGGGACCCGAAGTTTGCGCGCAGCCCCGGGCGGCGGGGGGCGGGGGCCGGCACCGGGACCAGGACCGGGACCGGGACCGGGACCGGGACCGGGACCCCGACCGCCCTGCGCGCCGCCCCGCCCGCGCCCCCGCCCGCGCCCCCGCCCGCGCCGAGGGTCCCGGGGCTCGCAGGCGGCCGGGGCGGCGCCGCGGCAGGTACGGAGTTGGGCGGGAGCGGGCGGCAACTTACTTGGCGGCGGGCGCGGGCGGGCGGGGCGGGGGCGCGGCGGGGCGGAGGGGCCGCGGCGGAGGGGCCGGGCCGGCATTGTCTGCGCGCGGGCCGGCCGGTCGGGGACGCGGCGGGGGCGCGGGGCGCGGCGGGCGGAAGGGCGTCGGCTCGGGGCCGGGGGCTGCGGGCGGGGGCGGGGGCCGGAGCTCGGGCGGCCGCGGTGCGCCCCGAGCCCGGGGTGGAGAGGTAGGGGGAGGTGGAGGGGAGGTGGGGGGGAGGGGTGGGGGGGAGGTGGGGGTTCGGAGCTCAGCGGCCGCGGTGCGCCCCGAGGTCCGGGGTGGAGGGGAGGTGGGGGGGATGTGAGGAGGAGGTGGGAGGGGTGGGAGGTGGAGGTGCGGAGAGGGGTCCGGAGCTCCAGCGATCCTGGCGCGCCCCGAGCTCCGGATGGAGGGGAGGTGGGGGGTAGAGGGGAGGTGCAGGGTGGAGGGGAGGTGGGGGGGGCCTGAGCTCCAGCGGCCCGGGTGCGCCCCGAGTCCGGGGTGGAGGGGAGGTGGGGGGGTCCGGAGCTCCAGCGGCCCCGGTGCGCCCCCGAGTCCGGGGTGGAGGAGGGGTGGGGGGGATGGAGGAGAGGGGGAGGGTGGTGAGGACGTGGAGGGGTCCCGAGCTCCACGATTCCTGGCCGCGCACCGAGCTCCGGATGGAGGGTAGTGTGGGGGGTAGAGGGGGGAGGTGCGGTCTCGGGGAGGGCGGGCAGCCGGAGCTCCAGCAGCCCCGATGCGCCCCGCGCTGGGGATGCAGGGGAGGTGGGGGGGGCGGGAGCTCCAGCGGCCCCGATGCGCCCGCGCCCGCGGTGGAGGGGAGGTGGGGGGGGTGGAGGAGAGGCGGGAAGGGGGGACCGGAGCTCCAGCAGCCCCGGTGCACCCCGCGCCCGGGGTGGAGGGGAGGTGGGGGGAGCGGACCTCATGCAGCCCTGGTGCGCCCCGCGCCGGGCCCGGGGTGGAGGGGAGGTGGGGGGGCGGACTCGCCGGCAGCCCGGGGCACGGCCGGGCACGGAGTCGTTCTTCTCGGTTCCGCCGGCGGCCCGGCCCGGTTACCCCGCGGGGCCTCACCCCAGCTGTGGGCCCCGGGGCAGCCGCCCAGCCGGGGAAATGTGATAAGCGCGGAGCCGGCCGAGGAACGAGGAACGTCTGATGCAACCGGCCTCCCTGGTCGCCTCTCGCCCGCCTTGCCGCTGCCCTCCGGCTTGTGCCTTAAGGGACCGGGCTGTTCCCCACTCCTGATCGCCTTCCCTCTGCGGGGGGATTGCAAGGAACTTTGCCGACTTTTGGTCAGTGGCAGGGGGCGGAGGGGTGGGCAGTGCAGGGCGGCCACAGGTGACTGTGCCGGCCTGGGTGGGCGCCGGGAGAAGGCGGCCTTGCAAACGTCCTCGTGTCCACTTTCATTCAAGAGATGCAGAAAAAGCCCAAACAAGTAGCGCCCGTGAGTACACAGGCCTTATTGCACAACTTTCTCAGTGCTGCTGTTTACAAGGCCGGGCCCAGAACACTTTGTTTCCGAAATCGCTGATTCAGCCGTTCGTAGCCCCCGAGGTTCAGAATTGGTGCTCGCTCTCTCTCTCTCTCTCTCTCTCTAGCGTTTCGCTCAGTTTTACCAAGAACACATGTTGGTGGCGCAGCAACAGGCGCTGGCTGGGGGTTTACGGGCACGGAGCTGCCGGTTTTTCCGCCAGCGTTGACCCGGCGTCCCCCTCTTTCATTCCAAGAGGAAAAGTGGGAAGACGCTTCGGGTTCTGTAGGGGAAGGAGTTTTGACTTAGGGCCGGGGCCAAGTGTCTCTTGGGGGAGTATTTTATTAAGGAGAAAAAGCCCTGAAACCGAATGTGTTTCCAGGAATGAGTCTAGATGACTGGGCTTTTCCTGTGAAAGATCTGAACTCTAGGATTACTGCACATAAGACTTGCGTTTTATTGGGAGCACTTGAAAGCGGAGGGCCACGCAGGCCAATCCCCAGATTACGGGGAGGGAATTTGAGGACAGAGTTACACACCCGGCAAGTGGCTCCTGTAACTGAGAAGTGCAGCTTCCGATACCCCTGGAGCATTTTACAGGGTAAAGGGCTCCTTAGAAGGCTGCTCGCTGTCATCTGCAGCTCACCCAGCCCCATCCCTTACAGGTATGGAAACTGAGGCTCGGGGGTTAGTGGGCGTGCCGGGGTCACGTGGCCAGTGAATGACAGAGCTGTCACCAGGGCCTAAGCTTTGGATTTATTTTTTATTTTTTTATTTTTTGTCCTCTGTGTTTCATGCTTCTGCGCGAGTATGCCGGCCTCCAGAAGAGAAGTGGCCTGGAGGACGTTCCTCCTGCCACACACCTGGAGACCCAGGAGGCTCTGTTACCTGCAGGGTGGCTCCCCAGCTTGCCCATTACTGTCCTATGGCCAGGCCTTTATCAATTTGTCCACTTGCTTTTTGTACTTAAGTACACACTTACTTGGGGAGGGAACTTTGATGTCATGAGTTCGATATGGCCCTTGTGCTTTTTGCAGTTAGAACAGCGTGTTCGTAAAAATTGTGTGTCCCTAGAGTCATCAGTTGCCTGTCGCCTGTGGTCTGCGCCACTCTGGGGGGCAGTGCGGGGCCGCTGCGCAGAAGGCCGTTCCTTTGTGAGCCAGGAACCCAGAGCGGAGCCGGCTGGTGCCGGCCACTTGTCTAGGGATTTACGGGTGGTGGCCGCGGGATCGGAACCCAGGGCAGCCCTGGCCCTGTTCCGGTGACCGCCGAGCCGGAGGGAGCCGAACTCCGAACCTAGAGCCAGCGCAGAGCTTTGATTTGGAAGCGGTGGCTGGTCTGGGACGTTACGAGGTTCGGCAGCCAGACTCCGGCTCGCACAGAGGCGGCTTTTGTGCGTCCGGCTTCATCTCAGAGCTGTAGAAATTCTGGGTTGGTCTATCTGATACAACCCAACGCTTTGAAGGTGGCCTAATTTAAGGAACCTATTTTCTCGGAAGTCTGTCCGTCTCCGCAGGGGAAGAAAAACCTACACCGCGGGAGGATGTCTCTGAGCTGGTGTCAGAACTCGGCGCTGAGGGGACGCCTGCTCTGTGCGGTGGGGGCAGGAGGCCGTGCGTTTGCGGGTGCGCGTGATCCCTGTGACTGTCCCTCAGCCTGGGGGGCCAACGTGGAATCGCGGGGGCTCCTAGGGAGAAAACCTTTGCCTCGTCTTCTCATTTACGCAACCGGTCACGTTCGAAATTTAAATAAAACTTTTTCTGCTAGTGAGTGAAGATTTTTTTTCTTTAACCTGTTTTTTTTTTTTTTTTTTTTGCTCAACTGTAGAATTATGGGGAACGATGGAAGAAATTAAAGACAGTCGAGCTCCTTGGTGGGCGAGGCTTGGCAGGCAGGCTCCCCGGGGCTCTGGCAATCTTCTGGGAGGTCTGCACGCTCCCGAGGGGAGCACATCTCACCCATTCGGGCGCTGGCGGGCGGCTGGCCTGTGTTTGCGTTTTAGCCGCCCTCTTCTGGGGAGCTGTGTGCTCCCCTGCCTTCTCCCTGTCTGTCCTCTGGCGGGGACACCCTTGCCCCCACCGCCCGCCCTGGCTTTGAGGAGCTTCTGAACTTGTCCCTGCTCCTGGGCATCACACGGCCTGTTAACTGGAAGGAGGTGAAAGCAGGGGAAGCGGAAAACCGCCCCCTCCTCGAAGGCTGACCGCTCCCCTCTAATGACGGGAAGGGACACGGTGTGAGTGTCCTTGGGGATGGCAGCCCGGACGGCCCGGCCCCGGCCTCATGGACGGTCATCGCAGGAACGAGCAGTTCTGACTCTGCTTTAGGGGTTCGCCGGCTCTGACGGGATCTCCCTTTCTGCCTGGGCCCTGGCGGAGATGGCCCTGCGTCCAGGTGGAGATGGGACGCCTGCCCGGGACACGGGACGTGAGGTTGGTTGGCTCATCACCACCGGATGCCGCTGGGGAAACTGGGGTGTCATTCCTGTTTGTCAACCGTTGAATTTAAATATGGACTTGACGTGGAGTTTGCTTGAGTGTGAGATCCTCGGCCTGAGGGTGGACTTGGGCTGGGGCAGCAGGGTGGATGGCGTGTTCTGGCATCGTCTTTGGGAACAGGTGCCGGGGAGGAATCCGCTCCCTTTCCGCTCAGCGCAGGGAAGTGGCCTGAGCTGACGTTTGCAGGAGGCCTGCTGCCCCAGTTTGACCCCTGGATCTCCTGTTTCCCCGGTGTCGCGAGCCTGTCGCGAGCCGTAGCAGGCAGGCTACCCAAGCTCATCCGCGAACGAGTGTCAGAGGTGTGTTTACCAGCCAGGGCTGTGGGAGTTGTGTGGCTCCTGCGTGGCGTGTGGCACTTGGCGAGCGCTCGGACGCACCGCTGTGTGCACACTTGGCCTGGACTCTGAGCGGCTTGCGTGCTTGCTTATCCTGCTGTTAATCCGCAAGGTCTGCTAGGAGGAGGACTCCGCCTCGCATCCCTCTGCCTGCCAGTGCTCCCCGCCTGTGCGCCCTAGCACACCTGCTCACCTGACCGTAGCCTGCTTTGAGCACCAGGCCCCGTACGAATCCTTCTCTGGCCTCCCCGTAGTGCGACGGCTGGAGCTCCTCACCCGTGGGAGTCCAAGAGTAAAGATGGGTGGTGGATGGTCCACATTCCCTGGGGGCAAAGCCGTTGGCCCAGATGATAGCCGAGGGCATCAACAGCTGGTCCCCTGTGATCCGGAATGAGACGGAGGAGACCGTGGAGACCGGTAGAGATGGGTGAAGATTGTGGAGACCTTGGAGATGGTGGAGACTGTGGAGACAGGTGGAGACTGTGGAGATGGTGGAGATGGGTGAAGATTGTGGGGACCTTGGAGACGGTAGAGACGCTGGAGACCATCCGTGGAGACGGATGCAGACGGTGGAGATGGGTGGAGACTGTGGAGACCTTGGAGACAGTGGAGACAGGTGCAGACGGTGGAGACCTTGGAGACAGTGGAAACGGGTGCAGATGGTGGAGACAGGTGGAGACCGTGGAGATGGTAGAGACGGGTGCAGATGGTAGAGATGGGTGCAGACGGTGGAGACCTTGGAGACAGTGGAGACAGGTGCAGACGGTGGAGACCTTGGAGACAGTGGAGACAGGTGCAGACGATGGAGATGGGTGGAGACGGTGGAGATGGTGCAGACCGTGGAAACCTTGGAGATAGTGGAGACCATGGAGACGGTGCCGACTGTGGAGACGCGCAGGCTCAGGTGGGCTGCACCATCATATGCGGGGACACCCCTGGTCTCAGGCATGTGGGGCCAGGTGGCATCTATTTTCAGGTCCCTGAGGTCGGTTGGTGCCCGGAGTCTCTCTCAGAGGCACAGGCTGGCTGGGACGAAGTGAGTGTGGACCTTGGTCCTGGTGGGCTGACCATGGCCCCGGGAAGGGGCTCTGTGCGCTGCCCAGGGCCGTGCTGGTGGCGCCCTCCTCTCCCTGAGTCCTGGCTGGGTTTTTGAGCCAGGTCGATGGGCCCAGACCCCGGCAACTGTAGTCTTGTGAGTAACGTGAGCTCTGAGAGCGTCGGCCTGGAAGACCTGGATGCGTGCTGGCCCTCAACGTTGCATCTTTGCTGTCCCCTGGAAGCAAGGCTGGCAGCTGGGACCTTCCCATGTCTTTGTCACTGCAAGTAGAAGCCCGAGGTGACCGTGCTCCATCTGGGCCTGTCTGGAACTTTCAGGCAGGCCACCCTGGGGCGGGGGGGGGCTCTGAAAATCCAGAACTGTGAGGGGTGCCCGAAGGGCCCCTACATGCCTTTTTTTTTTGTCTTGTCACACGGGAGCCACCAGGGAGGACATCCAGGGCTACTGACCACAAGTCACCTGATCCACATGGGACCCCGCGGGCACTCACTTCTCGGATGAGCTGGGCCTTTGGGTTGCTTGTTTATGTTTTAGCTGTCATCCCTGGGGGTCTTCCGCCGTTGATGAGTTGAGAACTCCCCTTGGCGTGAGAACTTTTCTCAGATCACGTATCTGACGGTGGTCGTTTTAGGAACGCCTGCGTCACCGAGCTCGCGGTGACTGGAAAGCTGCTCCGAACTGGGGCTTGTAGGAGGACCAGGACTCCCCTGGTTTGAGGACGCACCTTGCTCCAGCCCTGGGCCCCTGCTTGGAATCTTGCCACCGGGCGGGAGGTTGCGCTGAGTGGTGTGCAGGGCCCGCTCTGTGTCCTCTGTGGCCCCGCCTGGCCCAGCTGGGCTCGCCAGGAGCCTTCAGGCTGCTTTTCCAAGGATGCTGTCCTCTCTTCCCCCAAATTCTGTGACTTCATGGAAACCTGGTTAGGATGTTTCTAGAGAAACATGAAGGTGAGACCTCGGCCCACGTCTCCCCAGTGTCGTGTGGGAGCTTTGGGGGAAGGATAAGGGCGGATGAGGCTCTGTGTGCCCCAGCTGGACCGTCTCCCCACCCTGGGCCTGCGGGGCTGCCGTGGGCACAGACAGGCTCTGTAGGGCAGGCTCTGTCCCCTGCCCCCCTGGCCCGCCGCCCTGCGGGGTCCCTCCCTTTGCAGCCTTCCCCCGGGGTGGGCCGTTGTGAGGTTGGTTCGATTCTGTGATTGGAAGGATGTACGCGGGCTCGACGGCCAGCTCCCCGAAGCACGCGGGCCTCTCGGGCTTCCTCTTTCCTGCCCTGTTGACCCGTATTTTCTAAGCAGGTGTCCCCCGTTTCTCATACGGGTTCTTTGACTTCTGCGTGTGGACGCGAGGGGTTGGCCTCTGTCCGTGGCTGCCCTGCACTCGCGCTGCTGGGGCTCGGGGGCGCCCCGAGTGGGAGGGCCCCGCGCTCGCTGTCCTGTCCGCGACTCCACGCCGTCTGCGCGTGGGCCCTGGCTGCCGTTCCTAGCACGCCCTGCCCACGCCCTGCCCCAGCGGCCTTCCTTCCCCGTGAACCTGAGGGCGCCCGCGGCCGGCCCGTCTAGGATCCCGTGACCCTCCCGCTTTGTTCCCGCAGTGGGATGGAGAACGTTCCACGCTGGGCTCCCCCAAACAGGGGCCTGCAGATTCTGGAGACCTCGTGTGTCTGGAAACATCCTTATTGCCCCGCAGATCCGCTCGTCCGAGCACAGACTCCTAACTGGAGATCCTTGAGCCCCAAGGCCCGAAGGCTGCCGCCGCCTTTAGGCAGAGCGGGGTTGAGGATGGACCTAATTCGATTCTTGATTCTCTTTTTTTGTTTTTCATGTCCAGAAGCTTCTGGGATGTTCTCTTTGTATCTGTGTTTGAAGGTCCCTTGAAGAAGTGCCTTGTTGGGGGGAGGGCGTCTCCATCTATTGCGCGGGGCACAGCGCGAGTCCCTTCCAGCTGGAAACACACGTCCTTCGGGCCCGGGACGTATATTTGAATTAATCCTTTAATTTCTGTGCTTTCACCTTCTCCTTGTCTCTTTCCAGAGGGGCGTTTATTTGGTTGTTAGGCTGTGGGACCGGTTCTCCAGCTACCCGTGTCTCCTGTTTAGTATCTGGTCTTCGGCTGTTCTAGCGTGTACGCTGTGCCAGGCTGCCTTTTAAACCCTTTCTATTGGATTTTAAGTTTCTGTTTTAATTTTTTATCCCCACTTTTCTGATTTTTTTCTTTCAACGGACTTTTTTTATTTTTATTATTTTTATTATTTTTTATTTTTTTATTTTTATGTATTTATATTAAAAAAAAATTTTTTTCAGACTTCGTTTTTTAGAGCAGCTTCTAGAGTCATCGCAACATTGAGCCGAGACCAGAGATTTCCGTATGCCCTTCCCTGCCACGCGCAGCCTCTTCTCGCCGTCAGCATCCCCGGCAGAGCGGGGCATTTGTTACTATAGTCAGTGAACCTACAGCGACTCTCCATCATCACCAAAAATGGTTATTTTTATTTTAATGGCCTAACCTTCTTATTTCATAGATATGATATCTGTTAAATTTGGAGGAAGGGGGTATATTTGTTTTGTTTTTGTTTTTTGCCTTTTCCTATGTAGTTTTTCTCAAATTTTTACATCATTGCTTAATTTTTTTCTACACGTTTGTGCCTGACTTAGGTAGGAAGCAGAGCCTGTGGCAGGTGAGAGGACATGGGTGTGTCTTCTTTGATGGCCCAGTGTGGGGAAGCAGGGGTGAAGGTGGAGGGAGGTGGGAGGGAGGCAGGGACGAGGGAGGTGGCTGCCCTGGCCCCTGAGAGACCCTGATGGGTGGCCCTAGATTGTGACTGTCCCCACGCAGCCCTGGGGCCCCGGGCGGGCAGGAGAGGGACTCGTCCTCCATTCTGTGCACACCTGTGCCTGCCGGGCCGCGGGTGTAGGGCTGTGGGTGCTGGTGCAGGCGCATGGGCAGGCCTTCCTCGTCCACGGGGCCTGTGGGGCCTGTGTCCTGGGGGTCGCCCCCGCGGTGACCACACAGAGGCCGGGACAGGTGGGGCCCACAGGGTGGTGTCCGGCGCACTCCGGTTGGCCCTCATCTTTCCGGTTCAAGGCTTTGCTTCGACGTCTGGGCCTTCTCTGCCAGCGTGCTTTCGGAGGCAGCCCCTGAGGAGCTGACGTGGGCCTCGGGACAGCTCTCTGGATGCCCCATTGTGTGGGGAGCCCCTGGTGCCCACATCTTGGGTCTTCTCTCCTCGGCTGGCTAGACTGTGTGCAGAAGCCTCTGCATTGCTGCCAAGGCGGGCTGTTGCAGCCCTGGGAGGTCGGCAATCCTGGGTCTGTCTCCTGCCAGGGAGACCCCACCCGACAGGTGTCGGCCCGCTGCTCCTCGCACTTGAGTCAATGCTCTGGTTCTGGCCCTGCCTTTCCTACGTCACCAGAGGTAAACGGGGGCTCTCCTGGCTGACGCTTGCTGGCCTGGTGGCGCGTCAGGCTGCAGCTCCACGTGCTGGCCTGGCGTCCGGCTCTTTTGCATCTTTGGTTCAGCTTCCCCTGGTCCGCTGGCTTTTCTGGCTCTTTTTAAAAGATCCCCTACCTGTGGTCCCCGCGCAGCTGAGTGTGTGTTCAGTGGGTTGCTGGGCACGGACCCGGCCCCTCTGATCCCTTCCTTGCTCTCCCACGGGCGCCGTTAGCTGGGAGCCCCGGTGTATTTTATGGGGCGTGTGGCAGAGGAGGGCCCTCCTGTGCTGTGAATCACTGTCCTTCCCCAGGAGGCTGCAGGGCCCACGTCCTCGGGCAGAGGAGTTCACAGTTGGGGTTGAGAGCAGAGGGCAGGGGGACGGGACCCCCGAGCGGCCTCCTGGTGGGTGACTGCAGAGGTGGGATGCAGCGCCACCTCGGAGAGCCTCAGGGAAGCCTCAGGTCTGGGGGGGCAGGTCTGTAACCTGGAGCAATTTCACCTGTGTGCACTTTGATTTGTTCTAGAATTTCAGGGTTGGACTCCATGCCTCAGTTTACCCTGCAGTATCTCCACTGGGGGGGGCACCCGGTATTGGCTTTAATGCTCCCGTGGCACGTGCCTCGCCTCCCAGCGAGCAGGCCGGGCCAGAACTGTGAGAAAGGCTCGCTGCACTTTGTTTTGGGTCGAATGCTCTGCTTTTGGTGCGCGTTCTTGGGGTCGCCTCTAAAATACCGGGAGCACATGGTCCTGGCCACCTTGGGCCCCTGCCCACGGGGTGGACATGGGCTGGTCCTTCACCGCGACCTCTGGGGGTTCGAGGACCCGGGCCGGCCGCCCGTTCCCAGGAGCTGCGGCTGGTGCTCCTCTGGGCGTCTGAGCGCCAGGCTCCCCAGCTCCCTGCTCCCGCCTGTGTGGCTCCGTGTGGTGGCTTCCAGGTGGTTCTTGCTGCCCTTGGCCGCTTCCCGCTCTTCCTTCAGACCCGAGTGCAGCCACTCCCTGGCTCTGCGGCCTCGGGCGAGTCACTCATCTTTCTCCTTTGTTCTTCCTTGGCTGTGTGTGCACCCAGTTACCCGGCCCGAGCCCGTGTGCACGCCCGCCTGCCCCACACGTGCCCCGTGTGCATACCTGCCTGCTTGGCCTGAGCCCCAGCTGTGCACCCAGTTACCTGGCCCGAGCCCCGTGTGCGCACCCGCCTGCCTGGCCCGTGCCCCGTGTGCGTCCCTGCCTGCCCAGCCTGAACCCCGTGTGTGCGCCCAGTTACCCAGCCCGTGCCCGTGTGTGCCACCTCTCAGCTTTGTGCGTCTGGCCTCAAGAGGAGGCTGTTTCGTCCTGGCGCTTCTTGCCGTGACGTCCTGGAGAGGGGCGTGGGAATGCCGACCTGGGCCCCGAGCAGGTGGAATGAGTGGATGTGCCGTCAGACTCCAGCTCAGGGTGGGCCTGGATCCCCCCAGCCCCGTTCTCTGCAGGGTTTCACGGGCAGATAAGGAGAACTTTGTGTTTCTGGGGGTTGCGTGTGTCTTTTCCCACTGGTGTGAGATGGTTGGGGTAGGGGGAGGCTGAGCGAGGGGCATTGGAGGGAGCAGGGGGTTCTTTGGGGTTGCCCTGGGAACCAGGGCTTCGGCAGCAGAGGTTCTTGCTGAAGCCTCAGGGTCTGACCCAGTCACACGGGGCTTGGGCCTGGGCTCTGAGTACCTGGACCAGGCGTTGCTCCTCTGCCCTCTTCCTCAGGATGCTTCCCCTTGCAGCTGAGCAGTGTGGGGCCAGGCTTGTGCTATAGGGTCCTCCAGGCACAGGTGAACCCATGGGGGGGGGAGTCTCACTGTATATATTTTGGAGGCAGGGCGACCTCCTACCCTTGCCAGGGTGGTGTCCCTGCTTCTCTGTGTTGGAGCTCATCAGGCCGTCTGGGGGTGCTGAGGACAGCAGGACCTGGTGTTCTGCACCCACGTTCCCTGCTGGGATGTGGCTGTGTGGTCTGTGCCCCAGCCGGTCTCCCATTCTATGCACTGTGTGTCCTGCCCCGAGCCCCGTCTCCCAAGCCGAGCACTGGGCGGCCTGCACCCTAGCCCGGATCCCACGCTGCACCCCGTGCATCCTGCTCTGCACACAGTGTGGCCTGTGCCCCAGCCGGTCTCCCACGCTGTGCACCGCGTGCCTTGCCCTGAGCCGTCTCTCAGGCTGCGTGCTGTGCAGCCTGTACCCTGCCCGGTCCCCCAGGTTGCTCAGTGTGGCCTGCTCCCAGCCCGGTCCCCCGCGGTGTGCGCGCGGTGCGCCCTGCACCCTAGCTGAGTCTCCCACGCTGCACACAGGGACCCCGTGTGGTGGGTCCCGTGCAGTCTATGCCCCTCTATGGGTGTGGATGCCCTGGGGACCGGCCCTGCAGCGTGGGTCCCTGGGCCTCGTCCACGTGCTGTCCAGGACCGGCCGGCCCTGCATGGCCCGGGAGGCGCCGGTGGTCAGCAGCTGGCCGTTCTCGCTGTGCGCTCTGGTGGCTCCGAGGGCCGTGTCCTCAGAGGCGCTGCCCCCCGCGTGGGCTCCTGCTGGCCCGCGGGAGTCCAGGTAGCCGCTGGGTGTTGGCTGTGGCCTGCGGTGCTGTTACGTAACCGTTGCTAACTTAACTGTTTAATATGTAACGAGTAATAACCGCGCCCGGACAAACCTGTCCGCTATCTCTTAGCCAAGCGGTGGGCCGTGGGCGTGGGGAGCAGCTGGAGAGGCGAACAGATAAGGGTTTCCAGTGGGAAACTGGGCCTTTCTGTCTGCTAAGCCCAGATAGCGAGGCCTGCCCGACTTCCCAGCCACGACGGGCGGCGGACGCGGCTTGCCACGTCGCACCTTCCTCTCCAGATCCGCCTCCCCCGTGGCGCGAACCCATCTGGCCATTTAGGGCGAAGTGTGAGACGTTGGGGCGATTTCACACGCTTGAATTAGCTTAGTGCGTCGCTGCAGGCACAGGTGGGATCGGCGCCCTCGCCCCTGCAACAGTCAGATCACCTGCCCCCCGCGGCCCTCGCCCCTTTGATCACCTGCCGTTTGTCGGTTGATGGCAGGTTGTGGGCCGGGCCGCCCACGGGCTGCTGTCTCGGGAGGCTGCCGTTGTGTGGCCAGACGTCACGTTCCCGGAAGAGCGAGGAAGAAGCGGGGCCTCCCCTCTCCGTGCCCCGTGAGTGTGAAAGGTGGCAGGTGGCGGCCGGGCCGGTGTGGGCTGAGGTGCTGGGGTGCTGGGGTGCGGGGCCACGGAGTCTGCTCAGGAGTCTGGGCGGGAGCAGCACCGCCTTCGGTCCCGCGCATCTGCGCTCGTGCCACTTGCTGGGCTGTCCCGTGGGTAGGGGGGCGGGTGTCCCACCCGGGCCGGGCCAGGGGTGGGCGCGGGTGGAGGACCTGTAGCTTCTCCTCCCCTCTGACACTCCGTGCATAAAGGTGCTGAAGACCCCGCAGAAGAAGACTCAGCCCGGGTCCAGGGAGCTCGGCAGCCACACAGGGAAGCACGGTTGTGGGGCGTGTTAGGGGGCAGCAGACCTGGGCCTGGCTGTGTGCCCCACGCCCCCGAGACGGGGGTGGAACCCGCTGCCCCGTGGGGCGGAGTGGGGAGCGGGCCGAGTGCCGCGGGACGCGGTCCACGGAGCTTGTGGCGATTTCACTCTTGCTTTGGCGGGAGGTTAGGGGGTTCCAGAACGGTGGGATAAAGCGCGAGTCTCGTTGTAGGGTTTTCTGAGGCCCTTTATTGCTGTGGCGAGCCGTCGCGGAGGTACCACCCACCACCCAGACCTGGGTTCTGCGCCTTTCAGAGAAAGCTGGGTTGCTTGAGGTTTTTGTTTTTTGTTTTTTTGTTTTGTTTTGTTTTGTTTTGTTTTAAACAGCTGTAGGCTGTATTCCCTGATGCCCAGCCCTGGTGCTCCCACGAAAGCCAGACAGCCTCTGGGGGTGTGGACACACCCACGTCTTAGGAAAGCCTGCCAGGCTAGAACAGGTGACCTCCCTCAGACGGGAGGTGACGCCCTGATAATGCCCAGGTGGGGGAGTGATCCGAGAGGCCAGGGTTCTCAGGCGGTGACCTCCGGACCTCCTGTGTCGGGCCCCTCCCGTCTGCCTGGCTCCGGGCCGCGGGGCCCACCTGCAGAGCTGGGCCCCACAGTCCCACCTGCGAGGCCGCCTGGTGAGCCTCTGGACGTACAGCTCGAGGGGGGATGCTTGGTTCAGACGTCGCCCCGGCTCAGGAGCTGCATCCTGGGCTCGGAACCACCAGTTGGGTCAGAAACTTGGCAGCTCGCACCTGCCAGAGTATCGCCCCATCGGGAGGCCGGGGGCAGAGCGGGGCTGGCGCGGGGCAGTCTGGGACCCCGGGACCCTGGGGCTCCGGGGAACATGTGATGGGACGCTGGACTGGGGCCCTTCGTGTTTGTGTTTTTTCCTTAAAAAAGGAAACAAACCACAGTACCTGGCCAAGTCCCCGGCGTCAGCCAGCCCCACCCACGCGGGATGCAGAAGCACGCCCGGCAGGTGACACGGCCACACGAAAAGCCCAAGACCAACACGATGTGCCGCGTGTGCTCCTGTTTCATACAATTCCCTGAGTGTGGCAGTGACTCCGGAGTCCTGACCCTTCCCGGGCCTTACAGGCACCCGATCCCCTTCCCCGAGGGCTTGCTCACATGCATTTGGGGAAACTGCTGCCCTCCCCTCCTCCCGTTTGGAGCGGGCGGGCTGCCTCACAGGCTGGCAGAGGCACACACGGCCGGTGACGCCGGCGGGTGGGCCAGCAGGTGCGTCCCGAGCCTCTTTGCCTCTCCCTTGCCTTTCGTTCTCTGGCTCCTTGGGCCGGGGGTCCAGGACGCTCCAGAACTTTCCTGGTCCGCGGGGAGCCGCCTGCAGACCCGTGGAAGGTCGGGGCTGAACCCAGGTGCCCCCGGCCCAGGCCTGGCGTCGGGGAGGGAAGGCAGTCCCGAGCGTGCGGGTGCACCTGCGGGTCCCCGCCGGGCCTCTCCGCCTCACCCTTCCCTGCTCTGCCCAAGTGGCGCCGGTGGCTCGGCCCGGCGATTTGGCCTCCCTGCCCCACCAGGGGCTCCCCGCTCCTCCTCAGCTTCAGGAGTGCGCTGATGGCCTTGCACGATGCCCCGTGAGTCCTGCATTCAGCAGGTGCCCTCCGTGGGCTGCTGCCCGGCTGCCGTGGAGAGCGGCGTGTCCGGGGAGGAGGGGACCGTGAGCAGAGGGACGGCGTGGCCAGGGGTTGGCTCGGCAATCAAGAAGTGACACGAGCGCATTTTCCACTTGTTTTCCTGGAGGCAGCTGGCAGGTGCCAGTATTGACACAGGCTCTGTCTTCACCGTGTCCAAAGCTACTTACACTTGCACACGCCTGTGGTGTGCCCAGGGGTCTGGTGACGGGGCCGGTTGCATCCCCGGAAGTCTGGGGCATGGCCAGAAGCCCCGCGTGTCCCCCGACGCGAGCCGCACTTTGTGTGCTAAGCTCTGAGATGCTCGTCCCCTTTTACCTTCAGTTTCTTCTCTAAAGTCCTCTGACAAGGCCCCTGCCCCCGGGAGAGCCCTTCCTACGAATGCTGTTACTTAACCTAGGAATTTTGCCAGAAATTGTTCAGCAATTAGCCCCACGTGCTCATAAGTGGCGTTCTTACATGTGTCCATGCTTCGTTCCGTTGTCAAGTGTTTGCGCAGAGGCCCGCTTGTGACATTTGCTTGGGACCCCGTGGGTCTTATCCCCAGCTTTCGCTTGTGTTTCTGGTGAGAGGAAGCTTAAAGTTTGGAGCCTCTTGAATCTTGCAGGGTGTGGAAGCCCGTCTGTCTTCGTCGCGGGACTGCAGGATTTGGGTCCTGTTGTGCTCGTGAACCCGAGGGCCCCATGCACTGGAGAGCCACCAGCGATGAGTCCCGGAGGCCGCCCACCTCCCGCCGGTCCTCTCTTAGAGCACAAGACCAAACAGCTTTATGCAGATATGATTCACTCACTGCGCAGCTTACCCAAGTGAGTTTAGGGCGTACGAATCAGTTACGGTTCATATATTCCCAGACCTGTGCAGTTAGTGTGCGCGTAGATACACGGATGTCGTACTGGTTACCAGACTCAGGTGTGCACAGCCAGCACCAGTCAGTTTTATTTTATGTGTTTTAAAAGGTTTAATATGCTTATCTATTGAGAGAGAGAGAGGAGAGTGAGAGAGTACGCACAAGAGGGATGGAGAGAAAGAGAGAGTGAGCAAGAGAGGGATGGAGGGAGGAGGGATGGAGGGAGAGAGTAAGTGAGGGATGGGGAGAGACCAAGGGGAGGGATGGAAGGAGAGAGCAAGGGGAGGGATGGGGAGAGAGCAAGGGGAGGGATGGGGAGAGAGCAAGGGGAGGGATGGGGAGAGAGCAAGGGGAGGGATGGGGAGAGAGCAAGGGGAGGGATGGAGAGAGAGCAAGGGGAGGGATGGGGAGAGAGAGCAAGGGGAGGGATGGGGAGAGAGCAAGGGGAGGGATGGGGAGAGAGCAAGGGGAGGGATGGAGAGAGAGAGCAAGGGGAGGGATGGAGAGAGAGCAAGGGGAGGGATGGAGAGAGAGAGCAAGGGGAGGGATGGGGAGAGAGAGCAAGGGGAGGGATGGGGAGAGAGAAACTCAAGCAGCTCCGCACTGAGTGTGGAGCCCATTGTGGGGCTCCATCCCATGACCCCAAGATCCCGACCTGAGCTGGAATCAGCAGCTGATCACTCAAGCGGCCGAGCCACTCGTCCATCTTGGAGCAGCCTGAGATCCGCCAGGAAACTGCTCTCCGTAGTAGCCCCCGCGCCCCGAGGCGACCACCCGCCTGCTTCCTGTCCTCCGCTCTTTCTGCGCATGGTTCCTGGTGGGTGTACGGCCTCTGTGCCTGGCTTCTCATCCAGCGTCGTGTTTTCGAGGTTCCTCTGTGTTGTGGCCGCGGTTGGCACTTCAGTCCTTTTTATGGCCGGACAGCATCTTCCGTGACCCATTCAACCGTTTTGTGCTTGGCTTCTTCTTCCCCGTGGACAGTTGTGATGGTGCTTTCACAAACATCGTTCACGAGCACCTGCTTGGGTCCAGCTTTCACGTGCACACCCACGTGGAGAGCTGCATGCAGGATCTTTTTCTTTTTCTTTTTTTTTAAAGATTTATTTATTTACTATTTATGATAGAGAGAGAGAGAGAGGGAGGCAGAGACACAGGCAGAGGGAGAAGCAGGCTCCATGCAGGGAGCCCGACGTGGGACTCGATCCTGGAATCCCGGGGTCATGCCCTGGGCTGAAGGCAACACTAACCCGCTGAGCCACCCAGGCTGCCCATATTTTCTGATTCTTTAAAAAAAAAACTCCTGGTAGGTGGGAAGTGGTATCTCACTGTGGTTTCAGTTTGCATTTTGTTGTTGCGTTGTAGGAGCTCTTTACATATTCTGTGTTTACATATTCCTCTGTACATATTCCTAATCGGATAAGTAATTTGCAACTGTGTTGTCCCTTTCTATGGCCTGTCCTTTCACTCTCTTGTCCTTTGATGCACAAAATTTTTTAATTTTGATGCAGTTCAGCGTGGTTTCCTTGTTCTTTTGCTTGTTTTTCTTTCTGTGTCTTACCCAGGACGTCGTCGCCACATCGGTGTTGTGAAAATTTCCCCCGTTTTCTTCCAAGAGTCATATAGTTTTAGGTCTTGCATTTAGCTCTGTGATCCACCTTGAATTAACATTCGTTTATGATGTAGGGGAAGGGTCTTTTCTGTCTTTTGCATGTAGATATCCAGTTTTCCCAGAGCAGTTTGTCAAAAAGACTGTCTTTCCCCCATTGAATGGTCTTAGCACCCTGGCTAGACATCAACCCACCGTACACGTGAGCATCGATTTCTGGGTTCTTTCTGTCGATGTCTGTCCTCACGCCGTATCACACGCCTTGATTACCATAGCCTTGTAGGAAGTTTTGAAATCAGAAGCGTGAGTCTTCCAACTTTGATCTTTTTCAGTATTTTTGGCTTTTTGGGGTAACCTGAGAATCCATATGAGTTTTAGGTGGCTTTTTATATTTCTGCAAAAAATGTTGCTGGGATTTTGATGGGGACTGCATTGATTCTGCAGGCTGTTTGACTTAGTGCTCTCAAGCCTGCCAATCCATGAACACAGAGTATATTGACTTATTTAGGTTGTTTTTGTATTGTTTTTTTAAAGATTACACTTACTTGAAAAAAAATAAGATTACACTTATTTGAGAGAGAGAGAGAGAGAAAACGCATGCCATGTGCGCACATGAGTGAGGGCCAGGGGCAGAGGGAGAGGGAGAAGCAGGCTCTCCGCTGAGCAGGGAGCCCGACGCAGGACTCGATCCCAGGACCCTGGGACCATGACCTGAGCCAAAGGCAGATGCTTCACTGACTGAGCCCCCCAGGTGCTCCCCAGGTCATTTTTGTATTCTCATAGCAACATTTTACAGGCTTCAGCATTACGTCGTTCACCTTTGGTTAAATTTATTCCTAATTACTATTCTCAGTACTAATGTAAATGGAATTATTTTCTTAAATTTCATTTTCGGATGGTTCATTGTATATGCAGAAGCAACTGATTCCTGCATGTCGATTCTGTATCCTAAAAGCTTGATGAATTCATTTATTCATTTTCATAGTTTTGCGTGCACCTGCAATCTTTAGAGTTTTCCGTGTATAAAAATCACATCACCCGCGAGTAGAGAATAACTAGTTTTTTCTTTCTAGTTTGGATACCATGTATTGATTGATTTTTCTTGTTTAATTGCATTGGCTAGAGCTTCTAGTACTATGTGGGATAGAAGTGGTGAAAGCAGGCCTCCTTGACTTTTTTTTTTTTAAATAAGATTTTATTTGAGAGAGAGAGGGAGGGAGGGAGATAGAAGAGAGAGAGAGAGGGAGAAGCAGACTCCTGGCTGAGCAGGGAGCCCAACATGGGGCTCAGTCCGAAGGACCCTGAGGTCACGACCTGAGCCCAAGGCGGATGCTTCACCAGCCCCCCAGGTGCCCCTTCCTGAGTTAATCTTAGAGGGAAAGCTTTCGTCCTTTTGCCTTTGAGTGTGATGTTGGTTGGGGACTTCTCCTATGCGAAGAACTTTATCATGGTTAGAGGTTCCTTCCATGGTTTGGATGTTTTATGTCCTCCCAGAATTCATATGTTGAAATCCTAGTAGGTGGGGCCTCTGGGAGGTGATTAGGTCATGAGGGTGGAGCCCTCGTCCACTGGATTAGTGCGTCTATAAAGAGCTCCCACGGAGCTGTGGGCTGGAAGGTACAATGAGAAGTCTGTGACCTGGAACCGAGTCCTCCCTCCATGATGCTGGTACGCGGCTCGTGGATTTCCAGCTTTCAGAACTGTCAGCAATAAATTTCTAATTTTTTTTTTTTTATTTCTGATCTTTATAAACTATCCAGCGTGTCATACTTCGTCATAGTAGACTGACCGGCCCAAACCGTCTTTTGTTCAAAGTTTATTGAATGTTTTTATCATGACAGGGTGTGGAATTTTGTCAAGTGCCTTTTTCTTCATCCAGTGGGATGACCATGTCCGATTTTCCCCTTTGTTCTGTGAACACGGTGCGTTCTGTTGATTGGTTTATGTATGTTGAACTCTCTCTGCGTCTCTTGAATAAATCCCGGTCAGGTGTGTAATCCTTTTAATATGCGGTGGAATTTGGTTTACTAGCATTTTTGTTGAGTATTTTTGCATCGGCGTTCATCAGCGGTATCGGTCTGTTGTTTCCTTGGAGTGTGTTTGGCTTTGGTGTCTGGCTAAGAACAAGTGGGGACGGTGCCCTCCTGCTTTTGGGATCCTTTGAGAAGGGTTGATCGGGATACTTCAAGGGTTCGGTCTAATTCTTCAGGGAAGCCATCCAGTCCATGGCTTCTTTTTGGTTATTCATTGATTGATTGATATTTATTTAAAAGATTTTATTTATTTATTCATGAGAGACACAGAGAGAGGCAGAGACATAGGGAGAAGTAGGCTCCATGCAGGGAGCCTGATGCAGGACTCGATCCCAGGACCCTAGGATCACGCCCTGAACCAAAGGCAGACGCTCAACCACTGAGCCACCCGGGGCGTCCCTGGTTATTGGTTTAACCTCCTGACTTGTTACAGATGTATTTAGACCTTCTGTTTCCTCACGACGTGATGTGGGCAGATGATGCATTTCTAGGGATCTGTCCGTTTCGTCTGTGTTACCCTCTTTGTTGGTGTGCACTTGTTATGGTTTTCCCCTAGAATCCTTTTTATTTCTGTAAAATCAGTCGTAAGTGTTCCCACTTTTATTGCCAATTGTGGGAATCTTGAGCGGGCTCTTTTTCCTAGTCTAGCTAGAGGTTTGTCAGTTTTGTTGATCTTCTCAAAGAAATAACTTTGGGTTTTGATTTTTCTCAATTTTTTTTTTCCGTTGATCTCATCTTTACCCTTTTCTTCCATCTGTCAGCTTCCGGTTTAGTTTGATCTGGTCTTTTTTTGTTTGTTTGTTGGTTTGTTTGTTTGTTTGAAGGCTCCATGCCCATCATGGAGCCCATTGTGGGGCTTGAACTCATGACCCGGAGATCAAGACTGAGCTGCGATCCACAGTCAGAGGCTCAACCGACTGAGCCACCCAGGCGCCCCTGTTCCAGTTTTTTATGTGTAAATGTAGGTTGTGGGTTTGAGATCTTTCCTCTGTGATGGAACCGTGGACAGCTGCACCATTCCTTGTTAGCGCTGCTTTTACAGCCTCCTGTAAGTTTTGGTGTCTTGTGTTTTTGTTTTTATTTGCCTCAAGATATTTTAGAACTTCCCTCGTGACGTCATCTTTGACCCACTAGTTTTTAAAGGATGGGTTAATCTTCACATGTTTTTGGATTTTTAACTTTCTGTGGGTTTTGAGTTTCATTTGGTTGTGATTAGAAAAGACACTTCTGTGACTTCAGTCTCTTAAATATACGTTTTGGGGCTCCGATATTTGATGTACGTGTGGTTTTATTTGTCAGATCTTTCTGATGAATCGATCCTATTCTCAACCTGGAATGTCCTTCTTTGTCCTTCTAACAGTTTTCAATTAAAGTACATTTTGGTAGATGTCGGGATAACCATCCCAGCTCTCTTTTTGTCACTTGTTAACAGGAATTAATCTTTTTGCTTTGAACCTGATTGTGTCTTTTCATGTAAAGTGAGTCTCCTGGAAACAGCGTGTTGTTGGATTACGTGTCTTTATTTTTCTCCATCCTGCCAATCTCTGTCTTTTGAGGGTTTAATTTATTTGTATTTAATTACTGACAATGGCCATTTTGCCAATCTGTGTGTGCGTTGGGGAGGGTGGCGTACATCTTAGAGCTTGTTATCCTTCGTTTCTCTAGAATCTTCTCTTAACAACTAATGCTTTAAGGAAGGCTGCTTAGATGGGAGCATTTGTAGAACAAGTTATATTTAAAATAAAAGAACCTTTTATAAAACACTGAAACTTGTGCTCTTCTTGATAATGGAGTCTCACAGTTGCTCTGCTGGATAGTGGGGAGGTGTCTGCATTCTCTAGCCTGACCCAGATGCTGTTTGGACAAGACATCCTGCTGCTGTTGAGAAGAAGAGGGTGGTGGTGGACCTTCCGCTGCCTGACTCGGAGCTTGCCCGGCTTACCCCTAATCCTCAGGACCCCCCTGGAGCGAGGGACAGACTCTCCCTTCTCTATGTGGGGAAGCGGGATCCCGCCTGGTCACAGGCCTCGTTCAGGGCCACGCGGGCATGAGTGGATGACAGCGTTAGACTTGTCTTCACGGACCTTCGGACCCCAAGTCCCACGTTCTTTGTTCCCACCAAAGGCACACGGGCTCCAATGAACAGGGACTGTGATAGGAGGAAGGACCCCATCCATGCATGCTGCTTCTTTGCTTTCAGCATTTTCTTTTTTTTAAAGATTTTGTTTATTCATGAGAGACAGAGAGAGGCAGAGACACAAGCAGAGGTAGAAGCAGGCTCCAGCCAGGGAGCCCGACGTGGGACTCGATCCTGGGACTCTAGGATCAGGCCCTGGGCTGAAGGCGACGCTAAACCGCTGACCCACCCGGGCTGCCCTGCTTTCAACATTTTAAAGATTTTATTTATTTATTTGAGGGAGAGCGAGTGAGTGAGTGCGCGCCCTGGCATGTGTGTGCGTGAGCAGGGCACCGCAGAGGGAGAGGGAGAAGCAGCGGCTCCCCTGAGCAGGAGCCCGGTGCGGGACTCGATCGCGGGACCCTGAGATCACGCCGTGAGCCCGAGGCAGCCGCTCAGCCACTGAGCCCCCCAGGAGTCCTGCTCTCGGCATTTTAAGTATCAAAGGCAAATGAGCGAATTCGTTTCACAGTGCGTGGCGCTTAGTAGGTCTCCAGCAAGCATTGAACTTCCTTTCCGTGGGGGAGGGATCCTGGGTTCTCGCCGTCCGTGGCTCGTGGGTTCAGAATGGTCTGGAAGCAGCGACGTTCGGGCACACAGGCGGCATCGTTTGGCCCCGTGCGGTCACGTGCCGTCAGTGTGCCTTAGTTCCCGGGTGTGTGGCCACCTCGTCGGCGAGTGCTACAGCCAGGCCTTGGGTTTCGAGGGGCCTCTTGGGAGCGGGGAGTGGATCTTGCCCCTGGCCGCGCCCAGCCGTGCTCCCCTCCTGCTTCTCAGGCTGCTCGCTCGAGGCCCTTGGGTGGCCCGGACGCTGGGGGGCGTCCCCTGAGCGGAGGTGCGTCCACGTGGCAGTCCCAACAGGCTCCTTCCCTTCCAGTGCCCCGATTCGGGCACACGCAGGCCGCTTGAACTCACGTGGCTTTCGGTCCCGCAGGGTCCCTCCCGGGGAGCTCGGTGCGTCGGTTCCTTTCCCCTTGCGCGTCCTCCTGGGTGGAAACAGCGGGCGGGACGGAGGGCCTCGCCCCATGTACAAGGGCCGATCTCTCGTCCTCAGGTCAGAAATAGATCCTCTTGCCCCGTAAGCGTGTGCTCAGTCCCGGGAGACGTAATCCCGCAGCAGGCGAGCGTGGTGACACTCCGTCCTCCCTGTCCCCCACGGTGTGTCCCTGCGGGCTGCGGACTCCGGTCTCCCACGTCGGACGGTGCAAACCCAGGGGAGAGACAGCCGGACCGACATACCGAGGAGGTGTCGGGCCCTTGTGTCCCGGGCCCCGAGCGCGCTGCCAGGTGCAGGCCCCGGTTTCTGGGTGCGGCAGAGGCAGGCGGTGGCGCTCTGGGGTCTGCGGCGCCAGGAGCCCGGGGGAGGCGGCCCGGCCTGCAGAACTCCGCTAGGAGACTGCAAATACCGGACGTGTAACACTGTCCCCCGGCTGTCCCTGTTCGGTGGCTTCTTCCGGAGGCAGGGAAGACTGTTGCATGTGCCTTCTCGCCGCGCACCTTGCCAGAGCCCCGCAGGACGGCGCGGTTGAGCAGCGGGTCCTGAGGGGCCACGACGCCCCCGAAGGCAGTGCCCCCCACTTATTTTCAGGGCCGTGTCCCAGGCGAATGGTTCCGAAACCCAGTGTCGGTGGTGAAATCTTCCCTGAAGGATGCAGTCTCTAAGGGCTCCTGTTCCCCAGAGCTTGGCTGTCTGTGTGAGCGTGGGGTGCTGGCCCAGACTGTCCCGGGGGCAGGTGCACGTCCAGGTCCCCGGGGACACCTCCTGCCCTCGGGCTGCGGGGGCCATGGGTGGGCCTCCCACATTGGACCTCGTGACACCCTGCAGGGCCTGAGCTTTGGTGGCCGAGCATGTGGATCTTTGCTGTTGCAGAAATGACACATTTACAAAATACTTGTTCCTCCCTAAAAGGAATAATAGGGCTGTTATGTGTAAACATAAGGATGATGTTTTGGAAAAGGACAACCGTGTTTAAAAAAAAATGTAACTAGACGAGTGACAGGGTTTTCCATTCTGTAAATCCCTTTAAGATCCGGCTTAATAGGAAGCTGCTGTGTTCTGGAGCCTGCTTCTGCATTCGGCCACATGTCCCGTGGCCTCCGGGCGCCCCAGCGTGCCCTCGGGAGGGAGAGGACCCGGTTAGTATCCTGAAGGACGTTTTGATGTCGCCCTTGGCCCATGAGGTTGCTCAAAGCTGGGGCTTCCATGAGAGGCCGCTGCTGGCGGAGTGTAGATGCGGATGCTGGGACGGTGGGGTCCCGCCCGAGCTGGGCCCTGCAGCACCCCCTCCCTCGGGAGGCCGAGACGTGCCCTGGCCCGGGGTTAATCTCTGTGTCTGTTGTGTCAGCTGTAGCTCAGGGCCGCCCTGAGACTCCGGGCCTGTGGTTAGCATGCACCAGATGAGGTGGGGAGCCGGGTCTTCAGGGTTCTGGGGTATTCCTGCTGGGGTTAAAATACGGATGCTGCAGGGAAATGCTCGTGGCAGTGGCTGTGGGCCACCTCGATGTGCCCTCGCTGGGAATCGGCTCGGGGGCGGGACGGGGATGGGCACTGCTCGACCTGCGTCCAGGGTGGCAGGATGTGGTGCAGTTTGGTGCTTGCCCCCCCCCCCCCAACACACAGTGTTTGCTGAGCCTGTGCCGTGCACCTGCTGCTGCTGGCAACCCAGATCCGTCGGGCGGAGTCCCTGGCCACAGTCCCGGTTCCCCCCGGGGAAACTCCAGTGTCTGCAGAGCAATCTGAGACAGGCGTCCCTCCGAGCGCCCCCTGGAGCGCTTTGGAACAGGAGTGAGACCAGCGTTGGTACCTGAGGCGCAGCAAGTAAGCTGCGAGGGGAGGGGGCCAAGCGACCTGGCTCCGTCCCTCCTCTGACCTGGCTGAGCTGGCCGCAGGTGGCTCAGGGCCGTGCAGCCAACGCCAGGAGCCCCCGTGCGGAGGGACCGACCAGACCGCAGGCAAAGGTGGGTGGTCTTGGCTCTGCGGCCTGGTTTTCTCCATCATGTCACACTTTTTCTTCGTAACACGTGCGATGCCAGATGTCAGCTCTCTGAATGTCCGGGGGGCAGGGGTGGCTGCACAGGGTGCAGCGTTCTCTCGTGTGCCCCCTGGAGATCAGTCAGACCCCATGGGTTCAGGGGCTCAGGACTGGGCCCAAACGGGCCCCCGCCCCAGATGCCAGCAGACTCCCCAGAAGCCCCATGCTTCTGGCCAAAGGAGTGTAAATTGGGGGTTGTGACCCTCTTTTTAGGTTTGATCGCTGCCAGAATGGCACAAGAATTCAGGAAGACACTCTACTTAGGTTTGTCATAAAGGGCTGCAACTCGGGGCCACCGGGTGGAAGAAGTAGGGGAAAGGAGATACAGGCGGCCCCGTGTTCTCTCGGGCTCAGCATCCCAAAGTGCTCACCCAGCTGGAGGCTGTAAGAACCCCATCCTTTAGGGCTTTCCGTGGCCATCCCATTAGGTAGGCAAGATTCATCAATTCATTAGCCACCGGTGAGTAGCTCTGTTTCAGCCCCTCCCTTCCCTGGAGGTCACAAAGGTCAGGGCGCTGGAAGGTCCATGTCCTGACCACACCTGGTCTTTCTGGCGACCGACCAGCTCCTGTCCTGAAGGTATCCAGGGGTCCCCACCACCTGCTGCAGTAGCATAGGGACCCTCATCACTCTGGAGGCTCCTTCTAGGAGTTGTGGGAGCCGTGGGCTGGGAACTGGAACGAGGACCAAATATTGTTGATGATGCCGCACAGGTGTTGCATGGCAAGCCACCCAGCGCATCCGGGGTGTTGAGAACTGGTCGGCTTGGGAAGTGTGCGGGGGAGGCTGGGGACCTGACAAATATGTGATCTCTGTTGGCAAAGAAAAAGCATTTCGGTCATTGATGCAGGTGGCTTTGGTCAAGATGAAGGACAGGTTCCTTCTCAGGTCTCAACGCCAGCTCTCCTCCTGAGAGACCCGTGTGGTGAGGTGGCTTCGGCCCTCCCGGGCATTTGCATCACAGTCATGAGGGTGATGGAATCCTATAATGATTTGGATTAACTCTAGTAATTTTTATAGGAGGTCTTTTTTTTTTCTCTTTAAAGATTTATTTTAGAGAGAGGAAGAGCAGGGGGAGGGGTGGAGGGAGAGGGAGAGAATCTCAAGCAGACTCCCTCCAGAGCGTAGAGCCCATCACGGGGCTCCATCCCCGACCCCGAGATCGTGACCTGAGCCCAGGAAACCAAGAGACAGTTGCTTGCCCGACTGCACCGTCCAGGTGCCCCTGTAGGAGACCCTTTGAAGGGACTCTGTTGGGACTGTTGTAATAGCTCAGATCACCAGGAGGAGGAAGGTTGATGGAGTATGAAGTGTGGGTTTCCGGTTGGTGGAGCTGAGGTCTGGATTGGCTTTGCCGTGGACCCGCACCGTGTCCCCAAGACTACATCCGAGGAGCGCTGGATGTTTTGAGGTGGGCTGTGTGCAGCATGGTTGCTGGGGACACCCCTGCCCCAGCGGCCCTGGGGTTTGTGCTCCTCTGACTGTGGGACGGGCTCTCCTTTTTCCCTTTGTCTTTTTGCCAGTGGTGCAGGAACCAAACCTTCCCCGACAGAAGGAGGACCTGCTCTTGGGTCAAGGATGTGTGAATAGCTGGGATTCCTTGGAGACGTTAGCAGTTGTTTTGGGCTGTTCCCTACAGGGATTATCAGCAGCTGGGCGTCCCCCGCGAGACACCTGAGAACAAGTTCACTTGGGACGTGTTTCTACATGCACATGCAGTTTTTAAAGAACTGACACAAGAGTGACTGGCCATGCCTGTCACAAGCTGCTTTTCTTCCCATGTTTTCCTGGTGGGGTGTTGACCAAGGTTTGGCTACGTTCCTGCATTTTGCATCAATTGCCACAAGAAACAAGGTTAGGGGGATGCCAGGGAGGCTTGAGGGTTGAGCACTTGGCTTCGGCTCAGGGCATGACCCCGGGGTCCCAGGAACGAGTCCCACATCAGGCTCCCTGCAGGGAGCCTGCTTCTCCCTCTGCCTGTGTCTGCCTCTCTCTGGGTCTTTGATGAATAAATAAATAAAATCTTAAAAAAAAGAAAAAAAACTAGGTTAGGGACCATATTCCGGATGGCTCTGTAGTTGACAGTGGGCATCAGGGTGGAGGGTGTAGTGAGTACTCAGTAAATGTTGCTGAAGTAAATTAATGAAAAAGTCCTGACTTTGAGGACAAAGGTAAATACTTAGTGACGGTTAGAGAGGATCACGCAGCCAGGGGTGCCTGCCGCGAGCTCCTGGGCTGACAAGAGCCTTAGGATAGTGTCCCGGGGAAAATCAAGTGTCGCTCCATGTACTGCCCGTTCCTGGACAGCCACGTGTAAGCCAGACAGGTGAGGGGAGGTGACGCACCTGAGAGCATCTGTGACACGCCTGCTTTGTCTGATGTTTGGAAGGCAGAAGAGTTTCCTTTTTCTTTTTCCTTTTTTTTTTTTTTTTAAGATTTTACTTATTTATTAGAGCATGTAGGCATGAGCAGGGGAGGGCAGAGGGTGAGGGAGAAGCAGGCCCCCCACTGAGCTGGGAGTCAGCGTGGGGCTCGACCCCAGGACCCCGGGATCATGACCTGAGCCCAAGGCAGATGCTTCGCCAGCTGAGCCCCCCGGACGCCAAAGCAGATTTTCTCACTCCCAACGCTGCCCTAGGAGCAGGTGCGTGAGGCCCTCCTGGCAGGATCAGGAGCCTGTGGTTCAGGAAGCACAGCAGGGTTTCGCCACTTGCTCGGCCCATCTCCCAGCCATGAGTCCCAGGCAGAAGGCCGGGGTCGTGGGGAGGCTGATTCAGACCCCTGGCAAGTGACGACGGAGTGGAGCGGTCAATGGGGAAGGGCAGGGAGATGGGGCGGGTGGCAAGAGGGTGAGCTCCGTGCTCATCACCCCATTGTCACCTTGCCCTGGGTCAGGTCCATGAGCCGGAGGTGACTGGTCCATCGTGTCCTGCCAGGGTGGGCTTGCTGGGAGGTGGCAGGATCAGGTTGGAACGTTCTTCGGGGCCTGGGGCCCGCTTTGGGCTGGGCCGCAGGGTCGTCAAGAGGCTCGCGGGGCTGCCACCCTGCAACTCTGGAGTAAACGAGGGGCCTGCGGGCCGGCTGTGCCTGCCTGACCAGACGTTCCTTGTGCTGCAGGGGCCTGGGCCCTGTATCCTGAGCAGATGACCGAGATCCTGCTGGGGGGGAAGCATTCGGGTTGTGTGGGGTCGGGGTGCCTAGGTAGGTCTGCAATGGGCTCCCCTCCGCTCCGCTCCCTGAGCGGCGTGTGGCAGGGCTGGCTCGGCCACCCCAGTGTTGGAGCTCGGGCCTGGGCTAATAGAGTAGTGCACGGGGGGCTCCATCAGTGGACCTCGACTTCCCACCTCTGGGGGGGCTCCCTGCCCAGTTTGCAGAGGGCACCTTCTCACTTTGTCCTCACCTGGTGGGGGGGAGGGGAGGAGGGGAGAGGGGAGGCAGGAGGAAGGGGAGGAGGGGGAGGAGGGAGGGGAGAGGTGGGAGGTGGATGGAGGGGAGGAGCCGCCGGTGGCCAGGGCCAGGCAGGCCTGAGGAGGGCTCCATACAAGGACAGAGTTAAGACTCAGAGGATTCATCCTGCTGGATTGGCTACAACCAACAAGAGGTGACTGGCTGTGAGCGCTGGTTGTGCGTGCCAGGAGGGGTGCTGAGGGGGGTGCGGGCTGCCGCACGGGGTGCCGGATGTGGGGAGGTGCTAGGTGGGGGGTGCTGGAGGAGGGTGCGGGGGTGCTGTGCAGGGTACGGGGGGCGGGGGGTGAGGGAGGCTGCTGCATGGGGTGCCGTGCGGGGGTTCAGGGGGGTGGTGACGTGCGAGTGCGAGGTGCTGGGTGAGGTGCCGTGCGGGGGGCTGGGGGGGTGATGTGGGGGATGCGGGGTGGGGGGTGCTGCGCAGGGTGCCGGGCCAGCCTCTGGGCCCGCCGTGCGGCGTCTCCGTGGCCGGAGGCTCGATCCCCTGCCCTCCGGGACCCCGCATCCGCACCGGTCTGGTGCTTCGTCCCCGGGACCAGGAAGCCCAGTGGGGCCCAGCGGGGCACCCTGGTGAGCGAGGAGGAGGGGTGACACGTCCCGGGCAGGTGGGGCCGGCGGCTGGGGCGGGACGGGTGTCCACAGGCCCCGGTGCCCCGGCGCCCCTGCGGTCGGCCGCGCGCCCTCTCCGCCAGCACCCGCGTCCTCGCCTACTTTGCCCTTTGTCCGCTTGTTTCCTCACTTCCTGAGGGAAGAAGGGAAGCGCAGGAGGCAGGAAGGAAGAGAATAGAGGGGCAGGGTCCTTGGGCATTTCCAGAAGCTTCTGGGCTGCTCCGTTCACGTGACTTGCCCGAAGCACTTAATGGCCCCATTGTTGTCGCTGTAGGGCCGGGCTCCTCTGGGCTTCCTGCAGCGGGAGGCAGGGTGCCCGGAGTCACCAGCCGGGGGCTGCGCGGAGGCGGCCGGGGCAGAAGCTGGAGGCACCGGGGCAGAAGCTGTGCACTAGATGGTTCTCACCTGGGGCCTCCTGTCCTGTCTGCAGGGGCGTGTGCAGGCCCCGCTGCCCCCCCCCCCAGGCCTTGGGGGGCCCCCTGCTGCCTGCGGGGACTGTCCTCTCCTGGGGCCTTCCTGCAGCTCCTCCTGGCCTGCACCTGCACCTTTGTCACTTTCCCTTGCACAAGAGCATCCCCTCCCTCCCCCCTCCCTCTCTCCTCCCCCCCAGTCCCCTCCTCCTCCCGCTCCCTCCTCCACTCCCTCCTCAGCATCCTCTCTCCCTCCTCCCTCTCTTCCCCTCCCCTCCCCTCCCCCTTCTCCACATCCTCCCCTCCTCGCCCTCTCCCTCCCCTTCCTTGTTCTCCCCCTCTTCCCTCTCCTCCTCCCTCCTCCTCTTTCTCTCCTCCTCCTCTCCTCCTCCTCCCTCCTCTCCTCCCCCTCTTCTTTGTTGTCCTCCCTCTCCTGCCCCTCCTTCCTTTCTTCCCCCTCCTCCCCCTCCTCCTCCTCCTCCTCCTCCTTGGCTCTTTTTCTTCTACCTCCACGTGGGTGAAGGCTGCCTCAGGCCAGGTCAAAAAGAAGCCATTTTCGGGGATTTGCACCATTTAATGCTCGCGTGAGGGAGCGGGAAGGTGCGGGAAGGGGCACCGGGCTGGCGCACAGCTGGACGTGTCTGCGGGACCACAGGCGTCCTGGCCGGGGGACCGGGGCTGAGCGGGGTCCGGGCAGGGAGGAGTGGGGAGGACACCCCAGCCGGCGGGCGGCAGCGTCTGAGCACCCGGAGGGGCCGGCGGGAGGTGGGGCCCCCAGGGGTGCCCGGTGGCATGGAAGCCCTTTGCCAGCCTGAGAGGGCACGTGGGCGCGGCAGGTGCTGGGGCCGCTGCGGGCGGGGTGGGCTGGCGGCTTGGCCTTGGCAGCGTGGGGGGCAGGAAGGCTGTGGGTCCCGCGCTCTGGGCGCTGCTGCAGGTGTGGGGTGGGGTGGGGGGCTCCTGCCTGGTGCCACTGCAGGCCCCTCAGGCCGGGGAGCGGGGCAGGACAGGCGCGTCGGGGTTCTTGCCAGCTATTTTTTTCCCCCTCCCGAAGCTTGTTGCTTGTCTTGCGATTTTGTAGAGCGGGCTTGTGGCCCTGAGGGAGTCGGGCGTTCCCTCCCGGCTTCCAGGAAGGCCTTCCTCCGCGGGTTCATCACCGTCCCGGGCCTCCCCCGGGTGTTCCGTGAGGGTCCCTCATCCGTCGGCAGCGGTGGGGTTACTGAGCGCCTGTAGCCCCTTGTCCTGGATCTGGCGTTTCTTTCTTCCCTGGTGGCTGAGCTCCACCCAGGTGTGTTCCGTGCTCCGGAGCCTCCTGCAGGTGCCTGAGCCTGCCCTCCTGTCCCGCTAGCCGAGCCCTGGCCGACCTGCAGCCCACACCACTGCCCGGGGCCGTCCTGAATTTCCTCCGTCCATAGCACTGGCGTTTTATCTTTTTCTAGACCACTTTTGCCCTTGGTTTCTGTTCTGTACCTCGCTGTATCATCTGGGGGTGACGACGGGGGTGGTCCTGCTGTCCCCCTGGCCTGGCTGGCCCTCACCGTGAGGGTGAGGTTGCTGGTGCCTCCTTGTTCTGTGTTCTGCAGGCCACTTGGCTGCTGGACGCTTCTGGTACGTCCTTTCATTAGGTCAAGAGCGTTTCTTCTATATTTTAATGATTTTATTTATTTATTCATGAGGGACACAGAGAGAAGCAGAGACCCAGGCAGAGGGAGAAGCAAGCAGGCTCCATGCAGGGAGCCGGACGGACGTGGGACTCGATCCCAGGACCCCGGGGTCACACCCTGGGCCGAAGGCAGGCGCTCAACCGCTGAGCCTCCCAGGTGCCCCTTAACTGTTTTCCTTTATACTTTCCGAGGAGGTGAGGGTCATGCTCCCTTAATGCGCCGCCGTCGGCAGTCTCACGACGGGTCTTGTGAGTTTTAGTGCAGTTAGATTGATGACGGCGCCTCATTTGCAAAACTAATTTTCATGTCTAAACCGATTACTTCGAAGAGCATCAAAATCTTCATGATGTTTCATCTTCCCACTTGGGAACTTTAGCAGGTTCCCATTAACCCCGGGTAGGGGCGGTGGTCTGTGGCTTATCAGGGCTGCCCTGCTGGTCTCGGGACCGAACCGACACACGCATTTGCACGTGTGCATGTCCGCTGCCTGCCCGTCCTGCACTCGGTCCCCCGTCCCCGGGCGCGTGCGGGCGCTGACCCTGCCCCTCCCCGTTCTGCTGCCTGCAGCTGCAGTGGGAAGTGTCCCGCCTCTGTCTCGGGCCATGTCCAGGGAGGCCTCGGCTGGGGGTCCAGGTCGGCACCTCCGAGCAGCCTGTGGGCCTCTGGGAGCCCACGGGGCGGGCTGGTAGGGTCATTGGTTCTGGTGACTGTGGGGTCAGGAGCCGCGTTCTGGGCCCATTCGTACATCCTGAGCCCCTTGTGTTGGTCTCTGTTTGGAGGCCAGTGGGGGTGGGGTCCTCTGTCCTGGGCCGTCGGGGCATCCTGTGGGGTCCCCGAGTGTCCGCCGGCGGATGGGCCACGGGGTCGCTGTTTCTCAATTTGTGTTTCTCAAGTCGCTGTCCCAGGTGGACTCCGACAACAGTTTGATATTGAATCTAATTTTTTTTAAACTAAGGGCCTTTTGTCCCCTTCGACAAAGGCCTGCACTTTATTCCCGAGCCGTGTGGCCGCACACCCTGGACGTCCTAGTCCCGCAAGCTGGGATTCGTGGAGTGTCTACACGGTTCCCGTCGGCTACTCTGAGTATTTCATGTGGGAAGGCTACGCCGAAGGGAAGGTTAGTACTCCCTGTGGAGTTTTTAGGCGATATCACAGATACTAAACAGGAATCAGGGGACCTTTGCTGCTTTGGAAGTAAGTGACGACGTTTGTTTTCCGCCCGAGCTCACGTGCGTAGGATTTCGGGTTCACGTTGTGTCTGGGAACCTGCAGGAGACGCGCGGTCGCGATGGGCAAAGGTGCGGAGTCCTGGGGGCTTGTGAGACCTGTGGGGCCTGTGGGGCCTGACGGCCCGGCCGGTGCGGGCAGCACGAGCCCGCTGGTGCTGGCAGTCGTGGCCGTGGCCGTGGGCGAGCCGTCGCGTGCGGCCCCCAGAGGCTCGGTGACGGCACGTTCTCTGCCTCCGGCTTGGTCCCGCTGCTGGTGAGGACGTACCTCTCCGTAGCGCTCCCTGTTCACGTTCAGAAATCATCCGAGTGTGTCCCGTCTGCCAGAAAGTTCAAAATCCACTTTCTTAAAAATAGACCAATATAATAAAATAAAATAAAAAATAAAACCTCCAAAAACAAAGGTTGACGAGGTGGCGAGCTTGACGAGCAACTGCCTGCCAGTCATTTTCCTTCAGTTACAGATTAATCTGTGTTGCCGTCACGAGAGGCAAACCTCCCCGAGCGCGTGTTGCGGAGTCAGAGGCGTTTGTGTGAAAGATGCATTTGGGAGTCGTAGTGAGGCGCTGGGGCCCGCACCCAGGGGACGAGGAATTTCCCTGGAAAAGATGGGAAATGCTCAGGATCTGGGGGGCAGGCAGGTTACATGACCCAAGCCCACGTCCCCACATCCTGGCCCACAGTCATTTCCAAGACCCTGATAATTGTTTGACCAATCCTGTCCCCTCGCCCCCCTTTTTAAAAAAATTTTTGGTTAACTTAGCTGCTATAACTTAGAGACGTTTCACTTGACATAATTGCTCTAATCCTTTCAGTTTGCAAACTCCTCGAGGGGGTGAGAGCAAGTGCCCTTTGCATCGACGGGCGATGTTCAGTGCGGGCAGGCACGTAGTTGCATGTCCTGCGTCCGAAGGTCGGTGTTCCTGTGGCCGCCAGCAGGCTCTACTGCTTGCAGACGGCTCATGTGCTTAGCAGCCCATAGTGGGGACCCGCCGGACGCATCGTAGGTAATGGTACCTGGTATTTGTTTCACGTTTACTGGTGCACGGGTCCTTTATGGGCATGAGCTCGTTCCTCCCCCGTAACAACCCCGGATGGAGGTGCCACCGTCATGTTGATTGTGGCGCCGGGGACTCCGAGGCTCAGGACTCACCCTGGAGACACAGGTGGTGTCGGGATGGTGGAGGCCCCGTCCCTCGCCCGTGTGCTCGCTCGGTGGGGGTTTCCTAGTAAGTTCCAGGTCCACGACTTCTTCCCTAGCAGGTCAGAGGCAGGGCAGGTTTTATTTGCACCGTTGAAGGCCAGGAAAGGTTAGTTTCGGGATCTGCCCGTCGCAGGCAGTAGAGCGGCCCACACGCAGAGGTGGAGGCGCGATGCGGATTCTCAGGGCTGGGCCCTCGCCCTGCGCTCTCTCCCCTCCAAGCCCCGGGGTGCGTCTCGTGTGACCCATGCAGAGTCGGTGGCAGCGGGCCGTGGTGTGTTATAGCCCTCGGAGCGGTGGGAGCCGGGGTCAGGGGATGCCCAGGTGATGAAAAACTGCCCTCCAGCCAGGCCGGGGCTGGTCTCGGTCCTCGCACTGTCCTTGAGGCTGGCGCAGTCCTGCTCATCCCTCCGGAGAGAGAGTCGCGTGAAGGAATCAAAGCGAGGGGCCAGGTTCCAAGGGCAGGTCCACCTGCTGCCGCCCCACCTGCGCGGTGCGGGTGCTGCGCTCGTTGGAGCCTTCCTGCCCCAGGGGTGGGTACCCGGCCTGAGACGGGCAAGGGCCTCCGAGGGCTGGGGGGAGGGTTGTAGTCTCCGAGGGCCTGGAAGGATGTGGGCTTTGATCCGGGCTCCCGGCATGAGTTCCAGGCAAACTTGGCCTTGCAGGAGGGGCCAGGCCTGCGCATCCCGTGCCCTGCCTGTCCCGGGGGCTCACGTGCTGTGGTGGGGGGGGTGCCCTGCAGAGTGAGGCCGGGGCCCCCCGAGCTGCCTCCCTTGCCCCGATGGTCTCTGCCATCAGTTGACATGGCAACTAGAAGCCTCCTCCTCGACTTCTTTCTCCTTCTGCTCTTTGAAGATTTTTTTATATTAAGTATCATTGAAAAAACAAAGCAAAACAAAACAAAAAAAACACTCCACGTGTCTGCTTTGAAATATTTTAGTCTTGGGTGCAGAGTGGAAAATGCACGTTTGCACGGGTTCAACGCGTCCAGTGACGGCCTCTTTGACTTTCAGCTTTGGAGCCGAGCACCATGCTGAGCCGGAGCCGGGAGCCGAGGGGAGCGGGGGCCCCGTGACCGTGACCGGCAGCTGGTTCTCACCCGGGTCCTCTTGGTCGAGCCAAGGCAGCTGCCCAACCCACAGAGCCCGGGCACGGCCCCTGACAGGTAAGGTCTGTTGGTTTTTTCCAGTCGGTAGGATTCACCCTTAGTAGGAGAATCCTGTTAACTGTTGATTAATCCGAGATCACGAAGTGCATGCGTCACACCAGGGGCCTGACAATGGGTCCTTTATTCTGGTGTCTCTGCAGGGAGTCTGCACCTGCCTCTCCGGGCCCCCTGTCCCCTTTGCTCCCTGAGCCCAGGTGGGTGGCCCGAGGCCCGGGCTTGCTGGGCCTCGTCGGGCTCTGCAGACCACCCTCGTGCCTACTGTATGGGCCTCTCCCTCCGCAGGCCCCTTGGTGTCCCGTCCGGGGGGTGATGATACCTCCGGGTTGTTCAGAGAGGTGCAGAGGAGCCCCTGGAAGCTGGCAGCTGCGCCGTCTGGTAACGGTCCAGGACGCCAGGGGGGTTGGCGCTTGACTCGGCCTTTGTTTGCCAGCAGCGCTTGTGCCGGTGTGCCCCACCTTCGTGCTGATATCGGGGTGCCCATAAATAAGGAAGGTCTGGGGCAGGTGTTGGCACCTCCTCCCCTTCTCCTTTGTCCTGGCTGCTGGGGTGTGGGGTTCTTATCATGCTCGCCGTGGGCCTGAGATTAGCGGGGGACCTGAGCCTGCAACAGGTGTCCGCCCGATGCACCTGCAAGAGCCTTTGCCCCCAGGGAGGGCGGTGGGGGCCGTAGAAGCTGGGGCTGCGTGACTAAGGCCCCAGGGGCGGCTTGAACAATGGGCGTGTGTGTTGGCACAGCTCTGGAGGCCAGAACCCACATCCGTCAGGTGTCAGCGGTTGGTTCTTCGAAAGCCCGTCTCCCGTTGGCGCGTAGCGAGCCGGCCACCTTCTCCCCGTCCTGGTGTGGTCTTCCTTCCGCGCGTCCGTGTCCTAATCTCTCTTCCTTAGGACACGAGTCCTCTTGACTCTTGGTCCCTCCTAGGACCTCATTTGACCTTAATCTCCCCTTTGAAGACCTTTTTCTGAATCCAGAACCTTCTGAGGCTCTGGGGTTAGGGCTTCGTCTTGGGAACACCTGGGTTTAGCCCTTACAGATGGGACCCAGGGCCGAGGAATTGGGGTCCACGGCCCTCGGGACAAGGTGCTGGGCTTTTTCCCCAGTTTGCCTCCTCCCGTGACCCTTGACTGTACGATGCAGAACAGGAGGGTCTTAATCCCTTGAAGAACTGGGTTTATGCCCCAGACCTTTCCGAGCGTCACCCTCGTGTTAGATGCTGAATGACATTTTACACGTCCCGTTCCAGACTCAAAAGGTACATGTTCTCTCTCTACCCCTCGGACTCTGCCTCTGCCCCTCATCGTGTCATGTCCACCTTGCGTGGGACTGGAAGTCTCCACGTTGGCTCTTGGACCTTTCTGTCCACGATCTTTGTTTTTTAAGATTCATTTATGTATTTGAGAGAGAGCGAGCACGCAAGCGAGTCGGGAGGGGCAGAGGCAGAGGGAGACGCAGACGCCCCGCTGAGCAGGGAGCCCGATGCAGGTCTGGATCCCGGGACTCCGGGATCAAGACCTGAGCTGAAATCAGGAGTCAGACATGTAACCCACTGAGCCTCCCAGGCGCCTCTGTGTCCATAGTCTTTTATTCATGCAGGGTGGTTGGTTTTTTGTTTTTTGTTTTTTTTTAATTCATGAGAGAGAGAGAGAGAGGCAGAGATGCAGGCAGAGGGAGACGCAGGCTCCGTGCAGGGAGCCCGATGTGGGACTCGATCCTGGGACCCGGGGTCACGCCCTGGGCCGAAGGCAGGTGCTCACCGCTGAGCCCGCCAGGCGTCCCGGTGGTTGAGTTTTAGGACAAGGGCTAGAGGTTGACTATGGGCTCCTTACGAGGTGCAGTCACAGGGTGCAGATGCTTGTCAGAATCCAGTCGACCCCGATGGAGCTCGCGGTGTGTGTGTCAAGGGAGGCGGGTGGCTTAAAGGTCCTCCACGCCGGAGTCCGTTGGGAGAACTTTGGGTCTGAGCGTTAGGTGGGTGACACCCGGTCAGTCCCCTGCTTCACGCTGTGGCTTTAGCTGCGCCGCTGTTCTCTGCTCCAGAACCCCCGGTGCCCCTTCTCTGCTGCTGCACCATTCGGGCTGGGGCAGGATCTGACTGGTACTGGGGGAGCCCTGGTGCCCCCATGTAGGCGGAGCTCAGCGCATCTGCAAGACCAGGGTTTCCCAGGAGACCTGCGAACCCGTTCAAATGTCAGGTACGGATGGGCTGTGAGAGCCTCGGGGATCGGAGCGCTTACGTGCACGGAAGCAGGCGTCGTGTGTTGACACCCCGTGGTTCTGAGCAGCGTTAGCTTGGGCAAAGCGCGCCGCGGGGGAACGCGGCCAATGCGGAGCTCACGTGGAGTCTCGGGGGTCCCGGCCCCGCCGCCTCGGACGGGGCGAGAACCTGCGGCACCTCGACGGCTCTCGGCTTGTAGTGGAGCGGTACCCGGCCCCGTCCTTGGATGTAGGACCGGGCGGGGAGGGAGGTGGCACAGGGAGCGTGTGCTGTGGGGACCACGAGGCCCGACGGTGGAGACACGAGCGGGGGACACACGGATCACCAGGCGTGTCGCGCTCCGGCTGCCCGGTCTCTGCTGACTCTGTGCACGGACGCGTTTGCTCGTCACCACGCCCGTCCTCGGGGGGCAGATACAGCTTGTCCCCCTTCCGCGGATGCGGACGCCCAGGCGTAGGGAACGTGGGTTTCTCCACGTTATTCAGTGATCACCTGTTTGTGAGTTCGCCTGCCACTGACACAAGTTTGTGACCCCGAGTCAGTGTCACGGCACTTGCTGGTCACTTGGGTCACGCCGTGTCCACTGCCCGACACGCACGCTCCCAGACGAGGACCGGGTGGAGCTGTGCTTCCCTGTTGCAGCTCCGACCCTAAACACGTGTCCTTTTTTGCAGTGTCCCTGGTGCGACACTTTTGTCTTTTCTCTAGTAAGGTTGCTGCTCACACCGGCCCCAAGGCGTAGAGCTGGTGCTCCTGAGCTCAGGGAGGCCGTCACGTGCTCATAGAGACGTTCCTCGTGCCAGGTCAGCTTCGCTCCGGCGTGAGCTCGGTGTCTGGGTCGGCGGTGCCCGCTACGTCAGCTGTCTGGACAGAAGCTCACGGGGCGTATCGATCGATGCCCGAAGTGTCTGCAGGCTTACAGGAACCCCCTGTTCCCGTCCCGGGGCCCAGGTGATGGCTCGGTGTGTGCTACCGCACGGAACGAGAGCCAAGACCGGGCTTGCTCCTGGCCACCCCCGAATCCCCGGATAGCCTCTTCTCCCCCAGAGTGTTGGCTCGTTAAAAAAAAAAAAGTATAATTGAAGTGCAGGAGAGCTGCCTGTGCCTCAGACGTATAGCGTGATGAGTGTCAACGTGAGTATAGGCCCGTGAAGCCTTCGCCGCGGTCGGGGCGACGGGTGTCCTCTTTGCCAGCCTTCCCTTCCATCCTCTCCCCAATCTGTTTTTCGGTCTCTCCAGATGAGTTCGCTTTTTTAAAAATTATTTTAAAAGATTTTATTTATTCAAGAGAGAGACAGAAAGAGAGAGGCAGAGACCTAGGCAGAGGGAGAAGCAGGCTCCATGCAGGAGCCCGACGTGGGACTTGATCCTGGGACCCCAGGATCACGCTCTGGGCTGAAGGCAGACGTTCAACCACTGAGCCCCCCCCCCCCCAAGACGTCCCAAGTTTGCATTTTTTCACCGTTGCATAAGGAACTAACTTCGTTTGGCCTCTTTCCGCCGCCGTGGTAGTTCTGAGTGTGCAGTGGAGGCTTCTCCTCTCCGTTGCCAAACGCTGTCCCTGGGTGGCTCCGTCCCGGTCCCCGTCGGCTTACCCCCTGCCTGCAGATGGACAGTGTTTGCGGGGCCTGTTGTGTCGCCGCGGCGGCCGGAGAGTGGGTTGGCCGCCCGGGGCTGTGCAGGGCAGGGCTGCAGCCAGGGGCCCCGGGAGAGCCTTGCGGGCCGTGCGGGGACGGCGGGGGTTCATTTCTGCCACCTGGTCTGCGGGGCGGCCGCCCACTGGGGGTGCCCTTACCTTACCTACCTTGCCCGTGTCTCCGCGGGCTGAAGGCGGTGCCTGGAGCGCAGGTGCCTTGTCCTCAGGCAGCCGAGATGCATCTGGAAGGCCCGTCCCTGCGGTCGGCAGTGGCTGCTCCCGGGGCCGCGTGGCCGTGTGGCTCGTCATCCAGGCTGGCTCCTGCCTGTCCTCCTGTCCATGGGCCGTGTCCGGAGGCTGGTGCTCGTGCGTCTCAGTGACAGAAAGACCTGGCGCTTCTGGCGTCGGCTTGGGGCCTGGCTGGACCGCCGGGACGCTGGGCGGCCGTCGTAGCCGAGCTAGGGGTGAGCGGGGCGCCGGGTTTCCCCGCTGCTGGCTCTTGAGCCTCAGGGCTGCACGCTGACCTCTTCCAGATGCCTCAGCCCCAGTGAGGCGGCAGGGTCCCCGGGTTTGCAGCCCGGGATCTTCCTCCAACAGAAGCGTTCAACAGGGTGGCGCTCAGACGCAAGCCTGGAGGGAGGACCCTGGAGGCCTTCACGTGTGCACCTGCTCAGGTGCAGAGAGGCGAGAGGCAGCGAGGACACCCAGGTCACCCTTGGGCCTCGGTCCTTCCCCCACGCGGAAGCCCGTGGAGCCTCGGAGCAGCTTTGCCCCATGAGCGCACCTGCCACGAGGCGGCCTTTGGCCGTGTCGGGAGTCGTGCAGAGGGCGTCCTGCTGGGGGGCTCAGCCCGGGGTCGCAGAGGCAGCCCCTTCCCCACGCCGGGCTCCCGTGTGCTCCTGCCCGGGATCCGCAGGCCGCGGGCTCCAGCCGCCCTCAGCACGTTTCCGTCTGGCCTGTCGGAGGCCGAGCACCTGGGACGCTGCAAGCGGGGGGCAGCCCGGCTGGCGGGATGCTCCAGAACCTCCCGAGGGAGAGGAGAGTCCGTCCCTCCGGAGTTGCAGTCTCAGTGAAGGAGGATGGAGACACATCACGGGGTGCTCGCTGCTCGACGGCTCCTGCTCACAGAGGCCGCAGGGCTTGGGCCCGGGATGGGCGGGGGGCACGGAGGACGGTGGCGCTCCAGTCCTGCCGCAGCTTCTCCTGACGGGCGACTCGGTGTCTGAGGATCGGGGGGGCGACCCACGGGGCTGGTCCACCCGGACGTGTCGCTTCCGGAGTTACTGCAGCTTTTAGAACCCGGGGGGCAAGTGTTCCCCAAATGACACACTCTGCAAATCGAAAAGCTCCCGGTGGTTACTTACTGGGCCCCTGATAGTGTCGGACAAGCGTGGCACGCGTGGATACACATCGGTCTCTTTTTTATGCAGAAGAAATTCAAAATCGTGTGTTACAATTACACGTGCATGGAAATCCGAGTCTCATGGGATTATCCTGTTTGTAAACTTCCAGAACTTTGGAGTCGGGAGGTTTTGGCATCATCTAGTTGGTAGAGAACCGTTTTGACGTTCTTTCACGGAGGAAGCAAAAGTTCCTAAAAAATAGGCGTTTTGAATTTACGCGTCTCCCAAAAATCAGAGTCAGGACTTCCATGATGGTCTGGAAAGAAATGCCTTAGTAGCTTTTTTCCCTTTATTTTGAGGGGTGGGCCTCGCCCTGTCCGTGAGACCGGAGCTGTTGTCCCGCGGAGTCTGTGGCCGAGCGGATGTCCCTGTGTTGTTAGAGGACCAGCCTCCCTCCCCTGAGGGCTCTAGTCCCCAAGCCCCCATCCCTGCCGTGCAGACCTGTTGCCTAAAGCCCGAATGTTGAGGGTCCGGGGCACGTAGGTCGTGACCTCACCCCGTGTCAGGCAGGCCAGGCCCTTAACTTAGGTGGCCTTGTCTCCCCCCGACCCGGCGGGGGACAGGGTCCCCGTGTCACCCCCATCCAGGGGTTTGGGTTTTTCAGGTGTGGGGAGACAGGACGGGCCCTGCAGGCTGCTTTTGGTGGCTGCGGTCGCCCCGTTCAGCATCTGCAGGTGTCTGCGGTTCCTGGGGCCCGGTCGTGGTTGTCTCGTGACCTAACCAGGTCCCGCCTCTCTTCTTTGGAAGCCTGGTCCTCAGAATATGAGAAAAGGCACAGCCTCGGGGCACCTGGGTGGCTCAGTTGAGCTTCTGACTCTTGGTTTGGGCTCAGGGTGGTGAGGTCGGGCCCCATGTGGGGCTGTGCGCTGGGCGTGGCGCCGGCTTGACATCCCCTCTCTCCCTTTCCTCTGCCCCTCCCCCCTTGTGTGCCAGGCCACCCCCCCACTCAGAAAGAAAGAAAAAAGAGGACTTTGATTATCTGCAGAGCTTGTGGCCGCCTCCCCCAGAGGGGTCGGCCTCTCTCCCTCAGTGGTGAGGGATGTAAGTCCTACCCAGGACTGAGCGTCGTGATTATTCATCAGGAAAGACTTAGTTTCAGTTCAAGCTGATGTAGCTAAAGTGAAGGTGTTTGGGTGGTTTTGAGACGTTGTCAGAGCCTCCTGAGCCAAAACTGTGTCGGGGCCTGGGTGGCTCAGGTGGTTAAGCATCGGAGCCTTCGTCTCAGCTCAGGACTTGACCTCGGGGTTGTGAGTTCAAGTCCCACGTCGGGCTCCACGCTGGATGTGGAGCCTGAAAGGAGAGAGGGAGCCAAATTTGATGCTTCTGCGAACCTGCTAGCCTCCCAGCCCTGGTGGCCCTGTGGGGCGTCTGTTTATGACATTTTTTGACATTTGACTTATTTATGACATTTATGTGGATTGGAACTGTCAGAAACATCTGAACCCGGGATGCAGGCTGCGGACGCAGCTCGCCGTCCCAGCGCCGGGAGCGGTGGCGTCGTAGGCGAGGTTCTGGGCCCTTCTCTGACACGCGCCACAGGATGGAGCTTCGCCCCCCGGAGCCAGCGGAAGCAGGGCTCGCTCTCCTGACCTGCAGCCCATGCACATCTGATGCAGAGAGCACCCAGGAGATGGGTTTACTTTGCCGAACTCACCGGCGATCCTGGGAAAGCTCTGGAAGGCAGAGCAGCCTTAATGCTTTCGAGACTTAAACCCGGTGATCATACTCAGTTTTCAAATACAGAATTCACGCATTTGGCACAAAACTTAACAGCTCCATCTGCCTTCGGCTCAGGGTGTGATCCCAAGGTCCCAGGATCGAGTCCTGCATCGGGCTCCCTGCAGGGAGCCTGCTTCTCCCTCTGCCTGTGTCTCTGCCTCTCTCTGTGTCTCTCGTGAATAAATAAATAAAATCTTAAAAAAAAAAAAAGAAACTTAACAGCTCCAAAGCATTTTTTGTGAGAAATAAGCGCGCCCCCCCCCCCCCCCCAGTGTCCTGGGCATCACTCGCCAGTGGCGGGTCTGCAGTCGTAATGACCTGCAGGAAGCAGCCTGTGTGCGGGTTAACCGGGTTAGAGGCACCACGTCACCCCCGTGGGGCTGCTGGGGTCGGGGAGCCCACACCCCTCCTCCAGAGCCCCAGGGACCAGCGTTCTTGCAGCTTCGGCCCTGGACCTGGGGGCTGACAGGGAAGGGAGGAGGCTGTGGGCCTTTTGTGAGGTCCTCGATGGACCGAGACGACGCGGATCCGGGGCCGCCCATCCTCCGTACGTCATGCTTCCCTAGAGGTCTCCGGCTGCAGATTCCCAAGCTCTCTTTAGCTGCAAGGTCCCCGTCAGTGACGTGAGCTTCGTCGTACAAATAAGGGCCACGCTTTGAGGTGTTGGTCGGAAGGGCTTGCGTCTGTGTCTGTTCTGTGAAGTGTCTACATCCGAGCACAGTTTTGCAGATCTTGCTTAATTTTTCTGATAAGATCCGAGTCACTTTCCCGACGATTACAGAACCGGATTTGCAGGCGGCCAAGGCAAATCCGAGGGGTTTCAGTGGTGTTGATGCCACCCATTCGCCCGTGAAGGCAGAGGGAGAAGCAGGACTTGATCCGGGGACCCCAGGATCATGACCTGAGCCCGAGGCAGACGCTCCACCCCTGAGCCACCCAGGGGCCCCTAATCCAGCTCACGATCACAGTGGCTTGCTTCTCCGCGCTGTCCCCCGGTCACGCCAGGTGGGATGACCTTCTCTGCAGGAGCACCTGACCTCCTCTTCTCACGAGGTCCCGCGTTTACTGTGCAGCCCTGACCGGTCACCCATCCATCATCTCAGCACCTGTGTCCTCCTGTGTGAGGTGCGACTGTCTCCTCACGGGTTTCGGAGCTGTCTGGGGCTCTGCGCAGATGGACCTTTGCTCTTGTCATCTGCTTGTGTTCACCGTCATCTGCTTGTGTTCACCCACCGCGGAGGGGTGTCCCACCCGTCACTTCTGGGGAGGCGGGCATGGAAGGGTGGCGGGTGGCGTCCTCACAGAGCCCCTCGGTCTCCGTGACCCGAGGGCCGCTGTGGTTTCCCCGGGCGGTGGGTTTGTGATGGAGGCTGGGAGGCCCCTCTGCCCGTCGTCCCCCCGGGTTAGCAGCCCCGCCCTGCACTTAGCACATGACCGCACACCTGCGCATCCACCGCGGCAGGAGCGGAGGCGCGACGCCCAGACCCCGGGGCTCACACAGCTGGAAACTGAAGATCCGTGTCCAGCATCGGTCCCCTCCTCGCGGGGACCGAACCCCGTTCCCAGGGACCGTGCATCCGAGCTCAGGACTCGGGCTCTGGGTTGGCGCAGAGCGGAGCCTGGGGACTGACCTCACACTCGGTCTGTGGGGCGAGCAGAAGCAGGCTCCAGGCCTGTCTGGTGGGGACAGTTACGTGGATCATTTGAGGATTCGATGCTCCTCACAAAGCACCTAAGTGAGCAGTGTGGCCTTCAGCGAGGGCCGTCTGGGGATGTCGCTGGTGTTGGCAGGAGGCTGACTGGAGCACTTAGGCGTAAGGCACTGTGGATACTTGAGTAGAATATTCCAAACAGGCCTGTTACCGAAGACTGGGAGTATAAAGTCAAAGGTCATTCTCCTGCAGAGGGTCAAGTCCAGACCCTGTCCCTAAAACCCTGAAGTTTGAAGTTATTCTCCGCTGCAGGCAGTTGGGATAGCTCCTTGGCCTGCCTCCCTCCTCCCCCTTCCACACATCCGCGTTCTAGGACAGATTCTTGCTATTTGTGTCGGAAATTTGTAGATTTGTAAACAGCAGAGAACGTACCAGGTGCAGCCTCCCGCTGGGAAGCTGGCCCTTAGGACCCAGCTGTGGCATTTTGAGGAACTGATTATATTGCTCACTTCACACAGTTGTGGGAGGTTCCCTCCTCCGGCTTCCAGAAAGTGAGATGCGACTCCTCGAAACTTCATTGCAATTTTCTCCCCAATTTCCCCTCCTTGCGAACATCATAAAAAAGGATTAATCATGTAAAGAAAAGAGATGAGGGCAGTGGTTCTCAGCTTGAAGGACACCGGGGAGCTTAAAACAATGCTCGTGTGCCCAAGATTTTATTTTTGCTGGTCTGGGGTGCAGCACAGGCACCTGAAGTGCCCCGGCTGGTTGGTGCTAGGTCTCGGACGCAGGGTGCCTGGGGGTCACCCCCACTTTCTGATTTAGGGGGTCAGCATCCGGGCTGGAGCATCCGTATGTGTGCAGGTTCCCAGGTGACGCCTGTGCTGTCCATCCAGGGACCCTAAGTTGAAAAGCAGAGGACTTCGGGGTTCTGGTTAAGAGGGCAGCCCGGGTGGCTCAGCGGGTTTAGCGCCGCCTACAGCCCAGGGCCTGACCCTGGAGACCCGGGATCGAGTCCCACGTTGGGCTCCCTGCGTGGAGCCTGCTTCTCCCTCTGCCTGTGTCTCTGCCTCTCTCTCTCCTCTCTGTGTATTCTCATGAATAAATAAATAAAATCTTAAAAAAAAAAAAAAAAAGAGCGTAGACTTCTGGACTGAGCTCCATCACATCCTCCATCACATCCCTGTCACCTCTGTCACCTTCCCATCTCTGGCCTCAGGACCTTGCCCACTGCACTTGATTTTACTCTTGTCGACGGCAGGAATGATACAAGTGTGAGGGGGTGCATGTGTGCATTTGCAAATGCACACACGCACATCCCTACCTAGCCCGCGGCCCGGTCTACGTGAGCACTTGGGAATCATCTTCTTTTTTTTCTTTTTTTTTGTCTTGACAAGTTGAAATAATCGGACGCAAGAACATCCAAGTTCATGACTTGCTTTCTGTAGGGGTGAAGGTGGAAGGAGTGTGGGTTGCAGTCTGTTTTCTCCCTAGTATTTTCTATCGTAAGGATTTTTTTTAAAGATTATTTTGATTTTGGCATATATTTGTGATAAAAGTTCTGATTCCATTGAAGTCTCTAAGTTCATTTTTTTAACCATCTACAAAATTACCTTATGATTAATAAACACTGTATTCCTTTGCTTTTATTTTGTATATGGAGTTCTTGTTTTTTGGGTTTTTTTATTTTTTATTTTATTTATTTTATTATTTATTTATTATTTATTTATTTATTTGGAGTTCTTGTTTTTACTGTAAGTCTCTTCTCAAAGCATAACGTCCGTTCGTTTAGCGTGAGATCTCTGCCTGCAGATGTTTTGTTGTGCGGAGGGTAAAGGCCGGACCCTGGACGTTAACCACACGTGGTCCGTGTGCTCTGCTTTTGGCACGAGCATCTTGCCTGGGCCTTCGCTTCACAGCCCTGTCCCCGTGCTTGTCACCGCGCTTGACTTTTGTCCTATTCTTGTGTCTGTGCCCGCTCTGTCTCTGTCCCTCCCTTCTTGGCTCTCTTTCTAAAGCATTTCTATTCTGATGTGCTTTGAGTATTTTTTTTTTTTTACTATTAAAATGTTTTGAATATTAGTCTGTAAAGAAGGGAATCAGATAGTTGACATTTATCGCTACACGTCCTCCATCTTCAGAATAAATTGCCTCTGTCTTGAATGCTGTCTTCATCGCCCAGTTTCTCTTTTCCCTTTGATGTTTGAAGTAGTATTCGTTTCTTTTTAGGCTTTTCTTATGATTTAGAATGCGAATAGTCTGTTTTCAGCTCCACGAGTGATTGTCTTAATATGTTCACAAATGTCGGTCAGATGCGTCGTTCCTGGTAAAACAAGGGGTCCCTGGCTTTTATGGAAGGTATAGCTTCCTTTTTAAAAAATCCCGCGGTGATTGATTTTTAAGACTTGCAGCTTTTGCTTGATTTTATTTTTAAATTCAGTGTTACTGTGTAGCCTGTCTGCCGGGCAGTTATGCTAGTTCGCCCCGCGAGCGTGCAGAGCCTTCTGGAGCCCCCACTGTGTGCTGTCCTGGCCGGACAACAAGGCATTTGCTAACAAGTGCAATAGGATTGATGTCAGGTGCTGGCTGTGAGCTAGCGCACTTCCTCCGCCGGGTGTCAGAGGCTGGCCGTCACCCGAGTGTCCTGAGAGAGGGGGCAGCGAGGAGGGAGCAGGAAGCAGCCGTGCTGGACAGTACGTGGCTCCCTGAGGAGACGTACTGGGTTTTCCCGCAGTATTAAATGCACATGTTGGATCTGTGGCCGAGTAAGAAGGGACAGAGTCCACCTTGCATGGTGGGTGACCTCAGGGGTCCTGGAGACGGCTGGTCGCGTTAAGCGGAGGAGTCGTGTTTTTCTAAGAGTAGAGGTCAGAGGAGGTGACGCACGGGAGCTCAGGTGTTTGCCAGGGAATGTCTAAGCGAGCTGCTGCCCTAAGCCAGGAGAGGGGTGCGGGTGGGGAGAGGCTGGGGCGGAGGGGGCAGGGCCGTGGGCGCAGTCTCCATCCTGGCGGGCGGGCGTGCGGAGGAAGCCAGTGCGCTTAGGGGCTGTAAGTCCAAACCTGAGCCCAGCCCTGTTTTCAGATCGTGGGGGGCCTCCCATCGCCGTCGTGCCGGGCATCAAGTTAGGTCACGCGTCGCGTGTTTAGTAAGGAAAACGGCACAGAAGAGGAAGCATCGGAGCGGATCGCGTGAACGCTGGGCACACGGCCAGGCGTGATGTGCCGGGTGTGTCCTGAGATGCAAGGGTCCTCCGGCGCGCCTGTCGGCGTCGTGGTCGAGGTTTCCAGCGTGCAGAGGCATCCCGATGGGAGGGCAGCCGAAGCCTGCCACAGACGTGCTTTGTAGTTGGTTGTGACGTGAAGAGAGGCCTGTGCGTGCCGGTCTTCGGAGTCTCAGGGAAAGCATTATTTGCTGCAGTGTTTTAAAATTTTAAGAGTCGTATCGTTTTAATTGGGTAGAAGTTGCCCTTAAAACGGAAAAACAAACACGCAACAAAAAAGAACACGACGTTGTTGAAGTTCAGCTGCTGGACCAGAAGTGTCAATATTGACGTTGTTGAGAAATACGTTGGCTCTTGAATCATCAGCAAACTTTTGGCTTTGGTCGGACTGGTTTTCTGAACTATAGTCTAATAAGGAAGGTGGTTCGCGCTTCACGGTGAAGATTATTTAAATTATTATTACAAGTTCAGAATTTATTAGAAGGAACAGACTCGGGGGTCCCTGGGTGGCTCAGCCCATTGAGCGACAGGCTCTTAGTTTCGGCTCAGGTCACGATCTCGGGGTCATGGGATCCAGCCCTGCACTGGGCTCCGCGCTCACTGGACATTCTGCTTCACTCTCTCTCTCCACCTCTATCCTTACTTACCCCCGTCCCTCACTTTCTAAAAATAAATAAATAAAAGCATTTTTTTTTTTTTTTAAATAAAAAAGGAGGACAGGGCAGCCCGGGTGGCTCAGTGGTTTAGCACCCCGAGGGTGTGATCCTGGGGACCTGGGATCGAGTCCCACATCGGGCTCCCTGCATGGAGCCTGCTTCTCCCTCTGCCTGTGTCTGTGCCCCTCTCTCTGCGTCTCTCATGAATAAATAAATAAAATCTTTAAAAAATTTTTTTAAAAATAAAAAAGGAGGACAGACTCCAATATATTCCTTATAATGGCATCTGGCAATGGAGAAAATTCATAATCAAAAAGACACCTGAACGCAGCACAGGGAGATGGCCCTGTCAGGAACCCTTTTAATTGAAGGAAGGAAAAGGGCAGCGGTTATTGGTACAGTTTCTTAGTCATTCTGCAGCTGTTAATGAGAACACCCTTTTACCGTGGTAGGTATAAACATCTCGCTGCCTGTGGGCTTGTCTTCAGTGTATGGAGCACACCATTTCGATGAATCAGCTGATGATTTAAATACGGAACTCTTTGGAAAGTGGCACGGGATGTCCTCAAACCTGTCCTCTTGTAGGACACTTAGAAGTGAGGTTCTTTTTTGTTCAGGATCAGGATGGAGGTTGAGTCTCCACGAGAGCAGATAATGACACAGATAATCTTACTCTGTCAGATAAGGACAGGAAGGTGGGTTTTACGGGGGGCTTGCGGCGGGGGCTCCGTTCCATCAGCCGGACGTTTGGGTTCTGCAGAGTCACACAACTGGGAGAGAGCATTGCTGATCAACAGAAACCAAAATGGACAAGCCATCAGCAGGTTCCAAGGGGCAGAGTAAGTGATCGGGAAACATGGTGGTGGTTAAAAAAAATTTTTTTTGTACAAAAGTGAATTTGCGATCATTGCTTTACGCATCTTCAAGTTTGAGCATCCTAAGAAATTCTGCTGGATCTCATGGTTGTATTAAAAAACAATTTGAAAAAAAAAAATTAAAAAAAAAACAACAAAAAAAAAACAGTTTGGTGGGGGTGGGGTGGTGGTGCCTGGGTGTCCTGTCAAGTTGAGCATCTGACTGTTGATTTGGGCCCAGGTCATGATCAGGGTCGTGGGATCAAGCCCTGCGTTGGGTTCCATGCTCAGTGCAGAGTCTGCATGGGATCCTCTCTCTCCCTTTGCCCCTCTTCCCGCATGCGCGCTCTCTCTCTCTCTCTCTCTCTCTCTCTCTCAATGAATAAATAAAATCTTTAAAAATATTTAGCGAAAGTTGTTGAGTCTGTTAAAGGAAGCTCATTGAATAGCCATCCTTCTGATATTTAAGAAATGGGGAAAAATACATGAAACCTAAAATGTACTGTTTTCGCCTTTTGTAAGTGTGCAATTCAGGGGACGTCAGTACATTCACAAGGTTGTGTGACCGTCAAGGCTGTCTTATTTCCAGAACTTTTTCCTCATCCCAAGCAGAAACTCTGTACCCACGTAGCCCCTGCTATCTTCTGCCTTTTGTTTCTATACTGGGCGCCTCGTGTAAGTGAGATCCTACAGCGCTTGTGCCTTGACGACTGACTGGCTTCGCTTGGCATAAAGTCTTCGGGGTTCATCCGTGTTGCAGTGTGGGTCAAAATGATGTTCCTTTTTCAGGCTGCATAATAGTCCACGGCATGGACTCTGCTTACCCGTTCATTTGTTGATGGACACTTGGGTTATTTATAGTCTGGTTATCGTACGTGTGCCACTGTGGACATGGGTGTATGTGAGTCCTTGCTTCCACCTCTTTTTTAGGGTATATGCCTAGAAATACCATTTCTGGAACTTATGTTCATTCTCTATTTGATTTTTTGAAGAGTTATTACCATTTGCCACAGACACTGCACCATTTTACATTCTCACCAGCCATATAGGAGGGTTTCAGTTTCTCCCCATCTGCACCAACACCTGATTTTGTGTGGCATCCTATGGTGGTTCGGTGTGCGTGTAATGACTAGTGATGTGGGGCATCTTTTCTTGTGTTTATTGGTCATTTTCATGTCTTCCTTGGAGAAGTGTCTAGTCAAGTCCTTTGGCCATTTTTGAAGTTGGTGGCCTGTTTTCTTACTGTTGAGTTGTAGGTGTTCTTTATGTATTCTGGATATTAATCCCTTATCAAATAAATGATTCATAACTCTTTTGTCCTCCTCTGTGGTTTTTTTTTCACTCCCTCGATTGTGTCCTCTGCACAAATGTTTTTAATTTTGATGAAGTCCAGTTTGTCTTTCGTCGTTGCCTGTGCCTTTGGTATCCTATCCTGGAAGTCATTTTCAGATCCAGCATCATGAAAACTTTCCCCTGGGTTTTCCTCTAAGAGTTTTATACTTTTAATTCTTATATTCAGGTCTTTGATTCATTTGGATTCGTGTTTATTGATAGTATCAAAAGTTCTCATTGTTTTGCATGTGGCTGTCTGATTTTCCCAAAACCACGTATTAAAAAGACTGTCCTTTCCCCCATTGAATGGTCCTGGCACCTTTGTTGAAAATCAGCCCATCATTATATATGAGGTTTATGTCTGTGCTCTGTGTTCTAGTCCACTAGTCTGTATGGCTGTCCTTAAGTTTTATAGTAAGTTTTGCAGTTGGACAATGTGAGTTCTCCAATTTTGTTCTTTTTCAAGATTTTTTCTTTTTAAGCTATTTGGAGTCCTGTGAGAATCTATGGGAATTTTAGAAAGCTTTTATTGACTAGTGGGAGTTTATGAGGGATTGCATTGAATCTGTAGATTGCTTTGGGTATTATCATCATCTGAACAGTATTAAATATTCCAAGCCATGAACACAGGGTGCTTTTCTTACTTATATCTTCTTTTTTTTAAAGTTTTTTTTTTTAATTTTTTTTTATTTAGATAGTCACAGAGAGAGAGAGAGAGAGAGAGAGAGGCAGAGACACAGGCAGAGGGAGAAGCAGGCTCCATGCACTGGGAGCCCGACGTGGGATTCGATCCCGGGTCTCCAGGATCGCGCCCTGGGCCAAAGGCAGGCGCCAAACCGCTGAGCCACCAGGGATCCCCTCTTCTTTATATTCTTACAGCACCATCTGTATTAGCGCACAAGTCTTTTGTCTCCAACTTATTCCTGATTGTGATTCTTGAACAGAGTCTTCTTAATCTCCTTTTCAGATTTTTTTTTTCGTTTTCAGATTTTTTGTTGTTAGAGTATAGAAGCACAACTGATTTTAGGTTACCGATCTTACATCCTGCGACTTTAATGCATTTATTTGTTAGTTTTAGATTGTGTGCGTGTCTTTGGAGTCGCTAGGATCTTCTGTGGGTAAGATCATGTCATCTGTGGACAGAGATCGTATTAGTTGCTTTCCAATTTGGGTGCATTTTAATTTCTTTTTCTTGTTCTATTGCTCTAGCTAGAACTTCCAATGCACTGTAGAGTAGAAGAGGCAAAAGCTGGCATCCCTGCCTTGTTTCCGGTCTTAGGGAAAAGCTTTGTATCTTTCACCATTAAATACAATGTTAGCTTTGGGTTTGATACTTTATTTTTTTAATTTATTTTTAAGATATTATTTATTTATTCATGAGAGGCACAGAGGGAGAGGCAGAGACACAGGCAGAGGGAGAAGCAGGCTCCATGCAGGAAGCCTGACGCAGGACTCGATCCCAGGACCCCAGGATCATGCCCTGCGCCGAAGTCAGGCGCTCAACCACTGAGCTACTCAGGCATCCCATGGGTTTGATACATTTTACTGGAGGCCAGAGTTATTCTGATTTTTTTTTTTTTTTTTTTTTTTTTTTTTACTGTATCTAACTATAGTTTTCTTGTCCCAGCGGGACCTACCCAACAGGGCTTATGAGATGTGTATTTTCCTGGCTGAGAAGCAATCTCACTTGGAAAATACTTTCAAAGGTCATATTTAGGTAATAAAGTTGGCATGTTTGTGTGATACTTTGGGCACTCCGGCACCCATTAAATTTGAAGCTTTGGGGGAAAGTAACATGTTTCCACATGTTGAACACATCCAAGGGTTCTGGAGACATGCAGGCAGGGCAAGCAGCGCGCACAGAGTGAGCCGGGAGGAGTGTGGGAGATAGTAGCCGGAGGCACGGGCAGCAGGGCAGCAGGGCAGCCTTTAGTATGGGTGCAAAGAGGGTCCTTACGTGGCCAGGAGGGACCGTTCTCTGCAGCAGGAAGGGGGAGCCAGGAGGATGTTAACACAAGCCCACGGGGATGTGGGTGACGGAGAAAAAACCAGCGTCCCAGGAAAGTGAGGCTGCAGGCTGACGAGGGGAAGCTGTGTTTGTAGAAGGGCTGGGTGCCGGGAGGTTGTCCACGCAGCGTCCTCAGACCCACGCGGGCATGGAGGGTCCTACAGCAGGCATCACGGAGGGGTCCTGGGAGCCGGTCACGGCAGGTTGGGGTGTATATGTCAGGGTCCTTCAGAGAAACCCAACACGTGTGTGTACGTATAGAGATTTATTTTAAGGAATTGGCTCATGCGACTGTAGGGGCTGACAAGTCTGAAGTCCGTGGCGCAGGCGGGCAGTCCACAGACTCAGGCCGGAGTCTGCTACAGCCTTGAGGCCTGGTCCCTTCTCCGGGAAACCTCAGTCTTTGCTCTTAGGCCTTCAACAGATTGTACGAGGCCCATGCCTGTTAGGGAGGGTGAGCACCTCTACTCAAGTCCCGTGACTGCAGATCCCTTCGTAATCACTTACCTGCTTCTACAGAGTACTTTTATTTATTTATCTATACGTGATTTATTTATTTATTTTAGGGAGAGAGAGTGAGCACGGGAGTGCGTGCACAGTGCACAGTGGGGGTGGGGAGAGGGAGAGGCTCTTCAGTGGACTCCATGCTCAACACAGAGCGGGACTCGGGGCTCGATCCCACCACCTTGGGATCAGGACCGGAGCCGAAGCCAAGAGTCTGGTGCTTAAGCGACCTTGGCGCCCCACAGAGCACTGCTAGGACCACCTCTAGGTGGGCCGGTAGGAAGTGGTACAGACTGAGGCCGCGTCTGTCCCTTTGAGCTGAAATGACGGGTTAGGAGTGTTTCAGTGTCTTGGGTCGGAATTAGTTTTCTAGCGCCACCATAACAAGATAGGACCGACTGCTTGGCGCAGAAACATTGATTTTCTCATGGCTCCGGAGGCCAAAGTCTGCGCTCGAGGCGTGGGCAGGGCTGGCTCCTCCCGAGGCCTCTCTCCTCCTGGTGTCTCCCCATGGCCGTCTGTCTGCGTGTCTGTGTCCGATCTCTCCTTACACCAGATCACGGCCCACGCTAACCTCTCATTTGAACCTAATCCCCTCTTTAAAGTCCCCCCACCTCCAGATTCAGCCACAGTGAGCTCATCTGAGTATTAGGGCTTCAACCTCGGAATTTGGGGGAACCCACTTCACCCCATAAACGGGCCTTATGTTGATTGCTTTGCCGTTTTGATCGATGGAATGAATATCCTCACTCTGTGTCCCGTCGGATTATAAGTCTCCCCTGGGAAGCTCCTGTGAGTCGTGGTTTCGGGATTCTAGAAACCTCAGACTGTCCGGGTGGAGAGCCTCTGCCGCAGGAGAGAGGGAGCGAGGCGTCGGGCTCAGGGCAGGTGGGGCTCCCCCCGCGGCTGGGTGCCCTCCGCAGCCCGAGTTCTGTGCCGACCTGGAGGCTGCCGTTCCGCTGCCGTGTTGGCCTGGTCTCTCTGGGGGCTGTTGTCGGGATTTCTGGGGTTGGGCTCCCAGGGACTGAGTTTTTGCCGACTTCGTTCCGGCCTCACTGCTCCCAGCCTGTGGTATATCTTGTCCTGTAGCGTTTCTTCCGTTCTCCTTCTTAATTTCATTGAGAGAAGCGAGCCCCTTGCTGAATTCTGGTTTTTCCCGTAGTAAAGGGCCATTGGGGAGCTGAGCCCTTCTCGGCCCCAAGCGGAGGAGCAGGACGTCCTTGCTCCCTCGTTGTAGGGGTTCCGGGTACGAATCGCTGTGTCGGTCCTCGGGAAGGCGGCCTCGGAGGAGAGCCTGTGTCCCGGAGCACCAGGGTGCTCGCCTGTCCCTGGGCCTCCTGCTGGCAGCGGCCCCGGACATGGTGGGGTGGCCGTCCTGGACTTGTGTCGTTTTCTTCCCACTCTAATGGGGCAACACTGGTGACCACCAGGGCCCCCTGTTGTGAAACCTGCGTTGCTTGGATTCAGATGCCGAGAGCGAAGCGGGGGCCACACTTGGCGTGGGCGCTGGGGCACAGTGGACGCACAGCTCACATGGGGGGAGCGAGACCAGGAAGGGGCATTTACGGTTCTGGGTAGCAGGTGGAGAGATGGCTGTAAGCCCAGCGTGGGGCCCGGGAGCCCAGAGGGGCCACTGACTGGGCCACCTTGGAGCAGTGGTGATGGGCGAGAGGCAGCCTGAGGGGGCTTCCTGGAGGAGGTGATCCCTGAGCCCAGTCCTACAGGGTGTAGTAAGTCGGCTGGTGGTGGAGCTGGAAAGACAGCGGCAAGTACAGAAGCTCGGGAAGGTCTCTCGTGGCCAGAAATGATGACTCCTTCAGGGGGGCTGGGCCAGAGAGGAGCCGAGGGTCCAGGGCGTGCGCCTCTGGGATTGATGACGCCGGGGAGTGTTAGTTGCTGCCGTTCCTGAGATGTTTGCGCGTCTGACGGTTTGCGGAGAGGACGCGGCCGCTGTCCCTGGGTCCACACCCTGCTCTCTGCTTGCTCGGAGAGTAGAAGGAAGCGTGTCTCGGGGGAGCTCCCTTCATGGAAGTTGGGCAGAGCCCCTTATGTGCGTTCAGAGGCAGCGGGGACCCAGCCCGGGTCCAGGCCGACCTGCTGGTCGCCCGTCGCCCCAGCCCCTGTCCTCTGCCGCAGAAGGGAGGGGGTCTCTGTCACACCCCCCCGGGACGCTCATTGCCTGCTCTGGGTGCATCGGGCGTGCGGGTGGCCCCCAGTAGATCGCAGGAGGGAAGACGGAGCCTCGCTCCTGCCTGCTAGGAGCTCGCTGCAGGAACTGCTGGGCTTTCTGATGAAGCCGCTGTTACCGGCGGCTCCCGTGCACGTCAGGAGAGCCTTCGCGGGTTCAGAAGTCGTTTTCTGGGGGTGTTGCTCTCAGAGGTGGTCGCCACGGGGCCTTCGGGGAGCAGCCGATGGGGGCGGTTGGATGCCCGTGACGGTGCTGGATCTTGACTGTGGCCCGGGGACCGAGCGCCTCCTCGGGGCCTAGTTGCAATAGGGCTGAAACCATGTTCGCCCAAGGAAGGTAAAGTCTTCGGGGTGTTAACGTTGTAACAAGGGCAGGAGCCCAGGTCCCTGGGAGCTCCTGAGGGGACGAGCAAGCGGCCGGAGCTGTGGGCCAGCATCCCCCTGGCCTCTGTGATGGCCCCACAGGCCCGGGACCACACGGACGCCTCCCCCGGGGCTCTGGAGCCCGCCCTCGTGTCAGGGAAGGCTGGGCCCCGTGAGCAGACGTCCTGACCGGGTGCCCCACGGCCTGAGCCGTGTCCAGGGGCTGCCCGCTGGGACGGGTCACTCGCAGTCAAGTGGTGAGCAGCGAAGTCGTGCTCTGGTCTGGCTCTGACGGTCTGTCTTTGTTGCAGGTGCTGCGGAGCGGTAAATGTAGCTCGAAGAAGGAACCCATGGCTTTGGCTGGCTGCCCAGATTCCTTCTTGCACCACCCGTACTACCAGGTAGGCGTGAGCGTGGACGGCTGCCGCCAGCACGTGGTGGTGGCCGAGGGCCCCGGGCGCAGGCGTAGCTCGTGACCGGTGGGTCCCCGTGGGAGTGTGTGCGCCGGGGCTGTTGGCACGGCCCGCAGGGTCCCCGCGTGTCTCCCACGGTTTGCTTTGCTTGGGAGGCCTCATTGCATGTCCTCTCTGTCCGTGGCATCCTTGACACGGTTGTTGTCATCGTCGCTGTGCGGTGTTGCCTCGGAGGCGCGGGAGGCGGCGTCGGGAAGGAGCAGGCTCTGGGCTGTCGCCTGCTGGTCCCCAAAGCTGTGGGTGGCACGTTGCAGCGGCAGCTTGGAGGGTGTCCGTGCAGACACAGCACCCAGGGAGAGGAGTGGGGACAGGGAGGTCCCTTGGCTTAGGCGTGGCTTGCCTTTCAGACACGCAGTCCTCCCTCAGAGCATGGGGGGGGGGGTTGTGCAGGACGAGCTCAGACCCGCGCTCCTCCAGGGTCTCGAGCTCCTCTCCGTGGGCTGCTGGGTGGGTTTCCCTGGGACGCTTCTCATCTTCTCAACCGTGTTTGTGTTTGAACTTTTACTTTTCAGTGTGGAGGGGTGTCCCTGAAGGAATGCACAGCCAGGCCTGGTCCGTCTTTTTTTTTTTTTTTTTTTTTTTTAAGATTTTATTTCTTGGAGAGAATGAGAGAGAGAGAGAGAAAGCAGGCACGTGAGCAGAGGGCAGAGGGAGAAGCAGACGTCCCCCTGAGCAGGGACGCACACACCCCGTCCCCGGGACTCGATCCCAGGACCTGAGCGGAAGGCGGACGCTTCACCGACCGAGCCCCCCGGGGCCCCAGGCTTGTCCATCTTTATCAACCCCCCCAGCTCTCCCAGTACTTCACAGTCGCTCTCCCGGCCTCTCTCTCCAGCTGAGCTCCCAGGTTTGAGGTCCTTCCGCGTGCCCTCCCCTTGCTCTGACCTTTGCAGTTGTCTGCACTTGTTTTCCCTGCCCTGAACCTGTCAAGTCCGCCCTCAGCGATAGTGATGAGCGTCTGCTCGCGCATCACGGTGCAGAGATTCCTTTTTAGGGGTTTTGGGCACGGAGGGGACGTGAGCCTTCAGAGAGGCTGAAAGCTAGGGACGCCATTCGGTGCCACCACTGAGATCGAGAGGAGGCCGCCATCGGTCACAAGCCCGAGAAGAGGGCCGCTGCCCTCGCAGAGCTGCCACAGGTGCTGGCGGCAGCGTCGTTCAGCGGGCGAGCTCCGCGTCAGGCCTCCTGCCTTCCGGTGCTCGCGTCCCGGTTCGGAACGGGGCCTCACCCTGTTGAGCCAAGCTCTGGGCTGCATCCGCAGGGCGTGGGTCCCGCTCTCCCGTGGCCACTTAGCTGCGGCCTGTTGTCTGGGTCCAGCCTGTGCACAGCTCCTGACCTTGCATTTCACACCGTCACTCCCAGAGGGAGGGGACCAGGGCGCGACGAGGGAAGCCACAGCTGTGGGGGAAGGGCGGTCAGCCTGGAAGTCAGTGAGCACCGTCCTGTCCCGCGGGCTGCAGAGTGGACCGAGAGAGCCAGCCAGGCCTGATGGAGGGCAGGCTTCATGGCACACGCGCAGGCCCTTTTGCCGCCGCCCGCCCCTCCCCCCCCCGCCCCGTCTTCAGTTTCCTGCCGGGTGGACAGACAGGGAACAGCCACGGAGGGACGATCGCCTCCCTGTCGCCTCTGGCCGCGTGTCTTTGCTGACTCAGTGGCCCGAGGCCGCGCTGCAGGAGCCAGAGAGCGGTGGGCGAGTGCGGGGTGGGCAGCCCAGCCCCACGCCGTCCCCCCCGGAGGAAATGCTCGGTCACGCCGTTCGGTGGCCTTTGATGGCACAGTCTTCCTCCTGTAAAAACCCAGCAGCCAGACTTGGCAGCTCGCATCCGCGTTCCTGGAAAATCAGATGACAGTTCCAGAATTTCTCAGAAAATGGGATGATTTACAGCGAGTCCCAGTCTTGAGCAATCTGCAATTACAGCAATTAGAGAAATCTCCCAAGTCTTTATAGAGAAGAGTTTCTTCAGATCTTCAGCGTACGAATGGTTTTCTGATCCCAGCCGCTCCCCCCGGAGCTGGGGCTTGGGTGCCTTACGGGGCTCGGTCACCGAGTTGCTGAGATCTAGAGTTTTTTTATGGACACAGAAGCACCCAAATTAGCATGTGCATTAAATTACTGTGCTTTCCGCTGTAGGGACGGAGCCAGCACGTGGGCGGGACGGGCCCCAGGGCTGGTGGAACAGGGGACAGACAGCCGCACTTCTAAGACGCAGGTTTTTCCTTTAAAATATGATGCCCTAGTTCTGCGGCCTTGATGGGGGCGGGGGGCAGTCACGTAACACCCCCGAGGCTCAGTTTCCCTGCTGGTAAAAAAGGGTGAATGGTGTCCAGGTTACGGGGGGATTGGAGCACCCGCACGGAAGTCACCCGGCCCGGGCCTGGCCGCGTCTCGGACACCCAGCCCAGGATAGTTCCCTCTCATCCTTCGGTGCTCGACTGTGCCGGACGAGGCATCGGGGCCAGGGGGACAGTCTTGCACAAGGCAACCTGATTCCCGAGGCTCAAGTCTGGGTGGGGGAGGCGGATGTGGGGAAGGCGGACATGGGACAGCTGGCAAATAAGATGATGAGGCCGGCGGGAGGGAGAGGAGGTCAGGGCGGCCTCCCTGGAGGAAGTGCCCGGGGCAGGACAGGGCAGGGCACTCTGCATGGAGGACGGAGGAGGAGGAGAAGCCTGCTCTGGGGGGTTGGGGCCGGAGGTGAGACTTTGCTCAAGCAGGAAATGGGGGCGGTGAGAAATAGAGACCACCGTCTGCCCGTCGTCTGCAATTTTATTTTTATTTATTTTTTAAAGATTTTATTTATTTATTCATGAGAGACACACACAGAGAGAAAGAGAGAGAGAGGCAGAGACACAGGCAGAGGGAGAAGCAGGCTCCGCGCAAGGAGCCCGACGCGGGACTCGATCCTGGGACCCCGGGGTCACACCCTGGGCTGAAGGCGGCATCCGGGCATCCTTCGGCTGGGCCACCCGGGCATCCCTCGGCTGCAATTATAAAACCTCAAAAGCTCAAGACTTGAGAAGTATTTTCGTTTCTCACGTCGCAGCAGACCCCGCTCCACGTGTTCAGGGCACAGTCGCTCCGTTACCAGGCCACCCTGCATCCTGCATGCGCTCGCTCAAACCCAAAAAGTCCTTCATTCCCACTGCACGCAGCCTCCAGGGCTCCGAGGAAGGGACTACGCCCCCGTTACGAGGCCCATTTTATTTACTTACTATAAACGAAAGCTGCATTTATTACCCTTAAGAAAAATGCACAAAGCAGGAAGCGTGATGGCTTCAGGTTAAAACGTGGGAGCGGAGCGTGGACTGATGCTTCAGCGGCCGGATGCTCGGATGTGAACGTGCCGCGGCTTGTCAGGCCTAGTGTCGAATTTCCAAGTATTCACGCGAGCATTGAACTTTACCTTTATAATTTTTGTTCTTGAGTTCTGAGTCCAAAGCACGGATGCTCGTGCTGGACGTCAGACGTCTGAGGAGCGGTCCGCGTGATCCCGGCCGCCCGACGCCTGCTTACCTGCCGCCAGGCGGCCGTCTGAGAGCGGTTTCCGCCTTCTGTCCAGCGCCCCTGCTGTCGCTCCGCTGCATTTCAGCCCTGATTTCCCTGGGCCTGGAACCTTCCCTCCCAGCTCCGGCGCTGGCCGGCCCCCTGCCTGCTTTTGTAAATGAAGTTTTCTGGGAGCACAGCCGGGATCATAGCCAGGAGCACAGCCGGGATCATAGTCGGGAGCACGGCCAGGAGCATAGCTGGGAGCATAGCCGGGATCATAGTCGGGAGCACAGCCGGGAGCACAGCCAGTCTCACAGCCAGGAGCGCAGCTGGGAGCACGGCCCGGAGCACTGTCAGGAGCATTGCCAGGAGCACCGCTGGGAGCACAGCCGCTGCTCTGCTTGCACCTGCGCGGGCTGCTTTGGACTCCGCGGCTGCCCTCTGCCCTTCACAGTTGGATGCGCTGCTCCAGCGAGTGCTGCGGGCGGCGGGGTGAGGCCAGAGCCGGCCTCCTTGCGTCCCTGGCTTGTCCGACCCGTGGCTCAGGGCAGCAGGGTCGTGGCCCAGAGCCCGAGGTTGGGCCTTCGCTGGCTGAGATGTTCTCGGCATCCGTGGATGTGTGGGCGCAGCCGGATTCCTGCATCTTCCGGCAGCGTCTGCAGGACCTGAGGACAACAGCCCCCCCCCAGAGGCTTCATGTGGGATCGGTCCTTAGAAATGACTTCCGTTCCCAGAGCCCGTCACCGCCGTCTGTGTTTTTAGCCAGAGAGGGATCCTGTAGCTTCTTCGCTTTTAGTCTTGCGCAGCCGTGTCTTGGCAGCAGGACGTGTCCGCCGGGCTCCCTTTCCCTCCAGAGGTTTGTGGCTGGGGACTCTCGCTCCTCGTGGCTCTGCCCTTCGAGGGGAAGGACGCACACGTCCTCCGTCCTGGCCCTCCCATGCCGAGAGCACCCCGGCCGCTGGGACGTCTACCTGGAAGCGCCTTTGCAGAGCGCGCCCAGGGTGCATTCTTGGTCTCCTAACAACGGGGAGACCTTGACGGGGCTTCGTGAGGCAGAGGAGCCGATTTGGACTCGCTGCAGCGTGCCGTGAGCTCGCGTCTGTGTCCGCCTGGCGGGTGTACAGCATCGCCGTGGGGCGGTGGGTGCCGTAGGGCGCGCGGCTCTAGAAGAGCCTCATGATGGGACCCGTGGCTGTCGTGGGCCGATGGGCGCTGCTCCCCGGTGTCCTGGAGCGAGGACGTCGCCTCTGGAAGCAGAGTTAGGGGACCGTGCGCATGTGAGGTCGCGGCCTCTCGACTGGAATCACGGCAGCGTGTTCACGTAAAAACGGATGGCGTTTGGTTTGCGAAGCCCGTCCGCGTCCTGCCCTGGTGAGCCGCCCTGCCCGGTCCGGTGGGCTGGCGCCCGGCGCAGTGGCTGGTGCTGGTAGGCGGCACGGCCGCACCGTCAGTGTAGGCGGAATCTGCTGCACACGCTCTTCCTTGCACGCAGGGAGTCGTGTGGCTGCCTCACGAGTGACAAGCGGACCGTGGCGGGGTGCGGGGACCCCAGAGGCCCACCTGCTTCGCCTCCCAGCTGTGGGACAGGGTGGGGTGGAGGGGGGGCTGCTCCCCTGCACTCGCCGCCCTGGCCCAGGGCCCCCACCTCCCTGCCGCGTGTCGTCGCTCGCTCGGGCTCAGCCTGGCGGTTCCCCAGCGCAGGCTACATATTTAGGCGTGGGAGGGGGACCCCGACAAAACATACTACTTTTTTTTTTCTTTTATACTAGGAAGACACCCAAAACCCCAGGAGGTGTCGGAAGCTCTATTAATTGGCAATGAGCAGCATTCTTGACCTCAGAGAGCTTTTCCCATAATTGATCTTTAAAGAATAAACACTTAGGTGATTCTGAGGTTTCCTCTTACTGAACTTTCTGGCGCCCTGCGTGCGGTGGGTGAGGCTTTTTGGGAAAGGATGGGAAGCCTGGCATTCCGCTTCCTGCAGGTGGACGGAGGGAGGGAGGGAGGGAGGGAGGAGAGGGGGAGGGAGGGAGGGGGGAGGGGCGCGCTTTTCACCCCCAACCTGACCTGGCCAACGGGGCCTGGGGGGGGGGGGGGGTGGATGCTCCGCCAGCTGTTGCTGGAACCTGGGAGCCCATTTATGACAAAGGGACTGGACGGGAACGCCTGGTAGGGGAGCTTTAAAAACCTGGAAGGTAAACCATCAAAGGGCCATAAACTCACGGAAAAGCAGGTGCCTCTGTCGTTGGTACATTGCGGGTGGGATAAAAGTGCAGGAAGCCAGGTGGCGCGGTGATTTCCCAGGGGAGCCGGCCTGGGGCCGGTGTCCTCGTCCAGATCCCTCAGGAGCTTGCGCAGGCGGCCGCTCCCGCTGCACCAAGGGCCCTCCCGCCACCAGTGGCGCCCTGGCAGCCCGCGGGCTCCTTACCCCTCCTCTCCAGGGAGGGTCTCACTTAGGTCTGGGCTTGCTCCCCCGCTTACCTGCCCCGCGCTTTCCCGCGATCCTTCCACACGCCGCCCTCTGAACTCCACAAGCGAGTCGCACAGTGAGGTCGTTGCTGACTGTCCGCCTTGTCCCGATGGCCCGTCGCGCCAAGAGCACGGGGTCTGAGCCTCATGAAGACCGGGGGCGCCTCTCCGGTCCTTAGGCCGCGAGGTGTCAGACAGCAGAGTCTCGAGCTCTGGGGTCAGTGAGGCTGTGCCAGGCTGCTGGAGGTCCCGGCCCTCGATGGGCTTGTGCGTGGCCGTCGGTGGTCACAGACATCTCCACGTTGGTTCGAAAAGCTGAGAGCCCTGAGGAGCGGTTTGAGCTTCCCCACCTTCCCGGGCTGATTGCCAGCAGGGTTGCAGGGTGTCCCGGGGAACCGGGCACTAACGTGCATCCGAAAAACCTGCTGCTTAGTGAGCACGTGGCTGTGGAGTGGATTTCAATGTCTGACTTCCGGGGTGGGGGTCTCGGGTGCAGCACAGACGGATGCTGTGGACTTCGGCGGCCCTGGGCTGGACCCTGTCCCCTGGGCGTGGCGTGGGGATGCCCCCGTCATGCCTGCCCTGCTTGCTGTGCGACGTGGACCCACAGCCCCTTCTGAGCGACCCCGGGTCCGCCTCAGGGCGAGCTGTGGGCACCTGAGCCTAGGACACCGCGGTGGCCGGATTGCATTTAGGAGGCCAAGTCCTCAGGGTGTGGCAGGAGAGCGGGGGTGCGGGCAGGACGTCGGAGCCACCCCTTCTGTCTGGCCTGAGCGCCTGCCGCAGGGGCGGCCAGTGGGGATAGGGGTCCCCGGGGTATTTCTGGGGAACGGTGCGACGGCAGCATTTCAGAACACGCAGGTTTCAGATATAATTAACGTGTCTCGTCATTGCCTCCTGTCCCTGCCCCACCCTCCTGGCCAGCCGAGTGGCCAGCCTTCGGGTCGGCATGCAGTGTCCTTTGCGTGGATGCTTCGGTCGTCAGCGGACACCGTCACACGAGCCTGTCTGTGTGGTAGCCTGGCACTTGGCCTGCTGGGCTGTGACATTTGTGCAGTCTGCACCCTGAGCGTCCTGTCTCGCGGGGCTCCCTGGTGCCTGGGGCTTCCCTGGAGTGGAGGGGCCTGTGTGGTTCCCAGCAACTGCTTTCGGGACTGGTGTGGCTCAGGGTCCGCTGACAGCTGTCGGGACCGCAGTATGTCCCTTGGGGCTCCCCCGAGGTCGGTGCCAGGGCAGGGTTAACAGCACCCTGGATCAGTATACGCAGTGGGTCTGAGGAGCCTGCTGGTCCGGGAACCCCGTTGTAGGGAAGGAGGTCTGGGGTCCGAGTGCCAGTGGGCAGCTTCAGCAAACCCGTTGTGGGTCCCGGAACATGAAGAAGCCCGGGTGTGACCTGCTGATGCTGAGCGAGGATCACGACCGCGCGGGGGCTCCGAGGTAAAGAAATGTGTTGCGGGGCAGGCCGGGCCGAAGCGGTATCTGTGGAGTATCTGTGTGTGCACGGTGTCCGTCCTGGTGCGTGTATTGCCCACGCATGCATGCGCTCGTCCACACACATGCCTGTCTTCTGGGCGTGAGGCCTTTGCTCGCTGGCCGGGGAGCTCGGGCCTGCAGCCGACCTGTGTGCCGGTGAGGCCCTGCTGGGGTTGAAGCTGCAGTGGCCCTGCCACTTGCAGGGCGCTGTCACCCGCCTGCTTTCCAGGTGTGCAGGGGTGAGCGTGACCCTGAAGGAGCCCCCTCCTCGCCGCCCCTGTCCCCCCCCCACGAGCTGGAGCAGAGTGGGGTTCCCATCACCAGGGTTGGTGCAGGGGCCTGGGGTCTGCACACCTCGCAGCACGCGGTCTCCCCAGCAAGCCCTTTGACGTGGGTGCCATTCCCCCGTGGCCAGTGGGGACCCTGAGGCCCAGAGGCCTGCGTCCACGCCCCTCGCTGGAGCCCAGTAGCTGGGGGGCAGGGGTGCCGGCCGGGCCCGTCCTGGAGGCTGGCTCGCTCTCCGCCTCCTGAGCCCGTGTGGCCGGGCTCGCACGTCCCCGCCTCCCGGGTCATCTTTGCTGTTTGCCCAGCGACCTGCGTGTCTCCGCTGACGCCTCGTGTTGCGACAAACCCCACTTTCTCTTCACTCCTGCTGGGCTTGGATTGTGGTCAGACGTGGTGGAGGCCTGGGGTTGTTTTTTTTATGTTCTTCAAGACGTTATTTGTTCATCCATGAGAGAGGCAGAGGCACAGGCAGGGGGAGAAGCAGGCTCCATTCAGGGAGCCCAATGCGGGACTCGATCCCGGGACCCCGGGGTCACACCCTGGGCCAAAGGCAGACGCTCAATCCTTGAGCCCCTGGGGGTCCTTAGCCCTGTTTTCTCCCTCTGCCTTTTAGTGTTGCTGTAACGATGGGGGATTTCTTACGGGAGCAGGGAGCTTCCGACGTGGCCGTTGGGTCCTTCTGCAGCTTGCTCCCTGTGCCCAGGCCTGCCGGGCCTGACACCCAGGACTCCTTTGCCCTCAGCACCCAGGCAAGACCTTTCTAGAGCTCAGTTCCATGCGGCTCATGCAGGAGCTTCTCTGTTGTGGCTGCAGGGGGTGCACCTTTGCCTGCCGCGTGCGCTCTGGGGTCCTGCTGCTTTCCCGGGGCTCTCGCCCTGCCCGCAAAGTCGCCTGACGTGCACACAGTAGCCAGCACCCGGCTGACGGCAGACCCGGCACCCCGTGCAGGTGTCCCCAGCTCCATGTATGTGTCCCAGGAGGCGCCCCAGGTTCGCAGGGGACCCCTGGTTCGTGTCGCAGGCCGCGGGTGCTCCGGGGAGGAGGAGGTGCAGGAGGAGGAGGAGGAGGGATGAGCAGGTGCAGGAGGAGGAGGAGGAGGGATGAGCAGGTGCAGGAGGAGGAGGAGGGATGAGCAGGTGCAGGAGGGGGAGGAGGGATGAGCAGGTGCAGGAGGGGGAGGAGGGATGAGCAGGTGCAGGAGGAGGAGGAGGAGGAGGGATGAGCCGGTGCAGGAGGAGGAGGAGGAGGAGGAGGGATGAGCAGGTGCAGGAGGAGGAGGAGGGATGAGCAGGTGCAGGAGGAGGAGGAGGAGGAGGGATGAGCAGGGGGAGGAGGGATGAGCAGGTGCAGGAGGGGGAGGAGGGATGAGCAGGTGCAGGAGGGCACACAGGCAGTGGGCAACAGGCACCCCAGGCGCTGGGCGCAGAGTGTGGCCTGCGGCCGATGTGTGGTCCTTACCCGGCAGGCCCCGTGCTGACCAGGACACCGCCGGTGGCTGAGCCCCCCCCGCCCCGACGCTTGCCAGGGCCTCCAGCTTTTTTAAGTAAGGAAACTGCTCCATCTGCCCCGTGAACGTTCCCCATCTCGAGAGCCAGGTCCGACGTGGGCCTCGGGTGCTGGTGGCACCCAGTGTGGCAACGAGCCGTTCAGGGCCCCTGCACAGGCTGTGCGGGCAGCTGACGGGCACGGGTCTCCCTCCGGGTGGGCCTGGGACACACTCTTCTTGCTGGTTGGGGTGCGCCCTGTGACAGTGCTCCATGGCCCCCTCCTCCTCCTCCCTGCACCCTCACCATCTCCCTGGGGGGCCGCTTCTCCCCCTCCCTGCACCCTCAGCATCTCCCTGGGGGGCCCCCTTCTCCCCCTCCCTGCACCCTCAACATCTCCCTGGGGGGGCAGAGGCATCCCTGTCCCACATCTGGGGACGTCAGTGAGCAGGGAGGGGCGTGCACTGGCCAACTCGCCCTCCTTACCTTCCGCTGTGGATTAAAGAGCACCGCAGCACTGGGAGGGCGAGACCATTTCATCTGGGCTGTCAGAGAAGGCTCCAGAAGGAGGTGGCTTCCCGGCAGGGCCTGGGGGATGAGCGCGGAGCGTGTGGAGGGCCAGGCAGAGAACGTTCCAGGTAGCTCAGTGTCCCCGGGCAGAGCAGGACGGGGAGGCCTGCCCGCGGTGAGCTGTGCCTTTGAACTGGAGGGAAGCCAGGTCAGGAAGGCGGCTGCCGGAACCTTCCGTGGAAGCGAACCACGCAGGGTGAGGAGCTGGGGCTCTGCCCACCCCCGGAGTCAGGAGCTCGTGGCCCGCAGGCCTGGAGTCTGCATCTCCCAGCAGTGCTTCCTGGAGGGGCCGGCGCCCTGGGCCGTGACCGCACGGTGACACCCGCTGCCCTGCCCGCCAGGACCCCGGCCTCACACCCCAGTGCGAGGTGCTTTTTCCACGTGATCTTTGAAACTTCGGGCTCTTGGGTAGCAGAGCGGGGGCGAGAAGCACCTGCTTCCGTGGGCAGGGGTCTCCGCGTGTCGGGGGCGTGCTCCCGACTGGGGAGAGAGAGCGCTCCAGGGAAGGGGCTGGAGGCCTCTGGACAAGCCTGGGCCCAGCAAGAGGCAGAAGGAGTGAGGCTGGGGGGGCGGTGGGCACTCACCACCCCCAGAAGTGTGACGCAGCAAGGAACCTTCTAGAAGACAGCACTGCCCAGCTGGAGGATCAGTCCCTCGTGCCGTCCTCCCCTCATGCTCCCCGCGGCCGAGTCCTGTGGGGCCCCTGGGCCCAGCATCCTGGCCAGGCCGCCCCTGCGGGGTCATCGGCCCCTGCCCTGGCCCCCCGACATGGGTGGGAAGATATCCACGAAGTTACCCCGTCCGGAGGCCACTGCGCCTCCTCCCAGGGAGGCGGGATTCCTGCCTCGCCCCCTGGATGCCGCCTCCAACTTCATAAACTCTTTCTCCAGCCGAGGGGGGCTGGGGTCCCGGCCCAGATGCCGACGTGACTCGCCGGCCGGCGGAGGGGCTCGCCCGGGTGCCCAGCCCCCCTCCAGGTAGGCAGCCCAGGCCCTAAGGGCCCTGGTAGAGGGACGCCCACCCTTGCCGCTGGCAGCCGCTTGGCCCAAATCCTGGACTCGGCCCCCAAGGCCGTGGGGGGGGGGGACGCCCCGCTGTGCAGGCTGCTGACCCCACGGGAGGCCCGCTGACCTGGACCTGCACCCACGGGACCGAGCCGGGCCCAGGGCCACCGTTGGCCTCTGGAGAGCGCAGGGACGTCCGCGCCCGGCCTTGCACGCCGCCGGCCCTTCGCGGGCTTTGTGCTACAGACACCAGCGTTTTTCGTACTATGACGCCTTTTCCCGCTTCTTGGGGTAAGAGGCTTCTTGTCTGCAGCTTCTGCCTGTTGAGGCTTTTACGTTTGTTTTTTGTTTGTTTTTGAGTCTTACGTACGAGACACACGGACACCAAAGGACGGTTAGTTTGACTGAGATTCCGGTTTCGCGGGACGTCCTGTGTCTGCATTTGCTAAACCCGGTGACGAGGTTGCCTAAATGAGGTCTGGAGGTTACTTGTCTTCCATGTAGACATCTCCGCGGGGTCAGACGTGCTTCCACTGACGAGGGGGTGCTCAGGGACCGCGGTACGTGCAGGGGTGACGGGGTCTGGGACAGGGACAAGTCTGCGCAGGGGACGCCGCAGCGGGACAGGCTGGGTGGGGCCTGGGCTCCAGGGAGGCTGTGCCCCTGGTTTACGCTCTCCCGGCGACGTCTGATTTCAACCGGATGGTTCACCAGCAGCGCCCGTACCCGTAGTGGGCCGCGCTGCTCCTTTGTGTGGAAGTAAATACTCCAGAAGAGAAGCTTTACTCGCTTAGGCGACCCTTGAAACGAAGCTAGAACAGGACGGATCCACGCAGAAGCAGCAACAGGGGACGTGTGTGCCAGGGACCAGGTGTCAGAGGCCGTGCAGGTGGAGGTCGTGGCCGCGGCCCAGGAACGGCTCATCTGTGGGGCCCACGCGTGACTGTGGGATGAAGGCGACCTTCCGGGGCGGGCACAGCGGGTTTCTGGTTTCCCCTCTTCCCGTCCGTGCGAGCTAAGGTCCGAGACACGAACGGGGAACGCCCCCAGCTGGAAGAACGGCCAGGACAAAACCTCCGCGGGGGCTCTCCGGTTTCCTCGAGGGGACGAGGGCGGCGGTCGCCTGCAGAGGGACCCCAGAAACGAGGCTCAGGGCACCTGCTTATGCTGAATTGCATTTCTGAGAATCAACCATTCCGTTAAAACCACAGGCCAACGGGATGGGAAAGGCGTCTACGACACGCGTGGGCCAGCTGCTCCCTGCGCGTGGGAGGAAGAGCCCTGACGAGCAAGCCGGGGTCCGGGGCTCGGAGGGCGGCCACCTCCCTGGGCCCTGGCTTGGCACTTGGTGCTGAGTGTGAACCCTCCAGCCACCCGGGGGGGGTCACCTCGCCCATGTCACAGCTGCACCAACAGGTTGACTCAGACACCAGAGACTCGGCCCCACGGAGCTCGGCTCCTGAGGGCGGGTGGGCTTGGCTTGATGGCAAAGCCCTCGGGCCCTGCGGCACCCCTGCAGCTGACCCATCACGGGGGTCCCGGGGAAGCAGGACAGAGGGCTAAGAAGCTCTGGACTATGGTCAGCCTCCTCCGTATTGAAGACCCGCATTGAGGGACGCCCGGGGGGCTCAGTGGTTGAGTGTCTGCCTTTGGCCCAGGGCATGACCCCAGGGTCCTGGGATCGAGTCCCGCGTCGGGCTCCCTGCATGGAGCCTGCTTCTCCCTCTGCCTCTCTCTGTGTCTCTCATGAATAAATAAATAAAATATATTAAAAGACCCGCATTGAAAACCACAGGTCCAGGCTATGGTTTAGCTCTGGGATTGGCCAGAAAAATTTCCTGAAAAATCAGCAGTCTCTGTCCGCCGCAGATGCTATGAAACAGGCAGTTCTCCTCTATTTTGGGTGGAAGGGTGAAGTGCGAGGACAAGATTCTTGACTATGTATCTAGGCTCAGAGCAAAAAAATAAAAATAAAAACACGTGGGAAGCCTTTGGCCCAGGGGTTCTACTGCTTCCCAGGATCTGATGCAAATAGTCGGAGATGTGGACAGGCTCGGACGCGCCGAGGTGTTGATTGGATTGTTACTGGTGCTGAGGCTTGCGAGGGCTGCAGGTGTTGACTAGAGTCACTTAGTATCTGGGGAAAAAAAAAATTTTACCAAGGTTTTAAAATAGCATCTTGTGTTAATGGAGGAGGGGGAGAGGCAGGACCGCGGTCATTCACCCCGGTGATCTCCAGGGTCCGCGGTGCACCCCGGCCGTGCAGAGTCCACGGGCGTGCAGCCGCTTACCCTACCTGCCGTCCTCGGACTCAGGCTCATTCTTATTGTACTTCTGCTCTGTTTCCCAAAAAATGACCTGCGTGTTTTAAAATCTGGAGGAGAAAGAAAAAAATATTTAACCCCTGGTGGTAAAGAGCGGATTGGGAGGATGGATGCTGGCCGTGGCTTTGCAGACACGAGGCGGGGGCCTCAGCACGGGGGCTGTGCTGCAGGTGGGGGTCCGGGCGCCGGGCGGCATCAGGTTGTGCACTGGCCTGACCACCCGGCTCTGTCCTCGGCACCTCGGCGGGGCTCCCGGGTGGCTTCACTCCTGCCTCTGGACCCCGTGTCCTGCAGGCCAGCCCTCCCCTCATTCCTAACCAGGAGCTTGGTCCTTCTCTGGCCGCGCATTTAGGGGTACGATGCGGATTCATGGGGTCACCCCGCTCGCCCCCGCCATGGAGCGGCCCAGGGCTTGGCAGCGCCGAGGGGGATGCCCTGTGGCTGTGGGGAATTTCAGAACGACGGGCTCAAGTCCAGCGACACGTGTCACTTGATGAGGAATCCCGTTTTCCATCAGGGTCACTTGTAACCCCCACGCGGTCCGAGTGTAGCCTGTACGTTCCCGGCGAGAAACTCCCACGTCGCCCGCAGACCGACCGCCTTTGTGCATTTCTTCTTGTCTCGGGGGGATGGACTGAAACCTGATGGGGTCCCATCCCCAGGGGAGGGGACAGAGGTTCATTTGAATTTTCGCTCTAGCATCTAGATTCCCGGAGTTAGCAAGTATCACATCTGTGACTAAACAGCAAAAAGAAAGCGACGGTTTCGGGGACAGACGAGCAGTGCAGATCACGCTTGCACGCTGGGGCTCGGATCCATTTGCCCCAGGTTTCCCGGGGGGCGGCGTGGCTGAGGGGTAGGTGTCGGGGGGCTCACCCTTCTGGACCCTCCCCAGCGCCGCCCACCTGCCTCCCCAGCCCTAGCCAGTGGGCCCCCGGCACGGCATCGAGCAGACCCACGTGCGGGGACATGCAGGTTGGCGTTGGCACAGCGGAGGGGGTGGGGTATCGTCCTCCTGTTTCTGTTCCCCGGCGAAACCTCTGGACAGAGAACCACCTGCTGGGGAGCGTCCGGGTGAGAAAGCGCCGAGTCGAAACCATCGAGCTTCTTTGAGTTTCTCGGGCAGCTTTGGCAGGAAGCCGCGTGGACCCTGGAGCACCCCCACCCCCGCCGGGGATCTGATCCCAGGGCTGCCCCCTCCGGCGGGGGACAGGAAGGTGGACGTGACCCTCTGCGCCCTAGGTCCTCGTCTGTAGGTAGGAGCCCAGCCCGGCGCTGCACGCTCTGCACGCACGTTGGCTCCTCTGGCACACGCACGTGGGTTGTCGCACCTGCGACCGTCTGCGGTACCACGAGGCTCCTTCGCACCGTAGGGATGAGGTGCTGCATCGGCTGCTGTCTGTGCGACACGTCGGCAGCACGGGACATGGGCCTCGCAGGCACGGTTCTGACCCCTGAGTGGGCGGCGATCCGTGCGCCCTGTAAGAATCCCAGAATCTCTTGAACCTGGAAGAGAAATTTGACCCCTTCCTACCCCAAGGTGATCCCTGCTAGTATTTTCTGAGTGTGTAAGTATGAAGAGGCCCAGGCTCTTTTCCCACATCCTAACCCGTCTCTCGTTGGCTTGGTTGTGGCCTCATGAGGACGTTCTTGCCAGAGTCGGTAGCGACGTTGCCGTGTTAACTTACGCCTGAAATTGTTCCCCTCCTGACGTCTGAACGAAGTGCCCCCGGGCCCCTCTGCTTAGCGGAGGGGGGGGGGGCGATCATAAAGCAGCCTCCGAGTGTTTCCTGGCAGATAACAGACCGCCCAGGGCTTGATTACCAGTAATTGTTGCAGAAAATGCACGTGCTCCCCGGAATGCTAATTATTTACACGCGTTGCTTAAATCCAGCGGGGTCGGCAATAACTTTCTGGATCGCTGTTCGGGCAGAGCAATTTAAGCCAGAAACCGAGAGTAACTTCTCCTCCGGCTCCCTTGCGAAGCAGGTGGCGCCTGTTCGTGATTAACTTCCCTTTGACGGTGTATTTTAAACAAGGGCCGTTTAAGACCAAGGAGGTGAATAAATTCAAGGAGTTGAGGAAGGAGGAGGAAATGCGGGGGATGGGGACCGTGGCCCAGGGTGGCTGCTGCTGCTGACCACAGCCTTCGTGCTTCTGTCTCCTGCAGGACCAGGTGGAGCAGACGCCCCCGCCGAGTCCACGAGACCTGGCAGGACCAGGCTTCCCGGCGCCGGCCGACCGGCTCACAGGCCACCAGGGTAAGGGACGCCGGCAGCTGGAGCCCGGGCCGTGGCCCAGAGGCGTCGGGCCCTGCAGCCGAGGAAGCTGTTCTTGCACTCGCACCCGGAGATTCGGGCCTTGGCTCGGTTCCCCTTTCAGGGAAACATGCTCTAAAACGGGGGGTGGGGGCAGCTCGATGGTGGGGTCTTCTCGTACAGGCGGCCCCTGCTTTTCGAAAGTGTGTTTCATGCGACTTGGCTTCTCCGAGAGACCTGCCGACCTGCCTTCTTCGTACCCACCTGTATTTGCTGACCCGGAGAAATCCAAAAAGGATTTCTGCTTTGGGGGAAAAAAAAAGACTCAGCATTGCTTTTGCAGGGAGCAGTTCTCGAGGCGGCGGGCGCCGAGCAGGACACAGGCCCCAGTGGGCACCACACCTGGGCTTCACCGCCCCCCCCCCCCGCCCCCGTGTCCATCCGTGAGCAAGATGCGGCTTCAGGCGTCAGAGAAGGCTGAGGGAGGTGGGTGTTGGCTCTCGGAACGCTCCCAGAATTTGTCCAGTGAATTAATGGTAATTGGTTCTTTCCTTTACACCCTCCCAGCTCCGGTGGGGCGTCATAGGCACGCTGCACCCCCGAAAAGCGGGGGGAAACCCTGTGATTCTGTTCAGGGCGCCCAACTTGACAGTCATGCCCCATGAGTTGTCTCAGGATACAGCGTAAAGGCACCTGGACGTCACCTGGGGGCTCCTCGCGGGGAGGTGCTCTTGACTTCGGCATGTTTGTGTTGGCACTTAGGCTCGTTCCGTGTGTCTGTGCTCTTGGGGATTGTCTACCTTGCCGTGATTCCTTCTGTTCTCGTTCGTAAATTTCTGATGGGCTCATCACGGGAGAGAAAGGACGGGGATTAAAGGCAAATCAGGTCTCACGGCGCAGGCTTTGCTCCCGGGTGGGCAGCCCGGGGAGGGATCGGGAAATACGCACCTGGCTCATGGTTTGGGTTCCCGGGGAGCTTAAGTACAATAAATTGTCAGGTTTAGGACTGGGAGGAATTAGAATAATCAGAATTTTTAAATTGCTTAATTACAAAGGGGTTGAAATTTAGCAAAAATAAAAGCTGGGAGCTTCCCATGTGGTCAAAAAGATTTTTTTTTTTTTAATTTTATTTATTTATTGATGAGAGACAGAGAGAGAGAGACAGAGGCAGAGGCAGAGGAAGAAGCAGGCTCCATGCAGGAAGCCCGATGTGGGACTCGATCCCAGGACCCCGGGGTCACGACCTGAGCTGAAGGCAGGTGCTCCACCCCTGAGCCGCCCAGGGGCCCCAAAAAGATGTTTTCTCTTAAAAAAAAAAAAAAAAGATGTTTTCTCAAGTGTTAGAAGATGTGTGAAACAGGATTTTCTGTATCAGGCGTAATGTGAGGCACCGTTTTCAAAAACTTGCAACGCAAAGAGCACCAATTAATGCTGGCTTTGAAACTTAGGAACATTTTAATTTATTGCATTCCACTGCTTACCAGTGCTCTCGCTTAAACTGAAATCATCTACGTTTCGGCATTAACATTCATGTGGAAATCCGCTTTGACGCTCTAATCAAAAAGCCAGAAAAAAATTACATCAGAAGAACTTTTTAAAGCCTAAACCTTTTTTTTTAAGGTTTGAAAATCTGGAGGGTGTGCATTCACATATCCCATAGATCTGACACCGGCTCGGGCAGTGGCAGTGAGGGCTGAGCACAGACGGCCGAGCGGGCTTCAAGCAGAACAGAGCCGATTCCCTTCCTGGCTCCAGGGTTACTTGCCGAGCATCTGATGCATCCCAGCGCCTGAAGCAGAGATGAAGGGAACGGATGGATGTGTCGCCACTCGAGGCTTTGAGCACCTTTCCGTCCAATCCTCAGTAATTCTGCACACATAGCACGTAAAACAGTGTAAAACAGGAAAATCAGAAGGACTCAACCTGGCTGTGCCCCGGGACAGGTGTTTTTACCGAGAGAGCAGTGCCCAGGCTACTTCCAGCGGCCTGCGGGGCCACCACCCTCGGAGGGCGGTTCGGGTCCGGCGGCCGGGCGCAGCCGGCGGGGGTCCAGATCGCCAGTGTCCACAGGCAGCAGAGTGGGTCTGACCAGGGCTTCGATTTTGTGTGCATCGTGCTCAGGGAGGTGAACGAAAGCAGTGTCACGAAGGGCGAAGCGAAGCGCACTGGGAAGAAATGGCAGGAATAGGTCAGGTGGGTGTGAGAGAGTCCACGTTTTAGAAGTGAGATATATGGTTATTGACTTTGTGAAAATGCTGGATTCAGTCTAAGGAGGATTAACGAGCCAGCGTCACCTCCCTACATCACGGAGAGAGCTGGGAAAACAGGAGCTGGCTTCCGTGTGCCCAAGTGGGCACGTAGACGGGGACTTGGAAGAGAGGCTGCTGGGGATTGGCCAGAACTGAGAAGACGGTCCCCAAAGCGTGCTCTGAGAACTAAAAGGAAAAGGGAAGATAATCCAAGTCTGGAGGCATCTAGCAAGATTCCAGAAAGAGAGAGGCAGAGAGAAGGTCTGCAGGGAAAACGCAGACTTCTCAGGGCCCGAGCAACCGCTGGGGGGGTGGGGGCAGCCCACCCGGGCACAGCGAGTGCCAGGGGAGAGCGTGGGGTGTTGGCAGGGTGCTGCGGGGAAGTCCCCATCCGTCTGCAAGCTTACAGCGCACGCTGAGAGCAGAAGAGAGCCTTCCAGGCAACGACTGAGAGAAGTTGCTAACTGGCAGTCTTGTCTGAAAGGTTTATTGAAAGTTGCGCTTCGGAAAGATCGGGAATGTCTGGCAAGACGCAGACTATATGGGACACAGTCGTGCGCAGAGAAAGGAGCGCGATGTCGTACAAATTGTTAAACTAAGGTTTGACTTGCAATAATTAGACGCTCTGCATGTGTGTCTTTTGACGCACAAAGTTGCACGTGTGGTTGTATCATAATAAGACCCCAGTTCGGAGAAGCAGAACATACAATGATTTGAGGGTGCGTTGGGAAAAAGTATCTTTAGTTACATATTTTAAAGATTATTTATTTGGGGGGGGGTGGGGGAGAGGAGAGGAGAGGGAGAAGAATCTTCAAACTCCCTGCTCAGCACAGAGCCTGAGACAGGGCTCGGTCTCACGACCCAGAGATCATGACCTGAGCCGAAATCAAGTATTGGACCCTCAACCACCTGAGCCACCCGGTTAGTTACATATTTTAAAATCTTAGTTACATATTTTGCAGCTTAGTTACAACTAAAATATTGGTTAATTAATTACTGAAAGAAAAAACATATATAGTTTCCAACCTAGCAGAAAGAGATATAAGGGGATCTATATTTAATAGAAACAACCAAAAAAAAAAAAAAACAAACAAACAACCAACATCAATAGAAAAGGAAGAAGAACAAGATGAGAAATAAAAAAAAAGAGGTCAAGCAGAGACAAAATAAGATTGTCGTGTGATTCCAAGTGTATCTGTAACCGTATTAACAGGCCGGATTTAGTAGAAAGGTACAGAACCCTGCACCCAACAGACTCTTGGTTCTCTTCTGAAATCTGTGTAACTTATTAAAAAGTTGACCACATACGGGAAACTGCACTCAATTTTATTTTTTAATTTACTTTTTGCACTACATTTTAAGCCATCTGTTTCCTGCAAGCCCCGTTCTTTGACCCAGTGTGATTAAATCAGAAACCGACAGAAAAAGTTCAAAAACAGGTAAACGTGTGTGTGGAAACTTTTAACGCACACGCCACTCGTGGATCACGGGGGAAATCACCATGAAAGTAGCCGGCCTTTAGAATGAAAAGATGAGTGTACTGCAGGGAGAAAATTGTATAAGGCTGAAAAAAAAAAATAGTATCCGAGCCACCATTTCTAATCTTGGAAGCAGAATGGAAATTAGGAGCATGGGGACCCCTGGGTGGCTCAGCGGTTTAGCACCTGCCTTTGGCCCGGGATGAGATCCTGGAGGCCCGGGATCGAGTCCCACGTTGGGCTCCCGGCATGGAGCCTGCTTCTCCCCCGGCCTGTCTCTCTCTCTCTCTCTCTCTCTCTCTCTCTCTCTGTCTATCATGAATAAATAAATAAAATCCTAAAAAAAAAAAAAAAAAAGGAAATTAGGAGCATGACAAATGAATGACCCTAAGGAACATAGAGCACGTGGTTACAAAAACCAAGATCAGAAGTTACGAGAATGATGAGAAATGTGTGGGGTAGGTAGGAACAAAGCCCACAGCCAGTCTTTTGTAAAATCTGCACGACTGCCGACGTCTGGCGCAGACGCCCAGGAGGAAGGGTGGGCACGCAGGAAAGCCACATGGGGAGCAGGCCAGAGAGTCCAGACAGTAACACAAGAAAACCATCGACGACTCCTTGCCTCTCACTGCGAACATGTGAGAGGAGGATGTTGGAGCGCAGACGCGTAAAAGCAGAATTGCCACACCCAGCGCTGACCAGGGCGTGCAGCCTGCGGGAGCTCGCGCCCGTCGCCGGGAATGCAGGACGGCACAGCGCGTCGGAGGGCGGCGTGTCACCAAGCTTCCTCTGACCGTGTGATCCCGCACCTTGGGGTTTACTCAGAAGAGCCGAAAACGTACGTCCGCACAGACGCCTGCACGGGGACGTGGCACGCTGCCGCATTCAGAATTGTCGAAAAGCTTGGAGGCAGCCACGACGCCCTTCGCTGGATGAACGGATCGATAAGCTGCTCCGTCCAGACAAGGCAACGCTCCTCCGCGCTGAGAAGAAATGAGCTCTCGAGTCTCGGAGGGCCGGGGAGGCCGCGGTGGGCATCGCTGCGTGGAAGCCGGTCGAGAACAGCGGCGTGTGGTAGGAGCCCCGCTCTGTGATGTTCTGGAAGAGGAAAGACCGTGGAGGCAGTACGGGGACCAGCGGCTGCCAGGGTGGCAGTGGGGAAACGTGGGAACGGGGCAGAGAGGCTTAGAGGAGTGACGGTACCGCCCACGAGGTGGTAAGGGTGGGCCCGTCGCCGTGGGTCAGACAGACGGGTTCATCTACGGTTCCGGTGAGTGAGGTTGGCCATGGGGAGGCATGTTGTAGGGGGCAGTGGGGATGTGGGCGACGGCCATAGCCTCCTCTGGATTCTGTTGTCGACCTGAAACTGCTCTCAACAGATAGTCTTTAAAAAAAAGAAAGAAAGAAAGGAAGGAAGAAAGAAAGAAAGAGAAAGAAAAGAAAGAAAAACTAACCTGCAGATTACCTAAGAAAACCAAGACTAGGGCAGCCCTGGTGGCTCACCGGTTTAGCGCCTTCAACCCAGTGCATGATGCTGGGATCCCGGGATCGAGTCCCGCATCGGGCTCCCTGCATGGAGCCTGCTTCTCCCTCTGCCTGTGTCTCTGCCTCTCTCTCTCTCTGTATCTCTCATGAATAAATAAATAAAATCTTAAAAAAAAGGAAAGCCAAGACTGTTTCTCTTGTATAATGTGTGTGGAATACCGGATGGCGGGACAGGATGCATAGTATAGCTCTGTAGGCAGCACACACCACACCCAAAAGTGTTAGGGACACAATTTGGAAGAAATAAGGAAGAGTTGAAAGAGGAAAACAAAATAAAACATAATTCCACTCTGAGCAAAATGCAAAATCTTTTTTTGTTTTTTTAAAGATTTTTATTTATTTATTCATGAGAGGCAGAGACACAGGCAGAGGGAGACGCAGGCTCCATGCAGGGAGCCGGATGTGGGACTCGATCCCGGGACCCCAGGATTGTGCCCTGGGCCAAAGGCAGGCGCCAAACCCGCTCATCGTACAGTGCTCTGCAGCTTTGCACAAGCAGCACAGAAGTCCACGCGTGCACGTATTCCACGTTCCCCTACAACCGGGAGGTCCGTGTAAAGCATTAGTCACGTGTAGCCATTTGCCTTAAACATCGAACAGTGTCACGACTGAGTTGGGTTATTAGAATCTTGCAAGGATGTTTCCCAGTGTCGGGGCGAGGACGGTAACACACTCGGAGACTTAAGGGGGGACAGTGACCGTCTCAGCGGCGCCCGCGGGATTACCCAGTTCTCCACTGATTGATACAGCGCAAAGGAGAAGAGCAGACCCTCAGCCGGCTCTCTAAGGGACTCGGGACCTGTCAGAAGTACGCGGCATCCCTCGCGCACAGGAATAGTATCAGTCGCGTCCAGGAAGACACAGAATCACACCCAAGGGCCGGCTGTGCCTGGAGGCCTTCGTGCAACGGCACGCAGAGGCCGACGTGCGGACACCGAAACGGCAATGAAATCGGTGGCTGTTGGCAAACTACCCGGACAGAAAACCCACACAGACTTACAGGCTTTTATAACGAGTGAGTTCTGGGGCCCTGGAGGCTCAGTCGGGCAAGCATGTGCTTTCTGCTCAGGTCTGATCACGGGGTCCCGGGATCGAGTCCCGCCTGGGGCTCCCTGCTCAGCGAGGCACCCGCGTCTCCCCTGCCCCTCTGCCCACTCATGCTCGCTCACTCTTGCTCTCAATTAAATCCGTTTATGTTTTTCTCTGTAAAAGAAAAGTAAAATGAGTGAGCTCCCCAAGCTGGCAGACACTGTGCGATCAGATCATTGTAGCAGTCGGAAACCATCAGGAGGCCTGGTGTAAAGGGAAATCCCACTGACAGTAACAGAAGCAGACGGTAGCTAGGAGTCGGAGTCGATTCGGCGGGATGACCTGACCTTGTAAGTTCCTGCTGAAGGACATAAAAAAAAACAAGGCGTCAATAATTGAAGCCCTATCCCACGATCACAAATCAGAGAGCGAAGATGTCGCGTATCATCAGATTTATCTGTAGATTTAATGAACGTGCAACCACGTTTTGCAGTTTTGGAACGACTTGTCACATGGCTCCTAACTTTATTTATTTGTAAGGTTTTATTTTTAAGTCCTCTCTGCAGCCAGTGTGGGACTCGAACCCACCACCCAGAGATCAGAAGTCACAAGCTCCACGGACTGAGCCAGCCCCGCACCCCACATGACTCGTAATTTTAATGGGGATGAGCGATGACAACAAGGCCTCTTTAGGGGCCATCACAGTTAGGGACACACGGACCTAAGGACCAGCATAGACGTGCCGTGAAGAGACCCACACGTCTACGGAGAAGTCCTGGCCCAGCGCAGCAGGGTGGGCTGGATCCCCGCCCCGTACTATCCTTAATCATCAATTTCGGGTCAGTTAAATCCCTGCAAGTAGAAAAAAGCATTAAAAAAAAAAAACTTCATCTAAGAAGAACAAGTAGTGAGAATCTTATGCCTTCAGCCCAGAAGTAAATCCCTCCGCAACCCCTAGCGCAGTGGTAACCGGGAGAGTGATGTCTGAGTACACGACGCATCGCGTCTGTGCGGGGACGTCAGGCACGGAAAACACTAGTCGGGACGCCCGGGTGGCTCAGGGGTTGAGCACCTGCCTTTGTCTCGGGCGAGATCCTGGAGTCCGGGGATCGAGTCCCACGTCGGGCTCCCTGCATGGAGCCTGCTTCTCCCCCTGCCTGTGTCTCTGCCTCTCTCTCTGTCTCTATGAATAAATAGAATCTTAAAAAAAAAAAAAAAAAAAGAAAGGAAAACACTAGCCGGCATGCTCCAGCCTGGGAAGGAGGGCTGCAGTGCCCTTAGGGCGCAGGTACTGTTAGTGTCCTCAGTCTATTTTTAAAGCCCTATGGATAAGGGAAAGCATCAGATAGGAAAGCTGGGGAAAGGCTCGCACGGGGGAGCACGTTGCTTGTGTTTGCAGCTGACACGCAGGTCATGCAGAGGACGGGGCGGCGGCCGAGCTGGGGGGGGCAGTGGGGCTCGAGGTCTAGGAACAGGACAGAAGGGCACACGTCCCTCGTTCAAGTCCAAGTGCCACCTGCTTTTGTTGCCAGGGGCGTCCTCCAGCCCCAGGTCTGTACCGAGCAGGCTCGGCGTGCAGCTCTGGCTGGCTGTCCCCCGCCCCGGCCGCCGTCGGGGTCAGCACACCTACGGCCCCCCTGCTGCCCGCTCCCAGCCGCCCCTTCCCAGGTTCAGCACTCGGGCTTCTCTTAACTAGAGGCCCTGGGACCCCATGGCAATTTGACGGCGATCCAGGGCTGTTGCCCGGCCCCCTCGACGTGCACGGCACCCCCGGACGCTCTGGGTACAGGCCTTCGGGTTTGCACGACGCCTCTGATACCAAGTTGGCTGGTTCTTGCCCAGGGACCTGGTGTTTAAAACAAAAGATTCACCGTGACTTTCCTTGACCTGTTCTCTCTCTCTGGCAGAGAGGATTTAACGCTCTTGTTTTATTAGCTGGTTCCAGCGTAAGCAGCTTATTTTCCTGTGGCCCTTGCTGCAGATGCTTCACGCGTGCCCCGGCTGCACGCTGCAGGAAGGATGCATTTTCCTTTGAAAGCCGGTGGTTTTATGACAGCTACAGTTGCTCTGGATGGTTTTTTTTTTTTTTTTTAAAGATGCGTTTCTATTGTGGTAAAAATACACACGACATAAAATTGGTGGTTTTAGCTACTGGAAGTGCGCACGTCAGTGGCGTTCATCGTAGAGTGACGCAATGACTAGCACCATCTATTTCACTCCAAACAGGAGCTCTGTGCGTATTAAAGCTGTAATCCCCCAGCTGCCGTCTCTGTGGTCCTGCCCCTTGCAGTCACGGCACAGAAGGGGAGTTAGAATGTTCTCCGCGTCTGCCGTCCTTCGCGGAGCAGGTATCTCGCAGGTTCCTCGTGGGCACGGTGGATCACGATCCCATTCCCTCTGTGGTTGGATACGGTTGGAAGGTGCACACGGCATGCCGGGGGCCATCTGTCAGCCTGCCCTGGGCCGCGTCCACCGGTCACGCGGTGGCGGGAGGCACAGGTGTACGGTACCTGTTCGAGTCCCTGCTCTCCAGTCCTTTGAAAGGGTCTCTGCTCGGGAGTGGAGTTAAGAACATGGTCATTCTGGATTTAGCTTTTTTTTTTTTTTAAGATTTTATTTATTCATAGAGACAGAGAGAGGCAGAGACACAGGCAGAGGGGGAAGCAGGCTCCATGCAGGGAGCCCGATGTGGGACTTGATCCTGGGTCTCCAGGATCACGCCCCGGGCTGAAGGCGGCGCTAAACTGCTGTGCCACCAAGGCCCCCCCGATTTAGCTTTTTCTTGACCGTATTTTGATAACATGAGATTTCAGAGGACGAAGTAGAAGTTTGGCCTTTTCTCATGTTAAACAAGGTGTTTCTGGGCCCCCCGGGGGACTCCGTGGTGAAGCGCCTGCCTTGGGCTCACGTCGTGATTCCGGGGTCCTGGGAGGGAGCCCCACATCGGGCTCCCTGCTCAGCAGGGGGGTCTGCTGCTCCCTCTGCCTCTGCCCCTCCTCCCTGCTTGTGTTCTCTCGCTTGCTCGCTCGCTCTGTCTCTTAAATATTTAAAAGAAACTGTAACGCTGTTTCTGACGACTCTTCCTGCCTGCCGCCGAAGCTGGGCTGTGTGGTCCTTCCCTCCCCAGGGCCCAGCTGAGCAGAGATGCCCCAAGGAGCTGAGACAGGTTTCTGGTCCACGCACGAAGGTGCCTGGCGTTGTCCGCAGCTTATTCCAGGACCACGGGCCATTTGGAGACAGGGATGTGTGAGCATCACAGTGAGGCCTCCAGGATGAATTGCCAAGATTGCGCACGGGGCCCCGAGTCCTACATCCGGGGACCCGGGAGCTCCCATGGAGACACCAGACGCCAGCCCTTGGCCCTGGAATTGGCTGCCCGCCGGTCCTGGCCTCCCACACCCCGTCCGACCCGACCCGCGCCTGCTGTCTTCTGGCCGCAGCTTCTTTCTTGGTCCTCCGCGAGCGGCAGGCATGGGTGGTTGGCGTGCGGCTCCACTGTGCAGAGCCACGCCTGGCGAGATGTGCAGCGGGTGTTTCAGGCTCCTCGGGTCTCGTTGGAGCATCGTTTGCCAAGTGGAAGAGACAGAAGGAGGAAAGGATGCCGGTCGGGAAGGTGAAGTAGATCAAGAAAGATTGTTTGGTTTCGTGTCTTCCCCTACAGGGAGCCTTGGCAAGTGTCACCGATGTTGGGGGTGGCCAGGCTCGGGGCCAGATAGTTCCTGGCTCCCTGTTCTTCCAGTGGCGCCTGCGACTGTGCTAAAACCTCCCATGTGTCTTCTGTGTTTTCCCTGAGTCATTAGAGCTGCAGATTGGGAAACTGAGCCAGAGACGCTTGGTCGTTTGCCCAGAAGTGACCGAGAGGTCACTTGGTGGTAAATTGGAATCAAAGCCAAGTCCACGCGCAGCTTCGCATTTGGAGGTGATTTAGGGGAAGCTGACGTCACGCACCTGTTCGTACAGGTGTTAGGTATACGCACTGCTCATGGGCCTGAGGTCATGTGTTTCCGGAGCAGGAGAATCATGTCTCACTTGTCCTGAAGGTGCCGTTTACAGGGTGTCAGGGGGGACGACGAAGGACGGAATCAGAAGTCAGCTGAGAAGACGTGTGGCCCCAGCTCGTGTCCTGGGGCCTTGGGCGTCCTCTGACCTACCCTTCATCCTTTACTGTATCATCCACGTGACTGTCGACGTTTTACCCGCTTTGCCCACACGGGCACGTAGGAGTAACTTTTATTTTCTTAGAATCGTTCCTTCACAGGGAAACAGCGCTGCCTCTGAAAGTCCTTTTTCTGCTGCATGTGAAGAATCCTAAATAGTCACCAATATCGGCCTCTGCTTGGATATGGAAGCCAACGTCGGTTATAATTTTGATTTCTTGGGGGAATCCCTGGGTGGCTCAGTGGTTTAGCACCTGCCTTCGGCCCAGGGCGTGACCCTGGGGTCCTGGGATCGAGTCCTGCGTCGGGCTCCCTGCGTGGAGCCTGCTTCTCCCTCTGCCTGGGTCTCTGCCTCTCTCTCTTTCTCTATGTCTATCATGAATAAATAAATTTTAAAAAATTAAAAAAAAATCATTTTGATTTCTTTCCCCCTCTGGCCATGCCTAGACAACCTTTCTTTAGGGCTGAGAGGCCAAAAAGCGGGGGGGGGGAGGAAAGCCATCGGTGATCGTTCTCCCACAGAGCGACGTGTGCTGGCCCCTTGGACTATGAAATGCATTGAGGCCACGTCTGGTTGTTGCGTTTGCCCCCGTGATTAATGCTGCTTCTGCGATATCCGTTCAGATGACGGTATTACGGACCTTCAGAAAGGCAGGCCGGCGCTTACAGCTGTCCTCTGATTCTTACCTGTTTTTTTTTTGTTTTGTTTTGTTTTTTTTATTCATGAGAGACACACAGAGAGAGGCAGAGACACAGGCAGAGGGAGAAGCAGGCTCCATGCAGGGACACTGATGCGGGACTCGATCCCGGGACCCCAGGGTCGTGCCCTGAGCCGAAGGCAGATGCTCAACCACCGAGCCACTCGGGCCTGTTTCTTACCTGTTTAGGTGACCTCCCTGTTACATACACAGGTTCTTAACCTGTGAGCCAGAGAACCCACCCGACCTGTGCTGCGCGGTGGGCCCTGTAGTTACCCCATATTTACAGAGGAGGACCCTGAGGCCCGGGGTCAGAGGGCCGCCCAGATCCCCCCGGAGGAGTGGCAAAGCCGAGCTGGCCCCGCGCTGCTCTGCCTCTGGACGAGCCTCCACCCTCCACGGCCCGCTCCTGCCCTCCTGTCCTTCTGACTCCTCAGTTTTCAGTGGGTCGGAATGAGATTCGAGAGGTAGGGATTGAATTTTCCTTGTCCGCAGAAGCAGCCAAATAGGGAGCCCCGAGCCGCCGCCCTCTCCTGGCCACACACTTGCTCCACGCTCCGCGCTTGGAGGCTCCGTCTGCGTGAGGAAGAACAAAAAGCCACCGAGGCACCTGCTTGCTCCGCGTCTCCCGGCGTCGGGCGAGCTGCAGGGCCTCCCCTTCCCCGTTCCCGCTTGGCACCGGAGCACCCCTTGTCACCCCCCGAGGCCCCCGGGTCTCAGCTCCTGCCTTGCCACGCTTGCCGGGGTCATCTGGGGAGATCCCTGGACCCTGTTAATGTGTCGTGTTTCCGTCGCTGTCAGAGGACACTCGCCGCCCAGTGGAGGCTTCGTCCCCATGAGTCCTGGTGATCTGCCCCTACGTTGGCTGCTGCCGCCTGCGCCTTCCTTTTCTTGTGTCTTACGCTCACCCGACAGGTGCCTGCTGCCTGTCTCGGCCACGCCAGGCCCAGGGCACCCGGCAGTGAGCAGAGGGGCTTTAACGTATCGGCCGCGGAACACGTGGGCCTTTGCGTCCAAAGATCTAATAAAGCCCTTTCTGGGAACGGTGGGTACAACTGGGATGTAATTCGTTATAAAGATCAGTGATGAGGGCAGCCCGGGGGCTCAGCGGTTTAGCGCCGCCTTCAGCCCAGGGCGTGATCCTGGGGACCCGGGTTCGAGTCCCGCACTGGGCTCCCTGCATGAAGCCTGCTTCTCCCTCTGCCTGGGTCTCTGCCTCTCTCTCTGTGTCTCTCATGAATAAATAAATAAAATCTTTAAAAAAAATTAAAAAATACAGATCAGCGATGAGAGAGCGTCCGTCGGTCTCCCCTCGGTGGAGACCCAGGATCCACTCTCCCCAAGTCCAGTATACTTTGCCCCATCACATTACGCTTTACCTGAATTAACTTGTTTCGTTCGAACAAACCTATGAACCAGCCCTTCCAGGTGAATTTTTTTTTGGAATGAGTTGTTTTTATTTATTTATTTATTTTTTTAAGAAGCCACTCAATTCGCGTACAGGGGTCACGTTTGAGGACGTGGCTGGGGTCAGGAGCCCCGCCGTGACTTACTCCCCCCTCGGAGCAGGTTCTCCGGACTCCTGGTTCTTACCTGCGGGTGGGGGGACACACGCGTCCGGCGGATGCTCCCCGGGATCCTCCAACCCGCTGACATCGGAGCGGGTCAGGGAGTGGGCACCTGGTGGCTCCCACGCCGTCCGCCGCCTCCTGCAGGGCGCACCCGGGGTCCACACCTGCTGATCCTGCCTTGGGTGCTGGCCAAGAGGGACTTTCGTACCGGCCCTGAGCCTGCCCGGGGGTGGGTGCACGGACACAGCGGGACGGCCCCTCCATCTCTGTGCATGGGTTTTAATTAAACAGGTTAAAAAATAGTCCCAGCGGGCTTGTGACCTCCTCAAGTGTCTGGGCAAAGTGCGCTCTTGGGGGGGGGGGCGCTTCCCATTCGGGGGCTCGGTGTCGCGAACCCCAGCTGCGGACACAGAGCCGGCCAGAGCGTGCGTCACAGCAGGTGGGTCTCCCTGCCTCGCGGCCCATGGCCAACCCTCCGTGACACCAGTCGGCGTTCCCCACCCACTGAGGCTGCCGCGCGTTCTCCGAGGGGCTGCTGGCTGCTTCTATCCTGAAAATGCTCTGGGCACCCCGTTCCATTCCTCAGGCACCCTGGGGTCCTCCTGGTGCCGCAGGTGATGGGCGCCAGCCCCCAGCCGCGGCCTCCTCCCTGGATGCTCCCCGCTGCCCCTTAAGTGGGTTGCTTCCCTTTGGATCTTCCCTTGCGTGTTTTTTTCCTCCTCCTCCTGAAAACCCATCGCCCTCGGTTTTGGTTCAGAGTTTGCCAAGTACGTGTCTGTCTTGCCCGTTGATTTCTAGGCTCCTTGAGACCGGCGATCTCGTTTCTGGTTTTTGATCTTTGGAAAAATCCTAAAAAGAACGTTGGCCTTCGAGCCTCAGCAGGGTAGGACCTGTGGGTCCACCAGCAGCTGTGTGACGTCAGTGGGGGGGGGGGTCATGTCTCCGAGCCTCGGTTTCTAATCTGCGCAATGGGCGTGATGGCAGGTGGTGCGAGGACTGTGTGAGCAGACCCAGCGAGTGTCCTTGCACACTCGGCCTCCCCGAGGCACTCTTTGGCCACACGCAGGGCACTGCCTGTCCAGGGGGAGAGCGAATCAGGCTCCATCCAGGGCGAAGTGTCTGCTCCTTGGAGATGCGAGCAGGGAGTCCGCAGGGAGTCCGTGATGTGAAACGTGCCTGCGTTCCACCTTCCATGTGGAAATGGGCTCACCCCGTGCAGAGCCGGCTTCCCACCCGGCCCCGCGCCCTGTTCCAGGGGCTCCCTGGGCAATGCCCCGCGGGAGCGAGGGGACGTTTCTGATGGAGGCAACTGCATCTTCCCCTGGGAGGCCGGGCTCCGAGGACGAGCACGGGTGGGCAGGGAAGAGCGGGGGCGTCGGCCCCCTTCCTGGATGGGGACGGGGTTCCATCCTTCTGCCCTCCCCGTGACCTCAGGGATGCCCCGATAGGCCTGACGGGGCGGGAGGCTCACGTGGGCACGGCTCCGGCCCGCTGGGTGACACTTCCTGTGCGGTCCTCCTTCCTGGACGCACGTCATCGTCATCCCTCGTGGGAGTTAATGTGCCATTAATCCACGCGGTGGCCTGTGTGTAGCCTGCCCGGTGGGCCTTCCTCCAAGGAACCAGAGGATTGGAGGCCCAGCCGCCACCGGAGTTGGGGAGTTCTGCTGACTTTCTAGAAGGTTCTACAGCTCCTTCTGTGGAGGCTGTTGACTCCCATTTCTTAGGACTCACTGAGCACCTGCTAGGTACCAGGTGTGACGTTAGGTAGCGAAGCAAAGGTGGAAGAACATGACGTTCCAGTCTTCCGGAAGCTCAAGTGCAGTGAGGGGGGAGGAAAGAAAAGCATGAAAGAAAGGACGGAAGAAGGAGGCAGCATGTGCAGCTTCGGAGGGGGATGACCCTCCCCCCCACGTCTGGGTAGCCGAGACGTCTTCATCTGAAATCTGTGAATCCCGCTCCGTGGCGGCGGGTCAGAGGAGGGGAGCCTGGGCGGAGCGGGAGCCGGGGCGCGGCCCGCGTGGGAGCTCGCCGCTGGGAGGTGCCGTTTGTCATCATCTTCACAGACGCGGAGAGAGACTGGAAGTCCGCCCCGGGCCTCCCCTCGGTCTCGTGCCCAGGCCCCGGCGTCCCCGCTTCTCCTGGGCCGTGGATGGGAGGGGACCACTTAATTTCTTCCCGTTGAGAAATGATTGCCGTGAGGATAACAAGCGCTCCGTGACGACCGCACCTTCCCTGACCCGATTCAGGGTGGATCCACGTGGGTCTCCGGAGCGTCGGTGCAAGCCACAGCCGCCCCGGTGCCCCCACTCGTGGGATTCATGAGGGGGCGTCCGGACGCCCAGACCCCCCTGCCCCAGCTGGCGTGTCCAGCTTTCCGCTGAAACCCTGTTCCCTCCACATCCTGGAAGGCCAGCTCCTCTCTCGCGGGCATTTCAGTTCCGGGAGACGTGCCATTTCTTGGAATCGCCTGGTACGTTCTCCTGAAATGCTTTTCCCCGACCCGATGCCTTGGAAATCGGGACTCTTCGTAGGGCCCAGGGCCCTCTGGTTGACTGTCTCACCCATAAACGGAGATCTTGTCTTCAAATGCTTCCCCTCCCGCCAAGAGTGAGCACACGAACCACGCTCGGAGCGGGTCTGGCCCCTGGGACGCCGCCGGGGTTGGCCCTTGGTCACCTGCTGTCACCCCACGCCGTCCCTCCCCGCCCCGCCGGCGCCCCTCCGCTGGTCCCTCCCTCCCTTGCCTCTGCCCCCGGAGCAGGTTCAGCATCTGGGCAGCAGAACTCATTTGTCCAGAAGTAGTAAAAAGTTTCCTTCCTTGCTGCCGCGTGACGTCTCCGGGGGCTCATCCTTTCCAGAGTTGGCTGGAGGAACGTCATTAGGTCTAGGTGGCGGGGACGCCTGTATTTCCAGCACCTGGAACAGTGCCAGCTGTGCAGTTGGTGCTCAGTAAATATTTGTGGAATGAACAGATTCTACGTTTACGGAGTTAAATTCACGGAAACTGAGTGCTAACGCCGAATGGGAATAATAAAGACGGCCCGGTGTCTAATTTACCTTTAAAAACTTGCCTTTTTAAAAAGAGGGCAGTGCTAGCCACTACGACTAATGGACTTTTGGACTGTGACCTGGATTTTTTTTTCCTCTTCAATTCTAGTGTTCTTGGGACTAGTATTCTTTTTTTTTAGGATTGATGGAAAAGGAGACCCTTCCAGAATGACCAGCTGTTGACGTAGTGCCTTGTGTGCAGCTTCCGCCTGCTTTGTGACCTAATGGAAGAGTCAGGGGTCCAGACCAGGTCTGGAGAGGAAACGTGGTAAATCTCGGAAAAGAGAGAGATGCGATTAATTTTGTGATTTTGGAGCGATGTTTTGTGCGTCTGTTCCTGTTCCCCCGCGGCCCCCGAGCTGTGTCCTAGTCGTACAGGTAGAGACCCCACCGCTGCATCCGTGCCGATTCCTGTGATGTGCAGCTCGGGTCCTCGGCCCGTGCGGGCCGGGCCGTCCCTTCTCTGGGGTGGAGAATGCTCTTCCGTGTCGTCCGTGCCCCACGTGCGGAGCAGCACGGTCTGGACAGACCCGCTTCCTCCCGCCAGCCTGCAGGCCACGGTCCGGGACAGGAGGGAGGGCGACCGGCTTGCCGGCGGCCTTCACCGCACGTCGGGTCCCAGTTCTTGAATTTCACTGAACGGCGGAGTCACGGGGCGAAATGAGTGGCTTCCCCTGTTTTGGGCGGGGCGGGGCCCAGGAATAGAACCACTTGACAGCTCTCTGAAGCGTCGATTAAACAAGCAGATCTCGCCGAATCAAAGTCCAGCAATAGCGATTAATCATTATCTTAACTTTTTGGTGCTTGTTTGCTTAGTGGTAGAGGAGGTGTCGTCTGGCCACCGGGACACCTGCACCGGGTCCGGAGGGCTGCCCTGGGCGTCGTGCTGTCCCCTTCCCTCTGGGTATTTGCAGTGCTCTGGGCCGCCCCGAGGCCCCGGCGGTAAGAGGAGGGATTTGTCAGGGGGGAGACGTGGTCCCGCAGGCCCCCCCCCCCGCCCACCCCGGGCCCTCCTGGCCCAGGCCACCAGCTGCTCTGAGAGACGCGGGACGAGCTGTGGGCACAGCGCGAGGCGCCTGGCTCAGCTCATTGCCGTGGGGGCCTGTCCACTTGTGGCTGAGCTTTGCACGCGCCGTCGTAAGATGCGCGCTATCACGGCACGAACGCCGGCGGGTCGGGACACCTCCCTGTCGCCCAGGCCCCAGGATCGGCGGACAAGCATGCGTGTTTGTGCCAAAACGTGACGTTTGTCAGAAGTGGGGGCCGTGTTTAGTGCAACCTAGGAAATGAGCAGCCTGGCCCTGGGCCTGCCCGAGCCAGTCTTCCTGGGGTGACCTGTGAGTCACTCGAGAAGCCAGCCCCAGGGTCTCTGTGGCCTGGAGGTTTCCCAGCTCTTGTTTTGCCTCCTGGCTGGTCCTGACCCCCTTCTCAGGTGGCCTATTTCTCTCCTGCGGTGACCCTCGACTCCTCTCCTGAGCTAGGCCTCTGTCCCCACGGGAGGCCATCGGCCCCCAGGAGTGCCGTCCACTCCACGGCTTCGGCGGGTCGTGGAGGAGGCCGCGTGTGAGCGGGCGCGTCGGCGGCGGGAGGGCGGCCAGACAGCTGAGCATCCCGGCAGGCGGGCATGGCCAAGGGCGCCCCTGTCGAAAGGAGCACTTTGACCCTCTGAAGGAAGGGACACGGGCGCTCTCACCGGGGCTTGTCCGCCGGCTGCTGTGGGACCTTGACCCCATTTTGAGCCTCGGATCGTTTGTGTCACCGCTAGATGGGCGTCATCGCACCTGCCATCACTGAGGATCAGTCGCCAGTGATGCCAAGTGCGGGGGCGCAGGGTAAGCGCGCCACAGTCGCTGTCACGGGGGGGTGAGAGCCACTACCGGGCATGTGGACACACGGCTCAGATGTCAGCCTGCCCAGGGCACCCCGTCACCCGGCGGCAGGCGCGCTCAATTACCCCTGCTGTGGCCTGGCCGGGAGGCGCGAGGCCGGCACCTCTTCATCTCTGGGGCCCTTCGGAGCTCCTCAGCTTCCGTGGGATAGTAAGGACCAGCAGGCTGGGCTCTAGCCCTGGGAGCCGGCTGCCCGGGAGTCCAGGCACCCAGATGTCCCTGACTGCATGTTGCTTGGGGGTGGAGGGCTGTGCTCCACCTGTGGGGCCAGGGGCCAGAGGTGCAGGGGGTGGGGGTGGGGGCTGGGGGGTATGTGAAGGAGCAAGGGGTGAGGGGGAGCAGGGGAGTGGGGGGAACGGGGGCAGGGGGTGAGGGGGAGCAAGGGAGGGCAGGCAGGGGGATGGGGTGGGGGGAGCAAGGGTGGGCAGAGGGATGAGGTGGGGGGAGCAGGGGATGCAGGGGGTGGGGGAGTGGGGGAGTGGGGAGCAGGGGCTGTGGAGAACGGGGGAGCAGGGGGTGAGGGGGAGCACGGGAGGGCAGGGGGATGGGGTGGGGGGGATCAGAGGATGCAGGGGAGCAGGGGGTGGGGGATCAGGGGGAGCCTTGGGCTGCAAAGGCAAGTGCGTAAGGTACTTCCTTGGTTTGCTTGCAAGGGTGGGGTGGGGGGAGCCCACGTGGAGCAGCTGCCTGCACCCAGGTGTCTGGAGGGCTCTGGGCCGTGTGCACTCAGGACGGGCTCACACCTGTGCGAGGCATCCGGCGCAGCCTGGTCCCAGTGTCGGGGTTAAGGGATTGTGGGAATCCCCTGTTGTTCCAGGCAGGATTTAGGATTTCAGCAGCTCTTTCCTGAAACACTGACTTTTTTCCCCATCGCGGTTAGCCCAGGTGCCTGGGGAGGACGTGCCTCGGGCCTGGGATGGGGCCTGGGATGGGGCTTGGCATGAGGGAGCGGCTCCGGAGTCTGCGTAGACCTGCTAAGTGCTGACCTCGGCCCTGCAGCTCCAAAAGGCGTGGGCAGGGCCCCTTTCCAAGTGCACGGAGGTGGTCGCAACGCCGCACGCGCATCTCTCGGGGCATCTCTCGGGTCATTGAAATAATCAGCTGCTTTGATATTGATTTTCTCCATTAACAGACCCTGCCAGTGTCCGTAGTCGCGATTGTCTGGGGGAGGTGGGAGGAGGCGGGAGGTGCCGTTTCCCACGAAGGTTGGAAAACCAAGTTTCTCTCGTGGATGTGGGAAGGCCGGAGCTGCGCGTCTACGGGCACACGCGGGCGGGTCGCTCTCGGGTGTTTCCTGCCTCGGATCCTGCCTGTAGGAAGCCCTGAACTGAAGCTTTGTTGGGTCTGATTCCGTAGGTGGCAGGAGCCGCAGGTTGTGCTGTGTCTGGAGCTGCGGTCAGGGGCTCGGCGTCTAAGCTTTCCGGCCGTCTCTGGCACGAGCAGGAGTCGCGGCCGCGCCAGCTCCAGGGTGATGCCTCCTTGGCTCGTTCTGCGGCGTGAGCCCAGCCGTACGGCCCCAGAACTCAGCCCCTGCAGCGGGATCTGTGAGAGCAGACCAGCCGGTGTGCAGAAACCTGCGTCCGTACGTCTGCACGGGCTGGGATCGCTCAGAGGCGGACAGCAGCAGCCCTGGCCAAGCGCGGGCCGTGGGTGCAGGCCGGCGGTCAGGCCCCGACCACAGAGGCTCCCGCGGGAGAGCTCTGGCCTCCGCGCGGGGCCCAGCCTGTTGGGCTGTAAGGAAGGCGCTGGCTGTCCTCCCCGCGCGGGCTCCGCACCTCTGACCTCCAGACCGGGGTCTTTCCCACGCCCAGTGGTGCGTGACGCCAGCCTTGTATGTCCCACGGCGCATTCCCACTGCTTCGTTCGTTTACGGGGCAGCCCGGGAATGCGGGTGAACCGCCGACCACTTGGAAGGCTGCTTTGTCGTGAAGGGTGCGGCTCCGGGACCGTCGGGGGTCACGTGCCATGGAGCGGGCGGCGAGGAAGGCGAGGCGTGCGGGGCTTCCACGCGGGGCTCGGCCCTTCGCACACCTGCGCTCCCCGGAGCCCAGGGGCCAATGTTCTTTCTCTGGATGCTTCACTGCACGGCAGGATGGGGTGACTCGTCGGTGATCCTCTCAGCCCCCGGCCCCGTCCCCCCCGCCCCGATGTCAGGGTCAGGGAGTGAGCTGACCCTTCCAAACCTGCAGCACCCCCCCCCCCGCTGGTTGCCCTGGCAACCGGCCCCCCTCCCATGGCTATTCCCCAAAAGCACCTGATTAAACCCAGCTGTGGTTGAAAGGGGCTTGTGGGCCCCCGGGGGGCTCAGTCGGTGCAGCGTCTGCCCGGCTCAGGTCATGATCCCGAGGCCTGGGATCCTGGGATCCAGCCCCGTGTCAGCGGGGAGCCTGCTTCGCCCTCTGCCCTCCCTCCCGCTCACGCTTGCATTCCTGCTCTCGCTCTGTCAAATAAAGTCTTATTAAAAAGAAAAAAAAAGGAAGAAAGAAAGAAAGAAAGGGGCTTGTAATGAATAACAGAATGTTCTATGTTCTTACAAAAGATGATCCTTTCACCTTCATGAAAGCGCTGGAGCTATTTCAGGAACGAAAAAAGAGCAAATATTAGAACAAAAAAATGCTCCTGTCGCTCTTAGGGTTTAGGATGTTGGAAGGATCTCAGGAGCTGCGGGCCAGGACCCTGAAACAAGGCCAACGTATTTATTTCCTGTTCTGTCCCAACCTCACCAGTGTCATCGATTTTTTTTTTTCTTTTCCCTGCTGTTACTCCATCATCTGTCCCTGGGGTTTTAGCATCTTAGGGAAGGCCGCGGGCGAGCGACCCGTATGGAGCTGGAAGGCGCAGGTGACAGGTGCTCCCGGGCTCGAGCAACGGGCGCACAGACGCGGGGGCGTGGGGCAGGCGGCCTTTCTGGAAGGGGCCTGACACTTGGCGACGCGGTTCTGCTCTTCCCTCTCCTGCTAGAGAGCCGTGGACGTGGTGGACGCGGTGCCCGGGCCGGCAGGCGCAGGGAGGGGGGTGCCGGGGGCGGGCGCCAGCCTCACCCCAGCTCAGGCTCCCCTCTGCGCCCACGGTCCTCCCGGGAGGACATCCGCCCCGAGTCGCCGGGAGCCAGTCGCGAGTGGGCTTCGCTGCGTTTGCATCTATTTTAGAAGCGAAGCCGCCTCCACTTGCTCGTGGCAGGGAGGCCAGAGGCACATGTGAGTCTGGGATCAGATGGCCACCCTAACATCTGGGACAAAAGTCAGCATCCAGGTCGGGGCCGGGTCATCTGAGGAAGCAAAATAACTATTAATAACTTGATTTACAACCGCGTGGCTGGGCTTCCACCTGTGCCGCCATCCAGCCTCCCGAATCCGCGCGAAGGGAGTGGTGTCCGCGCAGTCGTCTCCGCTTCCCCTCCGTGAGCTTTCCCAGGCCGCCGTCCTGTGGAAGGGATTTGGGCATCAGACCTGCGCTGGGTGGACCCCCCCTCATCTTAACCCTCGTGTGTAGAAGCATCTGCCCTGCTCGTGCCCCAGGGATGGGGACGGTTCTTGTCTGCAGAAGGGCCTTCGGGGTGGGTGGGGGCGCACGCAGGTCCGTGGAGTCCCCCACGCGCACGGGGAAGGCTCGGGGCCGACCCGCTACCAACCATGCAACATGCAGGACGTGAGCCATCCCAAGGGGTTTTGCAGGAACCGAGGAGCATCGCCTCAGTCGCATCTTAGTGGCTTCTGAAATACCGCAGCGTCGTGCGGATTTACAAGATGGTGATGGAGAAGAGTCTTCCTCGGAGCTGGTTTCATAAGACCCGTGCCTGGAAGATTCCATGGTTGAACAGACTTTAGGAAACATCAGGGAACCCCAAGCGACTGTCATCTACATGGATGAAACGCTGACTGAGCTACAGAAATTTCAACGGCTGCCCCAGAGTAGGAATTTCTTTTTTCCCAAAGCAGGATATTTTTAGATTCTTTTTTATTTTTCTTTATTTATTTTTTAAACATTTTATTTATTTATTCATAAGAGAGGCAGAGGCACAGGCAGAGGGAGAAGCAGGCTCCATGCAGGGAGCCCGATGCAGGACTCGATCCTGGGACCCTGGGGTCACGCCATGGGCCGCAGGCAGGTGCTCAACCCCTGAGTTCCCCGAATGTCCTAATATCTTAGATTCTTTTTTTAAAAATATTTTTAAAGCTTTTATTTATTTACTCATGACAGACAGAGAGAGAGGCAGAGACGCAGGCAGAGGGAGAAGCAGGCTCCATGCAGGGAGCCCGATGCAGGACTCGATCCCAGGACCCTGGGGTCACGCCCTGAGCCCAAGGCAGACGCCGACCCCTGAGCCCCCAGGCGCCCCGTGTCTCCTGATGTAACTGTCACCCTCACCTGGAGACGGCCTCCCAGCGGGGCCCGGGGGTGCAGTCGGTGCACCGTCCGAGTGCTTCGGGTCGGGTGGTGATCGCAGGGTCTCAGCCTCTGACTCTCCCTGCGCTCCCCACTGCGGGCTCACTCACACTCACTCTCTCCTTCTCTGTCTCAAAATAAATAAATCTTCTAAAACCAGTATTTTCGCAGAAGCAGCTAGAATCACACTTGCCCAAATGCTCGGGGCCAAGCTGACAGTAGGTCACATCGGAGTCTGGGCACGACCTGTCCCGCTTTCTCTCCTCTGTGGGGCCTTCCCCGTGCTCCTCTGCACCTGCGTCGGGCCTTCTCCTGTGGAGAGCAGGCTCCCCGGGCTCGGGGGGCAGGGGGCAGGGGGCACCGGGCGGGCAGCAGGTGTGTGCCTCGGCAGGGGCACCCGTGGGCCCCCAGGATCCCGGGCCAGGCCGCTGCCCGCGTCGGGCGCTCCTCGGCTCTCTCCGTCACGTCTGGAGTCTCGGGGAAGGGTGGAGCCCGATTGGCCCGGTGAGGGCCCGACGTCGGCCTGTGCTGCGGCGTGTGCACCCGGGGCCACGTGAGCGAGGCTGAGGGTCCCGCCGGTGCCCACGCGGCCGAGCTGCCTCCATGACGCCCACGGACGCCGATACGCGCGGTGCAGGCGGTTCCCCGCGGGCGCACCCTGGCCCTGCTCCTCTGCCTTCGCCGAGTGCTCTGACCGGTTGTGGTTTTGGATCCTGACTGTGGGGCGCCGTGTGGCTGTGACCCCTCACTGCTCCTAAAGTTCTGTTCTGTTTTGTTTTCTCGCTTCTGCCTCTAACGCCCAGAGGATGACGTAGATCTGGAAGCCCTGGTGAACGATGTGAACGCGTCCCTGGAGAGTCTGTACCCGGCCTGCAGCATGCAGTCGGAGACGGTGCCGCTCCTCCAGAACGGCCAGCACGCCCGCAGCCAGCCGCCGCCCGCGGCCCCGAGGCCCCCCCCGGCGCAGCGTTCGCAGCCCGTGCACATCGTCGCCGTCAGGTGGGCCCCGGGGCGTGGAGGGTCTCGTCTCCGAGAGCAGAGACGTGATGCCGCCGCTCTCTGCTGGGGACATACGTCCTCTGCCCTGTGCAGCTCGGCCCCACGGGCTTGGACCTGGGCTCCGGGTCGGTTCTGGTAACTCACGGCGCACCTGCATGGTGCCAGGAGGGAAGTCGTCGTGAGAGAATGTCCCGGAATACTGAAGGAACGACCAAGTGGTCGGTTGGGGCCCAGAGCGGGGCCTGGGGACCTGGAGGACTGGCACCCCTGGGGGCTGTCACAGATGTGCCACCTCGGACGCGTGGCCTCATTCCCCATTCCCCGGGGGGTTACCTGGAGCAGGTGCAGCCTCTGGAAGTGGCGGGGCTGGCGGGGGGGCCTCCGGGACGTCAGGGGGGTTCTTCCCTGCAGGTGGCAGGCCTCGGATTTGGGTGTTGAAGGGTGAGTAGGAGCTCGGGCAGGTGGGGGAGGAGATGCCGTGAGCAGAAGAGATGATCCCTGTGGTCGCAAGTGGCAAGACGTCCTTCCTTTTGTGGCGGCGGAACAGTGCCCCATTGCACGTGGTGCGTTTTCTCTTTCTGCCATCTGCGGATGGACGACTCCGCCGGCTCGTGAAGTCGGTGCAGTGGCACGGAAGGACAGAGGCCACGTGACCGCGTGGATGGGCCGTGTGTAACGTCGTCCCACTCCCAGAGGAAGACGGTGGGAGTGGTGGGTGCAGGCCCTGGGGAGGGATCAGGAGATGGGACGGAGCCTCCGAAGCGTTGGTTTGATGAAACGGGCGGGTGTCGGGATGTCCTGCTGCGCGGAGCCCTCCAGCCCAACACCTGCAGACCCAGGGCCCTGGAGGGTGGGATAAGGATGGAGCCCTCCCGCCCAACACCTGCAGACCCAGGGCCCTGGAGGGTGGGATAAGGATGGAGCCCTCCTGCCCCAACACCTGCAGACCCAGGGCCCTGGAGGGTGGGGTAAGGATGGAGCCCACCCCTCCCCCCCCAACACCTGCAGACCCGAGGCCCTGGAGGGTGGGATAAGGATGGAGCCCTCCTGCCCCCCAACACCTGCAGACCCGAGGCCCTGGCAGACGGGATAAGGATGGAGCCCTCCTGCCCCAACACCTGCAGACCCAGGGCCCTGGCGGGTGGGGTAAGGATGATGGCGGGGAGGAGCGTTCGCAGGCTGGGCACGTGTCTGGCAGGCAGGACCCGTGAGGGGTCACACGTGTCGTCAGGGCACACGCCGTCGTCTGCACGGCTTTCTGCACGCCGCCCATGTCCCGGGGCAATGCCGACAGGTGGGGGCCGGTCCCGAAGGCCCTGTGAGCTGTAGCAGGGGAGACACAGGGAGAGGGTTCGAGTGGGCGAGCGGAGCATCTGCCTTGGGTTTCGGCGGGTCCTCCTGGCAGCCGGGTGCCAGGGGTGGGCGGCAGGGACAATGACGTCCTGACCCGGACGAAGCAGGGGAACCTGACATTTGCAGGGGGGGACGGAGTGTGGAGCTGCCCCACCGGGTCCCGAGGGCCGGGAGGTGGGGGCCGGCCGCCGGTGCGGCAGCAGCTTGAAGGGTGTGCTGAGGGCATCCCGGCCGGGGCAGAGGTTCCTGAGGTCGCAAGGAGCAGCTCTGAGGCCACCACCAGGGCGCTGGGGGCTCCGCGGGTTTCCAGGTGGGGGTGGAGAGATGGGCGCAGGCCCGGGCCCAGGGCCTCCTGCCTTCCCGGGCCTCAGGCTGGGGTTCCCGTGGCTGCTCCTTCCTCAGCACGGCACCTTCGGGGATCTCACGTCCTTTCCCTGCTTCCGGAAGCTTCTATGGGGGTCTTTCCGGTCTGACATCCCCGGGTTCTGTAGCCAGGCACCCCTGTGGCCCACGGGAGCCCGTCAGTGTCGGGGCGGCACTGCAGGCGCAGCTGTGTGCAGGGTGCTCGGCTGCCCCGTGGCCCTCACCCACCCTGCTTCTGGAGCATCACCCCGTGTCCTTGCCCCCCCCACCCCCCGCAGAGCCCTGTCTGGAAAGACACGCTCCTTCCTGCTGTGCGCCTCCGTGGGTCTGGGGTCTGTCCATCACGCGACCCTGGAGCCTTGAGGGGGAGGACGGGTCACAGCGCGCACGGTGACGGTGTCCGCGGCTGAGTCGGGGCAGAGGACGGGCGAGAAGGCCCCGGCTCCCCGCAGCCCTGAGCCTAAAGTTGGGGCCAAACGCCTGTTCTCAGTCCCAGGACGGCGCATGGGGTGGGCGTGCACCCGGGGCAGCAGGCACTCTCCCCACTGCAGAGGGGACCCCAGTCCTCAGGCCTAGCCTCTTCAGTCCTTCTGCATAGGTAGCGTTGTTGCTTGCTTTCGGGTGCATTTAAAAAATGGGGTGACCAATATGGGATACCCAAGGATTCATAAGTGAGGCCTTATGTCGAGCACCTCCCATGTGTGCTGAGCACCTCCCATGTGTGCTGAGCACTTCCTACGTATAGTGTCTATTTAATCCTCATTTGTTAGCTGGCACCGTGGCCACTGCAGCCCTGCAGGGGGGGTGGTGTGGTGGCCCTCAGTGCCCCGACGACCAAACTGAGGCCCTGGGGGCAGTGACAGGCCCACGCCTGGTGAGTGGGGAGTCTGAATGCAAACCCAGCCTGAGAGGCTCAAGATGTGGCGTGTGAGACCCACGGCGTGGGGGTGGGGCGCGGACGGAAACAGGTGCAGGCCGGGAGCTGGGGAAGGCAGAGAGGGCTTCCTGGAGGAGGCCACCACCGGGCCCTCCAACCCTGAGGGCGTGGACTGCACGGACCGGAGAGGACACCGGGCGTGCTGCAGGCGGGTGGGCGGCGGAGCTCGGGGCTGCCTCGCCCCCACCCACCCGACGTCCCTGCACCTTCGCCCCCTGTCCCTGTCCTGGTGCGTAGTTGTGGGCGGACGCAGCCTGTGCAACAGGGACTTTCTGCAGCCCCAGGGGACCTGCCTTAGATTGGCTTTGAGGACACTCGGGAGCTGCTCTAAAGTCAACGTGGGACTTGCTTTTTTATTTAAAGATTTTATTTATTTATTCATGAGACTGAGAGAGAGAGAGAGGCAGAGACACAGGTAGAGGGAGAAGCAGGCTCCATGCAGGGATGCGGGACTCGATCCTGGCACCCCGGGGTCACGCCCTGGGCCGAAGGCGGATGCTCAACCCCTGAGCCACCCAGGCGTCCCCACTTTTTTTTTCTTTTAATTTTTAAGAAAAACGTATTGAGCGTGAAATTCACGTAACAAAAAACCCAGCGCCGGAAGCGTACGGTTGAGGTGTTAGTACTCTCCAGGGTCGTGCCGTCACCGCCTCTACCTGGTTCCAGAAGTTTCCGCCGCTCCAGAGGAAGCCCCCTGCCATGCAGCGGAGTGCAGACTGCGTGGCCCTGCTGCGGACGCCCTGTCTGTGTGCTTCCACGAGGGGAGTCCTTCTGTGTCCGGCCTTGTTCACGTAGCACGATGTCTGGTTGGATTTTTTTTTTTTTTTTTGAATAAAGGCTTATTTTTGAAAGAGCAGTTGTAGGTTCATAGCAAAGCTGGGAGAAATTGGTGAGCGCTTCCCGCAGCCCTGCGCCGTGCATCCCGCGGCAGGTGGCGGCACGGTGGGCGAGCCTGCGTGGATGCACGGCGGCCCCGGCGTCCTCGGTGTGCGGCAGGGCTCGCGCTCCTTGTTCAATGGCTGCGCTTGGACATGGACACGTACGATGACGCGAGTCCGTCCTTGGGCTACCGTATGGGATAACCTCACTGCCCTAAATACGGGGCTTTTAGTATTTTCCAGAACAACCTCTGGAGAGCAGCTCTGGTGGACAACTAGAGCATCGGGGGTCGGTGTCTTCTGCATAAGTCAAAACACAATAAACCCCTCGGGCCGCAGGAGGTCACTGGTTCGTGCTTCGGGGCCGGGGTGCAGGACAGTGGGCCCGGCTGCACGGCCTCCTCTCTGCCCTTGGCACAGGGGACAGCGCGTCAGCCGGACGCGGTCATGGCAGAGGCTGGGGTGGGAGGAGCGGGATTTGTCCACAGGACACGGCCACATCTGCCGTGTCGAGCCCTGGGGCACAGCCATGCCGTCCCGCGTGCCGACGGGGGGCCCCGCTCCCGGGGGACGCCTGGCAGCCGGGCCACGACGCCGCCCGCAGCCCCCAGGACAGGAAACGGAGGCAACGCTCGGTTGTTTTTTGCTTCGACTTTGAACTTGCTTCTTCTGCTGTTTTCCTAACTGCCCCTGATTCCGCTACCGTGGGTGCCCGGCCTTGTCGTAGGACGCGCGGGTCTTGCAGTCTTGGGCGGACGTGCCCGCGGGTGGGCAGCGTGGTGGCGCCCCGCAGTGGCTCTCCGCGCTGCCTCGGGGTGCGGGGGGCTGCGGGGAGTTTCCGCGGCTTCCGTGCTCTGGGGTACGCGGCACGGGGCACTCGCCTCCGATGCATTCACTCCCGACCACCTTTTTGTACAAACGGGCATCGGTTCCACGATGCAGACGAGACGCGCAAAGCCGCTTCTCGTGTTTCCACGCGCTTGGAGGAGTGTTCGCTGCCAGGGCCCTGGGCACAGTTGTTCTCCTGAAAACGCTCCTTCTCACAGAGCCTCCTCGCCCACCGTCGCCGGGGAGCCGTCGGGGCCGGGGGGCTGGTACGTGTCCCGCACGGAGCGTCGTCTGCTGGGAGCGTTCGCACGGTGCTTCTCAGGCCCGGCTGTGCAGTGAGCGCGGGGATCTGGGCCTGCGGGTCTGCGAACGGCTTTAAAAGAAAAACCAGAAACAGACTTTATTGCGGAATAACGCACGTACCATGAAATCGGCCGTCTCGACCGTAGGCGAACCGGTTCAAGGTGCTGCGTGTACTTCCGTCGCCGTGATCCCCGGGGCCTTGCTCACCCTGCAGGAGGGAGCCTCTGCCCGAGACCCAGGAGCCCCCCGCCCCCCGCTCCCTCCCCAGCCCCCAGCACCCTGCACGGCGCTAGCCCGGGGATGGTGACCCGAGGTGCCCCACGGACGTGCCGTCCCGCGCCATCCGTCCTTCTGTGGCTGGCTTGTGTCCTCCGGCGTCATCCCGGCGGCAGCAGGTGCGGAAGCCCCTTCCTCGGGCAGGTGTCCCCTTATGAGGGTGGAGCACGTGTGCTTCCCCGTCCACGCGTCGATGCACACGCCGCAGTCGCTCCGCCTCTTGACCGCGGGACCAGGCCTGCTGGGAACCCGGTACCCTGGTATCTATTAGAGTTGTCAGGGCTACGTCCCCAGAGGCGGGATTCTGGGATCGCTTCGGGAGACGGCGGCAGCTTTTTATTTATAGGTTATTTATCTATTGGGTTTATTATTATTATATATTTTTTTACGACGGCAGCTTTTAACCCGCGGTTGTGTCTCTCCCCCCAGACGCCTGCAGGAAGAAGACCAGCAGCTCAGAACCTCGTCTCTGCCGGCCATCCCCAACCCCTTCCCCGAGCTCTGCGGCCCCGGGAGCCCGCCGGTGCTGACGCGCGGCTCCCTACCTCCAGGCCAGGCAGCTGCCAAGCAGGTGAGCGAGCGCCCCTGGCTCGGGCGCCGGCAGGACGGACGCCGGGCTCATTGCCGTGCGAGGAAGGGGCACAGCGGGGATCTCTCCTCTTCCTTCTTTGCCTCTTGCTGCTTTTTGATTTATTGGCCCGAATTCCACTTGTTAGGTCGGGGGTGCATCTGCGTGTTGTAGAAAGGGGCTCATACAAGTGGTACCAAGTAACCACCTGGTGCTTAAAGATGAATTTTAGCTCCGAGAATATTCCGTTGGCCGGGATCCCTGGATGCATGAGGCGTTTCTCAGGCCCCTGACCGTCCAGGGGTTTGCGTTCGACGTTCCTGCCCTGGAATGTGACCTGTGCACGGCAGGGAAACGGGGACCTAGGGCACAGCAGCCACCTTTTTACTTTTTTTTTAAGATTTTATTTATTTATTCATGAGAGATAGAGAGGCAGAGGGAGAAGCAGGCTTCCTGCAGGGAGCCTGATGCAGGACTCGATCCCAGGACCCCAGATCACCCCCTGGGCCAAAGGCAGTGCTCAACCGCTGAGCCCCCCGGGAATCCCCACAGCCACCTTTTTAAACTAACAGTTTCTACCTTAAAAATAGGCCTGTGAGCTGCATGTTCTAGAACCGCCATGGCCTGGGGGAACCTGGGGCGCGGAGGGCGTCTCTAACTTACCCCAGGTCAGGTCGTCAGGCTCTGTCCGTCCGGTCGGTGTGGCCTGGGCTGCGGCCGTGTCACATGCCTGCGGGACATCTGGGACGTCTGCCTCTCCGGTGACCTTCTGCTGCAAATAAGGGTCTAGACAGGCTGTCTGTGGATTGGTCCCCGGGCTTGTTTACGGCCTCGCCCAGCCTAAAATAAGCCCAGGAAAATCTGCTCTGGCTCTGCCAGCGCCTGGCGAGAACCCGGCCTCCACCCGCGCCCGACTGTCCAAGTCTGTCCGCGGAATCCGGAACCTCGGGGGCTGGCCTGCTGCTTCTCCCGGGACCGCAGCGTCTGCCTGGTGTCTGCCTTCCTGTCGCCGTCCCCGGCCGTGGCCCCGCAGGCCAGGGCGAGGCTTCACGCTTCGGCGAGTCCATGTTCCCCGACGTGTCTCACGGGCTTGCGGGGCCTTGGCCGAGGTGCCCCGGGCTCCGACCCTTGATCCCGGGGCCTGTGTCACTGGCGCCGCTGCGGGGGCTGCCCCACGGAGCGCGATGGTGTGGCCACCGGCGGTCTCCAGCCTCCGGGCCCTGCTGCCTGGGGAGGGGGAAGCCGGATGTGCTCGTGCTGCCACGCGAGGGCCCGGGGAGCAGCTGGATGAGCGTCCGCTCGGGTCCCCCCCAGAGGTGACGGCGCTGCAGCAGGCCCACGGCACCGCCTCGCACGCTGGCCGGCACGTGGTCACGTCGAGAAGAAAGCGTCTTGCGCTGTGGAAGGAGCTCGCTCGTGACCTGAGCCCGTCAGGGGCGGCGTGTGTCTGCCCACGAGTCCGAAGGGGACAAGGATGTGGAGGCGTGTGGTCAGGCCCAGCAGGGCTCCCGTGTCGGCCGAGCGCCGCGTGCAGACTCCTCCCCTCCCACCTCCCCGGGGGTCCTTCAGTGACCCTCACTGGCTGCTTGGGGGCAGGAGTGTCAGGTGCGGGGTCCGTGTACCCCAGCTCTGAGAGCCGCCCCATGACACGCCGCCGCCTCCAGGGAGGACACCGTGCATGCAGGGGTGTGTGGCTGCGGGAAGGGCCCCGGGACGAACAGCTGGGGGTGGGGGGGCAGGGGCCCTGATGAGGTCATAGGCTCGCAGGGGGGCCGTCACCCGGGGGAGGAGCCCTCAGCCCCACCACTGTGGCAGCACTTCCAACACCCCCGTCCCGGGCGGTCCCCTGTGGTCCCCAAGGCTAGCAAGTCGGCTGCAGCGTGGGCCCTGCTGTCCCGGGGCTTAGTGTGATGACGTCGGCAGGGTGACGCGCTCCCTCAGGTGCAGGCAGATGGGGCAGCTGGTGGCCGAGGAGGTGGTGCTGGTGATGAACCGTCAGGGCCCCCGTGGCCTCCCCGGGCACCCCTCTGGTCAGGGTGTGACCCCACCACGGCCGGTGCGGTGTGTATGGCTGGAGTGATGGCGAGGGCCGCGTGTGCGTGCCCCCCCCCCCCGAGTGTGCACAGCCCTGCCCCCGGGGGTAGTGCCAGGGGTGGGGCCTGCAGGCAGGTACAGGTGGCTGGTGGAGCGATGTGTGCATACCCCCAAGTGTGCATGGCCCTGCCCCCGGGGGCGGTGCTGGAGGTGGGGCCCGTGGGCAGGTGCAGGTGGATGATGGGGCAGGCCCCCCACGGGGTGGAGCGATGGCGAGGGCCACATGTGTGCCCCCTGAGTGTGCACAGCCTTGCCCCAGGGGTGGTGCCGGGGATGGGGCCCGCGGGCAGGTGCAGGTGGCTGCTGCGGGAGGCTGGGGTGGGGGGAAAGGGGGCCGCGCAGAGGAGCGCCGCCGCCGAAGGGCAGAACAGGGGTGCTCCCAGAACCATCTCTATTTCCCAGTTTAGGGCTCCCTCACTAGCTTGATGGGAACGTCTGGAAGGCCCTGCCCGGGGGCCTTCCTCCCAGCAAAGGGGTTTCCATGGAGCTGCCTGTGACCCGTTGGAGCAGGTTTCTCCGCTGGTTATTCAAACACAATTAATCGCACGTTTAACCCCATTTCTAATAGGGCGTGAACGCTGTCCCCGCTCCAGTCCACACTCTCCCCCCTTTGCTTACTTTCAAAAATTAATTTTCTGGAACTGAATTAATTGCCTTCACCGGGTTCTGCCCGTGACTGATGATCCAGCGTGGGCCTCCCGAGGCTCTCGCTGCCGTTTAATGAACGCGCCGCTGCATCAGACCGTCTTTGGCAGGAACAACCAGCGGCCGTGGCCAAGTGCGGGGGTAGCTTCGTGGAGCGGGCCCGCGTGGACGTGCCGGGCCTCCCGCTTCTCCCGCCTGGGCCGGGCGTCACCCCGGGGCCCGCGGCTTCTCGTGGGCGCCCACCCCGGGGGCCTCACCGCCCGCCGCACGAGCCCTCTTTCTCAGCGCCTGCGGCACGTGCCCGCGTCGGCTTTCTGGAACCTCAGGGCTCGGACGCGTCAGGAGGAGGCCCAGGGAGGTGCAGCCTGAGGGCTGGGGTCCCCGAGGGCCGTGAACGGTGCTGCGGACACTTGGGGCCGGCACAGGATCGTCTAGGCAGGAGCCCAGGAGAGGGGTGCTCCGGCCCCCGGTGGGACAGGGGTCGCTGCCCCCTGGCGACAGTCACTTCACCAGCGTGAGTCTGTACCCATCGGCTCATCCCCGCCGTCCTCGGGGTGAAGCCCTCTTTACCCAGCGTCCCTCAGGCTGCTTCCCCGGGGCGCCCGGGGGCTCGGTCGGCAAAGCATCTGCCCTCGGCCCAGGTCACGGCCCCGGGGTCCTGGGATCGAGCCCCGTGTCAGATCCCGCACTCAGGGGCCACTCCCTCCACTTCTCCCTCTGCCCTCCCCCCCACTCGTGGTCTCTCTGGCGCGCTCTCTCAAATAAATAAAATCTTAAAAAAAAAAAAAAAAAGTAAAGAAAAAACCTAACCAGTTGGCCTTCCCGTCCTGACTTCACTCCCTGGTTTCTCGGGAGCGAGGAACGGCAGCTGCCACCACCGCGGGGCTGCACCCCTGACCCCTGCCCCCCTCGCCTTCCGGCTCCCTCCTTGCCCGTCCACCTCCATGCAGTCATGTAGCTTCCCTGGAAAGTTTCCTCAGGGGGAACGTAATAAACTGTCTTTGCTGGTTTTTAGAATGTCACGTCTTGGGTGGCCCGGGTGGCTCAGCAGTTTAACCCCACCTTTGGCTCAGGGCATGACCCTGGGGTCCTGGGATCGAGTCCCACATCAGACTCCCCACATGGAGCCTGCTTCTCCCTCTGCCTGTCTCTCTGTCTCATGAATGAATGAATGAATGAATGAATGAATGAATGAATAAATAAATAAATAAATAAATAAATAAATAAAGTCGAGTCTGCAAACGAGCAATCACGCGCTGTCCCCAGAGCCGCTCACTCAGCAGAGGCCGACGAGTGCTCTGGGGGGCGTCCGGGGCAGCGCGGGGTAGCCCCGTCCCGTCCCACCGCTCAGAGGTCTCCGCGGCCCCTGCCGCCTGGCCACTGGCCCTGCTCATGGTCCCGTCACGCAGCAGCCAGGGCGGGTCACGCGCGCAGAGAGGACCCAGGCCTCAGGTCGGCGGTGTTCCCGGGGCGCCCAGCAGCGCTCCGCACAAACAGGAGCCCGTCTCGCCAAACCAAAACGCTCACGCGTGCGACATTTGGTTCCTCCGGAGGGGACCGTGGCATAAACCAGAGCAAGCAAGCGGAGCCCACGCGCAACGCAAGCAGCACTGCCCGTTCCTCCTGCCGTTGCACCTGCTGCCATGGAAGGCTCTGGAAGCTGGGACGCTCACTGTGGCTCCTGTCCCGGTCCTGGGGGAGGTGCGGCGTCGGCAGCTCTGAGGCCGAGCACCTCGGGAGTCGGTGTGCGGGACAGAGGGGCGCTAAGGAGCGCGGGTGGGCTCAGCCTCGCGACTGTGCGAGAACCAGAGGGACGCAGGGCCCGAGTCCTGCTCGCAAGTCTCCGTGGCTGCTGTGACCCTGCCCTCGTGCGTCGCAAACCCACGCATCAGCCTGGGCCTCAGGCCGCGACGTGTGTCTTCCTGGGGATGGGCCCGCCCAGGCCTTCTGGATCCGGAGCAGCGGCTGGCTCTTCGGCCTCCGGCCTCCCCGCATGTTGCCCAGTGACGGAGAGCCTCGTGCCTCCTTTTCTTACCTGCGCTTTCTGGAAGCCTCGTTACCTGAGTCACGAGACGGAAACGTGCAGGCCCGCGACGGCCAGGGAGGACCACATTCCATCACCTTCTTGGAAACTCCCGTTTCCTGCTGGGTTGGGAGGCACCCGAAGAAAGCCCACTGACGGGGCGCGGGGGGCAGCCTGGAGCTTCCCAGACGATTCCGGTCGCGGGTCCACGAGGTCAACGACATGCTTCCCTGGGACCCACCGTGGGAAAGGGTGCCGGGTTGTCCGGAGCATCTTTCGGAGCTGTGTGGGAATAGCACTAACCTCCAGGTGTCTCGGAGCACTCGGGGCGGCAGCCAGAGAACCCCCCACGCAGGGGACGCTTGCAGCCACCTGGTGAGCCGCGCCCGAGGGGCAGTCCCATCAGGAAACTCCGTGGAATCCCCCCCGCTGGGCTTTCTCCAGACGGTAAATATCTGTGAAAATAGAAGCTTTCTGAACTTGTGAGGCCCCACGTGGGTCCTGGATCGCGGCATCGAAGCTCCCGTGGCATCCGGGGGAGGCCTCGCAGGGTGAGCGTTTCAATCCCCCATCTTCCCCGAATGCGCGTGTTCCCCCAAATCCGAGAACACGAGGTGGTGTTCCCGGGCCCACTGACGGGCTCGATCTTGCTGCTGCTGCTGAAGTTTCCTTAGGAGCAGGGGCTGCTAGAAAATGAACTTTGGCCCGTCACGTTGCCCGCGTCGACGGCTCTGCTGCAGGTGCCCGGGAGCACCCTCGTCACCTTCGCTTGCATTCGTTTCTAACCGGTTCACGCAGCGGGAGAGCCTGTCACGCCCGTGCAGCGCGGGCATCTGTGTCTCAGGACTATCCGTGACTGCTCGGGGCACGTGTGGTTCCACTGGCCGCTCTCCCAGCGCGTCCTCGCCTCGCGGGTCCGGGTAAAGCGCTCCGGGAGCTTGCGGGGGCGCGAGCGTGTCGTCCCGTCCTGAATCCTTTCCCACAGGCAAGTTCCCGGGAGCCGGCTCCCCGTGCAGGCTCGTGAGCGTTCATAGCCCTGGTGCGTGTGGTGATGGGGGTTTGCGAGGGCCTGTTGGCTTGATGATCGCCTCCCGGGTGGAGGGAGTGTCAGCAGTTTTGGGCCCTGACTCTGCACCAGGACCATCGCTAGACCAGGCGGCCGCCTGTGCCCGACGGTTCCTCGCGGCAGCGCGGGGTGGCCCTGGAGGGCGTGGGTCCAGCCGAGCCGACACTGGCCTGCCCCCAGGAGCCCACGGCCCGCTGGGCGAGACCGACGCCAGCTGGTCCGCAGGGGCGGGTGACTGCCAGCGGGCCAGGTGTGCGAGCCGGACGCTTCCCTGTGCGGGGGAGCTACGAGCTAGCGTAGCCCCAGGATTGAAGGATGAGAAGCTGTTTGTGGGCTTGGAGGGGGAGAATGTTCCAGAAGGAGGAGGGCGGGGAGGGCCCTTCACAAAGGGCCTGGACGTTAGGACCTAGAGTCGGCTAAGAATTCCATCCATCCCAGGGGCAAAAGAGAGTCCACCAGGTGTCGGATAGAGGGGTGCGGAGCAGCTTTGCATTTTGGGGAGGTTCCCTCTAGTTCGTGGTGTGCAGGATACGGTGGCACTTGGGGAGGGGGCGTGGCATGGGTTCGGCCACCGTGCACACAGGCTCAGGAGCCCATGGCCTTTGGATGAGGACCAGAGTGCTGAGGCTGGAGAGAATGGGCTGGGTTTGAGCAAAATCACAGGATCTAGTGATTTCTTGCTCTCCCCTCCTTGTCCTGGCACTTCTGCTTTTCCTCCTTTATGGGTAAATCCAACCTGGAGCTCTGATCCTGGCTCCTAAATTCCATTCTCCACCAAAAGGGTGCCAAGCAAGCGCTTGAAGAAAGAGGAGGCACGTCCCAGGCTCAGAGGGCAAGAGGAGGGTGGTCACTTACGGACGCGGAGAAACCTGGCAGGTGCCACCGGGGCCCAGCGTCCTGAGCCAGCGTCCCCTGGGGCCCCGCAGCGTCTCGTGGGTGTGTGACGCCGAAGATGTGAACCGGGACTGGGGGGGTAGTCCACGAAATGGGGGGGGCTCTGCAAAGTGTGATGGTCACAGAAGACCCCAGAAAACTCACTGTCCAGTGACAGACGAAGAGACAAGACACCCGGGTGTGTCCCGAACCCCGAAATGGTGCTGTTGCCTTTCCTAAAAGGGACGTCGGCTGGACCTTGGCTGAATTTGCAGGCACGCGTGTCGGCTGGAGGGAGCGGACTGGTGGACTTTCCTGATTTCAGTCCTGACGCTGTGCTTACGAGGGAGAGTGCCGCATCTCGGAGGCACAGGCCGCGGGGTAGACGGGCCACCCCGACGAGCAGGTGCGGAAGGAGAACAGGATGAAGCAGACGGGGCCAACGTTAGTCCTGGGGAACCCACGTGAAGAACATACGGGAAACCTTATACCGCCTTTTATAGGTTTTCTGGAAGCCTGAGATTCTCACAAGGTAAAATCCTAAAGAATGAGAAATCCTGTTTCAAACCCAAAACGTGCCTCTTAAGTGCACAGATTTTTTTTTTCGCTGTGCTTTTCTCCCACGGGGCAAACAGCCCCGCACCGATTCTCCATAGGTCAGGCCACCGCCGCTTCCGCGCACGGCTCCGGGAGGATGGGCAGGTGCGCCCGGGCGGCCTGTCCCCGAGCCGCGCTTCCAGGAGGGGAGTCGACCGAGAGCACCTGCTGCTCTTTCCTCCCGTTCTTTTCAGGAGAAATGGAGTATCCGTGGTTTTGGTGGCATAACCTCCTGCCAAGTGGACTCCCGTGTGCCGTGCTCTGCTTTCCTGCGTATAAGCTTCGTCCGAGGGAAGGGGATTCCCAAAGCTTCAGTCCTGGGGCCTCAGACTGTGGGAGGTTCCCAAGCAGGTAAACGGGGAGGAATAAAGGGACTGAGTTTCCTCAAAGGCATTGCCCCCTCCGTGCCGCTCTGCTGGCGGGTTGTGCTCACGGCTCCAAGCGCCGCAGGGGGTGACCGTGCTGTAATGACGTCTGCACCAACCCTGTGGGCCTGACGTGCAGATGCCCCCTTGTGATCTTTTGAATTTGTTCGAGTGGATTTTTAGGGCCGTCACGTGGCTGTTTGCCAGGTGGGCTCTGTCAACTGTGCGGGACTAAGCGCGTGTCCTAGCAGGCAGGCCCGCTGCTGCGTGGTCCAGGGTGGGGAGGAGCCACGGACTCTTCGGAGCCGGGAGCACCCTCCTGCTGGGGGGCCCAGGGCTGGAGACACACAGGCAGCTGTGGGGAGCCCAAGCAGTGTGTGGTGTGGGTGTTGCGTCTCATTGAATGGAAATAATCACGCCTGACCTCTCGCCCCACTGCCTGTTGGCTGCCGAGGTGGGCTGCAGCCAGCGGGTTCTGAGTGCACCTGCTTTTTGTAGTTTGGAGGAAACTCTTGATGCTCCCCTGGCCCCTGCACACCCATGGGGCGGGGCCAGCTGAGCTGCACTGGCAGCCATGTGGTTGGGGGCTGTCCTGCTGTGGCCACCTCTCCCCACACTGCCTCCCCTGGGAGCACATGCTGGTGTCCAGGTCCTGGAACAGGGGTGCCAGAGGGCTGCTGGCGGGGGAGGGGGGCAGTCCAGGGTGGCTCCTGCTGGCTGCCAGTGCCCCAGAGGACGCCCCCAAGGAGGGGCCCCTAGAAGAGCTGTCGGGAGCTGCTGGAGCAGAGTTCGGAGTAGGCCCAGGAATATGGTGCACGTGGGTGCCCGGCGGATACAGTGCACGGCAGGGGCACAGGGATATCGTGCACAGCAGGTGCACAGGGATATGGTGCACAGCAGGTACACAGGGATACAGGGCACGGCAGATGCACAGGGATATGGTGCATGGCGGATACAGTGCATGGCAGGTGCACACGGATAGGTGCACAGTGGATACAGTGCACGGCAGGTACACAGAGATACGGTGTACAACAGGTGCACAGGGATACGGTGCACGGTGGATATGGTGCACAGCGGGTGCACAGGGATATGGTGCACAGGGATACAGTCCACGGCAGATACACAGGGATGCGGGGGATGGCAGGCGCTGACTGCTATGACCCGTTACATGATGGGAAAGAGCCTTATTCCATCAAGACTCCATCTAACCCAGAGCGTAACTGGTGAGCAGCTCTGGATGTGTGAGGTCCCGAAACCCTGAATTGTGTTGCTGAAAGCAGAATGTGCGCGGGTCCTTCGAGAACCAGGGGAGATCTCGTTGCCAGTAATTGTCAGGCACGAAGTCTGGTGCAGCAGCCAGAATAGGAGGCACAGACCGTGACGGGAGTGGGTGAGGAAAAACGTGCGAGGAAAACCCGCATCCGGACAAGGGCTGGTGTCACTCTGGGTCAACCTTACGGTGTGATGATTTTGAGTTACTTTAGGGTGACTTTGGTTGTTAAGACATAGAAGTCTCGGGATCCATCTCATCCCACTGGATTGTCAGGTCTAGACGACATCTGTGCCTGTGGTTTCCCTGGTCTGGGGTGACGCGGGTGTTCCCCGGTGGCCCTAGGGACGTTGTGCTTCCGGGCGGCCCGCTCTGTGACCCAGATCCCCTGCAGACCCGCGGGCTCTTATTCTGTATCCATCCCTGCGGGGTCATTGGAGCTGCTGCAGGCAAGCGGCTTCTGTACAAACTGAGGATGTTGAAGTAGGCGGACTGTGCATCCGTCCCCGAGACTAGAGGAACCGGCGACCGTCTGTCCGTCCCAAGACTAGAGGAACAGGGCCCATCTGTCTATCCCCAAGACTAGGTTCCGTCTATCCATCCCCAAGACTAGAGGAACCGGGACCGTGTGTCCGTCCCAAGACTAGAGGAACTGGGCCCGTCTATCTGTCTCCAAGACTAGAGGAACCAGGGACCGTCTATCTGTCCCCAGAGTAGAGGAACCAGGCCCGTCTGTCTGTCCCGAGACTAGAGGAACCGGGCCTGTCTGAATATCCCCCAAGACTAGAGGAACCGGGCCTGTCTGACATGAATCTTCCCGAGGATGCTTGCGACCTACCCCAGGTCACATCCAGCGGTCAGGTTTTGGTGGCATCTGTGGCCACATCTCTGCAGCACTTGGCACCTGTGCGCATCCAGAACTGCTTGCTCGTCCAGCACCTGTGAGCCCCCCTTGCCTTGCATCCTCTCTGTGCCGCTCTCCCCTCTCTCGGGACCGCTGTGCTTGGAGGACCCTTGGCTGCCTCTGCGCCTCGCGCTCCAGCAGCGCGCTGGCCCCACATGATGTCGCTGCACCCCAGCACCAGGTGCCATCCGGGTGCTCCCGCACACCTGTGAGCAGAGCCTGCAGGTGGTTCTGCATCCCACACTCCCGTGTGCTGCTCTGTGTCCCCATCAAGTGAAGCGTCATGAGGTCGGGATTTTAGTCTTAAGGACTGTGTCGCCAGCACCCGGGTGCCTGGCCAGGAGGTTCTCAGGAAACATCCGCTGAATGGATGGTGGTGCTGGAATCCCACCCACCGTGGAGGCGGGCCTGAAATCTGGAGAGGTTCCGACCCATCTGAGGTGGGCCTTGGAATAGGCTTCTCGGTCACCTGCCAGGCTCCGTGTTTCAGAGTAAGTGCAGTTGCTCCTAGAAAGCAAATCTCCTTGCTGTCTTACTCACGGGAGTCCACGTGGAATGCTGTAGCATTGATGATTTTGATGTGTGTTGTAGGTCACAAAGTGCTGTGATTGGACCGCGTCTGGCCTCTATAGCTCAGGTTCTGCCTCGAGGATCATGGTTCTGCAGCGGGTTTCTGTTGACGTTGCTGCTGAGGCTCCCGGGACGACTCCTGTCACCAGGAGAGAGAATGTTACGCTAAAGGAGCGTAAATGAGCTCCTCTGTAGTAAAAAGGCATGTCCTTATGCTCTTCTCGTTCTGCATCTTTTAAATTCGTGGCGCTTTATTTAGATGTCTTTATGATGCCAGAGGGTGTGACTCGTGGAGCCGTGGAACCTGCCTGGCCAGGTGGGAATCATGCTCACGCCAGCACCTGGGCTCTGCACCCAGGATTGGCCTTTGGCTCTTTGTCCTCGTTGGCATAAGGGCCATCCTCTCTGTGGCAGCACAGGGCCTCCCTGGGAATTGAGTGCATGCGGGGCCCACTTGCCCCTATCAATGGCCTGCAACCCACTCTTATTATAGAGAGAGCAGAAATGATCGTTCTTGTGCGTAGATCTGTGGTCAGTTAATGGCTGGTAGGTGGGAGGACAGATCGATGGTAGAGAAATGAGTGAGAGCTGATGGCAGATAGTCGATTCCCAGCAGTATAATTGCTGGATCAAAAGATGTATGTGATTCATGCCTAGAAATTCATGTTTTCTAACCATCGTCAAAGGGTGATCTGTCCCTTCCAGTAGAACGGGAAGGTGCCAGGGCTTGGCTGTTCTCCTGGTCCCAGTACGGAGTGATCCGGGACGGGCGTCCTGTACCGCTGGCCCCGGTGTCAGAGGCAGCCTCCTGGGCAATCCATCACTTGGATTGGCTATTTCTGTAGCTTCAAGGAACTCCAGCAGACGTCTGGTGGTGAAGGAACAGCCCTGAAGAGAGAGGGCATTTGCTTTCCTCCCCGCCCCGAGCCTCAGGCCTTGACAGTCAGAGGGTGGCGTAAGGCGACGCGGCCACGTTCAGGCACTTCCTTTCTTCGGTGTTGGATCTCCCGAACCCGTGTTTCGTGGAAACTTTGGTTTTCCTGATTGAGCGGGGTTACGGCCGACTGTGGTGTTCAGGGTGTTGTGTCCGTTCCCACAGCGCCGTGGTCGGAAGGAAGCAAAATAAAAGGCCCTGCTTCGTCCGAAGGACACGAAGGTACGCAGGCTGGAGGTCGTCCGTCGTCCTCAGCTACAGATTTTTGCTTGGGTTGTCGGATTTTTAGTTCTACAAAAAGCAACCCCGGAGGCTAAGTGGTGCCAGCGAATGTCCTGCTTTCTAAGAGGATTTGTTACTAAGTCTTGACAATAATCATTATTTTTGTGATTCTGTAATCTCACCCTACTGGTATATAAACCTACTTTCTCCAGGATAAGGCATTCCAGGGGGTATACGCTATCTGAGCATCAGTCGTTGGCTCCCCCGTGGCCCCGGCCGGATACCAGTCAGCCCTTCCCCCGGGTCCTGTGTCCTTTCCTGGCTGGCCGTGTCTCTGCCCTCCTGCCCCACCAGCCTCCTGGCCGGGCTGCAGCGGAGGGGACAGCTCTACTGGCCGGGCAGGCGGTGGCCTACAGGGCTGCGTGCGGGCTGCCTGAGGCCCTGACCTTGCTGATGCGGTGCTGCTGCTGCTGCGGGGTCACCTCTGGCCTCAGAGAGGCAGCTGGTGGCTCCCCTGTCCCAGATTACAGTAACAGCTGCCCTGCTTACCCGTAGGCTCAGGCAAGACTTTTTCCGAAACCAGATGACAATAAAAAATACACTCTGACATGACCTGAGGAGTACGGTTCTCCTAATAAGGACAACACGTTGGCCTAAAGGTAGACGCGGAACCTTGAAGAGGTTCAGATTGTTTTGGGGAGCCCCTCTTGGTGGGCGGCCTGACCTGCTCATACAAGACAGAGAGGTGGTCATTGGGGAAGTGCCAGGTCACCTCCCTGAACTCTCAAATCATGTGGCCATGCAGCGGAGAGCACGGGCATGGACATGGGCCTGTGGTGGTCTGCTCCGTGGGCCTCTGCAGAAGCACACTTGCCTGGGGCCCGTCCACACGGGCCCGCCTAACAGGGCTCTGCCTCCGTGCGCGGGATATTCTGCTCAACCCCAGCGGTGATCGAACCAGCCACTGCTGCCTGTTTCGGATCTGAAACATCCTGCGTCTCAAATATCCCTCAAGACAGAGGCCGAATGGAGTAGGGATAGTCCTGTGAAGATAATCACGCACGGCCTGTCTTGTCATCTCCACAACCATGTGCGCCGTGGGCGGTGGGCGGCGATGGGATAAGACGCCAGCCACACGGTGAGTGAGAGGACGGGGTGCCCATCTTTATTCTCACACAGTATTTGTTATAATTTTATTTTAGAATAAGTTCAGACCTCCAGAGAACTCGTAGTAATAATACAAAGGACCCTCATAGGTTGTTTCCCCCAATTCCCTAATTGGCAACCTTTTGCCACATTTTAAATATTTATTTGAGAGAGAGAGTGAGCAGGAGAGAGTGAGCTTGAGCCAGGGCGAGGGGCAGAGGGAGAGGGAGCATCCCCAGCAGACTCCCCACGAGGCACAGATCCCAACACGGGGCTCCGTCCCATGACCCTAGATCATGACCTCAGCCGAAACCACGATTTGATGCTGAACCAACTGAGCCACCCAGACGTCCTGCTGCGCTGTTTTCCCTGCACGTGTATATACACATATACACGCACGTAGGTCTGGTGGGGCGAGGGCATCGGCCCCCCCATGCAGTCGAAAATCCGAGTATAACCCACGTCCCTCGAAACCTCCCTACCACTAGCCTGCCTTTGGCAGAAGCCACAGGAATGATAGACGAACGCATATTCTACGCTGTATTCTTGCCCTAAAGTAAAGGGGAGAAGATGGGACTGAGAAAATCATAAGGAACAGAAACACATTTGCTGTGTTGGATTCATGTTAAGAAAATGTCACGTGTCAGTGAACCCGGGGAGTCTCAGCCGTGTAGTTCAGGGCTCAGCAGTGTGAGCGTTTGGATACCCGCACACCACGGTTGAGCCTAATGTGTAGACATCAGGTCCTTTCTTTCCTCCTGTAAAGGCCTCAGTGTCTGTTTCCTAAAAACAGGGAGTGAGCGCAGCACAGTCTTTAACGTCAGCCAAGCGCACGCGTCCCGTTTCCGGTCGTCCTTCTGATGTTCTCCGTGGCTGCCTTCCTTTACGCTCCGCAGCCAGGACAGGGCCCCCCCGGGGCGCGCCTCGGCGCCTTGCCTTTCCCACGGCCTCCGAGTCCTCTGTCACAGTGACTGAAGGACCCGTTGGTGCGCGGGGGGCTCCCGAGGGACCCCATCAGGTTGTCTGTGTGTGAAGACCACAGGAGGAGGGGATGTGTCCTTCCCTGCGCTTTCCCTCAGGAAGCTCACGATGTGGGCTCGTCCCATCATTCCTGGGGTTTGTCCTTATTCCTCGGGGAAGCTGTTGTCCTCTGGGTTTCTCCCTGGTAGTCACTGTTCTTCCCTTTGTAACGAGGAAGCCACTTTTCAAGGAAGAGAATTCGAGACCATGTGAATTTGCTTTTCTCCGTCAGGCTTCCCTTCGCGGGTTTTATTGTGTATTGATGATTCTTGTCTGGATTTTCTATGATTCTGCATCTATCAGGTGCCTTTCTGCTGTTGGGAAGAACATTTCCCTTCTCTCCCACTTATTTGCGTGTGTGTGCTGGTCAGCGAGGACACGTTATTCTTTTATGCGATGGTCATTCCTACCAGTGATCATCTACACGCTCACACTACCCCCTCGGGCCGGTGCCTGGTTCCTAGTACACGTCCCCATCACTGTACTCTCTTCCTGGGACAAGAGTCCCGTACTCTGCAACCATATGGATATTCAGGGCTGGATAATCCTTTGTGAGGGCCTGTCCTGGGCCTCGTGGGACGTTTGGTGGCATCTCTGGCCTCTGCACACCACACGCCAACAGCACTAGCACGTACACACCTGCCGTGATCACCAGAACGTCTCAGATGTTGCCAGAGGTCCCTTGGGTGGCAAAGCCCCCGTCCCAGTCCCCGCTGGGAAGCGCCAAGGAAGTGAAGGAGTATCGCTTACTTTATTGAATGTCACTGTCTACCAGAGAGACGCTAGTTCAATTCTTCAACTAGGTGAGGCAGAGAAAGCCTCATAATCTTTATTTCTTCCAGCAACACAAAGATAAAGGAATGTTGAAGCTCTTGTCTATGAAGAGTGTAGAACCCACACGGTAGACAGAAGAGTGAGGCGAACCCTCCCACGTGCCCCCAGCCTGCTCCAGCCACACCCCGTTGGCTCCCCCTGACCTCCCATTTTGCCCAGAATCTCACGTAAAAACACCACTTATTTTTAAATATTTTACAATATTTCTGGTTCTGTAAAAGATTGAGAGATTGAGAGTGGTTTTGTTCTTTTGTTCCAGAACCTCATCGCTCCTAAATCCTTAATAATTAAACGTGAAAAAAAATGTGTTATTCAAATCAGAAGCATATTTACACTGCGTGTGTGCGTGGTCCCAGTTCTGTTATTGGTGCTGCTCCGGGAGGGGCTCGACTCAAGGAGTTTGCTCCCACGGAGGCTCCGGTCTGCGGGGAGGGGGCTGGGCCTGGCCACACCGCAGGCTCCAGCTCAGTATTCACACTGCATGGGTTCCTGCCCGCTGACAGCCGGTCACCAGGCCTCCTAGAGGTCACCCCTGCTGCCCCCTCCCCACGTCACGATGGACGTCATGATGGACAGGTGGACCTGATTGTTGGGGGGGGGGGGGGCTTCTCTTTCCAGACACGATGGCTGCCCTCTTCCCCGTGAGCTTCAGCTTCTTTGAATGCAAACAGCCTCCTAATTACTGGGATCTCAACCATTTAAACCTCAAAGTCTTTGGAATAGAAGTTCTGGACGGGCTCTTTCTGTGCAAAGGCTTTTTTTTCTGGGTTGGTGCAGCAGGGGCATCTTGTAGGCACACGGTGGCCCTGACAGAGAAGGCAAGTCAGACGTGCACGTGTGGAATGCTCATTTACCCGGTGTGAGCCCCGCGTGAGGGAGTTTCATGCACCCCCCCGGGGTGCCCAGCGTAAGCCTGTGTGACCGTCCCTCTGCTGTGACAGTGAGGGTGTTGATAGTCGGGGGAAGGGGGGCACATGCAGCAGCAGGGGGAGTCTGAATCCAGGCCTGGCCGGTTCTAAAGTCCATGCCTTCACCGCGGACACAGAAATCCTCTGCACAATCGGTGCTTCCAGACCGTGCGGGGAGTGAGCGCTGGGGGACCCTGGGGCGTCCAGGCAGTGGGGGCTGCGCAGAGAGCATGCCTGATGACCGTTCCTAAGTGACGGGGCCGAGCGGCCTTGCACCTAGTCCCGTTACGTTCCTTAATAAATCTGGTCTTGGGGAACGGCATCCTACCAAACGCTCGGCCAGACATCTCCAGTGTTGGAAACGTTTCTGTTACTGGAGATGTATTTTAATAAAGCCTGACGTCCGGGCGCCTGGGTGGCTAAGTCAGCTAAGCGTCCGACTCTTGGTTTCGGCTCAGGTCATGCTCTCAGGTCACAAGATCGAGCCCCGCGTTGGGCTGTGCACGCAGCACAGAGTCTGCTCGGGAGTCTCTGTCCCTCTGCCCCTCCCCGCTGCTCGTTCACATTCTCTCTCTCTCTCAAATAAATAAATCTTAAAAAAAAAAAAAGCTTGACACCTAGCGATCTATTCTGAGAAAATAGACACAGACATTAAGACTCATGTAGAAAGACGCCCAGCAGCGCTGTTGGTGAGTGTGAAAGACTCGAAACCGCCCGCACGGACAGCCGTCAGGACAGCGCCGGGTCCCACACGGCCACGTGGACAAACGTCGCAGACACGGAAACATCAAAGAGGTGTAGTGCCCGGGAGATATTTATGGTGTAACCTGAAGCTACACAAGCCTGATTGCAAAACCGTACGTCCTGTGATCCTAACCATGTCAGTGCGTCTATTTATAAGTACGTGTGCGGGAGAGCACTAGGAGGGCCACACTCTAGAATTTTAACTAACTGAAGAAAAAAGGTCAGAGTTTTCCCCGTGTCCCTTATTATTTTCAAGTGTTACCATGCCGACTTATTTTCATAGTGAAGAACTGACTACATCTGGGTGTGTGTGTGCCGTGTCCCACATACACACACACTCCCGCCCTCGCACGTCCCGGGGGCCGCCGGCGTTGTCCTTAGGCACAAGAAAGAGAGCGTCCCCCCGCCCAGGCGACTCCATCAATAGAGCCGTCCTCCTTCTGAGATCCAAGTGAGGCGCCCGCCGGGCTCCTGTGAATGGTCCTTGCTGCTCCTGCAGTGCTGGGGACAGGCGGCCAGGGCACCGTCACCGCTGCGGGCCCTGCGGGGACTTGCAGTCCCTCTGCGCTTCCACTTGCCCCAGTCCCCGATTCCTGGTCCTGGAGCCCAGAGGGGAGCCTTGCAGTCAGGGAGGCCTAGAGCCTCGGAGGGAAGGTCTAAGAGTCCAACGTTGCCGCAGCGTCGGGGAGGCCGTGCCCTCCCGCGGGGGTCCTCGCCCGATTTGTCCTGTGCAGGGAGAAAGCCACGGGCGGTGGAGTGGTGCAGGGACTCGTCCCTGAGCGGAGGAGCAGGTGCGGGCAGGTGCGCAGGCCGGCGCCAGAGCGATGCCCGAGCCGGGGGGAGAGGCAAGCCCGGGTTCCCATGGCAACAGCATCAGGGGCCCTAGATGGCCAGGGACCCGGTGGGAGCCCCGGGGTGTTGCCCGGCAGCCTGGTTGGCGCCGCCACCGCGTGACCCCTTTGCCGTCTTCCACCCGCCAGGGGAGGACTGCATCTTTTCCAAACTACCTTTTATTTCCGTCTTCTCTACAATGATTGCACCTGATCAGCGCTGCCTCTGGCAAAGTCAGACGTCCATGGTTCCGTTCGAGGAAAAAAAAAAAGTAGAGATGAGCAAATCAAAATCAATTATTCTTCCAAATGGGTCTGGTCTGAAACGGGCGTAAAGGCGGCCACCCTGTGCCCTGGATCTTGCCACGGCCTGCCGAGCTGCTGACGCCATTCAAGGCCGGGGTCTGCCGGGGGACCCCGAAATCCGTGGTTGATTTTCAAGAACTAGTCGGGTCATTTTTAGAGTCGTAACTGCTTTAGAAAGGCAAAGGGAAAGGAAAGGCAGGGACCGGAAATATGTTTCTCATGGAAACTTGAAAGTCAGCAGATAGTGATGCAGATTTCTTTGAAAGTAAGCTGGACCCTAACGGAACAGGGTTATTCCGTACGTTCTTACTGCCTCGAAGAGAGCCGCACAACTGCATGGAGCCCTTTGGGCTTTCGTGTTTTATATCTCAAAACAGAAGCATTAATTTAGAACAGAACTGGGGAAAAATTGTTAGATTTACATCATTTTTCACTGAAATTCATCTAGCCTAATGTTGGTTCTGCCCCAGTTTGAACTAAATTTGTTTATTTATTTTTAAAGATTCTACTTATTTATTCATGAGGCACAGAGACAGAGGGGCAGAGACACAGGCAGAGGGAGAAGCAAGCTCCATGCAGGGAGCCCGACGCGGGACTCGATCCCAGGACCCGGGGTCACGCCCTGAGCTGAAGGCAGGCGCTCAACCCCTGAGCCCCCCAGGCGTCCCCCAAATGAAATTTAATTTCCTCTAGACTTACTGCAGCCACCTGTAGGGGGTTTCAGGGCCCACCAGAATCGAAAGCATTTTCGTGTAGCTCCTAAGAAGCCACAGATCCCTCCTGGGGGGGAAGACTCCCCAGGGCTGGGAAACAGCTGCCGGCAAAGAAGCAAAGCAGAGCAGGTAGGTGCCCTGGGTTCAGGTCTGGGCTCCGGCAGTTTCTCCGTGCTCGACGCTGGGCAAGCCTCTGCATTACTGAGACCTGCACCCCTCATCTGCTTGGGGGGCAGGGACGCCTGCCCCGGGGGATGTTAATGTTGGGCCCCAGCGTGGCTGCTGCGGTTTTCAGAGACGGAGCCCCCCACCTGCCCAGGCACAGGGCGTCCCCGTGGCCGTCCACGTGCCGGGACTGTCCCACTATCCTCCTCGTGGCCCCCGCCAGGTCAAGGGACCATCAGCACATCCCAGTGTTTACAAGAAACTTCACAAGTTTCTGAAAACCTCAGCTTACGTCCTCACTTTGCAAAACGCATTGCAAGTGGACGTGGAGCCCTCTGAGCTCAGAAGCCGGTTGATCAAAGGTCGAGCAGGAAGACGAAGCAGTGCTGGGTGCTCCTAGCTCTGAGCCCTCCCCTCCCTATCCCCGCACCCCCCGGAGTTTGGGGCCCTCTCAGCTCCACTGGGTGCAGGCACCCTCGGGGGCTGGCCTTCACGGACATCCTACCCCGTAGACGGCTCTGGGGGCAAGAAGCTGAAAGTGCCCCGTTTTCTGTCTTCCCAGGGTGGTCTGGGCTGCGGTGATGGCCTCCTGAGCTCAGTAGGACGTCCTGAGCCTGTAAGGCAGCCAGGGCAGCGTGCCCCGCGACGTTGACAGCAGGGAGGTGACCCCGCGGCCTCCCTGTGGGGGACCCAGGCCCAGAGCTGGGCTCCCCAGAGTACACACTGGGGCACGGAGATGACGTCACCTCCACCCTGATCCTTCTCAGACTCCTTCCTTGTGGTTTGCTTCTCGGCCTGTGCAGGGAACATAGCAAAAGCGACAGCAGGGCTCCGGGGACGCCTGAATGTTCTGTCACCCCTTCGGGGCTTTTATCACGGGCTGCGGTGCCAGGCAGTCAGAGGCCGGGTGTCCTGACGGAGAATTCCTGCCCCGCCACCTCTGCAGAGAAGCACCTCATGCCCTTGAGGCCATGCCCGTGACGATCTCCTCTTCAATATTGCCACCGCTCTATCTTTTAACGCTTTTGCAGCAGAGAAGAGGACCCTGGGGATTCGGGGGTTGGCTTTTCCCACCGAGTCGCTCGCGGAGCATCCTACAGGTCAGGAGCCTTGCGTTTCCAGATGCGCCAGCCCGTGTCGGAGTCCAGGTGGCCCCTTCCTTGCCTGCAGCCTTTGGGTGGAGCCCGCCTCACTCCTGGCTCCGTGTCCCGTGCAGGTGCGGGGGCCGAGACCTTTCCAGGGGGAGCTCCCCTGAGCCTGAGCCAGGCCTGCCCTGGGAAGTCAGCGCTACTCACAGACGGGAGACTGAGGCACGGGGCTGCTGTGCCACGTTCCCACCACTATGCTGCTACTTAGCGATGAAGCCAGACTGCAGCCCGGTTTGGCTCTAGACCGCCCCCCCCGCACCCCCCTTGCTAAGGGAGGTCATAATAGTCTTTGACACCCTCAGAGCAAACACTGTGCTTTCTGAGTGACTCCCTGAGCAGTGCTCGCAGGACAGAAAGTGGTGTCAGCCAGCATCTAACCTGCCGAGGTCACAGAGCCAGGAGGGGGCTGACCTCGGGCTGGCACTGCGGGGCTGTGCTCCGAGCGCTCCCCCATCCTGGCATGACCCAGATCCGTATGTTCCCTGGACAGGCTGTACCCCGGGAAAGCACGGGCCCACGGGAGGAATCTCGTCCTGGCTGAACCGTGAGCCGGGGATGCAGACAAGCTTCTGCGTCGCGCCCCGTGCCAGGTGCTGGCACATCCATCCATCCATCCATCCATCCATCCATCCATCGAGGGAGGCTCTGCCTGCCACCCAGCAGCCCTTGACCCAGGCTGAGAGCGAAAATCCTTACTTCTAGAATGAGCCCCGGCACCGCCCAGGTGGTGACTAGAGAGGCACCTGTCCCGGTACAGGATGTTCCCTCAGCCGCTGGCTTCGGGAGGCACAGCGGCAGGCGGCCAACTGTTACAGGACGTTTCTCCTTGTGCCTTAGGATTCGCTGAACGCGCCCTCCTGGGTGGCTCCGCAAGCATGCCCGGCCCCAGGCTCTGGCGTGAAGTGGCTCCCTTGCTTCCCTGTCCTGGGGTCGGTTCCACCTGTGGCCAGCGGCTCGGCCGTGCTTGGGAGGTGCCGGGCCATGTCGGGCCGCAGCGTGGAATTCGAGGTCCTGTGCCCGGAGCCCTGTCTCCGTGTCCACCCCCTGCCCCAGGCCCGCCAGCCCGGCCTGCTCTGGGAATCCGAAGGCCGTGGACTTGGCCCTGTGACAAAGCACATCTTAGCTTGTAATACTGAGACTATATATAGACATCTGGGGGGGGGGGGGGTGGCCGTGGAACAGCAGGGAAGGGAAGAGCGAGCTTAAAGGAAGATACATTAGGGCCGGAAAGAGGATTCAGTCCTGGGGCCTTACCTTTAAGTCCTGGGGCTGTTCCTGATTTGGGGCAGGAAAACTGATAAACAGACTTGAACGCGATTGGAAGGTTCTAGAGAAGCCAACGTCGACCGTGGTCCCAGAGAAGCTTGCTCGGACGCCGATGAAGGAGGTGGTGCAGGAGCACGCGGCCCAGCCGGCCGCGCAGGGGCAGAGGGCAGGGGGACGGCACATTAGCATATTTATAAGCCGTTATCTGGACCCGTTTGTATTTCCTAAATCCGTTTTTCTTTCATGTCGGCGCGTTTGTTTCTTTGCAAACGTTTTGACCTGCAGACAAAAGACCTGCGTTCTTTGTTTGAACCAAGTGTCACTCCTACGGACTCCCTCCTGTCGGCTGCATTTGAATATTTCCTTTGTTCCGTGGAAGTTTCTATGGAGTGAAATGTGAACTCCCGGAAAGAGAGGAGTAGATTTCTGCAAAAATGCGTGTGATTTGGGAGCTTGGCGCTCGGTCCTGACCGGCCCCCCTGGGGATTTCTCTGGGGTGGCCTGCCCGGGAGCGGTCTGCAGCCTGGCACCGCGCCGTCCCCATCCTGCTCCTGCGTTCCCGGCCGTGACCCCAGCCGCGCCCTCTCCTGCCAGACAAAGCTCTTGGAAGAAGAGACGGAGAAGGGCAGGGAGCGTTGTCAGGCCCAGCTGGCATTCAGAGGCCACCGGAGCCCCTGCCCCGCAGTCGCCAGCGCCGGCGGGCCCCAGACGCAGGTTTCGGAGGCACTTGGCAGACGGGCCTGGATCCAGAGGACACGCGTGCTCGGCTCCGGGCCTCCCGTGTTTTCTTTCCCCGTCGCGGGAAAACGGGAGCAGGGCTCTTCCTGGCGCCCTGGCCTGAGTGTCCTGCCCCCGCCCCGCCGGCGCTGGGGAGCCCAGCCGCGGGGGCCACCGCATCAGGCCCAGGGACGGGGCTCCTCGGCCTGCCGCCGGGGCTCCCCTCACCGCCTCGGGGCTGAGCCGGAGAGGCCACGTGTCCTCAGTGGGGCAACAGCCGGGGGCCCACAACCCTCGAGGACACCGTCTCGATTTAAAATGCCATCTTGTTCCTCTGACTGCTTTTTCCGTGCCGTTGAGGTGAGGTGGTTTGTCTGTTCTTTTAAAGCATCGCATGTCCCCCAGCGGCGGCGTCCCTCTCCCTGTGGCTCTGGAGCCGGGGCACAGGGCGCTCAGGGTCCTGGGGATTTCTGCTTCACTGTCCCTTTGCCTGGGAGCGACGCGTCCATTGTGGCTTTGAGCGGTTCCAGGGAGATGAAGCCGGCGTAGGGGGACGGGGGCCAATCTGTGACTGCGTTCCCACCGCGTCCCGCCTTTTTAGTGTTTTAAATTTCAGCATATTTGTTCTGAGTTTTGTCGAGTCTTCGGAGCCTTATGACCTGAGCTGTGTGGGGTGTGGCAGGGTCCTGGCCGCTGCGCCCCGAGCCTGGGAGTGGACAACAGGTGGGGTCACCCCGAGTTAGGTTTGGGTCACCTTGTCTGGGCAGTTGCTTCCACTAGGAAACGTGCAGCCCCGAGACCACAGCAGGATCTGAAACAAATTCAGGCGCCTCCTAGGACAGGTGGCCGCGAAGCAGCCTGCACACTCCGGCTTGGCCGTGCACCCTGTCTGCCCCGAGGTGTCCTGGAGTTTCCAGAACTTCCTATTGTAGCCCTAGGTGCCCCGCAGGCTGGGGCGCTGGGGGGGCCCTCCAGCCTCCGGGCAGCGGCCAGCTGCCTGCCGCGTGCAAGGACGGTTGTACGTGTGTTGGAACGCGGCCGTGCTTGCCTTTCCTGTTGTAGCCTGATTCGGCTTTTATCCCTTGAAAACCCAGGCTAAGTGTCCCCTTCGTATGTTGCAGGATGTGAAAATCTTCAGTGAAGACGGGACGAGCAAAGTGGTGGAGATCCTAGCGGACATGACAGCCCGGGACCTGTGCCAGCTGCTGGTTTACAGAAGCCACTGTGTGGACGACAACAGCTGGACGCTGGTGGAGCACCACCCGCACCTGGGACTAGGTAGGGAGCACGCTGGGGACCCGGCATGCGGTCAGATGAAGCCGGCTGGGTCCCGGCAGTGGCTCCGGCGCTCCGGCGTGGTCTGTGCCGCCCCCACGGCACTGCATACCTGTTGCTGCTGCTGCTTCTCCTGCTCCCTCCCAACCCTCCCCCATCTGGGACTTTCAGAACCTTGCTCCTACATGCCTCAGAGGTCGTGCCTCGAGGGTGCAGAGACAGCGAGAAGGTTCTCTCTGATTTGGCTTGAGGACCACCGGCTGTGGCTGGCGCGCAGGGCTCGCAACTCAGCTGCGATCTGAGGGGGAGCCTGCAGGGCCTCGGGGGAGCACCGTCCTGGCATCACTGTGCAGAGAGCAGCTCGTCCAGGTCACGGGAGTGGGGTGTGTGGTGGCGTCCTGAAGGGCCTGCGGGAGGCCCAGGGGAACCTACGTACCCCAGAGCCTCTGGGCTAGAGTCTCAGGTGTCCCTGAGCTGCTCACAGTGTCTTCATGGAGTGCACACGCGTGTGGTGTGTACAAAGCAAGAGAATATATATTTTTAATTATATTTATTCATGAGAGACAGAGAGAGACAAAGGGAGACAAAGAGGCAGAGGGAGAAGCAGGCTCCATGCAGGGAGCCTGACGCGGGACTCGATCCCGGGACTCCAGGATCACACTCTGGGCCAAAGGCGGCGCTAAACGGCTGAGCCACCCAGGGATCCCCATAAAGCAAGAGAATATTTTAATACGGGGGCCACATACAGAACTTATGGAGGTTTTGGGTTTGCAGGCTTTCCTTTTTATTTTTATTTATTTATTTTTTTAAAATTTTTGGGGGGTTTGCGGGCTTTCTTGCTCGGGTGGCCTATTTCAGGGAAAGAAGCTTCTCAGACTTGTTTAAACTCTCAGTGAGTAGCGTACGGCGCTCGCAAAACCATAGGCACACACTTAGGAGCCAGAATTTTCTCCCAATTCGACAACCGTACCTCTTCCACGTGGTGAAGGAGACACATTGCACAGATCGCAAAGTTCTTCCCGTGGTTCTGCGCTCTTCTTGTGAACCCTTCTGGAAGATTAATAAATCAGACTTCAGCCGTGACTTGTGTAACTCACGTTGTGTTGTGTTGTTTTGAAAGATGCAATACAAAAAAAAATTTTTATTTGAAGTTTAAAAAAAAATAAGAAAAAAAAAGATGCCCTACAATCGAAGCCTGAACGATGCTGCGTAAATTGGAGTTGGCGTTGTTTTAAGTCACCGCGTTCCAGCTCCCCCCGAGCCGTCAGAGGCACACAGCGGGCCTCACAGTTTGCATCGGGAACACTTTCTCTCTTCTTTCCCATTTCTGCCCATCTCCAGGGCACTTGCACACCGACGGGAACTTTCTCCATCACCTCCAGCCGCCCTCTCCTGGTGGCTCTTCTCGCTGCCACCTGCGGCCACAGGTGGCAGCGTCGTCAGGCTGCAGCCCAGGACGCCCCCGAATGGGTCCCGCCGCGCTCCGATGGGGTCGCCAGAAGCATCTCCAGTACACAAGTAACTTGGAGATTAGACAAGAGTTGGAACCCTGCGGTGTGTTCGGACGCGTGCACGCACCACGCCAGGTGTAGGCACGTGCACATTCGTGCACATGCGGAGAATTAACCTTAAAAACACATCTGTGGACTTGGACCCAGGTATGAGCATTGTTGAAGCCCGTTCAGAAGCCTGAATGCTCTGAAGGGAACCGTAGAAGGGCCTTCTGCAGGCATCGGAATCCGTGACTGGCTTTGCCCACACGGAGAGCACGTATCAAATGGGCACAGGTACGCAAAAGCATCGGACTGAGGAATTTTGATTCGCCTGTTTTGTGTGGTGGCCCTGATTTCGAGCACACCAAGCCAGCAGGTGAACCGTCAGAAATCATCAAAACGCGAGAACCCGGGAAAGAAATACAGAGGCGCACGCGGGATTCTTAGGGACGTGCTAGTTTTTATTCCTTATTCCTCTTATTCACAGAAGGACCTGACCCACTCTAAAAGGGATAATGCTTTATTATACGATCGAGTAAATGTGACAAAAAAAAGGCAGGGAGAAAGCAAAATGATGGAGAGGGAAAAAAAAGACGAGCGAACACTCAGATCCCATCTTGGATGCTGTTTGGAAAAAAGTAGTTAGTGAAGCGGATTGCAGATGCATGAAGCGGCCGCAGAAGGCTGCCCCCGACTCCTCGCTGCGCTGGTGCCGCGTCCGCAGCGGTGACCACGCTCCCCTACGCCTGGCTCCGGACAGCACGTGCGAGGTGTGAGAGCCTCTCGCCTTCCTGCGCCCCTGTCTTCTCTGCCTGTTCTTTCGTTTGTCCTACAAGCCTTTTTTTTTGACGGTCAGACGCCTGTCCCTGGGGGAGGGGGACGTCCAGGCGCCTGTTCCAAGCTACGGTGGAGGGCGGGCTGTGGGCACGCCTGTCAGAGGAGCGCTCGGTGTGTCGGCGCCGGGTCCCCGTGAACGGGCGTGCGTGTGCTCAGCTGGTGCAGAGTTCTTTAGGGTAATGTTCAGGGTGTGCTGGGCCCTGGCACACTGGCAGGCGGGCCCCGGTCTCCGCGCAGAGCCGTCCATCCGGCCTCACGTCCGCAGTCGTTGATAGGACCCTTTGGAAGTCGCTCTGTTGGCGTGGGGATGCTCTGGGGGCCTGCACCCACCGCGTCTGTGGCTTGGGCGCGAGGCAGGCAGCGCGTCAGATCCATAAGGCTGGGACCTCAGGAATGGAGGCCCCGCGAGCCTACGTGTGGCCCTAGCATTGAGGATCCCAGGGCACCATTCCTGTCCTGGTCCTTACAGGTGAAATGTTAGGTCCTTAGCAACATTCAGCTTTTTCCACAGCCAGGGAGCGATGATGGAGAGGTCTGCACTAGCAGAAGACCACCCACGAGCGTGCGTGGCTGCAGCTCCCAGCGGCCCCGTGGGGAGGAGCGGGGCAGAGGCGCCACTGGCACTCAGCAGGCCCAGAATGTTCCACGGCTGGGTCGGTGCCTCTCAGCCTCCGCGTCAGCTCCTGGACTCACACTCGAGGTGGTCTGAGAAGGTGGGGAGGGCGCCCAGCCCGGTGCGTGGGGCCCGTAGTGAGGGCCGTCCCGGGGAGGCATACTCGGCGCCTTGGGACTCCAGCCCTAGCGAGCTGCTCCCCGTCGGTCACTGCCCCGTACGTTAGCGTGTCCCGCACGTCCTGCCTGTGGACGTGGGCGCTTTGGCCTCAGGATTCTGCGTCGCGCGCTCAGCCCTGTGATCAGAGTCCCTGGCCGAGGCCACTCGGCAGCCAAGTCCAGCGGCGGGGGGGGGGCCGCGACGGGGCCGGCGGTACCCTGCAGTCTGCCCTGAGCACATGCATGGCCACCCTCCGGACGGCGCAGGTCAGCCAGGATGCCCCTCGCGGGTGCTTAACAGCTGGCCTGCTGCTGTATCGAGGGAGCAAACAATTTTTTTTCAAAGGAATTTTGTAAAACTGCAACTGGGGCATGCAGACAGCATCCTGGTGCCCCTGTGGTGTTGAAAATGTGCCTCTGGGTAAACTGCCTCCCTGGGAGTGCACCCCCCCCCCAGGTCCTGGGTGACCGCAGGAGCCAGGACAGATGACCAGGGGAGCCTGGCAATTAGGCACGGAGCACGGCGACACGAACGCCTCCGGGGTCTGGGGAATCCTACTGTTGCATGGACTAGGCTGCAACCCTGCAGGAAGAGGCGTGAGCTCTCTCTTTGGAGAAACTTGACCATGGACGTGCCTCTGACATCTGGACGTGCAGACAGGCGTTGAAGGAAAAACCGCAGCCGTGTCCGGGGCTCGGTGCTCAGAAGAGCCTCCGAGGGCCGACCTTGCCATCTTGGTCTCCTTGTCGTTCTCCCGGACGGGCACCGGAGGGATGGCCTTTCCCCACGGAAATCCCTAATAGAAGGAAGGCTGCTTCCCAGGCATGTGCAGACGGCGCGACGGCTTGCCGTGGTCTTTCCCTGTCACTTTGTTCGCAATTCCCGAGTCCCCAGGGCCCCGAGCAGCTGTAACGTGTTGACAGCCAGCTCTGCTCCCTGCGGTGGGTGGGCCGAGCCGGGTGCGGACGCGGGCCGGGGAGGCAAGGCGGGATGCTGACGGCAGCCCGGGCGGGCGGCTCAGGTTTCTGCTAAAGACTCGCTATTGGGTCCGCGGCCCATTTTAAGGCAGGGAAGTAAAATCTGCCTTTTGAGTTGAGTGATCCGTAACTATTTTGCTCGTGGCGTGGGGTGGTGGCGTAGATGCTGGATGCAGCGTCAAAAATCTGAAAGACACGAATCCCCTTTAAGGAAGGTTGGAGTCTTCCCTTTGTACAGAAAAACCCTTCGGGAACACCCCGATGAAATGCCGCTTTCCACTGTGATGATGCGAGGTTTATAGGCAGCGATGTGACCGTTTAGTAGAATCACCCAGAGTTGCTTGAAAAGACCTGTTTTTAGAATCATAGAGAAAATGAGAACCAGAGAAAAGGGCTTTGAGCTGATGTTGTCGGCTTTTCGACAGCTGGGAAAACTGCTGCGTGGACATCCAGTGGCAGACGGGGATCTCTGGGAGGAGGGTCCCACACGCGGTCTCCCCGAGCCCACTGCCGTCTCGGGGCTCCCGGTCCCCTGGGGGCTGGAGAAGCGGAGCCATGAGGCCCCCGTTTCCACCCCTGTGGGTACCTGAGCCCCCCTGGTGGCACCAAAGTGACGCGGAGCAGAGGAGCACGCCCCGATCAGGGCACGCGGGTCCCGCTCCCCTCCCTCCCGGCTGCCCTGGGCCCAGCCACCCAGGATGCAGCCCGGTCTGTGCCCAGCTGCCCCGGGATTACGCCAGGGTGAGAGGGACGTGGGGAGGCAGGAAAAGGCTGTCCGGGAGGGCAGCAGCCGTGCGTCTGCCCGCGTGTCCCTCAGAGCTGGTGCCTCCCCGCTGGTCCTCTGGGGCTTCTCACGAGTCTGCAGACAGCGCTTCTGCCCTGGAACTTGCATGGTCTCGTCCCCACCCAGGTCGCCAGAGCCCCGCTGGTCCTTATTTTACCTGGTGACAAATGTCAGTTCTGTAAAGCAGCCGTCAGCCAGCGTGGGGGTGGTTGGTTTTGCCCCTAGAACTACAGAAATGTTTTTTCTGGATGAAACTTCGGAACAGACGTCACTCAGGTGTTTTGCACTGGAAACTGTTAAATGAATGCCAACCCACGCCGATCCCTTTGCTGAAAGCTAACGTAGCGGTCGTCATCGTGCGCTCCAGCCCGGCAGGACTCTTCCCTCCATCGCAGGGAAATGCAGGGCAGGGTCTTGGGTCACTCGTTGCTGACGGAGCCCTCTGCAGCCGGGAGCAAGCAGACCTGTTTGTGCTCTGCCGCCGGTGCCAGGTGTGGCCCTGGATGGTCTAGCGGTCATGGGGAGGACATTCCTTGCCTTGGCAGATTTGGGCTTTAAATATATTTTTATAGATAGATAGATAGATAGATAGATAGATAGATAGATAATATATAAAAATAAATATAAGAATATAAAATATAAATATATATATATATATTGGCCTCGGGATTCTGGACGCTATATAAAAATATATATATACCAAAGAATCCTCTGCTTGTGCTGTCTCAGCCAAGGCCCAGCGTGCTTCTGCGTGCTGGTGTACACGGCCACCCTCCGGCGAGCACCACAGCCTTGTCCTCTGCAGACAGATCCTTGCACGTCTCTGCCATTGGGGCATCAGTGCACACGTCAAGGCTGCCGTAGAGATGCCCCACTGAATGTTCCAGGACTTAGGACGGTCAGTTTCCTGTGTTTGAGGAGACAGGTGGGAGAGGGTGTGACTGCCACATAGGATGTGTTTGCATCCCCGTCCTAACAATACGACCTTGTCTAGGAGAGCAGCTCCAGGAGGTGGATGACGGGGCCTCAGCCTTCCGAGGAAGTGTGTGCAGACACACCGACAGCAGCGTGTCCCCCCTGTATTCTCTTGCTGGGATTCCTTCTTGGCTCTCCCAACCTTCACTGGTGCCAAACTGAGAAGTGTAGAGAAGTAAGGACGGACTTGAATCCCTCACACCACTTCTTTCAGGACCCGTCTGCATTTGGTGTAGTGCACTAAAGAGAGATTTAGATTTTATCAAGTCCTGGACCTCGTGTCCACTCGCGTCGTGTGAAGAGGAACGGGAATCTAGCCAGGTGTCGGTGCTGGTGGCAAAGCCACCTTGCAGGTTCCACCTGTGTCTTCTCACATGCGTGTTTTCCCTCTGCAGAAAGGTGCCTGGAAGACCATGAGCTGGTGGTCCAGGTGGAGAGTACCATGGCAAGCGAAAGCAAATTTTTATTTAGGAAGAATTACGCAAAATACGAGTTTTTCAAAAATCCTACGGTGAGTGTCTTCTCTCTTTGGGTTCAGGGTTTGGGACTCTCGAAATCTTGTGGTGGTTACTTGGGATCAATAGCAGCGGAGGATAACATAGCTGAGCCGTATGGGGGTAGCACACGGGTTCGAGAATCCTGCGTCGCCATCTCTCGAAGCAACCCTTGCTCAGAACTCAGTCTCCGATGCTTAACTAAATGCCTCTGTAGTGGCCAGAGGTAACGAGTGCGCTCTTCCTGGTAGCAGAGGGCAAGGGGGTTAGCCCCTCGGTCAGGAGAGACGAGGGGCTCTTCAGTTATATCACAAGTTCATGGTTAAATTGGAACCAACCAGTTCAGTATTCAGCAGAATAAAAGCTCCTTACTCTCTGCAAGTAGGAAATAATCCTGTATGGTTTGTAGAAGAATGAGTTTCCAGGCATTTTGGGCTGATCTTTGTTTCCTTTTTATTTGCAGGGGGAGGGGGGATGGGGAGGGGCACGTGTCCTGTGACATCTCAGGGTCAGGAGCCTCCTGCTGCCATGGCACGTGCTCCTGTCCTGAGTCATGGGGTCAAGCCATCAAGACATGAGCAGAAGGTCCATCGTCAACTTCTGGCTCGGTAGTTTGGCTGCTTTCTTATTTGAAAGCAAGAAACAGGATAACTGATTGTGCGTGATGTACCAAAAGAAGCTTTTCTCTGCCACCGTGTCCCTCCTCTTTTGGTTTCCCAGAGTTGTGTACCTCATGGCACCGTGTGGCGGCCCTCCGCCTCGGTGTGCGCTGAGAGACGTGGATCCACGTTAAACGTGGCAGATACTCCAACCTCAAGCTCACCATTTAAGGAAATGTGGCAACTTCTTGAAGTAGAGGTTTCCACCATGGGATAAGGAAGGAAACGAGATCGTCCTTTTAAATACAGACATGCACCCACTCGTAGGAATGTTTTTAGTATTGGCACCCCCGTAAGCATGCTTTTCCCCACCTTAGAAAACTAACTTTCACTGTGTTTGTTTTCCTGTTTCCTTAGAATTTCTTCCCAGAGCAGATGGTTACTTGGTGCCAGCAGTCAAATGGCGGTCACAGCCAGCTTTTGCAGGTACTGAGCGGGAAGAGACTTCCGCTGGGTTTTCTGGGTGCAAGTCCTCTCGAGCTGTGGTCGCAGCCCCACAAAACCTTGATGGGGTTGCTTGCATTCTTCATCACGTATTAGGCTTGGCTCCCGGCGGCGTTTAGAGTTAACCAGAAATAAATGTTGACCTGGGAAATGTGTGTGCAGCCAGGCTCCTTCAAAGCAAACCAAGCACTTATAAACAGGATAAGCTTCCTGTGAGTTAGAAGCAACATGAGCAAAAGGGAGAGGCCACAGGCTGGCGTGTTCTCCTCGAGGCTCCTCTGGAGTGCGGGTCCAGGGTCAGGCCACCGCCCTGGGGATCTCTACAGAGATACTGTGCCCCTTTATAGTGAAAAAGGATTGGGCTGCCGTAAAACCCTTTAAAAGGTTGCATGTTGTGCATTAAAATTAGATTTGCGTCTGTCTTAATTTTCCCTCTGCCTTCTAAAGTCCTGTTCCAAGAAAACCTGGCTTTTCCCCAGCGCCTCCCAATGGCAGACACACCCCTGGACTCGCCTTGCTGGGTGCTGCTCAGGCTCTTCCAGGGAAGTCGGGAAGGGGAATATTCCTGCTGTGCCTGGAAAAATGTGTCTGTCTACAGCGTGTTCAGCGAGAGAACAGGCCATTCATGAGGGCAGCCAGCACCCTCCAGGCGGCATCCAGTTACGAGAATCCACTAAAAGTTAGTTCCTACAGAGTCTCCCCATGACCCTCCCTTGTCTGCTCTCTGGATCACCAGGGCTATTCTCACCTCCCGAAGGGTGAGGGCTTCAGAGCTCTGTTCTGGTGTCTCCTCCGAAGCCCCCCTGACCATAGGATTTGACTCTTCTGGCAAGAGTTGTTTGTTGCCATGTGGTTCTCATGGGCCATGCACCGTAAGGGTGACAAGGATCCCCATAAGGGATCAGGGCTCACGGCCTGATTTGGGGTGGCTCTTGTGCTTGGCAAGGGCGCGTGAGACTCTGTCCCACCTGCGGGAGGAGCTGTGTCCCCTCACAGTCCAGCGGAGAGGACCCACCCATGTCACTGCCCCAGCTTCGCTCCCGGACCTGGCTCTTGACCTCTGTTTCCCGAGAAGGATGTGCCTGCATGTGAGAGGGCTTAGCGGGGTCAGTGGCCTCACTGAAGTATTTCCAGAGAGAACTGTTAGCGCACCTTTCCGTGCAGGGACACACGATGAAAGTGACGTGCTTACTCCCGGCGCCCCCGGCGCCCTAACTCTGATGATCAGACCGCATGTTTCATGGAAAACCAGGATACAAGGCGGCGCCCTTACCTGCATCTGATATGGAAATCTGTGACTTCCTGGGTTTTCTCGTCGGTGTTACAAAGGCCCATTGGCTCCTGTGTGCTTAAATATTGATTATGTTCCCTGCACACCAGCTTAGGTGGGTCTTAAGATTTTTGAAAGGAAAACTATCATTTGGAAATGCTTCATTTGACCAAAAAAGAATATTTTTATAATCCAGGAAACGTCAAAATGTTAGCGACGCCGGTATAACGCACCTGCTCTCATGCTTCTAACGGCAGCATTATCTGACTTTTAAAAATCTCTTCAACAGAACTTTCTGAACTCCAGTAGCTGTCCTGAAATCCAGGGGTTTTTGCACGTGAAGGAGCTGGGGAGGAAGTCGTGGAGAAAGCTGTACGTGTGTTTGCGGAGATCGGGCCTTTATTGCTCCACGAAGGGAGTGTCAAAGGTGGGTTTTAAAGCCACCACTGCCACCCCCGTCACACCAGGCCGGCCGCGTTCAGAGTGGACGTGAAGATGCGTGTCAGGGTCCTCCGGGCTTGTGATGATTTGTGAAGCTAATTCCGGGTTCCTGGCCCTCTGGTCTCCCTCAGAAACCAGGTGACAGCACAGACCTGCAGGGCTCCTGGCCACGTCACCGCTGGGCCCCTCTGGGGCTTGGGAGCCGAGCCTCCTAGGCGGTCCGACTCCCTGAAGGACGCCGACTCAGTTTCCATAGTTTGAAAGTTTGCAGCCAAGGTGGCCGGAGGGTGGCTGGGGGATGGCTGCCAGTGCAGCCCGTGTTACTCTAGGCACTGCAGGGAAGAAATTGGAGTCGTGCGTGCATTTCTAGCAGGAAGGGGGGAAGAGATGGAAGATACAGCTGCAGGCCTCCAGGGGGAGTTAGGGCGTTGGGGGCCCACCTTGCTGGTCACCGTCCGCGTCTGTGCTTGCTCCGGCCCCCCGCTCGGTCCTCGTGATGTGCTGTGAGCAGGCCCCGCGGCAGGAGGGTGCCCACACTGTGCGCTGAGCATGCGCGGTTCCTGCCAGGAGAGGAGGGCGGGCCTGCTGGGACCCCGGGCGGGGCGCTGGGCACCAGGCCACCGTCCAGCCGCTCTGGGCAGTCCGCGGCAGCCCCATCTGAGCCGGGGACGAGGGGCTCAGGCAGGTGAACAGCTTCCGTCTGGTGCAGGTGAAGGGCAGCTGGATTTCCTGACTCCCCAGCATCCTCGCAGGTGCTGAACCCAGAGCAGGAGGCAGAACTGGGACAAAGGAGGGTTGGGGACAAGGATGGGACAGGCTGTCGATGGGAGACTGCAGGCCGCCGGCCTCTGCACACCGTGCAGCAGGGGTGGCCTGTGCTGTGGTGTGCCCTTCACTTTGGACTTTAGGCCCCAGGTCTTCTCCTGGTTTTTACCTTGAATGTTTGGTCACGGGGCTTCGCTATGGCTCAGTGTCAAACACGTTATTTCTTTGGTTTCTGTTGTAAAGATTTTATTTATTTGATGGAGAGAAAGACCGGGAGCATGAGCGTGAGCACAGGCAGGGGCAGAGGGAGAAGCAGACGAGCCAACTCGGGGCTCGAGCCCAAGACCCCGAGATCGTGACCTGCGCCAAAGGCAGACAGACACTTAACCCCCCGAGCCAGGCCGGCACCCCTGGTGTCACAGTCCTGGGAGGCGGGTTTCCTTGGCGAGGCCTGGGTCAGTTTGGTCTTAAGTCGGCACGTGGTGCGTAAGGTGCTCACGGTCCGTAGGAACATCCGAGGGGCGTGCGCGTGTGCGCGGAAGGCGTGCGCCCGGCCGCGCCCTGACCAGCCTTTCCCGCAGGAGCCCAGGCACCTGCAGCTGCTGGCGGGCTTGGAAGAGAGCAGCGTCTTCTCCCTGACCGCCGGCAGGAAGCAGTACGGCGCGCCCACAGACCACGGCTTCTGCATAAAGGTACCTCGGCCCGCGGGCCCGGGCACAGCCGCGAGTCCTTGCGGGGCGCTGCTTGCGTTCGCCTTTGGACAGAAGGGCGGTTCCACGGGGGCCCGATGCGTCAGGCCCCGAGTGGCCGGCCCCTCGGGGAGGCGCCCAGGACACGACAGGCCGGTTGTGTCCCTGGGCTCCTGGCTTAGTGACCCCCGGCCTGCTGCCCCCTGGTGGCCTCCAGGGTCCCACAGCTGACACTTTCCCTGTGGGCTTCCGGTCACCAGGGACAATGGGTGTGTCCACGGGTCGCCCTGCCTCTGCGCACATGCATGTGAGAGCCCGGGCTCACGTGCTCATATTTCCACCCGTGCACACACACACACCTGCATGAATGCACAGTGTGCACATATACATGTACACATGTGTACACAGGCACACACCTACATGGACACACGGTCTGCACACGAGCATATGCATATATGCACATAGACACACCTGCATGAACACGTGTGCACACATGTGTGCACACACACACCTGTATGGACACACAGTGTGCACACATACATATGCACACATGTACACAGGCACCTGCATGAATACAAAGTGTGCACACATACATATGCACATTTGCATGCACACACACACCTGCACGGACATGCATGTGCACACATACATATGCACGTGTGTACGTGCACACACCTACATGAACACATGTGCAGACATATACATGTGTGCACATGCACATACCTGCTTGGACACACATGTGCACCATGTGCATGCATGCACATGTCTGCGTGAACACACACATGTAGACATATACACACCTGTACACATGGACGCACCTTCATGGACACAGTGTGCACACATACATATGCACATTTGCATGCACGCACACACCTGCATGGACACACAGTACACACTCGCACATATGCACACAGGCACACCCGTGCATGTGTACACACGTCCTCCCCTGGTGAGGCTGCGGTGAGGTCGGCCGTCGTCATGGTGGATGCCGTTCACGGCAGAGTGACTGCACGCAGGGGCCCCCACCAAGGGTTCTCCCTGCGTCCTCTCACTGTGTCTTCGCCGGTGCTCATAGGTGGGAGCTGAAGCGGCCCCACTGCTCGCATCCAGCCACCAGTGAGTGTGCTTGGGGCCCCCAGCTGTGCTGACTCCTGAGCCCGGGCTCCCTACTGGCCCACTCCTGCCACAGTTCTCCCGTCACGAGCTAAACGCTGCCTCTGCCTGGGGCAGCTCCGTCCCTCCTCAATGCATCTGGGACTGTGGCCCCTGCCCGGCCCAGGCTGCTTGCCCCCCAGCCCCCTTCTCTGGGGTGACACTGGCCTCATTCTCTGGGCCTTCCTCACGTTCCATCTTGGGGCCACTGAGATCCACTGCAGAGCCGAGCCCCTCCAAGCCCTGCGGGCCCTTCCTCAGCTGCCACCAGCTTCCTGGGAGGCGACCAGACATGTTTTCTCCCATTCTCTGGGCCCGGCTCTCCGGTTGAATCCAGCTTTCCCTGCGCAGACCTGCGCACCCGTGTCCCTGAGGGTTGTGTCCCCTGTTGGAAGCTGGCCGAGCGCTCATGCCGACGCCCGCCCGTGGGCAGGCTGGCCCGTGCCGGGCGGAGGAGGCGCCCTCTGGCCTCGGCCCGCTGCTTGTCTGGCTGGCTGGTGCCCTGACACGGGCGTGGGTTGCGTTCACCGAGGCGCACTCATTAGGTCCTCTCTTACCCCCGTAGCCAAACAAAGTCAGGAACGAGACGAAAGAGCTGCGGCTGCTGTGTGCCGAAGACGAGCAGGGGAGGACGTGCTGGATGACGGCGTGCAGGCTGCTCAAGGTACGCGCGTGCGCCCGGTGCGTGTCTTCCTTCGCCGTGAGCCCTCCTGATGCCCGGCCAGCCCTGGGTGCCCCCACGACTTCCCAAACGGGCCTCAGACCTTTCTCACGGAGGCCTCCCGTTGGAAAGACCAGAACCGGCTCCCAGCCTCGGCTCCTGACGTTCGGAGGCCGGATGGGATGCGGGCCACACCCCTGCTTCGCCCACTGGATGCTGGAGCACCCCGGCCGGTAGAGACAGCCCGGCTGGGCGTGACCAGGGTCCCAGGGGCCTGGGAGCGGGGAGCCTGCGCGGGTTGCGAGCCGGTGGCCTAGAGAGATAGGAATAGAGAGACCTGACGGGGAGACGGGGAGACGGGGATAGTTCATCAGGACGGTCGGTCATTTCCGAGACTGAGCATCAGGTTCTCGGCCTCCCGAAAAGCCAGGCCCCCGAGGGAACGCGCCCCGCCGTGCAGCTTGCCCAACTGCCCGAGGGACGCAGCGCCCCCGACAGCGCGCTCTTACAGGAACCCCGGGCGGGGCGGGGCCCTCGTCACTGCCGCGGTGGCTTCGTGCGGCTCTGCAGCAGAGGCGAAGCGTGTCCCGGACAGCACACCTCACTGCGTCCCCACAAAACGTCCCTTTGTGCGCTCACATGCCCCGGTGCGTCTGCAGCTCCCTAAGGTCATGCAAGCTGGTGGACAGGGGGACTGTCACGGGGTCTGGAGGAGAGGCTGGCTCGGTCCGCTGTGGCCGACCTGTGCAAGGGGGCTCGGGATCTCTCTGTGAAACCCCAGCCTCTGCCCAAGCTCTCAGCCGGGCAGGGAGTCGGCACGGAGCCACTTGGAGAAATGGATGAGCCGAGGGAGGCGCAGCTCACGACCCCTGGGAGACCCCGGGGGACATAAGCTCCAAGGCTGGGCGTCCTGCAAACGCCTCTTCCCCAGAACCGTGTCTTGTTTTATTTTTGCTTCCAATAAGACAAAGAGGGGTTACGTGGAAAGTGTCATTGTTTCCGAATCGGAGCGGCGACGTCAGTGCTGGTAGAGGGCGTTGCAGACGGAGGCGCCCCCTTTCCGAGCCAGCTCGGTGTCACGGGACAGGCTTGGGAGGCGCGGCCCTCGGTACGCAGAGAACCGGGGTCCCTCTAGCGAGCTGTGGGGAGCTTTCCAGGGCGTTGATTAAGAATCAACGTGCGAAGTGCCACCTTCGTTGTCGGGATAAGGAAAGGAGAAGTGAAAATACACCCGTGCGTTTGCCGGTGTGATGGGAGCGTTCGGGAGGCTGCTGGTGGGCACAGCGGGCACGGCCCCGGGAACCGGGGCAGAGGTGGAGGGAAGCCCTGGACGTCTGCTGGGGTTCTGTGATTTTTTTTTTAATCTACGGATATATAGGCTATTTTGGGAAAAGCAGGAAAGTGGGTGGACACACACGTGTGACGCTGGAGGTTAGGTGCTTGGAGGTAACACGCAGTACGTCCCAAGGGCAAGCTCGGCCCCTTGGCTTCCTGCATGAGGAAGCAGGGCCAGTGGACGGGACAGAGCAGGACAGAGCAGGACTGTCCCCGGACGCCGGCATAACGACCAGGCCCGGGGAGGGAAGTGCGTAGGCCGAGCAGCGACCGAAATACCCGGCGTGATGATCAGCGCCTGGGGTGGGCGTGTCCCGTGGGGCACTAGCATTTGGGAGCACTTGCTGTGAGCCGGGCTCCGCCCTACTTCGCACCCGCAACCCCCATCCCCCATCCCCCACCACAGCTGGGTGACGTCCATGCTGTCAGCATCCTCCCTGGGCCACGGCAGGTGCCACGGAAGCCGAGTTGCACCTCAACGGTTATGCGCCGAGGTGTCCTGCCGCCACCCAGCAGGCCTCGTCCCACGTGACATCTCCTTACCTCGTTCCCCCTCCCTGTCCCATCTGAGAGCAGGCTGCGGGGTCAGAAGACCCAATCCTGTACCCGTAGGCTCTGGCCTGCGTCCCCACGTTACCGTCACCGTGGGGTGTATTTTCTTCAGGCGTCGGGGCTGTTTGACGCCACGGGGAACCTGATAAAGTGCCTCCTGTTCTCTCAAGCCGTGAGCAGACTCCGGCCCTCCTCTGTCCAGCCCCCGACCAGCAGCCCCGGGGGCCTGACCAGGGGAAGTCCACCCGTCCGCGCCCCCCCCTCCCCCAGGCTTGCCCTGTGCCGGGTCGTGGCCTGGACATCACCTTGCCTGGAGCCCCCGAAGTCCTCTCAGGGAGCCCGACGCCCGGAACGTAATAGATGCTTGGGAAAACTGGGCCGAATGACGGCGGGAACCAAACCAAACTCCGTGTGTTCTTTCTTCGTGGAAGCCACCTCTCCCTCTCGTCTGCGGGGTGTGCTGGGCAAGCCTGGCAGTGACCCGGGGCCGGCAGGGTCACAGGTGGCAGCTTGGACCTCAGAGAGTCTGGGTCTCGGGCCTCCAGGGCTCCTGGGCTGGGGAGACGTTGGACCTTTTCCCAGTTGCCCGGTCTTGTCTGTAGTAAGTGTTGGCAGGTCCCCTGAGCTCTGGCCCTCAGACTGCCCTGTTCCCCAGAGGGGGTCAGATGAGCGCGTCCTCACCTGGTGGAAGCAGAAGACACCCAGAGGGTCCTTGGTCCCTGCCCCAGCCGCTGCCCAGGGTGTATCCCGGAGGCCCTCCTGCCTGGCGGGGGATCTTGCAGTAGCCGTCCGCGCCATGCTGGGACCCCGGGCCCTGTTGGAGAGGGACGACACCTCGAGAGCCAGCTGGGACCTCTCTGTGCCTCTAAGGCCGTCCCGGGTGCTCGTCGGAGGAGCTTGAGCCCACCCAGGAGGAAACGGGCGTCGCTGCCCTCAGACAGGCTTAGGGGGTAAAGCCGGCAGGCAGTGGCTGCTGCTGATCCTCCCTCCGTCCTATTACGTGGTCTGTTAAATAATCCCACTGCCGTATGGGCCGTGGAGGGAGCTCTAACCTTGGCCGCTCTTCTCTGCAAGTTTCTGAAACTGCCGTAGAAATTCCGCCCCGAGAGAGAGGCTGGCCTCGTGAGTGCGGGTTTCGGGACCCCAGGCTGGCTGTAGACACGCAGCAGCACACGGTGCAGTTTGTGTCCATCAGGAGCAGGCCCCCAAGGACGCCCACGGCGCTCTGCTCCGAAGCCGTCGGAAAGTCCAGCCCTGCGCTGTCCCTCCCCGCCCCTGCCTGCACTCTTTGTGCTGGGTGACAGGCTTCCCAGCCACACCTGCGTCAACGGTGGGAACGGGACGAGGGGAATACGTCGAGGCCAGAAACGAAGGCACGTAAAACCCGGTAATTTTTAAAACGGGAAGAGGAAACACCTGCCGTGCTTACCTACCTACCTGCTGTGGTATTTTCACATCAAAATTTTCACATCAAAAGGAGCAATGTCCACCACAGCCACACTGTGGAAGGAGCCGCGGTGTCCATCGACAGATGATGGATAAAGAAGCTGTGGTCTCTGTATACAATGGAATATTCCTCAGCCATTAGAAACGACAAATACCCACCATGTGCTTCAACGTGGGTGGAACTGGAGGGTATGATGCTGAGTGAAGTGAGTCAATCAGAGAAGGACACACATTATATGGTCTCATTCATTTGGGGAATATAAAAAATAGTGACAGGGAATAAAGGGAAAAGGAGAAAAAAATGAGTGGGAAATATCAGAAAGGGAGACAGAACATGAGAGACTCCTAACTCTGGGAAACGAACTGGGGGTTGTGGAAGGGGAGGAGGGGGGGGTGGGGGTGACTGGGTGACGGGCACTGAGGGGGGCACTTGACAGGATGAGCACTGGGTGTTATTCTGTATGTTGGCAAATTGAACACCAATAAAAAATAAATTTATAAAAAAAAAAAAGGAAATGTGTGCAAAAACAAAGGAAACCTTAAAGTTGGCTGGAAAATCCAGAAGGAAAAACTCAAGCACATTTAAAAGAAAAAAAAAAATTAGTTTCTCCTAAGCTCCCAGGAACCTTTAAAAAAATTTTTTTTAAGATTATTTATTTATTTATTTATTTATTTATTTATGATAGACATAGAGAGGGGGGCAGGAGGAGGAAGAAGCAGGCTCCATGCTGCGAGCTGACGTGGGACTCGATCCTGGGACTCCAGGATTGCACCCTGGGCCAAAGGCAGGTGCTAAACCGCTGAGCCCCCCAGGATCTCTCCAGGAACCTTTAACCCATGTGCCACGTGGACTGTGACCACCCGTGGAACCAGCACGGCATGCAGAGGGGTTGGTGGCCGCCCTGGTGCTGTCCCTCAAGAACCAGCTCAGGCCTGGCCCCATAAGCGGAGACTTGCCCTCACCGTGCACACAGTTAGGGTTTCCTCTCTTAATTACCGGGTCACACTGCTGCTTGTCTGCACGTGGCCTGTCCGACTGCAGCTCCCTGAGGCAGCAGCGTGTCCTCTCCCGCGCTCTGCGTGCCTGGAGCTCAGCCTGGCAACATGCGAGGCCCCTTCTCTGGCCGTGACCCTAAGCCTTCATGCAGCCTTTGCCCAAGGACATGAACCTATATCCTATCTCGCTTAAAAACGTAAAGGCTAAATGTTTAATTAAATTCCGAGAGAAAGGGGTCTGGGTGTTATTTCTGTTGTGCGTTCACCGCGCTAACGTCCCGTACGGGGAGGTGGTTTCCAGACACGGTGCACGTCGACTTTGTGCAGCCGTGAGCTGCCGTCTCTGCGGTCCCTCCTGAGCCGTCACTCACGCTTCTCTGAGAAAAGCGTCCGAGACTGTCACGCTCAGGCAGGTGTGAACAGGAAACAGCACGTCGCCAAGAAGGGGGCAGGTGTTTCTCCGGCCAGACGTTCTTCTTTCCAAGCAACAGAGGAAGGTGTTGATTGGGCCATAAGTATTTCCTTAAAATCCACTCACCTAGAGTAAAAGGGAAAATAATATTACGTGATTTGTGCCAAGGTTGCGCGCAGAAGGTTAATAATCTAAAGAATCGTCAAGCACGTGTACCGATGACGCTCGCACTGTGACGGCTGGCGTAGTTATTTAAGTGAGAAAAAAACAAGAATTAATGATCACGGGACCACAAGAGAGAAGTGTCGGAAACATACAACTTCTTTAATAATTAAGGCAAAAGTAATATTTAAAGACGATCATGCCCGTGAAATAGTTTTATACTGAAGACAAGCCAGTTAGGCAGCTCGCGGGTGGAGGAGGAGTCGCTGGTGAGTTCCTGGAGGGAGAGCGGTCCCGGGCGCTCCTGAGGCGGGTTGCGCCCGTGTGCGCGTGCCCGTGCCCGTGTGTGCACGCGGTTTCCCTTCCTGTTTCTTTGGCCTTAGCTCCATGACCTTTCCGATCTGTTGGAAGCGACGCTCGCGTCGTTGACTTAAGCCCGACATTTCCAACCAAGTCTCAGACGAAAATGCTTCCTCTCGTTGCTGTTTGTCGTGTTTGTATAATGACTCGATTCAGGCCACTTGCGCATGTGCGTGTGACGTGCAGTCTGCTCCCGTGAACACGCGTGTACCTGTGTGCGTGCGTGTGCGTGTGATTAGCTCACAGCAGCATACGTCTTCCCGTGGATCCTTCGGTCCTTGTCACCTGCAGCAGCGCTGCCTGCCCTGCGGTCCGGGGGCCCTGACGTTGCCGTGCGTACGTCCGTGTTCCCCAGCGGCGTTGGCGCGATTCTTCGGCCTGTCTGGGTCCTTGTGTCCAGGCCGCGCCTCTGACGAGCATCACGTAATCGTGTTTCCCCTCTGACCATCGTCACGCTCTAATTGGAGTATTTGTGGGGAAGCACGCCCTTTGGTAGACGATTAATGACGTTTGTGCTTAAGCCTGACGTTTCCTAGTTTTCCTTGTGTCCCGCCAGCCTGTCTTCCTTTCCTACATTTTTTTTAAAGACTGTGCTTATTGTCCAAGAGAGCGGGGCTAGAGGAGACGGGCATGAGCAGAGGCTGAGGCCGAGGGAGAAGCAGACGCCCCCCTGAGCAGGGAGCCCGATGCAGGACTTGACCCCAGGACCCAGGGATCCCGACCTGAGCTGAAGGCAGACGCTTCACCCCCTGAGCCCCGCAGGCGGCCGTCGGGCAGGAGCGAGGCTGTGTGCCCGCGCGGGCGGCGGGGGTTCTGCTCCCCGTTCCGTACTCAGTGTGACGTTGCCACGCTGGTTCTGGGCCTGGGGGGCTCGGGGGCTCGGGGGCTCGGGGGCTCGGGCCCGTGGTTGACCCCGGCCTCCCCCTGCAGTACGGGATGCTGCTGTACCAGAACTACCGGATCCCGCCGCAGAGGAAGGCCTTGCTCCCGTCCTTCTCCACGCCCGTGGTGAGTACCCTTGCCGCGAGAAGCTCCGGGAGGCGCGTCCGTCCTGGGGTCACGTCCTGCCCATCCTCGGGGCCCCCGCGTGCCCCTCAGAACCCTTGAGGGTGGAGCTCGTCGCCCTTGCCTGGCTCAGCCACCGTGGGCGCCTGTGACTGTTGTGCTGGAGCCTTCCCCGGCCCGCTTCGAGCGGGGACTCTGTGTCCTTGTTCCCTGGTGGACTCCGCTGCCCGGAGGTGCAGGAGCCTGTGGTGCCCTCACGCACGACCCTGAGCTCCGCAGGCCCGTTCCCGGCAGACGTCAGGTGCCCACAGGGAGGGTCCACCCGGTGCCCTGAACTGAGCCCTGAGGGAGGGACTTGGTGGCCGGTGAGGGCTGAGCTCCACAGCATTTCCACGTCTGCGGCACATGCTGGTGCAGGCTGGCGGCCTCGTAGGTCCCCGCCATCCGGGCCCCGTGCCCCCCACGCCCTTGAGGGAGACCACAGCCATCCTCAGCCCAAGGACCCCCGGGCACTGAGTTTCCACCAGGCCGTCCCGTGGGGGGCAGGGCATCGCCCTCAACCCCCCGGGTCAGCCCTCCCCTGGGTGCGGGTGCCATCTGCGAGACAGCGTGGCACCCACGTTCCCGAGGGCCACCCTGGCTGGACTCCCGTCGTGGTAAGACCTTGGGGCCTCTCCTTCCAGCGCAGCGTGTCGGAGAACTCCCTCGTGGCCATGGATTTTTCTGGGCAAACGGGAAGAGTGATAGAGAACCCGGCAGAAGCCCAGAGCGCGGCCCTGGAGGAAGGCCACGCATGGAGGGTAAGACCACGGCCAGCCAGGGACAGGCCCCTCGCGGTGGCACCCCCCCCCGCCACTGGTCTCCCAGAAGAACGGCCCTGCAGGTGCACGGGGGACCCATGTCCGGCGCCCACGTCCCTGCACCCATGTCCAGCACCCAAATCCCCATGCCCACATCCAGCACCCACATCCAACAAGCACCCACGTCCCCGTGCCCATGTCCAGCACCCATGTCCCCACACCCACATCCAGCACCCATGTCCTCAGCATCCACATCAGCACCCACGTCCCTGCGCCCACATCTAGCACCCACGTCCCCGCACCCATGTCCAGCACCCACAGCCCCCACTGACTCCCATGCAAGGTGTCCACACCGCAGCCCAGGACCGGGACCGGGTTCCCCGTGGGAGAGCACTTGCCTTCCCCGAGTGCTCAGCCGGGATTGCCGGGCGGGGTACCCCCCGCGAGGAGCCGGCACCTGGCTGCAGCCCCGGGATGGTCCAGATGCCCGGGCCTCTGCTGTTCTCACAACTCTGGTCACACGGGCAGGGCTCAGGTGGCTTCACGGCCAAGGGCCTGGGACCCCTGTGCCAGGTGGGCATCCCTGAGCCCAGCACTCACACAGGCGTCTCCTCCGCAGAAACGAAGCACCCGGATGAACATCCTAGGCAGCCAAAGTCCCCTGCACCCATCCACCCTGAGTACAGGTAAGCGCAGCAGCCGGCCCCGTCCTTTCCACGTGAGCAGGTGACCCGGGTCGCACCTGCTCCCAAGCTTCCCCAGGCCCCCTGGGCCCAGTGCCCGGTGTGCCCGGAGGTGTGGCCGGGGGCCGCCCAGCCCTTCCCTCCTCCGTTCCCTCCCGCAGTGATCCACAGGACGCAGCACTGGTTTCACGGCAGGATCTCCAGGGAGGAGTCGCACCGCATCATCAAGCAGCAGGGCCTGGTGGACGGGTAAGGACGCGCCGCCCGGAGAGTGGCACCTGCTGCCTTGTGTCGCGCCGGACACGTGCTCTGGCTTCTTGGGGACCCGGGGGGGGGGCGTCGTCAGAGCCTCGATGTAAAGAGGACAATGTGGCTCCGGGTCACCGTGGAGCGAGGGGGCTCGGCTGGCGAGTGGTCCGGCGGGGACCATGCCCGTCCTGTCCGTACCCCGTATGGCGCCAGCCGCGGCCGCTGTGTTGAATCCAGACGGACGCAGCACCAAGCCCGTTACTTTCATCAGGCGGCTTTTCCTAGGAGGGACGACCCCAAACCTTGGTGGCGTCTGGCCGCAGAGTGAGTGAGTCCCCCCCGGGGCCGGCTCGGCCGCGGGCAGGTCGACTTCGCTCCCGTGTCCGGCGGATGCGGTGGCTGTTGGCCACAGAGACGGGGCGACTGGACAGGTGTGTGCCCATGGCCAGCCTGGGACGCTCACCCGGGGCCGTGTCCAGGGTCTCAGACTGAGAGCCGCCAACCCCGGGGCACATATCTCGGGGCCCGTATCCCATCGGCTGATGCTCCCCCCGTGGTCCTGCTCCCGGGGCTGTGGATGCAGACGCGTGACGCGTGCGACTGAGCGGCTGTCACCGTGTCCTCTCGCGCCGCTGCCCGCCGGCGGCGACTCTGCTTTTCCTGCCCCCATCTGTTAAAAGCTGAACTACGGAGATCCAGAATTTTACCCACGAGACAGGAGGGTAGTGAGCCGCCGCCGTGTGATCCTTGTCTGGTTGGGACAGTTTGCTAATTTTAGGTTTTCTCTGTCCCTTCCCATATTAAGGGCTCCTCCCTCCTCCCCGCTTCTCCTTCTGGAATATTTTAAAGTAAATCCCAGACATTCTGAACGTTCACCACTAAACGCAGCTGGCGCGTCTCTAAAACATGCTCTTGTCTGTGGACTCGACCACGAAATCATTGTCGCTCTTCCCGGGACAAGCAGGAATGCCTTAGTATCCTCTGAAGCCCGGTCTGGGTTCAAATTTCCCTAATTGCTGCAAAAAAAAAAAAAAAAAAAAAGTCCATCACACGAGTTGGCTTGAAGGGGGACGGGCCCTGGCGTCCCCTCCGCGTCCCCGTGTTGCTCGCACGTGGGGGCTGCTGAGGGAGTCGGCGAGCCACCGGCCACCCGGACTGTCCGGCTCCTATGGGTGTCGGCGTTCAGAGCGGCCTTCTAGCAGCTTCCAGCCGCTCGGAGGAGCTGCTCCTTGTTTAAAGCACCGTCTCATGCTCACACTCTTAAGACTCGATGTGTTTCGGTCAAAACTTCCTGTTTTCGGTGCTCGTGCGAGAGGTCTTTGGCCCCCGGGACTTTCCCAGGTTGGCTCCTGAGTTCTTGGGCCCGACAGGAACGGTGTTGGGTTCCAGGTGGACGTTTCTCTTCGGGGCCTCGTTCCTTCTGGTGGGGAGCACTGCCTGGACCCCGGGGACGGGGATGGAGTCGCGCGTGGGCGGAGGATTCCCAGGGTCCCGTTGCTGCCACCAGCCAGGGAGTCCACGGTGTTCGCTCTGTACCCCCTCCGTCTCCTCTCGCTCTGGAAACCTTCCCGAGGACGTCCTCGTCCGTGAGCACGTCCGCTCGGCTCCTCGTCGCTTCTGGGAGGCCCCCGTGCCGAGGTCCCTCCGCTGAGTCCGTTCGACTCGTTTCCTTGCGGGATCCTGAGGGCTCGTCCCAGCGGGTCGTGTCCAGGCACCAAGTTTAAAGCGTTTCCTCTCGCGGTTCTAACAGTGGAGACAGGGTCACTGGGGTTCCTGTGTCCCGCTCTGCTTTGGATTCTCGTAAGTGGATCTGGCGTGTTTTCCGCCCGGCGCGACGCTTCCCGTTAAACGACAGGAAACCCTCCCCTGGTTCTGAGGCGAGAGCAGTGGGGCAGGGCCGCCTCCGGGGGCTCCCGCCGCCCCAGGGTCCCCGCGACCGGGGTCCCCAGGGCCATTCCTTCTCCCGCGGCTCTCGGGTTAGATGGGGGCGTCTCTGCCTGTCGGGCCCCGTCGGAAGCACCGGGGCAGCACTGCCCCTGCCACCTTGAGGGCCCCCGAGCAGCCGCGCGGCCCCGGTCCGAGCTCGGCGTTTCCAGGCTGCCACGAGGACGCTTGAGGCTGTCGCTGCCTGTGCTGGCGGTGCCCAGACGCCATGGGCCGCAGCCTCCGGCCCCGCGGGCCCCTCCTCATCCGCCATCGGGGAGGCCGGCCTCTCCCCAAAGGTTGAGGCCTCGGGGGCACCCGGGGGCTCGGGTCGTGGTCCCGGGGTCCTGGGGTCAGGTCCACGTCAGGCTCCCTGCTCCGTGGGGTCTGTTCTCCCTCTGCCCCTGCTTGTGCCCTCACTGTCGCACACGTGCACTCTCGCTCTCACTCTTGCTCTCTCACTCTCGCTCGCTCACTCTCGCTCGCTCTCATTCTCGCTCTCTTACTCTCATGCTCTCTTGCTCTCTCTTGCTCTAAAAAATGAGGACGCGCACATCCATGTGGTTCTCACATCTAATGCACGTGCCTACGCTGGTTGTGCCAGTGGCTCTGATTGCATCCTTCGTGGAAAAAAAACAGCTTCTTAATTATAAGTACGTGGCTGTGGGCGCGTCTCCTGAGCCTCTGTCCTTCGTGGACGTTTGTCACAGCAACAGGCTGGTCGCTACTGAGCGTGCCCGGGTGCTCGGGGTCCAGCAAGGTCGGAGTGTGTGGAGGAGACATGGATGACCCGGGGCACGGCTGGGCAGGTAGCTGGCCCCTGGCACCTTGAGTGCTTGGTGGTGGCAGTTTGTCCCACGGCAGTCACCGCCCCCCCGCCCTCGTGATGCACAGCTATTCGGGCGGTGACCGTGTGCAGCTGAACACGCTGCCTCTCGCCGGTTCTCTCTGCTGACGTGCGTGCGCAGGGACCGGTCCTCCTTGACCGGCAGTAACCTGCAGTGGCTGCCATCCCATGTGGCCCATCCGCCCCAGTGTGTGTCTGGCTGCCCCCCTGCTCCAAGGGCCCCGCTCCTCCCTGAGCCAGCTCGCGGCCTGTGTGTGACCGCACACCACGCGCAATCGGTTCCCTGTTCCAGCCTCCGGGTCATGGTCTCTCAGCACCAGCACTTAGGCTGATGCTGCCTCCTGGGGCACGACCCTGCACACGGTGGATGTCCTCACCTTGTGGCTCACACTGTTCTGGCTCTGGCGTGTCCTTCCGTGGAGAGCGGCCCTCAGAAACCAGGGCGCGGGCCACACGCTCGCTAACATGTCCTGAAGCGTCGTGGCCACGAGCCTCTTACTGCAGGGACGGGGAGATGTGCCAGTGGGTGTGTGTGCACCTGAGTGTGTACAGGTGTGTGCACATGTTGTGTACAGGTGTGTGCACACATGTGCATGCGTGTGTGCATGCGTGTGTGGGTGCGTGAGTGTGCAGGTGTGTGGGGGCAGGTATGCAAATGTACATATCAGGTCAGGATTTTAAAAACGTGCCATCAGCTGATCTTTTTCCCGTCTCCAGGCTTTTCCTCCTCCGAGACAGCCAGAGCAATCCAAAGGCATTTGTGCTCACGCTGTGTCATCATCAGAAAATTAAAAATTTCCAGATCTTACCTGTAAGTATGGGTGACGTCTCACTGAGTCTTGTTGCTGTTTTCTGGGTTCGTCTGAACGTGGTTTCCAAGTCAGAAACTAAGAGGACCACCGAGGGGGGTGGGGGGCTGAGTGGCAGGCGACACTGGAGGAGAAGCTTCCAGGAGCCCCTGGGGAGGCTGCTTTGACCTCGGGATGCCCTTTGCTGTTTTCCCTGGAAGTCAGTGGAAGCGGTGGCCAGCGTGGGGCCGCCTGCATTTGAGCTGGGCTACGCTTTGGCGGGGGGGGAGGAGGGGAGCACAGGTGGGGGGGGGGGCACATGTCCAGCAGGAGGAAGGGCCCACGGGGGGTGGGTAGGGGGTGGGTGCACGTCCAGCTGAGGGAGGTGCCCATGCCGAGGGAGCAGGGTCAAGGGGTGCACATCAGGGGCGCACGTCAAGGGGGAGTGGGGTCAGGGGATGCACGTCCGGGGGGGCCTATGCCAAGGGGGAGCAGGGTGGGGGGTGCACGTGGGGCACGCATAGTCAGGAAGACAGGATTCCTGCTGGGTGGGAGGCTGGCTCCTGGAATCCGAGGGGTCTGATTTCTGTTGGCGGGTCCCTGGTGCCCCAAGAAAGTGGTGGAAGGACAGTTGTGCAGCCCTGAGGTCCCCAAAGTCGAGTTGCGTTGCTTCTTCCACTTGGTCCCTGGATCAGGAAACAGATTTTCCTTCGAACGTTTCTGAAAACCTCAGGACCGCCTAGGTGGGTCGGCACCTTTCGTGTCCCAGCGGCGCACGGGTGACCGTCCAGGCCCAGGGTTGCAGGGCTTGGATCCCGGTGGATCCCAGGGTCGGGTGGGCCCCGGCGTCTGCTGCCTGCACCCCTGCGGCTCGGGAGCAGGTCAGAGCCCACGGCCCACAGACCAAGCTCCCAGGTCCCAAGGGCGGTGGTGGCCCTGTGGCGTTCCCCGGTGGGCTGGCCCTCGGGGCACACCCGGGCACGGGTCCCGTGTGGAAGGCTCGGAGGAGGCCGTGCCCGGTTCCGTGGTGTTGTTTTTTTTTTTTTTTTTTAATTTTTATTTATTTATGATAGTCACAGAGAGAGAGAGAGAGAGAGAGGCAGAGACACAGGCAGAGGGAGAAGCAGGCTCCATGCACCGGGAACCTGATGTGGGATTCGATCCCGGGTCTCCAGGATCGTGCCCTGGGCCAAAGGCAGGCGCCAAACCAATGTGCCACCCAGGGATCCCCGGTCCCGGTTCCGTGGTGTTGAACGGGGTGCTGCCCGGTTCCGCTGGTGCCCAGCAGGTCGGGGTCCCGGAGCCCCGCAGGGGCCGGCTGGGAGCTGCAGGCGCCCGGGGAGCGTTCCTGGTGCCCCCACGGCCGCCCCGCCCGGCGCAGAGGGGAGGGGAGGCGGTCGGCAGGGGGCTGGGGAGGGGCGCCCTGGGCGCAGACCTGGGGGCTGCCCCCCAGGGCCGAGCTTCCTTGCCCGCCTGAGCTGCCCGCCACCACCCGACGCCTCTGACGGGCTCTCGCCCTCGTGGCCCCCGCCTCCTGGGAGTCCGGGCAGCGGAGCTGAGCGGGAGCTGCAGGCCCGCGGGGGCTGGGCGGCCCCCGGGGCGGGGATGGGCGGGGATGGGCGGCCCCGCGGTCCCGGGTCGGCTTGGAGCTGGGCCACAGGCACCTGCTCCCTGGAGCCCCCGGAGCCCCCGAGCCCCGCGCTGCGCTGGAGACGGCGAAGGCCCCGGTTCGCGCCCCGCGCCCGCGGCTCCGGGGCCGCTAACGGGGCGTGTCCTGTGTCCCTCCAGTGCGAGGACGACGGGCAGATGTTCTTCAGCCTCGACGACGGCAACACCAAATTCTCGGACCTGATCCAGCTCGTTGACTTCTACCAGCTCAACAAGGGAGTCCTGCCCTGCAAGCTCAAGCACCACTGCATCCGCGTGGCCTTATGACCCACGGGCCGGCCGCCGCCGGAGGAAGCTGACACTGGAGCGGGAGGGGCGGGCGCGGGGCCGGGGGCGCGGGGTGCCCGGCCGGGGTCCCTCCCGCCGCCCTCCAGGGACTCGCCGCCCCCCCCCCCCCCCGCCGGGAGGCGAACCCGCAAACCCGCGACGACCACGGTCGCCTTGGCCGGGCCGCGAGGGCCGAGAGCCGGAGACGAGGGATTGGAAACGAACTCTTCCCTGGAATAACCTTGACGATTAAAACTGATATGTTTACTTTTTTGTAGCGATCCCTTTTTGCACGTCTCCTTTGTTTCCGGCGCGGGCCGCGGCCCCCCAGGCGGTCCTGCGGCTCTCGGGGCGCTGGGGCGCAGGGGCGGGGCTCTCCGTGCGCTGGGGCGCAGGGTTGGGGCGCGAGGAGGGCGTGGGGTCTCCGTGCGCAGGGGCGGGGCGGGGGGAGGGCGTGGGGTCTCCGTGCGCTGGGGTGCAGGGTTGGGGCGGGGGGAGGGCATGGGGTCTCCGTGCGCTGGGGCGCAGGGGTGGGGGGGTCTCCGTGCGCCGGGGTGCAGGGTTGGGGCGCGAGGAGGGCGTGGGGTCTCCGTACGCAGGGGCGGGGGGGGTCTCCGTGAGCTGGGGCGCAGGGGCGGGGCGGGGGGAGGGCGTGGGGTCTCCGTGCGCTGGGGTGCAGGGTTGGGGCGGGGGGAGGGCGTGGGGTCTCCGTGCGCTGGGGTGCAGGGTTGGGGCGGGGGGAGGGCATGGGGTCTCCGTGCGCTGGGGCGCAGGGGGGGGGGGGTCTCTCCGTGCGCCGGGGTGCAGGGGGGGCGGGGGCGGGGGGGGGGCGTGGGGTCTCCGTGCGCAGGGGCGGGGGGTCTCCGTGCGCCGGGGTGCAGGGTTGGGGCGGGGGGAGGGTGTGGGGTCTCCGTGCGCTGGGGCGGGGGGGTCTCCGTGCGCCGGGGTGCAGGGGGGGCGGGGGGGCGGGGGTCTCTGTGCGCTGGGGTGCAGGGGGGGGCGTGGGGGTCTCCATGCGCTGCGGTGCGGGGGGGGCGGGGGGCGTGCGGCTCTCAGTGCCTTGGGCGCAGGGGCGGGGCGGGGGGAGGGCGTGGGGTCTCTGTGCGCTGGGGCGCAGGGGCGGGGCAGGCAGGGGGCGTGAGTGAGGCTCTTGGTGCCCAGGGGCGGGGTGGGCAGGCGGCTCGGGAGGGGGCGCCCACGCAGAGCAGGTAACGGGGCAACAGGCCGCCCGGGCCCTCCCCGCCCCGCATCCTGCAACAGCTTTTCATTTTCTTGAGAGCAAAGTAAGCGGTGCCCGCGCGGTGGGCACGGGCGGGTTGCGGCCGCGGTCAGGCGCTTGTCTGCCACGGAGGCCGGTGCGGGGGCGCCCCAGCTGGTCACCCGAGCTCGTGGCCCAGTCCGGGAGGCCCGGTGCCCTGGAGAGCCCGCTGGCCCCCAGCGTGGCAGGCTGGGCCGCCCGGAGCTGCGTCTCTGCACCCTCACCTGCACCCTCCCCTGCCTCCCCACCTCCACCCTCACCTGCACCCTCACCTGCCCCCCCACCTCCACCCTCAGGTGCACCCTCACCTGCACCCTTACCTGCCCTCCCACCCCCACCCTCACCTGCACCTTCACCTGCCCTCCCACCTCCACCCTCACCTGCACCCTCACCTGCCCCCCCACCTCCACCCTCAGGTGCACCCTCACCTGCACCCTCACCTGCCCTCCCACCTCCACCCTCACCTGCACCTTCACCTGCCCCCCCACCTCCACCCTCATACCTCCACCCTCACCTGCACCGCACCCCACGGTAGCTCAGGCCCTTCCCTGGCTGTGCCCACCCCCACCCCTGTGCCTGGGGCGGAAAGGATCTAAGGGGGAAATTGCAGCTGCCTGGCTGCCCGTGCTGCGGTTTCCATGGTGACAAAGACGTAGCCTTGAAAAGGGCACATCTGCAGCCTGGCATTTAAGGGTCCCCCTCCCCCCCACCCCCCGGGACCTCCGTCCTGCCGCCCCTCGGCTGATGGCGCGGGGGGACTCATGGCACGTGTGGCTCTTGAGTCCGCTCAACATAGGCCTACTTCCCCTCCCGGGGCTGAGGCACTCGGGCCGCGGTGTCCCCCCTGGCCTCCCCTGCCCCCCTCCCCTTCCCCTCCTGGGCCCCCCCAACCCCTTGGCCTCGCTGCCCCCCGTCAGGCCTCCCCCCAGCCCCAGCCTTCCCCACCCCACCACCTGGCCTCCCCTCCCCCCAGCCCCTAAGCAGAGTCACCAGGCATGAGAGGGGCTGTGACTGTGGGGTGACTTATGGTCCCTGCAAAACCGAAGGTCTCCCTGACAGGCCCCGGCTCAGTCACCACGCAGGACAGGTGCTCGGCTCGGGTGCCAGCCGCCGGGTGCCTGACTCTGCCCCCGCCCCCAGCCCCACCCTGCAGCATGCACCCAGTGTGGGATGCCCGGGAAGGCCTGGGACACCGATGCACTGTGGGGAGCTCTGGGTCGGGAAACCCTGGTCTAGGTTACAGGCCCCGCTCCGGACTCGCCATCCAAGGGCCACGTACACAAATGCAAAACTTACAGCGGGACGTTTTTCACCATAAATGCTCGGTTGCATTTTCTGCCTTTTGTAGCCAGTGTGTGGTGCAGCCACGGAGGTGCACTAACCAGCCCCCCCACCCGGCCGTTGGCAGGCTCTGGCACACCTGGCGGCAGGCCCGGGCACACCTGCCTGGCCGCACTCAGCACCCCAGACGCTGTTCTCCTCACCGTAAACCAAATGCACCATTTCTTTTGTTCCTTCTTTCTGCCTGGACCCGGTGAGCTGCGACCCCACGCCCTCCCCGCGAGAAAGCTGGTGTCCGCCGCGTTTTGTGTTTATAAACATGCGTTTTATTTAAAAGGAGAATGACGGCGTCTGCCTCGGTCCTCGTGTCGCTGGTTTGACACAGTCTCTCGTACCCTGGCCGCGGCGACACGCCAGGTGGAGCAGGGAAGCCCCCAGCCTCGTGGCCGGGAATTCCACCCGAGAGGGCCGGTGCCCCGAGGACGGCGGGCACCCGAGCCGGGCTAACCGGGGGTGGGGGGAGGATGTTCGACATTTATTTTTGTATTTGAATGACATGGATGTAAACGGGCCAGCTCAGGGTCGTTGTAGAGCCCGCTGATTTCTCTCTCTGCCCGTGATTTTCTTTTCTTAAAAGGAAAACCCCACGTAGCAGCTGGACTTAGTGGGGAAGGAAACGTGCAGCGCGTGGGGTGTTACAGACCTGCTACCCCCACCCCGGCCCCACATGCCCGCGCGAGCTTGCCTGCACACTCCCCTCGCTCTCAGGTAATACATTGTTTAAAAAAATGTCTTAAGAAATCAAGCATATTTCGCGTGAGGAATAAAGTTGCAGGAAGGATTTTTATGACATCGTGAGCCTGTTAAACGTCGGACGTGAACTGCCCTACAGCTTCGGGGCCGGGCCGGGAAGCGCGGTGTCCCCGCGTCTCATACTGCGGGTTCTACACCAGCAAGCGGGGCAGGGAACACCCGAATCGCCCGTGGTGTGTGGCACAGGGAGGCATCCCGGGCCCTGGCGAGGCCGGTGACGGCCGGGGGGCTGCCCCAGAGGGTGGCCGGGACCCCCCAGCGCGGGAGCCCGTGGTGCAGCGGGGACTCCAGGCCGCGGGGCCCGGGGCAGCCCTGGAGCCTTTCCCAGAACAGCGGGAAGGGGTCGGTATGTATGGAGGGGTCACCGCCCGCCCACGGTGCGTGTGCACTTGCGACCTGCAGTGCGTCAAAGGCTCCTTTGAGGTCTGGAACTGTTTCCCAGATTACATCGACGAGGACTTTCGTCGCGTTACCGCAGGACGCTTTCCAAAGACACCTGAGTGCGTTGGATCCGCTTGACCTGCACGCCAACCCCTTTGCTTTTCTCAGACCTTTTAAGCCGGGTTCCCTTTGGGCCCCACCGTGTCCCAACCCTAGGTGTGTCCCCGAGGGTGTTCCTGCAGGCCCACCCTCCTTGCGCTGCCCGCGTGGAGTCCTCACCCCCGAAGTCCATGCGTCTCCCCCCACTTCCCGTCAGAGCCATCCCCCTTCCTTGTCCATCCCTTGGACTCCCGCATCTCTGCTTTGAGCTCTTGCGACCTGATGGCTCAGGTTTTAAAGTGAGTTTTGGCTGCAGGTTGGACGGACTCCCCTGCGGGGTTCTTCCCAGAGTGCCCGCTGCTGTTTTATGTTTCCGCTGTCATTTTTCTCCTTTCAACTTGGAGTCTCTTCACAGGAGATTGGTGCTGGTTGTTGGAGCAACAAGGTGAGTTCTTGTTACAAGTGGCCACTTCTAGGGAGTTGGCGCGGAGAAGACGACGCGGGTTGTGTTTGATCCCAGAGGGCAAAACGGAGAGAGCCGTGCAGGTGACCCCCGCGCCCTGGTGGCAGAAGCCGTCGAGACGGATCGTCCAGCTGAGTCTCCTCGCTGCCCCCTGGTCACATGCGCCTTCCAGGCAAATCTCCCCAAATGACGCATTAGTGTGCAAATGATGCGTTAGTGTGCGATAGAACCCCCCCTCCCCCCCCCCGGGTTTCTATTGCAAACGCCTGCAGTGTCATTTGGGTCACAGAGTTTTGTTATCTGAAATAAGAGCATGACAAATTCTCTCAGAAAATAACCACCACCCCCCCCCCGCCCCGTAACTACATACTGAGGCGCGCACGTGCTGGGGGCGTCTGCGAGAGTTGGAGCCCGGTGCGGGGAGGCCCGGAGGCCCGCTGGGAGGCTGGGCGCATCCAACTGAGACGATGCCACCAGGCACACACACACACACACCCCTATTTGAATTTTAATTAAAAAATTAAATGAAAAACTCAGTTCCAGGTGTCATTGGCCACATGTTAAGTGCTCCGCGTAGGGGCCACCAGATGGGCGCGCAGAGCGTTTCCAGCGTGGCGGAAGGTGTGCTGGATGGGCTGGCCCCGGTGACTGGTCGTGAGCACCGACGTCGCCGGGGCGGGCGAGGCTGATGAGATCGGGGGCGTCCACCTGAGGGTCCATGTGTCGCCCGAGGCTCAGGCCGCCCCCTGAAGCCACACGTCTGCCTCGGCCCCCGGGGGAGACGCAGCCGCTGCCCTCTCGCCTTCACCTGGCTGGTCCCACTTGCTTCCCGGCTGGGAGGGACGACGGTGGTTTCTCGTGGGACACACCTACGGTGCACAAGCTCCGGGCTGCTGTGTCCGCATAGCCCGTCCTCCGCACACACCCTGGCGCAGAGGGGGCTTCTCTATACAGTAGCGACCTGCTTAGGGAGCAGATGGCCTGCAGGGGCCAGGGGTGGGAAAGGTCCGTTTCCTCTTGCCCACCTGAGTCCCACTAGGGATTATCCCCCCGACTGAGTGTGCTTGAGTGTGTAAGTGTAGTGTGTTTGCACCCAAGCACCGAGTGTGAGCAGAAAGTGTGCTGCTCCTCATCTGCAGACACAGCCACCTCTTTCCCAGCAGGAGCAAGAAGGGACCAGGCAGGGCTTCCAGGCAGATGGTCTTCTTTTTTTTTTTTTTTTAAGATTTTATTTATTTATTCATGAGAGACTCAGAGAGAGAGAGGCAGAGACCCAGGCAGAGGGAGAAGCAGGCTCCATGCAGGGAGCCCGACGTGGGACTCGATCCTGGGACCCCGGGGTCACACCCTCCACCACTGAGCCTCCCGGGGATCCCCGACAGATGGTTTTCTAGAAGCCACCATACGGGGAACCGGTCGTTCTTGCACCTTCCTATAATTCAAACCCAATCCTGACAATGCTGGCCTTTCTGTCGGGAGCCAGGGCGAGCGTCGTGAGGAGAGCCCCGGGGCCTTCTCCCCGACGATCAGCAGTGGGCCGAAGGACGCACTTCTTGACATATTTATTTTGATTAGAGGGAGGGGACTTGCATTATTTTTTATTTCCTGCAGACAGTGAAGTGGTGTTGGTATTCTGTTACTGCCCTATTTTCAATTTTACCTACAATAGGACGATGCTGTTTCTGAGACGGCTGAGATCTTTCCCCGCGGAGATGTGGACGTGGGACCTACCCGGCGCTAAGTCCGCGTCCTGCTGTGAGACCGGGCTGCGAGAGGAACCTCGGGATGACGCCGCGCAGCTGCACCCTGGCCTCGCTCCCCGAGGGTCTGGTTCAGTGGGGAGAGAAGGTGCCGCGGGGCCCGGTGCATCGGGGTCGCTCCCCTGGGAGGGGACTTCTAGAGGCTTCGAGAGCAGGCTTGTGCCCTCTGGCACGTTCTCGCGGCAAGCCTGGGGGAGTCCTGTAACACACCTGTGAAAAGACGCCGTGGATTCCGACCCACACGACCCTCAGACTCCGCCTCGGAGCTCCGGAGCTACACATCTCCAAGCCCTGGGGAGCTTCTGGAAGTAAAGGCTTTGGCTTGGCAATACGACGCTTGCTCACAGGCCACGACAGGTAACGCGACCATGTCCAGGTCACATCGGCTCCAGGGACGTGTGGCGCCCGCATCTGCTGTGTTTTTACCCCCCACCCGGCCCATCGGGGACCTGCTGAGCTGCTACGGGGACGGTATCGGTGGGCTGTGACAGAAAAGGCTGCGGCTCAACTTAGAAGGCCTCGAGGCTGCCCCGGGAACACCCTGGGAGCACTGCAGGGAGCACCAGCTGGCACAGCCGGAAAGGCCCCGAGGCTCCTGCCCTGGCAGGGCACAGGCCGCCTCCAGTGCTGCCACTGATGGGCCTGTCAGGACCTCGGGTGCTGTGCCAGAGGCGTGCAGCCTGGTGCATCGTCATCCCTGCCGGGCACCCAGGCTGCTCGCTCTGGCCACTGGGCTAGGCTGGCTCAGCTGTGCACGGCCAGGTGTGCACGGCCAGGTGTGCACGGCCAGGCCTGGCCCCCGTCTCCTGGCGCCCGATGGGGCTCTGTGCACCCTGTGAGGCTGTCATCTGCACGGCCACAGAGCCCGGGGGGGCCTTCATTCCCTTCCCTGAGCATGGCCCGTGGCTTGGCAAAGCTGGGGCTTCTGAACTTGAGCACCCCGCAGGGCTCCCTCCACTCTGCCCTCTGCTAGCCTCTGCCATCCCTCACCTCTGGAGCACAGGCCACCCCCGCCGACGGTCCACCTCGTAGGGGAGGCTCGAGTTCAAACAAGGGGGCACCTCCCGTAGCACGTTCGCTTGACCATCGGCTTGCAAGTAGAGGTGGGATCACTCCATATGGTCAGCTGTTAGAGCAACCGGGGCGCGGGGCCTTGGGGCCCCACGCAGGCTCCAGCACCGCCCTCAGGACCCGCTGGCGTGTCAGGCCCCTCTCCCAGCCAGCTCCTTCTCACCCCCAAGCTGGAAATAATATTGGAAATGCAAGCAAAAAATTCATGGAAGAAAACCCAGAAATAGCTAAGGAACATGTGAATGTCATTTTTTTAATTCAATAAAAATCATAGGAGCAGCAGGGGGCCCATCCGACTTGCCTTCTCGAGCTTTTTCACTCATTGTTTCATCCTCAGTTTAGATTTTACAAATCTTGACGAATTTTATTTCGCTGGGAAGAGAGTATCCGAAGTGGATTTTGAAGCTTTGATGACAACCTGCGGTAAGATGCGTTTGTCCTGTGACGCGGTGCGCATCATGCACACACGTGATTGAAGCAAGAGGTGCGATGCCCCTCTTTGCTCTTTGATGCGACTTCTGTTTTAAAGATGCTGCTCATGACGCCCTCACAACCGACTTCCTGATCCGGTGCTTCGAGAAATTAGAGGAGCACAAAGTTGGGTGATTCCCAGCACTCAAACCCAAGGCCGACTCTAAAGCTACAGCGGATCAAGACTGTGGGTCTTTTTTTTTTTTTTAAGATTTATTTTTATTTTTTTATTTATGATAGACAGAGAGAGGCAGAGACACAGGCAGAGGGAGAAGCAGGATCCATGCAGGGAGCCTGACACGGGACTCGATCCCGGGACTCCAGGATCACGCCAAAGGCAGGCGCGAAACCGCTGAGCCACCCAGGGATCCCCAAGACTGTGGGGTTTTTTAAAAATGATCTTTATTTATTAGAGGATGAGCGGGAGGAGGGAGAAGCAAACCCCCCCCCCCCCGCCCGCTGAGCAGGGAGCCCGACATGGGGCTGGATCCCAGGACCTGAGATCATGACCGGAGCCCAAGGCAGATGCTTCACCCACTGAGCTGCCCGGGGGCCCCAAGACTGTGTATTAATGGGGTGCCTGGGTGGACCAATGGATTAAGCAGTGGGCTCTTGATTTTTGGCTTAGTTCATGATCTCAGGGTAGTGGGATGGAGCCCTGCACGGGGCCCCACACTCAGCAGGGAGTTCTGCTTTGGATTCTCCCTCTCCCTCTCCCTCTCCCTCTCCCTCTCCCTCTCCCCCTGCACCTTCCCCCTCCCTCCCTTTCCCTCTCCCCCTCCCTCTCCCCTCCTCTCTCCCCCTCCCTCTCTCTCCCTCTCACCCTCCTTCTCCCTCTCTCTCTCCCCCCCTCCGTCTCCCTCCCTCTCCCGATCCCCCTCAAAAAAAAAAAAAAAAAGACTGTATTACTGGTGAAAGAACAGATCCATAGAACACAACAAGTAGACCCCATCAATGTAATCAACTGACAAAGGAGCAAAGGCAACACAATGAGAACAGATGGTCCCCTCCGCTCTTCATGGTGACATAACCCGATGCCCACATGCACAACAGTGATCCTAGACGCAGACCTCACACCCTTCACAAGCTCCAACTCAGGAGACCACAGACCTGAACGTAAAAGGCAAAACGATAAAACCCCTGGAAGGGAACGGAGGAGAAAATCTAGACGAATTCAGGATTTGGTAATGACCCCGTAGCCACAGCAGCAGAGGCTCAACCCGTGAAACACAGAACTGACAAGTTGTGTTTATGCAAATTTAAAAAACATCTGTTCAGCAGAAAAGCACGGAAATGATCTTTTCACCATGCCCTAAGCTAAGTGGCTTTTCCAGGGAAATCTGACGTTGGTCCTGGTGGTGTGACCCTCCCCTTGGGGGTCACCTGGGACCCAGGAACTATGACCCTCACTCAAAAGGCCACATAGTAGGGCTGAGAAGCCGCATTAGCCGGGGAGCTCATCCACCGGGGGCCGACGCAGGCCTCCTGTCTCGTCAGGAGATGGCAGGGGCCAAGTGGTCTCTGTCCTCAGATACTTCTGGGCTTGGATTTCGATGGTCATGCCTCAAACCACTCACGCGAGAGAGGCCTTGTGTCGCAGAAACATCCGAGTTGCCCAAATGGACGTGCAGGCCTGGTTCCCTGAAAACGGTAGGAAAAACATGGTGTGGGCATCGTGGCGGCCGTGAAGAAATACGGGTGAAGGTAACGGAGTCCTGGAAGGTTCTGTTGGGATGGAATCAGTCCCTGGTCTTGGCTAGGTGATCTCAGAGGCCAGGGTCCCCGCCACACGCAGCTCCCGACGGCAGTGGCGCCCCATCGGCCACGGGCCCAGGCCCTCCGGCGGCAGGTCGGCGTGTCCCCGGCTGGTTATTTTGTGCCCCCTCGCCAGGCAGCCCTTCCTTCGACAGACACCTCCCTTGGGACGTGTGTTTCCTTTGAACAAGCCAAGGCACATCCCCGTGCTGCAAGGGCATCCGCGATCTGAAAAGCGTCGAGTCTCAACAACGTACACAGGGACATCCACGTACCGGACTCCAGACCGGATGCTGTGGCTTTGAAACTCTGAGGGGGACTGCGCGGTGTAGATGGGCCTTACGCCTCGCCTGGAGGGGCCGCCTCCCCGAGTCTGCTTACAGGACGCACCCAGACCCCCCAGCCCGCCAGCGACGTCGGGGCGTCCGCAGGTAGCAACACCGGAACAGGTTCTTCAACTCCAGGCTGTGTCTTGGAAAGCCTGAGCTCACGTGATATCATGAAACGTTCCTAAGATTTAAGATCTTGTGTCCACAAGCCTCCAAAGCTGATGTGCAAACACAACGCTTTGCTGAGCATCCGGGCCAGAGGCCCCTCGCGAACCACTGCTGAGCCGTGACTCTGCCACGGGCTGGCCCTGGTCGCCAGCGCTGGCTCTGCCTGAGTGAGGGGTGCTCAGGCGAGCGACCCCCCCCCCCCACCCACCAAGGGAACGTCCTGTACCAGCTCGGAGAGTCCGGAAGCCGTGTTCCTGCAGGCGCCCACAGTGTCGTCGAGCCTGGGAACGTGCCCTGTGCTGGCTTCCTCCCATCGCTGCCTTACTTGCCCCATCCCTGCCCAGGTTTTCTGTGGTCACGACCAAAATAAACTACTTGTGCCTGAATCTTTGTCTCCGGATTAGCTCCGGAGGGACCCCAGACCAAGATGGGGCCCGGACTGGAATTGGGGGCAGCAACATTCTGGACGGAAAGACTTCCTTTAACGTCACGCGCTAACGTTCTTCCAGCCCACACCCCCCGTGGTTCGTGAATGCACCAGCAAACGATTTGAACGTTCCTCTTGAAAGAGAAATATGTGAAAGTAGCAAGGGATTTTTTGCAAGAGAAAACTTGTACAGGAACCCTTGGCCTTCCAAGTATCTCAGTTCCTTAAAAGGTGTGGCGTTTGCCTGCTGAAGGACACAGAGGCGGGTGTCCCGCAGAGCGACGACAAGCTCAGGAAACGGCAAGATGAGAGAGGGGGGCTTTTGCTCCACAATTAACATCGGGAGAATTGTTCTACTAGTTGGGGGGACACATGAGGGCCCTCGTCGGTCCTGCCTCCCTGTAAGTCCCAGGGCTGGGTGAAGATCTAAGAGTAAAAAAAATGTAAGTGTAGAAAAACGTCACAGAGAAATAGGGGCCCTCGTGTCTACACCCGGAGTGGAGGAGACAGCAAACCTGACACCGAGGAGCCCAGAGCAACAGAGCTGGGCCATCCGGTCTGAACAGCCCTGGAGTGAAAACTCTGAACATCAAGGAACAGAAACCGCAACGTGGGGAAGGACATTGGCTGTGACGCAGCACGATGATGAGGTGCTGTCGAGTGCGGGGAAGCAGGCGGCAAATGCAGCTCGCCCGGCCCTCCCTCCTCCCTCCGGGTGCTCAGCGCAGTTGCTCCTCCAGGGTCAGTGTTGACAGACGATACTGACAATAGCGCTGTCTCCGGGATAGAATTATGGAGGGATGTTTAATCAATGTATTTATTTTTTTTTAAGATTTTATTTATTTATCCAGGAGAGACGCAGGCAGAGAGAGAAGCAGGCTCCCTGCAGGGAGCCGGATGCGGGACTCGATCCCAGGACCCCGGGGTGGCGCCCTGGGCCGAAGGCAGATGCTCCACCACTGAGCACCCCCACCCCGGTGCCCCTGGAGGAATGTTTTAATTGCTGCTCTCGGAAGCTTTACTGTGCTCCCTCACGGAGCACCGGGGCAGCCTTAGCTGGGTTCTTTCCCGAGAGCGGCCCTGTGCCCGCGGAGGGCCGTGCACGCTGCACGGAGGTCAGCAGAACGTCCCTAGGACACAGAACGTTCCGCTGACTGGTTAGACCGAAGCATCTACAAAAGGTCTCGCTCGGGGGAGGACGGCGTCCCCGAGAGGGAGGTGTAGGCAAAGCGACCTCCCGACGCCAAAGAAGCCACGACGCTGCGGGGAAAGGCCAACCGGCCGGGTCGGGTATGACAAGAAATGGCCTGAGAAGGAGACTTCCAGACGGGAGCATGTTTCGGGCCGCCAGCCGCGGGACGCGTGGCTCTCCCATCGGGTGCAGCCCACCTCCCGGAGGCCGCGGGCTCGCCGGGGGCCCTGGGGCGATGGTGGGGAACAGGTGTGAGCTGCGGTGCAATCTCTGGAGCAGATCTCGGACGTTATGCCCACGGGTGCACTCAAGTGTTAGGACTTGTGTGGTCAGATGAAAAGGAAGAATGGGGTCAGGTGGATGCCCAAGAAGATTTCAGGCCACCGAGTGGTGGTCGTGGCAGGTCTGTCCAAGGTGGCACCAGGCCGGCTGGCCCGTCGGCACAAAATAACCCTCCGAGGGGCGTGTGTGGGCAGGTGCCCCGAGGTCATCCACCCGAGACCGTGGGCTGATCCCACCCCAACAAGAATTTTCCACTAGTCACTTAAATCCCTTGGTACGTTTGTCTGCTGGTAGGAAAACTGTTGGTCAGAGTGACAGGAGCGGGTCTCTTCCTTCTCTGTAAGTCGTGCTCTCGTGTACTCCCTTCTCTCACACACTGTCCTTGGGTGATTTGATCCAGTCCTGTTGCTCCGAACCCCATCTCCACGTTGGTCGCGCGTAACTTCATTTCCCTCCCAGACCTCTTTTGTGAGCCACAGACTCCTACGTGGAAAAGTTCATGCACGTCTCCACCAAGTGATGCGTGCGCGTGGTACCTGTGATTTATGTAATTTGTGGTTTCAATTAAATGTGTTTTTTTAATCCCCGAGCCAAACTCTTAATCTCCTTCGTGCCCCAACCTAAACGGGCCCGCCCTGAGCGCCTCTTCTTAATCCGTGATGATCACCATCCCTCCAGGGGCCTCCTGTCCCTTCAGTCATCGTGACTCCCTGGCCACCCTCTTCCAGCAAGCTCCTGACACCCCCACACTCACGTCCACACCTGCTCGCGTGCAGGCCCACCCACGTGCACACTCACATCCACAAGCAGGCCTGAGCGTGCACACACAACCCCCTCCCCTCCCTCAGCCCATCCAAAACTCCTGCCACGTTCCTTGGATTTCTGCTCTTTCCCGCGAGTCAGGAGAGTAGAGACGAGTTTACTCTTGTCACCCGTTGGTCCATTTTCCACACAAGGGCCAGAGTGACCTTAAATGAAGACACACAGACGCTAAGGCCCGGCTTCCTAAAAACACTCCAGAGCCTTCCCCTGCAGTTGGAGGAAATACAGATTAGGAGCCATGGCTCAAAAGACCCCTGCCTGTACGGTCCTTGGGGGCGGGGGCGGGGGGTGGACTCCTTTTAGGGCTCGCAATGCTCTCTGAGGCTCCCTGCCCTCACAGGTGCCTTCCCTCGTCCTTCCCCTATGAGGACAACTACTTCTCTGGGGTCGACTGATGTCAGGCTGCACGGGGAGCCGTTGGTATGTGTCCCTGTAGGGCCCCCTTCCTCTTCCTACTCCTCTCCTCCAGCGGCTCCTGCAGAGCCTTAGAGTCTCTGCAGGGCCCTCAGGGACCCCACCCTGCTTCCATCCGGGGTCCCAGCACTAACCGTGAACCCTGGATCCCCACCCCATCCCTGGCCTATCCTGGCCCCCAGGCGCAGAACACCGAGAGCTCTCCCTCCTCCAGCCTGTGACGAGCGCCTCAGGCCATGGCCATTCTGTCCTCCCCGTCTGGGCCCAGTTCTTTAAGGAACGGCCTCCCGCCCCCTCTGCCCTTTGTACCTGCCGAGCCCCTAGCTCCGAGCAGCTGCAGGTGCACCAGAGAGGCCAGCCCCCACACTCCCTGCAAACGTGTCTGCGTGTTCTCGATGCCCCCTCTCAGCCGTGCTTTATGTCCCAATAAAATTCTCTCAACTGTGTTTTCTCTGCAAATCGCTCAAAATCTTGCCCACTGTATGGTTCTCTGCATCGTAACCATCATTTCCATGCTTGGGGAAGGAAGAGCTGGGGCGTGCGGGCTTAGCTCGGGGGGCTGCCGAGAAGGCTTCCCATGGTGCGAGGTGGGAATTTATGGGATGACCTGATGAGGCTGAAAAATTGCGACCGGGGCTGTTTGGGGAAGTGTAGGCATCTGGTGGCCGGCCGGCGGTAAAAGGATCCACGCGGGACTGCGGAGGAAGCGAGCCAGCTTTGGGGAGTGAGCTTTCCCTGGAGGTTTCTCCAGATTTCCTTGACCTTTATCACCAGCAGAAGTTAACGTTTAACCAGCACGGGAGGCTGCAAGAGCGAGGACAGCAGCTGTCTGGACCTCAGGCTGCAAAGAGTGACCTGTCTGAACGCCACTTACCTACGTTTTCCTCAACCCCAGAGCCAGCGAGTCTCCTGAAAGGGAACAGGCTCAGAAGGAAGTAGGATTCCCAGCACGTAAGTCCCTGGCTTCATACTTAATCAGATGGTTAATTATTGGAAATTGCAACACCTGTACTTTGACTCTCGGTCCCAAGACCGATCACTGGCTTCACGTTAACTCACCTGAGGACCGGAGGTCACTACTGGTCACCACTAGGCCGGTGCCTCGCAGGATGACACCACGGCGCATGCGGGCACAGGCCCTCGTGCCACTCGCGTGTGGCCAGGTAGGTGCTGGGGAGGATTCCCTGCCTGTCACTCAAGGGCAAAGACAGGACAGACAGGGGCACATCTGGTCCTTCCACTTGCATCCACTGTGGTTTTGGGTCCTTTGTTCCCCTGAGTCTCCGTTTCTTCCTCTCTAAAATGGGGATCTTTCTAGCACGTACCTTGTCAGGTAACTGTGAGGATGAAGTCTCAGTCTGTCCGGAAAATATCCAGCACTCGGGAGATGATAGAGAAATAGCGACTCTTCCCTCAGCTGTAACGTGTGGAGCATCAAAGATAAGTCAGAGTCTACCTGTGGAGTGTGATTTGAGGAGAGCTGGAGGGTCTCGCTGCCCACTTGCCGTGCTGATTGTAGTCCCGTCCGTCGGAAGATGCCAGCCTTGAGAAGGTCATGGCTTCTCCATCAGGCTTGAGTTAAAACAATGCTTCTGAGTGGTTAGTGTGTGTTGGGATTCACCTTCTGCATCTTTAACATATCCTCAAAGACACGCGAGATGCGGAGTCAGGGGAGGTGAGGACAGTCGCCCAGGACCTCCTGGCTCGTGACCACACAATTAGCACTTAGATGTTGTTGTGGCACAGCCTGGCCCCTGCCGCCCGCCCTTCTGGGGGAGCCTTGCATTTTTAAAGCAATGCCCATGTCCCAGGCAGAGAGTACTCACACGAGCCCATTGGAGAGTAAGGAGTGGGGTCCGGAGGGACAGGACCAGAGATACAGGACTGTCGGCAGGAGGGGGATGGGAAATGTGGAGGCGGGGAATGTCAAAGCTCAGCCGGAAAGTGGCAAGTGCAGGACAGGACACACGGTCGGTCGAAGGCTCTGGGCTTCCAAGGTGGCCTGAGGGCACGGCAGGCATTATCGAGATACTTTCCCCATGCACAGGCTTGGGGCCCGGTGCTCCCAGTTCTGAGGGTCCCTGACCAGAGGAGGCCAAACCCCTGGGGGCAGTCTACACTGCCCTTGGTTCGCCTAGTGATCCAGTGTGTTGGGTCCAGGAAGTGACAAGTGGCACTCATATTGCCAGGGGTAAGTCCAGGGTTCAGCCTTGCACTTGCTCTTAGGGTTACCCGCATGGAAGTGGGGGCATAGAGAGGCACCCCGGGACGCTCACGTGGGATGTCCTCACAGAGTGGATTGAGGACATTTTGAAAACAGGAATGTATTGGTGCTGCTTGAAATTTAAACCTTCATAGTGGAAGAAGGATAAATAGACCTTAAGTATGTTAAGCAAAGCTTGACACAACCATGGGGAGAGATCAACGAACTCACCATCATAATGGAAAATTTCAACACATCATTAGCGATGATAGTAAACTGATGATTGATCAAAGGGACACGGATGTTAGATTTGGAAAATTTCGATAAGTAACCATCGTCATGTATTGGACATAAATAGAAGCCCTCACCAGAGAGCTAGAGAATGCTCTTTCTCGAGTGCATGTGAACTGCTGCAAAATTTGAGGATGCAGCAGGCTGTGGCCTAAATCTCAACACCTGTCAGAGAATCGCTATTACCACGAGTTCCCTCACTCCGATGCAGCTCAGGTCAGTTCAGTTCAATTCCATTCCGTTCAGTTCAGTTCAATTCAATTCTGTTCAGTTCCATTCAGTTCAGTTCAATTAAGTTCAGTTCAATTCAATTCAGTTCAATTTTTTTTTTAAAGTAATAATTGCTATCTATGTCTGGAGTTTTCTTGAAGAGGTACCACAACTCACACATCAAGGGAAAAATACAATAGAAGTGAAATAATACTCAGAAATAAATGCTAATGGAATATGCTACATTTTAAAGCTTGAGATATGGATTGGAAGCAGGATGTAGAAGAAAACGTGTAGTTTCAAATGCTGATATTCTACATTGGAAGAGCACAGAAATTGAGACAAACAAACGTGCTAGAGAAATAACAGAATGAGGATAATCGAACACAGGCAATAATAAAGATCAAGAGGAAAAATTAATGAAAAAGAAAATAAAGGTAGATGAGGGCAGATCAACAAAGCTAAAGGGTTTTCTATTTAGAAACAGTTCTGGGGCGCCTGGGTGGCTCACTTGTTTGAGCGTCCAACTCTGGATTTAAGCTCAGTTCTTTATCTCAATACAAACTAAAGACAAGAAGAGGGGAAAATAAGTAAATAATATTGTAAGAAAAGGGGTCGTCATTACAGGGGCACCTGGGCAGCTCATTCGGCTAAATGGCCGGTTCTTGATTTTGGTTCAGGTCATGATCACGGGGTCCTGGGATCGAGCCCCACATCGGGCTCCCTGCTCACGGGAAGTCTGCTTGAGGATTCTTTCTCCCTCTCCCACTGCCTGCCCACCGCCCCCGCTCATGCACTCTCTCTCTCTCTAATGAAAAATAAATCTTAAAAAAAAAGGAGACATCATCATAGATCCAACCAAGCAAAATGGTAATGAGTATATTAAAACAAGGAGACAAACCTTTGTCATTAAATTTAAAAATTTGAAATTATATTAAATTTACATTTGAAATAACATCAAAGGGAAATAGAAATCCTACTGATCGGTCCTAAATAAGAAATAAATTGATTTGTTCAGAATATTTCTTCAAACACGGGAGGAGGGGCAAATTATTTTTACGTATGGTTTGTCACACACTGTCAGTGACTTGGATAATTCTAAATTTCAAAATTATATAAATTGCTTAGAGAATTAAAAAAGAAGGGATTTTTCCAGTCTATGAGACCACAGAATCCGCCACTAGAGAAAATCCATGTTAGCAAGAAAAATTACAATTTTATTCATGAGAAAGTCGTAAAAAGTCGATGCAATGGTTAATGCGCCAGTTTTATCCCAAGAATAAAAGGATTATTTGAAAAATTAGAAAATGTATTAACAACATCATCATATTAATTTAGAGGAGGAAAAGTATGCTTTTCTCTTCTGATGCAGAAAATATCTTGGTAAAATTGAACATCAATTGATTACAGAAGAAGGAATAGATGAAACCTTCTAATAAAGAATGTCCAACGAGACCGTGTTATTAATAGTGAAATGCGAGCAGCATTTTTTTTAAAGCCAACCAGGTAAGGATGTTCACAGCTGCTTCTATTCAACAGCATCATGGAGACCCCAGAATAGTGCCAGGCACATACATATGAAACTTTTTTTTTTTTTTTGTGAAGATTTATTTGAGAGTGAAGAGTTGGGGCAGGGGCAGGGGGAGAGGAGACTCCTGAGCAGACTCTGTGCTGAGGGAGGAGCCAGACCCGGGCTCTATCTTACAACCCTACGATCACAACCTGAGCTGAGACCAAGAGTTGGACACTCAGCCAATGCACCGCCCAGGCACCCCCACATACGGAATCTTAAATTTTAAGTTTCCTAGTAGCCACATCTTAAAAATTTAAAAATCCATGTGAACTGCAGTAGAATGAGAGATCTTATGCGATACCTCAGTGGAACATAGCCCTACACTCAAACTGTGTACTGGGGAAAGTTCTTATGCTGCTTCAGTTTTTAGATTTGAACATAAATTATTAAATAAAAATAAATGAAGCATCCATTTCCTCACTAGCACTGGATGTGTTTCAGGAGCCCCACAGGCAGGTGTGGCTCATGGCTGTCGTCCTAGAGAGCAGAGTCCTAGATAGTGAAATGAGGCAAGAAAGATAAATTAGAAAAAGGACTAGAAAGATATTGAAATCTGCTCGAAGTAACAGACAAATTATTAAAACCTTGAAGAGAATGTAATTAGGTAGCCAGAAAGAGAACCAAATCTACAGAATCAATGGAAATTCTTTTTTTAAAAGATTTTTTAATTTCTTTCAGAGAGAGAGATCATGAGTGGGGGAGGAGCAGAGGGAGATGCAGACGCCCTGCTGAGTAGGGAGCCCGATGCGGGACTCGATCCCAGGACCCCGGGATCATGACCTGAGCTGAAGGCAGACCCTTAACTGACTGACCCCCCCTCAACTCGAATTCTATACTTTAGCAATAAACAGTTTTCCTCTTCGATCACTAACAAGAAAGATAACCTTTTTACATATTTATGAGACATTTTGTTTCCATTTCTGATAAATGCCATAATTCAAATGAGCTTTCTTTTAGTTGGAAGGTCTTTTTATATTATAAAACCTAACCCCCAGTTAGCAAATTTTAAATACCTCTTTCTATTTGCTTGTAGGTTCTCTTCCTAATTTCTATGGTTTGAAGAACTGATATTCCTTTTTAAAGATTTATTTTATTGTATTTATTTTAGAGAGAGAGTGTGTGTGCGTGTGCATGAGCGGGGGAAGGGCAGAGGGAGAGGATCTCAAGCAGACTGTGCATTGAGTGTGGAGCCCAATGCAGGGCTCGACCTCACGACCCTGAGATCATGACCTGAGCAAAAAATCAAGAGTTGGATGCTCAACTGACTGAGCCACTTCAGAACAGATACTCTTTAAAAAAAAAAAAAAATGTTCTTTATTTATTCATGAAGACACAGAGAGAGAGAGAGGGAGAGGCAGAGACACAGGCAGAGGGAGAAGTAGGCTCCACGCAGGGACACTGCTGGGGGACTCGAACCCGGGACCCCGGGGTCACGCCCTGAGCCGGAGGCAGATGCTCACCCCCTGAGCCCCAGGAGTGGTGGATTTCACTTGATTCTCGCCCCCTGGTCCAGAGGTCTGAGCGGGGGTCAGCCCCTCCGTCACCACGCTTGTCCTCGGCGAGCCCCCTTGTCTTCATCCAGGTTTACCACGCAGTGTGCTGCAAGGGGGTGGGGGCCGCCCTCTCCAGAGCCTGGAGTCCTCGCCCGGGGAGCCCTGTGCGTGCAGCCACCTGCCGCCGGCCCGGCGGGTGTGTCCAGCGGGCTGCTCCCTCTTCCCACTGAGTCCCGCTGCTCCTGCCCACCTCTCGCCTGCAGGAGCCCACCTCCGTGCTGGGGGGAGCAGCGTCCTAGCGTCCTGCCCTCACCGAGCCACTGAGGCAGGGAGGGAGCCACGCACCGGGGGCCGGGCTCCCTACCAGCCCATTAGCCCCACCCCCCACCTGCTGCAGGCCCGGCCCTGCCCTCCAAGGCCTCTGTTCCTGGCCAGCAGTGTGCCGCATGCTGCGTGTGCGTGCGTGTGCGTGCGTGTGCAGGAGTGGGCTCTGTGCACACCTTAAAAGAGAAATGAACCCTGCCTCTCGTACTGCACTGCTCGGCCTGCCTGAGGGGGTGTGGGAGGAAGGAAACCCAAGAATCTTGCCATTTGTGATGGGCCTTGAGGCCTTATGCTAAGTGAAATAAGAGAAAGACAAACACCGTAGGTCTGACGTCCCTCACAGGTGGACTCTAAACAACAGAACAAACAAGAGAACCTGGACTTACAAAGAAAAGATTGGCAGTCGCCGGGGTCGGGGGGTGACGGGGGGGGGATGGATAACCAGAAATATCAACTTGCAGCCATAAAATATAGATATTGCGGCGATGTCGTGGCAGCGGGGAGGGTACAGTGGATCGTGTTGTCAGCTTGGGGTGGTGACAGCTGGTGCGCAGGCTCGTTTCACCACCTATGCAAGCGTCCGATCGCCGTCCTGACACCTCAAAGTCCCATAATATTGTAGATCAATTATACTTCAGTTAAAAAAAAAAAAAAGCCAGGGGCATTACCGTACACCCGCTATAAAACATCAGAAAATCCGTCTTCAATCAGGTGTTTTTTTTTTTTAATTTTTATTTATTTATGATAGTCACAGAGAGAGAGAGAGAGAGAGAGGCAGAGATACAGGCAGAGGGAGAAGCAGGCTCCATGCACCGGGAGCCTGATGTGGGATTCGATCCCGGGTCTCCAGGATCACGCCCTGGGCCAAAGGCAGGCGCCAAACCGCTGTGCCACCCAGGGATCCCCCAATCAGGTGTTTTTAAAAATGTTCTCTCTTAAAAAGAAAAAAAAAATAGAAATTTGTGTGCTGAGTGCTGGTCGGCTTCAGGGTTAGAGCAGGATTTTGAATCGCATGAACTGGGCAGGTCCTCGGCTGCTCCTGCGGCTCTCCGACCCGGACCGACGGGCTGGGCAGCGGCCTGTGTGTGGAGGGGCTTGGTGGCCGCCCTGTCACCCCCAGGCAGCGGGCACCGACGTCCCGGGGCTGGCCGAGCCAGTCCTCCCCGCCAGCCCTGTCCGCGCTGGTCCTTCCTCCTTGAGAGCCGGGCAGCCCGCAGTTGCGCAGAGGTCGCCCTGAGGGTGTCCCCAAGTCTGGGTCCTGCACGGAGCCAGGGACGCAGAGCCCTTTCCCTGTGCCTGTGGCCCCTGCCCCGCCGTCTCCACTGGCCCCGTGGTCCTGCTCTGCCCCCCTCCCCCCGCCCTCGGGCCGGGTGGGGAGCCGCAGGGCGGAGGTGGGAGATGCTGCGGGTAAATAAGCAGAGCCGTCTGCTGATTGGCTTTGGGGAGGCGGACACTGTCTATATAAGTGGCAATCACATCCTCTGTGCCTTTGAACTGTCACGGAAGAGAGGAGAGAGGAGAGCGAGCGGGCGAGCACCTCTGGGCTGCCTGTGAGTACTGCTCTTTGTCCTCGTAGCCCGAGGGACCGGCCACCCTGCCGGCGCGGCCCCTGCATGGCCGGCACCCTGGGGTCTCGGGCCCAGAGGGCTGCATCACCGCAGCCGGTCGGCATCCTCTGGCCGTGGCTCGGGACGGCTCGGCACCCAGCCGCGGGCTGCAGGGCGCCCTGGGAACGCTCCCTCGACGTTGGCGCCAACCCAAGCCACCTGCCCTGGGTGTGTGTCTCTAAGCAAAAAGTCAGGCAGAGAAGCAGAAACTTGTGATGGTTTTTTGGCCCGCCGTCCCTCAAGCGCGACAGCCATAGAGCAAAGTGAGCGGGGATGGGCTTCCAGGCTGATTCGCGGTGCGTGTGGGGCACAGAGGCCGGGACGGTGGGAAGGGAGCCCGGGGCGAGGGCACAGCTCCCCGCGGGAGAGCAACAGTCCCCCTACAGGGTCGTGAAGGCAGCGGCAGGGCAGCAGGAGGGCAGCAAGGGGAGCTGGGGTTGGGGCAGCAGGAGGGCAGCAAGGGGAGCTGGGGTTGGGGCAGCAGGAGGGCAGCAAGGGGAGCTGGGGTTAATGAGCGAGCCGCCTGCAGGTGGGGATGCGCTCACCTGCCCTGCCGGGGAGCACTGTTTTCTCCAGTTTCCAAGGGAGATTCAAGCAAGGGATCTGGGTTCCCCCCCTAATCCTATTTCTCTCTTATTTTCCCCTCCTAATCCTATCTCTCTCTTATTTTCCCTCCCTAATCCTATTTCTCCCTCAAAGGCTCCGAGAGCTGGCCGCTCACTCGGTTTCTGGGGCAGATGGGCGGCCCGGGTGGGGGCAGCCTGTGAGACCCCGCAGAGACAGCCGGCTCCTGGCGGTCAACGTGGGCATGACGAGGAGGCTCCGGACGGTTCTGAATGGGAAAGCCTGAGTCCCTTACCGCAGCCTCTGTCCCTTTCCTGGACACGTAGCAGGTGCGCCCCTGTGCACAGGGTCAATTTGATGACAGTAATTCAAAAAAGAAAAAGAAAAAAGAAAAGAAAACAAACCCTGCCAAGCCCTTACAAATGTAAATAAGTACTGGGTGGGGGAATTTACATTAGTTTTCCACTCTCTAAGAGGTGGATCCTTCTGAAAGTTTTACCCTGTAACCTCGGAAACTGAATCTGGTGGTGAGTCTGGGGAAAGACTCCAGGGAAATTAGACTTTGTGGGTAACAGAGGTTCTGGAGGGCGCCGGGTGCTCGTCAGCACATATGGAGGATGCTCAGGGCATCAGGGGCAACAGGGGTGACCGGGGCAGCGCCTGGGCACATGCACGGCCTAGGGGGAGTGACCCAGTCCTCCGGGTGGGCAGGGCCGTGACGGGAAGTGCAGGCGGCCGTGGGGCTGAGACGAGCCTCCAGCTTCCCCGAGCCCGTCCCCCCATTTCTTGGGCCAGGCTGGTGCTGCTACCTTGCAAAGCTGCCATGACAACCGGGAGGACCTGGCTGGCCCGGGGAGGGTGACGGTTGCAGCGTTTGCTCGGGTGGGAGGGAGTCGGGGAGGCCCTTCTCCGGGGGGGCACGGAGCTCAGCGCACTTGGTCCAGCCTCTGCCCGCTTCCACCCAGGTCACGGCTCAGGTCAGGGCTCTCACCGCCCACCTGCTCCTGCGTCGGGACCTGCAGCCCCGCAGCACCCGGAGCACACCCTGGGCCGCAGGTGCCGCCTCCCCAGCCCAGGCCACAGCTTGCTCCGGGCAGGCCCGGGCGGCCGCGGCCACAGCTGCGGGGGCGGAGGCCGGCTGCAGCACCCACGGCTCCTGCTGCCGGTGCCACGGCCCGGATCGGGGCGCCAGCCCCTCTGAAGCCCGTCAAACGGCAGTTGGAACACGCGCGGGCAGCAGGCTCGGCAGAGGCAGGCGAGACCCGGCGTGCGTGAGCCAAGCAGAAGTTGGGCAGCAGCGGGGGCTCATCTGCTTTCCCTGGACAATAGGATGTGGCAACTGTGGGTCAACGTGTTCTTGGGCTTTGACTTGCAGAAGCCTCGCACGCAGGTTTCTTAGCAACAGCAGGCGCAACCGCCTCCGAGGAGCGGCAGGGAGATCGCAGTCAATATTTACCACTGACCCGATTTGTGAAAAGGAAAAAAAAAAAAACAAAAAAAATACAGGGACTCCGTAAAGAGTGTGCCTACTGAACAGACTTACGGTGGCAGGTGCCGTGTATTTGAAATAGAGGATAAATCCATATGTGACCGAGCCGCAGGACGTGACCACTATTATGAAAAAAAGCAACCAGCTAGAGCATAATTTAATAGTGTCGCGTCTACGGGAAAGGCAGATGGTGGGGGCCTTCTGTGAGCTGTTCATGTGACTACGAGACGGAGAGAAAGGGGGCGAGGCCTTCAAGGGGGAGGACAGGTGCTTTCCATGCAAGGAAAGTGTCTTCTGGAATAACGTGAACTGAAGTGGAGACGGCGGGGGCGGGTGGGGAGTGAGTAATTGGAATTACCGATGGTTCCTGTATGAACTTTTCAGAATAGCAAACATGGGTGAAAGCGATAAAATGTAAAAATTCTACCTTTGGGTCGAAATGCGAACAAGTGATAAAAGGTAGCAGAGAGGGGGTGTCCATGCTTGCCGTGCCGCCTGGCGGGTGACGTGTTTGTCGCATTGTGGGTCTTCTGGAAAGAGGCTGACGATGTGCAAAACGGCGGAGAGCCTGACACCTGTTAACTCCGTTCGGGCGTGGACGCCTCCGAGGGACAGACCCCACGGGAGGTGAAGCAACGTGGCTGGTGGTGGCAGCAGCCGACAAGGGACAGGCTGTGCGGCAGGTGCACGGTGTCCGGACACAGCCACCCCGTGGAGCCTTCCCGGCAGGTGTTACTTAGGGTGAACGCGTGCACTCCGGGCACAGTAGCTGGGCAAACGGGACAAATGAGTGACAAGCGAGGTGCCCACCGTCCTAACTGTCCGAGATCAGGAGTAAATCGGAGCGACATCAACAAGGTTGTGGCCAACGTATTTTTCCTCTGAGGTCGCTTCAGGTTTCCGTTCCTTGGTCACCTCAGGTCACGCCAGAATACGTTTGCAGGGATGATGAAAGTGGCAGTAGCATGTTTTCCCGGGGTGGGGGGTGGAAGGGAAATCGCTATCTCTCTCTGGGCCCTACCCTGGAGAGCTGTGGGCCGAGTGTTGCTCATTAACCAGGCCATGAAGCAGAACCGGTTCCCTCCCTGCTCGCAGCTGCTGCCGAGGAAAGAGGCCGGCGGGGGCTTTGTCCGGGTGGGGCTTTCCTACGGTTGCCCCTGCGCCACCCTGGGGTTCCGTCACCCCAGGTGACCCAGCCGGGTCAGGCCCCTGTTGTCATACGATGGTTTCCACACACACGTAGCAAAAAACGTTGCTCAGAGCCCCGCGCCTCCTGCCGCCAGCGTCTCACCGCCCGGTTTACGGGGCAGGAGGCCGACTGGGGGAGGCCAGCGCGGCGGGGCAGCGGCCCAGCCTCCTGCAGCACAGCCGGGCCTCCAGCCTGTGGGTCAGGTCGGACCCCAGGTGCACATTCTCTCTGCTCGGGGCCGGTGCGGTGCAGCGGGATCGTCCCCAGCGCGGACACAATGGCCAGACGGGGGGCGGGGGGTGCTGCCCGAGTGCCCGGTGCCGCCCGTTAGAGCCCTGCCTTGGCCGGAGCTCATGCCTTGGCAGGTTACTGATTACGTACCTCGCTCGGAATTCCGGGCATAATGGCCACATGTCTCAGACTGCAGGCGGCGGCGACAAGAGGTCGGGGCGCCTGGCACAGGTACGCCTCCCCAGAGAGCTGGAGCCAGCCCGTCCTGTTCCCTTGGGCCCGGAGCCCCAGCTCCGCAAGCCAGGCCCTGGGGAAGCAGCCTGGACACTGTGGCCTCCAGGGGGTGCCCGGGAAACCTTCCCGGAGGGGACGGGTTGGGGGGGTGGACACGGGTTTCCAGAATTTAGTCTTTTTTTTTCAGGCTTTGTCAACCCAAATGCTGGCCAGGGTTGCCGGGCACGTGCCACCCCTGTGCCTGAGTCCAGTGCATTCAGGGGGGGCCAGGCCGGGGTGCGGGGTCCAGGGGGCCCCTAGCTTCTCGGCCGAGGCCCTTTTCCATGAGTTCAGGAGGATGGTACCGTTCCTGACGAGGTTATCACGAAGATTAGTAAGAGAGTACGTGAGCTCCACATGCTGCTGGGCACCCGTCCGCTGGTATAAATGCTGATGGATGAGAGTCCCTGTCTCGGCAAGGACGCCCCAATGTGCATGAAAGTGAGTGGGAGACCGCGGTACGTGTGCGATCGGAGGTGCCTGCCTTAAGCATCGGGGTCGCAGGAAGGGCACGGAGCTCGGAAAGCGTGGCCACCCCTCGCTCCACACACGGGAAGGGCCTGATGTCTCCAGGCCCTAACGCTTCAGACTTCCCACCTGTAAGATTAGGGCGGCAAAAGCTCAGGTGTAACCAAGCTTAAATGAGGCGGGAAGCCCGCCTTGGGTCTCTAGTCATGCCCCACCCGCTGAGCCCCGCTCCCAGGACACCTGGATCCTGTACGTTCTGCCAGTGGGAGGTGCTGGGGGACCGTGGAGGACACAGGTATCCCCTGTGGACACTGGCCGAGGCTCCCCCGCGGGGCCGGCTCGGGCCGGGCCAGCCTGCTCAGATCTCCGCTCTGTCCCGGATCGGGTGGGAGTGGGGCGTGGAGGCTCCCCGAAGCTAACCGGCCTTCCTCCCGGGTAGTGAGCAGTGAAGATAAGGTGCAAGCCCAGGACTCTGAACAGAGTCCACACTCCGTCCTGCGTGTGCACTGCCTCCCGGAGCACCTTCTCCTGCGGTTGCTTCTCCTCCCACGTGCGAGAGTCTGTGGAGTCTCTCGGTAGCTCTCAGGGCTTGTGCGCGGCGGCTACCGACCATCTGCACGCAGGACTGACTCGTTCAGAGACCTTTCTGGAGGAGTGTGGGCTGGGCGTGCGAAGCCAAGGCCTGCGTGCATCGCGGCCTCCAAGAGGCGCGTTAGTAGGTTTGTAGGCAGGGAGGTCTGAGCCTCAAGCCCTCGCCCTGCTCCCAGGCCTACCCCTCACTGTGCCATCTGACGGCGTCCCCCAGCACAGCCCAGGGCCCCAGGGGTTGCAAAGACGCTGCGAGGTTTCTGAGGACTCCTTCAATGTCTTGGCTGGTCCTGGGTCCGTTCAGGTTTTCTATTTCTTCCTGTTCCCGTTGTGGTGGTTTGTGTGTTTCTAGGAATTCGTCCGTCCGTTCCTTCCAGGTTCCCTAATCTGTTGGCTTATCTGTGGTTGCTCGTAATACAGTCTCATAATCGTTTGTGTTTCTAGGGTGTTGGTTATGATCTCTCCTCCCTCGTTCATGATTTTACATATCTGGGTCCTTCCTCTTTTCTTTTTTGGGGAGTCTGGCTGGGGGTTTATGGATCTCATTCGTCCTTTCAAAGAACGAGCCCCCAGCTTCATTGATCTTTTCTACTGTTCCTTTGGTGTCTATTTCATTGGTTTCTAGTCTTATCTTTATTATTTGTCTTCTCCTGCTGGATTTAGGCTTTATTTGCTGTTCTCACTCCAGCTCCTTTAAGGGTAAGGTCAGGTTGTGTATTTGACACCGGTCTTATTTCTTTTTTTCTTTTTTTTAAGATTTTATGTATTTATTCATGAGAGACAGAGAGAGAGGCAGAGACACAGGCAGAGGGAGAAGCAGGCTCCCTCTGGAAAGCCTGACAGGGGACTCGATCCTGAAACTCCAGGATCATGACCTGAACCAAAGGCAGAGGCTCAACTGCTGAGCCACCCAGGCGTCCCGAGACCTGTCTTATTTCTTGAGAAAGGCTTGTGTGGCTGTGTACTTTCCTCTTAGGGAAACCTCTGCTGTATCCGGAAGGTCTTGAACAGTCGCATTTTCATTTTCATTTGTTTCTGTGAATCTTTAAAATTCTTCTTTAATCTCCTGGTTGAACCATTCATTCTTCAGTTGGATGCTCTTTAGTCTCCATGTATTTGCGTTCCTTCCAGATGCTCTCTTGCCGGCTAATAAGGAGGCAGTCGATGGAATGAACACTGGGTGTTACATGCAACTGATGAATCACTACACTCCACATCGGACCATAATACACTATATGTTAATTAACTGAATTGAAATTTTAAAAGAAAAGAAAAGAAGCTGCGTTTGCAAAACACTGGGATTTCCATTTTGTAAAGAGATGAGCTCAAGGACCATGGATGGAAGAAACAGGTGAAATCATGTTTCACCGAAGGAGAGGGAGGAGCTGTTGCTCCTGGTTCTCCTACCTCACAAAATGAGGTACTTTTGCTCAGTTAATACATTTATTTTTATTTTTTAAAAATACTGTTTTTAAGAGCAATTTTAGGTTTGCAGGAAAATTGAGAAGGCAGTTCAGAGTTCCCATATATGCCCTCCGCCCCTCACCCCCCGCCATGCCCCGCATCATTTCCTCTAGTTTTAATAAAAAAATTTGCCCCAATGCCAACTCTGAGGGGCACTTAACTCATTATCCCATTTAACCTCCCAAGAGTGCTTAGGGATGGGCATTTTGACCAGGCGCCTTTGTGCAGGGCTAAGGGGGTGTCAGAGCTCAAGGATGTGCCACAGCGTCATCGCCATCCTGACGGAGGAGGTGGCCGTGCCCCCAGGCCTCTCGGGGGCCTGTCGAGATTCTTCACTGGCTACACCGTCATTGAAAAAAATGCTAATTTAAAGATTAAATTTAAAGCTCCTAAATTGTTAACCAGAGTCTCCCCAGTTAGGGAAGAGCATCGGGGATTTCTCTTAAGGCAAGTACAGAGCTAGCCACCCTATTGTTAGAAGACTCTCATTGCTGGAAGCTTCCTCGTGGTGTGGGTTAGAAGAAGCATTTCTGGCGTTGGGGTTATTTCTGCTTCTGCACCCGCAGAGGAAATGTCCATCAAGAAGGCAGGTGACTCAGAGGAAAATTGGTCCAATTACTTATATGCCTGGATTGGTGCTGATGTGCGTCAGGGAAAGAGACAAGGCCTCAGGCCCCGGGGAGAAGCGTGTTTCAAATCCTAATTACGGTTCATTTTTCTTGGAATAGTGTATAAAAAATGTAAGCACTTTTTATCAAGTTAGAGGAGACCAGGAAAGGTTGCAGTGTCCGGCGTCCCAGGGTTTGGACAAGACCTGGCTGCTGAGCAGCTGCAGGCAGGACCACAGACAGACACAGAGCACCCCTTTGCGGCGGGCCCCCGGCCGCCCCCGGTGCTGACTGACTCCCCAACACCCAAACTGTGGACTTGGTTGGTCCTATCAGTTCAGCTGTGTCATCTCTGAGGTCCCACAGGCACTCAGTCCCTGACCCCCACGGCGTATGGGACACCCTCCAGGGCCTGGTGTGGGTTCTGGCCAAACACTGTGGCTGAGGTTGGTCCAGGCTCTGGTGGGACTTTGGAGCCACAGGAGAGGGAAGCTCCAGTCCAAGGTGAAAATTCGGGTCTATGCTGGGCTAACTGAGCTGTTAGTGAGACTGGAGGCCCAGAGGCTGAGCATGGACGTGAGGGACCCGGAGGGTATGGGTCAGTTCCGTGGGGGTCATTGTCTCTCTCTTAAAAAAAAAAAAAATTAAAAGATTTTTATTTATTTGAAAAAAAAGAGAGCATAGGCAGGTTGGAGGAGACAGAGGCAGAGGGAGAAGCAGGCTCGCCGCTGGGCAGGAGCCTGAGATCATGACCAGAGCCACAGGTCGATGCTTAACCCATTGAGTCCCCAGGTGCCCCAGGACCTTTGTCTCTTGGGGCTTTTTCTAAGGCAGGTACTGGCTGTTTTAAAGGTAAAGAGTAGGGTAGGGAAGCCTGGGTGGCTCAGCGGTCGAGCATCTGCCTTCAGCTCAGGGTGTGACCCTGGGGTCGTGGGATCAGGTCCCATGTCGGCTCCCTGCATGGAGCCTGCTTCTCCCTCTGCCTGTGTCTCTGCCTCTTTCCCTGTGTCTCTCATGAATAAATAAATAAAATCCAAAAAAAAAAAAAAAAAAGGAGTAGGGTATACTAGAACATATTCCAGAAAGAAAATGTTTACAGGACCAGAAGATGTTTGGTTCGTCCACTCATATCATCACTCATTCATCCCCTAGACCACAAGCATTTGAGGAGCTCAGTGTGACCTCGGGTCAGTGCTTGGTCCTGAGAAAGCACAAAGCAACAGTTGAAGATGCTGCTTGGAGAAGCTCCCGTTAGCAGGGAACGTCCCCGCAAAGATAAAGCACAGAACCAAATAAGCCGTGGGGCAGGCAAGAGGGACGAGGGAGTGCAGGGTTCAGACCTGCCTGACCGAGAAGCCAGCGGGTGGGGGCAGGGTGCAGACCGGGCAGGCCAGGGTCCCTGCATCCACGCAGCACGGTGACGGCGCACACAGAATCCCGGGCTGGCCTGCCGGGGATCAGATGATGTCCACACAGGCTCCCCTGAGGGCCTGCAGGGGCGTCACTCCCAGGCTGCATCATGGTCCACGTCTTCCAGCCAATGTCTGCCCAGCTCGGGGGCCTGAGCTATCAAATGGCTACAAAATGAGCACGAGATCCCCTGTGGCCATGGCAGTAAGAGCCTTCTAGAAAGGTCCATGTGGGACACAGTAGGCAAATAGATGGCAAAAGAACTGGGATGTCATGAGCCGGCCTCCTCTTATAATTTGGGACTATTTCTTCTGGGGGGTGAGACGGTGGGTGTCCGTCCGTTTTCCCTGCGGTGCCCCGTGTTGGCCATCTGTGCTGCGTGGCTCACAAGGCAGCAGCCGATTCTCGGGGAACTGAAGCATCCTTCTGCTTCTTCCTTTTTTTTTTTTTTTAAGATTTTATTTATTTTTCATGAGAGACACAGGGAGGGAGGCAGAGACACAGGCAGAGGGAGAAGCAGGCTCCACACAGGGAGCCCGACACAGGACTCGATCCCAGGTCTCCAGGATCATGCCCTGGGCTGAAGGCGGCGCTAAACTGCTGAGCCCCCCGGGCTGCCCCTGAAGCATCCTTCTTAATGTTGCCCAGCTCCGCACGCTGCGTCTCCACTTGTGCACATGCTACCCCCCAGCAGGGCACACGCAGGTGGCCCCAATACCTACTCCACTAGGAATTTTTTTTTTAATTTCTTTTATTTATTAGAGAGAGAGAGAAAGAAAGAGAGAGCACAGAGGGGAAGGGCAGAGGAGAGAGACACAGCAGACTCTGTCCAGGACATGAAGCCTGACGCAGGACTCGATCTCATAACCTTGAGATCAGACCTGAGCCCAAGCCAAGAGTCAGGTGCTCACCCTCCTGGGCCACCCGGGCACCCCATCCACAGGACATTTTTAATAGTCATTCACAGAGTACAAATCATCGAGGAAAAGATCATGAGATTCGATTACCTAAAAATTGAAATTCTTATAGATCATCAGCAAAATTAGGTCAAACAAAAACAAGAAGAAAATGTCTGCAGGATGCATCACAGAGATAAGAGAGAACCTAGTACAGCAGAGCTTTCCCAATTAAGTAAAAGCAGTGGACAAGCAATTCAAAAAACAAATCCACACGGCAAAGAAGCGAGAGAAACGCACTGAACCTCATTAATCCAAAAAAAAAACAAAAAACAAAAAAAACAACAGACTCGTCAGTCCCCAGGAGGCTGGTAAAGCTCACAGTAGATTGCTCAAGCACAGCCCTGGCAACAGCACGGCCGAGCGAGCACTGTCACACGCTCCCGCCGGGAGAGCACTTCGGGGAGCTAGGATTCTGGGGACACGTGTGGCCCTGTGACTTTAAGATACAGAAAATATGTATTTAATAAGATTTCGTTCCATGGAAATTATGAGGTCAACGCTTTTCCTTTCAGAAAAGTGTAACGCACACAACGTGTGGAGAAATGTGGATTATGCCTCCAGGTGTCTGACGGAAGAGCCAGTAGGTGCCATTTATCGAATGTTCCTTTTGCGCCCCCCGTTCTAAGCTCTTTCCAGGTACTCGCTGATTGACACAGAAAAACCCTTTGCGGTCGTGCCGTTACCGTCACGGCTTTTGCTTCCAGGTCAAGGTTGCCACGGTGCCGATTTACCCCGGGCAGCACAGCCAGACATCTGGGTCAGAGGCCTGCGGCTCTCAGTCCTGACGTGTTGGCCGCTGGGCTCCAACAGCTCTTGCCCCTGACGCAGTTGGGACTGACCGAAACGTCCACCGACGGAAGCGTATCGTGACCACAGCACGCGTGAGCTATGAAATATGAACAAGGCTGAGAACGCACAGGCTGGGAGAGCATCGACGCGGGACGCGCGCTCGTAACTGCTTAGACAAGTAAGCTGACAAAAACGGCCTGCAAATCCATACAGTTTTAGTTGAATTTGAACGACACCAACTTGAAATACTTTGATCTGGGGTAAAGAGCGAGCTTTACTCTGTGCAAAGTTTGAAATAATCCGTCACTCCAAATGAAAACTCCGTTTCGAAGCCTGCAGGCCCAGGGACTTGTAAGCCAGAAGCTACACAGATAAAGCTTTGTGGCTTTGCGCTAAGAGCCTCCGCAAAGTCTGACCGTGATATTTTGGACGGGAAGCAGAGCTCTCCTGGGCCTCGAGCTTATAAACACAAACCGGGGACTCCAGGCCATCCCACGTTTTTAGCATCTGCTGATGCTGTGACTTGGAACCGTACTTTATGTCCCAATCGGTGTCACCCACACGGGTTCACTAGATGCAAAGTGTATCCCCAAACAATAACACTGAGATGAGGGTTTGATCCAATAATCGGTCTTAAAACAACCTGGAAACGTCCAACGGTGCCCCCGGGGCCGCCCACGGAGTAGGGAGCGCTCTGCGGAAAGCGTCCTTGGAGACTGGAGAGAGCGCTGAGGGGTGGAAAGGCATCTCCAGACTGGCCCGCCTCTGCCAAGACGCCCTCCTGGAACACACCTCAGTCCTGCGTCTGTGAGCCGTCTTCATCCACGCGCCTCGGCACGCCGGGCCCGGCTTTAGCAAAGAATCCCGCCAGCCGGCTCATCGGGAAGGCTCCACCCTTGATACCCAGCCGAGCGCTTCTTCCCTCACCCTAGACCCCGAACCGCGTTGCTCTGAGCGGCCCTGTTCCATCTGCCCCCTACCGTACCTGTTGGCTCTGCAGCCCGACCGCCGCCGTGGCCTAGGGGGTGGAATCCAGTCTCCCTCCCCTGTTGCAATAGTCTTGAATAAAATCTTCAGGTTGTGTTTAACAAACGTCTGGCAAGTCATTTCTCTTAACACCTCTCACCTGATAAACGTGGTCAAGAAAAAGCCGCAGAAACCCTGCATGGACGACGGGAGCCGATGGAAGACGTGCTGGCGTACTGGCCCCACGTTCATCACCTGCGCCGTGTATGGAAGGTATAGACTCACCCCCGACCTGGCGCATATTCCCACGGGAAGGTCCACCCGGAGTGATGAAGCTGTGAACAGTGGGAGGAATTCAGAAATGCACCCCTTGCTTAGTACGTGGTGGTCCCTGACGAGTACAGGAAGCCCCTGGAGTTCTGAGGGGTGGGCTCCCACTGACTCCGGAAGCCACAGGGTGCAGGCAGCAGCCGGCGGGAGGTTATGCACCCGCGCTCCAGGGGCTGAGCCCGGGACGTGCACCGGGACGTGTGAGGTCGCTTCTGCACCGTGCTGAGCGATCGGCTCTGTCGCCTGCAGTTGTCGTGCGGGCCCAGGAGCCCAGAGGGTTCCGCTCACTTGCCTCCATCCAGCGGCTAGCCAGGGGCACGGCAGGACCGAGGGGGGGCGTTCACCGTCCAGCTCGGGCAGGGCCGGCGTGAGGTGCACGCGTCCAGTCCCTTTGTCTGCTGCAGATGGTGAGACGGGAGCAGCGGCCAGGGGTAGGGTAAGCACGTTGCTTCGTGTCCAAATCCACGGGGCTTCCACGGTCCGGACAGGGACAGAGGCGCGCCCCAGCTGGGACCCCAGCTGTCACCGCCCAGGAGCGGAGCAGTCAGCTCCCCGGCAACTGGCCGCCCCGGGTGAGAGGTCGTCGTGTTTGCTGACGGATTTGTTTTCTCCAGCTGTGCAGGTGCTGCCTCTGGCAAGGCCCAGCTGCCATGGACTCGGCTGAATTCCGAAGGAGGGGCAAGGAGATGGTGGACTTCGTTGCCGACTACCTGGAAGGCATCGAGGGGCGCCAGGTGTACCCGGATGTGGAGCCCGGCTACCTGCGGCCCCTCATCCCCACCACTGCACCCGAGGAGCCAGACACATTTGAGGACATCATCAGTGACGTGGAGAAGATAATCATGCCGGGGGTGAGCGTGAACCCGAGGCCGCGGACGGGGCGGGGGGCTAGCGTTAGGGTAGGACCTACCGGGCGCTGGGCAGTCGCACGTCTTATGCCACCTGGTCCTCAGAGCCACCTTGCTGGGGAGAGATTTTATCACTCCTATTTTCTAGCTGAGCCCACGGGGGCCCAGGAGGTTAGGTGATCCGCCTGAGGCCGCACAGCGAGGACGCCATGGGGCTGGGACAGCACCCCAGAGTGTGTGGGCCCCAGGGCAGTGCTTCCCCCAGGTCCCCAGGTCAGTCCCCCTGAGCCCCTGGTGCAGACAAGAGTCCTTCCACCCATTCCTGACATTCTTGCATTTAGCAAGAAGGCAGATCACAAGCCTGGAAGAAATGTTTTATTTATTTTACTTGAGACATTTACTTGGAGGGGGACAAGGCCCTGCTTCTGAGCAGACGCTGCCCTGGGAAGCGGGCCGGCTCCTTTACCTGCAGCCAGTGAGTCACGGGGCCACCGACCCGGCCAGGGCTGTTCCTCAAGACCAGGGCGCCTCTTCGGGGGCCACTGCCTGCTTTCCAGCCTCCCAGGGGTTTCCTTTGACATTTGTGCTTGGAGCTAAGTGCAGGATTCCTGTTCTCGCCTGGAGGTTGTGCAAACACACGGAGCACTTCGCTCGCTCGCAGCCCCTCCAGGCAGGAGCAGCGGTTAAATGTCAGGCAGAGGGGGTGGCGTCTGCTGGCGTCTGGGCAGAACACCCCGGGGCTGCGGGGCTCAGACAGCAGACAGCTGTTTGCTTCTCATGGTCCTGAGGTTGGCAGCGCAAGATCAAGGTCGCGGGAGGATCCTCAGGCGGGCTCGCGGATGGCTGCCCCCCCCCTCACTCCTGTGGCCTCTGCTCCTTGCCACGTCCGATGCACCCCTACCTGCTGTGGGGGCGGGGGCACTCCTAGTACCACCCACCTCGGTGTGAGTCAGGGTGTCAGCCCAGGACCTGGGAGCACAGGCACGCCCGGCCTCACCCGGAACGTGGGACACGACAGGATTGGGAGTTCTTGTCTTGAATGTGAAGGGGACGGTCGGGGCGTGCAGGGTCCGGGCCCCGGGGTGGGACTCTGGCCCTGCCCAATCCCCCGTGACTGCGGGGACAGTACGGGAGCTCCCAGGGCTCCGTGGGCAGGTGTGCGGAGTGAGAGCAAAGGCACGCGGACCCCCAGCGGAGAATCAGTCCCGTCCTGGCCTCCAGGGCCCCTGCCTCCCCAACTACAGCACCTCCGTGACCTGGGGGCGGAGGGCGTCTCAGAGGCTTTGTTCTGTTCCCTCAGAGCAGACCGGTCAGCAGCAACACATCAGAGAGGCAGAGCAGCACCCACCCCCCTCCGCCTCCCCCCCATCTTCTCCCCTCCCCCATCTCCTTCCCCTACCCTGGGACGTCCCCAGCCAGCCCTGCATTCCGGCTCCAGAGGCCTGTCCATACAGGGATGCGGGCGAGGATGGAGCCATGGTGGCTGGGGGGCATCTTGCACAGGAGATTGAGTCGGGGGTGGTAAGACCAGCTGAGAAGTCTGAAATCAGGCCGGTTCTTTTTTTTTTTTTTCTCTCCTAATATGGGTTTTAGTTTTTTTTAGAGCAGGTTTGGGGAAACCTGGCTCCTAACCTCTCTTGCTTTTAGAGAGGTCACAGGCTTGGCCGCAATCGGGGCCCGGCTCCCTCACACCCGGGCACGGCTCCTCTGCACACAGGTGACCCACTGGCACAGCCCCTTCTTCTTCGCCTACTTCCCCTCGGGCAACTCCTACCCGGCGCTGCTCGCAGACATCCTGTGTGGGGCCATCGGCTGCGTCGGCTTCTCCTGGGTGAGCTTGCGGGGGCCCCGGGGCGGTGGGAGGCGCTGCCGTGGGGTCCGGGCACCTGTGCCCCCAGGGCCTGAGCCCGCGGCAGTGGCACCTGTGGGAGGGGAGAAGCGTTCAGCCCTGGAGACGGCGCCCGTGAGGGAACATGGGATACGGGGACACGATACGGGGACACAGCCAGACAGAGGCTCCTCTTGGGGCCAACAAGCAAAGCCCGTCCCGCACGATCATCGGAGCTTTAGAGGTACCGGGAATTCACAGCCGCAGCCCCGCAGTTTCCGCAGCCTGGCCCGTCTTCCCGAGAGCAGAGCGTGCACAGCCAGAGCCGGGTGCAGAGGGCGCCAGGGGTCCCAGGGCCGCAGACTGCCACGTGGCGTGTCCCTGGGGCTGCGTCCTCATGGGCACTGCCTCCCGCAGAACAATCACCCAAGGCCCATGCTTGAAGTGGTGCGTTGGGAGTGTTGGGTGCCCAGCACCAGGACCCAGCATCGCCAGGCTCCCCGCTCCACCCAGGAATGCTTGGGCGAGGGGTCCTCCCTGCGGCCCTCCCCCATGTCTGTGGAGCACACTCCCTCCTAAAGGACCCCCCCCCCCATCATTCTCTACCAGGGCAGATGTCACTGGACCTGCCAGTCCGGAGCCGTCATGTCCCTTCCGGGCAACGTCTTGGCATCTGCCCTATGGTGTCTGTCCTTCCTAAGGACACTGATGTCTCTGGAACCCTGGAGGGCTGCCCCACTGTTCCCCAGCCGTCCAGGCCATGGCACGGGCTCCCACGCCGGGAGCTGGTCCGAGCTGGGATGGGCCGGGACCCTCCCACGGGGCTGCCTGGCGGAGAGAACAGGCTGCTCGTTCTTAGCAGCCATGCGTCACGAGCTGGCGTGTATCCCTGGGTGGGGACCAAGACCATCCTGCCGTCTGCCCTGGGCAATGACGGGAGAGTCCAAGATGGTACAGCAGCACCTTGAGCTCATGAGGGTGAGGGCAGCCACTGCCCCGGGGGCTCCCAAGGGATTGAGGCCACCTGGAACCCACTTCCCAGACTGCGTCCAGTCCCACTGACTCACTCGTGACTCTGGAGGAGGGCCCTGGATCCCGCTGTAAGCACTCAGATGGCTGGGGGGCGGCCAGTGGTGCTGGTGGAGTGCGACACCTTGCCGGAGAGTCAATATGGGCTGAGCAGCATCTGGGATGGAGAGATGCTGATCTGGGCTTCCGTGGAGGAGTAAACCCTCCCACTGCTCCTGAAATCCCACAAGACCTGGCCCTTGTTCTGACACCTGCCTCTGGAGACAGGTGGCAGACAAGGGGGGCGGGGGGGACGAGGGCGACGTCCCCAGGATGGGGGATGGTGAGGTCGCCGTCCTTTCTGGGGCACATCTGGGGCCTGGGGACTGTGGTTCCCTGGGTTCTTGGAGGGCGGGAGGGAAGGGGGGATGGGAGGTGTGCTGAGCCCTGCAGCACCGGAGCCGAGCGGCCCCCCGTCAGAGCTGCCAGAGCGAGGGGTCCTGCTGCTGCTTGTCCCCAGAGCCCCCGGATGGGAGAGCACGCCGCCCCGTTAATCCCACCCAGGGACGGGCCTCTTGAAAGTGTTCAAGCCTCTTGGGCAACTGCCCCTAAGTCTCCAAGGGACCAAAGGGAGGAGCTGCTCCTCGCACAGGCGTCGGTCGGTCAGTCCCAGGCCGGCGGCGGCTGATTCCTCTCTTCTCGCCCCGCCAGGCTGCGAGTCCGGCGTGCACGGAGCTGGAGACGGTGATGATGGATTGGCTGGGGAAGATGCTGAAGCTGCCGGAGGCCTTTCTGGCCGGGCAAGTGGGAGAAGGGGGCGGGGTGATCCAGGTAAGGTGGCAGGGGGGGCGCTGTCCGGCTTTCTGGGGTGCAGGGGCTCCACACGAGGGCCTACAGGTGGGAGAAAGGAGGCCTTTGAACCTCCTGCGTGTCCTTCTGGAGAACAAGCGATGCTGAGCAGTTAGGAGCCTCTGGATCTGGGCGTGGGTCCTGGCGCTGGATGTCCCTCTGTCCCCCAGGCTCAGAAGAGCCAAGAGGCCGTCAGGTGGACACCTGCGTGCTGAGCTGGGGGCAGCTACCGTGTACTTTGCGGGCATCAACCCGTTTAGTTCTACAAAAGACTAGGACTTGGGGGCCGTTCCACACCGTTGCACAGGCGAGGGGACTGAGGCGACGAGCCCGCTTGCCCCGGCTGGTACGTTCCAGGGCTGGGCTCTGAGCCTGCATCTGTCTGTCGGCTGAGCGGTGACCGCCACCGCTGAGCACCCTGTCCGGGCGGCCAGCGCGGCTGCGACCACGCCTGCGTCGCCCCAAGGCTTCTAGAACGCGCTAGGTCGCCGAGAACCACGATCGCCTGGAGTTGCGGCCTCTCCCACGCAGCGCGTCACGGGTCCTCCTCACGGCCGAGTGTGCGCTGGACGGCGACATGCCGGGGGCGAGGCTGCGTGAGGGTTCAGGCGTGTCTTTCCCACCGGGCGCCTCGGGACAAAAGCCACCGAGAATACCAGGGCGTTGTGCTCTTTTCCTTTCCCGGCACGGTTGGACCCTGGGCTCTGCTGAACCCGTCACCCTCCTTGACATCATATTTCTGGTGTCAAGTATATAATCATGAAATTGGGAAGCGCCATTGGCTGGAGGGTCCGAGAGGCGGGGAGGGCGGCTGGTGAAGACGCTGAGGTCCTAGCGCTCCTGGGTCGTGGTCGGTGGCCACGGACGCCCACAGTGGCCAAGCCCCCCACCCTGCGCCCCGCGCCCTCTGAGCCCCCGTGGGGCAGCTTCCCATGGCCGCTGTCCCAGATTCTGGTGGCCTCAAGCAGCACAGAGCGATCCTCTCCAAATGCTGTAGCTCAGGTGTCTGATGCCTGCGAGGCTCCAGGCGGGACCGTTGCCGTTTCTAGTTTCTGGAAGCTTCCCGCCGTCCAGGGCCACGGCCCCTCCTCCGTCACCAAAGCCGCAGGATCCCTTCCCTCTGAGCCGTCTCATGTGGCTGTGTCTCCCCCCGACCACAGACGAGGAACGTTCTCCGCTTCCAGGGCCCCGTGGGTCAGATGGGCCTGCTCACGTGGTCCAAGATGCTGCGTCTCAGCTCTTCATCGCACCGGCAGGATGCCCTCTCCGTGGAAGCCCTCGCACGTGGGGGGGACCTGCACGTCTTTGGGGGGCCTTATTCCGCCGCCTGCACACGGGTTGTGTCGGAGGCCGGGAGGCAGGGCTAGCCTCACAGGAGAGGCCTCGTTCCCGTGCTGGGCTCGGGTCACTCTCGGCGGGGACTCTGTGCCAGGACTGAGGGGGGGTGCCTATGACACACAGGCTGAGCCTCCACCGCAGGCCGTGAGCCCACTTTCAACGTGAGCGTAGTAGGACAAGGATTTCCTCACTGTGCACTTGAGGTCCGCTCCCTGGACCCCCTTCCTCTCGTCAGGGATTGTGCATCCTCACCCTGCTGACCCTCAGGCCGAAGGCCACACTCGGGGTGGGGGTGGCGTGTGCCCTCTGGCCTCGGGGAGGGAGGCCGCCGCCCAGCACCCAGCCCAGGCCCCTCACTGTGGCTCGGCTCGGAGGATGCTGGCAGCTTCTGTCCTGCTTCTGCGGTCCCCACACCCTCTGAAGAAGAGGCCAGAAGGGAAGCGGGGTTTTGGGGAGGGGACGGGACGTCGGCTTTGAATCCTGCGTGACCCGCTTCCAGGCCTGGGGTGAGCTCGCGCTTACTGCCAGTGGCCGACGTCACTTTTCCTTCCTGATGCCACACATTTTGCCCAGATCCACTTGTCTGGTTTGTTCCCTCAGTCTGAGCCCACCCCGCACCCGCACCCCCACCCCACCCCCCACTTGCTAAGCCGTGTCCATCCGGGTCCCTGCTCCTTCTTCCCCCTGGACATCTTGCTTCTGCAGCACCTGTCGCTGCAGCCCAGCCTTGCAAAAACCCCTCGTGGGTTTTCTGGGACCTTCCATTTCCCGCGAGTCGGGCACCTCTCTTGTCATTTCCAGTTTTCTTTTGTTAATTTACTTTTTTGGTCATTCTCTCCTCTGTATTTGGAGGGAAAGGCTCATCATTTTCTCTGCATCACTGTTTGAATTTTCTGCGCTGCCCATTTATCGCCTTCGAGATCCGCTTTGGTTCTGCTCTTCCTCTTTACAAAAATGTTTTTTTACGGTCAAGCTTTTTTTTGTTTTGTTTTGTTTTGTTTTTACAAAAAAAATAGATCTTGACTGTAAGCATGGAATCTCTATAGGACTGTTGGGAGCATTCCCCTGGTGTTGCTTCAGTACCTGTGTGTGTCTGCGCAAGATTCGGAGAATACGGTATTTTCCATACGGTATTTTACTTACTCTTTTGTTGTGAGCATTTCCATTCTTTGAGATTATTGCACGGTTTTCTGTGATGTGTCACAATCTACATAAATAATTCACGGCATATGTCGTATCAGATCTTTCCCTTTATGAATAACATCTCCGGGGACCGATACCCTTTAGGACAAGCGCAAGCAGTGTCTAAGCAAATCATCAGCCTTCTGCTGGGGCTCTCGGGGTTGGGTCCACGTCCACTGTTCACACTTCACAAAGAGTAAAGAAAGTAAAATTAAAAAAAAAATTAAAAGAGTGTTTCCGGATCATTGGATCCTACAACTAAAAATAGTCAGGTTAAAAAATAAATAAATAAAAAAATAATAATAATTAATTAATTAATTAATAAAAATACAAATAGTCAAGTCCTTTCAGCCTTCCGCGATGGTTCTTCTAATTTGATGCTTCTCAAAAATCTTACAAATACTCTGTAATCTCGGGCGTGACTATCATACCAACAGTGACTTTTTAGTGACTGCCCACCGTGGGCCTTTCGTTCCTGTGCTTTCTGCGATCCTTTTTCCAACCTGCAAATAGTTAGGAGGGTTGATGGCATTACCGACGACTTCTCTCAGAGCCGAGGAACCTGGGGCCAAGAAAGGGAGCGGATCCTGCCCAAGAGCCTGGATAACAATTGTTATTGTTGTCGTCTCTTGCAAGGCGTGAACAATTCCATCAGCTCATCCCCGACTCTTCGTTTGGGTTAGTGTCCAGAGGTGCACGTGGGTTCAGTCTTGCAATTATATAGATATATATATATTTTTAAAGAGTTTGTTTATTCATGAAAGATGCAGAGAGAGGCAGAGACACAGGCAGAGGGAGAAGCAGGCTCCATGCAGGGAGCCCGATGTGGGACTCAGTCCCGGGACCCCGGGTCACGCCCTGGGCTGAAGGCAGACGCCCACCGCTGAGCCCCCCAGGGGCCCCTGCAATCATCTTTAAGGACAAGGACAATCCCATCTCTCCGAGACGCTGGCAGCCCCGGCATCGGCTGGGCGCCCCCCAGCCCGTCCCAGCCCCTGAAGCCCAACCCTTCTTCACGCCCAATATGCTCAGTTTTGCTCAGTTTTGCTGGACGCTGCAGCCTGTTCGCAGAGGAAGCCCAGCCGCCCTCCGCAGCTGACACGCTGTTGGCCTGCGATCGCTGAGGCCCCAGAGCCGCTCGGCCTGGTGACAGCCTGGGGCCGGGGCCGTGGGGCGACGCTGCGCCCTCAGGGCCGTGGTCACAGCTACCAGAGGGCAGCACAGTGACGGGCAGCAGGGGGATGGCCAGTCATTCCATCTTAGCTGGGTTTGTGGAGGAAAAGCCAACGGCTCACCGCCCATGGGTGACACTTGAAACCCGGAGGGGGAAGGGCCTGTCTGGTCCCCGCCGGTCAGCTGTCGCCAGCGTTCCTTCTGCTTCCTGGCCGCCTTGCCGCGTGCTGCCGGGAAGCCAAGGGGGTGTCAGACTGCGGTCCCCGCCCCAGGACCGACCCCTGCTCCGCCGCCCCGCCGCCGGCTCTCCTTCCCACAAAGGGCTGGGAGGCCGCTTGAATGCCCGCCCCAGGGCTGGAGCCCGACGGCTGCCCCGGGGACTCCACAGATGATTTCTGTCTTCCGTGGGGCGTGCCTTGTGTCCGGTCGCTCCCGACTGCCCGGAGGAGGGGTTCCGTGCGGCACAGGGGCGCAGCGGAGAGGCGACCCCATAGAGAACAGGCCCAGGGGCTCGAGGCCTGTCGTCAGCGGGGGTTCAGGGCAGAGCAGAGCTTTGGGGCTAAGGTGGGCTTCGGGGTCCCAGGCAGAGGACACGGAATAAGGCAGGTGCTGCAGCACCCAGAAGCTCTGCTTTTCTGGAAGCTTCTCTTTGGATGCCAAGGACTGAGCCAGAGGGTCCAGAAGGCACAGGCTGGGGCACAGGAGCTGAGGCCCTGTGGGGTCCCCTGGAATCCCCCGTCGCCAGCCGCACCCAGGACCTTCGTTCTAACGCGTCTACACTGATCGCTGATGAAAAGATGGCCTGAGGCAATGAGGAAGCCACCTGACGGGCCCAGTTAAGAAGGTGGCATCGTGGGTACTTGAGTCCGTGCGCCTGAACACCGAGGCTTTCTGTTCAAACTCCACCGTCTCCCCAAAGGGGCCCGTTAACGTGAAAAAACGAAGTGAAAGCAGCGCGATGGCCAAATAGGAGAGGAAATCCGGATCGCTGGAGGGCGAGGAAGATAAAAATGTTAACGGGTGGATGGGGGGGAGTTGGCCTAGCGATGTTATTGTATGTTTTTCTGCAAAACCCTAAAATCTTAGAAATCTCTCATAGTCCATCAAAATCCACCTTCTTTTATTTTTTTTCCTTTCCACTGTTCATACCGTGCAGCCCGCAGGCTTCTTCTAGGAGTTACTTGAGATGTGGCGATCCTGAGCAGTGGGAAGGGGGGCATCGCTGTAAATGTGGGGATCCCCCTCCCCCTGCCCCCTGCCAGCTGCTCACTGGGACCAAGTTAGTTCCTCTCTGTCTGGGAACCCCCTTCCCACCTGACGAGGACGACAACTTCGAGATGCAGTTATTTTGCAAATTGAGCAGGACGGCCAGGTGGCCGGGTGACGAGCCGAGTCCACGTCACCGTTTACCCACTCCCAGCCGCAGAGGAGCCAGGATTGCAGCACTCTTCAGTGCTTTGCCAGAATGAGGGCTTTTTAAATTTTTATTTTTTACTGAAGTTCCATTTGCCAACACAGAGTACAACACCCCGTGCTCATCCCGTCGAGCACCCTCCTTGGTGCCCGTCACCCAGTTACTCCATCCCCACCACCCACCTCCCCTTCAGCAGCCCTTTGTTCGGAGTCTCTCGTGGTTTGGGTCCCTCTCTAGTTTTCCCCACTCAGGTCCCCTCCTGTCCCTTGTTGCCAGAAGGAGTTGACGCTGGTTGTGCGAGTCGACTGCGCTTCTCCCAAGAGCAGGGGCTTAAACAATAGGCTTCATTGTGTCCCGGTTCTGGAGGCTGGAAGTCCCAATCAAGGTGTCAGCAGGGCCGATTCTTTCAGATGCCTCTGTCCGTGACTTGCAGAGGGCTGTCCCCTCCGCGGGTCCTCGGCGGCCTCGTCTCTGTGGCCGGGAAGCCTGGTGCCTAACTTCCCCTTCTTGCAGGGACACCTGCCAGAGCTCCTTTCACCTTAGTGATGTCTTTGGAAACCTTATCTCCCAATACGGTCACGTTCTGAGGGCCTGGGGGTGCGGCCTCCAAGGCCAGATTTGGAAGGACACGGTGTAGCCCATCACGTTAGCAACCGAAGGGAAATCCTCCAAGGGAATTTCGGAATCTCAGGGAAAATACACGGCAATTTGTAAACAAACGCAGATGTCTGTGTCCACGCGGCGAGGAACACAGAGCTGGGGGGAGATGCTGGTAGCCTGGGCCGGGGTCTGCTCCCCGGGGGGCGCGGGGGGACCCAGGAGTAGGACTTCCCGGCCACACTGGGAGGACCGTGGGGAGAGGCATGCGGAGCGCATCCTCTCGCAATACCTGCTTCAAGCCAGACGCCCGGAAGTGCTTGCTAAGGGGCCACAGAAAATAGAGCAATGTGAACGAATCCGAAGAGCCAGGGGGCATTTTCCAGCAGTCACGGGGGCTCGGACTTCTCCTGTACGGAGGAGGACAAGCTTTGCAGCTCCAGATTCAACTTTTAAGAAAAATAGAGACACTGAGCCTCCCCAACGGTTTAGGTATTGACTCCTTTGCTGCTCTTTGAGGCTCATTGCAACCTTTTCTTTGACCCAGGGAAGCGCCAGTGAGGCCACTCTGGTGGCCCTGCTGGCCGCTCGGACCAAAGTGATCCGCCGCCTGCAGGCCGCGTCCCCAGGACTGACGCAGGGCGCGATCATGGAGAAGCTGGTGGCCTACTCATCTGATCAAGTGAGTGGTTGGCTGAGCCTGTTGGCCTCCAGGATCTGAATCCTTGTTTTGGGTCGAGTCAAATCGAAACGAGACCGTGCAGCATTTCAGACCTCGCCCCAGCTGTGCTTCGCAGTGGGCGCTGGTTCTTCTGTCCCTGTGCACAGAGGTCGCGGAGGGCCACGGGGGTCACCTGCCAGGGTCACCGGGGGAGAGGCTCCAGGGCTGGGAGTCCTGACCTCCTGGCCTCCACGGGGTGGGCAGCCACAGGGAGATCCTGACCCCGGGATGGACTCAAGTAGCAGGCAGTGATGGTGGGAGCCACGGGGCAGAGGGGGCACCTTCAGTAAGAGCCGGCTTTGCCGGGAGTCCCCGAGACACAACCCAGCCACCACGCAGTAATGGTGCCACACCACTGGCTGCTTTTCTCCGGACACTAAGCACCGATCTGGCCCCCAAGCAGCCCAGGGCCCCATGGTGACAGGCGCCCCCGGAGAGAAACCCGGGTGTGCTCACTCTGCTTCAGGGTGTGTTTTGCAACATCTCACTCTTGTCCACCTACCTGGAAAGCAAGAGTCCACAGGATCTGACTCACCGGGAGTGAGGGACAGGGGCAGGGGGCTGACCCACACACGGGGGTGCTCTCTGCAGAGCCAGGGGCTCATGGCCACGAGAATCCAACTCCGCTGCTTCCTTCCAGGCACACTCCTCGGTGGAAAGAGCTGGATTAATTGGAGGAGTGAAATTAAAAGCGATCCCTTCGGATGGCAAGTTTGCCATGCGCGCGTCGGCCCTGCAGGAGGCCCTGGAGAGAGACAAGGCAGAGGGCCTGATTCCTTTCTTTGTAAGTCAACCTGCGGACGTGCTGGGTATGGCCCCCTGGGCACCTCCGCACCCTGCCTGGGCCGGTCACAGGTGGGCGGCACATGCGTGCTCAGCTGGCCGCTCCCCGGGGGAGGCTGGGGCCACACTCCATTTGTCCCTTGGGCCATCTAACCTCAGCAAGAGGTAAGCGGAGCACCCAGCCCAGAGGATCCTGGTGAGCCCCTGTTAGAAGTGACACCCTGTGATGGTCCCTTGAAGTGCTCTGGGCCACGGTAGGTGCTCCGTCAGAGGAGCGTATGATGGCCCAGGGGACAGGTCGGGAATAACCCGCAGGAGGCCTTGCTGCCCAGATCGGCCTTCTCAGCACGCGCCCGGACCCATCGTTTGCAAGGGAGGGGTGGCAAGCCGACAGCGACTGACTACAGGTCATACCCAAGTGGCCGAATGGCATCAGGCTCGAGCCCATCTTGTAGACAGATGGGCTTTCCCCAGCGGGAAGGGAATAGTCGGTGTCGCGACGAGAGCCTGGGAGCTGTCGCACCTGACACAGCCGTGCAGCGCCTGTGGCTGAGGCGTCACGTGTCATGTCGTGTGTCATGGCGATTGCTCCGCGACCTTGGCCCTAGGCTCCTGGTGCTCGAAGGGGCTGCCCATCAGACGTACCTGGGGAGCGCGGACAAGGTACTGACGCCCAGGCCCTGCCCCAGTTTTACCAGGGGAGGGAGCCAGGCATTCGAGGCTTCTCGCAGCGGGGACACCGGGCGGCTCAGCCCGTTAAGCGCCAACTCTTGATGTCGGCTCAGGTCATGATCTTAGGGTCATAAGGTGGAGCCCGGCGTTGGGCTCCACTCTCAGCGGGGAGCCTGCTTGAGATTCTCTCCCTCTGCCCCTCCTTTCTAAGACCAATCAATCTTTAAATAAATAAATAAATAAATAAATAAATAAATAAAGGAAGGTTTTCACGGCCAGTTCAAGATCCTCACGTGCCTCAGGACCGCCCCTCCGTACCGTAGCATTTCCTAGTTGTCAGAGCAATCTCGGTTTGCTGGGCTCTTACGGGCCATGTGCTAATAATGCCCACTATTTTTTTAATTTAAGAATTAGTCTTTGAGACAAACTTTCTTCCCCCAAAGAAATCAGTTCCGTCAATTCAAATGAACTACCCCTCGTTGACGATCTATCCTGTGAGTGGGGAAGGCAGGGAGGGTAGGATTTGGTACAAGACTTGCTCGTGACCTACGGAGTTCCCCGGGGGGAGTCCGGAGCATCCACACACGATCACTGTAGAAGGATGGAGAAGATTCAGATGTAAGTCGTGGGAGGAGCTGATGGGCAGATGATGTGGCAACGTGGCTTTTTCCCTCTGGCTCCTCGTCGTATTTGCTTTTTGTCTTTGTGTCTTTGCATCTGTTGTGAGGATGCAAGCTGGTTGTTTCGTTGTGCTTATTCTCCTTGGGGATCACAGAACTTCCATAATCTATAATGTGTCATCTCTTTGGGGAAATCTTCAGTTTGGGGAAATTCTTGTTTTTTTGTATTGGGTTTTTTATTTTTTATTTTTATATTTATTTGAGTGAGGAAGAGAGAGAGCGTGGGGGGAGGAGGAGAGGGAGAAGGAGAGAGACTCCCCACTGAGTGTGGGGCCTGACATGGGGCTCGATCCTATGACCCTGAGGTCACAACCTTAACTGACCGCTTAACCGACCAAGCCAGTCAGGCACCCCAGTTTGCAGAAATTCTTACCCATTTTCTTTTCAAAGTTTGCTTCCGCCCATTCTTTCCTCCCGTGCTGAGACTCCTGTTGCACCCGTGTTCAATCTCCCCACTGAGTGCCGAATGCCTCTCACGCTCTCGTACGTGGGCTCTCTTCCATCCAATCCTAAAACCCCCGCCTCCACTCTGACCTGTTTACAATTGACCACTTCTTTCTTTGATTATGTCCAGATGATAAAGGAATACGTCACGTTCTTAGTTTGCAATATTGAAAGGCTTTAAGTCATTATTTTGAACACTTGTAGAATAAAAAGACATGACACAAAAAAATGGTGCGTGGCAACCCCTGGAACCCTGCACCCAGTTTCCCCCAGTTGTTGCAGCTTCCATGGCCTGCAATGCAAGGCAGAGCCAGGCCCTGATAGAGGTGCATGGGTGCAGTCTTAGGTCATTTGCCACGTGTGTAGGTGCACGTCAGGCCCCGCCCTGCAGTCAGGATACAGAACTCCTCCATCACCACGAAGGTCTCCCCACACCACCTCTTGCACACACTCGTGCCCTTCTTGTCTCCTGCCGCCCCAACCCCTGGAAACCACGACTCTGCTTCCTTTCTCTACACTGTCCTCATTTTGAGCGTGTTATATGCGGGCAGTCACACACTCTGGCACCCCGGGCACCGACTTTCCTCATGGCCTGTGTGGCTGTTTTTATGGCTGCACCACGGGAATTTAGTGCCACATTCCTTGTGCCACAGCCCGTTTAACTATTTACCTACTGAAGACATCATAGTTGTTTCCAGGTTTGGGCAATTACAAATAAAGACTCCCCCTGCCCCCCCCCCCAAGAAAAATACAAATAACGAGTAAAACTTCATGACCATTCAACTACACGTATTTGGATGAACCTGTATTTTCCTTTTTCTGGGATAAAAATTCCTGAGCATCCAATTGAGTGTCACATGCTAGTTGTATGCTTACTTTTTTTTAAAAGAAACTGTCAAAACTCTTTTCCAGAGTGGCTGCACGAGTTACCGTTCCCACGAGGGATGCATGAGACATTCAGGCTCTTTGCATTTTCCCCAGCGTTTGGTATCTGTAAATTTTAGGTGTTTTGATAGGAGAGTGGGGATGCCTTCATTCACATTTCCCCCATGACTAATGACGTCGAACGTCTTTCCATGTGTTTGTTTCCCAGCCGTATATCCTTGTCAGCGAAACGCGTCTTCGTGTCCTTCACACATTTTGGATTGCATGGGCAGAGTCAGTTTAAAAAAAAAAAAAAACTAGTCAACGGTATGTAGGGCAATTGTAGGTGTAAAGAAAAATGAGCAGAAAGTACAATGGGTTCCCAGATACCCCTTACCCCTTGCCCCATAGTTTCTCCTGTGATTGCCATCTTGCAGTACTGTGGTACAATATGAGTATGATACGTTATTATTCCTAAACTCTGTAGGTTATATGAGGGTTCACTCTGTGCTGTTGTTTCTACAGGTTTTGACTAGTGTCTATGGCATGTACACACCATTTCAATGTCATACTGAATAGTTTCCCTGATGTAAAAACCCTTGTATACCAGCTGTTTCCCCCACCACCACCACCCACCCAACCCCTGGCAATGACTGATCTTTTCACCGTCTCCATGATTTTACTTTGTCCCAAAAGTCATAGAGTTATAGTCGTACAGCATGTAGCCTCTTTGGGATTGGCTTCTTTCACTTAGCATCATGCATTTAAGATTCTTCCCTGTTTTCCAGGGTCTTTTATAGCTCTCTCTCTCTCTCTCCCTCTCTCTCTCTCTCTCTTTTTCTTAAAGGGTTATTTATTTGAGAGCTAAAGAGAGTGAGGGAAGGGGCAGAGGGAGAGGGAATGTCCAAGCAGGCTCCTGCTGAGCTCGGGGCTTGACGCGGGGCTGGATCCCACGACCCATGGAATCATGACCTGAACCAATACCAAGAGTCAGATGCTCAATTGATGAAGCCACTCAGGTGTCCCTGTATCTCTTAAAAAAAAAAAAATTCACTGAATAGTATTCCATTCTCTGGATGTACCTGTCAAAGGACATTAAGATTCTGCACCAGCTTATGGCACATGGTCTTCCAGTCCCACCAAGCAATGAAGTCCACTCTGATACTATTTACCTGGCAACAGCATTAGATCCCACAGGCCAAGGGTTCGGTCCTACCAGACTGCCCCACCCCACTTCACTTGCCATTTGTAACTCCAAGTTGTCACCCGATCCACTGCTATAGATCAGAAATCCCAATGAGCCCCATTGTCGGGTTTGATTACTTTGTTAGAGACGCTCACAGGACTCAGATCCACATTCTACTTGCTAGGTCACTGGTTTGTTCTAAAAGGTTATAACTCAGGAACGACCAGATGGAAGGGATGCTTGGGGCCAGGTCTGGGGAAGGGGCACTGGGCTTCCATGTCCTCTCCTGTGCCACTCTCCCCAGATCTCCATTTGTTTACCAGCCCTGAAGCTCTGCAAACCCCCTTGGGGGTTTTTATGGAGACTTCATTATACAGGCACGATTGATCGAATCATTGCTCACTGGTGATTGAACTCAATCTTCGGCCCCCTCCCCTGCCTGGAGGTCAGGGGTAGAGCTTACTGTACCAATACTCTAGTAACAAGTTCCGTTCCCTTGGCAGCTAGTCAGCATCCGTAGGTGACCTCCCAGCTTTTCAAAAGTCACCTCGTTAACACGACAGACGGCACCTCTATGGCCGTCAGCGCTTAGGAGATGCCAAGGGTCCTCGGAGCTCTGTGCCAGAAATGGTGACAAAGACCAAATGTAGATTTCTTTGTAGAAATCACACTGTCACAGACATCTTGGTTGTTTCTAAGCTTTGGCAATTATTTAAAAAGTGCTGTGAACGCTCACGGGCAGGATTTTGTGTGACGTAACTTTTCAACTTGTTTCGGTAAATGAACGGGAACACGTGCAGATCACGGGGTAAGAGAGAGCTTAGTTCTATGAGAAACTGCCGGGCTCTCTTCCAAAGCAGCGGTACCGTTTTGCATTTCTAGCAGCTGTGAATCAGAGTTCCTACCGTCCCACAGCTGCCCCAGCATTTGGTGTTGCAGGGTTTTCGATTTCAGCCCTTCAGATGCATGTGTGGCGGCATCTAAATGTTGTTTTCATTTAGGATCCCCTAATGATGCGTGCAGTGAAGGTCTCGTCATAGGCCTATTTGACATTTGAATATCTTCTTTGGTGAGGTTCAGGTCTTTTGCCCGTGTTTTAGTTGGATTGTGTATTTCATTATTGTTGGATTTGAGAACTTTTTATGCTTTAGATACTAGTCCTTTATTTATTTTTTTATTTTTTTAAAGATTTATTTATTTATTTATTTATTTATTTATTTATTTATTTATTTATTTATGATAGACAGAGAGAGAGAGAGAGAAAGAGAGGCAGAGACACAGGAGGAGGGAGAAGCAGGCTCCATGCCGGGAGCCCGACGTGGGACTCGATCCCGGGACTCCAGGATTGCGCCCTGGGCCAAAGGCAGGTGCTAAACCGCTGAGCCACCCAGGGATCCCCAATACTAGTCCTTTATCAAGAGTTGTATTTTGCAAATATATTCTCCAGTGGGTAACTTTTCATTCCCCAAAATGTCTCTCACAAAGCATAAGATTTTAATTGTACTCAAGTCCATTTTACCAATTGTTTTCGTTCATGGATCATGCCTTTGGTATTGTAGCTACAAACTCATCCCGACACCCAAGAGGGTATAGATTTTCTTGTGTGTTATCTTTTAGGAGTTTTGTAGTTTTGCATTTTGCATTTCAGTCTGTGAGCCACTTTGAGCTAATTGTTATGAAAGGTGTAAGGTCTGTGTCCAGATTCAGTCTTTTGTGTTTTTATTTTTATTTTTTTTGTGTGTGTGTGAATGTCCAGTTGTTCTAATGGCAGTGATATGGTAAGAGGGAGAATGATGTATTATATGTATTATTATTTGTTATCCCCTTTTTAAAAAAGATTTATTTATTTATTTATGATAGAGAAAGAGAGGCAGAGACACCCTTTTGCCTATTTGCGTGCTCCTTCCTTAGAATTTAAGCCTTCATTTGCATTAGAATTTGTATTTTAATTAAGGTTAAATATGTATCTAGCTTCATGATCCATTGGGTTTGCATGTCTTATAACCGCAATACTGAAAAACTGGGTTCTACTGAACGATTGGATTCTCTTCACCCAGGATGTTTTCTTACCAGTCAAAAGCTCTCATCTTTCCTAGTGCTTTTTTTCTTTGTCTTTGGTGGAAATCTAAATGCATGGATTAACTAATATAAAGATGCAGAAAGTTTTAGGGATGGAGCAGGGGGAGATTGACCCTCAGGAATCATTAGAAAATAAACATTATTGTCTTTATTTAAATACTTTTTAATAGAATGTCATGTTGAAAACACATGCACATTCATCGTTTATTCATGTTTCTACACAAAGGAAGACCCATCAACGCAGGTGCTCAGGATTCAGTGGTGGGATGTCAGAGGCTGCATAGCATTTCCTGATGGCCGCTACTCTGTGCCTGCGAGTTTGCAGGCATTTCAGAGCGGCCAAAGGCTTCGTCGGGACGTTTTACGTGTGTTATTGGGAGGCACCAACCCTCGTTAGCGGCTCTCACAAAAATGGTGGGCAAATTCATGGTCTTAGCAGCAGGTGCCAGGTGCCTCCACTTGTTGTATTTCAAAACTTACCGTGATTGGATATGCAACAGTTGCGAGTTCATTCACTTGGTCATTCATTCAGTCGACAAACATTTATTGAGCACCTGCTGCATGCCGGGCCAGCGGGCCCACCAGGATCTTATTGGTTTGACAGAGACACTAAGTGAACGGTCATGTACGGCAGGTGCAGTGTGATCGGTGACACAAGCAACCCAGCAGTTCCCACCATGGGGACGTGGGGATCAGGGAAGAGTTGCTGCAGGAGCCACAGTCTGGAAAGAGTGAGGGCTGCAGGCCGAGGGGCGGGTAGCCGGGCTATTTGGGCAAAGCACTCCCAGGAAAGGAGATAGCAATGAAAATAGATGGTATCCCAGGAATCCGAAGTGCTGAGAGTCTCAGAAGTTGCTAGGGCCACGAGGCTGGCAGGTGCGCCAGGATGTGATCCCAAAGGCCCACCAGGTTGCACTGCTGTCCACAGAAGGGCAGGGAGACAGCAAATGGGAAGTCTTAGAAGCTTCGAGGGTCTTTACTGCCTGGAGCGTGAGTGAATGGAGGGATGTGGGAGGTCGTGGTGAGGGGGTCACGCAGGGACCAGCACAAGAAGGTGGGCTTCTCCCTGGGAGCAATGTGCGGTCATTAAAGGAGTTTTAAGCAGAAAAGAGACATGATCTGATTTGTATTTTCGGAAGCCCCTCTGGTGACTGAGGGGCACAGGCTGGGAGGAAGCCTGGCACAGGGAGCGTGGTGGGAACGCGCCTCTGGCGGTCGGCCCGTGATTATACAGGCCTAAATCTGAGTGACTGTCCCCACTGGGCACCAATTCCAATTGCCCTATGCAAACAACAGGGCACACTCGAGCGGCTTCACCTGGGCAGGGGTGGGGTGGTGGAGCTACTGTCCTTCCGTGGCCTGTCACTCATCCCCCAACCATGATGCACAGTCGTTAGCAATTAACCCCCGACACTGGCAGGGGTCGTGACTTAACCCTAGACCATTCCTCATCTGAAAAATGGAGTATGGAGTTCCAGCCAAGTCTGACTTTGCCCGCAGGAGTGTGTTGGGATGTAAAAGTCATCCATCGCCCGCATGGGAGGCGGGAAAACATGATTAATGTTAACAATCACTGGCAGGTGCTTAGGGTAGCAGACAGGGGAGTGGGAGGCGAGATGAGAAGCAGGAGATGAAACAGTCTGGTGATTGGTGGAGGATGAGGGTGGCGATGGGTATGAAGAGAAGAAACAGATTCAAGAGGCATTCACGGAGGAAGTGGTGGCCAACAGAGCAGGAGGCGAGGTGGGAGCGCGGGAGGACTTCCCGAACTCGGGTGGTGACCCCGTCCACGTCTGAGCCGTGAGACCCGAGAGCCCAGAGACCGGAGCAGCAGGGCGTGGGACACGGCGGGCGGGCTGAGTGCAGCTTTGCAGGAGTTGAAGGTCTGCCCGTCGAAGTAGGGAAGCCCCCGAGACAGCCGAGTTCCCAGGGGAGGGGAGGCCTGCACCCGAAGCAGCTGCGGGTCCCCGGAGTTCGGGTGGTCCCGGGGTTGCTGGGATGCACGTGCAGCCTCCCGGGTCTGGGAGAGAACACCGACAGATGAAGAAGCGTGGGGAGAGAGGAGCCGGGAGGAAGGAGAGGGAGAGACCGCGGGTGGGAGGGAGCCGGACCGGGAGCTGAAGCCACGTGGCCCGGGAGCTCAGGATCCCTCGGTGCCCCACGGGCTCTACAGCAGTGGCTGGGGTTTGGGGGTTTGAATTCGATTGCCCAGGGCCCACGTGGGAGTGAGGATGGGGGCGGAGATTCAAGTGTAAGGGGGCAAGGAGAGCACGGGCAGGGCCGGCGACGCTGGGGCAACGTGGGTGTGCAGAAGCGAGCCCTGGGTGTTCATATGCGGTCGAGAAGCCGGTAAGAAGGAGGGAGGCAGGTATTGAGGACAGGACCGCTTGTGAGCGGGAGGAACCAACCTCGTTAGCATCGGTAGGTTGGGCCCCCGGTGGGTGTGCCACCGTTGCAGTGTTGCCCTAAATAGCGAGATTCCAGCAACCGTTGGGGGGAAGCTGTGACGTTTGACACAACGGACCCCGGCCCAGCCCCTGTGCCAGAGCGCGGGGAAGGCTGACAGCCCATCTACGCGTGCTGGGCCCCAGGGACTCGGGGGGCATTGGCCTCCTCCTCGGGGGACGGTGCCCGCTGGGGAGACTCGCGTTGCCCAGTGTTGGCGCTGTCTGGGGAGCACCGTGTACGCACAGGGCAGAGGCTGCGATCAGCACGGGGTGGGGGGCTGGCGGAGGGTCCCGGAGGGTCCGTGGGCAACGCTCGTGGCCACAGGGCCTTTCCGGTTGAAGAAGAGAGGAGGGCACGGCACAGGGACGTGAGAGGTCATGCGTGTTGGAGGACGCGCAGGACGTTCATCTTCCGTGGGTCCCTCAGCCGGGGACCCTGGAGCCAGAGAGGGAGGCCAGGCCCAGCCGAGACGGGTGGCAGCTTCACACGTGGACACGCCACCCACTGGCTCCGTTGAAACTGAATCTAGTGGTCATAGTTCTGGGAGACACAGCTGCCTGCACGGTTTCGAGATGGAGCCCCACGGCCTGAGGGGTCGCAGACATCCCGGAACCCAAGGCCCTCGGCAGAGAGCGAGGGGCCCATTTGGCAAGTTGGAACCAGGACAGGTCCTCGGACCCGTGGGGGGCTTGGAAGAGCTGCCCTCCCTCCCTCCCGGGCCGGCTGGCCGCCCCTGGAGCCGACTTCATAGGGTCAGGCCCGGGCCAGAGGGCAGCGGCCATGGGGTGTGCGTGGGCGGCGCGGCAGGCAGGCAGGAGGGACGGCGTCTGGGCAGCGGCCGAGCTGCAGGCCCCATCCCCGCGCTCCCTCCCCCAGCACAAATGTGATTATGGCCCCGCAGCCCAGCCCAAATCAGGTTAGCGCCAGTGCGCTGAGCCGGGGTAATCAGAGCCCGGAGCGCAGCAGGTGCAGGGCTGGAAAGAAGCTTCTTTTTTTCTTTTTAATTTTTTAATTAATTAATTTATTATTTATTATTTTATTTCATTTTTTGGAAAGAAGCTTCTGAGAATTAGAACAAGCTGCCTGCGGCACCTAGAACACGCGCCCTCTGACAGCCCGGTCCCCTGGCGGGCTCAGCCGACGGGCCGGGGCCTGGCCCAGGCGCTGGGCTCTGTCCTCACCTGGCAGGACAAAGCCACCCCCAGGGTCTCACTCAAGCCAACTGCAAAGTAGGGATCGGAAACCTGTCCGGCCGTCGGGCGCCACACACAGCGAAGCCCCAGGCGGGGCCGGGTGGGTGCTCGGGGCCCGTCCCCCGCGCTGCCCTCCACTGAGCCGGGGCCGAGGACAAGGCGGGCTCTTACGGTCTTTACAGAGACGCTCCGTGCTCAGTACGCAGACCTGGAAAGTGAGGGTGCGTGTATGGGATGAAAACCAGCCTCGGGAGACACGCAGTGTTAATATTGGGCAATATTGGGACCTTTCCTGTACGCACATTCACAGGTGAAAGTAATTTTAACGAGAGGACGCTTAGTACACGTGTAGTCTTAACGCAAAGTGGAGCATTTATTTCAGTTAGAATTTGAGGAACATCAAAGGACGTTGAAGGCACATGTAAGCAATAGAAAGGTCTTTCCTAAGAAATCGTTGAAATTGAGAAAATAAACTACAAGCCAGTGGTGAGATGGATGAGTCACTCCGTGGTCTTTCCCTGTACTTTTTTTTGCTATTCCTTTAGTGACGCAGGCGAAGCGTCTGAAGAGTCACAGGTTGTACCTACCGAGCCAGAAGCATCTCACTATTCAGTTATAAATTGGGAAAAAATTGCAAATACCAGAGGAAAATCGCCTCGTCCCTGGGAGTGGCACCGAGATGCTGGTGCAGGGGAGGCACGTGGGGCGTGGAGGGAGGGGACGCCGAGGCCTGAGGCCTCCAGACCTGCCGAAAGGAAAGGCAGGAGCTGGGCCTCCCACCTGCAGCTTTTGCCCCAAGGATGCGGCGTAAGTGTGAGCGGGTCCACCCTGCGTTTTCCTTTCCTGTATTTCCGAGGCTTGGCCGTCCCCCTAGGACTGGCCCGGGCTGGAGAGGGGGGGATCGCCTGCTTCTCAGCAAACCCACCCATCCGGCCCGCACCCCAAGTCCCCTCAGTGGGGCTCCGGGCCACGACCCCCACAGCCAGGGCCACGAGGGACAGTCCCTTGCCCCAAAGCCCGCGGAGTTTATGCAAAGCAGCTGCCCCTCCACTGCTCCCCTGCCTCGCATGCTCCTGCCCTCCTGCACCTCTGGCTCCACGGCTGCCAGGTCGGGCGCCTCCCTGCGTGGCCCTCGGGGTGCAGCCTGTCCCTCCTGCGTGGCCCTGGGGGTGCAGCCTGTCCCTCCTGCGTGGCCCTGGGGGCGCAGCCTGTCCCCCCTGCGCTGCCGTGACACCAGCCGGCTCCCCACTGGCAGGCGGCTCCCAGCCCGGCAGCTTCGCTGTAGCTGAATCACGATGCAACATTCAGGGGCACCTGGGGGGCTCAGTCGGTGAGCCTTCTCCGACCTCAGGTCCGGTCATGCTCTCAGGGTCCTGGGATCGAGTCCCGTGTCGGGTCAGCCAGGAGCCTGCTTCTCCTCCTTCTCCCACTGCTGCTGCCCCTGCTTGGGTTCTCTCTCTCTCTCCCTCTCTCTCTCTGTGTCAAATAAATAAATAGAATCTTTAAGAAAATAATTTCGAACAGTGCTCCTGCCCGGCCTGAGAGTAGCCCGTTGGGGCCCGGCTCCCCTGCTCACACCCCACGGCCTCCGTGAGTCCCGCCAGAGTCTGGCCCAGCACCTGCTGGGCAGGGGCAGCTCTGGCCCCGGGCGACCATGTGAGCCGAGAGCCAGGCTGGCCCGCTGAGCCGGCCACGGGCGGGCACGATGCTGGCACCCCTGCAGGAGCACTTGCTTGGACCTTCTCTGCGAGGGAACCGGGGGCTCCAGGCAAACGCAGGTGGTCCTGGTGACGTAGAGCCAGACGGGCCTCGGCCAGGTGCTCAGGTTTACCAGACTGCGTGGGGCTCCGGCCCTCGCCTCTTCACCTCTGCTCTCAGGGCGCCGTGGTGCCGCCGGGGTCCTAGTGGGGGCTCAGTAAAAATCAGAATCGAATTCTCCACTCACATGGAATGAAAATTCACATTCTTGTCCCAGCGAGGGAGAAACGGCATTACCCAGATGGCCCCGGCATCGGGGATCGGTCAGGCCCCTCGCTCTTGTAAACACCACGAGCTTTTTGATCACTTCGGAGAGAGTCTGCGTTCGGCAAATAGGTTTCAGCCCCGATTCCACATGCGGCCAAGCTCTGCATTCCCCGCAATGCCGGGAGCTCAGGCGCGGCAGGGGAGCCCTGTGTGGGGGAGGGACACCCACCGGTCAGATGGCACCTGCTCCCTCGCCGCCTCACGACGCGCTCAGATAGCAGGTGCGGGCGCAGAAGGCCAGGCCGGCCTTCCCGCTCGTGTGGCCGACGGTGCCCAACGACGTCTTGAAACGCACCTTTAGGAATTGTTTTCAGGGTCTGTGAGGCCTTCTCATGAGTGTGCTTGGAGCAAATCTTCCTCTTTCTTTATTTTTTAAATATTTTATCTATTTATGCATGAGAGACACAAAGAGAGAGAGGGGCAGAGACCCAGGCAGAGGGAGAAGCAGGCTCCATGCACCGGGAGCCCAACGTGGGACTCGATCCCGGGTCTCAAGGATCAGGCCCTGGGCTGAAGGCAGGCGCTAAACCGCTGAGCCCCCCGGGCTGCCCAAACCTTCCTCTTTTGAGGCCTGAAGCTCCCCTGGGAGCGGGGCCATTCGGAGGACGGGCTGCAGAGCAGAGCCAGCGGGTGGGACTCCTGGTCAAAGCCCGGGGATCTCTGAGCCGCCGGCGGTGCTGTTCCAGGGCAGGCATGGGCAGGTGCTCTCGGCGCCTCTGCCCACATGCACCAACCGGGCAGGCTCTGCGCCCCCCACCCCTGCACAGTAGCAAGGACCTGCTGTCGCTGGTCGACCTCCGTGCTTCGGTCAGGGAAGCAGGCCCCGGACCCGCCGTCCGCCCTCCCCGCCCCTCGGCCCTCGGCGCATCAGTCCCGGGAGAGCACTGCTCCCAACCTCCAGCCTGGTTCCCACCGGCGGATGTTTCTCTGCACCCGTCGGGAAGCTTCCGTGCAGGGATGGGACCGGCATGCACAGACCCTGTCTCCAGCGGGCGGGCGCCAACCCGGCTGCGCCTCCGAGGCTCAGGGCCCGCCCGGGGGCTGCAGGGGTGCGTGCGGAGTTTCCACGGTGACTCCCGGGGCGTCGGCCCTAAAACAGGTCTGCTTCTTTTTACTTTCCAGGTGGTGGCCACGCTGGGGACCACGTCCTGCTGCTCATTCGACAATCTGTTAGAAGTGGGTCCTATCTGTAAGTATCCGGCTGAATTTTCTTCTGCAAAATGTTCTCGGTACGGGAAGCTCCCGTGGACCTTCCTCTCGGGGCCCGTCCTCTGTCAGGGCATTAGCCGTGCACTTAGGCAAGGTAACGCCACGACCGTGCAGGACGCGGTGCCGGCCGGGGGAGGACACGAGGGACGCTAACACGGGTGACCCCACGATCCGACGCTTGCCGCGACTCCTATATTCGCACCGGCACAGATTCCATTAGCGTCAAGTCCGCAAACTCAGACCCCGGCCTCCGTGGACCAGCGGAGCTCAGCTGGCCCGACGCACCGTCTGGAAGGAAGGAGTCTCCCACGGGGCGCAGCCGGGCCCCAGGGTCGCGGGGCTCAGGGCCCCCCGAGCCAATCGGGCCAGAGTCGGGTCGGTTACCGGCTTCGGAGGAAGCGGCTGAGGCTCCTGAGGTGGCCGTCGAGAAGCACGTGACCCCACGCCGTAAAGCCAGGGACACCCAGACCCCGGATCCCTCGGGGGAATCTGCTGCTGTGCCTCCGGGGCCGCTCGACCCTCCCGCCTCCGTGAAGCTCATGGGGGGTCCCAGGGAGGGGGGTTCAGAGGATCCCCAAGGCGGGCCGTGCGTAAGGCCCGTGTTTCCGAAGTTTCTTCTTCAGCGCAGGCCTGGGAGGGGTTGCGTGGCGGGGGCCTTGCCCAGGTTCCTGGCCCCCTCCCTGGCCTTGTTCCCGGCCTCAGGGCCCAGCGCCCCCTCCCTCCGCTGCCCCGACAGTGGGGCTGTTCAGACCCCAGCCCCCATCCCTGTGGCTGGTGCGAGACACGCCACCTGCGGACACCGGCCCCGGCCCGTCTGCGTCCCCCGCCCCATGGGGTCCCCCGTGGCAGCGGTGCCGGGCCATGTGGTCACACCTGCTCGGGGCCCAGCCGCACCACCTCGGCTGTGGGCCGTCCCGTCCCCAGCGTCGTGTCCCCATCTGTACGGCGCCAGGGTCGGACGCCGGAGCTTCCCTCACTGGGCCGTGCAGAGGGCGGCAGATGCACAGAGATTGTGCGACCCCCGGGGTGGGCGCCGCGGGCACGGACGCGCCGGTTCACGCAGGTTCACATGCAGCCAGGGGCAGGCAGGTGACAGCCCGTGGCTCAGGCCCACGGCCGGGGCGTCACCCTGCAGGCTGCAAACGTGCCCGGCCCAGCCGCTGGGCGCTCCTGAGGCTCAGATGTCGGGCCGGGAACTGGATATCCCAGGGCTCTCGGGTATAGGGGCGCCTCAGCAGGGCAGGGCCCACGCAGCCCCGCGGCCCGAGCTCCAGGCCGCCGCCAGCTGGATGATGGCCCGGGAGGCCCGTGCTCTCCGCCCATGGAAGCTGGGGGCCTGGCTCAGGGTGTCCTGTGGTCCTGGAGCCCCCTCTGCCCCCTGGGTCTGTGGTCTCAGGGACCGCGAGCTCCAGGAGGGTTTGGTGCAGACGCAGGGGTCGGGGTGGGCCAACTGAGGGGCCCGACGGCCGCAGAGCCACAGCCCTGCCGCCACGGCCTCAGTCCCTACGTGAGGTTCATGTCCACATCATATTTACTGCGGGTGACACTGTCGCGGTCAGGAGGCCAGCACCTGCCCGTAAGCCCTGGGCTGCCCGCTCCGCCCCCTCTGACACCGTGTCCTCGACAGGTCGCCACTCCCTCCGCGGTCCACGACGTCAGACGGGGCTGCCCGGGAGCCTGAGCTGACCTCGCCCGGTGCTGTGACTGGAACACACCGTCGACACGATTCAGTCCCTGACGCGTCCACCGTGATTCGGCAAAGTCGGGGGCGCCGGAAGGCGGTTGTCTCCAAACTGCTGCTTTAGGAAAAGAGGTTTTCTTTTGGGGTCGTTTTAAAACGAGGTCCCCCGCGGTCCACTAGGATGGGTCCAGGGAGGTTTCCGGCAGGTTTTACTGGAGCAAGGAGGGGGATGCAGAAAGCAGGTTGTTGAGGGCGACAGGCAGGTGTGACAGTGGGAGGCAGAGTGTGGGGCCCCAGGGAGGGCGGAAGGGGAGCGGGGCGCACAGGCAGCCCGAGCCCCGCCCGGCGGCACCAGGGTGCTCAGGAGGGGGCGCAGGAAGGGTCACAGTCCCTCAAGCACCGCCCTCGCCTCCAGCACTTTCCGGAACCACCTCGGGTCCGACGATCCACCAGAAGGACTTGCAGGACTCCGTGGAAGCCCCTCAGGGGTACGGGGTATTGCAGGGGGCACAGGTGCAGGGCAGACGGGGGAAGGTCCGTGGGTGGCTAGCTCGCCCCGCTATGACGACACCCAGCACCGCGGAAGCTCACCGGGCCTGTGGCCTCAGAGTGTGATGGGGCGTCAGCCACGCGCTGGCGGCCGGGCCGACCCGAAGCCTCCAGCTCCTCGGGGGAGCCCAGCTGGCACCTGCCGTCCCCGGGTCCCGCGAGGTCAGGTGTCCTGGGGCCCGCAGCCGCCGGCATCAGTCACTCTGTCGCACTGTATGGGACCAAAGAGCCAGGCGGGAGAGGACCCTCTCCGGCGGGGACTCCAGGGGCGAGAGGTCACCTCCCAGGAGCAGGGCAAAGGCCAGGGCTCTTCCGGAGTAAATTCAAGGCCCCGCTGCACCCCTTCCCCCGTGCGCCTCTGTCTTTTCCACCTTCTCCGCGGCCCCTACACATTCCCAAGTGCAGGAGCCCTGGGGCTGGTGTCATTCCATCCCCTGCGTGAGGCCATGGACCCCGACCTGCAGTACTGCGTGTGTCCCAGGGGGGCCCCGGCCGTGGACCCCAACCTGCTGTCTTGCATATGTCCCAGGGGAGCCCCAGCCATGCACCCCGACCCGCTGTGGACCCCAACCCGCTGTCCTGCGTGTGTCCTTGGGGGGGGCCCAGCCAGCATGGGTGGCTCGGGGGTCTCTCATGAGGATGAGAGCTGAGTGGGGGTGTCGCTGCCTCTGGAACCCTGTTTCCCTTCCTCCTTCCTGACCCGTCTGCCCGTCCAGGCCCCGGGGCCCTGCTCTGCATCACCCCTTCCCTCCGCAGTCCCGAACCCAACAGGCACCACAGTCTCGATCCCCCGAAGAGCCTCTAACAGAAAACCGAGTTTCCTGACCAGTGGTCGGGGGTGGCCCGGACGGCCCCGCAGAGAGCACAGCCTGGCCCTGCGCTTTGCTGTCTGCCCCGTGGCTGCCCCTGGGGTGCCCAGGCCCGTGGCGCACCGAGCCACAGCGGGAGGCCCCTGCAGCGCGGGGGACCGTGGCCGTGGGAGCGGGGCTGAGCTGTGCTCTGAGCAGAGACGCCCCGTTGCCTGGAGGCTTCAGGCTCTTGCTGGCTCACGGCCACACCCACTCGGGGCCCCGGGCCAGGAGGACGGTGCCACAGAGGCCCGCAGCCCCACAGAGGCCCGCAGCCCCGCACTCTCCGCCCATAAAGCATGCTTTGGTTCTCTCGTGCCCCCTCTTCCACCCGCACGGGAAGGCCTGGCCCCTTCCTGCCAGGCAATTCCGGGGCACATGGAAAGCAGAAATCATGTTCACAAAGGAGCCCAGGATGGTCGCAGGTAGCATGAAATAAGCCAAGATGTGTTGGGTACGATGGCGTGGAGGTGGGGCAGGGGGCGGGCGGAGAGAAGTCACAGGGGCCGTGGCTCTGGGGGGCAGGGCGGGAGGACGGGTTAGCCCGGAGAATCGCAGCCAATTCCCCGTGGGTGAGATGCGGGAGGAGGGAAAGGTGGTGCCGCTGGAATGAAGTGTGGACGAGGCGCCCCGAGGGACGGTGCACGCGGCCCCTTAGAGCCTGAGCATCCACCTTGGGGTCAACCAGGGGGGCCGATCCCATTTCCTCATCTTCTACACGCGCCCTCCTGGGCCCCGGCCTGGGCCAGCCTGGTCTGGGGCCAGCTCACCGCCTCTGTGCTCAGCCTCACGGCCTTCAGACCCCAGGGCCTGCCGGGGGCCCGGATCGAGCCAACAAAGGCCGTTGATGGGCCTTTCCCAGGAAGAGCGCTGGGTGGGACGGGGCGATCATCAGGCTCCCGGGTCCTGGAGGGGAGCTCACGAGTCACCTCTGGATTTCAGGTAACAAGGAGGACATGTGGCTGCATATCGATGCTGCCTATGCGGGCAGCTCCTTCATCTGCCCGGAGTTCCGGCATCTTCTGAACGGAGTAGAGGTGGGTGCGCTCTTTATCTTGAATAAGATCGTCGGTTTGGGTTTTTTTTTTTTTTTTAATGTGTGTATGCATGTATCTATTTTGGGGAAGGGCAGGGCAGAGGGACAGAATCCACAGGCCGACTCCATGCGGAGCGTGGAGCTCGATGGGGCTCCACCCCGGGGCCCCAAGAGTCGGCCGCTCAACCCACTGAGCCACCCAGGCGCCCCCTCCTATCTTTAATCCTATCCTTGCTTAAAAGTCTTATGTTATCAGTGACTTCTCCTGCCAGGGCTGGGACATTCCATCTGTCACTGCTGTGCTTCGTTTCGGCAATTCCAAACAAATTTTTTGATTAGCAGAAATCAGATTTCCTAATAAGGGGGATTGAGAATCTGCTCAGTCATACAACCTGCCTTCTGCAAACACACTGGCTTTCGCAGCTATTTTTTCCTCCGGCACAAGTCCCGGGCGGAGTTCTCACGGCAGCCTGTATCTTAGCTCATAAAACTGTGGGGAAATACTTAGGAAGAAAGTAAAATCTTAATGCCTTTCGGATCCGGAGGTAACGGGTCAAAGCAACCTGCAGTTCTATGCGGTCTGGTTCAGTAGGAATAGGAATGCGTGTTCGGACCACGCCGCTCCGTGGGGTATTATTTTAATAGATATCGAACCAGCGGGCATGGGTGCGTTTGCACGTCCTTTACCGCTTTTGGAGTCTGGAATGTGCGGCACGTAACACCCACTAAGACACCTGCTGCTGTCGTCAAAGCTCTCGACCAGTACTGTGCTCCCCCAGGGCTGCAGAGGGTGCTGTGGTGCAGACGTGATGCGGGGAGACGGCGACCTGGGCAGGTCCGGACGCGCCATCTCAGACCCAAGTCGGACTTGGCCGCCGCCGGTGGCAGCTCACGGGGCAGGATGCTCCTCCTGCCCAGGAACTTAGTTGCAGACACGATACAGGGTCCAGAGACACAGACTTAGCAGTGAGCCCAGGGGAGGGAGATCCTGAGCAGAGGAGCCACGGCCTTGACTCTATGCTCGGAGGCAAAAGGCTTTCGTGGGACCCCGGGCCACACGCGGTGCAGGGGTTCGAGGTGCGGCCACTGGCAGTAGAGGACTGTGTGAACGGCAGCTTTCCCCGGGACGAGCCGTGCCCCTGAGGGCGGGCCAGAGTCATCTGTACACCTCACAGAGTGGCTTTAGTAATGACATCTCCCCCGAGGGGGGGCTGTGGGTTGCAGGAGTTAATTGAATTGAAAGCAGCATCTGGCGGGCAGTGAGGCCGGGTGCGGGTGGGATGCTTCTATTGCCCTTCAGCACAGCGGCAGGGACAGTCCCTGAACCCCCCGCCCCGCCCTCGTGTCATGCTGCCAGTCGATTTACTAATTGCTCGTTCGGATGCTCGTGACGCTGTAATCCCAGAGCCGCGGCGTCAGGTGCAGATGCACATATTCCCGTCCTAGCGAAGCAGCACTCCGCTCCGTCTCTCCATCCCATCCGTGCATTTATTCACTACTCGCGTGGTAATTGTTTGTGGATCCTCGCACACACGCCCAGCCCTCGGCTTAGTGCTGTGGAGGGGGTGGCCAGTGGGGCTTCCGAGGCCCCCGTGAATGTCAGGGAGGGGGGCTGAGGCGTGTGAGAGGTTCCGGTAAGTGCGCTAACACCCCGCGCTCTGCAGCTTGCTGCCCGGAGCTGGGCCCGTGGGAGTCTCGAGGGGGAAACCTCCACACCATAGAAATGACTCGTTTTACAGAGATGGGGCACGTGAGCGGGAGGGGCCGCCCCCGGACCCGGGGGATGGAGGGCAAAGCCTTCGCCGGGGGTGCGTGTGCCTGTCCCCAGGATGTGGTGTAAGTGTCGGGGTAGGGGTTGCACAGTCTTCTCCCACCACCCCGCTCCTCCCCACGATCCCAGGACCTGGGGGTTTCGGCTTTCCTAAGGGGGCAGCTAACTGTCAGGCCACCGCAGCGCCGGGCCCTGGGGCAAGATCCTATCAACAGCAGACAGGATCTCATGGCCGACGTGAGTCATTTCCCCGGCTCCTGCATTGTTCCTCGCCTGGCGAGAGCCTTGCTGCCCAACTGGTCAGATAACGGGGTTGCAATATCCTGCTGCGTCCCCAGCCCGGAGATAAGAACCCTTCTCTCTGGCGGCAGGAAGAGCACACAGCAGTTGGGTAATGAAAGGCGATTAAACAGACCAGCCCCGCTGGGAGGGAACTAATAAAATTCTCGGCAAACAAGGCTCTTCTTTCACATTTTGGCTCCTTTTATCAGCAAATGAAACTCGTTGTCATTTCCCGTCTCCTTCTCAAAACTGCTCTTATCGAAACCTGGAAGGAAATGAATCTGCTCCCCCGGAGCGGGCTGACACGCGAGGCTGCGGTCGGCCGAGCAGACGTCTCCCCGGTGGCGGGGCGCCCACCCCTGGCTGCACCCCTGGGCCTCCAGCTGGACCCGGGTCCTGCTCAGCAGCCGGGGGACCGACCTGGGCACGCGTTTTGAAGAATATAAGAGCGCACCCCTCGGGAGAGCTCCGTGGAGATGCCGAGTGCCCTCCTCGGCCGGTCTTGGTTGTTGAAATCTTATTTTCTGCTTGGAAATAGGGCAGCCCCTAAAACCGACAGGCTAAAGCCTGTTGTTTGCAGTTGCTACGCGCTGTCTTCCAGGACGGGAGCCCGTTGCTGATAGGTGTGCAATGAGTGTGGATATTGTCTTTAAAAGGAAAGAAGAAAATGTTTAGGTACGTGGGAAGAGTCGTTGATTGCTGATCAGGGGTAATAAAGAAGCCAACCCATTAAATAAAAACCGGGGGGATCCCGATGGCCGTAGGTTAGGAGTGATGTTCCAGCCTCCTGTCGCTTACGATGATGCGCGTGTGCCGAGAACTTCGCTAGCGCGTGAACTTGGGGGACGGTGCAGGCAGAAAGGGTCCCGCAGGCCCGGTGGCTACAATTTCCTGCAGGGTACACGGGAATTCCAATTCCCGTGTGATTGTTCCAAAGGGTCTAATGGTTTGAAGGGTGCATACGTTGCACATGAGTCCAGACTGTGCAAATTTGGAAGTGTACGACATAAAATACCGATAACGTCCCATGTTACGAGGGAAGGGAGCGCCGTGAATTGTCCCAGTTAAAAATGAGTAGGGACTCGTGTGGCTCCAGGGCAGGAGAGCCCCCCAGCCGTGAGCTGTGTCCCTGTTGCTGCTGGGACTCGCAGGACAGCAGCTCTCCTCATCCTCCCTTGGTGTCGCCCTAGGATTGCGTGTTCGGGTTCCCCATGTTTTGGATTATCCAAGGTCCTCATATCCGCCTGCTTCAAACGTGGAAGCCCTACACCGAGTTAGGATGAACACAGAAATAAAGGGGGTGTTAACAGGAAAGTTCTAGATTAGCTCAGTCCAGTCCCTCACGTATACGTTCTCCTGGACTCCTCTGGATTTCAGGTAACAAGGAGGACATGTGGCTGCATATCGATGCTGCCTACGGGGGCAGCTTCTTCATCTGCCCTGGACTCATCCCACCGAGGGCACATGGCCGGACAGTGGGAGCGCTAAGGCCAAATCGGGGGCTCTTCCAACAAAGCTTATGTCCTGACCTGTCCTGGGTGCCTGGCACTGCATCCCGAGGACTGCGAGCAGGCTGGAGGCCTTCATGCCCCGGGGGAGGTGGGGGGCTCGTGCCTTGCCCGGTTCTGTGGGGTGCCCTCTGCAGGCACCTCTGGCCCGACTGGGCGAGTCCCCGTCCTCCTCCTCCAAGCAGCAAGCCTGCCCAGTCATGGCCACGTGATGCTTGTTTTCACTTTGCACCCGAGCGATTGCCCTCTGGCCGGATCTTCCTGCTTCACGGCGAGCTCCTGAGCGTCAGTAGCTGTCGCCGTGGCCCCTGCGACCACCACCACCACCCAGCTGGCCGGCTCCCACCTGCAAATCTGCACACCCGCAGACCAGCAGCAGCCACGGCCCAGCCTTGGAAGTGGGGAGCGTGCTCCGTGGCAGGGGCGGGGCGGAGGGGTTCGGGCCTGGGATGCCACCATTTCTCGGGAAAGCAGACTTTCCCAGTCGGGTCCATGCAAATTTGCAAACAGCGCAGGAGGCTGTTGAGCTGGGGTCAAACCTCGGGCGGGCTGACTGTAAAGCTGTCCTTGCTTTGTGCTTCGGCCCCGAACCACCTCTCATCAGCGCTGTGCGTTCCTGAGCTGTGATGCATTGTTCCCACTTGAAAATGAGTAGAGGGGCACCCGGGGGGCTCCGCGGTTGGGCGCCTGCCTTCGGCTCAGGGCGTGACCCCTGGGTCCCGGGATCGAGTCCCACGTCGGGCTCCCCGCATGGAGCCTGCATCTCCCTCTGCTTGTGTCTCTGCCTCTCTCTCTCTCTCTCTCTGTGTGTGTCTCGTGAATAAATAAATAGATTTTTAAAAAACAAACAAAAAAGGCCATGAGTACAGAGAGGCCCAGTGAGGTCCGGAGCCTGGGCCTCCCCAGCTGCTCCTGCCCCCGCGCCCCACGGCCTCAGCTCCCGTCCCTCGGCTTGGTCTTACTCTCGAGCAAACAGATTGCCCTTCGCCGTGTAGGGGGTCTTGTGTACGGCGAGACGTTTGTAACTGAGATGTCTTCTCTTTGTTGTCCCTGTTCCTCGGCAGTTTGCAGATTCGTTTAACTTCAATCCCCACAAATGGCTGTTGGTGAACTTTGACTGCTCTGCCATGTGGTGAGTCTCCCCACCGGCTAGACGTCCAGCCCTGCGCCCGCTGCGCTTCCCAAAGGAGGGGGGGTTCGCGGGGAGGAAGCCTGGCGGGGCGGACGCCGTCACTGCGGGGCGCGTCGTCCTCTGCCCGCTGCCTCCCTGCCTCCTGAAGCAGGGATTCGTGCTAAGTCTTGCCCCGTAGGAAACTGTGGACCAGAACACAGTACGGCAGCGCATGGGCGCGAGAACTCGGTCTCCCCATCTCGCCAGCTTGAACAAAGAGGACGTGAGGAAATTTCAGGGCATGTTTCTAATCCGGTGGCTTCTGCGTTTTTATTCTTTGATGTTTCATGACTCTAAGCCCAAGGGCTCGAAAGCATTTGCTAAGGAAAAAATAAGAGTAGTCCTGTTTCCCACACAGTTCCCTGAAAATTCCTAACAGCAGAGCCACCGTCATGTAGGTTATATTCAGGGCAAGAGAAACGATTCAGGAACGGACGCGGATGACCCCCCCATCACGCAGACCGTGTTTGAAGGAAGAGGGATCTTTGGGAGCAGTGTGGGGACGGTGGGAACCGGATCTGTGCGTTCATTGCGGGAGGAAGGAGGTTAATCGACCTTAGCCCTTGGGGGCTTTGCGTGAATTTTGTGCAGACGTGGGCGTGTGAGTGAATGAATGGTTTCTCACACCCGAGGGGTGAAGGACGGGGTCCGTACCCGCCCCAACCAGTCTGTTCTCCCGGTTTCCTGAGTGCCCAGATGGATGCTCCTTCGGTAAAAATCACATCTTCAAAAAAAAAAAAAAATCACATCTTCAGCACTTTACTAAAAACTCGGTCCGAATCAATTCTTTTCTGTCAGCCTCCGACCCAGACTTTGGTAGGTGATTTCAAAGCCCCTTCGGGTGTGGGGATTCCAGACGCAGCTTCGTCCGAAATACTAGCAGGGATCCGTGCAAGTATGGCCTGTACGGAGGTCAGTATCCTTGTCTGTTCTTGCGGCTGCGTTCGCCTATTTTATTTAAAGTGGAGCACGTGAGGAGTGGCTCACACGGTGTGTCAGAAGTTCCCCCCCTTTTTTTTCCGGTTTTCATTGGGACTGAACTGTAATTCTATCCTGCTGGTGTGTTTGGTCAGATTGTGGGTCCCTGGAACGGTGCTGGTGCACAGCCGGGGCCGGGGGGTGGGGGCTGTCTGCTTCATTTTGGGAGGGCTGGTGGCCTCAGTGCCAGCTGGCGGGCCCCGGGAGGGCTGCCCGGTGGGGCTGGACAGAGGGCCCGTGGTGCACCCGGACATTTTGCTTGTTACCTGGGCAAAGTCATAATATCAGACGTAGATGTTTAGGGGCACCCGGGTGGCTCAGTCAGTTAAGGGTCTGACTCTGATCTCAGCTCAGGTCCCCATCTCAGGGGCAAGCATTCGGGGTCACGGGCTGTGATGCAACGTTGAGACATACTAAGGATGGATACAGAGATGTGGCGTCCTGGCCTTGGGCCCGAAAAGCCAGGGCATGTTAGGGATGCGGGAGGACGGCTCTGTCCGTGGCGGGGCTGAGAAGGGACGGAGCCCTTTGCCGGGCGCAGTGGGACCGGGGCTGCCAGCAGGACCCTGCGTTCAGCTTGGGCAGCAGCCCGCCCAGGGAAACCTGGCAAAGTGGAAGGGACGTGCAGGAGAGACGCAGGGCTGAGGCCACGTCACCGGGGCGGGGGCAGAGGTGAGGCTGGACGCCTGCTGAATGAAAGTCAGTGTCACGTGTCAGGGCAGCCCCCAGCGTGAGCTGCTCCAGAGCAGGGCACTCGGTTACTGGGGGGCAGGGGAGATGAGGAGTCAGTGCTGGAGCAGCCCCCTGACCGCCCGCGTCACATTCTGAGCACAGAATGTCCAGGCGCTTTCTGTGTCCTGAGCCTCTGGGGTCCCGGACGAGAATGCTCGTCCTGGATTTTCGGGTGATTTCGCGCATGTGGGGAAACCCGTCCTCCCCCAAGCCCCGGGGTTCACCCCGTGACTTCACAAACACGGAGGACTTGTTGCCGGACTGTGATGTTGGAGGATTTGCCTTTCAGCATAGACGGCCGCTGTCTGCTGTGTCAGGCACTGCGCTCGGGCGGCTGCGACAAAGTGCCTTAAACTCCGGAGCCTTATATCCTCATGATTCTGGAGGTTGGACACAGAGGCCAAGGTGCGGGCAGCACTGGTTTCTGCGGACGCCTCCACCGGGTGTGCAGACCGACCGCCGTGGTGTCCCTCCTGTGTCCTCACTTGGCCTTTCTTCTGAGCATGTGTCGTCTTCGTGTAAGGACACTGGCCACACGCCGGTCACACTGGCTTAGCGCCCGGGCATACGACCTTGTTTTCACTTATGTTGCCTCTTTAAAGACCCCGTGTCCACAGACGGTCACATCCTGAGGTCCTGGGGGTTAGGGCTCCTCCCACGACCGTCCGAACCCCATGGGCAGCTGCACAGCCGAGGCGCTGGCGGAACAGTGTCCGAGTTTGGAGAGTCTCAGCCTTGGGACAGTTTCCAGTAAAGGGAATAGACCCCAAGTAAAATGAGAAACTAAGTAACATCATGTATAGGCCGATGTTGGTTGAGGCCCAGCGGGGGGAAGGCTCAGGAAGAGAGAGGGCAGAGGTTCAGGTGAGAAGCTTGGGGGTGCCCGGGAGCTGGACGGTGGGGGGAACACGTGGGGCAGATGCCTCCATGCCCCCCCCCATTCATTCACTGCCTGATTGTTGCAGGCAGAGAGGTCACGGAAGACCCACTGGGTGACATGGCATTTGACGAAGGGCCATGCGAGGTCGTAGAGCAAGAGTCCAGGAAGCTGGCTGGGGTGCAGGTGGGGAGACCATCCGTGCAAAGGCCCCGAGACAGACGTGTGCACAACAGTGAGTGCAGGTGCAAGCCACTGGAGGTCAATCCAGTGGTCCACGTGGGTTTAGATTTGTTTTAAATCAGCTGCCCACGTTTAAAACTGGCGTTTTTACAGATACGTGCATCTTTCTAATGTCTCACTAGTTAATGAGAGCCCACGCGGCACCGTTTGTGTAGGCGACAGTGGCGAGGCTGAGCAGACCCGCCTGCCGGCCTGGCACAGCCCTGCTGACTTCCACTCTCAGTCCCGAGGCCGCCTGGCCCTGTGCGCAGGTGGGCGCCAGCCCCGGGAGCGTGCATGCTTCAAGGGTGATCGTTGTATGGCCGCGGGGCGGGGGTAGGAACTGTCATCCCTGTTTTAGGGACGAGGCAACGGGGTCTGCTCACGGACACACAGCTCTCCAGGCCAGAGCCATAAATGGGTAATGGCAACGCAATGAAGTTTTAGAAACTCACACAGAGTAGGGGGCCTGGGCGGCTCAGTGGGTTCAGCATCCGACTCGTGATTTCGGCTCAGGTCGTGATCTCAGGGTTATGGGATCGAGCCCTGCGTCGGGCTCCGTGCTGAGCGGGGAGCCTGCTGAAGATTCTCCGTCTCTCCCTCCCTCTGCCCTCACCCTGAATCGAGCTCTCACTCTCTCTCTTTCTCCAAAACAGAAAACAAAGCAAAACACAAAAACCCTAACACTGACTAAAAAAGAACCAGAGAATCAGGAATCTCCCGGGATACAAGAATCTCAGGAGAACATGCATGAAGGTCGGCACACAGTGTACAAACACACCTAAACGCCAGGAAGAGCGTGGACCACGTTACCGTTGTTCTGGATGGATACAGGAGAAATGGGAGCTGGTTCTGGGTGGGAATGAGGCAAAATCAGGCTCCATTGTGCTCCCGCTTTTGTTCAAGCTGCCAGTTAGTCCCACTTTCTCTCTGACTTTGAAAATAGTGCTGGATTCTAGCCCAGGCTTGGGCAGCCCGCAGGCCAGGGCGGAGGTGAGGGGCTGCAGGCTCCCCCCGACCCCGTCTGCCCGCCTGAGCTGTGAGTCCACTGGGCACTTGCTCGCTCGCTCGTGGCGGGAAGCCCTGCCTGTTACGCAGCGCAAGGGGGGGATGCCTGGCAGTAAGGTGCCAGGCGGCGTGCGGCGAATGCAGGCTGAGAATCTACTTCGAGGCTCCTTTGCTTCGTCCTGAATATCCGTGGACTCAAATACACGTATTTTGCTATTGGAGGAGGTTATCGTGGTGAAACGAGGTGTCAACACAGTAGAGTAAGACACTTGTGAAAACCAGACATCAGAAATTCCGGGCATCCCTTTAGATCCCCAAGAGTCGAAAACAATCAAATAATCCAAAATTCTGAATTTTTTTTTACAGATGTATTTAAATGTTTCCTAATACAAGGAAGATACCTTTTCTTTTCTTTTTTCTTTTCTTTTCTTTTCTTTTTTCTTTTCTTTTCTTTTTTTCTTTTCTTCTTTTCCTTTCTTTTCTGTTTCTTTTCTTTTCTTTTCTTTTCTTTCTTTCCTTCTTTCTTTCCTTCCTTCTTTCTTTCTTTCTTTCTTTTTTTCTTTTTTCTTTTTTTTTTGTTGTTGCTCTCACTGGCTGTTTTGTATTCCTTAAAATCAAAAGAGCCTCTCTTTTGTGTAATGAAATTTCACCAATGGTTAGTCTGTAATTTAAAGTAAACATATTGGTTATTTTCTCTAAATATTGAAATGGACAAGATAATTGGAGTTTCGAAAACTTGCAGTCGTTATAGGCATAGTAAACACGTTTCGTAATGATTTCATTATTCCGTTCATAAGTTTTTTTATTGCTCATTGGGTATTTTGAATCTTTTGTATGTAAATGCGAGCCATTCTGCTCAGACCTCAGTGTCTGTTTAGCATCAAATTTTCTCCACAGAAAGCCTCACATTCCACATACGCCAAGGGCGTGTTTGACTCTACCTTTAAAAAGAGGCTTGATGTCTTTTTCCAAATAAAATTAAAAATTGTTTAAAATATTGTTTTTATTCCCGAGAGACACAAAGAGAGAGAGACAGAGAGATACAGAGAGAGAGGCAGAGACCCAGGCAGAGGGAGACGCAGGCTCCACGCAGGGAGCCCGATGCAGGATTTGATCCCAGGACCCCGGGGTCACGCCCTGAGCCAAAGGCAGACGCTCAACCACGGAGCCACCCAGGGGCCCCATAAAATTAAATTTTATCAAAGGAGTTTTTTTTTTTTTTTAATCAAAGGAGTTTTTAAAGCGTTTGCACACTTCTGTTAAACTGGATTCCTTTCGACGTTCAGTGCCTCGGGGAGATTGTCCATCACCCCACTTGTCATAAGGCTTGATACTGGAACCTGCATCGTAAGCAACCAGTGCTCAGTTTTCTGAGTCTCGGTGTGGGTTCCTTGCACTTTGGTCCTGGTGCCCTTTTGCATCTTGGATGCTTTTCTCTGTTGCCGGCCCGGGATGCAGCACGAGCCCTCATCCTGTGGGCCCCACACAGTCCTGCAGGTTGAGTTCAGGACGGGGTAGACTTCGGTGCAGCACAGGACCATCGCTCAGGAAAGTGTCTGGAGCGTGTGCGGGTCCGGCTCCTCAGCGGCTTCCGCTCTCCGCTGCGCGGGCTCCAGCACTGGGCGAATGTTCTGATTCCAGAGACCCACGCTCCCAGGTCCTCGCTGGCCTCTGCGGGAAGGGGGGCGCGACCTTGGTTTGTGAGGGACACAGTCCTACCGTGACCAGAAGTGCTTGTACCCCCCTCCGTCTTGCTGTCCTCCCCGAGGCTTGAGCGCAGAGCACTCGGGTGGAGCCCCGCCACCGCGGCCCACGCAGGCACCAGGTCAGGTGCGCCGCGACTTGCTGCACAGGCTCAAGGCATGCAGACCCCTCAGTACCGCTCCCCGACAGGGTCTGCCCTTTAGCCCTTTGTAGAAATAACACTTGCATCGCCTTTCCTCAGTAAGTCTGACCCCTGGCTCCTGGCTCCTCGCCGGTGAGCCGCTTCCTGCCGTGCTAAATCACGCGCCCTGGCTCCGTCTCTTGAGACTCACTCACGTGATATTTGCTTTCAAGCCTCAGCTACCGTCAGGCTGACATTTCTTCTCCAGTTTGCCCCTAGGATAGTCTATTTGCCATAAAATTGCTTGGAGGTGGGGTCCCTGCTGGCCAAATGAGGCGGAGAGGTGATTATCATAGAGCTCAGGCCTCGAATCCCAGCTCAAGTGTGAGTTGTGACCTGAGTTCTCCGGGACCATCACTGCCTGCGGAGTCTGAGGGCGGCTCGCAGGAGGGCCACCTTCTCACCTGTAGCTCCTGCTCGTCCCACGCACACTCGTGATGCTCGTCAGTGCCGGGGCCAGGCCTGGACCTCAGAGGGCATAAGTGCTCACCTGCTGGGTTTCCTCTCCTGACACCAGGTCACCAGCTCTTCAGAAACCACCTGGGTGGGGATCCCTGGGTGGCACAGCGGTTTGGTGCCTGCCTTTGGCCCAGGGTGCGATCCTGGAGACCCGGAATCGAATCCCACGTCGGGCTCCTGGCATGGAGCCTGCTTCTCCCTCTGCCTGTGTCTCTGCCTCTCTCTCTCTCTCTCTCTCTCTCTGTATGACTATCATAAATAAATAAATTAAAAATTAAAAATTAAAAAAAAAAAGAAACCACCTGGGTGTCCCAGAGAGAGATTCCATCTGGGGTTAGCACAGACCCCACAGGTAATCGGGCTCCTTCCCACAGGGCAGTTACACATCGTGTGTCCAAGGGTACCCGACTTCTGTCCAATTTGCTGTGAAGCTGGGAGTTCCACGAACCCCCTACGCCTTCAGATTTGCTAATTTGCCAGAATAGCTCCTAGCACTCAGGAAGGCACCCGTCTTACTTACCGACTTATTTTTAATTCTTTTAAGGTTTGTTTATTTATTTGAGAGAGAAAGAGAGAGCATGAGTGGGAGGGGCAGAGAGAAAGGGAGAGAATCTGAAGCGGACTCTGTGCTGAGTGTGGAGCCTGATGCGGGGCTCCGTCCCTGGACCCTGAGATTGTAGCCTGCGCCGAAACCGAGAGTCAGATGCTTAACAGACTACACCACCCAGGCAGCCCATTTACTGATTTATTTATTATAAAGGAAACAAGTGAGGAAGAGATGGGTAGGACCAGGTAAGGGGTGTGGGTGGAGGGCACAGAGCTCCCCTGTCCTCCAGGCACGAGTCCGTCCCAGCACATTGATGTGTTGAGCATCACTGTCCTTCACGACAGGTATGATGGATGGGCTCTTTGGCCATCGGGCATTAACTAAATCTCGGTCCTTCCCTCTCCCTCCTGGTTCCCCAGAGATTGAGGCTGTAGGGCTCAGAGTCCCACCCTCAACTCTACTTGGTTTTCCTGGCAACCAGCCCCCATCCTGAAGCTCCCAGGGGGCCCCAGCCACCTGTCACCTCATTGGCCTACAAGAGCCATTCCTATTCCTCCAGAGATTCCAAGGGTTTCAGTTGCCCTGTGCCAGGAACCAGGGATGAAAAGCAAATATTTATTTTTCATTAGACGGGCCCCTGGCGTGCTCGGAGTCCTGGAGATGAGCACTGTGCTGCGGCGGGGCTGGGGGAGGCGGGCGCTCAGGTGACAGACACGCTGACAGAGCAGGGTCCAGGTCCCAGAGCAGGTGTGTCTGCGCTGAGCCAGCTGGAAGGAGGACCAGGAGGGAAGCCGCGGGGGCCCTTCCGCCGGGCTTCCTCGCTAAACCCCACCATTTGTTCTCTCAAACCAGGGTGAAAAAGAGGACGGACCTGATAGGAGCCTTTAAACTGGACCCTCTCTACCTAAAGCACAACCATCAGGACTCAGGTACGCTGGCGTCCTCGCTTTCTGCGATGTTCTGGTTTTGTGTTCACCGGAGCTGCATTTCTGCCAGAAGCCAGAGGGGAAGGTTGGCGCCACACGGACCAACCCCTGGGGGCCCCTTCTCTGGGGCGGGGGTGGGGGTAGAGGCAGGGGTAGGGTGCTGATGGGGCCCCGGTCTGCCTCTGTGCTCGGTGCAGGGGCTGGGAGGGGGCCCCGGGGGCCGGGGGGCACCACACGGCTTTCAACACGGGTGTGGACACCTCCTGCATAGGACCTTTAAAAGTATGACTGCCAATCGGGGAAGGACAAACATTATGTGGTCTCATTCATTTGGGGAATATAAAAAATAATGACAGGGAATAAAGGGGAAAGGAGAAAAAATGAGTGGGAAATACCAGAAAGGGAGACAGAACATGAAGACCCCTAACTTTGGGAAACAAACTGGGGGTGGTGGAAGGGGAGGAGGGTGGGGTGGGGGTGACTGGGTGACGGGCACTGAGGGGGCACTTGATGGGATGAGCACTGGGTGTTATTCTATATGTTGGCAAATTGAACACCAATAAAAAATAAATTTATATAAAAAAATAAAAATAAAAGAAATAAAAGTATGACTACCCCACTGTCTCCCCGAGAGCTGCATCCGCTTCTACCAACACCCCGGGGGACGCAGAGTGGGGCTGGGGGTTAGGGGAGCCAAGGAAGCCCGGATGACACGGGGCAGGATCAGCATCTCCCCCGTCGGGTTTGTAGACCTGCCTTCTGTGCCTGCACCTGTGGTGGGACCCGAGCCGTCCCCAGGCCTGTGCTCTGGCTGTGAGCTTCTCGATGACCGGGGCGGAGAGGGGACGTGGCCAGGCGCGCGAGTCCCGGTGAGGAGCACGATGCTCCCTGGCACACGGAGACGCTGCAGCACTTCCCAGAAGATGCCAAATAGCCCATTTCCTGTGGCTACTGCCCTAGGCCACAGCCACACGCCCGATCATAAGTTAGCACAGGCCGGGCTCCGGGGGGGCGCGGAGGGGGGACACATGGACATTTCTGTGAGATTTTTTTTTAAAGATTTTATTTGTTTGTTTGAGAGAGAGAGAGTGAGAGCATAAGCTGGGGGGGCAGCAGAGGGAGAGGGAGAAGCAGACGCCCCACTGAGCTGGGAGCCTGACGTGGGGCTCGATCCCAGGACCCCGGGATCGTGACCTGAGCTGAAGGCAGACGCTTCACTGACTCCACCACCTGGGCTGAGATTCTGGGATTTTTACCCAAGAAATAAGAACTGGATATTTCGAAGAATGATCCCAGCAATACAAAAGATTTTTTTTTTCTTTTGAAAGCGTGAAATGAACATTTCCAAACATGAATAGTACTTACAGCCAGAAGGTGTAATTATTTCTGAATTCCCTCTATATTTTTAAGGTTTTGAAAACAAACTCAGAACTATTTAAGCGTAGTTCTCAGGTATGGCGCAGACGCTCATCCCGGTGGGTGTTCACAGAACCCCCCTGCCTCCCCCCAGCTACACTTGCTCAGATTTTCCCAGGACCTAAAGCTGCCCTAAAAAATAAGGTCTAGTTTTTAAAAACAGAATTGGCAGGAAACAATGTGAAATTCTGAACCAACTGCCAAGCTCTTATGTTACAAAAAAAAAATGTATTTCATGTTTGGATAATAAAAATCTTTGCAGTCGTGACAGTTAGAAAGCAAAACGTTGCCTCTTAAACCTTGAAGTGATTCTTGGAATGAACTTAAGCGAGGGGCATCTGAGGACGGCTTACGGCTCGAGGCACACAAAAATGTATTTTACGCTGCTTTTATAGAAAGGCTGTTTCCTATTGAAATATTTGCTATGGCTGTTAGAGATGAGAAATATTAGTGATTTGTATTTTTCCCCTAAAAAAATAAAAGACCACAAACTTCTATAAGTCCACAAAAACAGTGGCCCATTTTGTGTTTAACGAGTAGATCGCCAAAAATAAACTTTCAGCTTTTATGGCCAGTGGACGTAAGGGCATATTTATCGGCACGGATTTAGCCCTGGTGCCGCTAAGCCTTGTGCTCCTTGAAATGAAAACTATGTTTTACAGGGTTTGTTGGTGGGTTTTTTTTTTTTTAAGATTTTATTTATTCATGAGAGACACAGAGAGAGAGGCAGAGACACAGGCAGAGGGAGAAGCAGGCTCCGTGCAGGGAGCCCGATGCGGGACTCGATCCCGGGACCCCGGGGTCACACCCCGGGCTGAAGGCAGATGCTCAACCGCTGATCCCCCCCAGGTGTTCCCAATTTTTTTTTAAACCTTTCTATGTGATAATAAAAGGCTCCTTATTAACTATTTAAAAAGCCTGTCAGAACTGCCCTGTGGGGGAAAATAATAAAATTAAAATTAATTAATTAATTAATTTAAAAAAAAGGAACTGCCCTGTGGCCCCTCATGCTGTGCACTCAGCTCGCGAGGCCGCAGCAGCGGGTTATCCTGCCTGGGTGCCTTAGGAGCCTCCGCCACTGGGTCCGGGGCGAAAGCCTCCCCCTCCGTGAGGTCTTCCCAGATCTCTCCGCTGGAGCCGATACCCTTCATGGCACGTGAGTCTGGCCACGCAGCCGTCTCACCCGCTGGTTTCCTGCCTGTCGTCTCTCTGTCCCCCCCGGAGCCTCGGATCCGGTCGTGCTGCTGCGGGAACACTGCTGGACTCGGGGGATGGTGACCGGCGGCAGCCGTCGGGCAGCAACGTGGGAGCGGCTGCCGTGCCAGCACGCCCCTGCCTCGGTCCTGCACTTTGCGTGTGATGTGAACAAAGGAGGGTCATTCATGCGTCTTCATGCACGACGTCATCTGGGTTCCGAGCAGACCCTTGCCCGGTGCTCATTACATGCCACGCATCCTTGGGGCCGCGGCTCTTTCCCTTCTGCTGGCCTGCGTGCCTCGCCGTTGGGCCACTGCCGGTGACCCTGCTGGGGACATCTGCCTCACAGTGTGTTTCATACGGTGCAGAGGGCAGGGGCTGGGAGTCGCCAAGGGCTGTGCGACTCCGGGCTTCGGTCTCAGGGTCCCTCATAAAACCAGGAGGCGGAGCCTTGCAGGATGGCCCCCCACGTTTTCCCATCGCCACCATTTTACGACCCTAATTGGGAGAACACCTGTTGTCTCCAGAGGAGAGTCAAAGAGCCGGTGATAAGCAACAGCTTCAGGTTTCCGTATACGTGGAATGTAGACCCGTCTGCAGAATCACTGAAGAGTGGTCTTGGCAGGGGTGGGGTGGGCTGGGGGTGCTGGGTGGCGCCCGTCCCAGCTGCCTGCGGCCTGGGCCTGCTACGGCCAGGCTACCGTTGCTCCTGCTGCGGAAGCGGGGACACCGGTGCGCCGCAGCGTGCCCCGTCTGGGCCTACACTGGAGGATCAGATGTTCAAAACACAGGACTTCCGCGCGTGTTCCCAATTCCCAGGCGGCTGCTTGCCTGAGGTCACCCCGGGGCGACTCCCACTGGTGGGAGGCTCTGTCCCCCAAAATCCTTGGCTCGGCTGCGTTAGGTGCAAGGGGAGACCGGACGCAAACCCGCCTTTTCTGTGACCTCAATGAAGCCATCTGAATGCAGGGTGATGACTCGGCTCCAGTGGTTGCTCACCGGCGTCTGCCCCGTGCCGGGCTCTGGGCTGAGATCCGGGGGTGCAGACACGGACGCTCCTCCACAGCCGGGTGCTTGTCTTTCGGTCTAATCACTCTGTATGTCACCAGTTCACCTTCCCACGCACGAATGAGTGCACGATGAGGTCTTCAGGAGCCGAACGCCAAGTTACTAGTGGGCAAGAGAAGAGAGCTCAGATGTTGTGCTTGTGGAAGCACAGAAAGCAAAGCAAATGGGAAGCCCCTCGTCGACCAGCATTTCCACTTTGTTCTGGAAAGCCCCATGGATCCGTGACCTTGGGAAGTGCCAAGGAGAACACCCAGCCCCTGCCCTCCGTGGTCTCACGAGGAGATGATGGGGGGGACACAAGAAATCGATCTAGGGGATCCCTGCGTGGCGCAGCGGTTTAGCACCTGCCTTCAGCCCAGGGCATGATCCTGGAGTCCCGGGATCGAGTCCCACCTCGGGCTCCCTGCATGGAGCCTGCTTCTCCCTCTGCCTGTGTCTCTGCCTCTCTCTCTCTGTGTGTGTTTCTCATGATTAAATAAATAAATTAAAACAAAACAAAACAAGAAATCGATCTTGAAAATGAGGAGGATTAGGCATGCAATCGGCCAATGTGTCTAATGGCTTCTTTTCGTTTGTTCCTTTCTCTTTGCAGGGCTCATCACCGACTACAGGGTAAGTGGGAGATCTCGCTCGCTGAGTCCAGGTCTCAGGTAACCACAGGTGTGAGGGCAGCGCTGGGAGCTGTCGTGGGCTCCATTCCTCTCGGGGTCAGGGGTGCCCTGGAGGACCGCGTCTACCTAGGTCCTACGTAGCTAAGCAAGCCAGGCCGCGGACAGCTCTGCTGACCCAGTGACTCTGGGTGTCGGGTCAGGGGGGAGTCATCTTGCCCGCCCTTTGGGACGGAGGCAGGAAGTTCTGCGCCCAGGTGCCTGTCGGGGTGGGCGCTGCGCTTGGACCCGCGGCCCTGTGCTGTGCGCAGCTGCTGTGCGCTCGGGGCCGGCACCTGCAGGGCCGTAGGGAGCAGGGCCAGAGACCTCAGGGGTGCTCCGACGGCAGGCCTGATCTCAGCCGGGGGCCGTGTGTGGCGCTGGCAGCCGCTCAGAGGTGAGTGAGGCCCCCCACTCCCTCCCGGACCCCCAGGCTCCCGAGGGGCACGGGGCCCAGGTGGCCACACGGGCCAGGATGGCCGTTCCCACAGCGCCGTGGGCCGCCGTTCTGAGACAGACCTCAAACGTGTCGCTCCTCTCTGATGGCCCTTTCCGGCCCAAGGGAAACGTCCCCGTGTCCCAACTCCTCAGCCCGTCCCCTGGACTTCAGCGTCTCCTTATGCCACATCTAATGCTTTATGATAACGAGGCCTCAGCCATTACGCGCCGGCGGCTTGTGAGCTGCGTGTCACGTGTGGACGGTCTTAGGTTGGTCCACCCGCTGTTCTTCAAAGACCCGTATGCAGGCAGGTGTGCAGCGCCGCGGCAGCCGGCCTCACCCACATCCACCTGGCCTGGGAGGTCCTCCTGGATCGTCGTGCGCTTCGCTGCCCCTTCCCAGCAACGCCAGGGGATGGCACCTAGTGTATCCTTAGCAGATATTTCATGATTAATGAATAAACAGTGAAATTTATGGAGAATCAAGTTAGAAGGATGGGAAAATTGTTTTGGAGTAGGGAGTTTTCTAAGAGCTGATGCCCGTAGGTTAGCCCTTGGAATACCATCTCCACCAAGTAGGAGAGGTCCCATGAGGCAAACGCAGGGCATCCCACCAGGAAAGACCACACAGGTCAGTGGGAGCCTGTGCTGGGCCCTGGCCATGCAAAGGGCCTGGGGCACCAGTCTTGACCTATGAGTGCTGTTTCTTGGTTCCCTCATCAAAGGCACAAGAGTCCCTGGCCTCCCACCTGACCCTCTCCCCGTGCCACAGCCCTACAGGGCCCCAGACCATATTTTCTGGCGATTTTACTGCTGTCTTAGCTCCGATGTAGGGACATCTTTCCTTTTCTATGCACTTATAGATGCCTCTGGAGCTCTTTCATGGTTTCTTCCTTTAGAGCAAATTCCAGGCAAATGCCCCGGCACCCAGGCTCTTCCTTTAGAGTGAATTCTGGGCAAATGCCCCGGGGCCAGGCTCAGCAGACCAAGAAAAAAGAATATGATTGACATCATCATCATTTTGTTCAAAGACATTGGGAGCCCAGCCTGAGGTGGCCACCGCCCTGGGGCTGTGGAGGAGACACTGGGATTCCGGGCCGTCTCCCAGGCTAGTTGGGGAAGTGGGGGGTTCGAGGGGTGAGCACCGCGCTGGCAGGAGGCACAGGGCCTGAGGGCAGCGTCAGCACCACGAGGAGGGAGCTGGGAACACGTCGGCGAAGGGCGTTCATACTGCGTCTGCCCGTGGCGGCAGGCCGGCGGTGGAGACCTGGTGTCGTTTGCCAACGATGCACGTGGTCCTGGGCAAAGTGGGGACCCTGATCCCCGTTTCACAGACGCGGAGACACAGGGTCAGCGAAGTCAAGGAATCTGCGGAACACGGTTAAAAGAGAACCAAGGACTTAAGTCAGAAGCTCTCACTCCGAGCCTCCCAAGGCCCTTTGGTGAGGGAAGTGCACCTCCCGGTCCTCGTTGGTGGCTTCTCGCGGGCGGGACGGTGTACAGGACGTGTCGTGTTTCAGTTGTGGAGGGAAAGTACCCAGAAATGGCTCCGCTGTGTCCGGGAAATCTGGAGCAGGCTTCTGCGTGCGGGATCCTTCCAGGCGGCCCGTGCAGGACGGTGGAACGGACCTTCCTCCTGCTGTGTCAGCTCAGTGGTCGGAATATTCCACCGAACGGCATGGGGTGGGCGAGGGGCAGGCTTGGAACAGCAAGGACCCGGAGTCCCGTCCCCTCTGTGCATCCGGGCTGTGTGCACGGGGAGCTGAGTGCACGGGGCGTTTCTGCTCCGGGGGCACGTACCTCCGTCCTGTCCCGGGCTCAGGTCATGACAGCACTTTAGGGCCACGTGCGAATGAGCGCTCGATTCACCTGTGAGCACCTGCTACTGCAGGACGGAGAGGTTAGCTTCGCCCTGCTGTGCATCCCCGTGTTAGACGTAGACCTCACTGGGATGCGCAGCTCGTCGGCTTGGCGACGAAAGGCTCTGGAACGCAGCATCGGTGCACGACAAAGGCAGGAGATGGCTTTACCGCCTACTTAGTTAGCGGGGAAGGTGAAGGATCTTCTTTCCGATTTTCCGAAAAGGCGCGTTGGTTCCGTTTTTACTGACGACCCCCAGCAGCCTGCAGACACAGTGCTGGGTAGGCCGGCCGTGCGTCTGCAGGGGACGCCGTGGCACCGAACGTGTCCCCCTGGCCTCTTCTCACAGCGCTAAGAAGACAGTGGCATGACCCGTGACCCCACCGGGCCCAGCGCCTGGGGGACCCAGAGCGACACCGTGTCAGATGCCTGAGTGTCAATATCGGGCTCCCGCTTCTCTCTCCCACTCGAGAGCCTCCTGTGAAATCCTTGCTGGGAGCCCCAAGTTCAGAAGTGGCTCGGCCGTGGGTGCACGGCCTGACACCTGCCTGCCCTGGGCTACGGGGGAGCCGTGCACCCCGAGCCCTGCGGGAGGGTCCAGGCCTAACCCCCTCCCGCCGCGGCCCTGCACGCGCCAGCCCCGTCTGCGAGCTGTGCCCTGCAGGGAGGTCCAGGGAGCAGGAAGGGAGGGAGACTGCGTTGCCCTGGGCATCTTTGCAAGTCCAGGACGGGGCTCTTGGGAGTCACAGCGACGTGCCCCTGCTTTCTCGTGCCAGATGCCCCCTTGCCCTTCCTCCCCTCTGTGTCCCTTCTTGTTGGCTTCAGCACCTTTGCCACCATGGAGGCCCCCACAGCCCGTAGAGTGCCAGCCAGCTGACAAACTGGAGACAAGCTAAAGAGAGACTATTTGAAGACCAACATGTTGGGCTTTTCTTTTCTCTCTTTTTTTAATGATTTTATTTATTTGAGAGAGAAAGAGAGAGAGCAAGCACACAAGGGGAGGAGCAGAGGGAGAAGCAGATCCTCGCTGAGCAGGGAGCCAATGTGGGATTCGATCCCAGAACCCTGAGCTCATGACCTGAGCCGAAGGCAGATGCTTCACGGACGGACCCCCCCGGGCGCCCTGCGGTTGTATATTCTAGTGACCATCTTGCAGGTCACTGCGAGCAGGGCAGGGAGAGTCACTCTTGCTCTAGGAAAGGGTGCCAGGACGTCCCAGGGAGCCTGGGAGCGGAAGGGGTGGGTGTCGGCTTGGTCCTTCCTCCTTCCCGTGGATGGACGGATGGTTGGACGGAGCAACCGGCCCCACTCCGCTGCCCCTGCCGGTCGGTGAGCCCCGCCGGCATCTGCTCAGGGGACACTGTGCCTCCCCAGGAGCAACCTGTCCGTCCTCCCGTGTCTCGGAGCTTTGCACAGAGGCTCCAGCTGCAGGCGCTGCTCACTGCACAGTCGGCTTTGCATCGGCACGGGCGGCAGGGGACCGGCCAGGGGACCTCCAGGGGGTTTGCTCCTCCAAGGGCAGGAGGCGCCCGGTGAGCCGGAGGAGAGCGGCTCTCGGTACGTTGCTCCCTGACGCAGCGTGTTCTGTTCTCTTCCAGCACTGGCAGCTGCCCCTGGGCCGGAGATTCCGCTCCTTGAAGATGTGGTTTGTTTTTAGGATGTACGGAGTCAAGGGGCTGCAGGCCCACATCCGCAAGGTGACTGTGCGTCCATCACTTCTGGGGGTCACATGGGGACTTCGTAGGAGCTTAGAAATGAAGCAGGGTGTCTGGCTCGGCCAGCTAGCTCGGACTCCCGAGGGTGGGCAGTCGGTGCAGGATGACAGACCTGCACACGCCCGTGGGGACCAGGGCCATCAGGTCCCGGAGGCTGCGGAGCCGATGCCCCCCACAGCCCGTCCTGTTGCCACGTCTGCCCGTGGCGGGTCCAGGCAACAGTGTTGGAGCGGTGGGGAGAACCCAGTACGCTCTGCTCCAAGCACCGCCAGCCCGGGAGGGTCTCCAGGCGGCTGGGGATGGCTAGCTCCTAGCCCCGGGGTGCCCGGTGCACCCCCAAGCAGCGCACGCGTGTGGCCTTGGACCCTCCAGGTGGGTCCCGGCGACCTGTTTGGCTGAGCGAACCAGGCCTCCGTGACGAGCCTACAGAGGGAGAACCACGTCAGGCCCCACCACCCTGCCTTTTTTTTTTCTTTTTTAACAATTGAGGAAACTGACGCCAGAGTATATCCTGGGCCCCCCCAAGACCCCCCTTTAGCTGCCTGCAGCAGGCTGCTGGGTCCCAGCGCTTCCCTCCCATGCCGGTGTCTGTCCTCAGCCCCGGCCCCATCTTGATGGACAGAGGTTCTTGGGCTTCGTGGGAGCGGGGGCACCCGTGGTCTCTGGGGTGAGGGACGAGGCAGGACTGCGCACGTGAGTTCAGGAGAACATGGCCTGGAATACTGTGAGGATTCAGCTCTGGGGAAGGAGGAGAAGGGCTTTAACTCGCCAGATGATTCCAGCTTTAAGCTCAGGGCCCCCTGGGTGTGATCAAGCGGCTCCCTGTGAAAACCCTCCACACCCGCCTCTGGGCGGACCCCTCGGCCTCCAGGGGAGGGAGGGGATGCTCAAAGCCGGTCCCTTGGCAGGTGGGGCTCCTCTGGACCCTCCCTGGGGTGGGGGGTGCACCTGCCAGCACAGTCTCTGCTGCCCTCTAGCGGCCCCAGACCTATTCCTCTGCCCGGGAGCGGCCCTTGAGGGCGGCTTGGGACCGGCCACACTCGCTCAGGGTCCCCGAGCACAGAGGTGCGGAGTGCACAGCAGGTGCGCAGGCCACGCGGGCTTGTTCTCAGTTCACATCCTATTTGAATCCCCTATGGGGCTCTGTGAACCCCGCAGAGCCAAGTGAGGTGGGGAATTCAGTGAGACGAAGGCTGTGTCGAACGTGACAGGTGCTGTCCTTCTCCTCTGTGGGTGCAAGGGCTGCGGGGGGCCCCTCTCTCTGCACAAGCACCTTCACGTCCCTCTTCCCGACCTTCGTTCTGAAGTGCTGACGGGTTGTTTTGGTGGGATTCAAGGGTCCACTGCACAGAAGAAAACGTTAGTTGGGGTTTTTCTGAAGACCCCACAGTCCTCCCGTCGGGGTGGCGAGTGTCATCCTGCCCTGAGTGCGGGCGACGAGCACTCGGCGGAGATGGCCGGGAGCACGTCCCTGAGCTGCAGCCGCGGCCCAGGAAGCCTCTCTAGGTGGCTGAGCCCCGAGCTGCGCGGCCCTGGGGCACTAGGCGGCGGTTCTCCCCTTTGCAGCACGTCCGGCTGGCTCACGAGTTCGAGCGTTTGGTGCAACAGGATCCCCGCTTTGAAATCTGCACGGAAGTCACCCTGGGGCTGGTCTGCTTCCGGCTAAAGGTAGGTTTGTGGCTTTAGTCCCCGCTCCCTTTGACGGGCGGGCGGGAGGGAGGCTCATGCGTCACCTGGGTGCTCAGAGCAGCACGCTGCCTCCCCAGAACCTCAGAAGTCACCAGGCATTTTGCCGCCTGGGGTCCCTGGGTCCAGGCCCTGCTGCCCCTCCTCCACGGAGCTGACACTTCCTGCGTGTGTAGACCTTTGGTCCTAGAATGCTCCCCGGTTTCTCCATCCACACGGCTGCCACTGCGATGATCTGAGCTGTAACCTGTACACAGGCTCGCTAACCGGGGGGTCACCCCCAGACCAGCCCCGGCCCCAGCCCCAACCTGCGGACCCCGGTGTCTTCACGGGCCCCTCCGGGTGGCCGGGTGTGTGCAGGGGGTTGAGAAACGCTGGTCTGTTGTCCTGCTGCCCTACTCATGTGTGTGTGTGTGTGTGTGTGTGTGTGTGTGTGCACGCGGGGTGGGGGGAGCTGGCCCAGAGGGTGGACGGCACAAGCCGTGTCTGCTGGGGATCATGACCACGTTTCTGGAAGGTCCTCGAGAGAGGTTGTGCACACAGGCCCCTTATCAATCTACCTGTGGGAGGGAGGCCGGGGGAGGGCCTGGCGCTGGCCGTGCGCGCTGCCACCTGCCTTTTCCTCTGGCTCCATGTTTCCATGCGGGAGGTCAGCAAGGGGAGGAGGGCTAGGCCTGCTGCAGGTCAACATGCTGTCATCCAAATGTGGCCTCCCGCTGACCCTATCCTCCCCGTCACTGATTCCTGGAGCTCCTAGGGGGTAAGGAGAACCAGGCACAAGAGGGGCGCCTGGGGGACTCGGCGGTGCAGCACCTGCCTTCAGCTCAGGGCATGACCCCGGGGTCCCGGGATCGAATCCTACATCGGGCTCCCCGCATGGAGCCTGCTTCTCCCTCTGCCTGCGTCTCTACCTCTCTCTGTGTGTCTCTCGTGAATAAATACATAAAATCTTTAAAAAGAGAGAGAGAGAAGCAGGCACAAGAAAGCCTGGACTCTTCAGAGACAGTGGGGTGCTGGTGTTCCCACGCAGGGCTCGGTGAGGGGGCCGTGAGCTCCGTGCAGGTGCACGGCGGTGAGACCCCACGTGCAGAAGACGGGGAGGCCTCGGAGCACTGGCTCCCAGCGGCCAGGTCCCCGGGTCCCCAGAGCACGGGCCGCGGCTCAGTCGGCCCCGGTGTTGGCGGCGGGCTTCGGTGCGTTTGCCGGGGAAGAGACGTTTCGTTTTGCTCTGACTCGCCGGTGTTCGCGCAGGACTTTCACTCTTTAGTCACGCACACACCGCACACTGCGTCCATGTAAAGCCCAGGTGGGGGGCGAGGGGCGCTGACCCCTGCGAAGCTGGCATCGCGCGGGACTCGCCCCCAGACTGCGGACCCGGAGGCTCGCCGGTCGTGTGTGCTCCGTGTGCTCGCCGCGTTCCTACAGCAAAGCGAGCCACAGAAGGGAGACCGTTAGGAGGAGAGTCACTAGGAAGAGGAAACACGCCTGCTGAGCTGCGCCGATTTATCGAACGAAGCCCGCGTGTACAGCGATCCGTGCGGTCCCCGTGGGGTCCGCGGGGGTCAGCTGCACCCGTGTGGGGCTCGGCATTAAGTGTGGGGTCCTGCGGCCACCACCGCGACCTGAGGCCCTCATCGTCCCCCCCACGCCAGCCTCCGTGCCCCCGACCTGCCCGACCCCATCTGTCCATGCGGCGCGGCGAGTCCCCCCCCGCCCCCGTTCCAGAGCCCGGGGTGCCCGGTGGCCAGCAGAGTTCCCTTCTGTGCAGGTCGGCCGGGGGCTTCCGTGCCACCAACCCCGTGTCTTCTCGAGAAAGCACATCAAGGCACGCGGGCCGTGTTCCTGCTTCCCTGTGCGCCTGCCGGTCCCCTGTCTCCCGTGCTGTCCTGCTCCAGGGGGACTTGAGTCCTCTGCACCCCCCGGGGCTTCAGATGCACACTGGGGTCCCCCTCCCTCCCCGTCCTCCCCGTCCTCCCCTCCCTCCCCCTCCCCTTCTCTCCGACTGTTTTCTCTGCTTGGCTTCTTCCTCCACTTAATAGAAGACATACCTCGCCTCACCCACTTGAAAACGGCAGGCACATTTTCCCTAAATAATGTGTTTTTGATGTCTCCACTGTACGCCTTACGCCTCTTTGCTCTGGCCTGGGTCTTCCTGGTAAAGTGCATGTGTTGTTCCTTCCCTAGCTTCATCCTCGGGCAGGACAGGCTGTGTCTAGACCTGGCCTAGGTCCTGCACTGGGCCCCGTAGGCGCCCCACGAAGGCCTGCAGCCGGCGGCAGGGAGGGTCTGCTGGGCTCATGGGGGGCCCCGACGTTGGCTAGTGTGCGACTGAGGGGAGCCGGACCATTCTTCGCCCTCTGTTCTCCCTGCTTCTCGACTCTCAAGACAGAACGAGAAGGCAAATGCATGAGCCCCGTGAGGGCCACAGAGCAGGGAGGCAAGGCCCCACTCCCATCCCCCTTCACGTGTGATGATGAGATGGGGGAGGCACCTCCTGGAAGCAGAAGAGCGCTGGGGCAGGGGAGGCAGGTGCATGAGAGCAGCGGTGCCCTGCAGGGTGCCCGCCCCGGTTCTCTGGGCTGCTCCTTGTCCCTGGGGGGTTGCCGATGGCCCCTCGGTGCCACAGTTCACGGGCGGCTTGCCCAGGTTCGAGGTTGGCTGTGCTTCCTGTCTCTTCTCTCTGTTTGGGAGCGATCCTGGGGGCGGCTGCCTCCAGAGCCCCAGTTCGGTCGCTGAAGCGCATCAGCTTGTAGGTCACGTGCCTAGGGAGCTCCGTTTTCCTTACAAATCCTGGCCCGGGGAAGGGTCATCCTTGGGCAGTCATTGGACTGTGGAGAGCCCGTAGGGCGAGGCTGTGGTCTCCCACGGCCACGTAACTCTCACTTAGCTGAATTCCTCACCCTGGGAAATGAAAGGCAAGTGGTAAGGCGGCCCATCGTCTTGCGGACGTGCGGCAGCGTCGCCGGATGCCAGCCGTCCTCGGAGGCCAGGCGAGGTCGGAGTCCTTGGGACCGTCTCTCCGTCTCTGCAGGGTTCCAACAGGCTGAACGAGGAGCTCCTGGAAAGAATCAACGACGCCAAAAAAATCCACCTGGTTCCCTGTCACCTCAGAGACAAGTTCGTGCTGCGCTTTGCCATCTGCGCCCGCACCGTGGAATCTGCCCACGTGCAGCTGGCCTGGGAGCACATCACTCAGCTGGCCACCAGCCTCCTGGCCACCCCCAGGGACTAGAGCCCGGCTGAGGTACGCTGTCCCCGGCCCTGTCCTCGTCTCTGCCCCCAATCTGCCCCCGGCGCTGCCTCCATGGCTGCCTGGGCCGGGGTTTCCACCCAGGGAGGTAGGACCCACATGCTGTCATGATCTTTTAGGAACTTAGACACGTTTTTACTTTGTCTTCTTTTTTTTTTTTTTTTAAGATTTTATTATTTGAGGGGGGGAGAGAGAGCGAAAAAGCACGAGCACTAGCAGCAGCAGAGGGAGAAGCAGACCCCCCCCCCGCTCCCCACCCATTGAGCAGGGAGCCTGATGCAGGACTCGATCTCAGGACCCTGGATCATGACCTGAGATTATCAGATCAAATGTACGCGGTCATAATTCCGAGGGAAAGGAGGAATTCTCCCCATTTCATGGGGCACAGAATCCAGCTGACACTGATAAAATGTGTCCAAGGGAGGCCAGCTTGGCCACCAACCTTGTCTCTGAAGCTTCACATGCATCTACGAGGCACGGTTCCATCCAGCTCGGTGGAGGAGGAAGGGCACGTTCTCTCTCTCTGCATTCTACGAGATGCATCCAAAATACCAATTCTTTCATTTCTTAGGGGGGGGGGGGTGTAGCCATATGTTCATGTGTATTTTTTTCCACTGTAGAGCTCAAACGTTGAAAAGAAGCAGTACCTGACATCATGGAACGAGAAGACAGTCAGCGTTGTGGCTCCGGGGACCCACGCCCGCCCGCGGCGTCACGCTTCTCCCTGCGACGTTCTCCTGGAGCTCGTGCTCATGTGTGCTCACTCTCTTACCAATGAAGAAACATTACTTGCTGTCTGAAAACTTAATTAATCCCAGTGCATGTAACTTTTATTCATTATTCACTCATGACTTTTGTTGATTAAGAAATCATGCTCTCGATGTCATCGGTGGGGGGAGAGGTTTACTGAAATGTTTTCCAGGATATTCTAGGACTGTGGGACTTGAGATTATACCTGTGGTCTTTCCATTGTTCTCTCATGTGGCTCAATGCTTAATAAATAATTTGAAGCGCAGCAGTGACTGTGCCTGGTGAGCATCCTTCCGTTCTAGGTTGTGCCCAATGGGTGGTTGCGAGGCGGACTTAGCCTTTCAGAACAGCCGAAGAAATGGCATCCTTGGATATTTCAAAGGTTATTTTATGTATTCATCGGAGACAGAGAGCAAGAGAGAGAGCACAAGTAGGGGGAGCAGGAGAGGGAGATGTAGGCGCCTCACTGAGCAGGGAGCCCGACGTGGGGCTCGATCCCAGGACCCCGAGATCATGACCTAAGCTGAAGGCAGAGACTTAACCAGAGCCACCCAGGTGCCCCCATCCTTGGATATTTTAAAATGTCAATCCCTGCGCCCACAAGTGTTTGTGGAGTGCCTGGTATCTGCCAGGGACTGTCCTAGGTGGTTAGCAACATCACCTAGATGTTGAGTTTTACCTAGACTTTTACTTAGAGATGACACCAACTCTTGAAGAAATAAACTCAGAACCAGGACACAACCACGGACCGAGTTCTACTGGTGTGATGGGAAAGACTGACTTTTCGGGCCTTGGTCTCCTCATCCCAGGACCAGTAATCGGTCCATCTGTCCTCTGGCCTTGGGACTGACAAACCACAGGAGTGCTCTTGTGAACATAGATACTGATAAGACGCAGTATTTCCTCAAATAGCCCATCTTTGTTTGAAATGACTTTTGCTGGTGGAAACATACTTGAATTTTCATCCCCAGATGAGTTCTTGTCCTTTAGAGACCGTTTAACTGTTGAAAGCAAAGCACTCTCAGAAAAGGTCCTCGGGCTATTGATACGTCTATTGGAATTTCAAAGACCTCTGATTGCTAACTGTAATGAAATTATCTGTTTTTCCGGAATCTGGAAGTATATCAGATGCCTCGTAGTTCCCCGTCTTACACATAAGGCCGTTCGTTCTCGCCCATCAGTAAACCAGACCCACCGTCCATCAAGGCACGAGGACGTGGATGTGGCACTGGGACCACTGGGACCTCATGATAAGGGCTGTTGAGCCCTCAGGTCATTGAGTTGAGGCCGAGGTGTCTCTGTTCTGCAATGAGATGGTTTGCACCTGAGTGTGCTCTTGAGCTAAGATTGCTGCAGGGTCTCCAAAAGGAGCCTCCAAAGTCACCAATGCCAGCTCCCGGCTTTCGTGGAGCTGCCCACCCGGCCCCATCCATAAGCATACTTAGGGTTGATGACGGTGGACTGAGTCCCAGGCCGGAGCCTGGACAGCAGGTGACAACAGGGCTGCTGCTGGGAGCCGTGCACAGACAGGAAGCCAGCTGAGTGGCGGAGGGGCTCCCCTCTCTGCGCCTGGCTGGGTCTTTCTGGTGGAGATTCTCAGACATCCGCTTAAACGGAGGCCCAGCAGCGATGAAAGCTGGTCCGACTTGCGGCCCGTCTCTAGGTAAAGCAGCGCAGTTCACCCCACTTCCCGATCTCTTAAGGCATCTCTGAGACAGAGCAATCAGGCCGCAACCCACCTCGCCTGCAAACAGCAAGAAGCCCTGCCTCCCGGCGTTTTCAACACGCACGTGCATGTGATCAATGCGAGGCACCGTTATCAATATTTTTAAAATATTAACTTTATGCTTCTTTTAAAATTCTCAGTGTTTACTCCCATTTTACAGATGAGAAAATAGGGTTTGTCAAGGGGATTTTTCAAGAGGTCTAGTGACTTGTCCCAAGGTCGCGCTGCCAACTGGTGACTGAGCTAGGACTGGAACCCAGGCAGTCTGGCTCTAGAATCCCCCCTCTTGCCCACTAGCCGAGCAGCCAAATACGCTGTCTGCTCTTGGGGGTGAGCCGTTTGTCACAATAAGTGGCAGTGAGGCCATTCATTCCCTTCTGGGAAAAAAAAAAAAAAAAAACATTTTCGCCTCCCCCGTTGAGTCTTGGCTCCTGGCCCCCAGACAGTGTACAAAGGTCTGGATTACTCAGGCTTACTTTGGACCGACGCATGGCATCTTCATGTAAATGTATATTCCGTTTGGTGTCACGACGGGTCATAGGCCACTGCTGGCACCGGACGTCCGCGCAAATCCTGTCGCCTTCCGGCATCTGATAACGGCACCTGCTGCTCGGTGTCAGAAAGATCCTTGATGGATGCGGATGTGTCCAGATCCTGAAACCCACACCGTTTGGAGTCTTAACACCTCTGCCACCAAGTGAGATGCTCTCCCTCCTGGTACCAAACAGTGGTGTCCCTTCCAACACTCCTTCTCTAGCTCTCTGACGTTACGTAACTGGAGTTAGGGTCAGATCCCGCAGTTAAGGGCTCAGGACCACAAGCCGCCCTCCGCCCGATGCCACTCGCAATCCCTGGCCTCCCCGACTTCTGACAGACCGGTCCCCATGAACCCCTCCTGAGGTTCAAGGCTTTGCTAGAAGATCCCACAGACTCAAGACACCATGTTACTTACCTTTTGCACTTTGTTCTAAAGGCTACACCTCAGCACCAACCAGCCCAGCCCAAAGAGCTGAGCAGGGCCAGGAATGCGGGTCGGGGGGTGGAGCTTCCACACCCTGCTCTCCTGGCACCTCCACGTGGTCTCCAGCTTGGAAACTCTCCAAACTCTGCCGTTTAGGGGTTTTTATGGTGGATCCATTACGTGGGCATGGTTGATTAAATCACCATAAGATGAGCTCCATCTCTGGCCCCCCTCCCCTCCCCGGAAGTCAGGCGGCGGGACTGGAAGTCACAACCCTCTAATCACACGTTGGTCTTCTTGGTATCCAGCCCCCATCCTGTTTCTAGCTAGGGGCCGGCCAAGAGTCACCCCGCTCCGGAACAGAAGAGGCTCCTGTCACCCACACATTCCAAGGGGTCTCAGAGCTCCGTGTCAGGTATCACGGACCAAACCGAGACTGTATCGGTCTTACCGTATTACACTAGGAAAGCCCCCTGGAATCATACGCCTCTTTTCCAAAATGTGACAAATAGCAAAGCTTCCTGGAACCGAAGACGCTCACTCAGGCTGACTACCTGGCATTATTGGAAGGAGCCTGTGGAGACACTCAGGAGAGAAGGAACAGGTGTTCCCTCGATCATCATAAGGGGAGAAGACGTGGAGGGAAGGCAGGTTGGGACCATGACTTCATCCCTGAGCCCCCGACTCACGGGTCCCATAGACTCAGTACATGAGAAACCACGGATCCTTTCTGCGGAAAGCCTGTGTCTGAGAGCGGGGGTGGAGACTGCCCGATGGCCCCTTGATCTAAGGATGGTTTTATTGCTTTTCTGAATCATGTAAATCCCAAGGATCACACACTAGAAATTATTCTGCCTTTTCTTTTTTACTGCATTTGATACCAAGATCTTTTTCCTCTGCGCCGCTGTGCGGCCTCCTATCACCTCCTATCATGTCGTAAATAATAGAGAATTCAGAAAGACTGTGAGCATAGGTCGCTTGTGTAAAGGGGATCAATCTGGAGCTACTAGAGACCCTTGTGTGTTTCTTCCCTAAGCAGAGATGTGACACGGACAGTCGAGGAAGGGAGACAGGGGAGAAGCAGAGTGGGCTCACTGGTGGGAGACCACCTGGGTCCAAGAGCATCCAAAATGCAGACCCCAGACCTCACCATCGATGGCAATGGCCCCCGGGTGCCATCCGAGAGAAATCAGGTCACGTGAGGAGGTTTATGGATGGAAGGCTGGGGGGAGGGGACTCAGAGGACTTGGTGCCTCTTCAAATGTTCCCTCCCTTTTGCATGAAGAGTCTCTCTGCCTCCAAACAGTAGCACCGGGGAGGCAGGTTTTGCTTCAGCGGGGGGGAGCTCAAATGACGGGCTGGGAGTGAACAGAATGCGCCTTCTCGCAGGGCAGTGAGGGCTCCATCCCTGCGGGCCTTCGGGGAGCCGCACAAGCCGAGGGCTGGCTTGACGGGATGGAAAACCCGACAGCCACTGAACTCCCTCCTGTGTCCGAGACTCGAGAGTCTGAAAACTAGGGAAGCTGGGCCGCCTTGTCGGGGAGCACAGAAATCGGAAGCACTGGCCCAGGACGGCTTCCTCCTCGGTGGCAAGCTCCAGCCGGGTGCTCTGGGCTACTCTGCTCCAAATGCCCGTCAGGGATTGACTCCTCAAGAGCCCCGGACGTCGCTGGACGTCGCTGGAGTGCAGCGGGGCTGGGGTTTGAACTGAAGAAAGCTGACTGGGGGTGGGGGGGGGGGCGTGTTCTTGATTACACCACTGCCCCGCCCCTAGGCCCTCGGAGTACAATCTAGTGCTTTCCTGGGGTTTTCGGAACATAGCACCATAAACTAGGAGACTTCAGACAATAGAAATTTAGTCTCTCAGGGTGCTGGAGGCCAGGATCCTGAAATGAAGGCAGGGCCACACTGCCCCCCCACAGCCTCCAGGGGAGGGTCCCTCCTCGCCTCTCCAGCTTTGGGTGGCCCCAGGTGCTCCCTGGCTTATGGGCGCATGTCGTACCCATCTCTGCCTCTCCTCCGCACCCCTCTTTTTCATAGCTCATCAGTCACATTGGCTTAAGGCCCACCCAATGCACTGTGGCCTCGTCTTAACTCGACTGCCTCTGCAAAGACCCTATACCCCAAAACCATCACATTCCCTGATACTGGAGGTTAGCACCTCACTTTTGGGAACACGGTTCAACCCACCACCTATGTGGTATCAGATTAGGAGCACCTGCAAGTGCTGACTCAGGCTTGCGGTGACGTTCCGGAAGAAAATGACCAAAGCAGACTGCTCCCCCCTGCTCTGTCTGCCCCATTTCCATTGACCGCAGGATCCTCCGCACTGTCCCTGTGACTCGCTCAGCGCGGCGATGAAAGGCTTCTCTGGGACTGGGGATGGCAAGCCGGCCCCGTGCACGCCCGTGGGCACAGATACTGCTTGTCACAGAGCCAGGAGCCACGCCTTGAAGGCAGCGAAGGATCCAGCCACCCTCCAGCTGAGCCCAGTGTGGATCTGCCTGTTTCATCGGACTCCTGTCCGCCTGCTTCCTGAGCTCCTCAGACCATCCGCCTGCCCCCTCCCGCTCCCCACCCAGCTCCCCCCAGCTCCCCCTGACCCCGACCCAACAACACCTCTCCTTTAAACTTGCAGAAAGTCACTTTCCTGGCACACAGGGATGCACGTTAATATGGGGCCACAGTCTCTCTCTGCTCACAAACGAGATCCCTCATTTCCCTTTCACAGATGAGGAGGCTCCGTGCAGGGAGGGTACTGAAGGGCCTTACACTTCTGCCCATTTCAGGAAGATGGAAACTGCTGGGTTGGGAGGAGCGCTTGTTTCAAAGGCACTAGAGTGAAGTGGCAATGCTTGTGTCACTTGCTGAAAAACAGCTCTGGAGACCATAAATAAATGTAATTCAGTATCTGAATGACAACCTCTTACGAGGGTAGGGCAGTGGTTTCTGTAAATTCTCCAAACGCTACCCTTGAAACATTAGCGATCAAAGTCACTGGGGCACCTGGGCAGCTCAGCAGTGGAGCATCTGCCTTCGGCTCAGGTCCTGACCCTGGGGTCCCGGGATCGAGTCCTGCATCGGGCTCCCTGCGTGGGGCCTGCTTCTCCCTCTGCCTGTGTCTCTGCCTCTTTCTCTGTTTGTCTCATGAATAAGTAAATAAAGTCTATTTTTAAAAAAAGTCACCAAAAATTGCCAATCACCCGAACAGCGTTTATTTAAGTGTATTGCCAATCACCCTAACAGTATACGGGATTTCTAAATATCCAAGTAGAAAAACAGCTGGTAAGCGCACAACTGAATCAGCCTGGGGGCAACAGTTTTCGTTTTATTTTTACTCTCTGTATTTCGAGTAATCATGATAATCAGAAAATCAGCTAATAAATCATGAAGGATCAGAATAAAGAGTCTCTCATCACTGTGTAAGCCGAGAAATGGACCCTGCGCTGTGATGACTGTGGTCCCGCCCTCTGAAGACGTACCCCGGCCGGTTTCTTCCATTTCCCGCGCCCTCCCCTAGTGCAGGGACCGAGGCCGGGCCGAGGAGGGGGCAGGAGGCCGCGTGCTGGGGTGAGGGTCTGCCCCGGTCTGGGTCCTGCTGCCTTCAGCGGGGCGGCGCGAGGCTGCGCTCCGGGGGCTCCGGGGGCTGCGGGGCGGGGCGGGGCGGGGCAGGCCCGAGCACCCGAGCACCCGAGCACCCGAGCACCCGAGCACCCCGAGCACCCGAGCACCCCGCACTGCCTCTGGTCAGCGCCCTGGGCTGGGAGCAGGACCCGCTCCCCCAAGCGGCGACCCCCAGACCCGGTCCAGGGCAGTGAGCGGCGCTCGCCAGGCCTCCCTCCCGGGCAGCGTCCTAGGGGCGCGGGGGGGCGGGGCGGGGGTGCCGGCCTGGGGGCGCCCCGGAGCCCCCCACCCTCGCCACGGGGCTCTGCGCCTCGCCTCGTCTCCCTTCACCGCCGCTGTGGCCGCGGGGCGCCCCTGCAGTGGGGGCGGAGGGGGAGGGGGAGGGGGCGGGGGGCGGGGGGGGAGGGGGCGGGGGGCGGGGGGCCGGGGAGGGGGCGGGGGGCGGGGGGGCGGGGGGCGGAGGGCGCGGGGGGCCGGGGAGGGGGCGGGGGGCGGGGGGGGGAGGGGGGGCGGAGGGCGCGGGGGGCCGGGGAGGGGGCGGGGGGGGAGGGGGCGGGGGGCGCGGGGGAGGGGGAGGGGGCGGGGGGGCGCGGGGGAGGGGGAGGGGGCGGGGGGCGCGGGGGGTGCACGGCCGCGGGCTCGGGCCTCCCCTGGCTCCCCGCGCCCTTAGGGGCCCTGCGCGCGCCGCCCCCTGCCCCCCCCGCCCGCGGCTGCCCCCCGCCCCCCCCGGCCGCCGGGCGGAACCGCCTCCCCCCCAGCCTCTCACCTGCGCGCCACCCTCAGCGCCGCCCAGCAGGTACTTCGGGGCGCGCGAACCCGAGGCCCCGGGGTCCCCTCCCGGGGAGCCGTCCTGGCTGGCCACGGGGCGGGCCTGCGTCGGGACCCCCGCCCTCCGCCTCCGCCCCCCGGGACCCCCTGCGCCCCCTGACCCCCCGCGCCCCCGCCCCCTCCCGGCCCTCTGTCCCCGCCTCCCCGCCAAGCCCCGTGCCCCCGCGTGTCCCAGTGTCCCGCGCGCTCTCGCCGCGTCGCCCTCGGCCACCAGCCTCCCGAGCCCCGGGCTGACCCCCGCGCGGCCGCGGCCCGGACCCGCCCCCAGGCTCCGCCGCAGGCCCCGCCCCCGGCAGCCCCCGGCCCCGCCCCCGCCCCCGCAGCCCCCGGCCCCGCCCCCGGCCCCGCCCCCAGGCCCCGCCCCGGCCCCGCCCCCGGCAGCCCCTGGGCCCCGCCCCGGCCCCGCCCCCGGCAGCCCCCGGCCCCGCCCCGCGCGTCCCACGCACACACGCACGGCGCGGGCCCGAGCACGTCGGCAGCGCGCATGCGCACATCGGGCCCCGCGCTTTTCGGAGGCTGCAGGTCGGCAGGGCGGCGGGGCTGGGCGCGGGGCGCGGGGCGCGGGGCGGGGCGGGGGGCGCGAGGGACAGGGGGGCGGCGGCGAGCGGACGGGGTGCGGCCGGGGGTGCAGGCGGGTCCCGGGCCCGCGGTTGCGGGAGGGTGCCTGGGGCGGGGCCCTGCGGGGCGGCGTGACCTGGGGCTGCAGTGACCTGGGGGCCTGCAGTGACCTGGGGGCCACGGTGACCTGGGGCGTGGTGACCTGGGGGCGGGTGACCTGGGGGCTGCAGTGACCTGGGGCTGCAGTGACCTGGGGGCCGCGGTGACCTGGGGGCCTGTGGTGGCCTGGGGGCCGCGGTGACCTGGGCCGCGGGGTGCATGACTGGGGGCCGCGGTGACCTGGGGGCTGCAGTGACCTGGGGGCTGCGGTGACCTGGGGGCCGTGGTGACCTGGGGGCGCGGTGACCTGGGGCCGTGGTGACCTGGGGCTGCAGTGACCTGGGGGCCGCGGTGACCTGGGGGCCGTGGTGACCTGGGGGCCGCGGTGACCTGGGGACCGTGGTGACCTGGGGGCTGCAGTGACCTGGGGCTGCAGTGACCTGGGGGCCGTGGTGACCTGGGGGCCACGGTGACCTGGGGCTGCAGTGACCTGGGGGCTGCAGTGACCTGGGGGCCGTGGTGACCTGGGGGCTGCCAGTGACCTGGGGACCGTGGTGACCTGGGGGCCGTGGTGACCTGGGGGCCACGGTGACCTGGGGCTGCAGTGACCTGGGGGCTGCAGTGACCTGGGGGCCGTGGTGACCTGGGGGCTGCAGTGACCTGGGGACCGTGGTGACCTGGGGGCCGTGGTGACCTGGGGGACGCGGTGACCTGGGGGCCGTGGTGACCTGGGGGACGCGGTGACCTGGGGGCCGCGGTGACCTGGGGACGCGGTGACCTGGGGGCCGCGGTGACCTGGGGGCCGCGGTGACCTGGGGCTGCAGTGGCCTGGGGGCTGCAGTGACCTGGGGACCGTGGTGACCTGGGGGCCGCGGTGACCTGGGGGCTGCGGTGGCCTGGGGGCTGCGGTGACCTCGGGGCCGCGGTGACCTGGGGGGCCGCGGTGACCTGGGGGCTGTGGTGGCCTGGGGGCCGCGGTGACCTCGGGCCGCGGTGACTTGGGGGCCGCGGTGACCTGGGGGCTGCAGTGACCTGGGAGCTGCGGTGACCTCGGGGGCCGTGGTGACCTGGGGGCCACGGTGACCTGGGGGCTGCGGTGACCTCGGGCCGGGGTGACCTGGGGCACGGGGACGCCCTCCGCGGGGCCTAGGGGCCGCGGGGCAGGTGTTGGGCTGCTGGCGCGCACATGGGGGGGCAGACGAGTTGGCAGGAAGTAGACGGACAGGTGCACTTCCAAGGAAAGGGTGAAGGTGGAAAGGAAAGGAGGATGGCGGAGTGCTGAGCCTGGGGGGCGTCCCAGCATGGCGGGGGAGGGGGGGAGGGAGGGAGGAGGAGGAGGAGGAGGAGGAGGGCCTTCCTCCCCATGAGGAGGTGGTGCCCACTTCCAGGTCACCTCCCAGTTCCTGGGTTCCAGGACTGCCCCCGAGACTCTTAGAGGCTAACATGGTGGAGCGGAAAGGAGGGCGAACGGTTGTCAGAAGTCAGGTGTACTTTTTTTTTTTTTTTAAAGGTTTTATTTATTTATTCATGATAGTCACACAGAGAGGGACAGAGAGGCAGAGACACAGGCAGAGGGAGAAGCAGGCTCCACGCAGGGAGCCCAACGTGGGATTCGATCCCGGGTCTCCAGGATCGCGCCCTGGGCCAAAGGCGGGCGCCGAACCACTGCGCCACCCAGGGATCCCCAGGTGTACTTTTGACTCGTTTATTTTTTATTTGTTTATTTTTTAAATTCATTTATTCATGAGAGACACAGAGAAGAGGCAGAGACCCAGGCAGAGGGAGAAGCAGGCTCCATGCGTGGAGCCGGACCTGGGACTCAATCTCGGGACCCCGGGGTCACATCCTGGGTTGAAGGTGCTGCTAAACTGCTGAGCTCCCTGGGCTGCCCCTTTTGACTCGTGTAATTCAGCTTTATCACTTAAAGCAAAGGAGAACCTGCCTGGGCCCTTCGTTTTTTGTCTCCTTATGGGAGACACGGCTGTATTACACGTGTACTAAAAGAACTTACAGATTGCTGATTCACAGGCAATTTGGGAGGTAGATTTTATTTTATTTTATTTATTTATTTTATTTTATTTTATTTTATTTTATTATTTATTTTAAAATATTTCATTCATTTATTCATGAGAGACATAGAGACAGAGAGAGAGGCAGAGACACAGGCAGAAGGAGAAGCAGGCTCCATGCAGGGAGCCCGATGCAGGACTCCATCCCGGGTCTCCAGGATCACGCCCTTGGTGGAAGGTGACGCTAAGCACTGAGCCACCTGGGCTGCCCAGGAGGTAGATCTTAAAGTACACGAGTTCTTGGTTTCTGCAACATCCTTTATCACAGTACTCCCAGGAAACCTGGGACATTTTCTTACGCATCCTTTTGTGGATCAAGAGGTACAGTCCATACATCCAGCAATATGATCACAATCACCTAAAATTCTGGTAAAATAATTCAACGTAATGTAAGGAAGCTTATAAAAAGAAGTTGAGAGAAGGACCCTAAACTAAAAGCACCTTGGTAGCAGACTGTTGAGACCTAGTGTTTATACTTGGGCAGATTTGTTTTCATGTTTCATTCATAATGACAGTTTCATTTTTTAAAAGATTTTATTTATTTATTCATAAGAAACAGGCAGAGACACAGGGGGAGAAGCAGGCCCCGTGCAGGGGGCAGGATGCAGGACTCGATCCCAGAACCCTGGGGTCACGCCCTGAGCTGAAGGCAGATGTTCAACTGCTGAGCCACCCAGGTGTCCCAGTTTCACTTTTTAATACTTCACGTGACACTGGAAAATCGTGAAATTGTGGGGCATCCTGTTTTCAGTGCTGCTTGATGAGTAAGCCCTTAAAAACATCACCTGTAGGGTGGTCGCTGATGTTCATGATCCCCGCCCTGTGGCCTTTGCTGGCAGCGCCCAGGAGGGTCTCGTGCATGCCCACAGTCTGGATTGTGTGAACGGGCAAGTGTGAGATCTGGCGCTGCTGCTTGTTGGCTCCGTGACCTCCTGGGAACTCTCAGCCTTAGTTCGTACGTTTGTGTAACAGGCCCGAGAATGGTACTTTCCACAGTGTGTTCGTGCTCATTGTTTGACTCGATCCATAATGGTGATTTCTCTCACTTTGCAGATCAAACTGAGGGCCCGGTGCTAGCGGCTTGGCTGACGTCATTCGTCTGGCTCTTCTGAGACGGAGCTGAAACCCCAGGCTTGGTGTGTTGCTGATTAATTTGAAACCCTTTCCATCTAAACCTTACGCATGTTTTCTGCACGAGCAGGGAAAATGACATAACTAAAACCATTCGCCCCATCACAAAGCGTTACTAATCGAGTCTCTGTCTTGAATGCTTGAGCTCGGTGATTATCTAGCCTTTCCCTTAGAAGTGCTCCGTCCTTCCACACGAGAAGTCTAGCACGCCTCCCTGCCGACGAGCAGAGGTACGAGAAGCACGCTCACAGTATCGTGTCTTTGTTTTAAATTCTTCTTGCTCCTGATGTTTTCATTTTTGTCGTTTGTCAGAGCACCTCCGGCATGCAGGCTTCCAGCAGCGGGTCCGTGCACCTGAGCGAGTGGCAGAAGAATTACTTTGCAATTACATCTGGCACGTGTACCGCAGGACAGAAGGCGGATGCGTACCGGGCACAGATATTACGCATTCAGTATGCATGGGCAAACGCCGAGTTGTCCCCGGCCTGCGCCACCAGCCTGTTCAGAAGATACGCAGAGAGATATTCTGCAGTTATTGATTCTGACAATGTTGAGACTGGCTTGAATAACTACGCGGAAAGCATTTTAACCTTAGCAAGGTCTCAGCAAACCGACAGTGACAGGTGGCAGTCTGGATTGTCAATAAATAATGTTTTCAAAATGAGTAATGTGCAGGAGATGATGCAAGCCGGCAAGAAATCCAGAGACTCTCTGTTGGCACCTGCTGATGCATCGGTCGTCATCCATCAAGAGGCTGTTGTCCTCGATCCCCCTAAATTGAGTGTGTGTGGGGGTTCTGGGGAGGGCCGCCTGTTAACTAACTCAGCGCATGATACCACCAGGACCCTGGACCTCCCAGAGGGCAGCCCTCCAAAGTGCCCTCAGAGTGCCCTGCCGCCTGCGCTGCCCAACACTGGTAAGACCTGTCCCACGTCCTTAACACCACTGGGTGACTTTGCCACCGCAAAGATCCATGCCACTCCGTTATTTGGAAACGTCCGGAAGCACAGTAACAGCTCTCCGAAAGCCAACGTAGGACTAAACGTGTTCTCGTCTAATCAGTCTTGTTTGCCTTCCGTCTGCGAAGGTCCACGGGAGAGGAGAGCTTTTTATGGTTCTGGCACCATTGATGCCCTTTCTGCCCCAATGGTGAATAAGGCTTTCAGTAAAACGGGAGATAACGGCCAAAGAGAAGAGGGTAGCTTGCCTACTTTTAAGACTGCAAAAGAACAATTATGGGTGGATCAGCAAAAGAAGTACCAGCAAGCCCAGCGAGCATCCGGGTCCTCGTACGGCGGCGTGAAGAAGTCTCTGGGAGCCAGCAGGTCCCGAGGGATATTTGGGAAGTTTGTTCCTCCTCTCCCTAAGCAAGATGGGGGAGATCAGAATGGGGGAGTGCAGTATAAGCCGTACAGCCCGGGACCCGCAGAGCTGGCACATCCCGTTGATGAGCGTCTGAAGAACTTGGAGCCAAAGATGATTGAACTTATCATGAATGAGATCATGGATCACGGCCCGCCAGTCAACTGGGAAGATATCGCAGGAGTAGAATTTGCCAAAGCCACGATAAAGGAGATAGTCGTGTGGCCCATGATGAGGCCAGACATCTTTACTGGCCTGCGAGGACCCCCTAAAGGAATTCTGCTCTTTGGGCCCCCCGGGACCGGGAAGACGCTGATTGGCAAGTGCATCGCGAGCCAGTCTGGGGCGACGTTCTTCAGTATCTCCGCTTCTTCTTTGACTTCTAAATGGGTGGGTGAGGGGGAGAAAATGGTCCGTGCACTGTTTGCTGTGGCAAGGTGTCAGCAGCCAGCTGTCATATTCATTGATGAAATCGATTCCCTGTTGTCTCAACGAGGAGATGGCGAGCACGAATCTTCTAGAAGGATAAAAACCGAATTCCTAGTTCAGTTAGATGGAGCAACCACGTCCTCTGAAGATCGTATTCTAGTGGTGGGAGCGACCAATCGGCCCCAAGAAATTGATGAGGCCGCCCGGAGAAGGCTGGTGAAAAGGCTTTATATTCCCCTCCCGGAAGCTTCGGCCAGGAGACAGATCGTGATTAACCTGATGTCCAAGGAGCAGTGCTGCCTCAGTGAGGAGGAAATCGCACTGGTTGTACGTCAGTCCGACGGGTTCTCGGGAGCCGACATGACACAGCTTTGCAGAGAGGCGTCTCTCGGGCCTATTCGCAGCCTGCAGACTGCTGACATCGCCACCATAGCTCCCGAGCAAGTTCGACCCATAGCTTATGTGGACTTTGAGAACGCGTTTAGAACCGTGCGGCCTAGTGTGTCTCCTAAGGACCTAGAGCTTTACGAGAACTGGAACAGGACTTTTGGCTGTGGGAAGTAAAGGGACACACGGGACACTTGAAATTTAGAGATGGCATCTTTGGGACGCAGCCTCTCCCACATTTTTAGCCTGGGAAACTGGGAATTTATTAGTCGTGCATTTAGTGTCTATTTTGAATTCTACACCTCAAATAGAATAGCGTAACAGGAGCTCAGATTTTACAGTCGATTGACTTAGCCTGTGTGGATGGAAGCTTTAGTGTTCGTCCAGATGTTCCCTGATTGCGAGCCTCTTCGTACAAAATGTGAAGGAACTTTTTCTTTGGTTTCAAAGCGGTCTTTCTTTTCAAGATGTACAATATGATGAGTAGTGAGCTCAGGTTGAAACCAGAAAATCTCCTGTGTGCGTGAGGTGGCATCTGATGGGCGCGCGTCTTCCGTTGAAGACAAGGTGTCTCCTGAAGCCCACGTAACCCTTCGTGTTGGCCGGTGTCGTGGTGTATGTGGGACGCAGCTTTGCTCACTGCTGTTTGGGCCCCCCGGGACCGGGGGATCCCCCGGGATCTGAGTAGGTCTCAGATCTCCCCAGACCCTGGGATCAAAGTGCCAGTGTTTTGTTCTGGTTGTGACCGCTTCAGAAGTAGCCGGGCGCAGTCTAATAATCAGAGACGTAGCCGCAGAATCAGAGGGTGAAGAATGCCGTGTTTTTGCAGGGAGTAGGTGATGTTGGAAATTAATATGTTATTTGACCATACTTCACAGCCCGTGGCATCGGTCTCTCAAAAATAAACGTTTTCAGATTTTTATAAGGACCATTTTATTTTATAAGGTAATGGATGTCCATTGTAGAAATATTGGGGAATAGATAGAAATGAACAGCAAGAAGAGAGTAAAAACCACCGTCATCCCACCACTTTGGGGAACACAGTGGCATTTCTTCCAGGGGTTTTGCACAGGACCGAGGCTGCACTGCGTTCCCCTTTGTAGCCTGCGTTTTTCTTTCTGTCCTCATCACTTTCCTTGTGACCGTGCTCTTTGACAACATCTTCCCTTAGGATTCCCGTCGTGCAGATGGACTATAATGAGCCAGTCCTCTCCTGGGAGCATTTAGCACATTTAGCATGTTGTTCAGCTTTTCTTCATTGTGCACAAAAACACGTTGAATGCCTTAGTGATTGTTTAAGAAAATAAATACACATTTCTTGAGTAAAATTCTTGCATTAAAGATCATGCACAATTTTTGTTTTTGTTTTTTTTCATGCACAATTTTAAGGCCTTTGGCCTGAATTGTCCCCTGGCAAAGTCGAGCGCGTATAGAATTCCCATCACACTGAGCCACAGGTCCAGACGGCGGTCCAGGTGCTGAGAGCAGGGCGGTGAACAGCACAGCTGGGTCTTCCGTAGGCGACATTCAAGGCCTAAGGTTTTCTCTTGACTGTGCTATCGGAGACCAGGAATTTGGTACTTTTAATAGGGGAGTTTAGACTGTTGTTTTAATTTTTATTCTTGGCTTGCCTTTTTTTTTTTTTTTTTTTTGTGCTCCTTTAAAAGCTTTGTTTATAAAAAAAAAACTAAAAAAAAAAAAAAAAAAAAAAAGCTTTGTTTATACAACTGTCCTTTTTTTTAAAAAAAAAAAAAAAAGATTATTTATTCATGATAGACATAGAGAGGCAGAGACACAGGCAGAGGAAGAAGCAGGCTCCATGCAGGGAGCCCGACGTGGGACTCGATCCCGGGACTCCAGGATCGTGCCCTGGGACGAAGGCAGGCGCCAAACCGCTGAGCCACCCAGGGATCCCCACAACTGTCCATTTTTCCCTTTGAAACATGTCATTGTCTTATTAGAATTTGGATGTTAAACTTGTCTCTAGTTTTTTAGTCAAATCTTAAAGTCATAAAGCATTTCACACATTCTTTGTGTCATTTCATTTCTGCATAAAGAGCATTTCTACAGGAAGCCTTGGATTCCTAGGTATTGCCGCCCCGGAATTTCTGCGATTGCTTCCCCGACACTAGCTCTCTCCACGTCACGCACGCCTTGCCTGCTGCGGTCATGGCAGCTGACCAGATCGTCAGCAATTGCCCGGGAGCTGTTTGTGTCTTACCCTGTAGCTTGGGCTCCGTGGTTACTGAGGGTTTTTCTCTGGGCAGCCGCTCCTGCCGGCCCCAACACCTCGCTCCGTGGGTCACCAGCCTCAGGGCCACGTCCCCGTGGGGGGAATTCAGTTTATGTCCAAGAGGAAATACCCAGTGGCTTCGCTCAGCTCTTGGGTCAGGCCGAGCCACATCTCTCGGGCTGTGAACTCGCTTTCCCGGAGCCCGGTCTGTGCTGTTCAAGTGGGAATCCGACCCTGAAGCAAGGGGACGGAGGGTGTGCTGAAGCTGGAACGGCAGTTGGAGCTGGGGAGTCACCTTGAGACTGTTTCTGCCTTCTGCGTGGAAGCCGCCTTTCTCTTGGCCTTCTGCCATTCGGAGTAGGTTTCTGAGGCCTTTGGGTATAGAAACTTCCAGAAACTGGACGAGGTTGCTTTGTATCTGCACATGATGATTAGATACGAAAATCTGGGATTGAATTCTCTGCTGAGCATTTTGTTGGGGCTGCACTGTCTGCACCACCGCGTCCCTAGGGAAGTGGGCTCTCACCTGGCTTGTGTCTTTGGGGGATCCGTTCCTTCACGGAAACACGTACTTCATACCGACGCAGGGACCTCGCCTGTGTATTCATGCCTGAAGGCGTTGGTAGGGATGCAGTATTTAGGATCTGCAACGTCAGTCCTTTCAAAGTGTCTGTATCCTACATCCAATTTCATGTGATGCGTATTCGGGAGCTTGTGTTCTAGTCTGCGGTCTTCTCCCATTTGGAAATTCTAATGCATTTTCTCAGTTCTAAACTCTGGTAAAGTCCGCCTCCACGCTCACCCCGCACGAGGGGCGTCCCGGTGAGGCGCCTGGGCTTTGGAGCCGGCGGGCCGCGGTCAGAGTCGGGCTCCACGGGCCGCGGACGTGTTCAGCCTCGCTTCTCACACGAGGATGTCCGCGCCCGCTGCCTGGAGAGTGAGGGTGAGCGGCCTGGTTGGGGATGGCTCGGACGCCTCGACGTCCTGCTGCCTCGACTGCCGTCGCTGCTCTGCGGGATCGTTCTCCCTGCAGCCGCTTTATGTGGCTGTGTGCTCCGGCTGGTTCTGTTGAATATTTGTGACGCTTGTCTTCCATCACAGGGCCTGTGTCATCTAGGCTTATGCAGGAAGTCTAATTAAAAGGAGTATCTTTTAGTTTTGTTTGTCTTCGGAACATTTTAATAGATCCCAGATTATGCTTTTCCACTCATTCCTCCTCACATCTTATTCATCAGTCTCCAGAATCACTCCCCAGTGTTTTCAAGGGACATTTTGAAACCCACCTCCGGAGATCTGATCGGAAGACATAATTCTCTCCAGCTCCATGGCAAAAGGGCAGGTCAGACAAGGGCAATTTTTGTTTTAAGTTTTTATTTAAATTCTTAAATTCCAGTAGTTAAGATGCAGTGTGCTGTTAGTCTCAGGTGTACAAGATAGTGATCCAGTATTTCCCTGCAACCGCCTGTGCTGGTCATGACAGGTGCACCCCTGAGTCCCCGTCACCTGCTCCCCCCATCCCCTGCCCCCTCCCATCTGGTGACCAGCAGTGTGTAGAGAAGAGTCTCTTCCTTGGTTTGTCTCTCTCTCTCTCTTAAAGATACATTTTTTAAAAAAAGATTTTATTTATGCATGAGAGATGCAGAGAGAGAGAGAGAGAGGCAGAGACACAGGCAGAGGGAGAAGCAGGCTCCATGCAGGGAGCCTGATGGGGGACTCCATCCTGGGTCTCCAGGGTCACACCCTGGGCAGAAGGCAGATGCTCAACCGCTGAGCCCCCCAGGGATCCCAAAGATACATTTTTTAACCACAGATTCCCACCTCTTGACCTCAAATCTGGAGTTGGTGGTGAGCAGGCCAGTGGGACAGCTATTTAAAGTCTGCCCCAGCTGTCTGGCCGAAGGAGGGCATTTTAGGAGAATAGATGAGTCACCACTTCTAACCCTTGTCCTTAAACTTATCCGTGGGCTTTATAAAACAGCGGTGGTGACTGAGTGTGCACCACTTGTGATCCGCCCTCGGGCGACGTTTTTCTTCACCCTGAGTCTGAATGCTGTAGTAGATAATCCTTAAGACACACTCAGATTTGCTATTCTGTTACCAGTTACCAAGTATTTATCAATCGGACAAGTGCTTACAGAGCACCAGGTGCTGGGCGCTACGCTAAGTACAAAAAAAAAAATTGTATTTCTATGTTCCCTGTAAACGTCATGATGGAAACCGGGAGGGGGCGCCGGGTGGTACAGTTTCGGTTTAGCATCCGACTCTTGGTTTCGGCTCAGAGGTGATCTCAGGGTCGTGAGATCGAGCCCTGCTTCAGCTCCAGGCTCAGCAGAGTCTCCTTGAGATTCTCTCTCCCTCTCCCTCTGCCCCTCCCGCTCATGCTCACTTGCTCTCTCTCTCTCTCTCTCTCTCTCTCTCTAAGTAAAATAGATCTTAAGAAAAAAGAAGCTAGGAAGACACGAAAGGAGAGCTTTGGTGAGGAGTCCAGTCAGCATAATGTACCACTGAATATATGAATGATGTAAGAAAAGGGGGAAATTAAAAAAAATCAGGAATTCCACATAGGGCGGCACTTCAGCTGTGGTTAAGGATGTAGCGGATCCTGGATGCTTCGCAGCAGCCAGCTTGGGAGTCTTGGCAACCTGCAAGGTACCTGTGACCGGTGGGGCCTGCCCAGGCCCGAGAAGGCCCTGGAGGTCTCCTAATCCACTCTTCCCAGACAGTTAGAGTGACTTGGGCTAAAAATGGGAGGCTCCTCTTGCTGGGACGTGGCCAGAGCAAGCAGCCCTCCAAGCAGGGCCTGTGCTCACCTCCACCTGGGCAGGGCGACAAGCACGCAGCCCCGGAGAGGGCCTTGTCCTCGTGGTCCTGTCCTTTGGGGGCAGGATTGCTCCTTGCGTCTGTATCTCATATGTGCTGTCGTCTTGCCCCTAAAATGCTCCTGGGAAAAACTGCCCCAGCCTTTTTTTCTCTCCCGGAACAAGATAGCAGGTTCGTAAGAAAAGGTGTAATATGGAGCTTTTCATCTTAAAATAACGGGCGAGGCCACACGTCAACCTTTTCCACCTCCATGTGCAGGACCTTCACTGACAGGAGGAAGTCAGGCTGATTCCAGGGCAGTGGTGCGGGGCAGGGGGGCCGCTGTTCTCAAACACGCCACCACTTATGGTGCTTCCAGAAGTTACAGGGCAAAGGCGTTGGTGGGGACCCCTGGGCTGAGAGCAGCGGTCCAACAAGGGCCGGGGCCGGGGGAGCAGCTGAGGCTGGCTTCCTGGTGACACGGAGCGGCGGGCGAGAGGAGTTCCCTGAGTCGGAGCGTGACGGACGGTGGGCCTGTCTCCTGTGGGCGGTGGCAGGTCAGTCCCGGGTGCCGGGCCAGCTAACGCTCAGGGCGGTTGGGGGCTGCCCGCCTGCTGACCCCTCACTTTGTGACCTGCTGCCTCCTCCCCGCACCGACTCCCGCCAGGAGGCGACCGTCCCTTCCCCACGGCCCTGCTGAGCAGCGCAAGAGCACGACTGGAGCATCCCCACTCGCCGTCCGACAGGTTTCAAGAAGTCCGCTTCTCCCCTGTGAAAATCCCGTAATAGACGCCCCCGAAGTAGAAGATCCAAATTCCTACCAGAGCTGTCATCTGTCTTCACTCCCCCTCTGCTCCATCCCGCTGGTCCTTACTCTTCTCCAAGATGCGACAAGGCTTTATCCGCGAGCAGGAGGCGTGGTGGGCGGCGTCCCGGGGTGTTCCCGGGCTCCTGTCCTCCGGTTGTTCGGCCAGACACGGATGCGGGCGCTGCTGCAGAGGGACTTGGCGGGTGTCGGGCAGCCGTGGGTCTGAGGACGGTGAGGTTATCCAGGCTGTCCCAGGTTCTCTGGGCCGTCAGACGAGAGGAGGCACAAGACAGCTGTGGCCGAAGTGGAAGTCAGAGACGCCAGGAGGGAAGGAGCCAGCAGGGCGTTGCGGCGCGGAGATGCGGGCGGAGAGCCACGTGGAACTGGACTCTGCCAACAAGCTGGGCACGCCTGGACGTGGGTGTCCCCCAGAGGTGCCCAGTGAGAGCCCAGTGGGCCAGCCCCTTGATCTTAGCCCCACGGAGGGATCCTGGGGAACCTGGCCGAGCCCACCGGATGCACGCCTGATGGACGGCGGGATTGTGGGTCACTCGCCAGATTCGTGGGGATGTGCGACAGCAGCCATTGGAAACTGAGGCAGGGACTGAGGGCCTTTACGCTCCCCGTTCCCTGAGTTTCGAGATCGCTCCCATGTCCTCTCACGGCTGTGGCCTCATGTCCTATTTCTCCAGAAGTCCTCCCCGACCGCAGGGTGGGGGTGTCCACCCATCGCCGTCACACCGCCCCATCTTTGTTGGCGCCTGTCACTAGCTGGAGCCTTTGTGCTCACTGCCCCTTTGTCCCTAGCGGCTCCCTGCCTCCTGTCACACCCACTGTTAGGGACGTCCCTAACAGCCAGGCGCTTTCTCGTTCACATGAGAACCACGCAAGATCCACCAGACGCCTCAGAAAACCCGATAGCTGGGCCAGATGCAGATGCAAGGGAAGAACGGCTCATGTTGAAGAAATCTGTGCGTTCGGGAGACCGAGCACGGCCCCAGAAAGTCCTGATCCCAGAAGACACGGTGGCCATAAAACAAAAACAGCAGCTGTTATAGGAGTCACAGTGGAATAATAACTTCACCAACTTCACCACAAACAGACGCGTGAAACATCCACGTGAACGATCTCACGGTGTGTGCGGGCGGCCTGCCCGGGCTTCTGTGTGGGGGCCTCACGCAGCTGCCCTCGAGGGGTCGGCTGGGGACGAGTCTCAGCCGGGGCTCGACTGGGGAAGGGGCACCTCCAGGCTCCGGCGGTTGGCGGCAGTGGGCAGGACCTGGGACCTCAGAGCCCCTCCGCTGCCCGCCCGTCCTTGCCGGGAAGGCCTTCCCGAGCGGCTCCTTGCCTCCCGGGAGCCAGGGGGAGAGGCCTGCCGGCCAGCGGGCACTAGACGCATCCACGACGTGGTGACACCGCGGCCCTCCAAGCCTCTGCCGTGTCCCGTCGGGCTATAATGGGCGTCACAGCCGCACAGTTCAGACGCAGGAAGCAGGAAAGGGTCCTGTCAAGAGAAAGCCCTTAGTGGAGGGGACGGGATACAAACGAAAGTGGCTGAAGCCCACCTAGTGGCGTGGACGGACGCCTTGCGGGATTCTCAGAGCGCGGCCGCAGGACCAAGAGAAGGAAGCGGGCAGGTCAGCGGTAGGGGAGGTCCCAGGAAACTAATCTCCACGTAACGGGAACCTTACAGAAAAGGAACGGAGAACAGGAGACAATGGGCACGTTAATAAGAGCAGATGATTTCCTGAGTGAATACCTGAGAATTCACATAAAACAAAAAGTCTATTGAGTGCCCGGCAAGAATGGAGGACGGGGAAGAAATACCGAGAAATCTGTGTTCGGGCTCTCAGGGAAACAGGCCCAAACCAGACCCAACGGGGCGCGTGAGAGGAGGTTTAGCACAGAGCGGCTGCTGGCTGGGGAGGCTGAGACACCCCACGACCTGCAGGCCATCGTGGGTCAGCGTTCGCGGCATAAATGATTTAGAGATTTCGGCCGTAAACCCAGGCTGGCAAATGTGGGGCTGCAGGAAAGTTGTATTTAGACACAGGAGACCCCAAGTTATCACCCGCACGTTCTGGGGGCACCTGGGTGCCTCAGGTGGTTACGTGTTGGGCTCATGATTTGGGCTCAGGTCATGACCCCAGGGCTGTGAGACTGAGCCCAGCTCCGGGCCCTGCGCTCTGCGGAGCGTCGGCTTCTCCCTTCCCTCGCACATGCTCCCTCCCTCTCTCTGTCTCTCTCAAATAAATAGATAAATCTTTAAAAATAATTATCACTCACATGTTCTTTACTGGAAGGGGAAAAGAAACCGTCAAGGATGCGTTACGCAGAAGGCAGAGGTGCTCAGGACAGGGAAGTTAACCAAAGGAGGTCATGGGTTGCCACCAACAGCCGTGAGCAAGGGAGCCAGTGACATCGTGTCTGGAAAAGGAGCTGGAAAGTTTAGTGATGAAAGTGTTCAAATGGATTCCTAAAAATAATCCAAAGCTAACACTGCAGGTGATTTTCAACAAACAGGTGAGGGGACGCCGAAGTAGAACACCTGCTGGTTTTTCATCGTGTGTCTTGTTCTGTCGGAGGGAGTTAGGTACGAATTGTGGTTAAATTTTAATGCTGATGATGTGGGTTTAGGGCCAGGGCCCAGGGACACTGAGGCTGAGCGCAGACCCCATGGCAGGCTCACGGGGAGGAGTTTGAGGTGCAGGCACGGTGGGCTGGGAGGCGGGGGTGGCGCAGACTCCCGCCGCGTGGCAGCAAGGGCTAGAGAGAGCCACCCAGGCCGCGGGGTGAGGACGTCTCTGGGAAGCTTTTATTTATTTATTTATTTATTTATTTATTTATTTATTTATTTATTTATTTATTTTTTCTGGGAAGCTTTTAGAACGGTGGGAAAAACAGACCGCAGGGCCACGTTTCTTTCTTACAAGGAAAATATTCTCAGGACACTGGAATATTACTTTTAAATTAGAGGACTAACAAATAAATAATAATGAAGTAAGGATTTTAGAATCACCGGTGTAGAGCATAGGGAGTGTTTAGGGCAAGTTCTTATGAACTATTAAGGCCCCACGTGTTCCAAAGATGGGACTTGTGTTCGGTGCAAAAACAAAGGGAATCAGAGTCAAGGACACAGTCACCGGTTCCATTCCTGGACCTTTTAATGAATCTGGAAGCTTCTCTGATAACTGAGCCAAAGGAAGGCAGCCGCAGTTCTGCTAGGAAACCCTCCGCGCACCTCTCGTCTCAGTACAGAAGGGGGGAGGTCGCCCGTGTTCCCCGAGAACCTGGCTCACGTAGTAGGCCTGGGGCGCTGGCAGCTGCTGCCAAGGTGCAGTTAGCAGAGCCTGGAGCAACGTGTAGCGGCTCACGACTCCGGAAGGCGCCTCCCGTACATGACCGCGGGGAGCCCGGCCAGGAGACGCCACCTTCCCACAGCCTCCTGGTCAGCAGCTCATGGGAGATCGTCTTTCCGTGGTAGTCCCAATTCCCCAGCCTTTAGTCCCATGGTCGGTGCAGGAATTCTAGAACAGAGCTGCTCGGTAGGCGGACACGATGACAACCACACGTGGGATTTTACATGTTCTAGTAGCAACGTTAGAAAAACAAAAATAAAAGAACCAAGTGAAATGAAGACCCAGTTATGTCATTCCAACGTGTAATCAAAGTAAGGATTATTCATGAGGTATTTTATTTTTTTAAAGATTTTATTTATTTATTCATGAGAGACACAGAAAGAGGCAGAGACACAGGCAGAGGGAGAAGCAGGCTCCCTGCAGGGAGCCCGATGTGGGACTCCATCCTGGGACTCCAGGATCAAGCCCTGGGCCGAAGGTGGCGCTAAACCACTGAGCCCCCCGGGCTGCCCTGTTTATGAGATACTTTAATTTTTTTTTTCTTTCTCACACTGGGTCTTTGAAGTCGAGGTGTATTTTACATTTACAGCACTTCCCAGCAGAAGTGAACCACACTCAAGTGCTCAGGGGTCGTGGGTAGCTAGTGACCGCCAGGGTGGAGGGGCAGGGCAGGGCCGAGCGTCCTATCATCAGCCTATGCTTGGAATTAAGTCAAGTAGCTTCTCTTAAAACTCGTGTGAGGGGATCCCTGGGGGGCTCAGCGGTTGACTATCTGCCTTCAGCCCCCATGATCCTGGGGACCCGGGATCGAGTCCCACGTCGGGCTCCCGGCATGGAGCCTGCTTCTCCCTCTGCCTGTGTCTCTGCCTCTCTCTCTCTCTGTGTGTCTCATGAATAAATAAATTTAAAAAAAAACCCAACAACTCCATGTGAGGCATAAAACCATATGGTGAGAATTAGACGATAGAAATCATTGCCAGTGGAAAAGGTCAGTGGCATTATGCACATGGGTAATTTAGAAATACTATATACTGAGGGGGGGAAATGAGAAGCTATATAAAAATAGAAAAGCTTGAAACTGAAAAAAGTTCTTAGAATTGTCGATATTGAAGTTTGGACCTCAACCAGCCGTGTTCAACATTGCATTTTAACTTCTTACGTCGCGTCCTTGCGCTCTGCTTAACTTGGGACACGTGGCTGCATGTTAATGAACGATCATCAACTCTTTCTCATGAAATCAGTCCTTGAGAAGAAATAAAAATCAGTGTTTGATCTACACTGATTAAACATCTCACTAAATATATATATACACACGAATATATGCATACTTAAATATACATATATGCACATATTTTAAATATACACATGCCCTGTTTAAATTAAGGCAACAACAAAATGCATACATGCGATACATACGTATGTGTGCGTGGATATATTTCATTAAATATGTCAGCGTTAAATGCTAGTGCAGACCTTGGTGAAGTAGAAATAGGGCGTAGAGCAGAAATGAGACCTGGAACTTCCAAATCACAAGAGAGAAAAGTAAAATCCAAATGAAAGAGGAAAAAAGATTTAAAAAAAAAAAAAAGGCTATTCTGTTCATAGTAACAGGAAACTTGAAATAAGATGTCAGGAACAGGGTGAAACATTTTGGGGTTTGCAATAAACGTGAGGAACTCCCCAGTTAATAAAGACAGAGCCTTGCAGACGAGCCGGCCGGGCAAAGTTCAGTGACCTTTATAAAATGGACAGAGATGTTGGAAAAGGAGGGACAGGGCGGGATGGCAGCGGGAAGGGCGAACAGGTGAGCGGGAGCAGCGCGTTGACCCCGGAATCGGGGTAAAAGGCCATCGACTGTATCAGGGAAAACAGTCCCTGTGGGTGAAGCTTTACCCCCTTCCTGCCAGTCGTGGACCCTCACACACCGAGCCCGAAGCTTCAAAATGAAACCCGAAAAGCTACGCGTTGTCGACCCCCAGGCAAACCCTGTAGGATACGTAGGATGTTCCCGGGAACCCTCCCGCCGTGAAGCAGGCCGGCCTAAGCATCGTCCCTGGACAGGCCGTGAATGCGCCCCGGCGGGTGCTCTGTCTGAAATACTCGGGGCTGCATGTTTACACGCTGGTGGCGGGGGGACAGCCCCACGCACTGCTGGTCATTAAAATATGCAAATTGCACGATAATTTCTACATGTCTGTGTGTGAGTAAGTAAACGAATGAGAAGAGGCTCCAGAAGCTGGACGATAGCAACTAAGGGAGCTCACCCTCTGCGGTGGGAGCTGGGGGCTTGGGCGTTTCCAGGTCTGACTTGACACACACAACACGGTGGTTCGGATTGTTTGACTCTTTCCATATTTTGAAAAACTCAGTGAAATTGTATTTTTAAAGTGCCGAACATAGCTTTGTTGAATAAAGCTTTTTAAAAAAATTTCTATGGCAGCCATCGGGTTGTTCATAAGTAGTGCAAGGGGAGAGGACCTGAAGCCCCGGTTATTATTATTTTTAAAGATTTTATTTATTTATTCATGAGAGACACAGAGACACAGGCAGAGGGAGAAGCAGGCTCCCTGCGGGGAGCCCGATGCAGGATTCGATCCCGGGACCCCGGGGTCACGCCCTGAGCCGAGGGCAGATGCTCAACCCCTGAGCCCCCCAGGTGCCTCCGGAAGCCCTGATTATTAATTCCTCTTAGAAATCATTTCACATCACATATGGAAAAACAGGGCTGAAAAATAACAAATGGACTGGAAACAAGTCTTTAAAAAATAGTTTGAGAGCGTTGACGTCTGGCACATATATAAGACGGTATTTAGAAGGAAGCCTCTCAGGATCAGAATCCGCAGCAAACAGCCATCCATCCATCCAACTCCGAATTGAGCAAGGCTGTCAAAATTGCTTCAAAGAGTAGCTGTGAGGCCGATAGATATTTCATCTGCATTTTAAGAAACTGAATGTTCAGAAACCCATTTTATACGGAAATCTCGGAGCAAGCAACGTGCATGAATAACATTACACCTGTGACCACAGAAGGGAATAAATTCCATCTAGCAGAGTTTGGGGTGTAGATAATGTCGAGCTCTCACAACTGGAGGAAACGGTACCGCCACACGCATGCTTCTGACCCGGTGCAACACCGCAACCCCCACGGTGTGATAGGCTTCCGGAGACATCATTTCACAAAAATACAGAAAATTGCTGTAGAACTAGGGCATGATTGCAATTTAAGGGAAATGGTGCAGATAAATCTCTCTTAATGGATAAGCTTAGTAGATGCAAAATAAATATGTCGCTACTTCATTATTTATTCCTTTCAACGGGTCTAAATTAGAGTGGAAAATGCACACAATATCCAATCTGCAATTGTACACACAGAAATGAAAAAATGTCTCCTAAGCCATTTAAGTACTTTGGAAAAACTTCCTCCCACCGTGTAATTAATTTCAAAGGCTCTTTCTGACTCTTTCAATTCTGCTGCATGATCCGTCGTGCACTTCTTGGGCGTCACACAGGACCTAGGCCATCAAGCTGCTCACCACTGAGTGGAGTTCACAAATTCTCTTTTGATCCAGTGGGTCTCTTTGGACTCTAAGCGTCAGTATTTCCATTCAGTGAAGATTATGTTAGTGTGATTGGACAGAGTCCTCTGCCCGGCATTGCTGCCAGACAATAGGGCAGTTGGCAGTGGGACCCCGAGGGGCTGTGACACCTTCCAACCTGGTAACTCTTGGTTTATTCAGCAATTTTGTTGTTGTTGTTGTTGTTTTTTAAGATTTTATTTATTTATTCATGAGAGATGGAGAAAGAGAGAGAGAGAGGCAGAGACACAGGCAGAGGGAGAAGCAAGCTCCATGCAGGGAGCCTGACGTGGGATTCGATCCCAGAACCTCAGGGTCACGACCTGGGCTGAAGGGGGCGCTAAACTGCTGAGCCACCCAGGTGCTCTATTCATTAATGTTATTAAGTAATGAGCAAGGTTTGCCTTTCTTGCTGCCTACACAACAGATAGATGAAGAAGGGGAACGAAAAGTTTTATTACTTAAGATTCTCCCCAAATTCTATTCCACTGGAGGAATCAAACCATATGTAAGAAATGGGGAGTTCAATATAGCATTTCCTTTATTGTATTCAATGTGCTAGTTTATATAAGACACAGTATAGGCTTTATAATATGCTGGAGAAACTATGACATTTAAAGATATCAGGGAGGGGATCCCTGGGTGGCGCAGCGGTTTGGCGCCTGCCTTTGGCCCAGGGCGCGATCCTGGAGACCCGGGATCGAATCCCACATCGGGCTCCCAGTGCATGGAGCCTGCTTCTCCCTCTGCCTGTGTCTCTGCCTCTCTCTCTTTCTCTCTCTGTGACTATCATAAATAAAATAAAAATAAAAAAAATTAAAGATATCAGGGAGACAGGTTCCTGATAGCTTGACACATGATGTTATCAGATTAGGATGAACGAGCTTTAAGATTAGTGATCAGCTGGAAACAGGAGAAACTATATGAAACAGAGCTGAATCTTGCATGAGAAAATAAACCAATACGCTTTCTGGCGTAACCATAAAAGTAGGTACAGTTCAGAGTCAAAAAGTGAGATAACTGAAACTGGCTCTATTGAGCATAAAACTCTAGAAATTAAAATTGTAGGTGCTGGAATTTAAGGAATTTAAGACTGTCCTAATGTTTGGAAACGGGAGAATCTGTGATGGGAATTCCAAATGGGCATTTGTCGCAGGTGTCCTTAAGGAAAACCAACTCTAGTCTCCAGGTGTTTGCAAAGCTAAATTTTCTGAGTTTAAAGAGCTTTAAGAATCGTCATGTTCAGGTGGCTCAGCAGTTTAGCATTTGCCTTCAGCCCAGGGCCTGATGCTGGGGTCCCGGGATCGAGTGCCATGTCGGGCTCCCTGCATGGAGCCTGCTTCTCCCTCTGCCTGGGTCTCTGCCTCTCTCTCTCTCTGTGTCTCTCATGAATAAATAAATAAAATATTTCTTTAAAAAAAGAATCCTCGTGTTCTTTGTCTCTTTTAATGTTCTCTGTGTTTTATCACATGAGAATAGTGTTGCCCACATTAAGGACCATGAGAAGGAGTAAATGAGAAATATGTATTTTGAACTATCAGGAACATGTCAAAACTTTGTTTCTTTTCTCCCTTCCACACTCCTTCATTTTCCCCCTGTATTCTTCTCTATATTTTTATTCAAGTATTATACGAAACTTCCTGAAATAAAAGTCTTTAATTTTTTTTAAGATTTTATTTTTAAGTAATCTCTACACCTCATGTGGGGCTCAAACTCACAACCCTGAGATCAAGAGCCACACACCCTACTGGTTAAGCCAGCAAGGGGCCCCAGAAATAAAGTCTTTAAACTCAGAAAATTGAGCTTTGCAAACACCTAGAGACTGGAGTTGGTTTTCCTTATGGACACCTGCGATAAATTCCATTTAGAATTCCCATCACAGATTCTCCCATTTCCAAACAATTACTACAATCTTAAATTTCAAAAAAAAAATCCATTTTAATGCACGTAGGGAATTTAATCATTATAATCTATGCTCACTGAAGAAAATTCAAGGAGTACAGAATGTCGGGGGGAACATTACACATGCAATTGCGCAACCCAGAATGATTGGACACACTTCTCTCCAGGTCATTCCCTCCATGACACGCAGTATACACTTCTATATAGCTCACATTATACTGTGACCCAGTTATTATTAAAGTCTAGCAACGTACTATAAGTGGACACCACGTACCTACACACGCCTCAGGGCTGCTTGTATTCCACTGAGTGGACATGCCAGGCTGCGCTCCACCAGTCCCTTGATGTTGGCCTGACGTAGAGGACAAGACTACTAGGTGTTGGGGGAACTCTTACAAGAGCAGCAGAGAACTACATGGACGTACGAGAACTAGGAGGCTGACAGCCTCAAGAGGGGACCCTGAAATGTATCCTCTTCATCTCCTGAGCTAGAGGACGCGGATCGGCAGCACCGGGTCACCTGGGCCCCCTCTAGACCCACTGAGTTAAGCACCCGCATTATGTAACAGGATCCCCAGGTGAGTCACACGCATAGTTTGAGAAGCCAGAGCTTTAAAAACAGAGAAAACCGTGTTACTAGGTGGTGCTAGGAAATATTTTCAAACAGGACAAGCAACAGCCTTCGAAAAGGATTCCCGAAATCATCTCCAGCGGTAAAATTGTTCACCAATACATCAGGCTAGATTTAAGGAATGGGGTCTGAGGTCTGAATTGTCTCAGAGGGAAGGCGGATTGTGATAGAAGGCAACTGCCCTTGAGGTAGACCTTTTATCCGTCAAATCTTTCAATTCCGTGTTTTGTGATTTCTACCATAGCTTTCGATTTAGAAGGCCTCCTTCCAGACAGAGATGAGATGACTTGCAGAGATCTTGCATTTACATTTATATTCTGGGTTGGAGGACCCAGTGGACCTGTGTCTACACTCTGGGCCCATAGACACTTATACTGAGCTGCTAAGTTTGTTGTACTTTGCTATGGAGCAGTAGACAGTGACACAGACTCCAGCTTCTGGAAGTGGATTGTTGCTGCCACAAACACCTGAGAAAGGAGATGTTTTGAAAGCAGGCCACGGCGGGAGGCTGAGAGTACAATAGAGCCTAAATCACCTTGAACAGACTATTGTAGGAGCTACGCATGGGACACTGCTGCTGGGGACCCCAAGAGAAGTGAGGAGCATGTTATTGGGAACCAGAAGAGGGGGGTCCTTGTTATGTAGGAGGAAGCTGAGCAGAACTGCCTCCTGAGGCTCTACGGGAAGCAGGACTGGTGAGCGACCGCCTGTGTAGCTACAGAGACTTCCCAGCAAAATATAGAAGGGGCTTTCTGGGTTCCTAGTGCTGCTCACAGTAGGATAAGGGTAAGAGGAGTGGACTGAGAGAACGAGGACTTGATGATTTTGGAAATGCGCAGCTTCTCCAGATGGCAAATAGGCTACAGTTAGATTTATGATCAGGAAAATGTGTTTTGGGGCAAGGCAGAGGGTTGACCACACAACCTTTGGGCAAAACCTCAGAAAGGTGAAAAGCTGAGAATATTCACTTACAGAACAGACCCTCTTGATTGAACGGGAGGGAGGGCCCCTGGGAAGCTTCAGGGCCCGGATCTTCACCAAGCTAATGGGGACCACGGTTCGGAGGGATGATATGTGGGTGTGACTTTCATCCAATAGAGAGAACCCGTGGAATCCACAGAAGGCCCCTGGAGCATCGGGGAAAACTGTTTTAGCAGAAACTATCCACTGAGACTAACAGGGACAAAGAGAGTAGAACTGAAAAGTGGATGTCAGACCCCCAAAGTCCTGGCAGGAAACAGAGAGAACCAATGACTCACCTGCCATCACTGTTCATGAAAAAGGAAGGATGCTCAGAGGGCAGAGCTCCAAACTCAGAGGGCAAAGCCAAGAGCCAGAGGAACTTACTCTCAGGCCTTGAAACCTAACACACCCCTGACATTTGCCCGATGGAACCTCAGAGCCACTCTGGATCAGTGACCCCATGTGCCTCTTGGGTCTCCCGGATTTGAATGAGAATGTGCACAGCTGCGTCCTGCCGTTCACGCGGGACGTGATGGGCAAGATCCCTCGCTGGCCCACGTGTCAAGAGAAGTTGTGCCCCAAGAACTGCCCTTAATGACCCATCCCGCCAAGGGCCTTATCTGGACCTGGACTTGACTTAGATTTGGGACTCGAGTTGTTTTGTGAAACGGATGAGACACGTGGAAGGTGAGTGTATCTTACAGGTGTCGGAATAGAACCACCGGGGCCAGAGGGCAGCTGCTGGGGGGCAGACACCAGGATCCGGACTTGTTCGTTGTTTCCTGGACTGTGAATTGCTTCTAATGAGACAAATATAGACGGGATGGACTGTCACATCCATAGTTAGTGCATGAAAAGATCGCGGCTTCCAGCTTATTCTCCTGTCACTCTCACTTGCTCACCCTGGTGGTGTCCAGCCGCCGTGTTGTGAGGGGCCCTATGGAGAGGCCCACAGGGCAAGGGCAGAGGGAGGCCTCTGGTCAGCAAGGAACTGGGGTCCTCCAGCCAACTTCCAGAGAGGAGCTAAATCTTGGCAGTCCCGTGGAGGAGCTTGGAAGTACATCCTCCCCCAGCAGAGCCTTCGCAGAAGACCCCGGCCCAACGGACTTGAATGTGTTTTTGTGGGACACCTTGAGCCAGGAACCCCAGCGGAGATGCACCTGGATTCTTGACCCGCAGAAACTGTTGGGTAGCGAGTGTTTCCTGTGTGAGGCTGCTGGGTCTGGGCATCAGCTGTATGCAGCACTAGGTAACTGCTAAGGACAGTAAAACGGCATCTCACACGGTCCCCGGGGCCTTCAGGGAAAGACGTGCTGCCACATTAAATACAGCAGCAGAAGCGACGATGGGAAAACACAAACTGTAGAGCCCAGGGGAGAAGGGAGGGGCTATTTCAGGTCAAGCCCCCAAGTGTCGTCTCGATGACGCACCAGGCGACAGCCCAGGCGTGTGGCTGCCTGTGAGTCTGGGTGACGTCCTTTCTGACTGAATTATGGTTTCGCCCCCGATTCACACCTCTCAGGGTGGGCAAGGGCGCTTGTCTACAATTTCCGAGGTTAAAATTCCACAGAGATGTTTCATTTAAGACGAAGCAGGTACCAAACCAGTGCAGACCAGCTCCCGGCAGAAACGCAGACAATGTTACCGTGATAGAGACGCGTGGCACGTACCACGCAGGGAATCATCTGCTTGGGAGATGGGACAATGGACCCGTTTCCCCGCCGTGGGTAGGACTGCGTTGTCATATAGCCCCCCCCCCCCCCACGTGGTGATTTAGCTCTGAATTAAGATGAAAGGTAGTAAGACATTCAGTTCTTGGGCCGAGGCAGCCACGTGTCAGGTGCTGAATAGCACCGGGGCTGTGGATTCTCCATTGCCTAGGGCGGAAGTAGAACGTTTCCATCATCACAGAAAGTTCTATGGGATAGCACCGATCTAGAGAGTGCCAGGACCTGAGGGGCGCCACGGGGAAGGGGCGTGACACGGGGTGTGAAATGAGATATTGCATGGGGTGGAAGTGCAGCACGGTCCTCTCACTATTGTTAAAGGTGACAGTGGTATTTAAATGGGTTTATTTTTCAGATAACTCACCAATTATCTCAGCTAAATTTTAAAGATTTTTTTTAAAAAAGCTTATTTATCCATGAGAATTAGAAAGAGTGAGAGAGAGAGAGACAAGCAGAGACACAGGCAGAGGGAGAAGCAAGCTCCCTGCAAGGAGCCTGATGCGGGACTCGATCCCAGGACCCCAGGGTCACACCCTGAGCCAAAGGCAGATGCTCAACTGCTGAGCCACCCAGGGGCCCCTCAACAATTTTTTTTGAGCACCTTTCTACGCCTGTGATGTTTTAAATTCCTCCTTTATTAGTCTTGGGGGACTTTGGGCAAACCCGACCCATTAGCACCTGGACTCCTGGCCATTCACCATGGGGATGTTTTTCTTTCTCGAAGACCAGATGGACTTGGAACGTTGCCCTGGGAAAGCGTGGCCCTTCAACCTGGGACGGCTCTCTGCAAAAGAAGCACACTTAATAGCAAAGATTAGGTCAAGTAAAATAAAAGACAAAGCATGACTTGATCTTTGCTTTTCCATCCTGCCCCCCGAGGACAGAGGAGAGCACGTGCTCTAAGACCCGACGTCCCTCTGCGTGCAGAGCAGATGGTCCAGCGTTGGGAATTCCCGAGGATCCGGCCTAGGGCACGGCATGCCCAGAGGCATTCGTTGGCATCAGTCTTTGGATTCATCTGTTAAATATAGTGAAAAATGACGCTGGCCCCGCTCCAGAGGGCAGGGGTCCGCACAACCCTGTGAGCCTGCCGTCGTGCCTGGTCCCTGGAGACGAGTGGTGGGCAGTGTGAGGACAGTAGTGCCCTTACCCCTCCCCTAGGGTGTGGGCTCGGGTCCCTCCCCTAGGGTCCCAGAGCATGTGAAGACTCAGCTACAGTTTGGCAGGGCCCGCGGGAAACACGGGGCCAACAGAGAGAAGGAACGAAGCAGGACATGATACATGTGACGTGACCGCCCTGGAGCTCGCTGGCCACGGCCCCTGTGGGGCTCTCCCGACGGCCCCTCTCCCCCCGTCCCCTGGTGCACATGCTGCTGACCTCAAAGCACAGGATGCCCCCCCCGGTCCCTGATCCAGTTGCTCCTGGCCCCCCAAGAATCATTTCCTCCCTGTCCTGTAGAAGCTCTTTCTCCCCTGCCTGGGGTGGCTCCGGAGGGAACTGCAGCTCCTTCAGGACAGGTCCACACCCTGGGCCCCCGGCCGGGCCGTGCTGAAGGCTGAGGAGCACCTGGACGGCTCATTTCACCCGGACCGGGTGGGGCGGGTGCTCCCATTGCTCCCAGAACAAAAGAAGGCGGACACTGGTGTTTTCCCGCTTCACCACTGTCGGCGTAGAAACTCGGCTGGTCACTCCACTACCTAATGACGCGATCATGATAGCTGGTGAGATACTTCCTGCTTTCTAAAATTTAGTCCCCCCCATGCTCCTCTCCAAGGACTTCCCTTAAACATGTAATAAATTGCTGAAGTTTGGACTCAAAATGTATTCTTTGTGTTTTATTTTGTGTAGTTTCTATTACTATACTTTAAGGCCACTAATCCTTTCTTCAGCCATGTGTCGTCTGCCCTTAATCGTATCTAAGGGTTTGTCATCCTACTGTTGGGGTTTTCCCCTATGGGCGTTTTATTGGCTTTTTTTTTTTTTTTAGTATTGGCAATTTTTGAAAGTTTTTTTTATTGGTTTATTTATTTAGTAACCCTATACCCAATATGGGGCTTGAACTCATGACCCCAAGATAAAGAGTCCCATGCTCGTCCAACTGAGCCAGGTGCTCCTATTTGCATTAAAAAATTTTTTTAAAAGATTTTGTTTATTTATGAGAGACACAGAGAGAGAGAGAGAGAGAGAGAGAGAGAGAGAGAGAGGCAGAGACACAGGCAGAGGGAGAAGCAGGCTCCATGCAGGGAGCCCGACGGGGGACTCGATCCCAGGTCTCCAGGATCACATCCCAGGCTGCAGGCGGCACTAAATCGCTGCACCACCGGGGCTGCCCCCCTATTTGCAATTTTTATATCAACTACGTCACTTTGTCATCTTCTGAATGTCTGGGATGATGCTCCACATACTAATGGAATAAATGACGGGCGACGTGCTACCTGGTTGTGGTAACACCTGCGTCAGTTCTGGGTCAGCTTCTGTTGATCTCCACGGACCGAGTTTTCCTGCTTCTTTCGATCCCCGATAATATTTGATTGGATGCCAGACATTGTGAATTTTACTTCGCTGAGGGCTGGATATTTTTCTGTTCCTGTAACTGTTCTTGAGTTTTATTCCAAATTAATTACATTTATTTGGAAATAGTTGGATTCTCTCGGGTCTTGCTTTTAAGTCTTGGCAGGTAGGAATGAGACAGGGGTCAGTGGAGGGTTACTCATTCCTCCCTTCTGAGGCCCGAGTGTTCCGCGTACCCTTCCCTAATTCCTTGTGAACCCTGCCTGGAAGGAAAGGCGGTACTTCCGGCCCCGGCCCCGTGTGACTGGCTTCTGTGATTACTCCTAATCCTTTTGGATGGTTCTCTTTCCACCTTGAGGTGGTTTCCTCCCATGGATGGACATTCGGGGCGAGACCGTAGACCTCTGGGAGATCTGTCTCTATGTAGCCTCTCCTACCTGCACTCTGTCCTCAGACATACCTGCCTTGCTTCCCTAGGCCCCTTCACTCACACCCCTCAACTCAAGGAGTTTGTTAGCCAAGGTCCGCCAGTGTCCCCGTCTGTGCTGCTGCCTGGAGGCTCTGTCCAGCCAGTGAGTTGAATCCATCGTAAGACGACTCACTGGTTGTCCCTCCTGCAGGGATCACTGGCAGGCATGGCTTTATGTGTATTTCCTTGAAAACGCTCGTTTCCATGTATTGGCCTCTATTTTTATTGTTTCTTTTTTTTTCCAGGTGGGAAGGTAATAATACCTGGAATATGTCGCCGGTAATCTATCTTGGCCATCAACGAACGTCTAGATACCTTAATTTTTCACCCTTTCACTGAAGTGGCACTGGATGATGTGCATCAGTTTAGCTGCTCTTCAGAAATACAAGAGGTTGTCACAAGGGAAGTAAAGGCTTCCTACGGCCTAATGCCCGGCTTCATAGATGTGTAGTAGTGGAAAGTGCTTGTGGAAGTTGGGCGAGGACGTTGGCACTCCCCCCGTGTGCCCACGGACCTCCCTGTCTGAAGGCTGAGGCTCACCCAATGCTAGGCCAATCCTGATAATTAGATGACAGGCTTTAAGTATCCAGGAGTGGGCAGCTGGGGTGGCTCAGCGGTTTAGCACCGCCTTCAGCCCAGGGCCTGACCCCGGGGTCCCGGGATCGAGTCCCACGTCAGGCTCCCTGCACAGACCCTGCTTCTCCGTCTGCCTGGGTCTCTGCCTCTCTCTCTCTCTCTCTCTCTCTCTCTCTCTCTCTCTGTGTGTCTGTCATGAATAAATAAATAAAATCTTAAAAAAAAATAAGTATCCAGGAGTGTGTGAAACAGAACAGGGTGTTGAGAAATGGTTGGAAAAGAACCCATCCTCCCCGAGTGTGTCCTAGGTGCCAGGCACCAGGCTTTTCCCACACTGTCTTCATGACAACCTTTTACGGCAGGGACTGTTCTCATCTTGGCCTCACAGATGAACACATTGAGGCCTGTAGACAGCAAATAACACACCTGAGCTCCCCTAAGTCCAGAACAAGAGCCCAGTGGTCACTCATTTACCCACACTGTACGGGGGCCCCTCTGGCTGCGGTCAGTGGACACTGGAGCAGCAACAGGCTGGAGCCGGGGTACCCGAGATCAGAGTCCACCACCCCTGAATATGCTACTCTGGTGTCAGGGTTATTTTGAGCCCGAGGCAACCGAGAAAAACTCATTACTGGATGAGGTCTCTGCCTTGCTCCAGCCTCCTGGGAGCTGAGCACAGATTCTCCCTGTGGAAGGATCCTCCCACTGCCCGAGCAGTCCTCACCTGCCACCGGCTTCCTGCCATACTTTCTGTCTTACAGATCACTGCTCCTGCAAGTCCAGTCTCTTTCCTTTGTCTTTCAATTCTCTTTACATTTGTCTTTCTTCGTCTGAATAGCACAAAAGCCTCCAAGCCTCGGCATTCCTTTCTTTCTTCCATGCCATTCAAGACTTTTAACACCAAATAAAATCATACATTGATTTTATTTTTCTCCTGTTGATCTATTGCCTCTTTATTCCTCAGACCCAGCCCCTGAACCCAGGAGGTCAGAGGGAAATGTTTCCTCCCCTGCAAGGCGTCCGGGTTCTTGGTTCCAGGAACCGGGAAGCCAAGGGGCAAGGGCCAGCAGTAAGAAGAATCATCGTCTGAACCGTGTTCTTAATGCGGGTGGGCTCCTCGTGCTCCTCGTGCTCCTCGTGCTCCTCGCCCGGCTCAGGGCAAAGCTCCACGGAGGTCAAGGTGGCTCCCCAGGGAGACGCAGATTAAGAGCACCCATCAACGTCAGCGGGGCTCTGGGCCAGAGTGAGGGCGAGGGAGACCCCTACTCTTGGTGTTAACAGAGTTTATGTAAGGATTGATTTCAGGAGGCATCAGGGCTGGATGGCAGGTTTGAAAGGGTCATTTGATAATCAGTCCATAACCAAACGGTGCTGACATTTACCTGGTTGCAAGCCAGTTTCCACCCCTACCTGCCTGAGCAGGTGGGTATGTTTTTACTGCCCCAGGGCTCCGCTTCTCCCTCCCACAGTCAGGAAGCTGGGCTGGGTGTGGAGGGGCTCCCTCCTGGCCCCCAGCAGGTGCAGCACCTCCTCCTGGAGGCTGGCTGGTTGTCAGCGGCACGGATTCCGTCCAAGGCCGCGTTTGCTCACCACTAGATGGAGAGCTTCTCCCACCTTTCCCCCGGGCTCCAGGAAGGCCCTGGAGGTGGCAGTCACATCACTTCGAATGCTGACCCCACTGAAAGGAATTCCAACTCACGTGTTAGAAAATGTTCCGTGAGTTAATGTGCTAAAACCTCAGATTTTGGGTTTCTTCACTTCTGTCTTCTTTAATGTGCTGCACTTACATTTAAAAAAATGCTTCAGGGGCAGCCCGGGGGGCCCAGTGGTTTAGCGCTGCCTGCAGCCCAGGGCATGATCCTGGGGTCCTGGGATCGAGTCCCACGTCGGGCTCCCTGCATGGAGCCTGCTTCTCCCTCTGCCTGTGTCTCAGCCTCTCTCTCTCTCTCTGTGTGTCTCTATGAATAAATAAAATCTAAAAAAAATGCTTCATTAATTGAACTTTCAACATGCTCTGGCTCGTATTTATCATTAAGGAATTTTCAGCAGAACCTTCGGGGGTGCTTGTTTCTATGTAGGTTGGAAGTGGCTAAATCCCTTCCAAGTGAGCTGTCCTTTCCGGGGCCAACCAGACATGATGAATGGTGGGGCCGGGGGAAGCGAGCCACCAGCTTCTTTTCAGCAGCTTTCGGACTTTCTGTGACCTGTGAAATCCCTATTCTCACGTCCTCAGCACAGCGACGGGCACACTCAAATTGGCCGATTCCCTGTAGAACCCTGTGCGAGTACCTGGTTCACACACAGGGTCTCACCGAACCCTTCCTCTTAGAGCGAGCGTTTTAAAACTCTGGTCTGAAGACGAGGTGGTCAGACTGAGTTCTTAGCCGGCAGGTCCCACTCCAGCCCTGTGCACGCAGAGGCTGGGATTCGGAACGGCCTTGACTTCCTCCTGTGGCCCTGACTGTGCGACTCTCTGCATACACGACTCCGGGTTTTGCAGCCAGGGAGCAGAGAAGCCTGACGTCAGGTGGATGGAACCTTCCAGAGCTGCGTCCCAGCCGCAGGGTCTAGCGGAGACCAGCACACTCCGCCGAAGGAGGAAGGAGATGGCCTGAGCTGGCATTTGTCTTCAACCGCAGATGCAAGGAGCAAGGAGTTAGAACGCCAGGGACAGGGGGAACCTGGAGAGGGGAGGGCCCCGAAATGCAAATGCCTCCCAGAGCCTCGCTGTGTGAATGTGTGGAAACAGCCACTTTCACAAGGAACATTTCTCTAAGTGCAAAGGAAATTAGGCAAGCAGTTTATTTAGGAGAAGCAGAAGCAAGAGGAAAGTGATTTGCCTTCTTTTCCTCTTTTTCTCCTGGGAGGAGAATGATCCTGCAAGAATGTACCGGCAGGGTCTAACGAGCCCTTCCCTATTTTGCTGGAAATCCCACCCTCCCGCCACTGCTCCTCAGTTTCTGTTTTGCAGCCCGCTGCTCCGGGGAGGGGACTGGAGGTCACCGAAGCAGCCAGCCAGGGCCCCGACGCAGCCCAGGGGACGGGGTGGAAGGCAGGCAGGTCCCCAGGTTCCAAGGCACTGGGGGCAAAAGCAGGCCCCACTTAGCCAACACCAGTGAGCCCGCTTTTGACAAAGCACATGTCCTCAGGCAAATGTCACCTCCCCGCTGGCAGAGTGAAACCTGGTCTCCAAAGGGGAAGTGAGAGTTGCTGCATAATTTGAATATTGAAGGCAGCCTTCGGGATTCGGTGCCCCAGGCAGGCTTCTGAGGAACAAGAGGGAGCTCGGGAGCTCGTGGTCTGCTTGGGGAGGGCATCAGTGTTGCCGGGCACTGTCTCTGCCGGCCGGGGGCTGGGGCCCGGAGTCAGGCTGGCACGGGGGGTGCATTGGAGCTCCCGGAGCTGCTCTGTCCCGCACGGTGGCCGTGCCATGTGTGGCCTGCTGAGCACCTGGAATGTGGCTGGTGCCCCTGAATTTGCTATTTCTTTACATTTTAATGGCTTTACATTTCAGTAGCACGTGTGCCCTGTGGCTGGGGTACAGAGCAGCGATGCTCTGTGCAGAAGCCCCGTTTGGGGACTTGTATGGGGTGGGGGGCTGGGCTGTAGGCTCCGGGCACCCCCGGGCCATAGGTGGGGACAGGGAAGCCCTCTTCCTCCACGCAAACGGTTGAGAAATCGGATTTGCTCTTTGCTTCTGAGAGACATGACTTGTCCTCTACTCTGTGTCCCACTCGACGCTGCCTAAACGGGGGTGCGCGTGCACGCAGAGAGCCTGCCAGTGATCAGGTCACCCTCGCGGTGAGGAACGGCTCCCCTTTTTGGTTGCTTCTCCTGATTCTGTACTCGAGCCTCAGCCCCGGTCACCGTGGTGTGTTGACAGGTGGGGCTCCCAGCAGCCGGAGGCCCAGGCGGACGAGGTATCGTTGCTCCAGCCTTGCTTGTCCCCATCGCCCCCCCCTGTATCCCTTGCCCTATGGGTCTGACCCACCAAACTCTTCACTCAGTGCTGGGGTCTCTGGGCCTGCGGGGGGAGCCGTGTCCGGCCACCCAGTGGGATGGCTACTTTCATCCTTTGTGAGGAAGGCCTGGCATCAAGCCCCCGGGGGACGCGCTGGGGTCCGGTGGGCTCCGGCCTGGTGGTTTCCTCCCCGTTGGATTGCAGCGCCAAATGGGAGGCTACACTTTTTTCTTTCTTTCTGTGCAGATTTTTTTTTTCCCCACTCAGCTTTCTACTACTTCTGATTCTTCATGAATCATTAGTCTTTCTCAACTCATGTCTTCATCCCATCATTCAAACTCAGGCACACCCCATGGATGTGAATTTTCAAGTTTCTTTATCGTGTTTTTTCCCCAAAACTGTTCTGTCTGCCTGCCCTCCACCCCAAACTCCAAACCTAAAGTGTTGTAAGCAAGATTTACATCACCCGAGTGAAACAATTTTGAGGGCTCTTCCTCATAATCGCTGGTTGCCAGAGGTGGGGGCGTGGCATGGGAAAAATGGGTGAAGGGGATCAAAAAATACAAACTTTCAGTTATAAAGTAAGTCCGTCACACGGGTGTCGGGGTGTCGGGTGTCGTGTGCGGCATGGAGACCATAGTTAACAACATTGTATCTCACAGCTGAGAGTTTGGAAGAGGGCAGATCTTAAAAGTTCTTGGGCAGCCCCGGTGGCTCAGTGGTTTAGCGCCGCCTTCCGCCCAGGGCGTGATCCTGGAGACCTGGGATCAGGTCCCACGTCAGGCTCCCTGCATGGAGCCTGCTTCTGCCTCTGCCTGTGTCTCTGCCTCTCTCTCTCTCTCTCTCTCTGTGTCTCTCATGAATAAATAAATAAAATCTTAAAAAAAATAAAGTTCTTGCCACAGAAGATAAATTGTACAGTAAGGGATACAAGATACGACTGAGTCTGAACTGAAAAGTCTGGGTACTGAAAAATGTGAAAAATGCGAATAATACTTAATGGCAACCAGTCGTGGGAAACTGCTTGGAAAACAAAAAAAATAATTTATTAGCACAACTGGTGTCTTTCCTCTTCCCTTACATGCCCCATAACGCAGTAGACAGATTATTAAGAAGTTGTATTACCTCCATGTCGGGGTATTGCTTTTGCTTTGTTATGATCAATTGTGTCATCCTGGGGATCCGGGGTCCGCGAATGCTGTGTGACTTGGGGGAAATGACCCCTCCTGTCTGGCCCTCCTGTCGGTGGGTGTGATGGGACCTTGCAAGGATCACAAGGGCACCGTGTCTGGTGTCCGATACCAACTCAGTGCATTTCTTTCCTTCTCTACCTGCCCCTCCTGTGTTTTATGGCTGGTCTGATGGTGTTTTCACCAAGGCCCAAACTAGAAAGGAAATATGGAAATGGTGCACCGCTTCTTTCCAAATGTCGACACAGATGCGCAGGGCCTCAATCTGTTCTGAACCATCCAGGCCCCACATCAGGTGCTATGTCTCCACATCCAGTGGAGGCATAGGCTGAGGAGGCGAGTGTCCTGCCTCTTTTTTCTCCTGCCATAAAGGGAATGAGACACCCCAATCTCAACTCTGAAATGCCCCCACTACACCCCTGCTGGCAGCAGAGACCTGTCCCCCAAACAATTCCATTTTCATGGGAAGACTGACTTCCAGAAGGCAGGGGACAGCCCATAGGACCACCCTTCTATGGCACGGACACCCATCTGTTCCATGGGGGGCCCAGGGCACACCCTCTGGGGCCGGGGGCCTATGTTCTCACCATGGCTTCCCCCAAGGCACAGAGCCACACGTATGTCTCCATCCACGGCCCAGGATGCTAAGGGTCACCCGGCAGGGTGATGGGAGCACAGGGGAAGCACACAGGGTCCCTAGCACAGGGCGTGGTGTTGCAGGAATAGCCTTGCCAGGCAGTGGTCCAGACCTCAGCCCTGGGGCTCGGCCAGGGGTGGGGGTGCTGGTCCTCGAGCAGGGACCCGCTGGGTATTGTTGCCAGGCCTTCCCAGAGCCGTGCACACACTGACAAAAAAAATGGGGTGGTGGGGATTTGGGCGAGTTCAGTCCATTTGTGGGAATCCGGATTAAAGAAACTATACTCCATTCCTGGGGACTTTCAAATGCTACGTGAAGCGTGGCGCTCTGGGAAGGGGCAGGAGTGTGTGGCTTTTCCCCAACTGCTCTGTCCCGTTCTTCCTTTTGTACTATGCATAATGGGTGGTAGGAAGTAGGGCTCAGGGGTGACTCTCTGTGACCTTGAAAAAGTCATTCTGCTTCCCTGGCCTTGGTTTCACTACCTGAAACTGATGCTCACACCCATCTCTGCCCTTCCTCCCGAGCAGCCTGGCAGCTCCAGGACGAGGACGAGGCTCATTTCCCACCCCTCTCCCAGGCCCTGCTTAGCGTGGGTGCTGAGAGGGTCCTTCGGGGGCAGAAGCTGACCTCCCTCCTCCTGCTTCGCCACCCCGCAGGGGGCTGGCCAGAGGCCGCAGGCCCCGAAAGCTGTCCCGGGACACTCCAGCCAAACTCTGGGCCACGGCCTTCCTCAAACACCACCTCCCGGGTTCGAGCCTCTGCACCTGGACTCATGCTGTCCCTTTGCTTTAGATTTTTCTCTCTGCCTTTCTTCACCCCAATGACCCCTTCTGTCTTGCTGCTCCCCAGTGTCCTTGCCAATTTTCTGCCTGCTGGATCTGCCTGGTTCTGAGCCTCCGAGTGCATCCCTGGGTTCATCTCTTCCCTCTTGCATTTCTATGCATTGAGCCTCACGTATTTTGATGCTGTTGTTAGACACGCACATACACGTCCAGGCGCGGCTACCTCTTCTTGGAGGATGGACTCTATCATTGGGCAAGGCCCCTCTTTGTCCCTGACAACTGTCCTGGCTCTGAACTCAGTTCTGTCTGAAGTTTTAATATAGCCTCTCCTGCTTTCTTCGGATCAGTGCTAACCTGGAGTCCTCTCCACACCTTTTCTTTTAGCTTATGTGTCTTTCGATTTGACGGGCCTTTCTTGAGGACATCACACAGCTGGAGCTTGTTTGCAGATCCACTCTGACAACCTCTGTGCTTTAATCGGTGCGTTTATGATTTTTTTTAAGATTTAATTAATTAATTAATTAATTAATTAATTGAGAGAGACAGAGAGTTCACAAGTATGGGGAAGGGCAGAGGGAGAAGGAGAATCTCAAGTGGACTCCCTGTTGAGCTCAGAGCCTGATGCAGGGCTTGATCCCATAACCCTGAGATCATGATCTGAGCCAAAATCAAGAGTCAGACGCCTAACTGACTGAGCCACCAGGTGCCCCTTTAATTGGGGCATTTAGACCAATGGTGCTTAAATACTGATACAATTGGATTCATGTCTACTACACTCCTACTGCTTCCCATATATTGGCTGGTCTTTCTTTCTTTTTTCTTTCTTTCTCTCTCTCTCTCTTTCTTTCTTTCTTCCTTCCTTCCTTCCTTCCTTCCTTCCTTCCTTCCTTCCTTCCTTCCTTTCTCTCTCTCTCTCTTTCTTCTTTCTTTCTTTCTTTCTTTCTTTCTTTCTTTCTTTCTTTCTTTCTTTCTTTCTCTTTCTTCTTTCTTTCTTTCTTTCTTTCTTTCTTTCTTTCTTTCTCTCTTTCTTTCTTTCTCTTTCTTTCTTCTTTTTTTTCTCTCTCCTCCACTCCCTTCCCCTCCCTTCCCCTCCTCGGCTCCCTTTCTCTTCCCTTTTGTCTTCCACTCTTTCTGCCTTCTCTGGTTTTAACTGGATATTTTGCATGATTCTGCTTCTTCTCCTCTCTGCCTCTGTCTCTCCAGATTTTACTGAGATGCACTTGGTCCGGGGGACCCCAGCAGGCCTGCCTTTCTGTCCTCTTACTCCATACAGCAGCTTCCCCTCAGGACCGCTTAGTTTGTCCGCTAGATGGGACCTCCCACCCCTGCGAGGGCCCAAATGCCGGAATGCAGACAGGACCCTCCTGGAGGGCCTCAGGGAGCCAGGGAGCCTGGGGCTTGGGTCCCATTGCCTCATGCCTGTCTCCAAGGAGAGTGATGCTGGCCCTGAGGCAAGTGGAGAAATGGGAGGGGGCTTCAGAAGGAAGAGTTGTGGGGTAGTCTAGGTCATCACCTCGGGCAAGATAAGACCTTAGGGAGCCCAGGGAGCAGAACTGAAGGTCCATTCCACAAGACACACAGCACTCCTGGAGCTGGGAGTGTCTGACTTCGCTGTGGGGGGTCTGGGGATGATGGAGGCGAGACTTCTGCCCTCCAGAAGCTCAGTCTGATGGACGAGGTGGGCACTTGACCCACCGTACCACAAAAGCCCCCACGGATTCCAGGAACACAGAGATCTGGTCTTGAGAAAGTTCCAAAACCCAGCTCGGTACAGTGAGCTCAGCCTTGTCACATGACTAGTCCAGCAGTGATGACGCTGCAGGGACCGCGTGGAGTCAGGTGATGGCAAGGCTGGAAGCCTTCCCGGAGGGAGTGGACTTGCAGCCTAGACCAGCTTCCATGACCTCTCAGGGCAGCAGACCTCCCTGAACTCACACAGCAGCCGGCTTCCCGCTGGCTGGCACCCCTCGGTTCTGAAGAGGCATCCTGATGTTTTCAGGGATGGGACCTGGGTGTGGGCAGGGGTGGCCACGGCGGGCCTTGTGAGGGGCAGGGCCCAGAGGGAGGAGGCCCTGAAAGGGGAATCAGATGAGGGCCCCCAAACCACAGACCCTCCTTGCTGTGGGGCCCGACCCGCCCTCGCCCACAGGAAGAGGGAGGGAGATGTGATGAGGAAGCTGCCACAGGTGCCGGGCGGGCTGAGATGCCCCGGAGGTGATGCCACCGCAGGGTCGGGGCCAGCAGGCCTCTGGAGAGCCTGGGCCCCTCCTGCTGGGCGTGGGCCTGGGTGTGTGAGCCCGGGGCACCCAGGGAGAGGCCCCTCGCATGGGTGGCCCAGGGACGGGCAGCGCGGCAGGGAGGCCTGGGGCTGACCCCTGAAGGGACAGACAGGACATCTCGGGACAATTCACACGCTCAATGTCACATCTAGTTGGTTTGACAAAACATGGGAAAGAAGAAGTGAAATTTGTTAGCTGTACCGAGATCCATGCAGTTCACTTGAGGGGACAGTTTTGGTACCAAATTATCCCTGTTATGCAAATTTCCTCCCCAACCGGCTGGTTCCCAGTTGTGCACAGGGACCTCGGGGGCTGCATCTGCTTCCCGTGGTGCCGACTCACCGGGTGGCCGCAGCCCAGCTGCTGCCGGGGCGGGGGGACGGCAGCCAGGGGCCCAGCGCACGGTGTCCGCCTCGCCGCTGACCTCGGCCTGGCTGAGGGACGAACAGAGCGAGGGGACGTCCCACGAGGTCTGAGCCTGCCCCAAGGGAAGCGCTGCCCAGACCCCGGCACCTCGCAAGTGGTGGGTCCAAGCTGAGGCCCCCGGCCCCGGGTTAGGGACTCCCCCAGGGTCCCCGGGAGTGCCCGGACCCCCAGCCTGCAGCTTTTCCTCCGGCCCGTGGTTGCTGCTGCCCGGACCTGGTGGTGGCCTGGCCTCTGCACAGAGAAGGTCCGGGTGCTGCTCACAGCTGGCTTGCCTCTCGGGGCCCAGCTCTCAGCACCCACCCCTGCCACCCCCTCCCCGGGCAGGTGGCTCACCTGTCACTTTCCTTAGAGTCGGCCATTGCATGCTGGGGCCGCGCAGGTCTCGAACCTGCTCACCTGTTCCTGCCGCCCGTTGTCTTCGGTGCACCCCAACCTCTCTGGCCTCTCTGGGCTCTGTGGTCCAATGGCTCGTCTGGGCTCTGAGACCATTAGTGTCTCGAGGGGCAACAGCGGGGAGCCCCAGGAGATGGTCCCACCCTGGCAGCCGTGGCCGTTGCCGCTGCCGCACTCGCCGAGCACCACTTCCCACGGTTCTGGAAGCTGCACATGTGAGGCCAGGCTCGGCCTGAGGACCCTCTTTTGGGGTCATGGCTTTGCCCTGGATCCTCGAGGACAAGGATCTCTCTGGGGCCCCTTTCGGGAGGCACTGGTCCCACTCCTGAAGGCTGCTGGGATTTCCAAGCATGGCTTAGAGGGAACACAAAGACAGGCCAGGGCAGGCACGGAGGGCAGTCCGTGTCCTGCTGACACCGAGGATGTGGCAGTTAGTACATTTAAAAAAAAAAGGGGACCCCTGGGGGGCTCAGCAGTTGAGCATCTGCCTTCGGCCCAGGGGTGACCCTGGGGTCCCGGGATCGAGTCCCACGTCGGCTTCCCCACATGGAGCCTGCTTCCCCCTCTGCCTGGGTCTCTGCCTCTCTCTCTACGTCTGTGTCTCTCATGAATAAATAAATAAAATTTTAAAAAGAAAAAATGAAATCCCAGGGGCCCTGGGGGACTCAGTCGGTTAATCCCCTGACTCTTGATTTCAGCTCAGGTCATGACCTTGGGGTTCTGGGTCCAGCCCCACGTCAGGCTCTCTGCTCAGTGGGGAGTCTGCTCCAGGACTCTCCCTCTCCCTCTGCCCGCCTCCCTTTCTCAAATAAATAAATAAATCTTTAAAAAAAAAAAAAATCCCAAACCACCCTGTTCATGGAAATCTCCTTCTTGTGGCAAGAACCCAAGGCCTCACCTCTTTGCTTCTGTCTCTGCTGGACTCCCCCGCCAAGGTCAGCAGCTTGACCCCTGCCGCATGACCGCCGGGTCCTCCCTGCCTCCCACTGCATCTCCCCTCCAAGCTCCAGGGGCTCCCTGTCGCCTGTATGGTCACCTCTTCACAGTCTCCTGGAGGCAGGAGCTGAGCACGTTTCCTTTAGCTCTGCTGCGGCGTGCGGCCTGCTGGGTGGCCCACCCCGTGTCCTCGCTGGGGCTCAGTGTTTCTGGGGGTGTGCGGACGGAGGTGCTGCCTGCATCCAGGGAGCACGCTGCTCTGCTGCAGGCCAAGGGGCTGGCGAGCCTGCGGTGGCCGCTCACTAGGCTGTGTCCTCCAATCTAGGCTTTATGGGTAATGTAGCAATTTATTTTGGTTTTCCATTCTCTGATCCCCTTGTCTCTCAGTTGTTTCAGACTCAAGAGGGGTAAGAGAGAGTCATTGATTGTTCTTCCTCCCTCAAAAAAAAAAAAAAAAAAGAAAGAAAAAAAAAAGGAAAAAAGGTTTGGGCAGAGGAAGGAGGTTAATCTGTAAACTGTGTGGGGAGAAACAGGATGAGGACACGGCTTCGCAGGTCCCAGGCCTGCTGGGTGGGCTCCATGCAGCCCTCCAGCTCCAGGATGGTCAGGCGCGGGCCTCCAGAGCTGCACTTTTAACGACCACCCAGCTGATTGGGAGCTGCATCCAGAGAACCAGGGTTTGGAAGCATTGGCACCAGCGTCCTGGGGCAGGCGGGGACTGGGGATTCGGATTCAGGGCAGGAGAGTCCAGAGGGAGGACAGGAGCCTGGCTGTGAGCCACGACTGAGCCAACGGGCTCCGTTTGCTCCTGTGAGGGGGCTGGATGGGGCGGTGTTTGGGGGAAGGCATGTGCCACCCCCATGGAGTCCCGAGAGCAGTGATGCTTGAGGGGTCCCCATGGGAAGGCGAGTTAGGGACGGGCTCCTGTGGCTGCAGATCTGGGGCAGAGCAAACCCAAACACGGTGAGCAGACCGGCCTGCAGCGGAAGGCGCCCCCCCCTCCCCGCCAGGCCTGGACCAGTCGCCGGGTTCCCAGGATTCCTCAGGATTCCTCGTGCGCTTTGCTCTGTGCTGGGGGTTGAGGAGCCGTGCAAGGAGAGCACGGGACTTTTAGAAACTGCCGAAGGGATCCTGTTCCTGGAGAAACGCGTGGGTTCCGATGACTGTGCACGCTTTCACCAGGGACTCAGAGCCTCCAAGGCTTTTGGTTTTGACTGAAAATATGACTAATTGATTGGCAATGGGATTGGGGCTCTTTGGTCTCTGCACCTGCAATCCTGATCTTTAGCTCCCCCAATTTCACACTAACATTTAAAATATAGTGTGACTTTTAGGGGCGCCTGGGTGACTCGGTTAGTTAAGCATCTGCTTTCTACTCAGGTCATGATCCTGGGGTCCTGGGACTGAGTCCCGCATTGTTCCTGCTCCCCTGCTCACGCTCTCTGTCTCTCAAATAAATAAAATCTTTATATTATATAAAACATATATATATATAGATTTGTTTATTTATATACAGATATATTCTATCTATCATCTATCTATCATCTATCATCTATCTTAGTGTGATTTCTAAATCTTTGGCACTCATCAGGAACAGAAGTGAAGTGCCCAAGAGCAGCGGTTCGGTGGGAATGATCAAATGCACACAGGAAACCTCAGGAGCAGCCCTGGGGAGGGTGGGGGTGCCCAGGTGGCTGGGGACAGTCAGCCTCTTCTGGGTCCTCTGCACCTGCTGCGGGCTCCCCGCACATTGCTGCATCCCTCCTGGAATCTGGTGCCGTCCTCCCAGAGGCCACCAGGCACCCTCACTGCCATTCCACAAAGGGGGCACCCCCTCCGGGTCAGCCTCCCCAGGGTGGAACGCCCCCTTTGAGCCCATGGAGTGGATGCACCACTGAGTCACAGTGTGCAGGGACCGGGGAAGGCACGTGGACCCCAAAGGTTCAGTGTCGGAAGATGTGCTGAGAATAATCATTCCTGTGATGAACCCCGACGTGGAGTCTCTCATCCCACCACGGGCTCCTGGAGTCGCGATTTGGAAGCTGGCCCTCACCCACTGGCCGCCTCTGGGGCTCCAGGACGAGCCTCCAGCGTGTGCCACCGAGAGCGGGGAGGCCTGCGAGGGATTCGTGCCAGCGACGCTTTCCCTCTGGATTCCTCCCAGTTCTACCTACCGGGTGCATGAGGACGTGCGTGCAAGGTACACGCAGACATGCTCCTCGCTCCCCGCCCCACTGGTCCCTCCCAGGGCCCCCCTGCCCTGAGGCCAGGCGCACTTCTCCCAGGTAGGGGCAGACAGCCTCGCGGTCGGGGGCTGCGCTCGCCCAGCCGTGCGGGCCCGGGGTCAGGCAGCGGAGCCCACTCTACTGGGTGCCCCGTCCCTTCAGTGCGGGCAACGCGCTCCCGGTGTGCTCAGCTACGGAGGCCGGACGCTCCCCCAGGAGATGCTGCAGGTCAAGGGTTGCCCTTGAGAGCATCCCTGGGGAAGAGGTGACAGGGCCTGATGGGAAGTGCCAGGCCTCTGTGTTTCAGCAGAGCCTCACCTTGTGCGGATGGGACGTCCTACCCGTGCCCTAGTTGCCCCCCTCGGCCCTGCGAGGCGCGGAGCCCGTGCTGCCTGGCTCTCCCTCCACGGGGCAGGTGAGCCTCCCGGTGCCGCCCGGCCGCGGCCTCAGCATCAGCTCTGCAGGACCAGGACCACGACCAGTCGCTGTGGTCAGCCACTGCCTCCTGTGCCCCCATGACTGTGGACTTAGGCAGCGGGTGCTGGAGAGCGTGGGGCGCACTGATGCTTGCCCCCCACCTCCACCTGCCTCGAATCCACATTCTGAAGCCGAAGGCCGAGACTCAGCAGCCCAAGCCGGGTGCCGCTGTGCTCGGGGGGCTCCAGCGTGCAGCAAGCTCATCCGATGCTGGATGCTCGTGAGGGCTTGGTCCCCCCGAGGCCCACCCACCTCCGCTGGCCAGGAGCGGTCTGCAGCGGGTGGCGGCGCCACAGGAGCCCGGACGTCACAGGATGGGACAAAGGATTTGTTGCATTTATTTGTTCTATCTCTACAGAAGAAGCAGTTCAAGATGTGTACAAAAGGATCCTCTATTCCTCCAGGGGTACCCCCCTCGTTCACAGCTAAACAGAAATAATTTAACATCATCAGAGAGGCGGATGGGAAATACAAGTGCATTTTCTCATTTACAATCCTGTACACGTATTTTCCAGAATGGCAGACAAAGACCTAAAGCTGCACCAGATACGAGCAAATTGTACCTTGACAATCCCCACAGACAACATCGTAAAAAAGTGTATTAGAAAGTATTTGAAACAATATTGCATATTAATCTCTGGTTACATCTGTTCACAGTGAATGCGACTGACCGTAGACCATACCGACAGGTGGATGTGCTTCCTTCTTCTCATGGCTGTACATCTTAAATAGATCTGATTTTGGTTCATTTTAAAATTAAAGACGAAAACAAAAACAGGACGCTGGACTGAATGAGAGCTCTCTGGAGTTGAAGTAGAGCTGACCCTTCCTTATTGCTGAAACTCCAGAAGTGCAGGCAGCTATAGAGAAACACAGTTGCTTCGTGATTTGTCTATGCAAGTCCATCTGATCCCCGCTTCCGTTTCGGTCGGAACACGACACTCTAAGGGCTACATGGTCCTCAAAGCAATGCAAGAAAAAAAAAAAACACAAAAATAAAAAGAAATCCCCCCCCCCAAAAAAAAACCCACAAACAAACTCACATCTCCGTTAGCAGTAGCTTCCTTTTGCAACGACGATTCTGAGATTTCTTTACCTGGTGGATTCTCAACTGGAAGTGGAACGTGCTGGTCTCCGAGGTGACTGGTGCTGGGTCAGCCCTTTGGCGACAAGGGAGTGAGTGAATGGTGCCGCACGTCTGCGGAGCGACTCTTCCAACAGGACAGACCGTGCTCTCGGGGGCACGTCGCAGAGGAGACCTGGGTGAGGGGCAGGTGCGCGGGCCTTGCCTCGGGGACGCTCCGGGAGGGCCCCGCGGGGGGGAGGGCCAGCGATTTCTTGTCGTGGTGGACACGTGCCCCCGCCCCTCGCGGCCGTCCGGCCTCTGTGTTCGTTTTACATTCGAGTTCACGACGCCTGGGCGCAGCGGCTCCCAAGACACGTTCCCGGACCGCCGCACAGACCGCAGTACAGAGAGGGTGAGGTCACGCGGACGCGCGCTTTAACCGGCTGGGGGACCAACGTCAACAGCTTTCGGTCCAGAACGGGACCCCCTTCGGACGGGATGTAAGCACTCCTCGCCTTTCCGTGGGGCCCTGCCTTACACAGTCGTCTCAACGCAAATTGGGCGCTACAAGGTAAAACCACAAGGAGAGGCGAGTACATAGGTGGTCGCAAAGGCTGTGGGGGCAGCGTGTTCGGGAAGACCGTCCGTGGCCGCTATTTACAGTTGTGGGCAGGCTTCGCGTGAAGCCTTGGGGCGGCGGAGTGACTCCTTTCGACCAACCGGCTCTGTGGGGTGCACGGCAGAGGGCAGGTGGGTGCAGGTGCCGGCCCACGGGACATCGGGGGGGCCCGGCCGCGGGCGCCATCCCACGGATGGACGGATGGACCGTGGCCTCCTGTGTGACCGGCTGCACAGCCCAGGGGTCCACAGGGTCCGCAGGGGTCTCCACCCGACTCCTCCGTCCACGTGCCAGGGTCCCACGCACCACGATCCGGTTCATTTGCAGCTTCAATGCTCCACACGGTTCCATGAGCAAAAGAACCCGCCGCTCAAGAACGGCAGGTGTGGACTCCACCCTTGCAACGCTACTCGCTCGCACGTGGAAAGAGTTGCTTCTGGAGAATGAAAGGGACCCATTCGTTTATAGGACTTGCGGTGGACACGGAGGCACAGGGGTCAGGGCGGGACTCCTGGCGGGAACAACCTTCCAGGGCTTCTTTCCTCTGGAAGGCTTCCCGGGCCTTCCGCCTGGTTCAGAGGTTGAGCAGCGGTTCTTGACTTGGGATGATTTACTCCGTGGGGACGTTTGGTGACACCTGGAGAGATTTTTAGGCGTCGAATGAAGGTGCTACTGGCGTCTACTGGGCCGGGACCAGGGATGACGCTACATCTCCTGCAGTGCACAAGGGAATCCCTCACCCCAGAGGAATACCCAGCCCCAAAGGTCAAGAGCACCGTGACCAAGAAGCCCAGATTTAGAGTAGGTGCAGGGTACTCATGGGCACTTTCTCTTCTGGGTTTTTGTTTTTACGTTCACCTTGGTTCAGTTTTGGCAAAGACATGTAAACATTTGAAATTGTATGCTCTTACCTGCCTGGGTGGATGGCATTATTACGTTTAATAGTGGGATGAACCCTGAGGTCTACCCCTCCCAAGTGGGGGCTGGAGACACCAAACACCTTGGCGGGGCTCCCGACGGCATGGCTGAGGAAAGTTCTACCCCCGGCACCCGCCTCTTCCTCTTTCCTATCTGACCTTGGCTGCAGGGTACACGGTCGCTTTGCGCGTTCCAGGCTCCCAGAGAGAAAGGATGCTCTAGGTGGGCACACGGGGGCGGCTCTGTCCTTCTGGGAGAGTTTCAGACTTTTTTTCTTTTCTTTTTTTTTTTTTTTTTTTTTTTTGCAGATTTTATTGATTTATTCATGAGCGACACACAGAGAGAGGCAGAGACACAGGCAGAGGGAGAAGCAGGCTCCCTGCGGGGAGCCCGATGTGGGACTCGATCCCAGGACCTGGGATCACGACCTGAGCTGAAGGCAGACACTCAACCCCTGAGGCACCAGGTGCCCCGGTGTCAGGCTCTTTCAACATTTAGTTTCTAACAGGTAGGCTCTCGGCAGGTTAGCCACATCTCCTGGGCTTCACTTGTCGTAGCTCCTTGCTCTGAAAATGAACGATCACCCTACATCCTTCTTTTAGGGCCTTTAAAACAAGAATAATGTAGAAGGAGGGCGGGGAGAGAGAGTCACCAGTCAACAAGCAATGACGTCGTGGAAATGGGGTCTGGCCTGGGACTGGGAGGGAAAACCGGCTTCTGGCTGTGGGCGGAACCAGCCGGGGAAGGAAGGAGCGTGGAATCTGGGGTAGAGCTTGGTTTCTGAGGGGTTCAAAGGAATGAAGGTCCACGTTCCAGGACAGATGTTAAACATGTAGTGCTAGACTCTGGGCCACGAGAGGCACGGGCCTGAGGGCAGAGGGCAGAGGGCAGAGGGCTCCAGATTGGCCCCCGGGACTGTGGCATCGGGGCCCTTCCCCTCCCGGCAGGCCGTAGGAGGCTGAGCTACCTCCCCACTCCCTTTGCTGGGTGAGCGCGTGTGTCTTTGTCCCAACCGCGTATTTTTGTACAGGTTGCGACTTATCACAACATCTTCTTTTAAAAACTGAGGCCTTGCAGACCTAGATGCCTGCGGCCAGAGGCTGCGGCCTGGGTTTCTCGGCCCTGCTGTGTTGGGGGCGCCCGCTAGGTCTGCTCACCCGCAGCACCCGACCCGGGGCTGTGCTCACTGCCTCTGGGGCCTTGGAAACCACATCGGTGCGTGGATGCTTACTTAGCACAGAGACCAGCTCGTTCCTTCCCAGGCTTTGGCCTGTCTTTACAAAACTTTCTCTGAAAATGAGCAGTTCTTTGAAGGATGGGACTTCTAGGAAGCAACAGGCGGGGGCGCTTTCGGCTAGCAGTCTATGAGCACATCTAGCAAGACAGCCTTTGGGGGAGGGGGTACTCCAAATGTAACCCTGCATCTAACAATAAAAACTCCTCTGTTTCAAAAGCAAATCAAACCCCAGCCAACCAACCCACTTAAAAATACAAAACTAAATGCAAAACCACCTAGGGATCAAAGCACAACGTTCTGGTCCAGTCTGGGCTGCTGGCGGGATGCGGGGCCCCGGCCCGTGTGCTTCTCTCCGGGCGGCGCCCACAGGCAGAGCAGGGCTTAGCTCATGTGGAAGCGGTGCTCGCCCCGCGTGATGTGGGACGAGAACTCGTACCTGTCCTGGCTGTGGTAGCCACACATGTTGCACTCGAAAGGATCACGGAAGCCGTGACAGCCCATGTGGATGGTGTACATGACGTGGTCCAGGAAGAGCACCCTGCAGTGTTCGCACTTGTAAACCTTCATGGGCTCCCCGCTCGTGCCGATCACCCGGAAGGCGTCCTGGTTGCTCTCGGAGGCCGCCCGCAGCACGTCGTAGGCCGGGTGCTCCTCCTTGATGGACAGGCCGTTGCGGGCGTGGGGGTTGATGTGGTTGGTCAGGTAGATGAGGCTGCTCCGCTGCTCCTCATTATTGCTCTCCGTGTCCGTCGAGTCTTGGCAGCTGTTGCTCGGCGACGCCTCCCGCTCGGAGGACACCGACTTGGCCTTGGAGAGCAGAAGCAGGTTCTCCACGGCGCTGTCCTGGGCCGAGTGGTTGGACCGCGGGGGGCCCTCCGCGTGGGGCTTGTGCAGCTGGTACATGGGGCTGATGACCGGGACCACCTCCGAGCTGCCCGGGGGCGTCTGCACCAGCGGGCGCAGGGACTCGGCCCCCAGGTAGCTGATGGCGTTGTTGATGGCTTGGTCCATCACGTGGGTCTGCATCATCTCATTCTCTTTCTCGTAGCTGGCACTGCTGTCGTAGGGCATGTCCGACAGGCACTTGTCCCCTGTGGGAGGCAGGTGACAATCAGTGAAGCCGGGTTACCTCCGTGCATGACGGCAACAGCCGAAGTCTGCACCGAGGGGGGTGTCCCGGTGCTCTGGCACACATGCCACACCTCCCAATGGGAAGGCCGAGCTATCTCCGCCTGTGGTCACCGAGCACAGGGACCTTCCCAGAGTCTACACTTCAACAGGTTGGACCCGACAAACGAATCTGTGAACCAAAGTCAGCGCCTCTCACTATAAACAGCACAACTTCCAAGTAGATACTCCGCCAGTACCTGTGTCTTTTACTACGGACGGTATAATCGAACATTATTATACTGGACTACGGTTAATAATTAAATGATGTATTTTCAATATAGCATTCTAAGCAATTTACAGTAACTGGTCGATTTCTCATAAATGTATTTAATTAAATAAGTATGTAATTATTCACGATAGTTCGTGATATGCTTATTTAAAATAACATTACATAGGGGTGCATGTGTGGTCAGTCGGTTAAACGTCTGACTCTTGATTTTGGCTCAGGTCATATGCTCAGGGTCATGGGATTGAGCCCCACATAGGGCTCCACACTAGGCTCCACGCTGGGTGTGGAACCTGCCTGAGATTCTCACTCCCTCTCCCTCTCCCACCCTGCTTGTAATCTCTCTCTCTCTCTCTCTCTCAAATAAATACAGACATACATACATAAAATTGCATTACACGATAGAATTTTAAATTCATAACTTCAATACTCAGCATAGAATTTATTTATTTATTTATTTATTTAATTTATGATAGTCACAGAGAGAGAGAGAGAGAGAGAGACAGAGGCAGAGGGAGAAGCAGGCTCCATGCACCGGGAGCCTGATGTGGGATTCGATCCCGGGTCTCCAGGATCGCGCCCTGGGCCAAAGGCAGGCGCCAAACCGCTGCGCCACCCAGGGATCCCGATCTATAATAAGATTAATCAAAAGTGGACTTTGGCTCTTAGAGTAAAAAGGTGCTCAGATGCAGTGTCCACACCCTTCCCACTTCCAGTTCCACTGGTCTTTCCATCCCTAGTGGTACCAGAGCCATGTACTACAGAGGTATGTGCAGGGAGGCTGGGGGCAAACCAAGGAACGTAAGCGGAGAAGGTGTGCCATTCATCTGATCTTTCCAAAAATTCCTGAGCATGAACGATGCTCAAGGAACCATGGCTGACGACTCTCAGTGTGCCAGCTTCTCCTCCTCCTCAAGGAACTTCTGGTCTGAGAGCAGGGTTTGTAGGTGAGCTTGCTCCCTGGGAATGGTGAACCCTGAGAGCAGCTCTGGCAAAGCACCCGAGGCACACCCAAATTGTTTACATTTTACCCCTTACTCTGTTTCTTTTCTTCCTCTAACACATCTTCATGTAGCACTGAGTGTCTCCTGGACCAGACAGGGGGGACAGACAGGGAGCTAGTATAAAGGGCCCCCACCCTTAGTGGCACACAGCTAACAGGGGACGCAGGCATTAAAATGTGGCTGTACAAATAGCCCTCTCAGGATGTGAAATTCTATGAAGAAAATAGAAGGCTTGTGTCATATGGGCTTCTGACCTAAGATGAGTTTCTGTCATGAGTGGGACTTGTGTCCCACACTGGGAGCAGCCAGGGGAAAACAAGAGAAGGAGCCTAGAGCTTTGGAGGGACGGAGTGAAGGTGATGGGGCCCAGAGCCCGGGTGCAGGGCCGGGCAGGGGTGCCACCCCATCAGACGATAGGGCTAGACCAAGAAGGGGCTTTATCCAGGGAGAAAATGAGAAGCCCCTGAAGGGTTTGAGGGAAGTGCCCTTCTTGGTAACCAGCAGAAGAGCAGGCTGGGAGGGGCAATGGCAAGTGGACCTAAGAGACTCTTTGAAGAGTCCAGATAATGGCTGCTGCTGAGGGTCATGGCAGTGGAGGATCCCCCACTGCCCACACTGACATCAAGGTCAGTTGCTAATTCTTAGCAACAGGAGGATAAACTACCTGGTGGTTCAAAACTTATGAACTAATCCTTCTAGAAAAATATTGCTGACCACTGATAATTGTCCAGGGATATGCCCCACCACACTATAAAGTATCTTTAGGCCTCATTCCTTGCTTGCAAAGGAGATTTATCATGAAACGGCCCAGCCTGCACTCATTCTAATCTATTGGTGGTCAGGAGGGGCACATGCACTGATAGTGAAACAGTGTGATCCTCAGATTACAGAAAAGAAACCTTTGCTAGTGGCCAGTCACACCCTCTGCAGAAACTGAACGGAATGGATGGAATCTTGCCACGAGGTGGGTGGTAGGGAACACAGAGGTGGTGTTTCTCTCCATTAAAAGTTAAAAGAAGAAATTCGATAGCATTACTAAAGCCACACAATTTTCATTGTTTCTGTGTTGAGGTGCCAAGTGTCTTGTTGCTCTACCCCCAGAGGAGAAGGTTTGTGCCCCTGTCCATCCCTCCTACCAAACCCTGGTAGGCATAAAATGAGGTATAGACTTTAAGGCTGATTTGGATACATACCAAAGTGTTTACAGCCCCATCAAAAATGATGCTTTCCCACCTAATTATCCTGCTTCTCCTCATTGTGGTTCTCTGGTTTCCCAAGCAACCATTAAAATGGATGTAGGAAAACATCCATATACTGCAGATTACTGTGGCCTATTGAAACCATCCACAGAATTTCTCTTCCCTACTACTCCACAAATGAGAAAAATAAAACCCCACACGACTCACTTTGGCAATCAGCTAACCAAAAGAATGCATCCTAACAGAATAGCTAAAAAAAAAAAAAAGAGGGGCTAAGAAAAGACAATTCTGGCATGAGTCATACCGTGAAGGGTGACTCTTGACCCAACTTCTAAAAGCCTTAAGTACGAGGCAACAAAATCCTCAGCATTCTCCCAAATATCCTCATATGTACAGGAAACCAATTCAGATATATGTCTTCCTCCACTTCGGACGAAAAAGCAGTGAAAACCTCTGCTAGAGAGAACCAGGTGGCATTGGACAGCTGAGCGGCAAGGTTGGCTCTTTAGACAGGAGTAAAGTCCTCTACAAGGAGAAATGGACCAAAGCTCGTCATGTCCTCCCATGGGGCTGGGAAGCCCTCTCCAACTAGGTGCAGTGATAACTGGCTTAGGGCAGCTAGCCAAATCTCAGAATGAGGGAGAGAGAGCAGCGAGAAAGGTTTTCAACAAAGACTGCATTTTGCCTCACCTGAATTCTCCTTTCCATCCTTGGCATTCTTTCAGGATTTAGAAAAGTCAATAGCTCTCACAGGGAAAAAAAAATGTCTCACATACAGTGGGAAGAATGTTGAACGTCAATCAAGCTACATCAGCCCAAGTAAAATAAGCAAGATGAAAAGAAATGTCATGGTTACTGTGAAAATATTTTCTAGCGATACGAGGGAGGAAAGGAAGTAAAACAGACCAATAAGTCCATCCTAGGAAAACAGCTTAACTCAAGGAAGAGAGGAGATAACTCTTAATTATTTTGTGAAATGGACTCCATAAAAAAAAAAAAATTACTAAAAGATAGCATGCTAAAACAACAGAACGAGATGAAAAAAGATGTCAGGTCTCAGGAAACAAAATGAGGTCCAAAACACTTTTATTACAGGATGAATCCATGGATTTGGAAGTGGCAAGTAATAGAACATAAGCTACTAAAAATGGAATGGTTTGCAAGGAGGAAAAACAAGATAAGTGTGAATGAATGTAAAAAAGACCAAAAAAATTAACTTAAGGAAATGCTAACAGATATGGAAGACAAATAATCTAACATAAGGACAACTGGTACCCCCGACAGAGATCACAACAGATGGAACAAAAAAATGTCTGTATGAGGAAGAGAATTTCTCAGAAATAGAGAGAGAGAGGGATTCTGCAGATTAAGGTGGCAAGAAATTTTTATTCAGAATATAAAATACTAAGACATATCCTAGTGAGGCTAATTCACTTGAAGATTACAGAAGGAACCCTTCAAGCATTCAGGAAAAAATGGAAATCACCTTTCAGAAAAAAATGATCAGATTGGCCTCAGACATCTGCACACAGCATTCAACAAGCAATGCCACCATGGTGTTAAGACAGAAAGGTGACAAGTAGACGTCCTTGGACACAGAACCACCATGGAGCTAGAACTTCATTTCAAGAAGGTGCTTGAATGTTATTAAGAGATTAATAAAAAATAGACAGAAATACCAGTAAAAGGACTGAATCTGAGCCTTGGCTCTATTTAAATACTGAATCAACAATAAGTAGCTAGGCCTCTGGGAGAATTCGGATTTCAGAATAGAATGTGAATATTAGGAAGCAGGATGATGTAAAAATAATATACACTGAACACAGGGGAATAAAATCGTGTCCTTATTTCCCAAAGCCACGAGTCAGTAGATGCTGCCTAAATGGAAACAAATGGATTAAAACACTGATTTGAAGGTCTTCATGTTTTTCATAATGCAGTATATCTTTCTAATCTTAATCCTTTAAAAATATCTTTCTGTGAGAAAATATTTGAAGATCAGCCACATTTCCAGTTTTATTTGGCTCTTGTTCACCTCTTAAATTTAAGACAGCTATAGAAGGGATACTTTCATTTTGAAACAGCATCTGTAATATGATAGAATCTTTACAGAAGCATTAATTTCACACCCACCAACCCACCTGTTCATCACCCTAGCCCTGCACGTACATGATATGGGTAGAAAGGTATTTAGAGTAATGCTCAGCTACTTTCAATATTGGCAATTTCTGGATGTGGCTTTTTGGGGGTGATTTTAAAACATTCAACTTTCCACCAAAATTCTTTATATTAACCATGTATCATTCTAATAATGAGAAAAGGTTGTGTTTTCCTTCTGGAAAAAAGAAACCATACCAAGAGAATTAGAATGGATAGCAGGAATATTAATCACTATTATTTCCCCCTATCTCCTCTTCTGTATTTAAAAAGCTTTCTCAGTTTGGCTCAGGTCATGATCTCAGGGTCCTGGGATCGAGCCCCATACCAGGCTCCTTGCTCAGTGAGGAGTCTGCTTCTCCCTCTCCCTCTGCACTCTCCCTGCTTGTGCGCTCTCTCTCTCTGATAAATAAATACAATCTTAAAAAACATTAAAAGCTTTCTTAGGGCGCATTGGTAGCTCAGTGGGTACAGAGTCTGACTTGATTTTGGCTCAGGTCATGATCTCAGGTTGTGAGATGGAGCCCAGCATTGGGCTCTGTGCTCAGTGTGGAGTCGGCTTGAGATCTTCTCTCCCTCTGCCCCTGCCCCTCCCCTGCTCTCTCTCTAATAACAACAACAACAACAAGAAACAACACTTCCTCCCCACAATCACCAAGCAGAGTAAGACAATGAATAGTGTTGCGACGTAACATTGTCATCCCCTTTCTGAGGGGCTTCATTGATCCTGTCGGCTTCTATCTGATTATTTCAGAGAACAGGATCTTCGATATAATGGTGAGGAATGCTGCTGGCAGCATCAATACTTACAGTCATGCCAACATGCAATGTAGAAATTTTAATCATAGGTCATATATCAATTAAGTAAGATGATAGACCATTGTGGGCAACATTCCACAGAAACATCATGTCCTCTTACATTCTTAAGGTGCTTCCTTGAGTTGAGAGCAGCTGCACACCCAGTGTCCCTACTGATCTTCAGAATGGTGCTGGGAAGGATGCTGGGCAGGAGGCATCACACCCATTTCATAGATGGGGACACTGAGTTCAGTGATGTTCTCAAGGTCACCAGCCAGTCAGAGCTGGAGCTAGATCTAAACCCAGGTCTCTTGAAAGAACTCTTTCAACTACATCACCACTGGCCCGCATATATGATAATGTAGGATACCAGTTGCTCTCCTACACACTTTCTGAATTTGTATAAAGGATACACTCAACATCTGGAAGTTTAGAAGGACCTAAGAGGTCTATCTCTTCCCTCTCTCCTTCCCTCCTTTCCTTCCTTTTAAAGTTTTAGTGATGGAGAATCTTTGACAAGTCAGGAGTGGTTGACTAAAATCCCATCATGTTGACGTGAGGACAAGCTATAGGCATTTGGGGATAGAAGAGGCATTATTACAGAAATAACTTATCAATCACCATATTCCTGGCAAAACACCCAACAGAATACACACTCCTGAGCCCTTTGTTCCAATCTCCACACTGCTGTCCTTGTCCTGCTGTTCCCATCACACTTCTCCTGTGCCTCCCCTCTCCCAGGGGACTTCTTCTAACCTTGGCTTGGTTCCATTAGAGCATCTGTTTGTTTTTGTTTTGTTTTGTTTTTAACACAGAAGCACCTCAATCTGAAGACAGTGCCTAACTTGTGGCCTCCTCCCGAGTGGCTGCGGGACAGGTTCAGGACAGGTTGGGAGCCTCCAAAAGCTAATACGAACCTCAAAGGTTCATTGACAAAGTCCTCAGCAGGACTTCTCCAATTTCCCAACCTGAAGGAGAAGTCGTGCCAGCTTCCCCAGGTCAGTGACCACTGACAATCCTTGGGTGCTAGTGGGTCTTTGCTCCATCTCTCCTCCTGGTTACCTGGCAATTGCCCTCTGCCTCACCCACTGCCTGCTACCCGTTGCCCACTGTGCCATGCCCACCACCCACTGCACACTGCCCACTGCATACCACCCAGTGCACACTGCCCGCTGCACACCGCCCACTGCATACTGCCTATGAGCACCATGTTCTCACTAGCCCCGTGTGACCTGAAATCCCATCACAACAGCCTATTCTGTGCTCAGAACCTTGTTCCTCCTCTGCTCAGGAAAGACAGGGTCTCTCCCATTCTCACAGCCTAAGAGCTCACATAATGTGGGTGACTCTCCATAGGGCAACTCCAGCCAGTGGTTTGCAGTGTTTTAAACTGAATCCTTCTTTCCCCCAACTCTCCCACCCAAAACCTGTGACAAGCCTCTCAGACCTGATCAAAATGGAGGCATAAGTGCAAGAGGGAGGCTGCAGCCCCAAGAATTTGGCCTCTCCTTCGTGCTCCCCACTTTCTGCTGTCTCATGTGTCCTCTAGAACCCCAGGCCTCATGAACCATTAACCTCATTCTAGACCCATCCTCTCCCAACACACATTTTCCAGGCTCCCATGTGGCCTTTACCCCAGAAAACCCTTGAAGATGAGCAGATCAAAACCAGAACTATTTCCAGAAACTGGCTTTATCATTTCTGTAAATGGCATCCTCCTCTACTAGAACCACCATGAGTCACGGCTTCCATAGCTCAGTCCCTCCCTGACCCCACGCCCATCACCAGACCTCTCTGCTCTGTTCCCTCCTCCTTCCCTGCCACCACTGGCCCTCTTCTTTCCTGATCACCTTCCGGCACCTGTAGTATTGTTTTCTACGGTGTGTGGCTCCCATCAAAAAGAGGCCAGTGCTTTTTCCTGCCTCCTGAGTTAAGGAGACATTTCTCACCATGGTGTTCAAAGGCCATTGATTCTGTGGCCAGAGCTTTACTGTGACTTTATTTTCCTTGCTTCCCTGAGGCTACATGAATCAGTCTGAAACACGCCCCCACTCCAGCCCCTACAATCAGCACCACCATTTCCCTGTACTTCTATGTCTGTTTAGAATCCTGTCTTTTCCTTCCACTAATAGTGTGCTGAAATCCTATTCCCCCATCAAGGTCATTATCAGCTTCATGAAGCTTTTACTAATCATTGTCTTTCCTGACCATGACCCTCCCACACGGTCCTCTCTCCTGGACACGACCCTCCCTCATGGTCCTCTTTCTTGACCAAGACCCCTCTCCACTGTCCTCTTTCCTGACCATGACCCGCCCCCATGGTCCTCTCTCCTAGACACGACCCTCTCATGGTCTTCTTTCCTATGACCCCTCTCCACTGTCCTCTTTCCTGACCATAACCTACACCCCATGGTCCTCTCTCCTGGACACAACCCTCCCCTATGGTCCTCTTTCTTGACCATGACCCTTCTCCCCTGTCCTCTTTCCTGGACATGACCCTTCCCCCTCCAGGATTCTCTTTCCACGTTATCCTACTGATAATAGTTGACCTTTAAACTGAGTGTTTCTAAATGTTTTCATGTCTTTTTTATGTTAATTCACAAAGCCTTGTGAGGCATATAAGAACAGAACCAAGGCTTAGAGAGGTCCAGAAATGTCACCCAGGTGACAGCATTAACATGTGGCTGTGTGCTGCCCCCCTCCAGTTGGGCCCTGAGCCCAGGGCACCTCCACTCTTACACCGAGCTAAATAGCTATCTGTCTCCCTGCACATACAGGGTGGCCTGTGTTTGTCTGTCATCTATACTGGACAGCGAGCTCTTACAGGAAAGGGCCACCTTGCTCCTCCCAGTGTCCTTCAAAGCCCCCAGCACAGGTAAAGATCTCGCAGCGAGAACAGTGATTGTGGCTGCGCCCCCCTCTTCCCCAGGCACATTCAAGGTAGCCCGGGCGGGGAGTATTATGAGCTCTGGGAGCATCTGCAGCTCAGTGAGGTTGCTCAGGCAAGTGAACGGGCTATGTGGGGAGCCCGCGGCCACGCTGGGCCCACGTTCACAGCCCTGCGCCCACAAACCCGGCCACCTCCTGAGGCACACGGCTGTCCACAGGCAGATCTCGTGGGCACCCAGGATGCTGTAAGAGCACTCTAGGAAAAGCTGCCAGGAGAGGATGACTCCTTGCGTGTCAGAAGGCCTATTCGAGAAAAACCCAAAGTATTTAAGAAGTGCTAAGCCTGCTGATATTTGCTTTTTTTTTTTTTTTTAAATGAGATAGTGTCTCTCTCCTGCTCTCAACTAAGGACCATCTGAGTCTAAGACACCCGCGTAGTTGAGTTTTTTTTAAGAGACAGCAAACGTTTGACTCTTACCAACAAATTTCTGAGGCATAGAGCTCTTACGTTTGGCGACGTTACTTGCTATTCTGTCCAGCACGAGGGATCTCTCTGATCCTATCTTGCACAGATCTTCTCCCATCTCACTGTGATTAGCTTCTTCTTTAATGACTAAAGTCAAAGACAGTTAGAGAGGCCAGTTTAGAAACGCTTACATGAAGGAATAGGGTCGCATCCCGCGTTCAATGTGACATTAGTACAGTGCCTACGGGAGCTGGCCCTTCCTGGGGCTCATTTCTAACCTCCCTGGCAGCTGGGCCGGGCGGCTGGACATGGCCCCCAGCTGCCTGCCCGTGACACCTGCGGACCGCACCTCGTATCCCATGGCTGGAGGAGCAAGCGCCACCCTGTCACCAGAAGATGGATGTGCCAAAGCCCTCATGTCCCTGTGATGTGTCCCCTTAATGTCTCAAGGGCTCTGTGATCCGCTACTTCCATGGGTCTTGACATCAGGCTGTCAGAGCCGGAAATGACCTAAGGACCTGACACCATGCGCGGGCACAGTGAAGGGAGATGCAGAAATGCTACAGTGCATCCTGGCAACACACAGGGAGAGGCCAGAGCTCCTGATCCCCACACACGCGGCAAACTAGGCAAAATCAACACCCGCAAACTGCAGAACAGCTAGACACTGACGGGCTAAGTGCTGCCGGAGGGAGCACTTCCAGCCAATCTGTATTTCTCTACGTTATCTTTCTTTCCATGATGGGAGAGACAACTTTGTATCCTGCAGAGTCCATCCATGTTCTGGTTTTTACAGTTGGGTGTCTGGAAAGAGAATCCTCTAATGTCCCTGCAACATCCTCACACATGAGGAGCTGAAAATGCAATGAATTGCACCCCAACTAGCTAGTCAGTCCTTCCAGCACGATTTCCAAGTGGTCCACCTCAATGCCATTGCCATATGCCTTCTCCTCCTGTCTCAGATACGACCCGCTGACTTATCACAGGACCTGGAGATTTGGCCACTCCTATCCTTGCTTTTTGTCTATCCTTCAAAGAGCTGCACACTAGCTACATATGAAGATGGCACTAGATGTTATCCTTTTTTGAAAATGCCAATTCTTGCCTCCGTTCTTCCAGCTACCCTTCACAGTGTTCCAGCACAATTCACAGACACATCTTATGTGGAAGCCCAGCCTTGTTTGGGAAACACAAGCCTGCAGTGTCAGGCCCTCCGCTTCCACCTCCGACCTTCGTTTTCCAGCCCCTGTATGGTGTGGCAGCTGTCCTCATTATGCCCCGCACATTGCCTGCTAAGATGATTTCCAAGTGTTTTAGGTTTTTGCTGCTATCATGATGGATGATCCAGGTACATCGTGCCTGGAAGACTCATGCTTTGCAAGTAGTTGTGGCAATGCTCTTTATCATGAAGGCCATGTTGGAAACACGTATTTCAAATTGGTTACTGTCACTGCTATACACAAATTTTAACATTGGAAATGTGTGTTTGCTACTCAATGAGCAAAGATAACAGCCTATACCCTAATTTATATGAAGGGTGCACATTAGCTCCATGCAGCCCAATTCCAGGGGTTGTACATTTGACCTGTTGAGCTCATATGCTTCCTCACTTGTCCCTCCTCTCTGCCCAGGGCACCTGCAGCATTTCAGGTGGGGTTATGTCCTCACCAGGCCACAGGGCCTCCTGAGACTGGAGATGCTCAGAGTCATTACAGTGAGGGACAACGGAGTCCAAAGCTCCCAGAGCAGTGGCTATCCTGCCTTTGATGCATTTCCCTCTAAAAGCTTAAAACACAATGTGTGTGTCTGATTGATCTTCTACACACTCGAGAGAAACTTTTTCCATAAAGGAAATTACGACAGAGGGCTAAAAAGGCTTTAGCTAAATGAAGCTAAATTCAGAAAAATTAAACTTTCCCACATCCTAGCTAAGCTAGGCTTTGTTTTTAACCTCATCCCAAAGAATGGCCCCATCCTAAGGGGACTGAAGAGGGGAGAAGCTGGCTGGGTGTCCATCTGAGCATCAAGGGGGTGGTCTCAGATGCCATGAGAAGGGAGGATGGGGAATGAGAAGGCACAGGTTCAAGCAGCCTTATCACAGTGACAGAGGCCACACTCCCACCCCCACCAGCAGCCCACTGCCTTCCTTCTGAATCCCAGGTGTCATCTTGTAGGACTTCCACTGAGGTGCTTTAACGGGTTCCCTCTACACCCTGAGTTCTTTCCCTGCACACACGGAGCCTTCTTTATCTCCTCAGCCCAGGAACATAAGGACACATCATTGAGGTATTCCGAATAATCTGATCACCCAAGGGAAAGATGAGCATTTCGACAGAAAGTTGATTCTGGTGCTGGGGTAATACATATATCGCGGCATATAAGCTCACTGACATAGCCAGCCTACAGGGGAGACAGCTGGGTGACTGACACTGCATGTTCACGTGAGTGTGTCATGCGCGTCTACACTCCCTGCTCTCTCCTTTCTCTGTGGTAGGAATGATCACTCCTACTTGAGAACCCAGGGTCGTGGTCACAAACAGATTTGGAGATACAACTTGGTGCCACCAATGGAAAGCAAATGGTGTTTTGAAAAAGGCTAGCCTCAGTTGATCTATTCATACGTTTCTTATGTCTTCAAAAGTTAGGGAGGCGCCCCTTTTATACCACTGCCATCCCTCTGAGTAAATTCAGTCTGCTGCAAATTCAGCCATCTGTTTACATCCTTCACTTTACATTATTTAAGATTGGAGTCAAATGCTACCTTGCGATGGGTTGCTGCGAGCATCAAGGCTCATAAGAAAAAAAGCAGCCTTTCCTCAAAATCTGTGACAGCCGCAATCCTCTGGACTGTCAGGGTTTTCCAAGGAGCTCACCTGTTCCAGGCAGGTGCCAAAACAGATGAATGAAAACCCAGCCTGAAAGCTTTTACTCGATCAACTCCATGCAAAAATAGTTTTTCAAACAAGATTTCACATCTTATTTTGATTACGCCAGACTTAAAAAAAAATTACCAAAAACCAAGAAACCCCCCCCAAAGTTTGAGGGGGGGCCGCTGATATCTTAGATGCTTCCCCAGCTTTCAAGGGGGAGGGGTTTGAGGTCAGGCTCTCTCTGGTGAGATGAGGGCTTCAAAAGTCGGGAAACACGGCATGCTTCAGGTGAAACTGCCGTGTTAGTGGCCAAAAAAACGTCTGTCTGTCTGGGTGGTGGTGGCGTGCACGCCTGCATTCTGCACCCAGAGCTGTGTGCCCGGGGCCCTTCTTCACCACGTGCTGGGGAGGGAGAGCCAGCGCTTACCTGGGTACATCGTGCCTGGAAGACCCATGCTTTGCAAGTAGTTGTGGCAACGCTCTTTATGTTCCTCTAAAGAGCTTCGCTGTTTATAGCTTCGGCCACAATATCCACATTTGTGAGGTTTACCAACTGCAGAAAACACAATTGAGTTCAAGACCCCAATTAAATATTGGCCTTATGTGTAATGGGAATTCACGCAATACAATTATTATCAAAAAGGCAAAAACAAAAAACAAAAAAACAAAAACAAAAAAACAAAACCTTCTACTCTTAAGAGCTAAAAGCCTTATGGACTCAGTCAAAATTGCTAAATTTAAAAATGTTAATGCCCAGGGTTTTCTTTGACTGTACCAAGAACTCCTGTGAGTCTTGTTTCATCTGAATTTGCCCATAGTCCCAACTACTAAATTCTCTTGGCCTCATCATTTCTTTAACTGGAGGAAATGGACCACTACAGTGTGATGAGTTGGGCACCTAACAACTGGGTAGAGATGGGAAGAAGGCCCCTGGGTTGACTGGATGAGACACAGATTCACCTCTAAAGTCAGACTCTGGCCCACATCTACACTGTGGGACAGATCTAAATGCAGCCAAAGTGGATTAAATTCCAGGATACTGAACTGGATAATTTGAAGTTTCTAAGAAACAACAGTGGATAAATATACCTCAACGAAATGAGCATTTATTTCCAAAATGTATTTCCTTATTCTAGCTTAGAAAAAGCTCTGTGTTCTCCCTGAAACCCATGGTTCCTCCATCGGCTCTGCCCAACAGAACTTACTATGAAGATGGAAGAGTTCTCCATCTGCGCTGCCCATTGCGACAGCCACCGTGTTGTTCAATATGGTGGCTACCGGCCCTATGTGTCACCGGACACTCAAAGAGTCACTGCGGACTGAAATTTTGATTTTGTTTAAGTTCAACTGATTAAACTTACAATTCAAATACCACGTATGGCTGGTGGCAACCGTATGAAGCAGTGCAGTTCTAATGTGATGAGTTTAGTTCATCTTGAACTTTATTGATCAGTATTTTAGGGAAAGAAGATCAGCACAAATAAATTCATATCATGCCTAAGCTCAAAGACTTTAATACACAGTAATTTAAGAGATGAAATAAGTATCTTTAATTATTTATAGGAGGAATATAAATTTCCATCCTAAGACCAGAATCTTCTCTTACTTCCTTCTTATGTTAGATTTCAGAGATTGTATAAAAATCAATACCATCCAAATAGGAATGCTTGGTAAAAGGGTTTGACCAAAGCTTGTACTGGCTCAATCTCTTTCTTCGGTGACCAGAAGCAATGGTTTAAAAAGACTAAGGCAAAAAGCAAAATTTGACTTCTGGGATATTTAACCGAGGAGGAAAGGGATGGATCTTTATCCATAGAAAGCGTTGTATCACTCACATCAGGGAAGTGAACATTGAAACACATAATATTGCCTAAAATTGTACATTTTATTGAGTAATACCTTCAGAAATTAATATAAATTAATAGAATATAGATGTCCCTTCCTAGAAAAGCTGTAACTTCAGCAAATTCATGTATATATGGGCAGAGAGTCTGAATAGGCTTCTAACTCTGGAATGTAAGAAATATGTTTACAGTAAGAAACCGAATTAAAGTATACCCGGAAGCACAGCCCAATATTCTGAAGGAAAGAAAGTCTCTAGCTTGGCTCACAAGTCCCAAAGCAAGCAGTGAGGAGGGAAGGGAGATGCCGTCCCTACGCTGCCAGGCCCCCGAGCCCTCCTGTTGTCAGTGTGGGGCACATTCTATGCTTACGTCACCACTAACGTGTTGGTCTTTGGAACCTCGGGCCACCACCAGTTGCCAGGGGAAGCTACGAGGTTGAGGATGATTTTAGTGGAATCGGGGAGTGGCCCCCGTTGGGTATTTTCGAAGAGTCGTGTGTCAGCGGCACTCTCAGCTGCCAGGATCAGCGGCAGCCCTGGGTCAATGGAATGGTGTTATCTACTTGCTCATCGGGGGATCCGAAACAGAAGTAAGCTGCCCAGAGTCTACCCCTCAAGCACTGGCCAAGCCTGGAGCAGGATACCGTCACGCCTTGAAGGGAATAGGCAGGCGGGGAGCTGGAATGACCAAAAATACTGCATTAGCTGCTCCAAGCTTCACCGTAGGTATGAGGGCAAAGAGAGAGGCGTGGCATCCCTTTGAGTTTTAAGGACTGGCATGCAGGAGAGATTTCGGTTGCAAATCGGAGTAACTGGGGATGATGGTGATGTGCTTGGTGCCACCTAGGCCTGAGTCTTTTTTTATGTTTTCCACCTACATGGAGTGGGGCTTCCTGCCCACCCTGAGGCAGTGCTGTTGGCAACTGTGCTCATGTCCCCCCGACCTGCGTGAAGGTTATATGAGAAGTTCCTTTGTCCTGGATCAGGCTCTGCACACCACCCGTGCAATGGTCACCTGCGAAGCCCAGCATCTAGTTCCCCGTACACCTTCACTTCTAGGGACGACACACTTGCTCCTCATTATTGACACACGTAAACAATGAAAAAGGCTCATTGTCAACCTCCCACGTTGGGGGAGGCATCTGTTCAACCTGTCCCCTCCGGCAAAGCCCTCCCCAGTCTTCAGCATGTGCCACGTCCCAGGTTGGGGGGGAGGTTGGGAGGCACCAGCCCCACCGTCACCCCGCTGCTGACTTGCAGCTCGGGACAGCTCCTTTCTCGGGAGATGTTAAGCAGCTCACCCACATCATCACACTGCTCCAATTAAAGAGCACTTTGGGAACCTCCCCTGTGTTGACGACCGGGAAGGGGATGAGCATGGAGAGGAGATGGCTTGGCTGCACCCGGGAAGGCCGCAAGCACCCTCTCAGCTCTTGGCGAGCTCTTACAGGTACCGCTCCAGGAGAAAGACTGTGCTTGCCACAACCCAGCTAAGGTGCGTACCCCGGCCCCTTGTAGGGTCCTGTACGGAATTACGCCCGCGGGTGGAACCTCTCTGAAGGTAAACCTTCGACACTCTCCTTTCCATGTGGGCTCAAGCCTCTCCGTCTACGGGGAGTCCCTCCTGAGGCCTCCCTGGAGGCTGACGGTCCCCTCCCTGCACTCCCACGTCCCTTCAGACACTTGTGTCATCACACTGGTGACACGTTGGTGCTCTACTTCCTTCCGGGCCCCTGGGCGCTCGGTACCTGCTCCGTGACTGAGGGACAGGCCACCAGACCCTGGCTATGAACTACATTCATCACATCGGAGAGGAGACAGCCCGATTCCAGGCATGTATTCCCCAGGGATGCGGCGCCCCGCTTCTGGGGGGAAGAGTGTGGATCTGGGGATATCGGGAGGGAGCTGGTCGGAGCCTCCTCCTCTCCAACAGGGTCCTGCTCCGGAGAAGTCACTGACCACCCCACGGTCTGGATGACGAGCTCTGGGAGGGCCGGGGTGAGGTATCCCCGCTGGGCGGAGCGGCCTGAGCTTTGCTCCTCTGGCCTGGAAGACCGTGGGGCCCCTTGATAGAATCGCAAGGAAGATTCCTCAGGAGGCAGGAGGTGGGACCTGATCAAAGATGGGCGGATGCTTCGCACGCTGGGGTGCCTGGGGACGGGTAAGGCGTTGGGGGGTTACCGTGCTCAGAGACTCTGGGCTGTTTGGGATGCGTCTACTACAATGCGGCCCCTCGGCTGAGGTCTCACTGGCTGGTGGCACGGGTCGGGCTCAGGCCCAGACGGGGAGCTGAGCCTCTGGGGGACGGGCGGGTGTCCCCAGTCGGGACAGACGTCTGCAGGCCCCGCTCACTGGACCTCTCAGCCTTGGGATGGCGACCACCCCGGGTTCCTCGGTGTAAAGCAGGAATGCATGGGGCTCAACCACCAACCTCAAGAAGGGGACCAGGAGACTGTCTGGGGGTGGGTAGCCAGCCAAACCCCATGCACGAGCCCTGCTCCCCTGATGCCCCGGGCATAGGAGGCCTCCTTGGAAACAGCCTCCATAAAGTGGGACGTGTGCATGGGCATGTTGTCCCTCCGGGTCCTGGGCTCCGCGGGGGTCACAGCTCGGTCCCGGGGGGCACTGCTCCCACGCTCCCGGGGCCGGGCCCCCATGGTGGTGGTGGTGGTGGTGGCAGTGGGGGGGGGTGCCCCCACGCATGTGCACACCCACGTGACCCGGGGGCTGGGGGCGGCCTGGCACCTGCGCCCGAGGACCTACCGGAGTGCGTCCTCAGGTGGCCGGTGAGGGCGTCCCGCCGGCGGCACGCGTAGTTGCAGAGGTGGCACTTGAAGGGCTTCTCCCCGGAGTGCAGCTTGATGTGCCGGAGCAGGTTGCCCTTCTGCGTGAAGGAGGCGCCGCACTGGTTGCACTGGAAGGGCCGCTCCCCTGGGAGGAGGACAGGGCAGCGGTGAGGCCGGGCCTGGGCGCGGGGGCCTGGGCGCCCACGGGGCCCGCGGGCTCCCACCGGCTGCAGGTTTGATGGAACACGGCGCTTTCAGACTCAACCTGCCAGCTCCGTAACGCTTCGCTGCTTGGGTCAATTTGATCTGAAAATCTAATTTTTTCCCCCTAAATCAGAATGGCACATCACAATGCAAATTCAAACTCATTTAAATAAAGTGACTGCAACATTTTGTGATGAAGAGCCAGTCTTCCTGATCAGCAGTTTTGGAATAAACCAATATCCAATTTTGCGTGTTGTGGCATTTGGTGGGGTTTTTAATGTGGCTTTTTTCAAAGGGTCTTTAAAATATGCCACTGAAGCAGCAAAATAAAAAGGAAACTCATTAAAAATGCATTTCAGGATCACAAGTTCATTTCAGCGTTACATTCTTATATTTAAATGAAAGGCACTTCATTATAACAGTTATAATAACTTCTTTTCATTTACATTTTTCCTGTATTTTGCCTTTCAATTTCTTCTCCATTACCTGTCTGTCCCTACGCAGGCAAATCAGGAAGGAGACAGAGAGAGTGTGAGGCTCAGAGAGAGAGAGAGGGAGGAAGATTGAATAAAATGAGAAGTTAAGGAACTGTGAAGGATGCTCCACATGGTCCACGGAGAGGCCCGGGTCCCCGGGGGCAGGGCGTCCGAGCCTCCGCGCACCCAGGCCTCTGCTTCCTCGTCTCCTCTCAGTCCCGGAGCCACTGAGCTGCCGCTGGCTGACACCCCCAGAGCAGCTGTGTGTTCAGTGCCAATAGCCTACGGGATGCGACCCAGGGGTTATTAGGGATTCTTTGAGGGGCGTCGGGGTGGAGCGGCGGCTGGGACAGCGAGGAACCCAGGCTGCGCGTGGCAGCGCCGTCCCCATGGGCTCGGATCCCACAAAGGGATGGACACGCAGGCATCTGCGGGAAAGGGACGCGCCACTGAGCACGCTGGGTCTCGGGCTCCCCGTCAGCCACCGTCTCACTTGGGCCTCGTGTGGGAAGAGCATGACGCTTGCCAGCTTTAAGCACACGCTCAAGCTCTTTGGAAAACAACAGGTGCTCGCTTTCTTTCTTTCTTTCTCTTTTTTTTTCTCTCTCTCTCTTTTTTTTTTTTAGAAGAGCTCTATGTGCCCACGGTATCTGCTGTTGAGATACCATGAAAACACACACACACATACACATACACACATACTTCCTGGTAATGGGTTTTTCTTAGGAAGAAAGAATGTGTGAAAATGTATATTTAACGATTTTCCCGATTGCTTCATGCGGTTTTGGTGGATGAGGTGGCACTTGCCAGACGCAAGCCGTAGAAGCGCGTCGGGTGCCGTTAAAACCGACACCGGCTTAAATGGAAAAGTTGACACCAGCCCCTGGGTGTCATGGTTGTCCTCGCTCCTATTGTTCAGTGGGCCCGACAGGTGTGCGGCCGTAAAATCTGAAACTACTTTAAAATGAAATTTAATTAGAGGCCCGCGGGAGGGATCCCGGCACCTCGGTGTCTTGCTGAATCTGCATTCTGGGTTGGACTTGGCTGCGCAAGGAGTCGGCTCGGTGGGAAGGTGACAGCAAAGCTAATGAGCTGGAACTGAATCCCTGGGTCGCAGGTCAGTACTGGACAGGAGAGTCAAAGAGCTCGCGGCCGGGCGGCCCCCAGGAACCTCCAGCAGAGACAGATCATCATCTATTAGAAACGCTTCTGGGCCTCCGTCACACTCGTGCGTGGATGTGCATATTTTAGCTCCAAGTAGATGCAAGGGAAAGAGAAGTAATTGGTCCCCGGGCGCAGGGATCCCGACAGAGAGGACCTGAGGCTGGATGTTGCGGGGCAGGCAGCCGGGAGAGCTGATGCCCCACAAAATGCACCTAGTGAGGGACACGGGTGACCCAAAGCCAGCTCAGCTGGCTGTGTGAGGTCTGCCCTCCTATGCTGACGAGGTGCTGCAGATCTGCAGGCTGGGGCAGGGGGGACAGGTCGGACCCCGCCGTGGAGGCCGGGTCGTCCCTGAGCTGCAGCGGACCCGGGGACGGAGCGGGAAGGCCGTGCGCCCCTCCCGCAGGACAGGCAGGAAGGAAGGAAAGGCCGTTGCTTACACAGTGAAATCTGTCTCTAGTTTGAGTCAAGCGTCCTCGTGCCCCCGGCTGTGCCTGGCGTCTCACTCCTGCCGGCAAGCTTTGCTGGCATCTGTCGCTGACTGCCTGCGCCGGCAGAAGGTGTGACACGAGGACGCGGAGGCTGCCGAGGCCAGCGAGCCCCGAAGGGACAACCCGGGGCTCAGCTCTAGGCGGCTTCCCTCGCCGGGCTAGATCCCGGGCTAAGGGACGCCGGGCGATCCGCGGCTGCGCTTCTTATCCCCGGCGGGACGCAGACGTTATCATCACTGACTCAAAATTGAGGTTTTACTCTCGGGGACCGTACGGATGTGCCCCTTGAGGGCCTCTCTGCAGGCACGTCGGAGCCCCTCTAACTCCAGTGGGAAGAAAACGAACAGGGCTTCACGATGCCTCCATCAGAAAATTTAGGAGGGTCTATCGGAAGGTAGGTCACAAAATGCATCCCCGAGCCGGGGGTGAGCTGGGCCCGCTGCAGCCAGACCCGGGAGCAGACTGTCCTTGGACGCTGGTCCTGGTCCCTGTGCCTTCCTGCCCCGCAGAGGAGCCCGCACACAGTTACCACCATTCAGACACTGTTGTCGACCGTTCAAAGTCCCATCCTCCAGGTCGACACCGCGGCACATTTGCAGGCGGGGTTTCCCCGGCCCGGCCTGCCTCCTACCCCGTCCCCTGTGAGGCTCACACCAGCCCCGAAGTGGTGGCTGGCGGGGGAGGCAGTGCTATCACACTTGAGTTAAAAAAAAAAAAAAAAAAAGAAGAAGAAGAAGAAGGAAAGAAAGAAGAAACTGAGCAGCAGAGCTGGGGATGGAAGTTCAGCGAGCGGCGCCCGCGGCCCCTGCCCAGGTGGGGAGACTGGCCCTGGGAGCTGGAGGGTGTCCCGAGGGAACCCCGGGGGGCCTCCGGTTTGAGGAGCACCTCTCTCGAAACACTGGAAACTTGGCAAGGTCGGGGTGGGAGTGACAGTCAGCAGAGCGTGGCTTTTCTAGCATATTCCACTCGCATCCCAAGGAAATGGGACCCGTCCTGGCATCGTCTACTCGCGGAGACCTTGCTTGGCCGATGTGCTCCTGGATCCCCCTGCGACCCTCCCCAGTCGTGCGAGGGGGAGCACAGCCTGAAGACCATCCACCCGTTTACTGCTGCAGGGCTTTGCTTTTTTTTTTTTTTTTTTTAAATAAAAGCCAGGCTGGGAACCATAAACCTGACGGTCTGCGTGTCCCTATTCCCGGAATGTACTTGTCCTGTGAGTGAAGGAATCGGCGTGATGCTGTGTGCCTGGCTCTTGGCCGCTGGCTGTGGGGAGAAGTGGGCCGCAAACAGCCGGTGCTGCTCTGCATATCTGTCCTCGGCAGGTCTATTCATTAAATGCAATTATTCCTTTTATCGGGGCAGGAGTCATTATATTTTGGCAATTTACCATGCCAGAATTTGATTCATTTATCAAATATTTATTTAAGCGAATTTTCACAGTATAGGCAGGCTTTACATGAATTAGCAGGAAAGTAATTCGCTTGTGAGCTCTGGTGCCCGTCAGGGCTGCATTCACGCGGGCCCGGCGGATCCTGTGAAGCGTCTATCAGCAGGTAACTTACCTTCGCTTTAATTTCCGAGGCGTTACCAGAGGGGAGAGCCCGACTACCCTCCTACCCTCACGCGAGCTTTACTTAGGGCTGGAGGTGAGGGCTCTAGCGCACGGGATAATCTGAGGATGAAGGGGCCCATTAGGGAAAGCAAAGTCTGCTTAATTGGAGAAGTTACGTCTTTGTCGAAGACGCGCGTTGACTTAAACAGACCCGGGGCCTCTCCAGGCGCGTCGCTCGCACACGGCAGGCATCACGTTGGAGGCCGCCCGGGTTCAGATGCCGGGGGGGGGGGGGGGGGGGGGGGGGGGGGGAGAAAAAAAATCACAGCTCCAGGGAGAGAGACCTGCGTGTGCTGACAAGCCAGCGGATTTCCTCAATGATTTTTCTGAATTCCTGCTAAATTTCTGACGGTCGTGGATTTGTTTGGCCCAGGGGGGCGGGGGAGGGTGGGCATCACGCAAGGCTGCGATTTCCAGGTCTCCTTCCTGTTCCCCTAAGTCATCTTATGACCCTGCTGTGCCTCCAGAGCCAATAAGCACGTCACCTGTCACGTTTTGTTTCTCCTCCGCCCCCTGCGGAGGGCGGCAGGTGCTGGCTCCAGGACGGCCCCCCAGCCCCCCAGTACCAGCCCCGGGCGGGCAGCCAAGCCTCGGGTTTCCGCCTTTCGTGTTTCACCCTGCAGTGACCACTAGGGGAGGTGACTCTGTCGTGCAGAGTCAAGTTCCTCTGCCGTTGAGGACGCTCCTGCCTACGGTTAAGGACGCGATGTGGCCCTCTGATACCTCGAAGGCCATCTGGGGCCGTCCAAGGGGACCCCCCGGTCCTGGCGGGAGAGCGGGGGCTGGTGGCTGGCTGCGCCCGGGCACCTGGGGGGCGACCCCGGGGTGAGGGCACCTGGTGAGCCGCGGCACAGCCGGGGCCCCACGCTGTCCTCCTTCCTTCCTGTCTGGACACGGAATACGGCCTTCTCTGATGCTTCCAGAGCCTCCGACAGACAGACAGACAGAGGCCCTGCTGGGAAATTCCATCCCGTCTTTGACGGAAACGGGCGGCAGCCGCAGTCGCTCCGAGGCTGGCCCGGGGACAACTGCCCCCGGCTCCACGGAACGCTGCGCCCGCCGCCTCCGGTGCCCGCTCACGCTGCTGAAACCCCAGCTCTGTGACCCCGGTTTTCCGAAAGGCACATTTCACTCATGGATTCCCGGGGGACCCCCCGGAGGAGGCGCCTTCTGCGGCTCGCTCTCTGTTAGGTCTGTGTGGTCGTGGGGCAGCGGGGAGCCGCGTGGGGCTCTTAGCGCCCCCGGCCTCCCCGCTCTAGGGCGTCGGCTCGGCGCGGGCTGAGAGGGCCCCCCCGGCTGCTGGTCCAGGAGAACAGACCGGGAGCGGCGCCGAGAGACAGGGCGCGTCCTCCGGCTACACCCGCGGACCCCTCCAGGCCACCAAGGGAGGAACTGCACCAGGCCTTACCAGTGTGGCTTCTCTTGTGGACCATGAGCACATTGGGGCCGATGCAAATTATCCCACAGACATCACACTTTAGTTTGCCGTTAGGAAGTCGAATGCCTCCAGCTCCCGACAAAGCTCTGCCGCCTTGGCCACCGTGGGAGCCATTCATTTTCTCTCCCGCAGCATCAAGCACTCGTAAATCCTCCGCACATTCTTCCCCATTCAGCTCACAGGCACGCGCATTCTCTTCATCACTCTGAGCCTCTACTTTAACATTACTGGCTGAAAGACACAATACAGGTGCCACTCAGTGTCATCGCAAAAAAAACAGCAAAACAAAACAACACAGAACAGCACAGCAGCAAAAAGACAGCGCGTCAAAGCAGAGGAGGTTCCCGGGGACCGCAGCCCGGGCTGGGGCGGGGACCCCGCGGGCTCCGGGGGCAGGTGCCAGGGAGCCGGGCGGGCCCGCAGGTAAGTGCTGACCTCACAAGCTGCCTCCTGCCGGCCGCGGGCAACACCCCAAGTGGTCGTCAAGCCTGAGAAACCTCCCCCTCCCGGAGGTGGCCGTTGCCCGCGGCCCGGGTTAACGCACTCTGGGGCAAAGCTCTGCGGGCACCCGCTCCCAATTCCGGCCACGGGGGCCCCAAGGACTTCCGCAGGACTTCCGTGTGCTGTCTGGCTCACGGTCACGCTCCCGTTTTTAGCCCCTGGGGCCACACGCCCTGTGCCCCGGGGCAGAGTCGCAACGTCTTACGTGGCTTTGTGGAAGGGCGTGTGGAGGTAACCGACCTCGCCAGCTCATCGGAGCGGGGGCAGCCCCAGCCGGGGGGAGGCCGAGGGCTGCTGCTCAGGAGCACTCGGGTCCCCGGCTCAGTCTGCGTTCCTGTCCCTTTAAGTCACATCGAGGGCAGTTATCTCGGCCATTCACGTATTTTTGTAGGTAAAGCAAATCAGAGACACTGCGTGTGCATCCTTCAGAGGCACAGCCCGGGGGTGCACCGATGGGTCCCACACTATCATACGGAGGAGAGACTGCAGCGACCCCGAAAGCCATCGCTCCCATCATGGCCTCCATAGATTAAGGGGGGGGGCAGGTAAATTTTGCCAAGTGCAAGAAACAGTGACATGCTCTGTAATGGTGACTGCGGAATCTCGCATCGACATTTTGAACCAGTGGGTCCCCAGGCTTGGTCCTCGAACCTGCAGCATCAGCATCAACTGAGAACTTGCGGGAGGGCCAATTCTCCGGTGTGCCCCCGACAGGCTGGACTCTGTTTTCACGAGCCCTCCGGGGGATTCGGATGCACAGTCACGTCTGAGACCACGGTTTTAAACAATCTGCCCCGTTAGTGACACTCCAGGTTCATTCTGTCCAGCCCTTTGATCATGGGTGGACAGCCCAGAATCTGCAGTGGGCGCTCGTGGCCGGCGGGTCGGCTGCACTCCTCCCACGCGCTGATCTCGGGGGGCAGGTCACCCACTTCCCCTGTGCCTCGGTTTTCATGTCCGTCAAGGGGGCACTGACCCGCCAGGGGTGTGGTGAGGACTTGGTGATAAACCCAGGAGCACGGGGACTGGACGGGGCAGGTGGGAGCACATTCCCTACAGAGCCGTCCATGGAGGGTCCCCTCACCCCCCCCAGTGACGTCTGCGACACGGACCCTGTGCCAGGCACACCGCACTTGACTCGCTTTCAGGTGGAAGCACATTCCCTAGGGTCTCATTATCGCTGGGCTCGGTGCTAGAATGGTCTGGAAGCATGAAAGTCAAGTTTCCACGACTCCTGAACTCCTTCACCTGGGATCACGTCAAATCATCCAGCTGCTCCCCCGACCCCCGCCTGAGATTGGGGCATTCTAGGCCTGACTGCTGGTGTGGCGGGTGCGTCAGCCTGTGCACTGCGACCAAGCTCTAGGCCTGTGTCCCTGTGGCTGGAGAAGTGCGGGGACACGGAGGGAACTGAGCCTCGCTTTCTCAAAAGTACACGTGCCAGAAACCAGGGCTCCTGGTGCCAAGGAAGACGGATATTGCTGTGACCTGGTGGCCTGCTCTGCGGCATGTGGTGCTGGCGACCGGGTGGGCCCTTCCCCATGAGAGGGCAGGGAGGGCGGGAAAGCATCGGGGGGACCCTCTGGGTGACGCGTGGCCACCTGCCGCGGGGGCGAAGCTGCGTCAGGAAGGAAGGAGGCGAGGGCGGCCTGGTGAGAAGCACAGCATGGGTGTCATCTTAAGTACCACGGGCGCCCTCCACCCAGACGTGCCACCAGCCATAACGTGACTTTCTCAGTGCTCTTACGCCGTGTGGCAGTTTCTTCGAGAACTGCAACAGAACCAAAGTATGCACAGGAGGCTCCAGTGGCGCGAGAGCTGAGTAGGAGCGACCCTGAGACCCCGTGGACCCCAGGCACTGCCTGAGGGGAGGGGCCCAGCTCATAGACAGGAGCTCGAGACGCTGCTCACACAGCGGGTCTCTGAGGGCAGGAGCGCGGAGAGCGCCGCGGACCGCTGGGGCCAGGGCAGGGAGCCACACGTGTCCCTGGGAGCAGACACCGCCCACGTTTCCGGGTAGGAGTCGGGTGGCACATGCACGGTGTTCCAGGGCTGGAAGCTTGCTAGCACTTTGGGGACAGGTGCCAGGCCACGTTAGCACAGGAAAGGTCTGTAGGGACCAAGGGGGAAAGGACGATGGGGAGTGGCCAGGGGTCCCGGGGACGTCACGGAGGGCCACACGGTCCACCACGGGCGCTCCAGGGCCAAGCATAGGGGAAAGCTCTCTAAATCTGGGCAAGAAGCTATCTTTTTGTTTTCCTCTCTTTTAAGGATTTATTTACATATCTGAGAGACAGCAGGAGGAGGGGCAGAGGGAGGGGAGAGAGACCTTCCAGCAGGCTCCCTTCAGCATTCCCACCTCTGTGAACAAATGCAAAGTGGGTGCTGGCCATGCAGGAGAGAGGGACTGCCCCCCACCGAGGAGGGTGTCCGTGGAAATGGGGTGTCCCCTCTGGCTAGGAGGATAACACGGGCAACGGGCTGATGATCTTCAGAGGCTCAGAGCGTGAACGTATCCTAATAAAGTCATGACACGCTGGTCTCAAAATTGCAATCTAACAGACATAAACGTCAAGTCCCCTAAATTAAAATACATTTAAAAAAAAAAATAACACAAACTCAGGATGGGGGCGGTGTCGGCCTCACTCATTTAAAGGTGAAAAAGGTTTTGGGGGTTTTGGCTCAATTAGTGATGTGGCTGGAAAAAGGAAAAAAAAACAGAAGACGTAGCCTCGGAGTCCAGCACTGGGTGCAGGTTGTACGTGTCCTTTGAAAGGGACGAGCACAGTGTGAAGCGGTCAGAAGGAAGGAAGGACGTCAGTGAGGTCTGGACACTCTGGGGGCGTCCACGGGGCTGGACAAGCTCAGAGGAACAACTGCGGGGCCGAGAGGAGGAGGCTGGACGGGAGAGCGGGAGGCCAGGGCGGCCCTGCACAGTGCGGCGCGGCGGTGGCACCGGGGGGCAGGCTCCTTCTGCGGCCCGGCAGGGTGGCCTCTCGCTCATGGAACCCGAGGGGGTGGTGGGGGCGGCGTCTGCAGACGTTTGTGTCTGTTCGACCACCTTCTGCATCTGCACGTGTCAGGGAGGACTCGGGAGGCCTGTCCAGTGCTGCGCTCCTGGGCCTGTTACGGTGAATCCCACCAGCCTGCAGAAGCCGAGGGCACCAGGGGCTGCTCCACCTAACGAAGGGCTCACGGCAGATGACTGGCTTCATTGAAGCCGTCTACCTCCCGGCCTGGAGCCCAGCCGAGGGACCTGGCAAGATTCCTCCTCTATCCCCTTGAGAAAGGCCAGCTGCGGTAGGACGCGTCCTCCCGTCCTTCGTCATTGGTCTCCCTGAATGGCCCACGTCCACCTGCCCAGTCGGTTCCATGAAATAGCGGCTCTCCCCGTGTTTGTGTTCACTGTACTTCGGTCCGGCCTTCGGATGATGTTTCTGAGCCAGCCGGGGCTCACGGCAACTGGCTGTGCCCTCCCTGGACTCCTAAACCCCTCCCCTGCTCCATCTTCACGGAGCTGGAACTGCTTAGGCGACCATCGTGTCTAGGAGACGCTAGGCTCTCGCTCAATGTGGGGATCCTACTCATAAATATTTTGCAACTCCATCCCTCCACCACTTAGAAAAATGTTGAACTCAGTACAATACTGAATTGAATTGAAGCGATTAAATATAGAACATGAGCTGAGACTCCGGCGCTTCTCCACCCCCGAACGCTCTGGCTCAGGCCTAACCTTGCGGCTCTTCCGCCGCCGACTACCGGGAGTGCACGGACAGGGGCCCCATTTCATTATTTAATAAATGAGGCTTATATTAAGAGCGGATGTCTTCGAATCTGGAAGAGCCAAAAGCTACTTTCCTTCTCAGATGCGGTTTTCCATTAAGTCAAAGTATTCTTGTTACATAACGTAGAGGCCGCCTATGTTATCAGTAACACAGCAGACCTAAGAGAGGCCCCCAGGTCCCTACGGCCGGGTGGACCTCGGCCCATAGACAAGTTTGGCACTTGGAGAGTCTGGAGAGTCCAGGGAGCTCAGGGTCAGTGGGGCCGAGGGGCCTCCATGTGCTGCCAAGCACTGCACGAACTCATGAATGATTAAACCATTTTAATGCATAACGTGCCCTGGCAGTCCCCCCGGCAGATGGGCTGCGCTTCCTCCCCGTGCTCCGTGCCCTTCTGGGATACGTCTTCCTGTTTACTGGTAAGGTAAATGTTGGACCCTCTGACTGTGCTTTTCCATGGAGAAGACATTCTGGAATCGTCCCTAGAGTATGAGTTGAAGCCACTACCGATCGAGCCTCGAGGGCTCCCTACCGTGAACGAAAAAAAATGGGAGACAGAAATATTTCTGCAACCAGTGACTAGCAAGCAAAACTCAAAGGGAATGAACCACACTGACAAGGGGTCTTGAATGAGCGTAATTAAATTAAATTTTAAGATGAAGAGGCAGTCTGTAGATGCTTTTCTGCTGCCTCTAAGAGAGATTTAGGAGAACTTTTAAGCATCTTTAAGCTCATAAAGCAACTTGTTATAACTTCTATCATTTAAAACATGGAGGTTTGGGGGGGGTGGCACGTGGGTGGCTCAGTCCGTTAAGGGTCTGACTCTTGATCTTGGCTCAGGTCATGGTCTCAGAGTCATGAATTCAAGACCCGTGTGGGCGCCACATCCAACAAAAACCAAAAAAAAAAAAAGAAAAAAAAAAGAAAAAAAGACCCAATAAAACGTAGGGGTATTTTCCTTGTGAAGATGCACGATGAGGCATCTTTATCATTCTTTGATACTTTTGGCCTCTAAATGCAAAGAAGTCAGGGGCGGAGGAGGAGGAGTCTGACAAGGTCATGGTTTACAAGCACGTGTACGTTTTCCTCAGGTGACTAGGAACAGAAACTGGGATGGAGGAGGTAGCGGGGTCAGACAGGTCATGTCTTTAATTTTCATAGAAGGAAAACAGACGAGGAGGGGCGACTGGGGCAATTCTCCACCCTCTGCAGCAGGCGGCCGTGTCGGCCCAGGGCAGCTGGGTTGCTGGGGGCGGGGGAGGCGGGAAGTCCTCCAGGTGCACAGCCCTCTGTGCAGGGGGGAGGGGAGGGTATTCACAGTCTGGGGAGCTGGGAGGGGGTGGGGAGGAAGGAGAGAGCTGCAGAAACCTTGTGAAGCCATTTGCATAAACGTCTAGACCAGACCGGCATCTATCAAAACATGTATCATCGACCTTATAAAATCTGCACGTAGCACGTATGTTTACGTGAGCACATCACCGAATGCTTGCCCCGGAACCTCCCTCGGGTTTAGTGAAAACATCTCAGAACGTGTTTGCATCTGACTTCTCAACCTCGCAGCAGCACGAGGGCTCACCTCCAAACCTCTCTGTCCTGGCACCTTCGTGTTTTATGGGATCGTATGAGCACCCACACGCACGTACGTGCACATATGGACACGTATACCCACATCCGCGTCTCCCAGAGATAAGTCCCAAGCTCTTGTTTCCAAGTTGAACCAAAGGAAGTTTGGTTAGAGAAAGATCTCGACGACGTTCACGTCCTGGGAAAGCAATCTCTGATCTGGGTTGGTGCTAAATCCTTTAGACGTCAAACAGTTCTGATGAGCAGGATGTCAGCAGCCTACTTTTACCGTTACTGACACCTTTTGGGGTTGTGCCTGGATCAGCAACGGCTGCGGTGTTAACGAGCACACCCTGTTTGCTGGTGTTGCTTTACAGCAGCGGGGAATTTACTAGTGCAGGCTCGGAGGCCTCGGGCCAAAGGAGGCGACCAATTCGGGTTCCTTTAAATATTTTAAAGCATTTAAAAAAAATGTTTAAAAAGCACATTCCAGTCCCTAAAATGCTCCCTCCAAGCCGCTGCCCTCACCTATCTATGGGTTCTCATCTCCCCAGACCTAAAAATGAAATCAACATCTGCTTTTGGTTTTAACAGCTCAGATCAGGAACGTCCTGCGCGCACCAGGCACTAACGTGTGTGCTCGGGCGGCGAGGTACCGCACCGCAGCCCAACGGCCCCGAGCCCCGCGGTGTTTCTCTTCTCGGTTCTGAAATTAATACCTCAGAGCAACAGAAGGAGAGTGTGTATCTTCCTCCCGTCCCACAGATTTGCAAAAGTCATCGTGCGAATACGTTGGGCTGTCTCGTGGGGAGAGGAAGTCTGGCCATCCCCACGCTCGCTCGCAAGGGGACGCTGAGCGTGGTGAGGGCAGGGCTGATGACCGGCTTTGGCAGAGCAACAACTGAGCGCTCGCGTCCCTTCTACCCCTGTTACCCCACAGCCACAACGAAAGGCATGATCCACAGTGCACCTTCCAACGGCCCAAGGGTCACACATGCACTTTACTGGGTCAGCGATGCCCTGGACGGCAGACGTGGAATGGCCAGGATGGGGAGAATCATGCATTCACAGTACTCACACCATGGAAATGGAGTATGAAATGGATACGTGTTTCTGTTTTCCAGAAGCAAGGCATATACTTACGGGAGAAAGATTTGGGAATTAGTGCGTGAAAATCCCTAAAGCCATCGGCCCCATATACAACTGCAATAAAGAAGGAGAAAAGAAAGCTGGCTTTTGATAGTGTTCACGAGATAGCACAAGCATCTAAAAACAAGGGTTGGGAAAAAAAATAAATAAAAACAAGGGTCGGGGATCCCTGGGTGGCCCAGGGTGTGGTCCTGGAGATCCAGGATTGAGTCCCGCATCGGGCTCCCTGCATGGAGCCTGCTTCTCCCTCTGCCTGTGTCTCTCATGAATAAATAAGTAAAATCTTAAAAAACAAATAATAGAAAGAAATAAAAACAAGGGTCATTTTTTTTTAAGAAAGTATTATTGCTCAAAATCATTAGTTAGCCACTAATCTGCTAATGCTCAGCCTTCACTCAGCCGCCTGGAAAGTAACCCAGGGGTGCCAGGAGCAGGGCCGTGACACGCAGAGGTCCGAGCTCCCGGCACGTCTGCACAAGCTCTGCTGTGCTGGGCATCCCAGGGCTGGTAGCCGAGAACACGCTGGAGCCGCGAGGAGGTTTTCGGCAGGACTGGTGGGCACGGACCCCAGGTCTGGGCACCGCGGCACAGCTTGTCCCGGGACAGCGCGCATCTTCACAAAAGCAGTGTGTTTCTCGCCGGGCTGAATCGTGCGGCAAACGTTCTTTATTTTCAACATTTCTTAGAAAGTGTTCGCAGAACATCAGAAATGTTCTCACGACCCACTGAGTGGGGGAAAAATGAGTGTTTTCCCCTCGCTCAAGAAGAGCTATGAACGTCTGTGGGCATTCCTTATCAGCCGCCTTCATAAGTGTTATCAGCGCCTCGAATCTCCAAGTTCTTGTTCTGTTTTTATAGGTCAGAGCTTCCCACCATGTGCCGAGGCCTGGAGGCTTAGCAGATACCGCCCACGTGCACGCATGGAGCCGTGCGTGCATGCACACACACATGCACCGAGTGTGCTCCCCGAGGGTGGCGTCCCCACGTCTGTCGGAGCTGTGAGCACGGCGTAGCTGCAACTAAACTTGTTGGGCCACCCCCTGAATTAGCAGAGGGGGGACCCCCCCCTCCCCGGTGTCCTCCAGGAAACAGACCTTGCTAAAACCGCGGCGAGCTTCCAAACTTCCCCGGTCACAGAGCCTCCCTGCTCTCCCTGGAAAAGTCCATTAGAACAGTGGGTGGCGTTTGGGAGAGGCTCACGAAGCTGTTCCTGGAAGCGACCCCCTTAATTACGTCCCAACCGCCCCTCAGGCCTCCTGACTCATGCCGCCCGCGACCGTCCGCAGTCACTACCTTGCTGCCCCTCAAACGGGCAGGTGAGCGGCCGCTTGCTGGGCGCACCTGAGCTCGGCGTCCAACAGCCAGCCAGCGAGGAGATGCCAGTTTCACCGTGACCTTGGCGCTGACCTCCAACTTGTCAGGTCAACTTCTCCAAGGCCCGTGTCTGTACGCACCGGGCTGGCCCATCCACCTAACGGGAGAGGGGGCAGAGTCTTGCCTTTTACGAAGGAGGGCACGACAACACTGCGTCTCAGACTGATTTAAGTGTTGAATCGGACACTGTCGCACGCCCTGCGATGCTGCTCAGACGGGTCGGGAAGCTCGGCTTCCCTCGGCGCCCGCACAGCAGCACAGGCCACGGGTGGTGCGCATCGTGATGAACACGGTGGCGCGAGGTGTTCACGGTCACCGTAACTCGTGAGCTCAGGAGCGGAGGGATTCGAGAGGCACACTAGTCACCAACTGTCTGGTGGTGGAAAACGTTGACTTGCGTGGGGCTTGGCTCACCCCAGGGAAAGCCCTGAAATCCAGGACACGACGCGGCACCTCGTGAGCACTGAATGCTCATCGTTTCGGGAGAATCCGTTCCCTGCCTACCATCATTCAAATGGACACTCTGAGTTTTGTCCTTCATCCTTGATTCCCTAAGATGGACAAAAAGCTTAAAAAACAAAACACGGCTGTAGCTACAGAGCTGTTCTAATCCCCTAAGAAAGCTGAGCCGATAGGAATTGGCTCTTGCTCACGCACCACACACGTTCATGCACAACTAACTCCTTGGTCTGGGAGAAAAGCACAGCATCCAGGGACGGGAGACGTGCACACAGGAGTGTGGGAAACTCACCCTGTCCTGTCCTGTCCTGTCTGGTCCTACCCCATCCTTTCTGTCCTGTCTGGCCCTACCCTGTCCTGTCCTGTCCTGTCCTATCTGGTCCTACCCCATCCTGTCCTGTCCTGATTCTACCCTATCCCAACCTGTCCTGCCCTGTCCTATCTGGTCCTACCCCATCCTTTCTGTCCTGTCCTGTCTGGTCCTACCCCATCCTGTCCTGTCCTGTCCTGCCCTGTCCTATCTGGTCCTACCCTGTCCTGTCATGTCCTGTCCTATCTGGTCCTACCCCATCCTGTCCTGTCCTGTCTGGTCCTACCCTGTCCTGTCCTGTCTGGTCCTATCTGGTCCTACCCCATCCTGTCCTGTCCTGTCCTAGCTGGTCCTACCCTGTCCTGTCCTTCCTAGCTGGTCCTCCTGTCCTGTCCTAGCTGGTCCCTACCCTTCCTGTCCTGTCCTGTCCTTTCTGGGTCCTACCTGTCCTGTCCTGTCCTGTCCTAGCTGGTCCTACCCCATCCTTTCTGTCCTGTCTGGTCCTACCCTGTCCTGTCCTGTCCTAGCTGGTCCTACCCCATCCTTTCTGTCCTGTCCTGTCTGGTCCTACCCCATCCTGTCCTGTCCTGTCCTGCCCTGTCCTATCTGGTCCTACCCTGTCCTGTCATGTCCTGTCCTATCTGGTCCTACCCCATCCTGTCCTGTCCTGATTCTACCCTATCCCAACCTGTCCTGCCCTGTCCTACCTGGTCCTACCCCATCCTGTCCTGTCCTGTCTGGTCCTACCCTGTCCTGTCCTGTCTGGTCCTATCTGGTCCTACCCCATCCTGTCCTGTCCTGTCCTAGCTGGTCCTACCCTGTCCTGTCCTGTCCCATCTGGTCCTACCCCATCTTGTCCTGTCCTGTCCTAGCTGGTCCTACCCTGTCCTGTCCTGTCCTGTCCTAGCTGGTCCTACCCCATCCTGTCCTGTCCTGTCCTAGCTGGTCCTACCCTGTCCTGTCCTGTCCTAGCTGGTCCTACCCCATCCTGTCCTGTCCTAGCTGGTCCTACCCTGTCCTGTCCTGTCCTAGCTGGTCCTACCCCATCCTGTCCTGTCCTAGCTGGTCCTACCCTGTCCTGTCCTGTCCTAGCTGGTCCTACCCCATCCTGTCCTGTCCTAGCTGGTCCTACCCTGTCCTGTCCTGTCCTAGCTGGTCCTACCCCATCCTGTCCTGTCCTGTCCTAGCTGGTCCTACCCATCCTTTCTGTCCTGTCCTGTCCCATCTGGTCCTACCCCATCCTGTCCTGTCGTGTCTTAGCTGGTCCTACCCCATCCTGTCCTGTCCTGTCCTATCTGGTCCTAGGCTGTTGTTTTACACAAGGGTACAGATAGAAAAAGATTCAAGGTATGTTAAGTTTTCTCAATGTCATGAGATGCTTTCCTCTCAAGAACAAATCTGGTTCATTTGGGAGGAATTTTTACTCAACAAACTGTCCTAATATTTTCAAAGAAAATGCCGTCAATGGCTCGGATTCTGAATTCTGTTCAGACTGTGACGCTGATGAACATTCTGGAAAAAAAAAAAAAAAAGATAAAATGCCCACAAACCACACTTTACTTTGCATTCGGTCGTGCACCTGAATTTCTCATGCTCTTGTCACCTTAGGGAGAGGTGAAAACAGACCTGAGATTCTTCAAAACAGGAGGAGGAAGTCTGTTCCACTTTGAAGTCAAAGAAGGATGCGGACAATTTTCTGGGGACGGTAAACACGTGTAGATTTGTATTTAGGAGAAGCTAGCAAGAGGCTGGGGTCTGGCCTTTAAATCCTATTAGCCTGTTGGGCCCGATCGGGTCATTAGCGTCCTAGTGACCTGGGTAAGTGTGGTCTGTGGTGACCTTGCGGGGCTTACCGACCCGGCGTTTCAGGATTGGGAACCCAACCCCGCCCCGTGCCAGCAACAGGGTCCCCACCTGGGGCGGCAGAGAAAGGCCAGGGACAGGGACAGGTGAGCCTGGTCAGCGCCGAAGCACCACGCTGGCTCCTGCTGGGGGAGCGGTTAACGTCATGGGGACCAGGCCCGGGTTCTCCGGGAACTCCGTACCCGTACGGTCCTGGGACGCATGTTGGTTCCTCCCCCACCGTCCACCCTGGGGAGCTCCAGGGCCCGGCAGGGGCAGGGGGGACCACTCATGCGTCCCGACTGCCCTTCCCGGGGAGGCACTGCTGCCTCAGCCTCACCCAGCGGGAGGCTGAGCTACACACCACTTTGGAGGTTGACCCACAGACGCCGCCGGGCCCCTCGGCTGCGGAGCTCACCTGGCTGTCGCCACCCACCTCCCAAATCCGAGCTCGAGCGCCTTCGCCAGCCCCCGCGTCCCTCCCCATCCCGCCTGCGCCAGGGGAGCTGGCACCTGCATCCCCGCGGGCCTGACGCACGCGCCCCCCCTCCACCCCGGGCCCCCACAGCCCACGTCTTATCCTGCAGGGCTTCTCGCTTCCTGCTCTCCCGTCGCATCACCTCCCGGCACCGCCGCCCGGCCGAGGCTGCCTCGGCTCGTGCCACATCCTGCCAGTGCTTCCTGCCACCCTGGCTCGCTGGTGGCTACGCATCCTGTGGACCTCGCCTTCGGGCTGCCCTCCCGGGTCCGGGCCTGTGCCCCAAGACGCTCATGCTGAGGGCCGCCCTCCTCGCCACCATCTGCTCCCAGAGCTCCCGGCGGCCTGCACTGCTGCCGCGAGCGCCCAGCCCCACGGCCCGGGTCCGAGCCCCTGCAGGACTGGTCAGCGGTGACAGTGGCCCTCGGCACGTCATTCGATTCAGATAATCAAATGCGTGCACCTCAAGGGAAAATGTAAGGAAAGCCCCTGTCACCGCCACACCCCGTTTGTGGACACCCTGCGGCCCCCGCTCGGCGCCCATACGGTCACTTCCTAACAGCCTCCGCCGCGGCCTCCACTGGGGAGCCGCCCCCCTGGAGCCCCGTTCGCCCCACGCTCCGGAGGGCACTGGCTCTCCCCGGCGCTGGCTGCAGCCTCCCGCCCTTGTGGTGCCCGCCCCAGAGCCCGCCCGCCCTCCTGCCACCCCCGGCCCAGAATCCTCGGGGCATATGCGCCCGGTTCTGGACTTGACGAGGTCGGGAGCCCACCTCTGTGCTCAAAGAGGCTGCAGGGACCCGCTTCCCTCCTCCCCCCGCTCCCCGCACGTTGCCTACGACACGCCAGGCGCTCAGGACAGAATGGGAGGCCCAACAACCTGAAGACAACGATCGGGTCTGCACATTTTCAGAAGTTCGTTCACGTCGCAAAATACGTGGGAGAAAGCAGCTTAGCTTCGGCGGCGGCGGCGGGCCGGGCTCCCGTGACACTGGGGCGTCCGTGTGCAGCGAGTCGGGGGCAGGCGAGCTGCTCTCGCCGGGTTTTGCTGAGGGAGAGACTGGACGTCAGCTTGTGTAAGCCGAGCACAGGGGACCAGCTCTCAGCCTGAGGGGGTCCCGCGGCCCGTGTCACGTCAGCCCACGGGACGGGAGAACAGCTGCTGGGTGGTGGGGGGCGGGGGGCTTGGGGTCACAGGCCAGTTTGGCCTTGGCCCCACCGCCCGTCAGCTGTGCTCACTGAGGGGCCCGGGGCCACCGACTCCTGCCCACCCAGTGAGAACCCCCGTATCTGTCCTGTCGGGTTTGTGTGGAGACCGAGGCCCTCGGCGGGCGGTGGCTTTGTCCCCTGGTGGAAAAGCAGCAGCAGATCAACACCCGTCTTGTCGACAAGACTTCAGGGCTTGTGGGATCAGCTACAGCTCAGTCACCCTAAGGGAGCTTTCTAAACGGGGAACAAACAAGGGTCACGCTTTGTGGGGCCACCTGCTATGACAAGCAAGGACAAGTACCCTCAGGGAAACTGAGTCACTGTGGACCTGAGTCCATGCGGGCTTCCCTTCGGCCCCGAGTACTCCCGGCCGGTGCTCCCTTCCATCTGGGAATTACCCCGATGCTGTTTGAGGCGCACCGCCAGGCTGTGCGGCCACTTTGGTGGCTTCACCTGGGCCTTGACAAAGACGGCCAACGTCAGGCTCCAGCGCTCAGATCTGCCTTCCAGAGCCGACGCGGCCCAGCGCCAACCGAGAGCCCGGAGAACTGGCCCAAAACCCGTTTCTGAGCCCCTCTCTCTCTGCAGCACACCTGGGGACCTGCCCTATTTCTGCTTATGTTTTACTGATGCACTTGTCATGTCTCACCGTGAACTGAGGGACCGAGGCAGAAGCCCTGACACCCAGACCTGTAACTTAGAAAGGGAAAAGCAGCAAGTGACGTCCTCGCTTCTGAACGGCACGAGTAAGAAGACTGCAGGTTCGAAAGCGACGGTGCTATTTACGGGATGATCCTGGAAAGTCACTTTGGTACCACTTGGCCCTCCCATCACCCCCATCCCCGACACAGTTCATCAGAACGTGAGGATGAGACGTCCCACACGTGAAAGAACAGGGTGAGGGACACTTCCTGAATGCTATGCCCCCTCCCCCCCTTTTTTAAAGATTTTATTTATTAATGAGACAGAGAAAGAGAGAGAGAGGCAGAGACCCAGGCAGAGGGAGAAGCAGGCTCCATGCAAGGAGCCCGACGTGGGACTCGATCCCGGGACCCCGGGGTCACGCCCTGGGCTGAAGGTGGCCCCAAACCACTGAGCCACCAGGGTCACCCTATGTCCCTCATGCTCTTTCATTTTTCTGTTAACAAAAAAAAGTACCTCTTTTTGGTAAAAGTAATATTTGCCTGTGCTAACGATCGCAAGATGAAATTCACCTCCGACCCCTGTAAATCTTAACAAATCATGCAAAGGAGAAAATGAGGAAGAATAATAAAATAAAAATTAGTGAATAAAATAAAGAATAAAAACAGAGTGATGGGGCTTAATCCAAGCTTTAAGAAAGGAAAAAGGGACTTTTTCAGGCACGGAATCGGGGCTAAAGGGAGTCACGCTGCCTGGAGAAACAGTGACAAGACAGCAAGGTCCTGTCAAGTGCCAGGGGTCGGCGAGCGAGCGTGAGGCCCAGGACAGGAGTGACAACCTGGGGACGCTGGGGGGCTCAGCGATTAAGCGTCTGCCTTCGGCTCAGGTCATGACCCTGGGGTCCCGAGATCGAGTCCTGCGTCGGGCTCCCTGCATGGAGCCTGTTTCTCCCTCTGCCTGTGTCTCTGCCTCTGTCTGTGTCTCTCATTAATAAATAAATAAAATCTTAAAAAAAAAAAAAGTGACAACGTGAATGCCCCCTTCCATTCCCAATGTCACCCCGGAGGCGTGCCTGCTGGCTCCGGCGGGCCGAGACAGTAGGGAGGGGGCCAATCCACCAGGCGGCTGTGCCGGGGTGGGCGGACGGGGGCTGTGCAGCTGTGTCAGTAGCCGGGCCGGGTAGGGGCAGCCACCTTGGCACGTCCAGACCCAGCAAGGACAGCACCCGTGGGGTGTACCCCCACCCCCCAGCCATGCACGAGGCAGGGCTTGCTCCCCACACCCGGAGGGAGGGACGGACGGGGCCACAGCTCGCCAGATGTGGCTTCCCGCGGGCTCGGCCGAACTCTTGCTGCCAGGGGAGCTGAGGGGGCAACGTGGAGCGCGGAGGAGGATGGCAGTTCTGCAGCGGGGGGCGGGGGGGAGGACACCCGCCGGCTTCCCGAGCCTGGGGCGCCCGCCCGAGAGCTGCTGCTCCTGATGGGAAGTGGGGCACGCGGGGTGCCCAGGCCGGGCTCAGGGCCAGGGGTGGGGGCACGCGGCTCCCGACCGGCTCCACACACCCCACGGGCCATTCCCTCCCGGGCCCTGCTGGCACCGTGTCAAGCCCCGAAGATTCCAGGAGCCGGGGCCCTGCTTCAGGGAGGCCGCAGATAAAGTAATCTCCCCCGGGACACCCAGAGGGTGGGTCCCCGCTGGCCCTCCCTTCCAGAAGCCCCGAGGGGTCCCGACCAGAATTCCAAGCAAGGGGTGACTCAGCAGAGGCCGGGCAGCGTCTGGAAGGGCCGCTCGGGTGTCAGGAGCGTCAGGAGCGTCAGGAGCAGGCCGTGCTCGGGGCGCCCATCCTTGGGGGACGCGTCCCGGCGCCCTCCCCGCCCGCCCTGTGTCCTGTGCCCCAGCACACCTGGCAGGCCCAGCGCCGCCAGCGAGCAGGGGTGAGGGTGTGCGCAGGGAAGGGCAGGAAGGGCAGGTCACCTGCGCCGCCCCCCCACCTGGAGGAAGAGAGGCCGCGGGTGCGAGCCGCCGCCTGGTGTCAGGTGGCAGCGTGCAGGGGTCAGTGGCATGAGGACCCCTCCCCTGGCACGGGGGGCTCACAAAGGCGGCTCAGTGGAGGAGGCTGGAAGCCACACAGCCTGACCCCACGATGCCTCTTACCTTCTGGGGGGAACAGGCCCTGAGCACCAGGTGGGTCCCCCGTCCCTCGGAGGCACACGCACCACCCGTGGGAGGCTGTGCCCCGGGGCCAGGCATCGTGGGGCTTGGCTCCGCCCGGCAGTCCCGAGGCTCCCTCCCGCCGCCTCCCTTGCTAAGCTGGCAGGCAGGGTGCCCTGTAGACGCTGCGGGGTGAGGCCCACGGCCCCGCAGGGCTCCCCTTCCCGGGGGTGACCTGCACCCAGGCCGCGGGCCCGTAAGACCTGCCGTGGCCGCTGGGAGCCGTGCAGTAAGCGGCATTAGTGTGCTGCTCGCCTCCAAGGGCTCCTGAGGGATCCTAACCCCCGCCCGGCCTCCTTCCCCGTATCCCTCTCTCTCTCTCTCTCTCTCTCTCTCTCTCCCTCCCTCCCTCTCTCTCTCGTTATGGGCCTCGTAAGTGCTGAGCTTATGGTGTTTTGTCAACACTCGCAAGGAAGCTCCGGGCTCTCCTTATCAATGCTGATTCCGGGGCTCAGGCCCCCGCCCCGATGGGATGATGGAGGGGAGGTTTAGGGACCTGCCCACACTGTCCCCCCCAGGGCCTACCGGGTCTCTGTCCCCTCGTGCGCGACCGCGGCCTCCAAGGCCCCATCCCGTCCCTGCGCACCTGCGGGCGGGTGGGCACCCAGCGCCCCGCCTGGGACCCGCTCATTACCCAGCAGCCGCCCGCTTCCCGGCACCTCGCTCAAAGTCGCACATCTCTTGGGAAGAACCCTCAAATATCACACTTTATTCCTGGAAGACGTCAGCGGCTTCTCAGGATCCGAGAAGCCCAGAAAGTCCTGTCCTTCACTTCAGCACCATTTCTTTGAAATGAGGGAGGTTCTCCTCTTCCTTCTCGCCTCTTTCTGTAGTTTTATGATTCAGCTCTTTCCTGGGAAGCACGGGACAAGGACCAGGGCAGGCCGTGCCTTCCTCCAGCTGGAGTCCAGGCGACCCGGACAGGCAGGGTCAACGTCGGGGCCGCATGGCCGGCTGGCGAGCGCCGTCGGGGAGCAGCTACGGGGCGCCCGCCCCCAGGAGACCCTTGTGCCCAGCGCTCCGCTCCTGAAGCAGCCCCACCAGGCGACTCCGAGCCCCGGCCCACGGGGAGGCCAAGGACCTCGAGGGGTCAGCTGGCGCCCGGGTCACCTGGCGGGCGGGCGAGGCAGGGACTCGAACCCGAGCTCTTCACCCCGTAGCCCACTTGCCCACCCGGGGCTGCCCCGTAGCCCATCTGATCTGAGAGCCCAACTGAACACAGGCGACCGGGATGACAACTTTGTCACGGGTGGGAGACGTGCCGCCTTCCTCCGGGTGACCTGGAGGGCAGAGCCGGCCGGCCAGCCTCCCCGCTGTCACCCTTCCTCAGTTTACAAAACGAGTCCACTTGACCAGTCCCACGGCGCAGCCTTGCAGGAGGGTTTATACTCCAGGCACCGCACACGAAACCCCAGCCCAGGCCTAAGGGGGCCCCGTGCGAGGGGATGTCCTCGTTCTCAGGGACACCGGTCGTGTCTGTGTGGGGAGAGTGTGGTGCGACAGGTGTCCGGGGCCTGAGCTCCCAGGAGGGTGCGTGACGAGGAGCATCGGGGAACCAGTATAGACGCGGCGGGTGTGGCTGCCCCGACCTTGGGGTTGCAGGGGGGACGCAGGCAGCTCAGGGGCCTCTGTGGCGGGGATGTGGTCCGAGGGCCTGCTCAGAGGGGCCGGGGGGGGGTGTCTGCCGTCAGGGCGGAGAGGGCCAGGTGGGGGGACGCTGGCCTGGGAGATGGGAGGACGCTGTCCCCCCAGCACACACCAGGACCGGGCGCCCGACACAGGCTCCCAGCCTCCAGGCCGCACACAGCCCCGCGCGTCCCCGCCCCTGCGGTGTCGGCGCCCACGGAAAGTCCGGGCTTCTGAGGACCCGCGGCCCCCCAAGCCCCAACTTCTGCATTCCGCCCGGGGCCTGTGCACACCGCCTCCCTCCTCCTCCCCTCCCCCTCCTCTCCCTCCCCCTCCCCCTTCCACGTCCTCCTCCTCCTCCACCTCCCTCCTCCTCCCCTTCTCTTCTCCTCCTCCTTCTCCTCATCCTCATCCTCCTCCTCCCTCTCCCCCTCCTCCCCCTCCCTCCTCCCGTTACTCCCTCTCCTCCCTCCTCCTCCCCCTCCTCCTCCCCTTCCTCCTCCTCCTCCTGCAGCCCCGGGCAGATGCCGCCGGGAGGCGGGGCCGGCGAGCGCCACCGTGTCAGACTGTGACTGGGTGTCTGCATCCTCTCGGGCGCAGGGACGGCCCAGAAGGGGAAGCGGTGGCCTGGCCGTGGGGGGGGCGGCCGTGAGGGGGCGGGGGAAGAGGAAGCCGCGCCTGACGGCGGGGACAGCCCGGGGGGCGCCCGAAGGGCCTTGCGTTGGGGCTTGGCCCAGCGCTCACGCTCGTGTACATACGCACACACACTCCCATACACACCGGCACCCACACCCACACCCACACACACACCCCCTTATGCACAGATACACGCTCACACACACGCTCTACACAGACCTACACACAGACCCACATACCCACCCGTATACACACTCATCCTCCCAGAGAGACGCTGCCTGTCCCACACACACGCAGGCGCCGACACACATTCGCACATACTCACTCACATACACTCACACGGAGACAAATACTCCTACATACACACACGTGCACACACACAGTCTCACGGACGCGCATGCACAGGTGTGAGCTCTCACAGGGGCACGCGTACAGCCACTCACCACACACACGCACATTCGCACACAGTCACGCGCGGCCTCACACACGCACATGCACACTCTCTCACGCTCTCGCGAGCCTTCCCTGCTTCCCCACCAGACTTCTAAGACTCAAGGCTTTCCTAGTTCTCAGCGCCCAGGAAGGGCAGCCAGGTCTGCAGTCCAGCTGTCCGAGGACCTCGGGTCCGGGCTCCCTCTGTGTGTCTGTCCTAAGTGGCACCAGATGCAGAAATCCGTAAGAATTCTAAGAGGCCGTTCCGTCATTTTCCTCTTACCTTTAAAAAGCCAGAGCTAAACAGGGTAAAATTTCCTTACATTATAATCAAAAATTTAATTTTGGAGCTGAGACAAAAAAAAAAAAATGGAATAATGAACAGAAAGCATAACTACATTCAGGCAGATTCCCTCTGGGACAAAAAATACCATTTTAAGAAATGAGAACAGGCCAAGAGGAAAAAGCCTAAAATCTAGGGAAAGATGAGAAAGAAGTTGTGAATTAACCCGTTTGCGGCATCTTCTGTGCGCGGAGATAACCAGCAGCGGGGCTCGGGGTCGAGGTCATTCCCACTGGAGGGCGAGGAGGTTGCCCAGAAACCCCTTATCTACCGTTCTCACCGGGTGTGGGGAGGGTGGAGGGCGCGGCCCGGCCCGCCCCCCGGGCCCCTGAACTCACACGGGGAGCCCCAAGGGTGAAGGCTTTACAATGAACCACGTTCCCCTCTCCCTCGTTTCCGGGAGGAGCACCGAGCCTGCTCCTGTAGGAAACAACATCACCTCTGGAGCCCTTGCACGCGCGCGTGGGGCCCTCCCAGGAGCGGCCTCCGAATCCATCCCTTGCCAGCTCGCGGGTGGAGGCCGCCAGGGCTCTAGACGAGGGCCGGGTCCGGGGAGGACTTGGGGCAGACGTTCAGCCCCGGGCCGCCCCGTGCGCCCGTCCTCCAGAATTCCTGGGTGAAGGTTCTAGAGGACGTCCCGGGCCTCACACACCGTTCCCACCCCGCCGTGACATTCTGTGCACGCGGCGTGACGCCAGGCGCACCACGCGGAACCAGGACCCCTGACATCCGCCTTCACAGTTAGGCCGGGATCCACTCAACCAGCTCTTGCGGAGCCCTGGTGGCGCTGCTTCTCGTGCCCCCCGGGCTGTGACATCCGCCCTCGGCCACAGCCTGCCACCGAGGCCACTGGTGACTTGTGAGACCCTTCCCAATATCAGGGAAACGAAGACCTCCGGGGCTAGCAGGGGACCAACCGCCTGTGATCCCAAAAGGCCTGAGTTCTTTTTTGCCTTCCAACTTGGCAACTTGGTTTCTCGCCTCTGACCCTTGTTCCTTTTTTTTTCTATCAAAAAAAAAAAAAAAGTAATGGCAGCAGAGACCTCACCTCGGCACCAGACTGCCCCACCGCCCTGCCCGCGGCCCGTCACCCTCCCTTTCACCCCGCTGCAGCAGGTGCACCCCACACACCTCACGTCGGCTGCTCAGCTGTGCCTCATTCTTTCTGCCCAGGGCATTTGAGGCTTTAGGAGAATCTGCGCTGCTCAGCAGGAGCCCTGAACCAGGACCCTGACCCCCCGTGGGGCAGCCCTTGGTCGGTGGGGGGTGGGGCGCCGTGCCTGCCTCCTGCATCCCGCCTGGAGGCCCCGGGCAGGTGGGATGGAAGCCTTGTCCCCCTCATCCTGGGCCTTCCCCTTTTCTCTCTCCCCTGCCCCTGAGCCCAGCCCTCAGCAGGCTGGGAGAACAGCTCAGTCTTCCGAGTGATGGAGAATTTATCAAGAAGCCTCTCTCACGCACAGAGGGCAAACCTGGGGTATTTTAAGCCCCGAGTTACGGATAAAGCAGGCGGAACCCAGAAAGTGGGGGCTCCCCAAGGCACATGCTCATTCCTGCTCAATTCCTGCATCCCGGCTCTGGGACAGGCTGGGTCCCCATGCAGATGGATCCCCTACCAGGGGACAGAGGTGCTGGGAGAAGTATGTAGAGGGTTGTTGACACTATTTAATAGAGGAAAGTGTTAGCAACTTGCTAGTAGATTCAGAGATTCACTAACAAGAGATGCCCTTCAAATAACAGGGACACGGTTGAGGACCAGCTGCATCTACAGACCTTGGCATTCATGCCTCTCCCAGCCCGGGCCTCAGTCGTCCCCCCCGCCCCCAGGACTGGCTCTCATGGCCACTCACTCCCTTTGGTGACTCGGGAGAGTCCCTAACGCCATGGCCGGCTGACACCCGTAGGCAAGGGGCAGACTCGTTTTCCTCTTGTCCCTTCCAAGCCTTAGCAGATGAAGCTTCAGGCTCAAAGGCCAAGGAAGAGGGAAAGAGCAGGAGACACGTGCCAGGCGGGGAGTGGACATCGGACCCGCTCAGGGGAGGTGTGGGGACGATCAGGGGCTCTGGGGCGAGAACTGCCCATTAGGGCCAGAGTTGTGGCGGGCGGGATTAAGGGGAAAGGAAAGCAGGTTTTCTTGTCCCCCCCCTCCCCCCCCACCCAGTGCCCTCAAAGTCTGGAAAAAGTGGAACTGCGAATCCACAGGACGGGAGAGGAGGAGCCTGGGCGCCAGGCGCAGGGCCCGTGGCACGGCACATCACCGTGGCTCTGCGTTCCCTGCGGCCTCCGACCGCCCGGCTTCTGTCGTTTATGCTGAGATCCCACCCTAAGCTCTACGCAAGCAAGAGGGATTTGAGAGGCCATAACTTTGCTTATTTAAGAGCAATATTTATTTTCGGGACACCGAGTATTGAAAAACATCTAACACTATATGAGGGGGAAATGCACAGTGTGTGGAATTCACAGAGAATGTTTTACCCTCTGCCACGACAAAATATTCATATTTAGGTCATCAATTACTCCAAGGTCTGCCATGGTTGAGGGCCAAAGGAAATAAAATGTCTAAGGGGGGCGCCTGGTGGCTCAGCGGTTAAGCAGGCGACTCTTGGTTCTGGCTCAGGTCATGATCTCAGGGTCATAGGATCGAGTCCTGTGTCTGGCTCCGCGCTCAGCGGGGAGTCTGCGGGAGACCCTCTCTCCCTCTGCCTCTGCCCCTCCCCTGCTCATACTCTATCTCTAAATAAGTAATAAATAAATTCAAAAAATCTTTTTAAAATGTCTAATAAATAATGGGAAGACGTATCTGCACAGTTGATCAGGAACACTCATTAGACTTTCCCATCTCGACTTGAGGCTTCGGGTTTCAGGGGCAGAAAGAAATGGAACAAAAAGCTAAATTGGAAGGATCTGAGTAAAGATCAAAGAAATCGAAAATACAATGCCTTCTGCCTCGTTCTGAGGTGCTAAACTGAAAAATATAGACGGGGGGAAGCCAGAGCATCGCAGGCTGACCTCATCCCGTTGACATTACACTGACTCAGAAGCTGGACATCCATCTGCACGGACTGGTGACAACAATGAGAAAGTAAAACTGGCCTCCAAGTCGAGCAACAAAAAGAGAAGTAAGAAGCCTCTGAACCAAATTCACGCGCCCCGTCCTGGGTGCGTCCCCCTGACACTCCCTGGAGCTACCTTGCGCACGGTTTCGGGGACGGTGGAAGAGTCCTTTCTTCTCTGAGCACCGAGCAGAGTAGGAGTCGCCATTTGGAAAGCTGAGGAAGGTGCTTAAAACACCAAAACCCGAGGAGAGCACTGGAAGCCAGGCTCCTTGAGGGAGCGGACGTACGCCCCACGGGCACGTGATCCCCCGTGGAGTCCGGGACCTCCACCACCTGACAAACGCCGGGGTTCTTTCTGCCGCGAGAGGACTTCCTCTTCGCGCTCCGGAGCGCTTTGGGAAGTTGGGGAGCCGGTACCCCGCCACAACGGGGCGTGAGCCTGTCTGCTCAAGAAAGGGCCGAGCGCACAGGCGGGTGAATGAAGGAGAGTGCGGTCCCGCCTGCACCCGGGGTTCGTGAGTGGCCGATGTGCGCCCACGATCGACCCCTGCAGGACACTAGAATTCCTATGTACAGCCGGAAGCCTGAGTGCAGAAGAGGAGGTTCAAGTGGTTTCAGACGGTCTTGAGAGAATCTCGAGGGGGCCGGGAGGTTCTAGAAAGATTCCCTCATCCAAAAGGGTTAAAACATACCAAGAATAAAATGGGTAGGTTTGCGTGGTTTGGAAGACTTAGTCATGCAGGAATGCTCCCTCCCTGTAGATGCTAGATGGACGAGGGGTGGGTGGGAGGCCCCTGACCGTGAACTGAGAGCACCTGTGGCCGACCCGGTGTCGAGCCCAGGCCCATCGAGGCGAGCGAGGGGCTCCCTGGCCGGCCCAGTCACGATTTCCCACGAGCCCGGGACAGCGTCTGCCTCCCACACCCATTTCTGAGCAGAGACACTGCAGATTTTGATTGCAGCCGTGTGCCAAGTGCAGAAATCTTAGGGGTAAGAGAGCTCGGTGTCACTCGCTTCCAGGGTTTTGCTGCCGGGAAAGTAGATATGGAGGAAATGCAGAACATTCTGAGATTAAAAACAGGAAATGGGTGAATTCATTGCCCCTTCTGGGAAATGATGAAATGAAATGCGTTTCGACCTTAAGGTGTAATCATGCAAAACTTAGTTTATCAGGGTTATTAAGACCTATGATTTCTCATCAAGATAAATGACTTTCTGAAATTTGAAAACCCAACGAATGCAAGGGTCCCATCCACCCCTCTTCCCATACCATAAAACTACAAAGAGCTTTTCTATCAACTGACAATAAAGAGAGAGAGGGCGTCTAATGAATAATCGTGATGTAGTAAATGTCCTCATGATCCCAACTCGGAACTTATAATAAAGTCGGTCACCGGCTGCTTTGGTTCGAGGTGTGCTCGCGACCCGACTCGAGCAACGAGCGTCACCGTGTTAAAACGCCGATCCCCTGTGCTGGAAAGCACGCCCAGCACTTTCAAGAGCAGGTCTTCCGCGGCAAGCCCGCTCTGTCGTCTGTTCGCTGATCCAGTGACGCGGGCAGGACCCGCTGCCACACCGCCTTGGAGCTAACCATCGAGACCCAGGGGCCGAGGGGCACCACGAAGCCCAGCGTGCCCACAGTGTCTCTTCACAGACCGACACACAGAGCGGTTGTCCGCGTCCCCCCGAAGATCTACATGTATGAGTAACCGATGCAAATGAGAGGGAACGAAAGAGCAGAAAATGATGGGAAATCTAACAGCACAAATGTTTTCACACTCCAGTGACACATTTCTAACGGTTAGGAACGAGGCAGCTATGTACGCGTGACGTGGGCCATCGTCAGAGTCTGTCGGCGTGATGCGCTATCAAAGCCCGAGGCACCCTCCCACCTGCCCGCCTCCAAGCCCTGTCTGGGGGTTCTCTATCCAGTTGCCAAATCTGCCGCAAGCAAACTCTGTCTCGAGCCCAGGAGCTGGATGGAACGGATCACCGGGAGCCGCGCACTTCCCAAACCTGGCACCTGCGTCCTGCAAGCCAACAGTGGTGGGCAGGGACGGATTTCACGGCCTTCTGGAGACACACGGACTGGCCTTGGTGGCTGCACCCCACATCAAGAAGGCCTGACCCCCGTGCACCCCAGGGTTCCCCTCCATGCTCCTCTGAGCAGATGGCATTGGCGCATGGCCCCGTGGTCGCCGATGGTGACTCAAACCCAGGCCTGCAGGTCCCCCCGGGGCACCCCCTCGCACTGCTGCTGCTTTGCATACCTCTGCTCAGACACCTCGACTGACCTGCGGGCCACTTCATTTGTTTTTCACGTGGGTTCTCGTACCTAACTTTGGTGTTTTCAGACTTGCAGCTTTCTGAATGATACACTGTCTTGTTTCCAAAGCCTTGAGTCAGCCTTTGCACGGAGGGTCCCTGCCTGCCCCCATCTTATTTCTTACCGATCTTATAACATGACCTAAAATAGAAGCGTGAATGCTCTAAATGGGGCAGAGTTTCAGTTAGGGTGATATGTGCCGTAAGACTTCTTGATAAAAGGCAAGTGATGGGCCAAGATGGCATTCATTTTTGGGGGTAGTTATGCCAGGGACCCCCTCCCCAACCCTCATCAGCTCCACGACCATACCTGCCTAGGAATTGAATACATCCCCTGAAGCCCTTCTCTGAGGTCAGCCCCTCCTCCCAGGATCCTCCCTGCCCTGGGGCCCAGGCAGAAACCAAAGATCCCATTGGGCTTCCTTGGGCCTCTGTTGTGTCCCCCCACACCCCTCAATCCATCACTTTCTCCTTTCTCTTATCCATCCCTAAAAATTCTACCCCATTCTTGAAGGGGTACAATATATGTCACATCTTCTGAAATCCTACACATCCCATCAAAAAGGATTCGGGTCCTTGCCCGCTTGTGGGTTCTGATACCTCCACTGCAGCATGTCGTGTATCCTGCTCCCTGAGGAAGGCCCTGGGCATGTGCCACTCGCCCTCACAAGGCAGAGGGTTCCTCACTGCCTGCCCAACAAGTGCTGCATGAACTAAGCTAGACTGGCCTAGAGGTATCACAACCAAATCTTCCTACCAGTTTCCCAACAATACCAGTATTTTTCAAGATGTCCTTCAGCTAATACTCTTTGGATGTTAACAAAGATCAAAAAAAAAAAAAAAACCCACACAGGCTTAATATTAAAAAAAAAAAAATGGTAGCAAGAGAGAGTTGAAAGAACACAAAGTTTAGAATCAGAAAACTTGGGTTTGTATGGGTTGCGCGATGCGAAGTTTGGTTAATCGACCTCATGAAGCCAAGGTGGAGGCCCAAGGACTCCGAGTACCAACTGCCATTCCAGGTGGCCTGGGCATGGGGACCTGTCTCCTCTGTAGAGTCGAGAGAAAGAACGGGGCGGGGGCTAGGTTCAGCCACGGCCCCGAGCCAGGGCACTCGGTTTCCCACCAAGCAGTCAGAAGGGCAGAGGCTGTTGGCCTCCATCCGTGGCGCCCGTGCCGGGTGCACTCTGCTCCACGGCGGGTACGACCACTGCATGAAATGGCCAGTCCCTTGCTGGAATCGTTTCGCACTAAGTTCTGCTCTGCTTGCTCTCGTTCACCGTTGTCCCCGTGTGTGCTCAGAAGCGTCGCCGGCTCGACGCCACATCGGGCCCAGGGCTTCACTCGATCCGCACATTCCCGAGACAAGACGGTGCCCGGACTCCGTTTGCAGGTGAGCCGAGCCCCTGTAGCTGGTATGGGTGATGCCCGTGGTTTCACCCACCACGGTCTGGTTCTGATCTTGGTGCCATAGTGATGAGGAAGCAGCACCTTCCAAAGGTGTCTTACCTCAAAGAACGTGCCCAAAAGAACTGCTTCTCAATGTACGTATCCCCCCGCCCCCCCGGCCTCTCTCTCTCTCTCTCTCTCTTTTTTTTTTTTGAGGTGAGAATTTTGCTAATAGCCGATTTGCAGGGCATCTCATGAAATCCCTTATCAGCAATTCTTTTCTCCTTTGTGGCTGGGCCTCACGTGCTCTTCCCCGTGGATTCTGGAAAGTCAGCTATGTCATCGCCCGGTAACAGTCACTGAAAACGTCAAAGAATTAGTTTTCCTGACGAGCTAAAAAAATTAATTTCTTTCCCTATTTACTAATTCAAAAGCTGTGGCCTACCGGTGAGAAAACAATGGACAAGGGTCTCCCTAAATGGGAATTATTGAAAATGCCCCTGGCATAATCAGGAAAATCTCGAGATTTTCTTTGTTCTTCCAAAATAAAGAACAGACTCCATATTTTGGTCACAGTAAAATGTCCCTCCCTTTGCTCGTGGATCTCCCATCTCTCTGTGGACCTTGGGATGTGAGCCCTCCTGACCCAAGGAGGTGGCTAAGTGGGAAGGGAAACGCGTTCACAAGCAGGACGGCGTTGTCCGACCGAACGCTGGGGACTCGCCCCCAAAGCTGGCGTCGTAAAACACACTTTCTACCAATTTCTCTTTCACTTAAACTTTCTAAGAAACCTTCCTGCATCAATAACAGGCCACCTGCGCCTGATGCACAAAATTGCGACACCACACCGGACATTTACACTGAGCGGAGGAAATTCTGGATTGAAGATTTGTTTTTGTTTGAGACTGATTTGTTTAATGATGACATTTCCACTTACAGGAGTAAAAGTTAAACTCAGCTGACAACGTGATGGACACAGCCTCGCACCCGTCTGACCTCGCCTGGAACAAAGAATTAAAGGTTCCGGTGGGAACGGTGGCACTTTTTTTTTTTTTTTCTTTTCTTTTCTTTTCTTTTTTTTCTTTTCTTTTCTTTTCTTTTCTTTTCTTTTCTTTTCTTTTCTTTTCTTTTCTTTTCTTTTTTTTTTCTTTCTTTTCTTTCTTTTTTTTTTTTTTTTTGATGCCTGCTGTGAGCTTTGCTCCTTTTTAAGGAACTTGCAAAATCTTAGTCGTCAATGGTTTATAAAGCTTTGACCTTCAGCCTGGATCCTTGATAAAGTATCACAGGCTGCTTCCTTTTACATGTGCTGTGCAGACGGCGAGGCCAGCGGTCCCAGAGGAGTCAGATCAGACCGCGGAGCCCTCGGCAGCCCACTGGTGCCAATCTCATCTTTTTTTTTTTTTTTTTAAATCTAAACTTTACAGAGAAAAGAAAAAAGGTTACGTTTCCAGCTGAGCTTCTCACGGGGTTGTGGGGGAAAGAGCATCGTAAGGGGAAGGAGTGCTCTTACTCACACCCTTGTTCTTAGGTCTGGGGCACACAGTCATCCCAAAACGGTCTCGCCAGCCTGACGTGAAACACATGCGGCCCAACAGGACAGGGATGTGCACCAGGTCCTCACCTGAGGTCCAAGTACCAGATGCGCGGGACAAGGTGATGGAGATGTGTGTGTTGCGGGGAAACCGGCGCACGTGTTCTCATCAGACAGTTAATGTGGGTCGTGGCTGCACAAACCTACCACAGCCCCCTGTGCCTGCCTGAGCTGCATTAGGGGAGCTGGGGCCCCGTGCAAGGCGCTGCCCTCCAGAGCCAGAACATTAAAGCTCGCAAACACGGAGAACGGGTTTAATGTCCACGCTTCCGCAGACTAACAGTGGGAGTCCTGCATCCGGAGGGCGAAGGCAGATTTGGACAGAGGGCAGCTCCCCAGAGCCCTGATGGGGCGTCCTCCATCCCTCGTGCTCCCTCCCGGGCCTGCAGGGTCCTCCAGGGTGCCGTGTGTGCCAAGGGGCTGGGGCACGTGGCCAGGGGTGGCAGGGACAGTGCGGGGAAGGAGCACTCGGAGCGGCCCGGGACACGTCAGCGGGGGATGGGGACGTTGGGGGCGCCTAGCGTGGCTGTCCTCATTGGCGGGGACAGTCCTCGTGGTGTAGGGAGGAGCTGACACAGCGCCGGCTGCCCACGAGGCTCTCCACACAGGGATTTGGTTCAAGACCCTGCGGATAATTGGTCTCCCTGAGCCTAGAGCAGACGGTCCCAGCAGGTGCGCAGACACGCGGGCCCTGGCCCACCTGCGGCGCTGAAGGACCTACCCACGGGCGCCAGTTAGCTGAGGGGTCCTCCGTCTGGGGCAGCTCTCAGGGGGGCAGCCCGCTGCACAGCCACACGGAGGCAGGGCGCACCCTGCGCAGGCGCCCTCAGGGGCGGGGGGCAGAGGAGGGAAGGCCGAGCGCCAGGGCTTGCCTACGTTTTCCTTGTGTGTTTGGGTTTGTTGTTGTGTTTTTGTTTTTTGTTTTTTTTTTTGCAATGCGGGCTTGAACTTGTAACCCTGAGATCAAGACCTGAGCTGAGATGAAGAGTCGGATGCTCGCCGACCGAGCCAGCAGGCGCCCCTCCATTTTTCTTGTCTCGGCCACTTGCAGACAGAAGCCGAGTCACCTTCCCACGGGGCGATGGGGGTGCTGCCCTGAGCGCCTTCCACCAGGAGCCTCAGCACGTCAAACTCAATATTTTAACTTAAACCAGCAGATGTTCAAAACCAGGCAGAGCTGTCTGTGAGACAAGAAGATAGTTCATTCCATGTTTTTCACTTTTTTTTTTTTTTTTTTTTTTACTATCGCTCTCTCTCTGCTTAACTGCATCCTTTTCAGAACAGAAGGTTTCCTCCCTGAGCCCGAGTCCTCTGTGTCGTGGCCGCCGCTGTCCCCGGCAGGGAACCTGGGCCAAAGCAGGTCCTTGGGAAGCTTCTGTCTCATTAACTGATGCTCCGAGCCCCTCAATCCCACCTGCAGCTTGCTGCCCTGCTTTCCGGGACGCTCATGCCACTCCAGCTTCAAACCTACCATGGTGTCGGGCGCCTGGGGCTCCCTGAGGTGTAGACAGTGTATTTAACTCCTGGAGGGAGCCAGTGCTCGTACAGCCTGATGCCCCGTGACGTCTAGCCTAGCAGCTGGGAACACGTTCAGTGATTGCACTTGGAAGACACTATTGTGCTCCAAAACGTGTCAATAAGCATTCAGGTTTCTTTTCAATTGCCCAGGCTGCCCGGGATGAATTAATCCATGGTATGTGCCTATGAACATTTCAATAAGATGATAATTCAATATAGGACACAGAAATCATTTCTAACATCCTGGGATGCTGCTAATTTGGATTGTTTGTCTCCTCATGGGTCAGGAGAGGACAAGAGGGAGTGACCTTCACAGGCTCTAGGCTGCAAAGTAAATTCTAATTGCGCAGCCAAACTGAGAGTCCTCATTTCCCTGATCTTTTCCCATCTAGATTTGACTTAAGTTTGTAGATGACACATCTTATTTTCCTCTGAGCCGCGAGGCACTGCTCCTTTCCCTTCTGCATTGACTGTGTTCACTTCGTGGGTTCAAATGTTGGGCTCTGACTTCAACTCCCTCCCGAGGGGACTTTCTGTGTCTACAGCGGGTCTCCTGAAAGACACCATAGAGAGGCTTTCACCACCCATCGGGTTGACTGTTTCCGTAAGGTGGGATGTTCGCCGCGTCCCTGCTTTCCCCCACTTTCCCCACACTGATGGAGAAGCGAGAGAAGGAGATGGCTACCGGCCCGCGAGGATCTTGCGGTGCAGCTGAATGCAGGGCGCGGGTGCAAAACATGCCGGGTTCCCCCCGGGGGCAGCTCACGCCCGAGGGCTAGGCCTGGCACCACAGGCGTCTTCGTGCTTGTTGCACGTCTCGAGCCAAAACAGTGGAGGAATTGTAGCTCACAGAAACCTGGGTAAGTACCTGGGAAGGTGTAAAACACGTTTCCTAGAGGGCAAACCAGTAAAGGTGAGGGAAGCAACGGGCCCTTACGGGTCGGCCATGTCCCAAGAGAGGAAGCTTCTAAATGTGGCCCAGTGACGTCGTCAAGGATTCACTGGAAGGGACCAAGACGGGAGCACAGGGGCTGGAGAAGGGCGCCGCCTGCCCGACCGTCTGCCCGTCCGTCCGCCCCCCCATCCAGCCAGCCAGCTATGCATGGGACACGCAAGCAGTAAACACAGGGCAAATTTTCATCTTTTTAACCCAGGCAGGCAGGTTCACAGGGTCCTAAAACAGCGCTTTATAGACTCTGCGTTTAGGAGAAATGCAGGTTCACTCAGTGTATTCCGCCCACGGAGGCAGCGAGGCTAAGGGCCGAGACTTGACCCAGACCTCCTCCTTCAAAGCCTTCTACAACAAGCAGGACCCCTCTTCCGGGGGGATTCTTCTAGGGTGAACATTTATGGCAGCCTCCAAAACAAGTCTCACCCCTTCACAGTTAAACCTTGGGGCAGGGCTGCCCGGGTTACTTCAACCATGTGTTCAAAATTCTAGATTCCAGGGCGCCTGGTGGCTCAGCGGTTGAGCATCGCCTTCGGCTCAGGGTGTGACCCCGGGGTCCTGGGATCAAGTCCCACGTCGGGCTCCCTGCATGGAGCCTGCTTCTCCCTCTGCCTGTGTCTCTGCCTCTCTCTCTCTCTCTGTGTCTCTCATGAATAAATAAATAAAATCTTCAAAAAAAATTCTAGATTTCTAGCAGACTTTGGATAATTTCTGAAAGAGACAGAAAACCCAGCCTCAAGTGTCCAATGGTATGGGCTCAGGGCTGTCTCCACAGGAGCTGTAGGGGGCCTGGGCATGGATCCAGGACAAGTCTCCCTGCTGGGGCCTGGAAGCCCAGCGCTGCCCCACAGGATGGAGCTGCATGTCCACGCAGCTAAGGGACGTGTGCCCGCCCCTGATGCCTACGGACGGGTCCTTGTCTGGTTCAGCCCTTTCGGACAGAAGCAGGTCTGGTCGTCAGTAACCGAGGCCAGAGCATTCCTGTCTAATTCACGTAACAAGCCGTGAAAAGCAAGAGCCAATGACCCTGAGACTCGTGGCCCGGGACTCCAGGTTACCTACTGCACAGGTGCAAGGGACCCGAGGGCACGGGGGCCACCTTGCCTCTAGCCTCCTGCAATGGTTTATTCCTGGGCAAAAGGGTTCAGTCGCTGGCCCCTGGACCCAAGTAATAGGATTTTGATGACACTGTATCAAGATCAGCGTTCAAATGAAGGAGAGAGAGGGAGGGAGAGGAAAGGAAAAGGCTCAAAAGAGAAATAGTGCAATCAGAGCTCCAGGGCTGAATCTGTGAGTCCGGGGATCGGGGAGTGCTCAGGAAACACGGCGGCCCCACAAGTGCACGCTGTCTCCTGAAACGCAGGAAGGGCGCCCGCGCACAGGAAGGCCGGGGTCTGGGCTGCACGCAGCTGGGGGGCCGAGCGCCAGGGCGCGCCCCGGGGCCCGGGCGCCGGGGGCAGACCTCAGGCTGGTCCTCTCGGGCGGCCGCACAGGCAGACTGCTGCTTCTCTTTCCTCTTATTAACATTAAAAACAAAAAAAAAGCCTCTCCTTTACCACCTCTGCTCCATTGCTTCATCTCGGTTGCAGCAGAGTCTTTTACGAAGATATTGAGAAGCTTCATTCAACACAATTTTTGCAAACGATTTCACAGATGCGGTGGCGTCCGACTCCGAAGCTTGCTTCACTCAGGGCCTGTCCTCGGCGGCCGGCCCGTGGAACGCGCTTCGTGTCTATAAAGCAACCGCCTTGTTTCAAGAAACTCGGGAGGATTTGCCAACCTGCACCCCCCCCCGCCCTGAATTACCATAAAGAGACCACGAGAAGAGAATGAATGGACAAAAACCTAAACTAAAAGTACTCGGCTCCTGTACTGAGCTCGGCCATTCTGCTTTGGAAAACTGCTTCCCTTCGACATGTTCACATTTTGCCTTGTTATTCATCTTTACCGTGAATTTTTGCTACCAGTAATCGTCTTCTCATTATTTTGCACTTGATCAAATGCCTACAAGACGGATCGCCAAAATAGAGCCGTGTAAAATAGATCGAACTGATGTGAAGATTGGACTGGACCTAGATTTTCTCAAATGTGGCCAAAAATGGAAGAACCAAAAAAAAAAAAAAAATGCAAATTTTCACTTTCGTGGGTGAGGACAATTGAGAAAATGTTTTAAAGAGAAAACTGATTTGAATACTAGTTTGGAGAGGTGATGAGTGACCAGGTTTGGGCTACATTTCGGGGAGGATGGACCTGAAAAGGTTTTCTAGGACGGGGGACACGGTTCCCCTCCATCCCTCTAGGTCTGCCCCATCTGGCAGGTGGCCCCCGGCCAGGGTGGCTTCTGAGCCCTGGAGACGTGGCCACTCTGGATTGAGGTGCGCTGGACGCATCGACTGGGTTTCGAGGACACAAGAAAAGAGGAGAACAGGACTCACTAATGATGCTTCTGTTGGACGGAGGCTCAAATAAAGGCCCGTAGGGCACACCCCGTTAAATCCGGTGGAAACTGATCTCGCCGGTGCCACGTCTCTCTTTGAATGTATCTGCTGGAAAATTGAGAATTATGGCCGCAGGCCTCATGCTATTTTCGCTGGGCAGTGCTGTCCTAGGACACGTGACTCCCGCATTGCACTGGCAGGTCCCAGGGATGCTGCTCACGACTCGTCTGTGAAACCTCTGCCCCCAGACCGGGACTGAAGCTGCCTGTCTGCCCGGGGTCCGACGGGAAGGACCCACGCGGAGCATCCGGAGGGGGTGCCTGGGGGCCGCGTGCACCCACAGAGGAGCCTGAACCTTCCATTTTTAGGAGATGCTGCGTCATTAAGAAAAAACAGCTGGCGGGGGGCGCCTGGCTGGTTCTCTCGGTGGAGCCCCCAACCCTTGATCTCAGGGCCACGAGTCTGAGCCCCATGCTGAGCATTGTAAAAAAAAAAAAAAACAAAAACAAAAACAAAAAATCGTAAAAAATTGTGAAAACAGCCCCAGATGGACACAAGCAAAGCGCCAACAGAATCTTTAACACTCGCAGTTCCAAAGTCAGCTATAAGGTTCGGTATCGAGACCGTCAATTAGTAATAATCGTAGTGTTTTCAAACGGTGAGTAAACGCAGCGTCTCTAATGACAAAATAACTCTGTTATCTTCTCAGGAATAAAACCACTTCACTCAAAACCACAGCCTTCTCGACCAAACACGAATGTCACCAGCACCAGCGACAGCTCAAACTGCGTGCAGCACCGGGATGAGCCACGCGGTGGCCGCCCCGGGTGACGGTTAGCGGTCACCCCGACGGCGGGGCCGGCTCCCTCGGGGAGCTCTGGGGACCCCGCAGGGCCCCTACGTCTCACCGCCGCCTTCGGCTGCGCAGCGTGGGGACGGCGAGCGCCGGAGAATTCCTGGGGTTCCCGGGGCGCTAATGGAACAGCGTCCGCGGCTGCCCACGGGCCTCCCGGGGGTGCTTGGCCTCTGCTGTCACAGCCCCGCACCTGAGAGCGCGTGGCCGCCGTGAGCTCTGGAACATTCCAGGGTCATGCCAGCGAGCGCCTTCCAGGGTCACCCCCGCCCCAGGGGGAAGACACTGGGTGTTCAGGGCTCCCGTGGAATCTTGCCCAGGCGATTCCGTGGAAATCGCCGGCCTGCAGCCTCATCCCCTGCGGGGGAAGCGCTCCCGGGAGGCAGCCTGGCACCGACACACCGGCACGCGCGCCTGGCTCGCTCCTGAAAGCAGGGCAGAGGGGCAGGTGCTCAGAGGCAGGTCCAGCTGAATGCAGGGCTCGGGTGCACGGAAAGGCCCCTGCGACCCCTGACCTCTTGGGGTCACTTGTCACCGTGTCCCCAGCCGCCTGCACATGGCCAGCCTCCTGCGGCCGCCATGCACACGGGGACACATGGCGGGTCGTCCCCTAGATCTGTACACGCGCCTCACGGTCGTATTTAACCCGAGAAACTCAGGCGCACGCCAAGCTCAACCCCACATTTTGAAGGACCACGCGAGGCCGCCGCTCTCCCGCAGCAAGCGTCGTTACTTATTCATCCGTGTAACGCACACGAGCGTGCAGATAACAGGCAGAGCAACGAAACCAGCTCACCGGTGGCGCACAGCCTTTCTGGTCGCGCTGCCCCCACCCCCGCAAAACCAGCAGCCCCCCCCGGGGAAGCGGAGGAGTGTTCTATTTATTAACACAGCCGGTCCGCGGGCCTGGCGCTTCGAGCTTGTGACCTCAACGGCGGAGTCCCCTGGAATCAGGCCTCTGCGGGACACGCTGCGTTTCCCTCCGGCCCCGACCGTGCCAACGGGTCCCCTCCTCCCCGACCCGCTCCGCAAACACACGCTCGCGCACCCGGCTCTGCACCAAAGCGTCCCCGGCTGCTGGGAGCAGCACGAGAGGCTCTTGTATTTCAGCCCAGCTCTCAAAAAAAAAAAAAAAAAAAAGCTGTCATTTGGAGCATTTGCCAATTTGCCAACATGGGTGGCGTATTGAGTCCCTCCCGCCCCGGTGGGCCTGCGGCACCTGCAGCTGACCCCGAGCCCGGCAGCTTCCCCGAATCCGTGCCCGTGGGCGTGTGCCCGCTGGCTCCGGCCCCCGTGGGCGTGGGCTCCCTTCCTGAGCTCCCTGTAGGCCGCGGTCAACACCACCCCCACCCGGGATCCCAACGGGCACAGGGTTTGAGCAGGTCGGCGGTGACTGGTGACTGCGAGCGAAGCGCCTGCTACGGCTTTGAAGAACCCCGGGCTTATCTGGCGGGCGCAGCCGCCGGGCGCCCACCCCGGCCGTGCAGGGCCTGGCGAGGCGCTTCCGGGGCCGCCCGCCTCGGCGACAAAAGCCTTTGCATCGAATGGAACTGGGTCTCTGGAAACTTCGCAGGGCGATGATTTGGGCTCTGCCCTGCACGTCAGCCTCGCTACTTTTGCATAAAAGGAGGGGAAGCTTGCTTTTTTTTTTTTTTTTCTTTTCTGGGTTATATTTACACTTCCCAAATCAGAAAATGTCCTAACCAGATAGGAGGACAGGTGGCAACTGGCAACCACAGCTCAAAACCCCTTTTTTTTTTTTTTCCATTTCTTTCTGAAACCCCATGTAGAAGGAAAGTTAACGAAATGTCGGTTGGCTGTTTTACACTCGCACTCACTCTGCTTTCAGCACAGATGGAACGAAGCAGAAAATGAAATGGGGACCGACAACCCAGGAAAGAAAGTGCTGGTAGCTAAGAGCCGCTTTTATTTCCTCTAGTAAGTCAGGCCCGATGCGATCCTGAATTTCAGTTGTTAGAACAAAATGAAGATGAACCCTGACGTCTCTTTGTAAAACAAAACAAAACTTTTCAAAGGAAACGTGCAGCTTTGGAGACACGAACATGGTGGACGTGCAAGGATCTGAGCCCTTCAACCACCTGTGGCCTGTTTTTTTCTGCAAGTATTCCTTCTAGTTTTTTTTTTTAAAGATTTTATTTATTTATTCATGAGAATACACAGAGAGGAGAGAGAGAGGCAGAGACACAGGCAGAGGGAGACGCAGGCTCCATGCCGGGAGCCCGAAGCGGGACTTGATCCCGGGACCCTGGGGTCACACCCTGGGCCAAAGGCGGCCCTAAACCGCTGAGCCCCCGGGCTGCCCTGCAAGAATTCCTTCTAGAAAAGAAACCCACGGCCAGGTTCCAGGTTACCACCGACCATGGAATCAGCCCAAGGCTGAGGGTGTGGGGACCGGGGGCTCGGGCTCTACGGCTTCAACCCAGGGAAGGGATTCTCAGCCCGGGAAATGTGTGGGGCTGTATGGGGCGAGGCGTGACACGAGGGCTTAATACCCCCGGGGGAGGGACGGAAGCCGCCCCATTACCGTCGGTGCCCACTGAGAAACGGTGACCTACAATGATCCACACGCTGAGCCTCAAATTCAGGCCCAGCCTTCGATTCCTTCCCTTCACTTCTTCTCTGGGGTCCCCCTGGGAGAGCGACGCCCCCGTTCCCTGCTCTCACGCGGCACACGCCCTGCAGGCCTACTCAGGGCACGCCAGGCCCAGGTGCTCGGGGTGCAGACTGAGCAAATCCCAGAAAGGCGCCTTCTCCCTGAGGGGCGGCGGCAGGGGAGGGACCGGCGATGCCGTGAGGTGGGCTCAGGGTGGCCGCCTCGCTGGGGACTTCTGCACGGAGCCCGAGGGCAGCGAGGGAGACGGCCACGCGGGCGTCTGGGGGTGCGCTGCGGGCCTGGCCGTGGCGTGGGCGGAGCCGAGCCCAGCTCCCCGTGGCCTCCCCGGGCCTCCACTTGGGCTCTAGCCTGGAATCCTCCGTCTCCCCCTGCTCCTTGCGCTGCCCTCCTGCAGGCGGGGCTGCCTCCTACCCTGCGCCCGCTCCCTGCGGCTCCCCGACTTCCTGACGTGGACCTCCAACCCCCTGAGCTCCTTTGGGGGACCCACCGCTGCTCCCCCAAAGGCCCTTCTCCAGCACCGCCCGCCCTCTCACCCTCATTATCATCTCCTCGTAGTGGCCGCTCCGCCATATTTCTTTCTGGAAATTTCACCGGAACCCAACAGCTCATTCCCTGCCTCCTTCCTTGCCTTCTCTCCTGGACAATCATCCACATTCATGTCTCAAGGCCCTTGATCTCCACCATCCCTCTCTCGGATCCTAGAGCTAGAACCGTCTCTCTCCGCCTCTCACCCATCCTGCCTTCCAGAAGGCTCCTTGGCTACCGATGGCCAACAGAGATCAAGTCGGCCCCAACTCTCCATTCCCTTCAGGGAAATCACTGCCGTCCCCAAGGTGGAGGCTGAGCCACCCGATGCACGTTCCCACATTGAGCAAGTGGACATATATGGTGGCCACGCAGGGAAGCCTCCCCACGGCCCGGCTCCTCCCGCCACAGCCCTCCCACGCGGCACAAGTCCCGCCTCCCTGCCTCCTGTGACCAGTGATGTTTCCGGCACCCAGATCCTGCAGGGCCACTCCCCACGGGCCCCCTGGGCACCGGGCCTCACTCCCCGGGGACTCTGGCCTGTTGCCCACCCTCCTGCCCACCACCCAGCCCCCAGTCCTGAAGCCCAGCATGGCCCCCCTTCCCACCTGCTCAAACGTCCACCCTGGGAGTCCTCCCCAGCCCCCCTCCCCTCTGCCTGGCTCCACGAGGAGCACCTCCTCCTTTGCTACACCCCAGTCCCGGAGCTGCGCTCGGCATTACTGCGGCGCCTGGCCACGATGCCCGGGACGTCTGGCACGACAGCGGCCGCCTGGCCCGAGCGAGGGCTCTCGGGGTAGGAGTGCTACCGAGGGGCCCTTCCCAAGAGTCGGGGGAGCTGAGGTTGGGACAACGTGAGGCCGACAGAAATGGCATCTCCAGAAATCCCAAGGTGGGTTCAGCAGCAGAAGCCTTCTGTGGTGGCTCTGCTTTGGGTCGGGCCTTGAGAACTTTCCAGAACTTTGTGGTCATTAACCGGCAGGTGCAAGCAGGCAAGGACATGCCGGCCCTTGTGGGACAGAAGCGAACGGACAGCTCACCGGCCCATAGTCCCCCCGCACGCCCCTCTGACGGGGTGTGCCTGCCGGGGGCCCGGGCCCGGGGGTGGCATCGTGTCCAGCCGGGCTGGCCTCTTCCTCGGCCCCTGCTCTGTCCTGAGACCCTGGGGCCCTTGCTACGCCGACCACCCCCTGCTCTCTCCGGAAGCCTTATTTTGCAGGGAGAGGGGCGTCAGCTTCTCCACGAGGTCACCTGCCAGCAGGTGCATGGGCACACGTCTCCCAGGTCCTGCAAAATGTCTTGCTGCAAGTCCACCAGGGGCGCTAACGACCTCCCCGCAGCAGCCCCGACGGAGCCCCCACCTGCCCAGTCCCCCCACAGGGCGCAGCGGGCGGGTGACCCTTGTCAGCTCCTGGGACACAAGTGAGGGGAAGCCACCTGCCACGGTCAGCAGGCGGGAGAGCAGCAGACCCAGGGACATCCTGGGCCTACACACGCTCCTCCCAGGGAACAACTGTGATCTCTTGTCCACTACCACCCAGGACGCGCACACGCCACGGACACGTACCAGACATGCACATGCCACGGACACGTACCACCCAGGACGCGCACACGCCACGGACACGTACCACCCAGGATGCACACATGCCACATGGACACATACCACCCAGGACATGTACACGCCACATGGACATGTACCAGACATGCACACGCCACACGGACACGTACCAGACACGCACACGCCACGGACACGTACCACCCAGGACGCACACACGCCACGGACATTTACCAGACATGCACATGCCACACAGACATGTACCATCCAGGACACACACATGCCACATAGACGCGTACCAGACACACACTCGGCACATGGACACGTACCAGACATGCATACGCCACACGGGCATGTACCACACGGACACACACTACAACGCACACACACCACAAGCGTACACACACACATCCAGCACGCAGACACACACTATGTGCCTGAACACATAATACACACACACCACACAGGTATACCCCCACACAAACACGTACACACCACACACACCATATATTCACACGCCACAGACATGCAGCACATACGATATACGCCAGCACATGCATAAACACATAACACACATACACGTGCGTCACATATACTATGCACACACCAACACACCACACACACCACTCACACACCCCACATGCATGAACACACACCAACACACCACACATAACGTGCACAGAGATGCCACACACAGCACACACACTCGTATAAACACACACCACACAGATACATACCACGCACACACCCTATGCATGCACACAGGTACACCACAGGCACATACTACAGACGTATACACACAGCACACGCACACGCACACGCACATGCACACACACACGCACGCACACACACACGTAAACCAGTTTCAGTTTTCTCCAAGGAGTGTCCTTGAAGCCGTGCTGTACAGTCCCGGCCGCCTACACCAAAACCTACTAAAAACTGGTAGCGACACGGCGCACAGTCGCTTGCTCTTCCTTCAGCGCGCCCACCCGCCACGGCGCCCTGCAGAGATCGTGTCTCCCACGTGTAGCGTGGAGGTGATAGAAAAATAAAAAACCCGCTTACTTTCCAATGGGAAGCAATGTACCTGGTACGTAACAGCCTCCTTCCAAAACCTAAAAGTCTGAGGCCAAACAACTTTTTTTCTTTTTAAGGCCATGTCTCCTATTTGGGGAGATTCAAGAACATGAGTCTTTCCAACTGGAATCATGCTGGTTTGGAAATGTCCTGGTGGCAACACCTCCCCTCTCGTTCCAAGATAGGGACGGCGAACCGCAAGATGAGTAATGCAGAATTTTACGGCTTTGCTCCATGCACCTCCTTGCACGATACCTCAGCTGTGAGGAGGAGCAGGGAATGACAGGGCGAGCTGGGCGAGGATCTGAGGCGGTTCGTTTCGCCTTGGAGGAAAAGGGGCAGAAACCCAAGCCCAGCCCGTCAGCCTGCTGAAGTCCGGCCGTTTGCGCTCTGCCACTGCTTTCACAAGGCCGCACCCGTCGGAGCAGCCTGAGCTCTGCAGCTAATGCTCAGATGCTGCTAGATAATATTTCTCCCCAGCTAAGATGGGGTTTATCGGCTCAGAAGAGATGCATTTTACAGATAAAAACAACTTCCTCTAACTGCTGATTAGATAAGCGGGCTTAGCATCCGTCCTCAGGAGCCGGCTGCCCAATCTCCAATTAGACCGAAGCTTGCTTTCTCTTTCCATCGGGAAAAACTCTCTGCACCCCCCCCCCACCCGGGGGCTGCCGAGAAGCGTCCTAGCCACGCGCCCGCCTCTCTGAGCCACCTTGGCTCTCTGCGTAAACTCGACCACGAAGGGGAGATTTGGCACCGGACTAATCGATTAACAGCATGTTACTCTGACAAATCTGTCCTCGAACTCATGGCTTGGCGAAGGGATTTTTACTTTCATCAAATAAATCAAAAAGAAAGAAAGAAAGAGAAAGAAGAAAAGAAAGAAAGAAAGAAAGAAAGAAAGAAAGAAAGAAAAAGGAAGGAAGGAAGGAAGGAAGGAAGGAAGGAAGGAAGGAAGGAAGGAAGGAAGAAAGAAAGAAGAAAGAAAGAAAGAAAGAAAGAAAAAGAAAGAAAGAAAGAGAAAGAAGAAAGAAAGAAAGAAAGAAAGAAAGAAAGAAAGAAAGAAAGAAAGAAAAAGGAAGGAAGGAAGGAAGGAAGGAAGGAAGGAAGGAAGGAAGGAAGAAAGAAAGAAAGAAAGAAAGAAAGAAAGAAAGAAAGGAAAGAAAGGAAAAGAAAGAAGGAAAAGTCATGTTTTCACGTAGTTAATCATTTTTCTGGGTTTTTAAAAAAAATTAGATTTTTTTTCTTTCTATTTCTGCTGGGGTGAATCAAACCGTGCCCTAAAGATTTGAGAGAGGCCCCAAAGTCACACCATCTCAGCTTCCAGAAGGCCACAGGGCCTGGCTCCAGACACCACGCGGTGACACGCGGCCTAGGGGACTTAAGCCCAGAAACAAACCCCGGATGAAACCACAGTGACCCCCCCCCCCCCAGCCCCCAGCTCCGGGCGAGGTCAGGCAAGCGAGCAGAGGCAAGAGAAGCCTGTTCCAGAAGGCAGCGGGGCCTTCAGAAATGCTCACTCGCACCCACACCCGAGCCCAGGGCGGCGGAGGAGCAGACGGTGCGGCGGCCGGTGACTGCAGCAAGGCCAGGCCATCCCGTCGGTGACCCGCTCGCAGAGCCACGCCAGCGGCCTCTGCACCGGGGGGACCGTGCCCCCCGCCCCCAGCGGCGCTGCTGTGCCTCGCCCGAGGGCCACACGTGCTGGCGTCTCCCTGGCCGGGCCCCCGGCTCCCTGGCTCGTGTCCCTCCTTGCTCCCGCTCCGGCCACCAGGCCTCCTCCCCTGTGACCTGTCTCCCAGCCCCGGGAAGGGGCCTCCTCCGCATCCCGCCTGCGGGGGGTGGGGGGGAAGGCTCCTCCGTGGCACTCGGGGGCCCTCCTCGCCCCAGGTCAGGGCACACACACTGGCACCCGCGGGCGGTGCACAAGGAAGGCCCGGGGCGGGGCCGCGAACACAGGAAGGAAGTCGCCGAGCTTCTCACTTCTCCCCGCGGGCTCGGCCGCTGCTCGGGGCGCCCACCCGCTTCGTTCCCACGGGAGACGCCGCGCGAGCCCCTGGCCAGCGGCCGTGGCAGGCAACCCCGAGCTGTCCTCCGCGTGTCTAGCCTGGCCACCCGTGGGGGGCGGGGGGTAAACCCGGGGTTGCCCGAGGAGGTCACTGAGGACACGGTCGGCGTTCGGCAGTTTCACACACAACCACTTCAGAGAGGTGAGATTTCTCTCGTTGTTAAAGCGACCACTTCAGAAGCACAAGCTCCCATCCCATGAAGGAGACTGAGTCCCTCCCCACGCGGAAGTCCTCCTCTGAGTCTGACTTCAGTGCGTCAAGCTGCACTTCCAGTCTGTTCCCTCTCACTCAGGCCCAGGATCAGGGGGAGCCCACCCATGGGCTGTAGCCAGGTGCTCTGACGTCTGCTCCCCATCTCTCTCTCTCTCTCTCTCTGAATCCAAGAGACCATATTTCCTCTGGTCCCCCAGCGTCCCCTCAGCATGGGGTCACCCTGGGAACGGCCCACCGTCAGCATGAACAGCACCGCCTGTCACGTGGGCTCATTTCCACCACCCCGACCGGTGTGTTGGGGACTAGGGCTGAGATCCGACGTGTCTACACCTGAAGGAGCGCACCTGCTGCAAGGGCCTTGGCGTTACGGACGCATCCCCTTCTCCCCCTAAAGCAGACATGCCAGGGGGCACGTCAAGCGTTGCCAGAGATTTCCCACCCTGGCATCTGGCCATTTGTCCTTGCACTTGGGTCCGGCAGTGGCCAGCGCCGCCGAGCTCTCTTCTAATCCCTCCCTGTGGCTTGCCTAGCCCTTGGATCAATCCCTTTTTTACTATTATTGATAAGTAGCTGTCCCCAGCACTACCCAGTTTCTCTCTCCCTTCACTCCAGCAAAGCCACAGCAGGTGCCCTCGCCCCTTATCTCATACATCTTTAAAGGGCCTGTTTTGCACAAATTGCTTCCTTTCTCTGCTCTCTCCTGTTCTCTTTCACTGTAGGTCTTTGCCGCCCCGTGTTCAGCAAAGCACGTTTCTAGGCTTTCACGTGACCCGAGAAGCCCTTCTGTGAGATGAGCTCTGCTGCTGTCGCCTCTCGAAAATGAGGAAACAGGCTCCGTGGTCAAAAGCGGGCCGGAAGCACCGACCGGGAGCGGGGCTTGGAGGTGACCCTTCTGAGATGGGTCTACCCGGCTCCGTGGCCCCCACCCCGGAGCCACCGCCCCTGCCCCTCTAGGGGACCTGCGCCCCGCAGTGCTCGGGGCCCTCGGGGCCTCGCTGCTTCGGTGCTGGGAGAGGCTGTTTCTCATTTCCTGTTGTCTGTCCTCCAACACTCCTCTGCTCTTCTGGCTTCTTCCTGCGGAGCCGGTGACTCGTGGCTTCCAACGTGCCTCCCTGTCCTCCCGGGAGGCAACCCCCCGCCGTTCTCCCCGTGACCCTATGTATGAAGAGTCACTTCCATCAACAACAACTAGGCTAACACCACCTAGTTTCCCTCTCAACCCCCCAAGGACGACTTCTCAACCAGGTGCCCTGAAGCACAAGACACTTCCTTGGCGGCTCTTTGGACTTGGTCTTCGGGGATTCTCTGTCTTCGGGGATTCTCCGTCTCCCAATGTGCTCCTCAAACTCCTCCCCTCTCGCGTGCTCGACTGTCTGCTGGGCTTCTGCATTGTCAGCTTCGGGGCAGAGCCCCAGCGCCCCTGTAGCCCCAGTGCCCCCCCCGGGAGGGCTGGCTCGCTGAAGCTGTCTTGGCCCCCACCTTGAGCAGCTCTCCCCGCCTGTCCCTATGGCCACCACAACTGCGCTTTACAAACCAGGCGGAGAGGTTTCTCAGGTGTTTTTAAATGTTATTCTGAAATTCACCTGTCACAAACTGCATCCTAAAAAGAGGAGCGGAATTCAAATTGTGTCAGCCGGCAGCCAGGGAGCACTGGCAGGAGCGCACAGGGAGTCAGCCCCGGCTCCACGTGCTAGCACCCAGGGCCCAAGCCTGAGCCAGGAGAACTAGGCCTGGGAGGCAGTCGCGAGCACCCGCCAGGGGCCTGGGGGCCTCGCACCAGCAGAAACTTCCAGCGACCGGAAGCTGACCCGGGGCACTGCATCCAGAGCACTGTGAAGGCATCTGTACGGAGTGTTTACCCACCTCCACCAAGTGCACTGTGTGCTGACCTCTGCTCTCCAGGAATCGGGTGACTTTCAGTTCTCTAAAGGACACCCATCATGACCTGCGCTCACGGGCTGCAGGGCAGCTCCGGGGATTTCAGGGAGCGCTCCCTGGTTTCCCCCACGATGAGCCTGGAGCCCTAACGCTGACGTCCGGGCTCTCAGGCTATTTGAACAATTGGTGGCTACATATTTACGCGATTTCTTCTGAGCAACCCCTTCACTGTGTCCTGGGTGGGTCGCGTGTGCACCTGCTATAGCCCAAGTACAGATAACAGTACCCGCCTCACTGGTGGCCTTAAGGACTGAACCGCAAAGCAGGGTCGCCCCGACATTAGCGATTCACGCACCACCTTTGCAAGTCTTTATCATGCATGTGCGCCCCCTCTGGCTTAATATTTTTATTAAAATTCGACATTCTACTTTACGTAAATGTGTCTTGAAAGGAAGTGTCGTAGTAGTAGTGCGGTAGACGATACACCCGTATCCCTTGCAACAAATGCAAGACAATCTTAAAAATAAATGCATCAGTGACACAGAAGCATGCTCTTCTGTGTCCCAACTTTGAGAACCCCTGAAATGGTGTGTGTAGACGGAGCAGAAAATCCAGAAATGCCTGTCTTCCCACTCACTGTCCCACATCCAGCTGCCGTGCTCTGACAGGGAAAACAAGTCACGAATGTCCTTGTTTTCTTGGTTCCCCTACATCAAATGGCTTCAGCCACTATCCTCATCTGTTGGTACAATGAACTGTAGGGTTATTTTTTTTAAAGAAAACCCTTAAACTCAACGTCTCATTGGGTTCTGAGACACGTGAAGACACACAGAATGTGTTTCTTAGTTCCTACATCACGATGTCCTATGGAGAGAAAGCTGTGAAGGTTTTCATAGACTTGAGAACTTCACACATGTCGCCCTCTTGGCTGTGGGGCTCGCGCAGCTGCTGCACGGGGGACCCATCCCACCTCAGGTCACCCTCGACACCGTTTGTAATATTCTTTCATACAAATAAATGGCTCTCAATGTCAGTTTTTTTTTTTTTGTACTTTAAGAAAAGAAAGAGAAAAATAGGTATTCTAAGGAATCACTGACTCATTATCTCACGACAACATGGTACAAAGGTGTGAAAACTAGACTTTGAGTTAGAAATTTAGCCTAACACTGACTCGTATGTGACTTTGGTTATTTCCCTGAACTTCTGTGGCCTCAGTTCTACAATAAAGAGGGTAGGCCAGGTTTTGCCAACATGAACCGTGAGGGTCCGTCCACCCCGGGAAGGACTGAGGAACCTAACATACCTACCTCTTTATGGAAAAACTGAGTGAGAAGAGGCATTCTCGACAGTCAACAATTTCTATTCCTCAAATTTCGTATTTGGAGTTCACTTTGGCATTTAAGAAACACAGAGGGACAACATAAAACGGGCAGATTTGGCTTCTTCTAAACCAAAGCTCTAAATCTAACTATCCTACTGCTGTAACACAGGAAATGCATAATTTTCATTACTTATAATCCATAAAATTGGATGTTCCTGCAGCACCCAGGGGACAGGAGACAGCACTAGGGACGCGCCCCGCGTCGGGGTGCTCTTCCACTCTGTCACGCGGTCTCCTCGTGTGGGTGTCACGCACGGGGAGCTGTGTCTGTCCTCCTGCACACACCAGGCCCCACCCTGCTGATCTTTACCTGCACCTTCTTAACGTGGTGGTTGAGGGGAAACAGCAGGTACCATGATCCCACCACCCAACCACCGACTTTGGAAGGATACGAAGGGACGGGGGTGGTACGGAAACAGAGCGTGCGACAGCCCGCCAACGGGACGCCTAGACGGCCGACTCACCCACTCCTCTCTCATTCTTGGAGGCCTGCTGTCCGCCAGATGTGGTGGAAAGGTCTTCGGGGACCGGCATGGGTTCATCCCCATCATCTGGGGTGTCACTCACTGGAGGGCTTTCCTTCCCTGAGGAGACAAGCAGCGGCCTGAGTCTCTGGGCTGTAGTCACCGCCAAGGGTGGTGGTAGCTACAGCCTGGCCAGCAGGGAGGCTGCGTACATGTGCATACATTTATACATCATGGATAACATGTGGGGATCTATTTTATCAAAATAGATGGTACCTGTCGGACATTCTCATGGGCACTTTTCCAAGCCAGTGACCAAACTCCCACAACTTCATTTATGATGCCTGCCTGCTACCCCGTTGCATGGCGACACTAGAATCTATTTAAATTCTCTTTCTATTTTTGAATTTATATCGTTTTCACTCTTTTTCCCTATTAAACAGCATTGTGATGAACATCCTAGTAGCTCGCGAACCTTTGCACGCATCCTTAGGAAGCGTTCCAGAAGTTTCACGAGTGGGTCCAAAGGCATCTACACTTTTGAGGCTCGCGACATATCATTGCACATTTTTTTCCTGCAAGGTGGTTCCAATTTACCCCCCTGCCTGTGGGCTCCATGCCACCTTCAGATTAATCTGTTTTTAAGGTCACCTCACCAGATATTGTGCTCAGAGCTATACATTCTGGGTCTGCTCACTGCCTTTTTAAAGAGCTGGGGAACATTCTGGCAGAGGCCTGGTTTGAGTCAACCTGGTGGGGAAGGCAAGCTTGCAAAGAGCTGGAACAGGAAATCCAACGCCTCCTGGGATCGTGATTCCCTCTGTGGAATTCTTATCTTTGAAACACAATATAATGCACACGACCACCGAGTTGCTTACCCTTCACAAAGTGAGATTTACCTAATGAAACAAGGTTTTCCAGGATGGCTGTACCTACTGTGACCGCATTAGAATTACTTTTAGCCAGAGGCTCCGGCAGTGGGGAACCCACCCCTCCGACCCACTCCCAGAAATCCAGCACTGGAAAGCCATGACTGGCAGAAAATACTCTTTTCTCCCTTGAAACTGAAACACCTGTATCTCCTAACCTTCCAGACATCACTTAAAATTGGGTTAGGAGACACAAACCACATGCAAGAACCAGATGGTGAGGCCTGGAGCTGACCCGAAATAACCCATCAGAGCTGCTCTAGAAGACCTAAAAGGCCAGTGGAGATTCCAGCCCTAAAGGAGGTTAAAAGAAGTGGAAGGTGGGGAGGGGTGGGTCACATGCTTGCTGGCTGGGCTGGTGACCTGGCTTCCCAGGCGATGAAGGACATCCCCGCACAGAAGAGCCCAGACTTTTGGGAGAGCGTACAAATGATCAGGACAGTGTTGAAGGACCTAGAAAACATGGCCAGGAAGATTGAAGTGTGCTCGCCTGTTTGAACCACCACCACCAACAGTTCAGGGCATCGGCAAGAAGAGCGCACAAGTCCCGGCAGAGGACGTGACCTCTCGGGCGTAATTGAACTGACACCACGCAAGCAGGTACCAAGGCGATGCTTTGGGGACATCCCAGTGGAGTATTCCAGCTCAGCTGCGGAGGCCACAACTGGCGTGTTTTCAGGAAGAGCATCACTGGGTACGTCTGTACAGCCAGTGCAAGATGCATCGTTCAAGGTGGGGCAGGATTATAAGAATTTCCCAAGGAAAAAACAAAAAGCTAAAGAGGAACTGATTGAAAGGGCCCATGATATGTGGAAGCCAAGTCAATGTGCGTTGGGGCAGTGATATCTCCAGGGCTCTGGAACGGTGGCTAACAATCTTGGTGCTGACACCTCTTCCGTAACTGCAGAAAAGCTGAATGGGAGAATGTAGGAGGTATATGGACCATTACGATGACTCGTTTTTCCTTACCACTGCCCAAGAGCAATGGTTTCAAACTTCCAGAACTCCAGGGAGGTGGTCAGAGGAGTCTTCTTCTTTTGGGGTGGGAAGACTGACACACAACTTCAATACGTAACACCAGGCTTCTCTGTTAAGTGGAGACGCTGCCGGGTGCAGAGGCTGGAAGATTGGAGACCCAGATCCCTTGGGGACCTCCTCCCCCCGCCACGACACACACCCGAACCAGACAGTGGAGACCCCTGGCTCAGCCAGCTGACCCAGAGGTCAAAGGTGTATAGAGTAGGTGGTGTGCACGTGTGTGTTCGTGATGAGCCAGTTGTCATGATTATGGGGTGGGCATGGGAGGCTGGGTAACTAAGCTTTACGAGCATATTTTATCTTCCCTGTGACACTTCCCTTTGGAGGACGCCACGATGCTCTAGGGGGAAGACTCAGGACTCGTCCAATGAAGGAACATGGTCTCAGCTCACCTGAGCTAACACATGTCCGAGTAGCTCTTGATTACTCTTTTGGTAATCTAGTTGCACTACGCATTAGGGAATAAGGCCAACCGCATGCTGTGGAGGATGCTTCTATCATAGATGTGCCTGCTACGGGTCCTGTGGGTCTGCTTGGGCTCCCGCACTGCAGGAAGTGCCAGCTCTCCAGGGCCCATCATCCTGCGTCTCATTCTTCAGCAGGAGGGATGATGAGTCCAAGCTGCCGCGGGTCACACTGATCAATGTGAGCTCCCCACGTGGGAGAAACGCCCCACTTCAGGGGAGAAGTGAGAGTAAACAGTCGTCCCCGGCGAATACAGTGAGACCTGGAGGGAAGCAGAGTGGGATAGGGCCACGTTCCCTCCAAGGGCCCTGCTGTCATAGCCTCAGCTCACCTTGACTGGGTGACAGATTTTAGGAGCTGGCCTGATTTGCCTGAAATTCCAGCCCCTAAAGTCTGGGTGGCTGCCGAGACACGAATCCCTCGCATGAGCCCTGGAGCCCCTGGCCCTCTCTCACTGTTGGAGATTGCTGCGGTGAACAGCCACCACTTTGTGAAAACCTTCCTGTCAGGCAGAGATCTTCTGTGTGTTGATTTTAAACTAATATGCCCCGTGAACCACTGAAAACGCAAAGCCATGGGAAGATTATGAAGGATGCAAAAGGGAGGCAGTTAGATCAAGCGAACCCATCCCAAACAGCACAGGGGTGGCCCAGGATATGGTTCAGACAGAAGCATGGAGGAAGTCCCCCCTTTAAGACAGTTTCCTCAACAGATAACTGAGGCTAAAAACCGTGATTTTGGTCTAACTCACAGGGCTGCTGCGTAAATAACTTTCCCCCAAGTTCATGCACAAAGACACAACAGGTGGAACTACAGACGGCAAGGGCTCGAGACTTCTCACGAAAGAGTGTTGGAAGTGCACCGTAATTTCACTTAGCTGGAAAAATGAAAGAAACTTCTTAGCAATCTTATATAATATTACTACTTATATCTAATCTTGCTACTTGCCTTTGCTTCAAATAAAGCATCACCTATGAGAAGCGTCTGGGGCAGATTAGATAAGCGTATAACGAGCTTATCAAGTGCAAGCAAGTTCATTGCTCCAGTAGATTATAATTCACCTACCAGCGTTCTGTGATTCCCCTTCTCCCAAGTGCATGGATTTTTTTTTTAAATATGCAATAACCCAGGGAACAAAATGCCTGCGGATAAAGAAAAGGTCGGAGTACAGACTCCCCACTCTAGAATGGTGGACAAGCTTGCAGCCCAGCGCCGTGCTTGGCTCCCTATGGGCCTCCTGGTCCATTTCCCCGAGTCTCAGCTCCCTGCAGATTGAAAACGGTACCAGTATCTTCCTCACTGGGTGCTTGTAAAGTCCAAAAGGGACAACACTTAAGGGCGGCGATCGATAAATGTAAGCATTCAATCAAGGAGATTTCCTATGACGAATACTTCCAGTCCTATGGTCCGTAGGGATGAGCCTCATTTCCTAAGCGTACTGTGGATGTCCACGGAGCATACTTCCCGTTTCTATGTCCCAAACACTACAGAGGCCACGGAGGAGACATCCTCCAGTTCATGTCACAGGAGCCAGAGGACTGTTCAATATCAACTGGGCCTCATCCCTCGTTTTGCAGATGACCCTACAGAGGTCCAGGAGGCAGGAAAGCTGTCTCAGGTCCCACAGTCGGGGAGAGATGGGAGAGTCCCCCACGGGCTGTCTCTTCCCTTAGAAACCAAAACAAAGAATAATGCAGAGGCACAAAAATATTTTGGAAAGACTGTCAAAGAAGAAAGAGACAAAACAGAACACCACAAAACTTTACCCAAAAAATGAATGAGATACGCCTTTAGAGGAAAAATCCCCCAGGAAGCAAGAACCAGGTGACAGTGAAAGAAAAAAAAATTCAGCTATTGTGTATTTCTTCTTTTTCAAGCACATACTTCACAGATCCTGATGGAACTTTGATGCTGGAGCGTTTTTGAACCCAGGAAAGTGACGGCTTCATAGGGTTCAACTTAGAAAGTTTATTGTTTTCTTTCCCGTGGACGGAACATGACAGTGAAGAGTTTTTAGGGCAAGAGGGTGATGGAGTAACATCATCTTCCAACTCCTGTTTGACTAAATGTACGGCCTTATCCCTTTTTTTTTTTTTTTTTTTTAAGATTTTATTGAATGATTGTGCACAAGCAGGGGGAAGCACAGAGGGAGGTGGAGAAGCAGACTCCTCAGTGAGCAGGGAGCCCGATGCGGGACTCGATGCCGGGACCCCGAGATCATGACCTGGGCCGAAGGCAGATACCCACCCGATTGAGCCCCCAGATGCCTCTGTACATCCTTATTCCATAACTGTCAACTACCCTCAATTTCAAAAATGGAAAAGAGAAAGTGATGGGGTCAGGTTTTAGCCAGAAAAGCAACAAGAAGTAGAAGTATCCTTCAAATCTTTAGGAAAATAGCAGGACCCTTTAGGGGCTCCGCTCCTGGCATAGAAGGCCTCAGGTTACATCAACCAAAGGCCCTATTAAGGTTTTGGAAGCAGCATTTCCTCTGCAAAGTGCACACAAACAGAATTTCAGGCCAAATCTCGAATCTTCTTGACCACAGAAGTTTCTTTTTTCAGGCAATCTTGGGCCACGGGCCTCCCTTCGTTCTTGCTCACCACCCTCTTCCCCAATCTCCACTTTCAAAAGCCAGCGTCCAGGAAAATGGGGTGTTTCACATAACGATAAGGGCAAGAGATCTATGAGGGGGAAAAAAAGGAGGCTTTTGTTACTGCGGTTGACAGGGTACGGGATGGGAACACTGACCTCCTCGTACACCCCGGAGACGTCCGCCTGCGCTTTCAGCTCCGGCTCGGGGACGTCGGAGGACACAGGACAGATGCTTCATGCAGGTGCCGCCTCAGAGGCTCCCCAAGAGAGGGACACCTGGGTGGCCCAGCGGTTGAGCACCTGCCTTCGCCTCAGGGTTGACCCTGGGTCCTGGGATCGAGTCCCGCACCGGGCTCCCTGCAGGGAGCCTGCTTCTCCCTCAGCCTGTGTCTCTGCCTCTCTCTGTGTGTCTCAGGAATAAATAAATAAATAAATAAATAAAATCTTAAATAAAAATAAAAGAAGCTACCCCGAGAGAAAGCGGAAACAATGAAAGGGTTTCTTTGCTGCCTTTGGAAATTATTACTGTCCTGGGTTTTTGACATGCTAATGCCCTGTAGCCCAGGCCCTCAGCCCCCAGGGAGGGGCACAGTCCTCTTCCCTCCTCCCCCTCCTCTTCCTCCTCCTTGGGCCAGGCCTGTCCCCCTGCAGCCACCAGACCCTGGCCCAAGTCAGCAGCCAGCAGTGAGAGGCTTCAAAGGGTCAATCTTTTTTTTTTTTTTTTTTTCATTGAAATAGTATTTTGTTGTCTTTGTACTTCAGTTTCACAATCAAAGAATGTGTTCAAGGGACAAAACGCAAATAGGCCTCACAGATAATAAGACTGTTGTAAAGCTAAGGGCTCCCTGCCTCCGGCCCTTGCCTCCTTCCCACCACCAGGCTCCTGAGGGGAAGGGCTAGGAAGTCTCTCTCCGGGATCTTCTCCAGCAGGAAACGCGCATGTGTGTGTGTGTGGGGGGGGTGCGTCTGTGAGATTTGTTTTGTTTCGCACAATGGGTCACACCGCGGGTGCCACCCTGGACGCCACCTACACCCCGGCATGGGCCTTGGCCGGCTTCCACGACACAGGCATCTGCACCGTCGTCGTTGGCGGGAGCGGGCTGAGCAGGTGCAGGGGCCTCGGTGTCCGACGTCAGGTCGAGGCCGCTGCCAGCGTCTACCTGGACGCTCGTGGGAGCCGCTCTGGGATGAACTCCTCCTCGCAGCCCATGGGGTTCCGGTGCACGCTTGCCGGGCGGCCGGAGGAGGCAGGGATGTCCCCTCCCACACACCGTCCAGGGCACACACCGTCCAGGGCACACACCCTCCAGGGCGCACACTGTCCAGGGCGCACACCCGAGCAGGGCCGCAGCCCCACGTGCACACCCCATCTCTGTCACCTGGACTGAGACCCAGGTAAATAAATAAAGACTTGGGAACACGGGAGGACAGGCAGGCCAGGTGCAGATGACCCCCACAGGCCATTCTCCTGGATGCTGCCCCTGGGGTCTTCCTACCCCAGGGGCACAGGATCCCCAGGGGCGCAGGATCCCCGCGGGCTTTGCCCACCGGCTACTGGGCCCCCGCCTGGCCCTGCCTAGTGGGACCTGGGACCTGCCCTCAGGCCTCCCGCTCCACACCCTGGGCCTCCCACGGTGACCGTCCAACACAGCTCGAAGCAGCTCCCTGGTGGAGGGGACCGAGGCATTTCCAAGCTTCACAGATACTCTCACCTTGTGCCTCAAAACCACATTTTTCTATTTCTTTTTCCTGCTCTCCGTCCTCCTCTCTCCCCCGTAACCCCCCGCCCCCCGGCACGGGTTGGGGTCGGGAGCAGATGGACCAGCCATTCCCCCCTCAGAGAATCAGCGTATATGGGGCTTGTCGGGGTGCTCCCCGGTTCACAGTGCAGCGCATTTCATTCTCGGAGACTTTTCTGTTCAGGTTCTCGAAGTCGGATGCCCTCTAAGAGTTTACATGAAGCATCCGATTCCGTCTCGGGTCCCTCCTTCCGCGGGTCGGCCTATCTCCCTCCCTCGGAATGGAGCGAGCGCCTGGGCTCCCGGCCCCCCGGGCGCAGCTCCTCGCGGGCCCCCCGCTCAGGTACCCCACGAAGGTCTCACCTGAAACTCGGGACATGTCTTGACCCTCATCAGTGTCCATTGTCCTCAGGTTATCTGAGAAAGAGAGGAAGGGATTTTAGTTTAAAGCAAATGACTAATAAGATATGAGAGAGAGAGAGAGAAGCTCCGTGTATTTAACAACAAGGTTATCTACCAAGAATAATGCATTTTCCTCCTCACATACTTGCTGGAGTATCAGACTGGCACAGACCTTGATCCTTTTAAAAACAGCATTACAAAGATTTATAAAAATATCATTACAAGCACAGGAGGACCAAATTTGTTATTTATTGTTAATTTCCTACTGCATAATAACCCAAAATGCAAACTGACTGCAACAAAATTAAGCAGAAAATTAAATGGCCCTGGGTCATTGTAGGCACAGAATTCATTCTCTTGGCTGATCCATAGTTATGTTCTTTCTAATTTACTGAGCATGCATCGATGAACCTTGAGTCAGCTTGGTGACACGCGTACAATCAGCAATCAAAAAACGAAGCAATTTGCTGAAGAATGTCTCATTTACCCAGGCAGGGCTGCATCCGTGAGCGGCTCTCGCACCCCCCATCAATAATGAATGCACCTCCGGCCTGGCAGATGGGCCGCGCGGCGCTCCCGCCTTTGTCCCGCGCTCTTTCAGGGACCCTGCCTCGGACGTCGCCCGCGCCCTGCGCACCAGAAGGGAGGCTCCCGACGGCAGCGCGGCCCGGCCCGGAGCGCCCCGACCTTCCTGCCTGCGACACGCGGCCCGGCTCCTCGGACTGATGTGAAAACAGCGAACCAGCTGGGAAGAGTCGCCCTGAGCGGGGACAATGGGACAACGGACGGCCTGCGGCGCCCGCCGCCCTGCGCACCCCTGAGGTCCTGGCCTGGGCCCCCCGCCCCGGGGGATGACACCCGGGGGCCCCGCAGAGAGGGGAGCCCGAGGCCGGCGCAGGGGACCTCCACGGACTCCTGCAGGACGGAGCCTTCCAGGCCACACACACGTCCCTGTTGAGTCCCACTCAGGTCACCTCTGTTTCTGGGGGGCCCGCCCCTGTGTCTTTGCTTCAAGGGCGAGGATCGGAGCCGTGAGGCCAGTTTTCAGGACCTGCCCGCTGGGGACCCGCCGGTGGGGTTCGGGGACCGGCCCACGCCCGTGTAGGCAGGAGCCCTTACGGTGCCCGTGGAAGCCACATGCTCAACGTCCGTAGCATCAGTACTAGTCACGAAGAAGACACGAATGAGGGCAGCCCGGGGGCACAGCGGTTTAGCGCCGCCTTCAGCCCAGGGCATGACCCTGGGGTCCCGGGATCGAGTCCCACATCGGGCTCCCTGCATGGAGCCTGCTTCTCCCTCTGCCTGCGTCTCTGCCTCTCTCTCTCTCTCTCTCTCTCTCTCTGTCTCTATGAATAAATTAAAAAAAAAAAAAAGACACGAATGACTATCACTTTTTCTGGATGGGGAGGGGCTCTCTTCCACTTCTGAAAGCCACTGTGATCGGGTCTGAGGTGTGACATGAATTTTCCAGGCTGCTGTGTACGGCTGCGACTGCCGGGGGGGGGGGGGCGGGGGGCAGGCCCAGGCCCCACGTGCGCTCCTGCCCCGACACCGAGGTCGCCCAGCAAGGCCGCGGCCCAGCAAGCCCGCCCCGGGAGCCACCTCGACACCCGAATGCGTCCGCCGCCTCATACACCCCTCCGTAAAAAAACACAAAAATCTATGACCCTCAGACACTGCTCCAACAATTATAAAGAGACAAGATGGACTCAAATGAGACAGATCTTTGTCCCCTTTGTACTCCCTGGGGGTGGCCACAGGGCATTATTGTGGGATCACCCACCTGCCTTGAAACTGCCCCGTGGTGGGTGGCAGGACGGAGAGCAGAACTCAGACCTTGTTGCCACAAAACCTGGTCTAACACAGAATTTGTACAATGTTGACTCGGACCCTTCTTGCCATGCAAATAATGCATTTTTTTTTAAACAAAGGCAAGGGGAAAAAAAAAAAGGCAAGAAAATGCCCATAACTTCCACACACCGACACAGAGCCTTTACCAAAACAGGACACTCCATGTATTCCAAGGAGGCTCTTGTAAAATATTTTTTTTTTCATTTAATCCTCCACGTGTCTTTTTATTTTGCAAACGTACATCCACGTCGTTTCGATGGCTGTGGACTCCTCGGCCGTGGGACTGATTTACCCACTACCCTGGTGCAGATGCAGCTATTTCCAAGGAGGGGACCAACTGTGTCCCGGGGCCCCACGGAGGGCCTCCCCCCGCGGCTGTAAGGGCGAAGCCTCCTCCCTCCAGGCGCGGTGAGGACCCCGTGCGTCCCAGTCCCTTCCCGCCAGGTTCTCGGCCGTGCTTCCGTGGGGTCAGGGGGGAGATGGGACACGTGGCCACGAAGCAGAAAGCACGGCAGGAGGCCCAGCCCAGACTCTGCCGGTGGGAAAGCCCTCGCCCCGGGCAGTCACCTCACGAGTCTCCTGCGTCCCTTCTTAGAAGCAGCCCCACGTCAGCGGTGGCTGTGCTGGAAGCCAGCCACACCGGGCAGAGAACCATGAATCGGTGTCAACACGCCTGTTCCCATTTTCACTAACCGTCCACACCCATCCCACCACCCCCACCATGTGGAACTCCAGTGGGTAACCGGCACCACTCAGATTTTCAAACAGGCTCCTAACCCAGTGGGCGTGGGCGTGCGGCCGTGCTTCGGGGGCCCCCTGCTCGGGCTCATGTCTGCGTGTCACCACGGTTCCAGGCTTCTTGATCACTTGGGGCCAGGGCCCACGTTTCCAGGCTGCCCAGGCCACGTGAATACTCTGGCCGGTCCCGCTTGCCATCACGCAGGGGGCCGGCCGGGGGTGGGGTGGGGAGGACAACTTGACAAGCTCCCTCAAACTTCCCTAAAGTCCGAATTCCTATCTCTTGGGATGAAACAGTCGTGACTTTGTGAAAGTGATGGCTTTTAGGCAAAGACCAAACGGAGCGTTCAACAATGGGAGACGGATTAAGGGAGAGGAAACTTCACCCCCTCCAAGACCTGAGAGTCCAGAGGAGCCGCCGAGGGGGGTGTCGGGAGGGGCAGTGGGACGCGCCCCCTGCCCCCCGCTGCCAAGTGGACCCCGGAGTGTGCCCTGGAGACCATCTCTGCTATCGAGCGGTTTGCAGTCAGAGAGACGAGTCCATCGCGGGACCGGATTCATAACCTGTTTGCAGAAACCGGCACCTAAGCAGAACCCGGGAGCACAGGCCCGTAGGGGGAGACACCAGAGGCCACGGGTGTTTCACAGAAGCGGACTGTGATGTTCTCCACACGGGAAACCCGAGCGACTGAGGCCAGGAGCTCGACCCATCGACGGCCGAAAACGTGACCTCAGCAAACACCTGTCACCTGGGCGGTTCCGGCGGCCCTGAAAGCTCTTACTGTAGCTCTGGAGCAAGCAGTTCGCACACGGGAAGGAGACGTAGAGATAAGCGAGGCCGACGTGACCTCCTCTCCCACGCTGGGGCCGACACGGAGTCCAACACCTCTTCCCGTCCCTCCTTCGCCTCCCCCCCCACCCCGGTCCTTCTGCTCCAAGGATGTTCCTGGTGTCAGTTCAATGGGGTTGGCATATCAGCGACTCCAGAAAGCACGGGGGGGGGGGGGGGCGGGTGCAGAGGATCAAGCAGGAGAAGTGAGAGGCCCCGCCCAGCGGATGGCCCAGCGCGCCTGTGCTCCTGCAGCGGCCTGGCCAGGGAACCTTCCTGCCAGGGCCGCCCTCGTGGGGGGGCCTCCCCGGGGGACGGGGGGACATCAGAAACACCCCCTCACCCTCGTCCTTCTTCCTTCTTCCACACCCACGGGGGCCTGGGACCTGGCTGTTTCCTGGGAGGAAGCACCCAACCGCCCCGGGCAGTCATGGCTTGTGTCGGGGGGCAGGCAAGTGTCGGGTGGTGGCCCTAAGGACAGCCCTGAGAGCCAGAGGGCGCTCCGAGGGCCACCGTCAGGGCACAGGGCTGGCGGCGGTGGCGGCGGCCCGCAGCCCCTCCTCACGAGCCCCCTCTTTGCCCTGAGATGAGCACCTCTCTTGGCAGCGCCTTCCCGTATTTCTGAAAAGGTGAGTCTGAATCAACAGAGTCAACGTGAAAAAGCCCGATGCCCACCCAGAATCACAGGCGGTTCCTTTCCGAGCGGCCCGAGCCGCTATCCCGGCAGCGCCAAGTGCACACGTGCCTAACCGGGGTGACGACCGCCCGCCCTGGTCACGCGGAACGAGCCACTCCCGGGGGGGCCCAACACCCCCACAAGCTTCACGACTCCACGTGTCTTTTTATTTTGCAAACGTACATCAACGTCCTGGTTTCGATGGCTGTGGACTCCTCGGCCGTGGGACTGATTTACCCACTACCCTGGTGTAGATGCAGCGATTTCCAAGGAGGGGACCAAGTGTGTCCTGGGGGCCCACGGACGGCCTCCCACCGGGTCTCTGGGGTTTAAACAACACACACAAACTGAAGAAAAAAGGCCACGTTTGTGCAGCAGGATGCTGGTAACCACGCGGGCCTGCCTGCTGGCAAGTTGCTAACAGTGAATCTTAGAAGCCCTCATCACACAACAAAATTTTCTGTGACTCTGCGGTGACGGCTCTTACCCAGACTCGTGGTGATGATCGCTGCGCAACACACGCAAACCCTGAACCGCCACGCTGTACGCCTGGCACCAGCATCATGTTACGTATCAATTACACGTCAATCAAAATAAATACATAAATACCTAAAAACAATGCCTTTCCTCTCCTCTGACACACATGGGGGGTTTTCTGGCCAGGGCTGTCTCATTTCTTACCCACTTTATAGGTGCCAGGGAAAGACGGTAGAGGAGCCGACTAGGGCATTTAACACACTGCGGAGAACCAGGGGACCGAGCACACCGTCCACCTGGTCCACCGGCTGACGCGAGCGCCCGGCCCAGCGTGTCTGACGTGGAGCTGGTACCCAGGACTCCTGTGCCAAACGTGCATCTCCAATCTTCACGACTAAACCAAATGATTATGATTATTGGGCATAATCCGTACATCATTCCATCCTACAGATGAGAAGAACGGAGGCCACCCCTACGGCAGCCCACCAAAGGCGCACGTCTGGACACGAACGGAGCCGACCTGAACCCACAACCGCTCCACGGACACGCGTTTTGCACTCTACAAACCTCCCAGGCCATGGGCATGGTCCCAAATTTCAGACGGACGATGGGCAGGGAATGGACTCGTGACCCGTATCCTAACAGAAAAGGAGTGTGCCCCTTGCAATACCCTGCAGGTCGGGCAACCTTCGTCACAAAACTTCTCCAAATGAACTTAAATTCTTCTTATGTGATAAGACGTGGGCCATTGATTTTTTTTCTTCTTCTCTGATGAGCGAGGGTGCACTAGAGGTACATTTTGGGGTTATTTCCTTATACACTCAACGATGCTTGTTTTGAAGGGGGCAGGAACTGGGGGGGGGGGGGGACACGGGCCAAGCTTATAATCTATTTAAAATGCCTTAGGTCACAGACCTTTTTAATGAAACCCATTATTCCTGCCCAGAGAGAGCGCTTTCATTTTCAGATTGGTAGATTTTATTTTTGCAAATCTATCATATTGCGGTGAATTACACTGTACCTTAAAAAAAAAATAAAGAAAAAAGAAAAAAAATTGTTCCAAGTGAGAGCTAAGGCAATCTGCAACGTCTTTGTGTCTGGTCAGGGGGACCTTATAGATTTTCCTAACAACTTGACAAAACAGGTCAGGAGAACGCAGAAACTTCGGGGCACTCTTATTTCATTTCTGATTCTTTTCATTTTTCAAAAATTAGCTGCCAATCTACACATTTTCGTGATTATTCCACAGAGTACCGCTGGCACAAATAACAATGAAAAACAAGATTTCAACAGGACAGCAGGGAATCCAATTTGGCTTTCAGACTGCTCCCCCTCCCCCCTATTTAACTGAGCCACAGAACGCCTCCAGTGGTTTGTTCTACTGAGAACCTGCTTTCTGAGGGCAAATTAGCTCAGATGTGCAATTCTGTCCTCACCATTTTTTTTTTTCTCCTAGGGGCAGAAACTGATATGCAAAAGAGGAAGGGTCGGAGGGAACTGAGGAAGCCTTTTCAAAATATAGCTAAAAGCTGTGCTGTTTGAAAACAGTCTCTGCAAAGAGATGTTTAAACACAGAAGGAAAAGAACATCGGACTGTTGCTAAACGGCGGCGTGACGAGCCACCTGCCTCAAAGTGGAGTATTAAAGCAAGATTTGAGATACTGTATTCAACTTTTTTTTTTTTTTAAGAGAAAGTAGAGTTAGAGACAGATCTCCGTGCTCGTACATCTACCCTCGGAACAGGTGCAAGAGCAGCATTTCCAGGGCCCCGGGATGGTCCTGGCGAAGCAGAGGAAAGACTTCTCAGTAAAGGCCACCCTGCCTCTGGACCACAGTCTCCCCAACCATCAGTAAGTATGTTTGTGTGGCAACCATGGCAGAGACACACATGCCCCAAATTCACATACACTGTTACAGGACTTTTCCTGATTTTGACTGTCATCGCGGGCCACTTCCTAAGCAGCTTCCTCAAATATAAATGGCTTTTTAGACCTCACTTCATTACTGAAGTAAAAAAAAAAAAAAATCTAAGTTTAGAATCATTTCCTTCTACCCTCTTCCCGGTTTCAGAAGGTCTTCATGCATGGCCGGCGACCGTGCAACAAAAATGAGACTGACATCTTGAAAAATATAGATATAAACTGCCCCCCAAATAATGATGGACACGGATATTCCCAGAAGTGCTGATGTTTTGTCGTTCATTATTATAAAGTGAAGAGACAGAGGAGCCCGGGAACAATTTTGTGTTCCTATTTTTTTTTCTCCAAGTTTCGTTTTCACTTAAAAAAAAAAAAAAGGGATAAATACCAAGTTGCAGTATTCAGTAAGTGCTCTGCTCAGCAGGACAACGTGCGGTCCCCACCAAGAATCCCGTACCTTATCTTGCCTTCTTAGCAGTGACTTTACCTAACATATTAGCGGGTCATTTCAAGAGAACATGTGAAAGCTCAAAATTAAAACTAACCCTGCAAGTCCGCTTGTTTTGTAGACACATGACATTCCCAGAAATGCACTTGTAATGCTGAGACTTCTAACAAGGCCACCAGGCTGTTGTTTTTTTTGTTTGTTGTTTTTTTTTGTTTTTTTTCTTTTGTATATGAAAATTTACTTGTTTTTTTGTTTTGTTTTGTTTTGTTTTAATGCAGGGCTCATGTGAGTTTCCTTGGAAAAAAATTTAATTTATTTAGACCCCAAGAAGAAAAATAAGTCTTGACAGGCATGTCCCGTTGTTCAGAAATCCATACACGTATGTGTCTTTCCAATATCAGAAGCCATGGCCGATTCGCCACGGAGAGCACCCTCCTAGGTACTGTAACCTTTTTTCCACTTTAGATCAACCTCTGTTGTCTGGTTGGTACTGAGACAAGATCTACAGATCTAGATCCGCACACACAGGGAAAGTGTGTCCCTGAGCAAACATGTCATGGGATCCACCGTTGCCCGGATATATCTACCTCTTACTCTTGCAACGTAAAGGGCGGCTTGGGCCCAAGTCCTAAGGGTGGGGTTTCATCTTGGCTCCAGAGAGGGGGCTGTGGACACCCCGGTGACTGGTTCCCTCCACACTAAGGCCACATGGCTTCCGGGCTTACAGGAAACTCTCCCAGTAAGACTTGCCTCCTGAGCTCCCGGGTCCTGTCGGCAACACCCCCAGATCATCCACTAAAATCACTTAAAACAAGGTAACCTCAGGAAAATCATTAAAAATCCTAATGCTCGCCTTTCTAAACGTGTGTTCCGAGAACACAGAATGTGGATTCACAAATCGGGTTCTTTGCACCCGAGCCCCCGAGCCCCCGAGCCCCCGAGCTCTTGGTAGCTTTAGAACTCTGGAATTCACCTTGTTCACCCAACCTCAAATGGTCCCACTCAAGTCAAATCGAGCTGTTTTCGAGAAGTGTAAAAGGGAGAATAAAGGTACCAGTTACTTGGTAAGAAGGATTCCTATGGCAATACACCAAATAATCACAGAGAAGAACACCACTTGATGATCTCAGCCGGCTCTTCAGCTGCAGCAAATTAGCAAGAAAAGTTCTAGATTTCCGTTTTGCTCTGTGATAGAGCAGGAGCTCCGTCCCCGCTGGGCTGGGCCCCCAGCCCCGAGGGCTCCTGAAGACCAAACGCCCACCACAGGGAACAAGCAGCAAGGTCCCCGGGAATACCGACCCCAGCGGGTCCCGGCCCCCCAGCGCGGCTGGGAGCTGGTCTCCAGTGCACCACCTTTAGCCTACAAAGTCCTTGTGCAGAGCCAGCGGGGGGGGGGGGGGGGGGGGGGGGGGGGGGGGGGCGGCGGGGGAGTCATCAGCAGAACTTCACAGAAGCTTACAACTTCCTCATTTGGAGGGCCACAAAAATCGTCGTGTCTTTATTTATAACCTGGCAAAAATGCTCACGTCTGTCAGGCAGCAAAATATAGGAAAACACATTTTAAACGCGGCACCATCAGATGTTTCTGCAGCCCTCGGAGAAGAGCTTAAATTATTTATTTCCATGCTTCACTCTAAGTACCGTGCTGCTGCTGTTCAGCAAGTTTCATTTCTTTTACAAAAGCCCTGTCTGCTCCAAACGGAGCTGGAAACTCGTTACGTTCAGGGAAAGCACGTACAACTCCAGGCAGGAGCAGGAAAACACGTGTGGAAAAGAGCTAGAAATTCCCAAGCCATTTTTAAATGGTAATGAATGGCCTTATCTCTCGCCACCCCCGATAATTAGTGTGATTTTGGTTTAATGAAGTGGGATACACAATTTATCAATACGTGTTCGCCGTGGGTCTCTCTGAATATCATTTTAATTTTCCGCCCTCCACCAAACCCGGCACAGAAGAGGAAGGAAAGGTCACTTTTTCAGGCTAGAAAGTGGGGCTCGCACCGGGGGGTCGCTGGCTCGCTCTCTGTGTGCATTAAAAGCCCGGGAGGACATTTCAGAGTGTCTCAAAAGTAGGCTCATGAAAGATCAATTCCTCATTTTCATTTCTCCTAAAGATCCTGGAGTAAACATTCCCCCCCTCCCCTGGGGGCTAAGGAGGTGTCTTCTGGTGCAATTTCATTTGCTCCAGCTTGGCCAGTGAAAAGCAGATTCCACGAGAAAAATTCACCCCAAACGGACCAATCGATATTCCTAGTGGGACTCTGAGCCCTATCGTTCCATTTTAAGTAGCCTCAAACTAGCAGAAAACGCTTTAGAGGGCTGATAGCGGGATGAGCTCCAAAATGGAGCATGAAACTCTATGTCAGGATGGATAAGAGCACTTAGAGATACTTTAGGCTCTTCTTCTCCCTTGTTTTCATAGAGTCTCCCCACCACCACCACCACCAAAAAAAAAAAAAAAAAGAGAGAGAGAGAGAGAATGGAGGAAAGGGGGGAGGGAGGGCAGGGAAGGGCGATGGAGGAAGATGCTGGGTGCCCCCCTCCCATCCCCCTGCCTCGCACCCCCACCCCCCAGCCTAGAAGCTCTGCACCAAGTCCACGACCGCTCACTTTTGGCGCGAAACTGGCAGGAAGAGAGTCAGATTTCCTTCAGCAGTGAGCTGATTGCTGGAGAAAAATGAATCATTGCACACTTGAGTGAGAAAATATGAAGAAGGCAGTTTCCCACTAATTAGGGCCCGTTTTAGGCAATTCGTTAAGCGGTGGCCCCGCGCCACCAGCCATCAGGAGGTGGGGCACGGGACAACCCGAAAGCAGCGCGTGCAAATGGCGCATAATGATGCTCTCCATCACCCCAGACAGGCGGCGGAGGGGTGCCGCTGGGCAGGGGCCGGGCGCCGGGCCCCGGGAGGAGAGGCCACCAAGCCGGCGGCCACCCCGTCTACGCAAGCCCAGCAGAGAAAGCGCGTGGCACTCACCAGTGAACCTGTGCCTCCGGAGACCGTGGGGCGCTGCCTTTCCCACGCAAATCCCGCCCTCGGAGGAACTGGGGTCTTCAGACCCTGGGGCCCGGGGCCTTGCGCGCCGAGTCCCCTCCGCTCAGCCACCTGGGAGGGCCCCTGTTGCCCGGGTGGCAGGCCGGCTGGCCTCCTCCTCTGCCACCGCCTTCACACTCCACTGGGGCGGAGAAAGGTGGAACCATTTGCCAAATATGCAAAAAAGGAGGGAAGATAGTTTTCTCTCAGGAAAACATGGGCAGGAAGGGAGCCTGCACTTCCTGTGACCAAAACGGGTTCAGAGATTATGAGGACGTCTGATGGGAGAGGCTTGCGGTGGAGGCGGGGGCTCTCGTCGTCGTCAACAGGAATTGTGAGTTCCCTAAAGGCCGATGTGGCCACGGGAGAGGGAACATAATAGGACCGGGCCGGTGCTGGGGAAGGCGACAGGCCCCACCATGCCTGGGACTTTGGGTTTTCACCACTTTTAACAGTTGATCGCCAGGCAGGTCCCTCAAGGCACCTGTGGGTCCCGCCTGTTTACCACGGTAAACTCCGAGAAGGGACAAGAAGCCAACGGAAGGGAGCGGGCTGTGGCCCGTAGGTGAGGCCTCACGGGCGCCCTCCTCCCGAGCGACCCCCAGCGACACACGGAAGCAGGGTGGGTCCTGCCCCCCTCCCCCCTCCTCCCCTCCACCCCCCACGCAGGAACTTGCGCACAGTGTCTTTGTTTGGCTGTGTTCACGCTGTGCATGTGGTCACATATGAAAAAGATTTGTCAGAAGAGCATCACACATTCACAAACGACGTCAAACAAAAGCCATTAAATAAATGGCGGCGACGGGGCAAGGATGGGAGTGTGTACCACGGGAGCTGCAGAGAGACCCCGGGGGTGACGTTGTTCCTTACACCGCAAGGAGCACAGTGGTAGCCTGGGTCCCCGAGACAAAACCGGTGTGAGCGTCCAGAAGACCCCACGGGGAAGCCGGGCAGGCTGGAGTCCCCTCTGGGGCACGCAAGTCCCCGACCAGCCCCACGCCTGTCTCCCTCCCCATCTCAGCTTTAAGTGTGTGTGTGTGTGTTTCACACCAATACTCTGAAACACAACCTCCCTGACACCTAGTGACCCGTGCACCTGTGCCCGGCATGAGCAAAACAAGGATCGGTGTCAAGGTGTAAACAAGATCAATGCTTCTCCTTTTGTAAGCCTGAGAGGATGGGTCACTTGTCGCTTCTACGTCTCGTGTTTTCGCCCGTGACATAGAACAACTGCACACACACATGCCTGACGGCTCCAAAAATACCAACGTACACACCCGGGCCAGGGAGTGGCCTCAGCGGTTGGGGCGAGAGGTGTAGCGTCTCGTGGCCAGAAGCAGGAGCCACGGTCCCCAGACAGGCCTGTCGGGCTGGCACATCAAGGGCTGCCAGAGAACCCCAAAGGGGCTTGCTCTGGTCTCTGGGAGCTGGAGCCACTGCATGGATCTCCATCAGAACAAGGCCACCAAAACCAATACTTCTTTCATAGTGAAATTATTTCGTGATTACAGAGATTAGAGGAGGGGGAAAAGCACACAAAGGCCACGAAGTGGGGCCATCCTCGGCAGATTCGCGTCCACAGCACCAGGCAGACACCCAAAGTACTAGCGCCATTTAGGTCTCAACTCAACAGTATTCATAGGAAAATCCATCCTGCTGGAGGGAAAGGCCCAAACCAGCCAACCAAACAGGACCTCGCCGGAGGGGCTTCGCTGCTCGCTACTCGGGTCAGGTCGGTGGGATGTGACGACTCTCACCCTGCCCCCACGCCTCCCACTAGGCCGTGTGCATGCTCCGTGTGTGCGTGTGCACAGACTCCGAGAGCTTCTTTATTTCCTGTATCAACGCACGCAGCACCTCGACAGATACACAGAGCACCTGTCCGTGTGGGGCTGAGGGCATCTGGTCGCCGGGCATGCCGTCGACAGGACGCACACTCACCGTGCGGCTTCGGGGGTCCCCAGTCGGACATCTGCGTTGACAATATGCGGCCATACGACCCACACACGAAACACACCGACTCAAATCAAGGGGGGGGGGAGAAAAATCCCCCCCAAAGAACCATCATCCTCAAACTTTCAGGTCTCTAGCAAAGTGACCAGGACACAGCGGCCCCCAGAGCCGTGGGGCTTCAGACTTCGTGCCCGGGGCATTCGCCAGGGTCTTAATTTCTCAACAAAGGAAATGGAGCCGAGGACAGCTGCAGCTTGTCCCCTCAGAGGAGACATGGACCAAGTTCCCAAAACAGTGAAACGCAGCCCCAGCACACTTCTATTGACGGGCCCGAACGCTCATCCCGTGAGACCTTGCTGGTGGGCTCCTGCTGCTACCAGCCCTCGGCATTCGGGGACGGGTCATGTTTTGAGATGCAGCCGCTCAATTAAAACCCCAGTGAATTAAACCAACGAGCCAGCACGCCCGAGTTTCTAGAGCTCCTGCGTTCAACTATCACCATGAAACAAAAGGGGAAGCAAGCATGACCATTTAACTCGATCCTACATTCTGGCATCAGCCCTGCTGGACGTCAAGACTGGGAAGCACATTTTTTTTGTGGGGGGGGGGCACATAAGACAGGTGTAAACATGTATGTTCCTGGAAAGTTTTGAAATCAGACACATTCTATCAAACCACAAGTGTATGGGATTTTAAAATGTGACATCATTATTTATATCTCTGCCTACAAGTTATTTTTAAGCGTGTCCTGCATGTTCTATGATGTAAGCAGGTAATCTTCCTGTCTCGGATATTTGGCCCTGTGCACGTAGGAAATAAGCTGATTTGTCGCCGAAACAATTCTGACACTCAATATGAAAAAAAAAATCAACCAATTAATACTTTTAAAATTCCAAATTAAAGATGAGTCTCATTAGCCTCATCCAACATCCTCAAACAAAGAAACAAATTCACGAGGCTCCCACCATTTCCTGCCTCCTCCTGTCTCCTCTCAACTCGGAAGCGAGTGAATCCACCCTTGCAACCATTTCGATTTCTGTCAAAGTTTAAACGTGGTCCAGGGGAAATATTTTCAACTTCCACGGAGGTTTCTCCTTGCAAACAGAAGTCGATCTGGCTAGCAAGCAGGTGTTCTTGCAGCAGCAGTTTGTCTCCCAAGTTGCAAACGAGGTCCCTGGGAGCTGAGACACAGGGTGGGGAGCAGGGTGGGAAGTGGGGAGCCTGCAACCAAGCTGCCCTGACTCGGCTCTGGGGCGGCTGCAGCCCGAGCCTGGGTCCGAAAGCCACGCTTGTCCGGCCTCTACCTGCCCCGCCCGGTGCCTCCTCCCAGTTAGACGAAAAAAAAAAAAACAACAACAAAAAAAACCATCAAGTCTCCTCTTCCCCGATTCCTTAGGAATCACCGAGGATCCCTGACGATTTTTAAAAAGATTTCACTGCCAAGGCCAGTCGCCCGTAACCTGACGCCGCAGTCCCAGGGAGTTTGGAGCCCTAGTAGCCCACATCGCAGCCCAACGAAGTCCTGCTAACTTTTCACACCGGGATGATCCTGAATTTTGCAGAAAGCAAGCGAGTTCGGACCCCATCTAACCATCCGCACAGTCGAAGCGACGCGCTCTCAGCTCCGAGATAAAGGAGACTCTTCCCCCGGCTCTGAGCAGCCCGACTTCCGCGGTCTCCAGGGCGCACAGCGGTGCAGATCTCACCGGGGCTGGGAGGTCCCCACCGTGGGGACAGCGGGAGGCTCACAGGCCCCCGCCGCCCGCCTGGCCCCGCGCTGCGGCCGCCGCGCACGCCGGAGGCTCCGAGGGACAGAAGTGAAGCTGTCCCCGGCCCCGGGGGGGAGGCCGGCCCCAGGCCCCCCCGGCTCGCGGACCCTCCGCCCGCCCTCTCCCCGGGCCCCGCTCCCCCGCCCCAGCCACCGGCCGCCCCCGCGCTCCCTGGGAGGGCACTCACGTGGACGTGCGCGCCGCGCTGGCGGGCTCCGAGGCCGAGCTGTGGCCGGGGCTCCCTCCGCCCCGCCGGGCTCGCCGCCTGCCAGGTGCCGCCGGGCTCGCCGGGGACGCACGGAGGTGGCCGCGGTCGCCGCCCGGGCGCGGGCCGCGCATGCACTTGTTAGAGCGCGCGGCTAACTTGGCCGCCGGGGCTCTTCCCGGCTCCTTTCACAATGACTTCCTGAAGTTGCTCACTCGCATTGTTCCCCATTTCTCCGCCGCCCGCCCCCCCACTCCCACCCCCACCCCTCCCGCGGGCTCCGACCCGCGCTCCCGCTCTCGCCGGCCGCTGCCCCGAGCGCACAGCGCCGCCCGCGGGCCGCGCACCTGGGCCCCTCCGCGCCGCGCCCCTGCGCCCCCGCGCCTCGCCGCCTGCGGCCGCGCTCCAAAAACTTTGGGGAGCTCGCACCTCGGGCCGCGGCTGCACCTGTCCGCAGCCGCCCGGAGCACGCAGGAACCCCGGGGCGCACGGGGCGCGGGGGCGCAGGGCGCAGGGGCGCAGGGGCGCGGGGCTCGGAGCGGGGCGCCCAGGGGGTGCGGACGGGGCCTGGGAGCGGGGCCGGGGTCCGAGCGCCCCGCCCGCCCCGCCCGCCCCGCCCCGCCCCGCCACCCGCGCGGTGCGGTCCGACCGCAACTCCGGGGCCGCGCGCAAACTTTGCCGGGGCGCGAGGCTGGCTCCCGGCCCCGGGCCGTACCTGCTGGCGCCGCCGGCTGCAGCCCGCTCGCCCGCGCAGGGCCCGCTCGGCGCGCCGCCGCCACCCCCGCGCGCAGCGCGCCCGGCCCTCCCCTCCCCGCCCCTGCCGCCGCGCTTCCTCATTCCAGCGCCGCATCGCGCCGCGGCCCCGCGCGCAGGTGGCAGGTGGCGGGGGGCTCCCTGCGCCCCGGGCCCGGGGGCGGCCTCGGCCGCGGGGCCCGCGTTGAGCCCCGGGGGCGCGGCGCGGGCGGGGCCTGGCGGTGGGGACGCGCCCCCCGGGCGCTGGGGCCGCGGGACCTCGGGAAGCACCTTCCCCGGCGTCGGGGGCGCGCGGGGGTGGGGGCCGCCCTGCCCGCGAGCGGGGCCACCGGGCTCCCGGCTCCGGCTGCGACCCGGGCGACGAGGGCCCACCCGGGGGGTGGGAAAAGTTGATCCTCCGCAAGTGAGAGGAAGCTGCAGTGCATTTTCCCAGACAACCAATGGAACACCTCTCGCCTGTCTTCCCTCCCACCTGCTCAGGCAGAAGTTAGGATCGCGCCTCGCATCCCGGCCCGGGCGCACACGCGGGTGCGAAGGCGCCGCTGCGGGAGGAGGCGGCACCGAGCAGCCCCGCGGCGGCCCCGCGGCTCCCCGCGCCTCACACCCCTCCCCGCGAGGCCCAGGCGCGCGTGGAAGGCGCGGGGGCTGAGCCGGGATCGCGGCTCCCACAGCCGAGCCCTCCACGCCCGGGGCCGGGAGCCCCGCGATCCCATTGCCAGGCCCCACGGAGCGCGCACCGCGAGCAGGAGAGGGGCGCTTGCCCTGATGCCCTGATGCCCTGATGATGCCCCGTGGGCGTCGGGGGAGGGTCGCAGGTGAGCGAGCCTCCCGCCCCGCCCCTGCAGACTCAGGGGGGCCTTCCAGGTGCAGACAGGGAACAGGTGGAAAAGGTCGTTGGCGCGCTGAGCGGGGCAGGGCTCGGCACCCCGCCCCGGGAAGCCTGCGGCCTGGCTGCGCCTGGTGCCATCCCGGGAGAAGTCCTCCCCGCCGGACCCACGCGCGGCATCCGGACCCCCTGGGCGACACCTGCCACTCTGCTCCTGCTGCCCACGCTTGACAGATGTTGACTCCACGTGTTTGGAGCCCAGAGGAAGTGGGACTAGTGAGGGAGTCCTTGCTTTGGTCCCCAGTCTGCTCCTTGCCTATGTGACCTCCAGCAAGACACCCAGCTCGCAGCGCCTCATTCTCCTCACCTGCGGAGAGGCCAGTGCTGCTGCTGCATCCAGCGTCCTTGTCAGGATTAAAGGAGGCCGCAAGCACAGGGTTCAAGGGCTTGTCGCGGAGGGGTCACGGGTGGCCTCTGGCTCTTGGGCACACCGCACCCTTAGCCCCCAGGTTTGTAGATGTGTGACATCTTTGAATGTGAGACATACCCCCCCACCCCGGGAGTGGGAATAAAGGACTCAGATGTGGCCATCGGGCGGAGGCATTTCCTCCTGAGGCACAGGAATATGAGGCGAGGGACCCAAGGAGTGTAGACCGTGTGGTCTTGACCGAGTTCCTAAATCTCTCTGAGACTCAGCTTCCCCATCTATAGATTGGCGGTGATCATGGAAGGTACCTCATGGGGTTCCTTTTACATAGGAAAGCTCTCGCCACCTGCCCGGCCCCACACAAGGAGTCCGTGAGTGGTAGCCGGTGCTTATTGTAAACCCTGCTAGCTACCAGTGTCCCGCGAGACGGGGAGCAAGCCCGGGAAAACCGGGCTCTGTGGGCCACTCCCCCCACCTCTCTCAAACAGGTGGAGCAGAAGGAGCTCAGGCTATAACCCGGGGTCTGTGTGTGGGCACCCGGGCCGGGGAGAGGGTGCTTAAATGCTTAAATCAACAATAAAAGCACAGGGGTCCCTGGGTGGCACAGCGGTTTGGCGCCTGCCTTTGGCCCAGGGCGCGATCCTGGAGACCCGAGATCGAATCCCACGTTGGGCTCCCGGTGCATGGAGCCTGCTTCTCCCTTTGCCTGTGTCTCTGCCTCTCTCTCTCTCTGTGTGACTATCATAAATAAATTAAAAAAAAAACAATAAAAGCACATCGGAGAGGAAAACCTATCCAGAAAAATGGAAACATGGGATGCTTTTTTAAAAATCATGGGTGTAAAGTCGTTTTGTTTCTTGAGAATACATACCTTGCCGTGTTTCGTGAACGACGGCCTCCTTTATCCGGACAGTGCCTGCCAAACGATCCATTTTTCTTTGGGGATATCAGCAACACAACAAGGAGCCCGTAGAGAATGAATCACAGACGACTCACCCAGAGCTCACTCTACCAAGGGACGCAGCTACGGGCACTTTTGTTCCGGCAGAGACCGGGAGATTTCGCAGGAGAGCGAGGCCCCGAGCAGACGGACGGTGAAGGGGATATAGGGCAAGAGCCTTCCCTACTCCCTGTGTGAGTCCTGGAAAATCACCCAACCTCTCTGGGCTCCGCTTTGTCCTCCGCAGAGCACACCTGCGGGCCGGTGGCCCCGACAGCCCTAGGAGGGATTCCCTGAGCCTCGGGGGCGCCGACCGCAACTGTATCTTTGCACGTTGGTTGTAACTGTATCTCTCTTCCCTCTCAAAGTATCTGCTAAACCCCGCAGACCAGCCTCCTTGTTGTCCCTTCTACAATGTGTCTAAAATGTTAAAGTCCCGTAGCTCAGGCAGCTTCCTCTCTAAGAAACAGGAACAGAAGGAAAAGGACTGGGACATGGATGAAACTTTTGCAACAAGGACTCTGCTGCTTTGGTTTCTTTTCCTCAGCTTTCACCATCTCCAGCTTCTGCTTCTGCTGCTTTTGAAAGTGAACGGTGCTGGCCCGGGTTCTTGACTTTCTTTCTTTCTTTCTTTCTTTCTTTCTTTCTTTCTTTCTTTCTTTCTTTCTTTCTTTCTTTCCTTCTTTCTTTCTTCTTTTTGAGATTGTATTTATTTATTCATGAGAGACACATAGAGAGAGAGGCAGAGGGAGAAGCAGACTCCCTTTGGGGGAGCCCCATGTGGGACTCGATCCCGGGACCCCTGAAGGTAGACGCTCGACACCTGAGCCACCCAGATGTCCCTTGACCATTTTTCTCAAGGCTTACTCCTCGGCTTTGGCTTCTTCTAAGCACAGGCCCTGGCTGCCACTGCTTCTGGAAGGGAAGGAATGGGACACAGTGGAGGAGCATGGGAGCTCCCACTGGGCCAGGACTGCCCAGCAGGCCAGCAGGTGGGGGGGGGGGGCAGTGAGGGGTGGGAACCTGCCCCATCAAAGGCAAGGAAGAGCCCTCAGGGTGCTCCCTTTCCTGCAGTGTTCCCAAGGCCCTTGCTGGAGGCTCAGTTGCTCCTGGTTTTGAAACCCACAGACATCCAACAGCGCTGCTCATCACTCACATTTCCACCTCTAAGATTTGAATCCAGCATGTGCCGGAGCTGATGACCAAAGTCCTCCCACCTTATGACAGTTCTTTTGCTTTATTCCCCTTGGATTTTGTCCGAATACACTTAGCTTCTCAAAAATGGTGGCTTTTTATCAATATCATTTGGTTGGAAGAGATTGAAAAGCAAACCAGGTCGGATATAACGACTTGGAGAAGGTAGATGCACCCAGAAAGCTTCTGATGAAAAGTTTTCAAAGTGTGTTGGCTGAGTAAAGGGAAAGTAGGTCTTGATCTGAGCCGAACAGATCAGAATAAGGACAGAGGGGTGGGGGTCACCCTCCAGCTGATGCCCCTGTATGGGAACAAGATGAGGACGTGATCTGCGGAGTTAGCAGTCTGCCGGTGGCATGGATTCAGTGACAAGCTCTCCTGGCAGGTGGTACTTGAGACAGGATGTCCCAATGAGGCAAGACCATGAAAGGGCACCAACCTGGTAAAGTAGAAACAATTGCATTTCCATGCAAAACAGGTCAAGGTAAATTCCAATGCAAATCCTGTGGACACACAAAAGGGTGAAGGCTCTGTGGTCGCTAGAGTGGAAGGGCTTTGTGGATGGGCCCAGGGAAGAGGGGAAAGCACAGAGGAGCTGTAGGGAAACGCTAGTCTTCCCCACGTGGTGGGGGCGCTTGAAAGATTCTCCTCCCAAGGGAATTAAGGAAAGACTGGAGGTAGTATTCTGAGGGCTGCCCTGCTGAGCCCCGCTCTGTGAAGGACACTTGCACGCGTGATTTCTCACCTCACAGTACAGGAAAGCCCGCGTTGCCACCTCCATCCCACATAAGGACACAAAGCTCAGAGAGGGTGACTTGCCTGGGGCCAAAGGTTAAGGGACAGACTGCAGACAAGCCACGTGGGGTTGGTAGCTTGGCAAGTCACTAGGCCTCCCTGTACCTCAGCTTCCATTTCTGAAAAATGTGAATACTGACAACAGCATTAGTACTCGTTCCCCGGGTGGTTCATGGTCTGAAGGAGTTTGAGCATGGGGCATACTCAGGGGGATCCCTGACACCTAGTAGCAACGGTTTAGTGTCTGGTATTTTGATGTAGCACATTTTCTTTCTTTCTTTTCTTTTCTTTTCTTTTCTTTTCTTTTCTTTTCTTTTCTTTTCTTTTCTTTCCTTTTCTTTTCTTTTCTTTTCTTTTCTTTCTTTCTTTCTTTCTTTCTTTCTTTCTTTCTTTCTTTCTTTCTTTCTTTCTTTCTTCTTTTTCTTTCTTTCCTTCCTTTCCTTCCTTCCTTCCTTCCTTCCTTCCTTCCTTCCTTCCTTCCTAAGAGAGCAGGAGGCAGGGCAGTGGGAGAGGGAGAGAGGGAATCCCAAGCAGGCTCCAGGCTCAGCATGGAACTGGGGTGGGGCTCCAACTCACGACCCTGAGATCATGACCTGAGCCAAAAATCAAGAGTCAGACACTCAACTGACTGAGCCACCCAGGTGCCCCGGATGTACTCGATTTTTAAGTGGTTGGGCTGGGATACACACCTTGGTCAAATTTCTTAGCTATGCCCCGTACCTGTCCCTCCAAGGACTGATTCCTGTAAGACATCCTTCTCCAATTGGAAGGAAGTATGTCTTTCTCTCTTGTCCTCTTTCAATTTTCCATTTCCCATATGGCCAAATCGCCCATCCTGACAGCACCAGCCTTGATAAAGGGATCAGATGGGCACATCCAGGAAAGATTAAGGTTTACAAACAGACTTTCCAATCCATAAAGTACACGCACACGCGCGCAGGCACACACACACACACACACACACACACACGGAGTCCAGTTATTTCTGTGTTGGTATAGCAACTTTCTCTTTTCCGTGTTAAGAAATCACAGATCTTTCCTGTCTAGTCTTGAAAGGAAGTGGGATAGTTTTGGAGAAGGAGTTGAGAGAGGGGACCCTACAGTGGAAGGCATCCTAAAAACTCCGTGTCTCTCTCCTCCACGCACAAGGTGTGGGCACGTATCTGAGTCACCCTACTTCTCTGAACATCACATTCTCTTCTCCACGACAAGGAGAGTAAATCCTGCTGCACAGGGTCGTCGTGAAGTTTGAGCACGAACGTGGATCTTTCATCCTAGTACCTGGTGATGAGTGTTAGTTTCCCCCTCCTGCATTTCCCTGAAGAGTCTTAAGGTGATAACCAGTGGAAAGCAGATGAGGGAAAAAAAGCAGAGCCCCTGAAATATGTTCCCGGCGTCCACGGTTGGGATGGACCTTGATCTGCTCGCAGATAGGTTGTTTCTTTATCTCAGAAGAGCTGTTGAAAAGTGATCCCACGGTGGTTGGCGTCAAGTGCGGCCGGTTCCAGGAGCGGTAAGTGAGGGTCTATCTGGTGCTCTCAAATTTACACGCACTTCCACAAGCATTTCATTTGAACTTGTTGATACCAGTGAGATAGGTGTGCAGGTGGCCACGTTTGCCTGGGTTTTCCCTGTGTCGTTGGCTTCTCAGTCCTTCCTAAAATGGGGGAGCTCCCTGGACACAGTTCTTAATGTCATCTCTGTACTTGACCTCTGCAGTTCTGACCTTCCCCTGAAATCATGACTCATGCATCTTGCTGCCTCCTCGACACCTTCACCTGGACATCCAGGGGGCATCTTAGGTCTACCATGTCCCCCCACTGAACATCCCTGCTCTTTGCCCTCAATCCTGTGTCCCTGCAGCCTTCTTTACCTGATCAAATAGCAACTGGAAATTGCTGAGGCCAGGAGCCTTGGAGGCATTCTTGATGGTTTCCTCCCCCTTCCCCATCCCTTCACCACGACTCTCCACTGGCTCTGCTTCCAACAGGCATCCAGAATCCCGCCTCCATTGCAACGACACCATCTCACCTTTTGTCTGCAGATGGTGGGGCTCCTCCTCATGGCTCGCTCCTGTCCTTCCCCCTCACAGCACTCAGGGAGGGCCTACTGAAAAGCCCATCAGATCATGCACTTCTTCCCTGGACAGCATGCCAGCCCCCTGGGGACACGAGCTGACATCTGAAGAGCATGTGATTCTCCCCTAGTCCATCATTTCTCTCCCCTACGACTCATGTCCAGCCACTACTGTCTCACTTGCTCACTGGTCTGTGGCCACTTGGCTCTGCTTTGCTATTCCTCAAGGGCGGCTCGCTGCACCTACCTTTCTCTGGATACCTGCCTGCCTGCCCTCTTACCTGCTTCCATTCAAATCTCTGTTCAATGTCATCTCGGCTCTGGGACAGTCACTGCCCACCTTTTATAGGTGCAACAACCCCTACCCCCACCCAAGCTGCCCCTAATCTTCTCTCTTCTTTACATTTGTACACAACACTTATCTTCCAACATACTGTATAATTAACGTTTATTTTGTTTACTCTCTTTGAAGAGAGTGGGTTTTGTTTTGTTTTGTTGATTGATCTGTTTTGTTTCCTTAGTGCCAAGAACCAGAACACTCGGTAGATATTTCCATTTATTGGCACTACTTTTCAAGGGTTCATCTGACTTTTTTCTAACTCAGACAAAATTATTTCCTTTAAATTATATGACAAGGAGTCATCATATTGGTTTTCTAACCTGCAAAGGAAGGGTGTTTTCCTGGTCTTACAGCGGGAAGGAGCCGCCTTCCCTTTCTGTCCTGTCTGGGGCTCTCAGCTCATGCACGTGGTCATGCTTCTTGTCGATCTGTCTACGCTGTCTTGGCAGTGATGAGTTCAGCACAGAAATGTTCTGCGTGTCATTCCTTCCTTGATCCATAGGAAAGTTGATAGCATAGCTTGTCCTATCCTCATTCATGCGCTCTTCTGTAGACTTCCAAGTTGTTTTTCAGAAGGAAGTAAGGAATAATTTAAAAATGCAACCCTTTGGCTTCATAATGAAGTTTCCCTAATCCTGTTCTGGTTGTGTGGGGGCAATTATCCTGAGAGAGTTGATGCCTCTTTATTTCTGTAGGATAAGAACACCGATGAAAATTTATCAAGGCCAGGAGTCGGACTTTTTCTAAGTGGGTGATTTAGAAATTATTTAAAGATATAATGTATTCCGTACCTACTCACGGCCTAATGGCTATGTATTCTTTTAATATTTACTCATAATATCCTTATTACTTGCAGATATGTTTTTCTAATGAAGAAAAAGAACTCATTTTTCTATAATAGGCATCTCGGAAACAGGCAACTTTATTTCCACTTCAGAGCTCAAATACACAATTTCCTTTAGCTTAAACAGTGTTTTGCAATTAAGCCGAAGGGTTGCCTTCACATTATAATATTGCCTGATTCTCTGTGATAATACCTCATGAACATTTTCTGCCAAGCAGCATGTTTCCTATAGGTTGTACCCAATGACCCTGCACTGTGGGAGAAGGAATCATGTTGTCTCAACTTATGGATGAGGGTAAGGCCTACTGTTGTACAGAATGAAGAGCCCATCCTTTGGTACACGTTGAGATAATGGGATTTGTATATGTTTGTGAGACAGTTGACTATGGTTGGGGATGTATTCTATGGCCATCAAAGTGCAATAAGCCAAGTGACTAACAGGCCAGTACAACGAAGGGATTTGGCTTCTCAGGCTAAGCTATAGAGCGCAGACGTGCACTTATTGATCATTCAATCAATACATACTGATTATAAATCAGTAGAACCTGTATGCTAGTTTAATTACCTTATTATTAGACTATAATTGGTGAAGGGAAAGTCAGTTCCATCTGCCCTTACTCCTCCTGCCCCTATTGGCTTCCCAGGGCAGCTCTTGGCCCTTTGGATTCCAATGCCATTAAGCCTGCAAGACAGAGTGTTGCGCCACATGATTGATGCCACTTGAGCTGGACTACCTGATAGAGCAGAGTTCTTAGAGCAGATCCAAATGCAGTGGTCGATAATCATACACTTAGCAATTGCCACTCCACTCCAACAGCGCTCCAGTAATCACCACCAAAATACCCTGGACCCATCTCTCCTAGCACATATTTCTTATACATTTCTGGAGCTCCTGTTGATTTCAGAGAGAGTTCCAGGCACCCAGGGTGGCAGGGCAGCGGCATGCACAGTACTTGGTGATTTATATTTGCGCGGCTTTTGAGCTAATCAGCAAAAAGTACTCATCAATCGTCTCCTCCCTAGGAAGTTGGACTATGTTATTATTCGGATTTTGTGGGTGAAGACACTGAGGAAAAAGAGCTTCCCAAAGTGAGAAGATTGTGAAAAAAAAAAGAAAAAAGAAAGAAAGAAAGCTGCTTCTTGATGACCCAAAAGTCATGTTTGACCTCTGGTCTTCTACCAGATGGTATTGAGCATTTGGATTACTCAACAAAATGCCATTTTATGGAGACATTCACGCCAGTGGAAAACCCCGGTGCTCCACTATGTGGTTCTATTTTACTCTCTGAATTTTTTTTTTTTCAGGTAATGCTTGATCAGCTAATTGATGTGGAAAGGCCAATGGGACCGATTTGTGGCTTAGACCCCTCTTGATCAAGTCAGGGGAGTGCCCATGGTTGCTGCCCATGGGGTGGCCAGCCAAGACTCAGCACCCAAAGCCTTATAGTAATAACCGACATCACATGTCGAAGAGTGCAGAGCATGCCTTGCTTCTTTGCTTCTTCCAGGATAGGTTTGTGCTAGAATCATTTCCTAGGTATAATAAATTTAGGAGCCTCCCACAGTGGAGCTGACAGCAAAGGCAAAAACTGTCAACCCACCTCCCCCCCGTGATGGAAAACGTTTCAAGGTTTTCCCAGCAGTGCATTAGGCAGCTCTGTAAGAACCCACTGTTGTGCGCGTTTTGAGATTTCACGTCTTCCATTAACCAATTCTGAGACAGAAGACCAGTGTCTGTATTTCCCATGTTGTTGAAGTACCTTTACATAGACTTTAACCCAGTTGCTAAATTGCTTGAATTTGTTAAATGTACAAAAGGGCCTACTCCCCGTTGATGGAGTAAAAGTAGATGTTTGATTAAGTAGATAGCTAGATATTCTTTTTTTTCTCCCCATCTGGGTGTGTTAAGGGGGTATGTTTGAAACTTAGCACTCAGTTCATGCCTTTCCTAGGGGGAGGGAAGAGGGTATTTAACAAGGTTAATAATGACAGAGAGAGGAATTGACACCACAAAAGAAAAAGAATCATTCTAGCATTTCATGACAGTTCAAAGACAGATGTCGTTGGCTAAGTGAGAATCTCGTAGACGTGGGGGTAATATACACCTTATATGCATATGGATTAGTGAAAGCAGACTGTCAAATCGGTGAGTGTAAGATTGTCAAATATGAGACATAGCTGCAGAAAACCTGGAGAACTACTTACTATTTATTTCTTCTCTTAAAGACCCAATCCTGTTGTCTTTTCACAGACAAAAGACCAAGTCCTTTAAGAACTGAGGACCAAGGCAGGTCAAGGGTAGGATGGGATGGAAGCTTTGGATTGGGGCCTCCTGAGGACAGCAGGGTTGGCTATCTATTGTCTTCTGAAGTCTATTTTTCACCTTAATTATATGCACACTGTTCTCTTTTGTTTCTGTAGACTTTAGCTCACCCAACAGGGCCACATCTAATTCCATCTTCCTGGTGTTCATGATGAAAAAGTCTAGAATTACAATTGACGAAACCTCAGATTGAGCAAGTTATATTCCAAGCCCCTTGGAATTAATTTAATAACAGCAGTCAACCCTACTGAGGTGATTTTTTGCCTCTGCCATAGCACGAGGTGCATCAGAGAGACGTCACTGGCCTTCTGAGCTTTGGTAGAGGTTGGGTAGAGGCAGGGTGTCACTAGCTACAGACAGATTGGCTTGGTTTGGTTAAGTAGATGAAAAATGTTACTAGTTTGAGTCAGGAGACCTGAATTGGATCATGCATCTCTCTCTAAGTTCATCAGTCCACCCTTCTAAGCTTCAGTGTCTTTATTCATGAGATGAGAATGGTTGATGAGATCATCTCTACGACCTCTCGTAACTGATAGCCCATGACTTGCCTTTGGCTTTGGCAGTGTGTTTCTGTGGGCTGACAGGGAGCTGACAAACAGTCTTGGGGAAAAGCTTTGCTGGCTACTGCCCTATTGTCTCTAAGTTGACCCTACCTCTGTCTTTCAGTGCCATCCCATCCCAGAAGGCCCCAAGCACTGAGGGCCAGCTCTCCTGATGGTGGTCACAATTTATTACAGCCTCAGACACCCACAAACGTGACCACTAACTCCATCCATCACTTACTAACCCATAGTGACTAACCCCCTTTGGCCAAACCTAGATGGTTGGACTTCAGGACCTTGTGAATGAGATTGAAGAAGTTAGGAATTTGCTTAACCTGAATCAAAAATAGAACAAATGTGTGCTGGAGATAAAGACCCACCTGACTGATCTGTGTGGTGCCCTCACAGAGAAGTCTCCTGTGTCTTGCCAGTGGCAGGATTGTCCTTGGAAAGGCCTCCTGAGTAAAATAAGATGGTGCCTGGTGAAGACCAGGACTCCTGGGAAACACTACTTGCTGCATAAGCAAGGGAGAATTAGGGAAGATGAGTTAATATAGACTAAAAAAGTATATTGATCTGGGGGAAATCCTGAGCTCTATTGTGAGTTAGATGGTTGTAGTAAGTGGGAAATGCTTTGGGGAAAAACCCATGACTTCCCCAAATGCCTATGTAAATGCCTACAACATGGAAAATTAGCAGGAAGACCTTGGGGTCTCAGCTCACACTGTCACTTACATTGGAAATACTGAACTGCTCTTCAGGAAAGGCAGTGAAAAATAAGAATCACAGCCCCCTTTAGGTTCAAAGGCCTACAACCATCGTGATGGTCAGAGAGAAGAATGTGAGATGTGCATAGGGAACTGCTGAGTGCTGGAAAAATCTTCTGTAGGAAAAGAGAACCTGGTAAGAATTATAGAAATGTGGTCAGGAAGCCATGCAGAGTAGATGATATTGTCACTGGTTAAATAGGCAAAAAGGCCTAAGGGAAATGACCTGGGGGGTATCTATTTTGAAATGGATATATATTATCCAAAGAGTTTTACATGGTAGGTGACATTTTCTTAGCATTAAAGGTCAGCATGCTGGGAAAATAGCATGTAGTTTTGCATCAAAATGTCCTGAGTAAAAGAGATGCATCTGGATGTATTTATGGGTGAAATGAGCTTTATTTAAAAATATTCCAACAAGGAGTGCCTGGGTTGCTCAGATGGTCAAGGATTTGACTCTTGGTTTCAACTCAGGGTCATGATCTTGGAGGTCAAGTTCCACATAAGGCTCTGCACTCAGTGTGGAGTCTGCTTGAGATTCTCTCTCTCCCTCTCCCCCTGCCTTTCCTCCACTCCCTCCCTTTCTATCAAAATAAATCAATAAATCTTAAAAAAATAAAGAATAAAATGCCCCAGCAAAACAACAACAAAAACAATAATATAAATAAAAAGAGAATTTGAGAGATGGAAGAAGGTTGGCAACATCTGTGATAATTATTATTGGCTCTGGGTGGTGGCTCTATGGGGATTTGTCTTATGATTATCTCTGCTTCATATATATTTGAAAAATGTCTGTGATTGTGTTTTGTTAAGAAAGAAAGAAAATGAAAACCATCACTTAAATATATGATATTTTGAGATAATATTTGCAATGACCATGAAAGAAGGGTTGCATTTGCTCATATACAAACAGCTTTACAAATTTATAAAAAATAAATAAATAAAAAGAAGTAACTCAGTAATGGGCACTGTAAAAGGACTCCATTATATGACTTACAAAGAAATACAAAAGGCCATTGAATTCGAGGAAAGTATTCAACTTCAGTAATGGTTACAAACTGAAAATTAAAATAAATTGTGAAATATACTTTTTATTTATTACACCTCAGGGATTTTTCATGAAAGGGATAGAGAACTGAAGGCTCATGAGTGGCGTCCATGGGGCAGTTCTGAGGACAGTTAAGCATTACATGTTGATATAAAGCAAAATGTAAATGTGTAACTTTTCTGGTGTAACTTCAAGGAATACATGCTCAAGCAATAGGTGTGTGTGTGAGTGTGTGTATTAATATTCATTGGAATAAGGATTTTAAACAAATATTAAAAATAAACCAAATGTTCATCACGAGATAAAACAATGTTCATAGAAATGAGTATTTGGGAGCAGTAAAAATTGATGATGTACGTCTATGTTCTGAGATGAAAAGTTACTAGCTATGCACAAGTGAGTGATGATTCAAGCTGCAGCATAGTTTTAAGCATTTTGCAGGTATTTGGAAGGGGCAACAAAATGCATAATATGCAAAGTGTTTTGAAAATTTATTTAAATCTAAGAGAATAATGAATCCAAGAGTGTTGGATGCAGATATTTTAAAATCCTAATATTTAACTTTATTGAGAAAGTGAATGACTGGGTTTATTGAACACTGGTAAATACAACCCAGAGCTACAGAGTTTAGCAAGGCCCATGAATAATATGTCTCCAAAAGGATTTATGAAGACTGTATCACACATTTCAAGTCCCGAGATTTACCACACACACCTGGAGACCAAATTAACTGAAAAACAAAGTGTATTCACCAAAACAAAATGTTTTTCCAGAGCATGAGATTGAAGATGAGAAACATTGCTGCAACTCCCTTCTCCTGTAAAGAAGCTTGAAACACAGAACAATTCTATTTTTGAACAATGGAAGCACTAGTTTCTGAAACAGAGTTGACCGGTGAAACAAATTCAAATTACACTTTTGAAGCATTTGTCTTTTTTATTGTTGTATAATACACATAACATAAAATTTACAACCCAACCAACTTGAAGTGTTCAATTAAGTGGCAATAAGAACATTCACAGTGTTGTGTAACATCACCACTGTCTACTTCCAGAATGTTGTCATCATCTCCGTGGAACCCCCGTATGGGGGTCCCATTAAGCAATGGCTCCCATTTGCTTCTAGCCCCCAGCCCACTAATTAGTGGCAATCACTAATCTCCTTTCTGTCTCTAATGATTTTCTTATTCTGGATATTTCCTGTAAAGGGAATTCGATATTTTGTGTCTGGTTTCTTTCACTTAGCCCAGTGTTTTTGATCATAATGGTCATCCATGTTATAGTATGTATCAGTATTTCATTGCTTTTCTATAGCTAAACAACATTCTGTCATATGCCTATTTTGTTCACCCATTCATCTGTTGACAAACACTGGGGTTATGCCTACCTTTTGGCTAATGTGAACAGAGCTACAGTAGCTCCATGTTTGTGTACATGTTTTTGTTTGAACACCTGTTTTGAATTCTTTGGGGTAGATTCCTTGGGGTGGAATTGCTAAGTTATATGGTAATTCTTTGTTTAACTTATTGAGGAAGTTCTAATCCTAATCCATTTTTCATAGCAGTTGCACTGTTATAAATTCCCACCAGCAGGGGATCCCTGGGTGGCTCAGTGGTTTAGCACCTGCCTTCAGCCCAGGGTGTGATCCTGGAGTCCTGGGATCGAGTCCCATGTCGGGATCCTTGCATGGAGCCTGCTTCTCCCTCTGCCTGTATCCCTGCCTCTCCCTCTCTGTGTGTGTCTCTCATGAATAAAATCTTAAAAAAAAAATGCCCACCAGCAATGTATGAGTGTTCCAATTTCTCCACATTCTCACCAATACTCATTATCTGCCAATTTTTAGCTTACAACTATTCTAGGGGTTTGTAAGATGATATTTCATGGTGGTTTTAATTTGCATTTCCCTGATGACTAATGATTTTAGCATCTTTTAGTATGTTTGTTGGCCCTTTGGATATCTTCTTTGGAGAAAGATTTATTCAAGTCATTTACTCATTTTTTAATTGGGTTGTGTGTCTTTTTGTTGTTGAGTTGTAAGTGTTCCTCATATATTCTGGATACTTTATATATTCTGGGTATACTAGACTTTATATATTCCAATATCCAGAATTTTTTCCAGATATGTAATTTGCAAATATTTTGGCCCATTCTGTGGCTGTCTTTTCACTCTCTGGGTAGTATTATTGATGCACAAAATTTTTAATTTTGATGAAATACAACTTACTGATTTCTTCTTCTGTTGGTTGTGTTTTCGTTGTCATACCTTAATTTTCATTACATTTTGAGATACTCAAATTTATCCACAAGAGTAATGCTTTATAATCCATAATTAATTATTTAAATTTATTTTATCTTCCCCAAGCAATTTTATTGCTATTTTGTTGTTGTAGTTTTTTAAAATGCATGCTCTTTATCCATTTGGTGAAAATAGAAATTTAATGTAAAATTAAGAAGTTGGGAACTTTTCATAGATTTTATTTGCTTTCTTAAAAAACCTTTGAGCTAAAACTAAAAGTTTCTATGTTGGAAAGATGAAACATGTACTAGAATTGGAAAGAAAGCAACTAAAAAAGTGGAAGTTGATTTTATTCAGTGTGTTTAGATCTGATGATTTATACCCTCTGAATTGTAAGGAATTGAAAGGGTTACATGCTGAACCATTACTTATTCATTGAGGAAAATAGATAAAAATTTAATCTCCAACTTTTCAAATGGATTCAGGATAATTCTAAAAATGATAATATGCTTAATGATATCAATTCTTGGGCTAGAAGAATGGTGACTAGCTGTATTACTAATAGTGAGTCAAATACTTGAGCTCATTTTGTTTTTAGTTTTATGAAATGGGGATGCAGTTTTAGTTCTGGAGAAAGTTGATCCCAAATTAAAAACTAAGAAAGAATCAATGCAATAATTTCATGCAGAAACATGCTGACAGCATTTGCTATCAGAAACCTCATTGTTAGTAGAATAAAAAGGATAGAAGTAACATGAAGAGATGTGAAAATATACTCAACATCACATGTTGTGAAGGAAATGTAAATTAAAACAATGAGATACCCCTCTGCACTTATTTGAATGACCAAAATCTCAAACACTGACAACACCCAGTGCTGGTGATGTGGAGCAACAGGAATGTTCATTCACTGATGGTGGGAATGAAAAATGGTGCATTTGGGAGGTTTGAAAGTTTCTTACAAAACTAAACATACTCTTATCATATGATCCAACAATCACTATCCTTGGAGTTGACCCAAAAAATAAAAAAAACTTGGGTCCACACAAAAACCTGCACGTGGGTATTTATAGCAGCTTTCTTCATACTTGCCAAACTTGGAAGCAACCGAAATGTCCTTTAATAGGTGAATGTTGAAATGAGTTGAGGTCTGTTCAGACAATGGAATATTAATCAGCACCAAAAAGAAAGGAATCGTCAAGCCATGAAAACACATGGAGGAAACCTAAATAATATTACTAAGTGAAGGAAGCTGATCTGAAAAGGCCATATACATAACAGCATGACATTCTGGAAAAGGCAAAAATATGGAGAAGGTAAAACAACCAGTTTGCCAAGAGTTGGGGAGAGGGAGGGATGAATAGGAAGAGTTCAGAGGACTTTAGGGCAGTGAAACTGCTCTATATGATACTATAATGGTGGATACATGTTATTACACATTTGTCAAAATCCATAGAACATATACCAAGAGTGAACCTAATGTAGACTATGGACTTTGGGTGATGATGATGTGTATGTGCAAGTTCATGGATTATTACCCTTCTGCTGGGAGATGTTAATAGTGGGAGGGGTTGTGCATGTATGGGGACAAGAGGTTTAAGAAAAATCTCTACCTTCAAATCGGTTTTTCCATGAGCCTTAAAGTGCCCTACAAAATAAAATCTATAAAGAAGCATACAAGTGGTAGGTCTTTTTAGAATGCCACAGCAGGATTATTCTAGAAAATTAGCTTGAGAGACATACAGAATTGGAATTCCCAGAGTAGGTGACAAAATTGCATATCAAGGCAGGTTTGGCTCCCTACCTTCAAATTAAGCCCGATGAAATTACAGGAATCAAGGGAGAATTAACAAAAATGAACAAAAGCAGGTGAATCCCTTCAGGAGTCTGAGGCTGTCCTGAACTTATGTGTAAGGGAAGACGGATAGTTGCAGCTGGTGGAAGAAAGGGCCAGGAATTGCAGCAGGATGACAGATTGACCGGGAAACTTTTGACTTCTCCTTTTTTCCTTTTGCCCACAAGACGATTTCTCCTTCTTTTCTTTATTTCATGACTCTTCAGCAAGGGTCCAGGCCACTGATGCCAGGAGCTGTGGGGGATATCAGGGCAGAGAAGAGGCTGATTGGTGTGGGATGTTGAAGGAAATGAATGGATAGCTGGAGTGACTAGCTGCTCTTAGGCATTTGACTCCCTACTCCTCTGATTCTGAACCCCCAAAGCCAGGGTCTACAAGACTGCCCCTCTACTACCACTACGCTCTTGGGGAGTGGTTCTCAGAGTTGGGCACGTATCCACAACACCTGGAAGGTTTGCTGAGCCACAGATTGCTGGTGCCCAGTCCAGAATTTCTGCTGCAGTAGGTGTAGGATGAAGCCAGTAATTTCCATGCCTAACAAGTTCCCAGGTGCTGCTGATGCTGACGTCCTTGGAGAACCACTTGCTATGGGTTTAAAGGTGAAACCCTAATTGGAAGAGTCTCCTGGAGTATCTGAAAGTAGGTGTTTGGTGCTGTTGCTCTGGGCTCTATCCCGTCCCATTAAAATCTTGGGACTCATGCAGACCAGGACCGGCCTTTCCTCAACACACATGACTAGAGAAGCTGACGTCCCCTGGAAAATGAACTCACCAGATTAGGCATCCAAAGACAGAGTAGAAGTACTTCAGACAACCACAACAACCAACCAGGTAGCAACACCATCTGAAATACAAGGTTATGCGCTGAGGAAAGAATGTAGAATTTTCCAACTATACACCTTGTTATGCTCTGAATGTTCACGTCTCCCCATAGTCATATGTTGAAACCCTCCCTTCCCTGCTCTGATGATATTTGGAGGTGGAACCTTGGGGAAGTAATACGGTTTCCATGAGGACACGGGCATGGTCCTTGTGATGGGATTAGTGCCCTTAAGAGAATAAGGACAGCTCTCTCTTTCCTCTGTGGGAGGACACAGTAAGAAGACAGCGGTTTACAAGGTCAGGAAGCCAGTCCTCACCAAGAATTAAAACCACCAGCACCTTGACCTTAAACTTCCAGCCTCCCGAACTATCAGAAATAAATGTCTGTTGCTGAAGCCCCCCAGTCTGTGGTGTTCTGTTGAGGCAGCCTGAGCTGAGACACATGTCATTTCCCATCAGGGCCCACATCAGCAGGTGCACTGAGGTGACTTCTCAAATATGCTCTACCTGTTTCCTGACCATTCTTCCTAGAGGCCAGATACTGAACAGAGTGATGAGATCACATCTCTGTTGAACACGTTATAAAGCCCTTGTGGTATTTGACCTGACTGTTCAGAGTTCTGACCACCGGCTACGGTAGGTTGTGCTCACCCAGAAGCTGGCCTTGAAACAAGGATTTATGTGCAGGTATTTTCTCTGGAGTTGAGCCAGGATAGCCCTGGTGGTGGACTGGAAAGTGAGTCAGGGAAACCAGCACTGGTGCATTCATGAGCAAGTGATCCCTATGGGCAACTGAAGCAGAATCCCTAGGGGACCTCTGGGAGGTGATACAGCATAGACCATACTTATGTTCCACCCGGAGGAACGTAGGATATTAAGCCATGGACTTTCATTTATCATTGATAGAGGGCTGCTCCCCAGAGGTAATAATTTTTTGGCACTTCCATCAGTGGCCAGTGTGTGTGTGTGTGTGTGTGTGTGTGTGTGTGTGTGTGTATAGAATCAGTAGGATCCAAGAGGATGGGATAAATGCACCCACATCACCTTGCTACCTTATCTTCTCCCAATTACCCAGAAGACTAACATTTCATTCCTATCCTTTGAAATCCGAATCTGATCTAAGAAGCATCTTTCTCCCTATCTGGTTATTGAAGCCCGATAATCCTCTAAGTAGGGACCTTCTCCAATTAGAAAGCAGGAGATTAAAAAAAAAAAAAAACTGAGCCAAATAGTAGAGTCCAGTAGCCCTTGATCAGAGATCTCAGGGCTATGAACCCAGAAACTGCCTGCAATGCTGAGTTTGTGTATTTTACTGAGCTTTCTTCAGCTATCAGGGCAGGCCTGGGGTGCATCCAGCCAACTATTCCTCCCAAGAAGGTCAAGAACCATTGGCCCAAGTTGATGAAACACAGTCACACTAAAGTGTAGTCCTTCATGAAAGTAAACAGCCAGCAGCACTGCCTTCTTGATCCGACGTGGAGAGAACGCCATTGGAGACATTACGCCTGAGGAGAGGGAAAGGCTACGCAAAGGAGCAGAGAACTCCCTAAACCAACATGGCATTTGGAACTTTTAGTCTTGAGTGAAACCAAATAGCACCTCTGTGTTGATGTCTTGCCTGGCCCAGGACACTGACACGACTGCTTGCAGAGCTGAACCACAGGAAGCATGCCACCAACACTACTATAGTGTCATGTTTGGTATGTTTGCCTCCTTCTCCCCCCATTTCCTTTCGGTCCTTTCCTTTCTTTCTCCAAGTCCTAAATTTTTCTCCATCATAACTTATTCATCCCTCTATTGTCAACTGTTCACTGCTATATACCAGGTAATGGGTGAGGTCCTAAGCCTATAATATGCTAAGATAGGATGATGTCTTCACCCGAGAACCCCAACGTTTAGTGAGAAGGACAAACATGAAATGTAGTGACATTCAGGGTGATAAATACTATGTGGAGGGAGGAGATGAATATATGGAGAGTCCTCAGGAAGTCAGGGGCTGTTTTATAAATTCGTGCTATGGTCTGAATGTTTGTGTCCTCCAAAAATTCATACATGAAGTCTTAATGCCCAATATGATGGTATAGAAAGTGGGACTTTTGGGAAGTACTTAAGCCATGAGGGTTCAGCCTTCATGTTTGTGATTAGTGCCTTATAACCGAGGCTCCAGAGAGATTTCTAGCCTCTTCCACCATGTGAGGGCAGTAAGAAGTCTACAACTGGGAGGAAGGCGCTTAGTCAACCATGGTGGTACCTGATTTCAGATATGCAACCCCCAGAACTGGGAGAAATGGATTTCTGTTGTTTATTAGCTACCAGGTCTACAGAATTTTCTTGTAGAAGCCTGAAGGGACTAAGACATTGCATGTGGTAAATTCTGACATTGAAATCTGCACATAGTTATGGCTCGATATTCTCACTGCCCTCCATTACCCATGTGAAAACGTACTTTTTAATTTCAAACAAGAGCCTTTGGGCTTTGCAATTTTCTTCCAAGTGGTAGATGGGCTTGGCTGTCCTTACTGTCTTGCACACACATTCTGTGGTCACCAGCACACATTGGGTATGGGTTTAGTACTGATGGTCTGTCTGTATCAAAGGACCATGGTACTACTAAATGACCCATCAGTGACCTAACCCGTGATCTCTTAGCAAGCCAATTTGCCCAGTTGATAGATGTGGGCCACCATTGATCATACCCAGAGAGGACTCAGGCCCACTCAATAGTTTCTCACCCCCTGAGGTGTAATTCTAACCAAAGTAAAGAATGCCCAGAAAGAATGCAGATACATCTCTCTCCTCCAAGTTTCCAGAGATGCCTTTTCCTTATACATAGGAGCATGGACAAGGCTTATTAAATACTATAAGCCTATGAAGGTTATTAGCTAGCTTCTATAGTAGATAGGTCCCGGGAGCCCATATAGGTCTCACCCACACACAGAGGATAGGCCTTTGTTATTTCAACCATACCTCACCTCTTCCCTTCAGAGTACAGACTCCTGAACTAAGTTTTATTTCTAAAATGGGCTAGTTTGATTTTCACTCCCAGGAATTTGGAATTGTTACCTAACATGCTGGGTGTTATGCAAGAAAGGCAATGAGGCTGAAGTTAGGGTAGTTATATTTGGTCATCTATGTGCCTCAACAGGGAAATGCATCTTGCAGTTACAGGAATGAGAGCCAAGGAGGAAGAGATAAGACCCTGTAAGACCTGGTGGAGAGGAGAGAGGAACCTAGGTCCCTGGCTGGGTTCAAATTGGACGTTCCTGTTCCTTATTCCAATTTCCGATAAACCCTGGGCTACCTCTTTGCCCTTGGGTGCCACTGACATCCTTTATTCCTTATTGGGGAAAAAAAATTAAAACAAATTTTCACTTAAGGCAGCTTGAGTAGGTCTCTGTTACTTTCAATCCAAAGAACTTGACTAACTGTCCAAAGAGAGAATTTCTCACCAGCGTGAGCTATTCTTACCATTGCTGACCTTAGGCAATTTAATCTCTTGAGATAGTCCTTTAAAAAGAGATTATTATGACCATAATGACAGATAAATAGAATCTTCATGTCCACTGCCTGGTTCTGTGACCCTAGAATATAATGGAAGCATCTGGAGAGAATGAGGAACTGTATGAAAACAGGCTGGGTCGCCCTGAGGGAAATTAGCGTAAGTGTTCTGAAAGAGAGGAACTAGCTGTCAGGGGAAGCAGGAATGTCCCCATCCTGGAGATTTTCAGAAATAAGATAAGCAGTTACTTGTCTAGGATAGCTGGAAGCATTCAGATGACTAAGCTACCCTCCGTTGTCCCTCTTCTTTGGGCCTCTGGAGTCTGTATTCCGGGCTCCATGGTCATGTTTTGTGTTGGGAGGTGGGGTCCTACATTATGGGAATTTGTCTAACTGGCTCTGCGGGCAGGTGGTCCACTTTCAGAACCTTTGCCACAGATTTTATAAGCAGACCTTTGAAAATTCCTTGCTCTGCAATCCCCTGGATTCTGGTTTTCCAGTAGGCTCATTGGTAATGCCTTAAAGATGATAAGAGAAATGAATGATTCAGAGAAAACCAGTGAAACCAAATAGGAAGTTGGAAAAAGTGAAATTTTACAATACATTTTCCTGCCCTTCACTTGTCTGTCTTTTCCTGGCCAGGATTCATCCTGAGAGTCTATTTTTACCCTGTTCCTGACCCAGCGAAACCTTGAGGTTCTGCAAATCTTACCAGATTTAGAGTCCATTTGTGTTTTCTCTGTAACCTCTTATTTCTGGGAAAGAGAGGCAATGAGAAGGGACTGCTTCGACTTGTACTCATTTCTCTCCTACCACACTGACTATGCCTTCGGTCTCTCTTAGGGGCACCGTGTGTAGGACCTCAAGCAGCCCAACTGGGAAAGAAAAGTTTTACAAACTGAAAACAAAAAAAATGAGGCAAGACAAATCTCTTCTCCAAAAGGGCACAGGGAGTAGAACACCCCACAGTTTCTCAGACCGTTGAGGCCCTAATCTTGGGATATCAGAGCTGGGTGAAAGGCAAGTCAAAAGTATGCTTTCTCACTGTGGTTGCCAAAACCTGACACCATTTCAGAGCGGTTCCTCCTGCAGATGTAGATGCAGGCTGGTATCCTCAGGAGGAAAGGGCTTGCTGGGGCCAACTCCCAAAGTGTCGAAGAAAGAACCTTCCAATGCAGAATTTTCCCACACTCAGCAACAGGGCAAGGAGAAACCAACAGGCACAGAGTACTGCGGAAATCACAAGATGTGGTCTGCAGCTGGGGGAAGAGCGGCTACAGTTCTTGCCATTCGGGGCTTCTTCTGGCTGGAATATTCTTAATCCTAAAACTGGTTAGCAGGGGATTTTCAGGTGGGCTTGAGGGGAAGGAGTGAAGAACATACCTATTGAATCTCTCTGTGTCTGTCTCTCTGTCCCTGTCCCCGTCTCTGTCTCTGTCTCTCAGCATCAAAGCAGAACATGCTGCCTTGTCTGAACTGAGAGTGAGACCTGAAGTCTATTTCTGGTCTGCCAACTGACTCCCTGGTGACCTCAGTCACTTCCTCTCATAGCGCCTCAGAGTTCCCTTCTCTGAAGGACTCTTACAACTAGACAGATCCCCCAAACCTAGGAGATGCCAGTAGACACAACTTTTGATCACTACAGTCTGAGACCCTGTGGATTTGATTTTGCCAGTGGCAGGTGAGTTCCAAGGAGAATATTCTCTGGTCATGTTCATCCTGGAAATAATGGATCCAGGGGAAGCAGTTTCCTCCTGTCACTTTCTCTGGTTTCACAAAATCCTCTAGATTAACTCTTGGATTCCATCCAAAGCTGGTAACAGAGGATCCCCGGAGAACAGAAGTGGGGATGAGGAAAATATTGGAAAGGAACTTCAGCTTCAGGAAAAATATTGCCCAGATGAATTCTAAGGCATCAGCTACATTCTTTGTTGGGCTGCAGCTACCACAAAAGTGTGTAAATCAGAAGGATGAGGACTGGGCTTGAGGTGTTCTCAGGTCCTAACATAATCTGGATCAAGCTAAAAAATATTTGTTAACATGCATTAAGTGTGCGTATTAAAACTTCTGTGGTGACCACTAAAAAATGGTCATAAGGCATGTAACTTTCAAAATACTAGTAAAGAAAAACAAACTGAATTCAAAAGGACAAAAGAAAATAGTAAAAAGTTAAAAAGCAGAACAAACAGAAAATGCAAAATGATAAAGAGAAATCAGAATAAGTCATTACTTAAATTTTAAAAGGCTAAATTCTCTAGTTGTGATTGAATTGGATTTTGAGATGATTTTAAAAAATAACCCAAACTCTACACTTTTTATAATGGACATATAGCATAAAAGATTTCAGAAAGATTGAAAACAGAACAGTGGGAGAATTTCTAGTAGCCAAATAAAGACTGAAACAAACAAACAAACAGGTGCAACTATGTTCCTACCAAACGAGAGACTCTATCTAAATTCTAAAGGAAATTATGAGAGAAAAAGAGGGCTACTACATCAGTGTCAGAAAAATATAATTTTAAATTTGTAAACTAAGAAATAGCCTCATAATATAGAAAAATGCACACACAAGACTAGAAGGGGAAAAATAGATAAACCACCTTCGTAGTCTTAAATACCTAGGGAGATATACCATGTTCATGGATTGAATAACACACTATTGCAAAGATGTCAATTTTCCAGATTGATTGAGGAACTCAATTCCAATCAAAGCTCCACTTTTAAAAAGGGTCTTCCTTGGTAAAACAAAAATGAAAGCAGACGAAAACACCATTCTGGTGAGTGGTGTTAATGATGTACATGTGTGGGGGTAGGGAGTAGAAGGGAAATGTCTGAACCTCCCTCACGGTTTTGTTGTAAACCTAAAATCCATCTAAAAAATAAAGACTTAAAAAACTAAATAATAATAATAATAAAGAATTTAAAAATATTAAAAACTTCCTGTGAAGTGAATGAAGAGATAAATTACAAACTGGGAGATTCTTTGACGAATACATATAATAGTCATTTTCAGAATGTATAAACAACTCCTACACAATTGACTTTTAAAGTTGCTAATAAAATGAGAGTAAAATGGCGGAAGGTTTGAATAGACCTTTATGAAAGAAAACATGATGACCTATGAGCACTTGAAAAGGTGTTCATCTTCATTAGTATTCAGGTAAGATGCAAATTATAACCAAACTACCCAGTCACCAGATTGGGAGAAAAATTACAATATTCAAAAATATGAAAGACAGTAGCACTTTTTGTAATAGTAAAGACTGTAAGAAACCAGAAAGCCCAGTGGTATTTTTAAAAACTGTGGCCTATGTTTGCCGTGGGATACTACAGAGCAGTTAAAATGAACCAGCTATACGGTACACATGAATCTGGATAGATGTCATGAACTGGTTTTTGAGTGGAAAAAGCAAGTCACAAGAGAATACAAAAAGTAGATTTTTGGAGCTCCTGGCTGGCTCAGTCAGAAGAGCCTGCAACCCTTGATCTCGAGGTCATGAGTTCAAGTCCCATGTTTGGTATAGAGTTTACTTAAAAAAAAAAAGTATATTTCATTCCTCTGAAAGCCATTATTTATGGATGGAGGAAAATAAGAATAATTTTCTAAAGAACATAGGGAAATAAGCTTAAAAGTCCAGGTGATGAGTTACTTTGAGAGGGGACAGAAGGAAGTGAGATTAGGAAGGAGAGCTCAATGGTAATTATCGATTTTCCTAAAGTGCTAAGTGAGTTCATGGCTGCTAGATGGATATTCCTTATACTTTATGTAGATTTGTCATATTGTATCTACTCAATACTCAAGAAGAATTTAAAATGTTGTGAACAACCTTCTGATGCCAAATGGTCAGTTCTACTTCATTCTTTTTAGAAATACATAATATTCTATAATATGGACACATCATTTCAACTGAATCGCTTCCTATTGACATAATTTTAAGGATTTTGTTTCCAGACTTTTGGCTTTTCTCTAAAAAGGGATCTTAACAGTTAGTAATTTTTATTTTTTATTTTTAGGAAAGGAAGTGTCTTTGTTCAACAAAGCAAACACACCCATGCTTTCAAAGTCCTCCAAGTGGAAGATGTGATGCCCAGAAGCCAGAGAAGAAGGAAGAGAAAAGGCAGAGGGTGGGGGTGGGAGAGGGAGTGAGTCAGGGTGTGAGGTGGGGGTGACCCTGGCTATCAGGTTGAGTCATACCCTGTGATCTTGACCTATTACAAAGAACTCTGTCCGCCTTTTTCTCCATCACAGCGCACTGGGCCATTCACTTTACTGAAACTTCTTCGACCCCTCTGCTAACCAAACGCATGATTCTCTTATGCGGAAGTCCCATATCTGTAAATTTGGCATGTCTCCTTTTTGCCTGCAAACTTCAGGAATTGGATTTGCCATATGAGTATCGGGGAAAATTCGAAAACACAAGAACCAGAAGCTGGCTGCATAGAGACACGACAAGGAAAAGGCATAAATGGTGTAAAGTTCTCTTTGCAAGGAGACCCAGGCTAAGCCAATCCTGGGCATGCAGTGGTCCTCCCGCCTCTATGATGCTTCGTGAACATTTGTTGATTCCTTAATTTGTTGACCAAGTAAACGATAAAGAAGAATTTACTCAATTTACAACTGTTAATAGGTGTGTCCCTTTGTAATAGACAACTTGGCTATTTTCTAATAGGTTGCTGAAAAGATGGCCCAAGATGCCATTTAAATAAAGATGTTACAGTATGTAATGGGTCACAGAAACCACGAACACAATATCCAAGTAATTTAATAACAGTTAGGAATAAGATTTCCATTAGACATGCCTGGAATCGGAGCGTACTACTTTACTGCTTTCTATCAAGAAGACCTCTAAATTCCCAATTTAAAACTGATACGTTTCAAGCTCGTGAATTAGAGTGGGTATCTGAGTAAGAGAATAAATTGGGCCAGAGACTTAGCCATTGTGCTGCTGTGCAAACCTGATTGCTCCTGTGAGGTTATTAAAAATTCTGGGCTAATGTTCTGGAAAGAATGAATTTGCTATTATAGCAATCTTCCTGCATCATGGTACCTCTGCAGTTGAAGCGCTATCTCTAAATTTAGCATATGCTCTAGGAAGGAGATTAATTGAATTAAGAAGTATTTATTAGAGAAGAAATAAATAGCTTTTGCCAATTAATGAGATCAATCAGCCCAACCATTAAAGAGGATTAGGGAGCTCTGCCAGAGGTGTTGGGTTTTAAGATATGAAGCCTGATAGGCAATATTCCAGGGGATGTGGAACCCATTCACGAGCCATATACATTTAGAAGCACAGAGTAAATGAAGTGTAAAAGAGAGTAATGGAGCCATTGTAAAATCAGATTAGGAAAATGTATCACCTTTCCCTTCTCCTTCTTCCCACCCCCTCCTCCCAAACATCTCACTTACATAATCCTCTATACCGACTATCAAAACAGTATGCAGCTAACGATAAGTAGCTGCTTGGGAATATCATCTGATGATATTCGTCACCATTTGGACATTAGCAATGCATGCAGAGTTATTTTCTAATTTGCTGTTTAAAAAGGAAAACGTATTCCGTTTGGACAATCTGAAATCATATCAGATTTTCGCTTTGACTTTGCGGAAATTTCAATTAAACAAAGAGGAGTCCCCCTTTCCTCCAATACCTCTCTAACTTTTTTTTTTTTTTTCTCGGCCGTGTTATTTCTGGACTTCTTAGAACCGAGGAATCATTGGTTTGTACTTACACACATAAAAATGACACACAATATGTTAGTTTCCAGCCGCTGTGTTCTACTAAAGGCAAAATAAGTTTGCCTAGGGACACTCTTCATTTAATTTCCGGATGTAAACGCATCTTCATCCTGCAAATATCCATCAGCATGCTGGTGACGACCCTAAGTAGGATAATCTCTACTCCCGGAATGGAGAGACTGCTGGACCTGGAAGGGACCCCAGGCACAACAGGCACATCGCCGTGGTCTGGGTGGCCTGGATGCTTGTGTCTTCACCAGGACGCATTAGCGGTATCTCTGCAGGCTCCGTGAACCCACGGGGAGCACTTCAGGGAGGGCAGTGCCTGTCCTGCCCTGGAGCGAAACCTTCATCTGTGAAGGAGGGCCCCGGTCAGGAGAGGCGATCAACAGCTTCTGCTCACCAACGACGTCTGGACGCTGTGTGAACAGTGTTTGTGCATCACTGAAGCCTCACAACACCCCTGGGAGGCAGATACCATTACCCCCCTTTTGCAGATGTTATTCGTCTGGGCGGTTGATCAGTTGTGAAGTTAGGATCTGCATTCACATATAATCTGCTTAAATTTACTTACTTTTCCTTTTCCCTATTCCTGCTACTTCCTGTTTCTGCACTTGACACTCGCTGCTTCCCCGCCTGGGATAAGGTGCCGCAGCTAAGAGCACAGAGTCCACAGTGGGACTGCCTGGATTCCAGTCCTGGCTTTTCCTCTTACAGGCTGTGCATCCCTCGGCAAATTACACAGCCCCTCCGTGTCTCTGTTCCTGCATCTGTGGAATGGGTACCTGTCCACAGGGCTGCTTAGAGGATTAAATGAATTAGTGTTTGTAAAGCACTGAAAAGCATGCCGGGCACACAGTCTGTTCTAAGTCACTGTTGTCGTGATCACATAGGGATTACAATGGCACATGGCAGGCACTTAATTAAACATGTTGTTCTAGGAGAACATAATGTGTTCATTTCTGCACAGCTGTTCTTGAGTGTTCTCCATCTTTAGAGACAAGTGTTTAAACTTTGCTCTGCGGGACGGGAAGAGCAAGTTGCAGAAAGTCCACTGTTTGACATCATGGCCCTTCCAGGAGGGGGCTATTTGGATTTGCACCCTCCATTCGGACCGCTCCCCCCATCTTGGTTTAGTCCAATTAATTTTGATCACTGTCACATTATAAGTTTTTAAGGACAGAGTCCTGAGGATTTTTTCATATATATATATATATATATGCAGGTGCACAGTCAATGTTTATTGGACACACCGTTGGGTCCTTATTGCAAAATGGCAGCTCACGCTGATTCTGGAGGCGCGGAAGGCCGCCACCCGGACGCCTGCGTGTGTGTAGCAGGAGGGGCCCCACAGGTAGGAGGCCTCCATTCCACAATGTCCAGCAGGGTCCGTGGCCGGAGGCAGAGGCGGACGGTTAGCTGCTCAGCAGGAAGGTGGGCCTATTCCCCTTTGGTTCCTATCCAAGGAGGAGGGCTCATTGTGTTGAACACGGTGAAATGGCAGAAAGATATTGAAGGAGTAGAGAACCGAATCCAACTCTAATTTTGTTTGTTTGTTTGTTTGTTTTGCTTCACCCTTTTTAAAATTTGGAAATCCTGGACTCTCTGTACAGGAAGTAGCAGAGACAGTGATGTTCAGGCAAAGTTCTATGCAAAACACTGTGTTCCTGGTCTCCTTACTTTGTTGAAATACTAGAGAGAAGCTTAAATGCCTTAAAAGTTATCATTAAGTATTCCAACGTGTCATTTCGTGCGCAGTGAATGCTAGTTGTGGTTTACTCAATTTTGACAGCTAGACTTAATTAAACACGTTATTCTAGGAAAACAGATGACAATCACTGGAGGGCTCTTTTGATTATATGTATAGAAGTAACTCACTAATTTGAGCATCTGACATTAGCCTTCCCTCCCACTTTGTTGCAGGGTTGGCGAAGCCCTCAGCTGGGCGAGGAGGAAGGGACGTGGGGTCAGCGTCCTGAGCGATCGGATCCACAGCATTCACGTGTGTGCCTCCTGCCCCCGTCCCGCTCCGCTTCATCACAACAGGCTCCTCCTGGAGCGGAGCATTTGACCTTGACCAAAGGAGACGCTCAGCCTCTCTGTCTGCAAGTGATCGATGGAAGCGTCCATGACCCGAGCCTCCTAGACACCCTAGCCAGGCTGCAGACCTGAGCAGTGCCAAGGGCTTTATGGTAACTCCCCGTCACACCCCACACTGTCCCAGAAATGACCGTGGTCACCTGCTGCAGGTAGACAGCTGGGGTTCCCTCTACCCCTGACTGCAGAACTCTGGGGGAGCCTCAGGGCTTCCCACATTGGTCATTTATTCTTGACAAAAGAGTTGGGTCTCTAAGTCTAGACTCCTTTGTAAATAGGGTACAAGTGTTATTTGACCGAATCCAAGGATGTTGGGATTAAGCTTTTCTCTGTTATTTTAGCAAGAGTAGGGGGGCCGGGGAAGAGCATTCTTCACGGAGCTCGGCCCGAATATCACTGTCTGCTTATACTGTTGGCTACATGGCAATTTATTCAAATTCCCTAGGCTCCATTCTTAAATGAGTTGGCCCTGGTGTCACCCAGAGCCACATGGCAACACCTAATGACAGCTTTTAGGACACTTTTTGTGTGTGGGGTGGGGGAGTAACATTTCTCTGCTGCCTTGAATCCTTCTGTTTTTCCAGTGTATGTTGGTTAACTTTATTTGCATCGTTTGGGACTTTGATTTTAGTCAGCACAATTAATAATTTACGCCCCGACTTAATGGGGCTGCGGAGGGGATGAGGGAGATCTTGGTTCAAACGCTGCGGCTCCCTGTATGGACAGCTATGGGCATCTTGTGTGAGTTGCCAAGTGCATTACAGAGTAATAAATGTATAACGAGCCGGGCCGCCTGCGCCCTGCTATAAATGAACTCTGAGTTAAGCAAGAGAAGCCTTTCCATCGTGTGGCCTCCGCCCAGAAACTTCAAGAGCGGTGGGGTCCTGCGGGCCCTGCTCCCCAGAGCGAGTGCGGTGCGGGTGCGAGCACGAGCGGCTGCGGCCCCTGTAAATCCTGCATTAGTTTGGAGGCGCTTCTTCTCGAGAAGTTGTTTCAATCAAGAGAGATCCCTAGCCGTGTTCTGAATTATGCGTCATGCGACAGGGCTTTGTGTGACTCAGAATCTTCTCATATTATTATTGAGCTGGGCACGGCTGACACGCTTCCAGTGTAGTTTATGTGTGTGAAATGGTTAAACAGCAAAACCACCAAGATCTGCAGCTGGGGGTGGCGGGGGCGGGTTATTTGCCAACTGGCCACAGTCAATGTGGGAGAGTGAATCACATCCAGGATGAGGGAGAATTTGATCCCCTGGTGCTGAATACAGAGGAGTCTGTACGTCTTCAGATAGTTCATTGTAAAGCAGGGGAGAGGAAGGAGAGGACTCACACCCATGTAACCAAAAAGCTGCCAGAACATTCTAGAGAATACACTGGAGGAAAGACTCTTTTTTAGAGAGTTCAGATTTAAAAGCTCAGATTTAAAATGGTGAGCCTGAAAGTTCTCATCATTGACCGCCGAGATGTTTCTTCTGGGGGAAATGCTCACCAGTTGTTACTTGATTCTGTATGTTGGGCCGGTGGGGCCTTCCCTGGACTTTCCTGGTCACTGCTGGAGAGCAGGGCCATTGTGCGCCTCAGGTGCTGTAAGGGGTCAGGACAGAGCTCCCACGTGGTCTTCAGCATGGAGAAGTGTCTGCCCCTTGAAAAAATAAAATACGGAGATCCTCAAGTGGAGAGAAAAAGAGAGGGAGGAGGGCGGGCAGAGAGCACTCCATCCCCCCGCCCCAAGGCTTCTCCACCTGCCCTTCCTTCCCACTTCACATCTGCAAACCAGTCAAGCATCGCTTAACTAAGCCATTGAGTGTTGTTCATGCCAATTCAAATTGGGCTTCTGTAGCCGGTGACAGAGAGACCCCTGGGAACTACCATGAAAGAAAAAAAAAAAAAAAAACAGAAACGCACAAAAACCAAAACAGATGTATAAAATCCAAGGCCTAATCCTTGGGAAGCCTAATGATGAAGACAGATCCCAGAAATAGATACAGAAGTGAAATATGTGCCAGAAAGCTTTCATAATTCCCAAATTTTGAATGAAAACTTGTATGCGAAATCGGGAAGGGAGCAAATAACACAAATGGAATAGAAGCAGTAGAAAGCTCTGACAAACAAGTCAATGAAGGGAATTAAATGAAAGGGAAAGTAAACTGGAAACAATGTCAATAAATATGACAGAGGTTTAATTGGATCCTCACAAAAATTGGTAAGAAGAAAACTAGGGCTCCAATAGAAAGTTCAGAAAATTGAATGAACAGATAATTCACACAAGTTGATCATACATTTCCAATGTGAGACTTGGAAAAAAAAAAAAGGACCCCAGAAGTACAAGTTAATATCACATTGTTAAAAATAACGGAAAATGTTCAATATAATGGTAAAGTCATGCATCTTCTTGGCTTTTTGGTGGCAGGGTGTATTGACCGGATTCTCTTTAAAAACAGTGAAAAATTCTCACCAAGCTTCTAAGAAAATTAGTAAGCCTTGTCCGGGAAGTCCTTTTCCTTGAAGTGTATCAGAAGAGAACAGGATTTAAGAGCTGTGGTAGGAGACTTTGGCCAGGAACAATGGAATTCCAGCCTCAATAAACCTAAACAATTAAGCACTCTATTTCCCCAAGTAATTGAAAAAGCCAGGGGAGGAATGGCCTCGTAGGCCCGTGGAGGGAGGCTTTCAAGCAAGGCCCTTCTACTGCTGTGTCACCAATTGCCATAAAATCTGAGTCTTAAACCTGTTCCCACTTTTAGGTCACGACTCCTTGGGGTGGACGTCTGGTCAAGGTATGACTGGGTTCTCTGCTCCCGTCTTGTGAGGCTGAAGTCAAGGTGTGGGCTGAGCTCTCTTCTGGAGGCTCTAGAGATGAATCTACTCCCCCGCTTGTTCAGGCTTCTTGACAGATTCATTGTTTGTGGTCGTGCGACCGAGATCCCCATTTCCTCCTGGCCTGTGAGCAGGAGACAGCTATCAGCTCCTGCAGGCTGCTCATGCTCCCTGCCACGTGGCCCCTCCATTTTCACAGCCAGCGGTGGAGAACCTCCCAAGTGACAAATCTCCCCCAATGTTCAACACTCTCACTTCCCGCCTCCGACCTCTAGAGCTGGACTGCAGGGCTCATGTCCAGCTAGACAGTTTCTCTCCTGATTAACTCAAAGTCGGTGGATCATCAACCTTAATAACATCTGCAGAATCCGTTTTGTCATAGAACATATTTATGGGAATGTGATATTTTGTGCTCACAGATTCCTCCAACACTCAAGGGGAGAACATGACATAAGGGCGAGGGTCATTGGGGGTCACGTCAGGCTTCTGCTCACCACACTGTCTGTGTCACGCTCTGTCTCATTGCTTGCATCGACTGTTTTTCCACAGAATGGGTGTGATGCAAGCACCGGGCTCACGTTCCCCCTGGTGTGCAACCATATGCAAGAGAGGGTATTCTCGTCCCAGAGAGGGTGCACGAATCACATGGTCCATGGAATTACCCAGGGACCCCAGGGTGGCTCAGCCAGTTAAGCATTGGATCCTTGATTTTGGCTCAGGTCATTGTCTCAGGGTCCTGGGACGGAGCCCCATGGTGTGTTTCCTGTTCAATGGGGAGTCTGCTTGTCCCTCTCCCTCTGACCCTCCCCCATTCACTCTCTCTCTCTAAGAAAAAAAAAAAAAAAGAAATATAAATAAATCTTTAAAAAAATTACCCAGGTAAGGATCTTGAGATGGTCAACTTTGTCATGTGGTCAAGAGGAGATTAAATTAGCAGTTGACCTCATGCCTTAGTAAAAACATAAATCGAACAATACTGAGATAGAATTTGATACTTAGTCATTAAAACGAGACTTATCTAAACCATATAGGAAATGCATCCGTTCAAAGAAAAAGTCCACAGCAGGGGCAGGAAGAGCCGGACGCAGGGAAATCAGCGACTCCCCATTTCCACGGTCTGCCTGCTGCGGCGTCGGGCTCGGCCTCAGACTGCAGAAGGAGACCTCACTCAGATAGGCTCCACCCTCACGTCCAGACCTCGTGTTCTCAGCTGTACCATTTGGAGGAAGGGAGACTGTTTGCCCTTGAGGCTGTTGCATCAGACAGTTTCTCTTTCCAAAGACCTGGGAAATGTCCCTGGCTCTGGCCCTGGCTCGGGACTGATTGCTCTGGTCGCGTGGAGTGTCACACGCCAGGCATCAGCCACTGAGGCTGCCTCCGTGGAATCAGCGCTGCTGGCATGCAGCTCGGAGGAGCTTGCTGGAAGGAACTGCAGCCACACAGCAGGCATGGCCAGTGGGGAGCCAGCCCGCAGCCAGCGCTACAGGACGGAAAGGCGTCCCCCAGGACACAGGGCGAGAACCGTCGCCTCCCCTAGGAGCCCGTGTGCACCTCCACATCCCAGTCCAGGAAACAGAGCCCCGTGGCTGTCTTGCCCTGAGCAGCAGCACTTCTGGCAGCTGCCTGTCTGGAGCTCCCATTTCCCCTGCACGTGCAGCTCACGATCCGCAGGCCTAGGCCACACTGGCCTCCCAGAGCAGACCCCGTAACTGCCTTTCCAGTAGGCAGGAATCTCACTTCCTTATTTCCAGGCACAAATCATTGCAGATGCAAAACTGCAGCCTTATTTTAGATACAAGGGTGGAGAGGGCGGCTCCTAAGTCCTCCCCGAGAACTTTACCTCTGAGTAGGAGGCCACCTGATGCCTGCTTGCTGGGCCCTGAGGCCCTTGGCTCCTGTAGGACGTGAGCTACAAGACACGTGGCTGTGCCTTCAGTCCCCTCTAAACTCACTTCCATGTTCCTGGGGCTGCTTCTTACAGCCTGTTCCTTATGGAGAAGTTCCTCTGGGTTACCAGACTGCGTGCGGCCTCTGGGAGCCAGTGACACTGGCAATGACGTGGGTGGGGGCTCACGGGGGGCTCAGTGGTTGAGCACCTGCATTTGGCCCAGGTCATGACCCCGGGGTCCCGGGATCGAGTCCCGCATCAGGCTCCCTGCATGGAGCCTGCTTGGGTCCCTCTGCCTGGGTCTCTGCCTCTCTCTGTGTCTCATGAATAAATAAATACAATATAAAAAAAAAAATAACCTCATGTCATTGGGTTACCAGGCAGAGCCAGATACAGGTTCAAAAAGCAAGAAACACATTTTCTCCTTCTTTAGTGGTCTCTCTCTTAACTCCTCATGATTTTTATCTGCTTTTTAAAGTCATCTCCCTCGAGCAGGGGGTCGATCATGGGCGGTTGCAGAGCCCCACGTCCCTGCTCGCCTGGCCCTGTCCGAGCCCCCGAACCCCTGCGCCCAGGTCCCGGCAGGTGGAGGCGTTGGGGGCGTCGGCAGAGAACCCATTCCAGGGAGGGGGCGGCTGCAGACGGGGTTCTGCATGTGAGCTGAGGCCCCTTCTGCGTATGCTCCGCTGCACACACCGGCCTGCACACACAAAACCCAGATCCGGGACGAAAGGCCTACCAACTTCAGGATCGCATGGCACCCGGCCTGAGCGACGGCACTCTCCGTGGGCTGGGGGCTGGTCCTGCCACCGGGCCCAGCAGGCGGGGAGGGAAGCAGCAAGCACAGCGCTTAGCTGGATTTCTCAACTAGCTTCATGCCTCTGCTCTGGATGCGTTACGAGATCATGAGGGCGCGTCCTCACCTCCACGCTGCAGCTCCTCCCAGGGCAGTTCCCAGGGGGCCGAGGATCGCAGTCCTGGCCCACTGTAGGGGCTGCCCTGGGAGGGCTGCGGCCTGGCCCCCGCCCGGACCCGGAGCTGCAGCTGCTGCAAGTGGGGGCCTGGCTCGGCCTGTGGGCAGGAAGGCTGGGCGCAGCGGGCAGGGACCCACCACCACCCTCGGGCGAGCTCAGGGGCGCAGCTGGAGGGTTCACCTCTGGTCCCTGACAGCTGCTCTGATTTGGGATATTCCCGCTTTCAGTGCCCTGTGGCCTCTGCGGGGACCGCCCCTTTGCTGGGCTCCAGAGATCAAGGCCCCACGAGCCCATGTCCCCCAGAGCCCAGAGCCACACATGACGGCAGGGCCACACCGGGCCTCGGAGGCCTCGGAGAGGCAGACGGTGGCTCCAGGCAGCTTCAGGGCCTGGGCAAGGTGCTCAGTTCAGGCTGAGTGTGCAAAGGGCAAGCAGTGGGCTGGCGGGAGAAAGTGGAAGAGAGGTGCCCTGTGCGGAGGAGGGGGTGCCACAGAAGTGGGGGACAAGCTTCTCAGCTGCGGCCCAGACCCTGGGCAGCCTCCGCTTCCTCATTCCAGGGCCTGGAGACATTGGCACTTCCATGTGCCAAGAGCACGTCCCCACTTGCCTTGGGGCCCCTCATCGTGGCCATTGGGGTTGATTCCCCAGGACACAAGTCCTTCCTTTGCACACACCAAACAACGCAGAGCTCGGGGCAGGGGAGTGGGGAGCTCAGGGCACCTGCCCGGTTGCTGGGGGCGGGTGGAGCCCCCACCCTGCTCCTGTTTGGGAACCGGGACACTGAAGCCCATGGCCCCGCGTGGCGGTGCAAAGGGTGCTCTTCCTCGGTCCCGGCTGAGAAATGTGAAAGAGGGCGACCGGCAACATGCTGCACTGCGTGCACGGTCACAGAACACATGAAACGGAGGATCTCAGAACCCACAGGAGCCTGCGGTTTCTGAAATTCGGGTGGGTGGCTTCCTGCAGCTGCAAGGCCTGCCGGGAGGAGCTGGGACTGTCCGGGTGCCACCTCCCCGATGCTGGCTGCAAGCTTTTGCTCCGTGGGGCCGGCCTGCCGCTGCCCAGGGTGGAGGGAAGCCACCCGTTCCCAGGAAAGCGAGCAGCGGCCGCAGCCATAAACCCACGGGCTCCAACAGGACGGGGCCACCTGCCGCTGGGGACAAGCGGGAAGGCCCAGTTCACTTGTGCACGCACGCAGGCCTTAGAGCGTGTGCATGCAGCCAGCAGGTCCTCATCTGTCCTGAAGTCGTGCGTCGGGCTCCAGTGTACGCAGGTTGTCCCTGGTGGAGACAAGCTGAGCTGGGACACAGGGAGGCTGCGGATTCCCTGCTTCCGAAACTTTTTTTTTTTTTTTTTTGCATTACAAATTTTCAACAGGACAAGCAGAGGAGAGGTGTGCCTGCAGGAGGCTGAGGGGAAGCAGCTCTGACAGGCCCGGGGGCAGCCGGAGGGGGACAGCACAGAGGCCAGAGTGGAAAGTGACCCCCAGAAAGGCCAGACGCGGGCCCCTGGGGTCCAGCCCCGCGTCAGCTCCCTGCTCAGCGGGGACTCTGCTTCTCCCTCTGCCTCTGCCTACCCTCCCCCTGCTCGAACTCTCTAGCTCTGTCAAAGAAATAAATAAATTCTTAAAAAAAAAAAAAAAAGGCCAGATATAAAGTGAAATGCACTTGTCCAGAGGGCTACACTGGGGCGACGGGGAGAGAGGTGGGGGGATCCAGGTCTCTAGCAAGAGGGCTCCGGCGGTAGTTCTTGCGAAAGACTGGTTCTCAGGAGGGAGGGAACGTTGCATCATTGCATCCGGAGCCCAAGACGATGGAAAATTCACAAGTGCTGGGCTGCGTAGGTCCCAGTGGGTGTGACGCGAGGAGGCAGTGGGGTCCACTGGAGAGGGGGTGGCCAGGGGCGTGGAAAATAGCCCCCGCCCCGAGCTGGTGAGCTCAGCAGGTGCAGGTCTCTCCCTCCAGGCAGCAGGTAGGACACCCTGTCTGCTTAGTGGGACCTACCACCTTCAGACACAGTGTCTGGCAGGGGAACCAGAGAACCAGGGGAACCACAGTCACACAATCTTCAAGGTCATCCAGTCCCGTCCCAAAGTTAGGCCGCACCTCCAGGAATGGACAAGCCGGGACCCATTCTCCACCTGCCCAAAGACTCCACGAAGCCTCTGCCACTCTGATGGGCAGGATGATTTCTTCTCCCGCAAGGATTGTTGAAAAAAATGGGTACTTGCGGTACTTGTCTTTTTGGCAGGTTTTAATTTATTTTTTATTTTATTTTTTTTTAAAAGATTTTATTTATTCATGAGAGACACATAGAGAAGGGCAGAGACACAGGCAGAGGGAGAAGCAGGCTCCATGCAGGGAGCCCGACGCGGGACTCGATCCCGGGACCTGGGGTCACGACCTGGGCTGAAGGCAGACGCTCAACCGCTGAGCCCCCCGGGCGTCCCTTTTTAATCAGAGATGTTGTTAATGATTTTGCTCCGTAAATGAGTATCTCCTGAAGTTCAGGGCCCAGGACGGTAGTTCGGCCAGGTAAGGGGCTCAGACAGGTGCGGAGGCGGCCGTCCTTTGCCCCTGGCCTCCCGAGCTGGAACCCTGTCCCCTGCCTGTGCCTTTATCCTCCACCTGGGGCTCCTGCCAGAGCTTCGTCCCATACGCTCCACCTTCCCCCCCTCCCCCGGCCTCAGTGACTTGGTCCCTTCCCCATTTTGTTTGTTTAATTCTGGGTCCACTTTAGGACAATCTGGAAAGTAGGGGCGCTGTTTCTGTCCCTCGACTGGAACACCTGGGATGCGTCCTGACGGGACAGCGCCGTGGCCCTTGCGCATTTCCGCCAGTTTCACACTTACACGCGGCGGATGAGGTCGGGGTGACACCCCCCCAAGGCACACGGCCTGACACAGGCGGTCCCCAGGCACCGTCAGGAGTCCCCCTCTGGAGAGGCCATAGTGGCAGGAAAGAAAACGGTTTTTCTCTCCAAACAAGGAGACCTCAAGCCCCAGATGAGGCAGCGGCTGCCGCTGTCTCCTAACTTGGCTCCCTCCTGCCGCCTGAGCCTTCCCCGACCCCAGATGAGCACTGTCTCTCCTTCCTGCCGCCCTCCTGGTCCCAGAGGCTCACTCAGAAATCACCCTGGAACACGCTCCTTCCCCCCGATTCCAAGGTGGCACAGACCGTCTCTTTCCCACATCTTCCCCCCCCGGGGTCCCGCCCTCTTGCCCCGATGCCCGTCCTCTCCGTGACTCTCATGGCCCAGACGCCCCTGCCAGCTGCCCTCCCGGCCCCTCGGGTCCCCGGGCCTCCCTCTTGCTCTGCCTCCCCCCTGCGCCCAACCCACAGGCCCTGCAGGTCACACTACTTGTGACCCCGCACAGAGACCAAAGTCGTTGGGAAAGGCCGCCCCGTCCACCCACTGACCCCCGTCACCAGCCCGTCCACCTGACCCTGTTATCCGTTTGTTCTTCACGATGCTCCCTGCCCTCAGAAGTGATTTCCAATCTTTCCTGATAATTATCTAACCGCCCCATTGGAATTCAGGTGCCATTAGAAAAAAAAAAAAAAATCACATCTCTCCTGTTCTTTTGCTGTATTTCCACACCTAGAGGAACATATTAAGTGATTAAGAGAATACTTCAGAGAATGAATGAATGAGGAGAAGGAATAGTTAAGAGAATAAATCCGTAGAGGATGAAGGAATGGCTCGCTTCAGCAAGGCTCTCCGCATTGCTCCTCTGGGCTCTCACGCTAATCTCCATCCTTTGCTTTTTATTTGTCTTATATGAAACCCTGATATTGTGCTAGAGGACTGGCTCTTCTCAGCATTCCTGAACGTTCCTTGTTCTCAGCACAGAGCAAGGCCCAAAGTGCAGGCCTTGCTCCTGCAGGACCTCTTCACCCAACGTTTATGTGCGCCCAGCGTGATGTCCCCGGAAGCCACAGGGTTAGCATTTCTGCTTCCTGCTCCTAGAGCTTTCTCAGACCTCCCCCCCTCCTGATTCTTTCCTCCTATTTCCCAGCGGAAGGGATTCCCACCTAGACTGAGCAGTACTCCTTGAAGGGTCAGGGAGATTTGGGTTAAGATCCCACCTCCACTAATTACTGCACGTCCTTGTTTGTTTTTAGATCTGTTTCTTTCTTTTTTTTCTTTTTTAAAAAATATTTTATTTATTTGCTCATGGGAGACACAGAGAGAGAGGCAGGGACACAGGCAGAGGGAGAAGCAGGCTCCCTGCGGGGAGCCCGATGTGGGACTCGATCCCGGGTCTCCAGGATCAGGCCCTGGGCCGAAGGCGGGTGCTAAACCGCTGGGCCACCCGGGGTTGCCCCTTATTTGTTTTTATTTGTCAATGGAATGTTATTGGAAGAGACAGGTCAGGGGCCTGGCAACAGGGCAGTGTCCTTGCCGACCTTTTCTGGTGTCTACGGCCTATCCCAGGAAGCTTGTTTAGTCTTCCCATCCCCCCCAAAGGCAGCTCCAGCCCTCTGCCCTCATCTCTTTGATGAATCTCCATCAGAATCTACTAGCTGAACAGTGTGAGGTGCTTACACGTACCTGATACTGTTCTCTAATTTTCTGTATCGACATCACCCCCGCTCAACTGAGTCTTACCCTCCTATGGGGCAGGGAATTCGCTTTAGGTTTGTCTTCTCTTCAGCTTGCTCACCAGCAGGTAGTCTCTAGATGTCCAATGCTTTCATCAACCCATCCCTTTATTTGGTGTTTATTGAGCACCTGCTATGTGGGAGGTAAGATGCTAAGCCTCGTAGTGGGGGCTGCATAGGCAGAAAAAAGACAGATTTCTTCTTTAGGGCACTTAGGTCCTTTGGGCTTCAATCCACAGTGAAAACAGCATCATATAATTACATTGTTCCTCCCACGTGCTGGGGAATATGCTGGTGCTAATGGTACAGTGGTGAACCGAATAGGCATAATCTATGTCACATACGCTCATGCACTACATCATAAGACGGAAACTGCCCAACAGAGATCAGCTTTAATTGTTTTAAGGATTTTATTTATTTATCCATGAGAGACACACACAGAGAGAGGCAGAGACCCAGGCAGAGGGAGAAGCAGGCTCCATGCAGGGAGCCCAACGCGGGACTCGATCCCGGGTCTCCAGGATCAGGCCCTGGGCCTAAGTCGGTGCTAAACCACTGAGCCACCCAGGCTGCCCCAGATCAGCTTTAATTTTATGGGCTTTTAGAATAAGGAGAAAGAAGGATGAGGATGATGATCCATAATGAGAAAGAAAATGTTTCGTACTGAATTTCCACATTGGAAAAAAAAAAAGATCAAGATTGTTATTCTGAGATACCTCGGATTGGCAACTATCTGGGGAATTTCTGGGGTTGAACATACACCATCTGTACGGAGACTCCTCTGCCATCTTCTGCTGGTCTCCGTAGGCCTCTGTTGGTTTGCTTCCCGTCTGCTTCCCGTTTGCCCAGTTTTGGGTGGGTGTGCACCTGCTGAACCGGAATCGGATCCGGCGGGGACACCTTGGCTGTTCCTCTAGACTATAGGAAGGGCAAGAGACAGAGAAGAAAGCTCTTCCTGCCTCCTCTCATTCTGCTCTGGAATCCTGGCCGTCAGGGACAACCCCTCTGAGAGCTCCGTGCAGTGGGGATCTCTGCGTGTATTTTTGAGAGGAGGGATTTGAGACTCAGCAAGTGGAAGGTCTGGGCTGCTGGCGGTCCCACTCTGCCTCCAGGAAAAGATATAACCACTAGGTACAGTGAGAACCAGAAATTCCCCAACAGTGGGGCATGCAGCTGGCTGGGCCTGGGGTGTCTGAGGCTGGAGAGCAGAGAAAAGAGGTAGTTCCTGAGCAGTGTGTTTGACTCTCTCCACTCTACTTTCTGTCAGAAGCAGCCAGACACCACGGTGGCTTGTTGTTGTTGTTTTTTTTTTTTTTCTTGTTTCAAAGACTTTATGGCCCTCTGAAAAATCGGAAGGTTCTGGAAATCAGGCAACAAACCTTCATCTCATGATACTTCCTACCCAAATAGGCACTGAAAGTTCAGAGTTTCCAGATAAGCCTTCAACTTCTTGATGTTTATCTAACTCAAAAGTTTGAGCATTCTGAGGTTCATTGGATTCCAAAGCAGAGGCCACATCATCTCCTTTTCACAGGAGTTTTTACCAGCTATGCCACTGTGAGTTGGAGGAGTGGGGGCGGGGGTGAGTTCTCTATTTTTTTTTTTTGTTTGTTTGTTTGTTTACTCACTTCCCAGGAATAAATATTTTCCAGAAGGAGTTACTAGGGGCGGGGGGAATGAAAAGTTAAAATCCAGTCAGAAAAAGATTGACTTTTCAACAGAACGTGGTGTCCTAGATATCTGAACACCCACAGATACAGATCTCTCCCACACTCAGGCCTACATAGAAACGGGGGCCTCAACCAGTCACGCACTGCTTGTCGAGAGAGCTTGCACACGCTTATAAAGCACACTGATTGATTCACAAAGGTGTGTCCGTTTCCGGAAAAGAAAAAACAGGTCCCAAGCCAGTTAGCGATGATGGAAAGTGCCACCGTCAATTTGTATAATGGCTGGTACTTTTCAGAACAAGTTCACTCTCCTGGATCCTCCTGATAGGCCACTGATGCACGATATGCCCATTACACAGCTGGGGACTCTGAGGCTCATCATGTTGAGCAACCGCTAGAGGACCTGTAGGAAGTGACCCAGAGCAGTTGCTAGAATCCAGGTTTATAGCTCCCTATAAGGAGGTTGTGATCTGGATGTACTAATAATGAAAGAGAAGTTCTGGGAACAGCAGTGGTAGATACAATGAAGTGTGAAATCATGGCCAGCAAGGCAAGTGAGCCTGGTTTCATGAAAACAAGACAAAAGGAAACAACAACAACAACAAAACAGGAAAACCTTGAGTTTTGGAACTACAAGCCTTTTCCATTCCTGGTCTGGCTTCTTACTATTAACGGGATCTCGTGCATGTTACTTAGCTTCTCTCAACCTGGGCTTCGGTATGTGTGAAAAGGAGGGTTTTGTGAAGATTAATGAAATTATGTATAGTAGGCACATGCTACATGTTAGATTCCAACCTTAGTTCTTTCCCTCTTGGATTTACCAGAACCAAATATTCACATTTCTGGAAATTATTACTACTGGTAAGCCAGCTGCTTCTCCTTTTTCATCCTAGAGATTCCCCAGGAGGCCCACACTGTGTTATCTCGTGTATTCACTGATGGGAGATACAGAACTGAAAAGATATAACCCCTTTCTCTGGGGGGCTCAATGCTTATGGGGCATTTCTTCTTTCTTTTTCTTTCTTTCTTTCTTTCTTTCTTTCTTTCTTTCTTTCTTTCTTTCTTTCTTTCTTTCTTTCTTTCTTCTTTCTTTCTTCTTTTTAAAAAAAATATATTTATTGTCTATATAGAGATGTGAAAACTGTGGCCCATGGGCTAAATTTGGCCAACTGCCTTTTTGTTCTCCATCTGTAGCTAAGGATGATTCTTATATTTATAAGCAGTTCTCTATGGCTTTTTCCTGCTACAACCACAGAGTTGAGTAGCTGCCACAGAGATCCTATAGCTCAAACAGCCTAGGTCTTCTCCCCGGCTCATTGGAGAAGAAGTGCACAGATGTGTAATTTATATTCACCCTAGATTACACCATGAGAGTGCTTGATGCCAGGACAGTGTCACCAGGTACCATGAGCCCTTCCTTCTGCTTGCTTGAGTTTAATTCGCTCTCCTTTTTTTCTAGTTTCTCAAGCCTGAAGCTTAGGTTATTTATCTAAGACAATCTTTTCTCATATAGATGTTAAAGTTGTAAATCTCCCTGTAAGTGCTATTTGCACTGTATCCCATAGATTTTGATATTGGTTGATACCGGTTTTCATTTTCTTAAAATTAAAAATATTTAAAAATTTACCTTGTGATTTTTTTTACCCACTGGTTATTTATAGTCGTGCTGCTTAATTTTCAAATGTTTGGGATTTTCCCAGATTTCTTTCTGCTATGGATTTCATTTAATTCTATTGGGCTCAGAGAACATGTTTTATATGATTTCAATCTTTTAAATTTTTTGAGGTTGTTTTGTGGCCCAGAATAATGTTTATCCTAGATAACATTTCATGAGTACTTGAAAATAATATGCTCTCTGTAGTCCATGAGAGTGCAAATGTCAGGGGTGTCCTATAAATGTTAGTTAGGTTGGGTTGTTGGAGAATGCTGTTAGAATCATAGAGTTTTTGATAATTTCCTGATTAACTGTTCTAACAATTATTGAAAGAAGATCACTGTAGTCTCCAACTATTATTGACAAATTGGATATTTCTCCTTCCATTGCTGTATGTCTTTGCTTTATGCATTTTTAGCTCTGTTATTAAGTTCATATGCATTTATAATTGTTAAACCTTCCTGATGTATATACCCTTTTGTCATTATGAAATGTCTCTCCTTGTCTTTTTTTTAATTTCTATTTATTTATGATAGTCACAGAGAGAGAGAGAGAGAGAGAGAGAGAGAGAGAGAGAAAGAGAGGTAGAGACATAGGCAGAGGGAGAAGCAGGCTCCATGCACCGGGAGCCCAATGTGGGATTCGATCCCGGGTCTCCAGGATCAAAGGCAGGCTCCAAAGGCAGGCGCTAAACCACTGTGCCACCCAGGGATCCCTCTCTCCTTGTCTTTGACACAATTACTTTTTCTCTTGTAGTCTATTTTATCTGCTATTAGTATACCCATCTCACCATTTTCATGGTTATTGTTGGCATGTTATGTCTTTTCTCATCCTTTCGATTCCCTATTGTGTCTTTGAATCTAGTGTGTATTTTCTGTAGACAGCATATATTTGGATCTTGTTTTTTTAAATCCATTCTGACAATTCATACCTTTTGAATGAGGCATTTTGTCTGTTCACGTTTGATATAATCATTCATAAGGATGGGCTTATGACTGTCAGTTTTGAAGATCTGTTCTCTACCTGTCTCATGTCTCTGTTCGTCTGTTCTTTTTCTACTGCCTTCTTTTGTGTTCTTTTTTTTTTTTTTAAATTTACTTTATTGATGATGGGGAGGTAGGGAGGAGACCTGGAAGAGGACCTTGTGACCCTAGGTGGGCACTGGGTAGGTACTGAGACCCAGCCACTACTAAGCAGGAAGAACAGAATTGCCACTGAATGCACAAGGGATGAGCAGCTGCCAGTACTCCAGGGCAGCTGTTGCTCCATAAGCACATGTAGGGAGACTTGGTCATTGACCAGGCCCCGCCACTGCATCAGAAATTCCAGGTCCTTGGCCTCATAGTTTTATGTCCAGAAGGCACAGCAAACACCTCCAGGTCATCACAAAGATGCTGGAAATACTTGTCCAGGTGCTCCTCCACCATGTTGAGAGCCTTCTTCTCCATGGGCATCTTAGCGTAGAGGCTAAAGAGTTTCACATGGTGCCTCAGACCAGTTTTGTGGGAATCTTGACGGGGCCAGGGGTTCAGGCCCTGGGAGGAAGCCTAGCTGATGGAGGCTCCAGAGACTATGAAGGTAAGGCTGCAGTGCTAGGAAGCGGGGCTGGCTCAAGAACTGAAGTCACCTGGCCTGAAGAAACTCAGTGGTGTTGGAGGCCAATCCTGGACTTGCTGTCCTAGCAGAGATGACCTCAGCTCCTGAAGATCATTCTTGCTCCTTGGCCTCTGGGATCTGTCTGGTTCGGTCATCTCTGTATGTCTCTTAGGCTGTTCTGTCCTGACAGAGCCTTGTGTTCCTGTTGTATCCTTCACTTTGCTCACACTCAAACATTTCTCCATTAGATAAATATTCTCTTTTCAAAGCTTATTTATTTATAATCTCTGCATCCAATTTGGGGCTCGAACACATGACTCTGAGATCAAAAGTCAAATGTTCTATTGACTGAGCCAGCCAGGAGCCCCTAGACAAATATTCTTAATGCACCATTTTATTTTTTTTCCTAGAAAAAATTTAATTTTTTTTACATATCTTGTAATTGGAGTTCAATTTGCCAACATATAGCACCATTTTAACTTCTCTGTTTTTTACTACACCTTAAAATTTTGTTTTCTTAGTCATTATATTAGGGATTACAATATATACATCTCCTTTTATTCATTCCTCCTTTGAGCTATTACTGTCATATATAGATTATGTCTGTATTGGTTATTAATTTAAGAATACAATGTTACAAATTTTTGTTTCACACTATATTATGTCTGTTAGAGAAGTTAAGTATGTTTAAAGTGTGTTTTGTATTTATCCACATATTTATGATTTCCAATGCTCATTATTTCATCCTGTGGATTTGAGTTACTTTCTGGTGCTAATTCCTTTTGGCTGGAAGGATTTTAAAGCCATTCTTACAAGGCAGATCTGCTACCAAGACATTCTTGCAATCTTCCTTTAGCTGGAAATGTTTTTATTGTTTCTTTTTTTTTTTTTTTTTAGGGATAGTTTTACTGGGTGTGTAAATCTTGGTTTGACAGTTTTTCTTTTAGCTCTTTGACTATTTCCTTTCATTGCTTTCTGACCTCCATTGTTTCTGATGAGAAGAAAGCTTTGTCTTTTTTCTCTTGTACATGATGAGCCCTTTTTCTCTTGATGGTTTTAAAATTCTCTTCATATTTGTCTTTTAAAAATTTAAATGTGTCTAAGTGTACATCTCTTAATATTTGTCCAACTTGGAATTTATTGAACTTTTGGGTCTGTAGATCAATACTTTTAATCAAATTTGGGGAGTTTTAAACCATTATTTCTTCAAATAATTTTAATGTTCTTTTTCCCTCTCTCTTATGTTCTGGGACTCTAATTAACCATATATTGATATACTTGATGTATCACAGGTCTCTGTGAGTTTGTTCATTCTTTAGTCTTTTATGTTTGTTATGTGTTGGATAATTTCTATTGCTCTACTTCGAAGGTTATTGAATCTTTTTTTCTACCATCTCAAATTTGCCATTTAACCCTTTAGGGAAATTTTTCATTTCCATTATTACTGTCTTTTCAACTCCAGAATTTTCATTAGTTTTTTTTTTAATGAAATAGTTTCTGTCTGTTTATTGAGATTCTTTCTTTATTGAGTCTATTTGTTGTATTGCATGTATATTTCTACCAATATTTTGAAGGTAGAGGTTAGGACTTACTGACTTTTTGTACCCAATTAAACTGAAAATTAGATCAATGATATGGAGTGGAAACCAGAAGAAACTTTACCAGCTTTCTAGGAAAATGGCCACACATTATAGGTGTTATAGGGGAAGAAAATAAAGCAATGGAACAGAAGTTATATATATAAAGTCAAAACTGGTGAAACATTCTCTGAACTAATATAGGACTGCACTGATATTCAGGCAACTTTAATGAGCAGAAACCTACCATATCTATCTTGGCAAGATGTTTGAATAATAGAGATGATGATAGCAACAAAAACTCTTATAAGTATCAAGATTAAAAAGAAAAAAATGAAGAAATTGATTATCCACAATGTTTAATACATATCCTTATTTCATAGCTTTCTCTTGTAACAGTATTATGAGGGGAAAAAAAGCAGAAGCAGCAGCTACAGAATTTCTGGTGCAAAAGATATGACTTGAGAATGCGATGTGCCACTAATTTTTTTATTCATATACGGAGACTATGAAAAGACATTTCCAAGTATCCAAACAAAATGTACCACTTTCATAACCTTCTTTTAATAATGACCTAAAAATATGTGTTAGTGAACTAAGAAATAAATGAAAATTAATTGATCAAGAAGAGGAAAATTAAGATATAAAAACAAAACAACAAGATAGCAAAACAAAACAAAAGATATTAAAGGGCTAGAGGTGAAAAGTAAATTTAATTTTTATAAAATTAATTAAGTCTGGGGTGCCTGGGTGGCCTGGGTGATGCTTAGTCAATAGTCAGATACTTAAATAAAATCAAGAGGTTAGCTAGGGTCATGATAATCAGGGTTGTGAAATTGAGCCACATGCTGGACTCTGGGCTTAGCATGGGGTCTGCTGGGATTCTCTCTCTCCTTCTCTCTTCCACTCTCCACCCACCCCCTCCACACACACTCTCTCTCTCTCTCTCTCTCTCTCTCTCTCAAAAATACATAAATAGATAAATACAACTGTTTAAATTTTAATACAAACATTAATGCTATTATGAAAAAGAAAATAAAACAATTTAATAACAGTCATCTAAGGAACAAATGTTATTGTAAGGATAGCACAATTTTTATCTTGTGCATCGCTTCTGACCTCTTTCTATGGCTTCCTATAAAACATGAGTGTAAAGGATTCTGAGGCTACATCTGACTCAAAAGGAAAGGGCTCTGTGATTGATTAGTGGTATTTCCTGTGATTGACCTATAACAACTGAGTGTGAAGTCTCATCTGCCACATTCATGGCTCCATTGCATTTCTATAGCCTGTGAAGAGTTAAAGTCAACATAATCCATAATCCAGACTAATCCTAGTATCAAATGTTTGTAAAGGGTTAAAAAAGAAAGCAACAGAATGAACATGCTATATATATATCAGATAGAAACTGTAATATATCACACATTTGCAAGGTAGGGATTTCATTTGCCAATGGTTAAAACCAGGACCATAAATCATTCTAGTGAAAAGGTCTGTTGAAACATTTTCTGAATAGTGTCCACAGAATACGGGTTCCATGAGATATTAATCTTAATTGGTATGTTAAAAATAAAAATTTCCAGAACACATAACTGGAAATGTTACACATTAAATCAACATCATGGATATTGACAGTACATATTGGAATGTTAATGTCTCTAAGAAATTCTGCACTGAAAACAAGCCATTACAAGTAACTACACCCTTAATCAAACTTACCAAATGTAAAATGGATAATAGGCTTGGATACCAACAGTAATGGTTAAAATAATTAATAAAAATTCTATTCTAAGAATACAAGACAAATAAATAAAATATCCATTAATAGTCCTGAGAAAATGTGAAGAAAATACAAGAAGAATTTCATTAAAAGGTAAAACAAATATTTAATAGTGAGTTATACTGTATTTCTGAATGGAAAAGCTGAAAATAGTAAAGATGTCAGTTCTTGATAAATCTCAGCACAAAATCCTACAAAATTATTCTAGTAAAGCAATAGAGCAACCCGGGTGGCTCAACGGTTTAGCACCACTTTCAGCCCAGGACATGATCCTGGAGACCCAGGATTGGGTCCCACATCAGGCTCCCTGCTTGGAGCCTTCTTCTCCCTCTGCCTGTGTCTCTGCCTCTCTCTCTCTCTATGTGTGTCACGAATAAATACATAATATCTTAAAAAAGAAATAATATCACCAAGGTTTATGCAAAGGCATTAAGAGTTGAAGCTAGCTACAAAATTTATCAAGTTTCTTGGGCACCTGGGTGGGTCAGTAGGTTAAGCATTTGAGTCCTGATTTTAGCTCAGATCATGATATCAGAGTTATGAGGTTGGAGCCCTGCATAGGGCTCCACACTGGGTGAGGAGCCTGCTTAAGATTTTCTCCCTCTTTCTCCCCCTTGATCCTCCTACCACTCTTGTGTTTTTTCTCTCTCTCTCTTTCTCAAAAAAGAGAGAGAGAGAGCAAGAGAGCAGGGTTTGTGTGAAAGTAATACTATTACTATCGTGTTAAAATACTCAAATGCAAACTGCTTCTAATAGTTTTTGTACATAATGTCCAGCATGAAATATCAAATAACCAGGAATATCCATTAATTGGAGTAAAGACCAAATGACTCAAAATAGTAGGAATAACATTTAGTGGAATCAAAATAACAGGGAAATCCAGGAATTAGAATAATCGAACACTGGTTTTAATTGTATAACCTAATAAATTTAAAGAAATAAAGAACAAGAAGGAAAACAACAGAGAGAATAGAAAATAAGGAATGAAGTGAAACATTTTAAAATGTAAAATATAATAATTGAAACCATAGAGATGCATTTAATAGCAAATAGGCAGACATAAAGTGATAATGAGCTGGAAGAAAATAGCCAGATTAAAACTCGAGTAAGAAGTGGGTAGAAGATATGGATGATAACACAGGACATATTTGGGATGTGATTGAAAGGTCATACAGTTATATAATTAGATTTCCAGAAAGGCGAGATGATGGAGCAAAAGCATTGTTTAAAGGGATAATGGCCAAGAGTTTTAAACTTTGACACAAAGCATCAGCCCACAGATTCGAGGAACTATGAGAAACTAAAATAGTATAAATACAAAGGAGATTAAACCTAAGCACATCTCAGTCAGGCTGCTGAGATCCAAATACCAAGAGAAAATCCTAGGAGCAGTTAGCAGCAAAACAAAACAAACTAATTTCAAAACAGCCTGGAATGTCTGGGTGGAGAAGGTAGTCTTAAATCTTGGGGAAAAAGGAGCCTCCTGGACTGAGTCACTTGTGGCTGAGTTGGGAAGTAAAGGGAACCCCCACGGGATGGAGAATTTTTTCCCTCATTCAGAGATACCAGGCATCTGGTCAACACAGATGGGGGAATCCCACAACAAGCTACCTGGTCCTGGAAGCACTCTCTCTCTGGGGTTTGGAGAGTCTCTTTACCCACCTGTAAGTAACAGATATCTCAGCTGGGGAAACTCTTTATGCCCTTGGGCACCATTGACAGGGATCAGAGGGAGTCCCGGCAGAGTCAGATACCAAACAGATGAAAATAGTAGTGCTAATGCTTCAACAACTGAATAGTCACTGGAATCATAGTTTACAAAAGTAAATAAGGGCCTGTGTGCTAAACCTAAGTAGGGTGACTTCCTGCTTTAAAAAATTTAAATAGGGGGATCCCTGGGTGGCTCAGTGATTTGGTGCCTGCCTTTGGCTATCCTGGAGTCCCAGAATCTTTTCACCTAAGAATCCAAATGTCCAGGATGTAACTGAAAATCACTCATTGTACCAAGAACCTTGGATGAAAAACAGACAATCCACTGATGCCAACACTGAGATGAATCAGATGTTGAAGTTATCTGGCAAAGATTTTAAATCAGCCATCATAATAATGCCTCAACAAACATATTACAAATTCTCTTTAAACAAAAGAAAAATAGAAAATCTTAGCAGAGAAATAAAATCTATAAAGAAAAGCCAAGTAAATATCATAGAACTAAATGTTTCAATAACAGAAATAAAAAAAAAATCACTGGGTGGTTCAATGGTAAACAGAAATGACAGAAGATAGAATCAGGGAACTTGGGAACAAAGCAATATAATTGATACAATCTGAACAATAGAGAGAAAATAAACTGAAAAATGTAACAGAGCTTCAAGGGCTTGAGAGACAATAATAGAAGATTCATTGCTCATATGATTGGAGTCCAACAACTAGAGGAAAAAGAAAATTCTGAATACCTATTTAAGGAAATGTTGCTGGAAACCTGAGATTCAAATAACTGGCAGCTGAAAACTCCTGGATTTTGAGAAAGACATAAACCTACAGATTCAAGAATCCATATGAATCTCAAATAGAATAAAGCCCAAAAAATCCATAAAAGGCAAGTCATAATTAAACTTTTGAAAACTAAAGACAAAGAAAAAAATCTTGAACACAGACAAAGAGAAACTGCGTCAGTTTTCTTTTTGTTGTTGTTGTTGTTGTTGTTTTGTTTTGTTTTTATGATAGTCACACAGTGAGAGAGAGAGAGAGGCAGAGACATAGGCAGAGGGAGAAGCAGGCTCCATGCACCGGGAGCCCGACGTGGGATTCGATCCCGGGTCTCCAGGATCGCGCCCTGGGCAAAAGGCAGGCGCTAAACCACTGCGCCACCCAGGGATCCCCACTGCGTCGGTTTTCAATGATAATGGATTTCTCATCTGAAACCATGGAGGTCAGATGGAGACCATTTTGTCAAACGCTGAAGAAAAGAACTGGTAACTGAATTTTATGTTTAGGAAAACTATCATTCAGGAATGGAGAGGAAATAAAGACATTCTCCAGTGAATGTCACAGGAAGACTTATCCTTAAAGCATGGCTGAAGGAAGTTCTTCAAACAGAAGAGAAATGATAAAAGAGAAATCTTGGAGGAAGGAAGTAGGAACAAGAGAAAGAACAGAAATATCTTGTAATATATACAAGAGACCATCCTTCTAATAAGTTTTATAAATTATCTTTGATGATTGAAAGAAAACAATATCAGATACTCAAGACAAGTGGATAAGGTAAGAAACCTAAGTGGAAGTGGGATTTCCACACTTAAATTGGTAAAACGTTGATACCAACGGACTGTGATAAATCATGTGTGTGCAGAGTAATACCCAGCCACCACTAAGAACACCATATTAAGAAATATGCTCAAAAACAGTGTAACTAAATCAGAATGAAGGTCATATGAAAGAACAGATCAGATTGCTAGGGGTTAGGAATGGAGGTGAGGTGGGGAGCAGTACACGATGGAAGTGTTATAAAAGTTCACATGTGGGAGCCTGTAGGGATGGAATTCTTGCATATCTTGACCTGTGGCGGATACAAAGACCTACACATGTGATAAAATTTATAGAACCAAACACACACACATACACACACACACACACAAGCAATATGAGGAAATCTGAATAAGATCAGTGGAGTGCATCTATGTTAATACCCTGGTTGTGATACTGTACTACAGCTTTGCAAGATAGTACCATTAGGGGAAATGACAGTCAGGCTATATGGGATCTCTCTGTATTACTTCTCACATTGCATGTGAAAAGTGCAGTTACCCAACCCCTCAGCATGATAACAATAGGAAGGACACTCTAACATTGCTTAGGAAGTGGTAAAATAATTAAAAATAAGCCCAGAAGCAGGTTGCAATATCTAAGGTAACTGCTCAAAGAACAGTGAAAGATTAAAACTACCAAGTAAATAGAGGGAGAAATGATTTTTTTAAAATGGTTTAATTAGGCCAAAATGAGGGAAAAAAAGAGAAAAATGAAGCACATAAAAGGTGTAGCTGACAGAAAATAAGTTGGTAAGGTGGCAGGTTTAAACTTAAATATGAAAATATTTAAAATAATGAAAGCTGACAAAATCCCAGATAAAGACTATGGTTGTCATATTGCATTTTAAAATGACAAAAGAAAACTTGAGATTTATATGTTAGGTATAAATAAATAGAAACTTGAAAAGTTTTGTCTTTGAAAAAGCCAGTCAAATTGATAAATCCCTTGGCCAGACAGATAAATGAATGAGAAAGAGCATGCAGCTCCAATACAAAGCATCAAAGAAGAGACACTACTGAAGAACTATGGATGTTAAAAAACTAATATCAGGATTTTATTAAAACTTCCATGCCAAAAAAAATCAACAATTCAGATAAATTGGTGAAATTACTAAAAAAAAAAAAAACAGCTTTCTAAAACTGAAACAATAAAATAGAATATTTGAATAATCCTATATCTAATGAAGGAATTTAATCTGTTATGAAATCTTTTCAACAACAACAACAAAAAATTCTCATTCAAATAGCGTCATTGGTAAATTTTCCCATACACTTCCTGACAAGAGAAAAAAAGGAACTTTTCAGTTTCTTTGCAATAACCTTGACACAAAACTTGAAAAGACCATCACAATAAAGGAAAATGAGCAGCTAAATCTTGCTCATGAACACACTTGGCAAAAGTCCTAGTCAAAATGTCAACTAAATCCAGCAATATAATAAAGAACAATTCTTCACAACGAAATAAACTTGGGTTTATTTCAGGAAGTCAAATTTCGTTTACCATTTGAACAGTAGCTGATGGAATTCACATTTACAGATTAAGGAGAAATGTCTTATGATTATCTCAGTAGATAAAGAATTGTGTGATAAAATTGAGTAACTGTTCATTATAAAAATTCCTAGGAAACTGAGAAGAGAAGGATACCCTATTAATCTTATAAAGAGTATCCTCAAATACAAAATAGAACAAAACCAAACAAATAATAACCAATGGCAGCTCCCGCTATCTCTGAGTAAGCTCCTACTGGACCGAACCTTCCAGAGACCAAGCAAAAACTCTGGGAAAAACACAAAAATATAAGCTACAGGCATTGGAGACTGAAGGTAGGTGGATCTTGCAGCAGAGTTGATATTTGGAAGAAGAAAACAAAAGGGGAAAGTTTCTCTTTTTTGGGGGGGAGGCAGGGACTTTTAGCTGGTAGTAAGACTCTGATTGGTGCCATGTAACTCCGTGAGTGATATGTGAGCCTGACTGGGATGAGAGGCATCAATGCAGGGGAAGAGGTGACAGCGCTGGGAGATGGGCTACTTCCAGGGTGATGGATGGAACAGATCTATTAGGGATACTGAAACACAGGTTCTCATTGTTGGAGAAGGAATTTACACTTTTGGAAAAGGAACAAAATGAAAAACATGGTTCTGGATTGGAACTGGATTTGTTGCTGTAAATTCATGGTCTTAGATGTAGACATAGGAGTACACATGCTACCTTTGTGTGTGTGGATGCACACAGATATTCCCTAGATTCATTCATCAAGAAGAACTAGAAACAGCAGCACTCCATAGCAGTGAGCACACCTAGCCCCGATTCGTGGCTTCTACATACCTCTTTCCACCAGGTGAAACCAGGGCTCCTTGAGGTAATGGTAGATTCCAGGGCTGGGGCCAAGAAAACATGACATGAACCTGCAGTATTTTGTTTTATCAGAAAGTAAGGAAGTAAAGTTTGAAAGGACACAGAGGACAACTTGAAGGGGCTCCCATGATTCAAATATAGAAAAATTTGAGCATCAAAGTAAACGAAGATTGGAATAGATTAAAGAGGAAACTGTGAGCCCATACTGATACAAACGATAGATGAATAAATTATAACTTTGATAAAGCATGAGGTATTGACACAGTTTCAAAGTATGAAAATAATTGTTACATGGAAAATGACCATTGATTTTAAAGGGAAAAAGAATAAATAAGTTTACAGTGGCAAATCCTACCTCAATCAAACAAGCAGAGTGAACGTCACCAGTAATGGAATAAGTCAAGGTTGTGTTTCACACGGTGGGCCACCCACAGCACACGAAATATTAGGAGACGTTAGGCAAACACCCGTAGGGAGAAACTCCTAGAATAACAAGACCTGTACTCTTTAACCAAGTACAAGACCGGGAATTACTGAGTATGTTTTCCGGGTTGAAATAGATGAAAGGGACTTATAACTAAAAGTGATCTTTTGGCTGCAAAAGACTTTTTGGGGTCAGTGGATAATAAATGAGTAAGACTCGTGAATTGAGTGATACTAATATATCGATGTTTCTTTCCCATTTTGATGGTCTTATAGAGAAGATGTATAGGGTAATTTCTCTGTTTATAGAAAATATGCTCTGAAACATCACACAGTTGATGGAGCACCATGCCAGCAACCTCATAGCATATGATTATGGGACGAGTTTCTTAAAATTTTCTTGAAGATTTTCTCTAATTTGAAATTTTTCCCTAAAAATGTATCATATGATTATGGGAGAGGGAGTTTCCTAAAATTTTCTTGAAAATGTTCTCTAATTTGAAATGTTTTTCCCCCCCCCAAAAAACGTATTTTTAAAAAGAAATAACATGGCCAATTTAGGAAATTGCATATATGTCAATGTGTTTGGAATATCAACTACATTTGCAAAAATAGTGGGGGTGAAGCAAGAACCAAATCACAAAGGACCAAAGGATTCATCCCTTGTATGTCTTAGGACTTTAGGGGAAATAGTATCATCATTCCTGTAGCTCAGCAGAGGGTTTAATGAGGAGGGCTGAGACCCGTTCAAGGGTGACTGTCCATAAGGCAAATGACAAGCTGTCAGATGAGAACTCAGGGGGCCATGCTCAAGGCCACGTGTCTGGGGACCAGTGCCATTAGAACCAGCCAGAGAAGGTGGAGGGAATGGTCAGTTGGAAGCTAACCCATAGTGGAATGAGGAATACGGGGGAGATAAAGAGGTGGAAGCTTTGATAGTCAGATATGATGACAACAACCTTGCGTTGTTCATACCGCCACGTGCCTGAAGTGTGCTCATTCCTAAATAATTCAGAGAAGCAAAATTCTGTTGCACCAATGTATAGAACTGTTCCACTGCCTCAGGCAAGCATGTCACCAGCGAGGCAGAAATGAAGCCAAGAGGCCTTGGTTGGGACATTCTGAACAGGGGAGAGTTGGAGAAAGGGCATGTTTGGTGTCTACTGTGCTTGCGATGTTCGCGGGAGGTCTTGGGAGCATGCCAGGAAGGGCCAAGGTAGCAGGTGTCTAATGGCATTCCATGGAGGTAGGTGCCCGAGGGCAGAGGTGTGCATCCATTCTGGGGAGCAGAGGCGAGGCCGGATGACAGGAGTCAAGCCCCTGGAGGGCCCGTCCGGGACGAGGAAGGGAGAAGGAGGGTGGGCCAATTGCGGAGCCGCCGGCGGTGGGATGATGTGCGTGCTCCAATGGGACGCTCCTTGCACCTGCTCTGTGGATGCCTCTCTTATTCTCTGTGGCTTTGTGAGCTTATCAAGGGCAGGAATGGAGACAGGCTGGGCAGGAACACACTGAGGGCTTCTCTGTTCCAAGAACTGGGGGCATCGTGGAGACATCATGTGCCCAAGGCCCGCACCAAGCCTACCGGCAGGATGTTATCTAGGCTGACTTTATAGATAACACACCCAAGGCTAGGAGAAGTACAGTACCTTGTTCACATGGGGGATCCAGTGCTGCCTGGCTCCGAGGCCCTAGAACTTGCACCACTGATGCTTGGCTCAGAATTACTGAAAAGCATAAAAATATGTAAAGGGATGGTGGAAGAAGCAGGACAGGGAATATCCCTTCTATAACAGAACTGGAAAGTTCAGTAGGCAACTGAGAAACCTTGCCAAGGTCAATGAGGGCTTCCAGAATCTTACAATTTCAAGACTGACTAGGTTTAGTTGCCAGTTTATCTCTTTTCTCTTTAACCAGTTGAGAAATTGGAATCTAGAAAAGTGGGTCAAATTTGCCAGAAGGACAACGGCTATTAAAACTCGGAAGGGCTACGGCATTTTGTTGAACAAAATGGCAAAGCCCTCGTTACCTCTCTCAGTGGTGTCCTGTCTCTTTCACGAACCCGTCGTGCCACAGGATGTAAAAAAAAAAAAAAAGAAGACACCAAAAAAAAAAAAAAATCCCAAAACAAAAAGACCAAGAAATGCCCTGGAGTATGCTTTTAAATACTACCCATGACCACATTTTATAATCTGTTTGTGACCTGCAGATCACCACAGAGCGTTCCGTAAATCCTGGCGATTTTTGTAGTCTTCAGCTTAGTGAGCCCAACAGCGCCGGCAGAGACGATATGGACTTTGTAGTTTTGTAAACTGTGCAGCTCTCCTCACGATGGCAAAAAAGAAGTGGCGGCTGGTCTGTGCATTTCTGTGATTCTGTGATTTGGGTTATTATGACTTCAGAGACTCAATTTGGGGCATGAATTTTGGGTCCGCAGAATGAATCCATGAAAAATACAGTAAGTGTGGCTGGGTTTGCTTTGACTGGGGGGACCCAAGAGCTGAGAAGCACTAGACTTCTTCACCCCGCTGCTGGCCTGCTTCCACGTGCCACCGACGCACCCGCTTTGTCACGGTGTCAGAACGCGGCTGCTCTCCCGCTTCTCGGGCGTGGGAAGTACCCCGAGATCCTCCTCCCACGGTTGCCACTGCCTCTTGATATTGTCAGGCCTCAAACTCAATGTCAACCCAATGGTGAAACTAGCATTACCCTAACTTCAGTTGGAATTCCGCCTATTAGTACCGTGACTAAACATTTTCATTTTTTTTTCTCTCAAAATGCCCATCAAAAGAATTTTCCCACTTCTCTGTTGGATCATTTGTCATTTTTGTTATTTGTATATTGGGAGTATACTTACCTGTTTGGGAAAAAAAATATTTGCTCAGCGATGTGTGTTGCAAATACCTAATCTCGATGTGTGTTACCTATTCTCATCATCATCACCTAAATTTTAAGGCCAACTGGCCAACTACTTCCTCGATGGAATGTGCTTTCAGATGCTTTAAAAGGCTCTCCCCCGTCTAGGTCATAATATTCCACATTATCCCGAAGTGCTATAGTTTGGCTTTTAGTATTTATGTCCTACACCTACCTGGAAAAGATTTTAGTGTATCACGTGAGATAGGGACGCCAGTGCATTGTCTTCCGTATTTGTAAAAGTACTTCTCTGCATCATTTCCCATCAGTCTCCAGTGCATGGGGATCAGGTTTTATCTTTGTCTACAAAGTCGGCCTCTGGGTCCCGTCGTCATTGCATCAGTCCCTTGGTTATCTCTGCACCAAGGAAACTGGTCTTAGTCATATCTTACACTGGGCCCTGATCCTTGGGGAGGAGGGACGCTCCACCGCGGGCTCTGCAGCAGTGCTCTTCCCGCAAGTCTGCGACGCACAAATCGTAGAGGCAGCTTGATGCAGAAAACAGCCAACTGGAACTTTATTTGCATTTGCTTGGAGCACCGAGATCAATCTAAGAACTAACAGTTTTTAAAACATTTTATTTATTTATTAGAGAGAGAGAGAGAGAGAGAGAGAGAGAGCGCAAGCATGAGTGGGGGAGGCAGAGGGACAGGGAGAAGCAGACTCCCCCCTGAGCAAGGAGCCTGGTGTGGGCTCGACCCCAGGACCCTGAGACCATGACCTGAGCTGAAGGCAGACGCTTCACCGACTGAGCCCCCCAGGTGCCCCCTCAACATCTGTCTTCCCATTCAGGTGTCTCATTTTCTTTGCACGGGCCTTCTAAATTTGTGCATCTTGTAATGTGTGCAATATATCTGTGCATCTTCTAACGTATGTATTCCTGGGCATTTTACAATTTTTGTTTTTATTGTATTTACGGACACATTTGCGTGTTATTTGGTGTCACATTCTGGCGTATTTGACAATACATTTCTACTCAAAGGTACATACCTGTATACAGTGGACTGCGATATACAAATGCAACGGCCTTTCTTTTGTTTATTTTGTATCCTTCGTTCTCTTACAATTGTGTTATTAACTCTTATGATTCATGGGCAGATTCCATGAGGTTGACCATAGATCCATTATATAATCTACAAATAATGATAGTTTTGTTCTGCCCATTAACGTTCTCTACTTTTTGTTTCTTTTTCTTGTCTTTTCCAGCTGGCTACAGCCTCAAGTACAATTTGAAGAGCAGTGTGATATTAGGGACGGTTGTCTTTTGTTGTTGTTGTTAAAGATTTTATTTATTTGTTCACGAGAGACAGAGACAGAGAGAGAGAGGCAGAGACACAGGCAGAGGGAGAAGCAGGCTCCATGCAGGGAGCCCAATGTGGGACTCGATCCCGGGACTCCAGGATCACGTCCTGGGCCAAAGGCGGCGCTAAACCACTGAGCCACCCGGGGATCCCCCCCTTTTTTGGTTGTCTTCTTATTCATTTTAACAGCCCATGATGAAATGCAATGTTTTCTCTAGGGTTTCAGTAGCCACACTCTATCAGTTTATTTTTATTTTTTTTTTTTTATTTATGATAGTCACAGAGAGAGTGAGAGAGGCAGAGACACAGGCGGAGGAAGAAGCAGGCTCCATGCACCGGGAGCCCGATGTGGGATTCGATCCCGGGTCTCCAGGATCGCGCCCTGGGCCAAAGGCAGGCGCCAAACCTCTGCGCCACCCAGGGATCCCTCTATCAGTTTAAGACTACTTGATCTTCTACTATTCCAAGCCATATTTTCATGAATCTTGAATTTTATCATTCTTATTTTCCCCACTTATCTATTAATGTTTTTCCCACCAATGGGTCTTCTGATGCCAAGCCTTATGTTCCTAAGATTACATTTTATTTAGCCATAACATTAACATTTTATGCACTGTTAGATTTTGGTTTTCTCTCTGACTCTCTGTCTCTGTCTCTCTCTATTTTTAGAATTATTGAATCTGTATAGATGAGTGAGATGGTTCTGTACTTTTCTTTTCCCCTCTTCTGTGTTTTCTGGCTTTGGTATATAGGAGGAGTTGGCCTTCTTAACTGAGTTGAGTAGTTTTTCCATATTCTAAAAGAGTTACGGTGAGACTAGAATTCTTTGTTCTTTCAATGTCAGCTGAAATTCACTGGCGCAATTATCAGGTATGATGTATTCGTCTAAAAAATATTTCACGCCACTGATTCCATTTATTTATGGTTGTGGGACCATTCCATTTTGTGTTTAGCTCCTCTTGAGTAATTTTGTGGAGTTATATTTTTCTAGAAATGTGTCCACTCTATTTTGGTTTACATATTACATTGGAATCAAGTTGCACTTAACATCTTCTGCTTTTTATTGTTTGCAGCCTCCATAGTTGGGCTTCTTTTCTCCTTCAAAAGTTGCTTCTGTGCATTCTCTTTTTCAAATGCAAAAAATTCCACTGAAGATTTCTTAAATTCATGAGGCATAAAAGAATCAACCTATTGCTCTGTTGTTCTCATAGGTCATATGTCAGTTTTTTCTTCATGACTTCTGTTTTAATTACGATTTCTTTACTGCCACTTTCTTTGGGTTTATTCTGTTATTTTCCTAATTGAAACAAGAGGGTTATTTCATGTTTTTTTCAGCTTTTAAGTCTATACGTTTCCTATTATGTATCATTTTAGGCAGGTTATGTGGTTTATTTTCCAATTTTTTTATTGTGGTAAAATACATATAACATAAAATTTGCAGTCTGAACTTTTTTTTTTTAATAGAAAGGTTTCTTTTGAGAGAGAGAGAGAGAGAGAGAGCTCGCACATATGCAGGGGAGTAGGGACAGAGGGAGAGGGAGAGAGAGAATCTTAAGCAGTCTTTATGCCCATTGTGGAGCCCAATGTGGGCTTGATCTTTGGATAGTCGGCTGCTTAACCAACTGAGCCACCGGGCATCCCAGTCTTAATTATTTTTGGGGACACGGTTCAGTGGCATTAAGTACAGCCATATTGTTGGGCAGCCATCACTACCCTCCATCTCCAGGACTCTTCATCTTGCAAAATTAAAATTCTGTTCCCCCTTAAACATTAACTTTCCATTGTTTCCGCCCCTCTCTTAGCCCCTGGGAACTACTGTGCTACTTTCTATATCTGTGATTTTTTTTTTAAGATTTTTATCTGTTTATTCATGAGAGACACACAGAGAGAGAGAGAGAGAGAGGCAGAGACACAGGCAGAGGGAGACGCAGGCTCCATGCACCGGGAGCCCGACGTGGGACTCGATCCCGGATCTCCAGGACCAGGATCTGAGCTGAAGGCAGCACTAAACCGCTGAGCCACCCAAGCTGCCCTATACCTGTGATTTTTGACTACCTTAAATAACTTAAGTGGCATCAGTCTTTGTGTTTTTTTTCACTGCCTTATTTCCCCAAGCATCATGTCCTCAAGGTTCATTGATGTTGGAGCAGGTGTCAGAACATCCTTCTTTTTAAGGCTGAACAACAACCCATTGTAGGTATCTACCACATTTGGCTTACCCATGCGTCTTCTGATGGACACGTAGGTTGCTTCCACGTTTTAGCCATTGCGAATGGTGCTGCCGTGAATATAGGTGTACAAATATCTCCTTGAGATTCTGTTTCAATTCTTTTGAGTATGAACCCCGAAGTAGAGCTGCTGAATCACGTGGTAATTCTACTTTGAACTTTCTGAAGAAGTGCCATACTGCATTCCACAGAGGCTGTACCATTTTACATCTCCACTAATAGCACACGTGGATCCCGATTTCTCCAATCCCCACACACTTATTAAAATCTCTTTGTAAAATAGTGATCATCCTAATGGATATGGGATGCTTCTGTGTTTTATATGTAGCATTTTAAATAATGTTTGATTAAAAATATTTTAATAATGTTCCAAAACTTCAGATAATCCCAGAGTTACTTGGAATTGTGATTTAAATGCCGTAAACTACATACATCTCAGTTATCTTTTTGTTGTAAGTTGCACTGATATCAGCATTTATTAAGAATTGCTTTTCTGGGGGATCCCTGGGTGGCGCAGCGGTTTGGCACCTGCCTTTGGCCCAGGGCACGATCCTGGAGACCCGGGATCGAGTCCCACATCGGGCTCCTGGTGCATGGAGCCTGCTTCTTCCTCTGCCTATGTCTCTGCCTCTCTCTCTCTCTCTCTGTGACTATCATAAATAAATAAATAAATAAAAAAGTTTAAAGAATTGCTTTTCTGCCCTTAGTATTTAGGTACTTTTAGCAAAGTTTCCTTCGTGCAGGAAAGAATATGTATTCTCTGGTTATTGGATATAATGTTTTGCATGCTTAGGTCATGTTGTTACTTATGTGACTGAAATCTCCTAAATTTTCAGGAATATTTTGGTCTGATCTATCAATAATTGAGTTGTGTTACAAATATACTACCATGATGAAGATTGATTTCACATTTTCTCCTTATGTTTATGTCAGGTTGAACTTTATAGAGTTGAATCCATGGTATTAGATGCATACGAGTTTAGCCATTGTATTTTCCCGGTGATTTGAGCTTTATTGACTCTCTTTGTGCTATTAATCCTTTTTTTTTCTATTTAATCTCTATTTTTTTCTGCTATTAATATAGCTAGACCGATTTTCTTTTTCTTTTTTATTCTTTTAATATAGCGGGGACCATTTTCCTATTGTCCTTTCTTCACCCATTCTTTAATTTTTGATGTCTTTATAAAGATAGTCTCTTGTAAACATCATAGAGCTGGACTTTTTTTCATTATATAATCTTTCATATTTTAATGGAACCCTTAGTTGTATTGATTGCTTGGTACATAGTCAAGATTCTTTCCTTAGGATGGAAATGCTTCCTAAAGCTTTGTCACGGTCGTGGCTTCCAGCACTCGGTTCTGTTCTTGTTCAAGATTTGCTCTCAGCTACTGAAAGACACCTCAACGGGGTCCACATTTTCCCAGGGTAACCCACATCTAACTCCTGGCCGCACAGGGCCGTGAAAGTCCAGTTTCTCCATGCTTCTATTGGGACATTTCTGAAGGGCCACCCCAGTCCCAGAGATTCCTGTGGATTTGGCTAAGGCTTTTGTTGTGACTGTTTCACAGCTAAATATCTTCTACCTTGTTCTGTTTCTTGTATTCCCCCTTGAGCTGCTTCTGAGGGCACTTGCTAATGAATTTCCTGCCTGCAAATCTCTATCTCAGATCTACTTCTTGGGTAACCTGACCTGTGACATTCGTCCATTTACTTTTATTTTTATTTTAATGTAGTTGGCTGTTTTTCTACTATCTTATTTTGTGCTTTTAGCATCCTCTTTCTTTTGTCCTTTCTTTTTCTTTTTTTCTTTTTTTTTTTTTTTGGTCTTCTTTCGGATTTATTGAATTTTCAAATTTCTCATTCGTTTTCTTTCTCCTCTGATTCTTTCAGAACTTACATACTTTGTTTTTAGTGATGATCTTAGATATTTTAAAAGGAATAATGACAAAGTATATAGTTCACTAATATATCTGCCTTCCTCCTAAACAGTGCAAAGATCTAAGGTTAATATGCTGTTGATTTTTGGTTCAGTATTTTAGATTAACTCTGCTTTTATCAAACTCCTAAGATTAAATGCTGCTGTTGTTGTTGTTGTTATTTTATTATTTTGTCAAATAGTCAGTTGTTATTTAGGTTTACCTGTCAGATTTAGCAATACATTTGCCCATTATTTCTTCCTGCAGGTCAAATTATCCATCTGAGTTCACATTCTTTCTTTTTAGAGACCATTCTTTAGAGTTTTCTTTAGTGGGTGTCAATATATCAGTTTTTATTTCCCAGAGAAAAACTCCAGTTTCCCTGGATATACAATTTCATGTTGACTTGTTTTTGCCTGCACCTCAATGATATCATTCTCCAGCGTTTCACTTTTTCCTCAATTGTTGCCATGTTGCCATGTCAGCTGTCAGTGTGATTGCCATTTATTTTTAGGTACTTGTTTTTTTCTCTAGTTTTCAGATCCTTATCTTTGGTGTTCTGAAACAGCATTTCGTGTCTCGGTATACATTCTATTTTATTTTGCTTGAGATTGTCTGGGCCACTGAAATCTAAGGAGAGGTGCCTTACAATCAGTTCTAGAAGTTTCTCAGCTCTTGCCATGTGAGATATTGCCTACATTAAGATAATCTCTCCATCTAGACTCTGAACAAATGTGTGTTAAACCATGACAGTCCAATATTTCATGTCTCTTAACACACCTTTATATTTAGCATTTAGTTTTCTTTTTTGTGCACCAGACTCAATGATTTCTTCAAATTTGATTATCAGATAAATAATTCTGTCTTTGGTTGAATCTAAAATGCTGGCTACTCTTTTATTTTTTATCATATTTTAAATCTTAGCACTTTAAAATATTTTTCAGAAGTCCAATATGCTTTTTTTCTTTTTTACAATATGCCTGGTCATATTATACTGTCAACTAGTTTCTACCTACAATATCTTATTTCCCTTTATGGTTTATGATGCTCCTTTGAAATTTATTAGTGGGAATTCATTGAGAATTGGGTGAGACTTTAGTTTTCTGGAAATGATTTGTCTTTCCTTCTAGGGAAGTGTGGATATTACCAACCTGGGGCCATTGGGATTCCTGCCTTGAGATGTTTCATACCATAGAGATTTCCAGACTGTAAGTTGAAAATGCGCATGAAAGCCAGGTAGAGTTGATGAAAAGTCCCCCTTCTACGTGGTGCCAAAGCCCAGGGAGGCAAGTTTCTCCTGATTTATTTCTGAATCACCTTATCTTTGTGGCTTTTGATTATAGGTAGGCATCTTGTTGGTGACCCCCCTTGGGAAAAAATTAGACTTATCTCTTGCTCCTTATGCTCTGTGTGTGGACGTCAAACCAAAACTTTCATTCCAGTAAAGTTCCACTCTACTGATGGCTCTGGTGTGTGTGTGTTGGGCGGGGGGGGTGGGGGGGGGGGTGGAGCAAACTTGAGTACTTGCTTACATTCTTGGATCTTTTTCTACTTCATTAAATAATATTGCTTCTGAGCCATACATTAAAAAATATTTTTAAAGATGTACTACACTAAATTTTGTTTCTTTTTCATGGAAAAATATCTCAGGACCTTCTGTCAAACTGCCAGAAATGAAATCCAGTTTATTTGAAAAAAAATTTTCTTGGACCTCAAAAAATAGAAGATTTCATTAATCACACTCCCTACTTTATGACACATTATAATCATTAGCCCACCTCCCTGTCATGACTCTTACCCTGCAAACAATCATTCTGATGAGTCAAATATATATTTTGGTAATTTTCTTTCAAAATGTGTATTAGTATCCCATGTGTATATATTTTTAATTTAACCACATGGTATAATGTAATGTTTAGTACCCCTTTTACCACCATTAAGTGCTACTTAAAAAAATTTCTCTGTGTTTCACTCAGTACGTTGAACTTATTTCTCGAAACTGTTAAATAACAGATTATGTCCATGACAGACATCTTGCAAATTTTACCTATCTGCTTTTCCAGGATAAATTCTCTCATGGCTTCCAGCTCTCTGCCTCCACAGTGAATGAAGGCATCCTCACTCGTGTGCCCTTGAGAACTGCTGGCCTATAACTGGGGAGTGGTTATCCTTGATCAATAGTGCTGGATTGCCCTCTGGAGCCATTAAAATCATCTGTACCTCTCCCAGTATTGCCGGAGATACACATCTCTCATCTCTACTGATGCTTGACTTTATCTTGCTTTCTAATTTTATTTATTAACTTTGTCCATGGTTTTTGTCACTGCACAGAAATGCTAAATTTTGACATGATCTAATAACAAGTTTTTGTTGTTTTCTTTTACTTAAATTTTATGCTTTTCTTACTCTTCCAGTTCACAAAGGTAAGGCCCCACATTTTTTTCTCAATTGACTTTATAGTTTTCTCTTTCGCGCTTAAATTTTTAATTCATCTAAGGGTCCTGCTACATGTTGCTATTTAACACTTGAATGGCAGCTAGTGCATCTGAAGAATTGAATTTTAACTTTATTTGGTTTTAATTAATTTAAATTAAAAACTGAAGCAGGGTAAATTATTCTCCATCGTATTTAACTTATTGTTTTGATAGGTATATATTTAACCATTGTTATCATGTAAGGTACTGTGTTTTGTGGTGTGTAGGTTGGGCACATGCATCACTTCTATTATTACACATAAACATATTACTGATTTATTTGATGTCATCCAACTGATTTAGTTCAAATATTTCTAGGCACTGATGTACCATTGAAGCATGTTTATTTGAGCATGTTATAAAACAGCACAAGGTAGAGTGATATTTGTATAAATGACAATTATTAATTCATATTTTTAAATTATTACTAATTAATGTTTTTAGCTTACTTTACTAGTCTACAAGTAACTATTGCCAGTTTTTTGCATTTACAATGAAGCCATACCATTGATACAGAAACAAGTGGAGGTGCAGATGCATGCATTACAATTAGAAGCATTAAAAAAAAGGGGAGGGGCACAGAAATTGGAAAAACCTGTGTCACAAAGTTTATGATAAGTGGCATTTATAAATTGTTCCAACAGGAGGTGGAGGAGTAAACTTTAAACATAATAAAAAAATTTAAACATAATGTGGATAGTATTAAAATATATTTTCAGCAAGTACATAGCAAATTTGATAAGGTATCACTCAGAAAAGACAAGAATTTGTCTTAAATCACCTTAAATTAGAATTAAATTAGTGACATAAAAATTTCCAATGACATTTAATAGATTGGATGTAGAACAGCTTAAATTCTTGCACAGAAAAAACAAAGAATTTGTAGACAGAAATATGGTAGAAGGAAGTATTAAGTTACAGAAATTTTGTTAGAAAGTTATGAGGGGAAGATAAAACAGTGGAAAATATGCAGTTAAACAATTGCCCATAAAATAAAACAGTTTTCTAAGAACACCAAATATCAGTTGATTCAACATTTTAAAAACTGTAAGCACATTTTTTAGCTTTAGATGGGTCATCTGATAGGAGATGCTACTCAACTAATACATTTTGGTGTTTTTCACTTCCACATTAACATAGACATTTTGCCAATTCACAATCTAAAACTTTGAACTCGTGGCTGTTGAATCATTATATTTTTCAAAGAATAATATTAGACACACAGGGAAAAATTTAGCTCCTATTATAATGACAGACAGTGCTCTAGCTATGCTAGGTGAAAAACCCAGATCAACTAGATTTTAAAGTAAGAGATTGATATTTCCCTTATTTGCTTCATTTCACAACATGATAAATATTGAAACCATTTTTTTGCTCAATTTTCTGTAGCTTTTATACTTTTACTCAAAATATCACAAATATATTTATTAATGTCCCTCGGTATATAAATGCAAATGAATCAATAATCTTTGTTATTTTTCAGTGCCTGTTAGTTGAATGGGGGAACTATTTTGCAAAGATTTTCTTTATTGTTAACTACAATTCAAGATTTCTGGAGATAAAAGCAATGGTTACCAAATAGTTAATAATCAAAGAAAAACTGGCAAAATAGTACACATTTTCTTACTGACATCTTACTGGAGCGATCTAAATCCAAAGCTCCAATGAAAAGAAAGGTATTTTTGTGGCTTTGCTAAAAAGAAATGAGAATTAAGTTAAAATAGATACTTTCCATCATAGGAATTAATAATAGCAATTTATGTATTTTCCAACATGAATCAATATATACAAGATTTCAGTTGTTATCTACTGCATAATTTAAACTGGCTGCAAAAACTACTTGAAAAATTTGAAGTATGCTTTGTGGATGTTGATGAATATATAGTTGCTTTTCAAATTATACAATAGTCCTTTCAATTCCACATAAATGATGCTGAGCTGATACATGAGTTAGTGAACTTACCTAGCTTCGAAAGTTAGTAGTGGTGCTGATGTGCTTGCTTTAAAGTAAAATCAATCCTTATAAATTAAGCGAAACAGTTTTGTCAAAGTAGATACAAGTAGTACACTAAAATGATTTTTTTTCATGAAAAATTAAGTTGTCAAAAAATTGAGAGCAGCCTAGTCATATGAATTGACTTCTTTAACCACAAATTTTCTGACTATAGATAAATTATTTGTAGTGCCACTTAGAGGAATAATTAAAATTTATTATACGTGCAAAATACACTATATTTTGAAGACTTAGAAAGAAAAAAGGTAGTAAGATGTGTCAGGAATTTTCTAAAGATTGGTTACATATTGAAATGATAATATTTTGGATATACTGGGTGAAATAAAGTATATTATCAAAGGTACTACATCTGATTTTTTTTTAAGATTTTATTTATTTATTAATGAGAGAGGGGTGGGGCAGAGACACAGGCAGAGGGAGAAGCAGGCCCCATGCAGCGAGCCTGACGCGGGACTCGATCCCAGATCTCCAGGATCACGCCCTGGGCTGAAGGCAGCGCTAAACCGCTGAGCCACTCAGGCTGCCCTACATCTGATATTTTTGATGTGGCAACTAGAAAATTTTAAATTGCATCTATGTGCCACGTTATGTGGCTATTGGGTAGAACTGATCTAAAGCCCTCATTGTAGGGGCTACTTAATTTTTCTCCATATCATGAGTCCATTTACCCAAAACTATCTCCCAAAACATTCCCCATTCCTCTGTTGTGCCATTTTTATTGACAATATACACACGAATTTTCCTCTGAATCTCTTCTGCTCCATTGACCTCGTTTTCTTTTACTCTCTATTATTTTGCACACGTGTGCACATGCATTTGTTCAGTTTGCTTTATGTGAAATATTTCTCTATTCAGATCATGTTCTATGTCTTATAGTTGAGTTCTCATATTTTCTCCTTGGAGGTCTTAGGTGTTTTCTAGACACGTTGGCGTTTCTGCTACTACTTGTAGTATTATTTCTTGTTTTATATATGTGTGCACGCACAGTTGGTCCTTGTTATTCAAGGATTCCACATGTGCAAATTCACCATTTGCTAAAGTTTGTGACTCCAGACCAACACTCATAGTACTCTCCACTACTCCCAGATGTATGTGGAGTGCCAAAGAATTCAAATGGCCCTGCACATCCTGACAGCTGAGGTCATACGGGGTACTCTCTACCTTCTTTTTTCAGCTCTCTTACTGTAAACAAGTGTTCTCCTTGAGATCTTTCCCGTGACACATTTTTCCCCACATTTTTGTTGGTGATTTTGCTGCTTAAAATGACCCCCAAAGTATAGTGCTGTCTAGAATTACTGCAGGCATCCTTTGCTGACTTAACAGAAAAGGATGGCCGTGAATTCCACGTCAGCGAATCAACGATATATATTAAATAAGAGGTCACTAAACAGAAGCACAGTAAAACAAGGTTATGAATCGATTGACTAATGAGATGTTGGAACCAGACACGCGCTGGAGCCTAACCCTGTATTTTCCCGACAAGCAATGGTTCAGTATTTGCTAATCTAGTACTTGGGGTGACTTTATAGAACAGAACCACGAATAATGGCGATTGGCTGTATAGGTAATTGATTTTTGCTGTTGTGTAGAGATGCTATCGAATTTCGTAGACCAAGCCTATATCCACCAAAGCGGCTGAAAGCTCTCGGTTTTCATAGGTTACCTGGTGAGTGTGAGTCTGATGCTTTTCCTGCAAAGCTGATCCTGTCATATGCAAAAAGCATGGTTCTCTGGCTGGCCTCTCATCCTTCACCAACCCTAGGTAAAATGAAGCAGTGATCCTGACTATAATTCTTTGTCGCCCACTTAAATAGAATGCATCCACATTTCCTTCATCACGTAAGTATTTGCTACAAGCCTTTGGTATATTCTTCACCAGATGGATGAAGTTCTGTCTCTCTTCAGGCTAATTTTTCTCCATTTATTTAAATAGCCATAATACATGTTTCCTTAATATATTAACATTGCAGATTGCATTATAGATCTTTTGATATTAGCTACATTTGTGTTTCTGTCACTTTTATGATACCATATTAGACACGCTGTTGAATTTAGTTACCTACTAAATTTTATTTACAACGTTTGCACTCTCTTCACAAGTGAAATGACCTATGACTGCTTCCTTATTTGCATGAATCTTGTTTGGTTTGGGAACTAGGAACACACTAACCTCAAAAAATGAAAGGGGCTTTTTTATTTTTTTTTTTTTAAGTCTGGAACAATTATCTGTTCATGTGGTAGAAGTGACCCAAATCCAAATTCGCAAGCTAACCATGTCAACTATCATAAGAGACAGCGCAGGCCAAAAGCAGTCGGTAGCATTTACTGATGTCTGTGTTGTTGATGTTAGCTCTGTCTGTTCCTGAACATTCTAAAATGTTCCTCTTAGCCACTTGCTTTCCTACAAATAATGCTTTTTTCAAGTTTTTAATTTAAGTTCCAGTTAGTTAACATAAGAGTAATATTAGTCTCAGGTGTACAATACCGTGATTCATCACTTCCATATATCACCTGGTGCTCGTCACCACAAGTGCACTCCATCAACCCCATCACCTGTTTCCCCCATCCCCCCCACCGTCTCCCCTCTGCTGACCATCAGTGTGTTCTTTATTTTTTTTTTTAATTTTTTTGTGTTCTTTAGAGTTAAGAGTCTGTTTCCCAATTTGCCTTTCTTTTGCCTCCTATGTTTGTCTGTTTTGTTTCTTAAATTCCACATATGTGTAAAATCATATGGTATTTGTCTTTTTCTAACTGATTTATCTCACTTAGCATAATACACTCTAGCTCCATCCATGTCCTTGGATCGACATCCACCCATGTCCTTGCAAATGGCAAGATTTCATTTTTCTTAATTTTTTTTTTTTTTTTTTTTTTTGAGAGAGAGAGAGCCGAAGGAGAGAATCTTAAGCAGGCTCAGCAAAAAGCACCATACAGGACTGGGTCTCACAACCCTGAGATCATGACCTGAGCTGAAATCAAGAGTCAGCTTCTTAACCACCGAGCCACCCAAGTGCCCCCAGGATTTCATCCTTTTGATGACTGAGTAATATTCCATTGTCTATCTTTACCACATCTTTATCCATTCATCAGTCAATGGATGTTTTGACTGTTTCCATAATTTGACTGTTGTAGATAATGCTCTTATAAACATAGGGGGTGTCAGTATCCCTTTGAATTAGTGTTTCTGTATTCTTTGAATAACTACCTCGTGGCGCAATTGCTGGATCATAAGGTAGCTCTATTTTTAACTTTTTGAGGAACCTCCCTATGGTTTTCCAGAGAAACTGCACAAGTTTGCATTCCCACCAGCAGTACAAGAAGGTCCTCTTTCTCCACATCCTCACCAATGAGTCTCATGTTGTCTCATTTTAACTCTTCTGATAGATGTGAGGTGACACTTTTAGTTGATTTTTCGCTTTAGAACATACTTGACTTGAGAAAAACCTTTGGTAGTTGAGTAAATTCTGCTAAATAGAGAATATTCTAATATTGTTGTGTTAAAGTGGTATGTATGTAAGCCTAAATATTTTCTTTGGCATCATCTTTTTGCCTTTATTCATGAGAACCTTCCTTTAACAAAGATTTGTAAAACAGGACTCTAAATAAATCATCTTTTTTCATGATTTTTTTTGGGTAGTTTTATGGTTGTATTAACACAAATGATGACGTGCACACATGTTGTCTGTCCATTCATTTTCTTTGCTGTGCAGCCTGGCCTTGGGACTGGGGACTCTGATGGCCAGCTAGGCTGCTCTTTCCACAATGGCTTTGTGCTTCTTGGAGGAGACATTGTGAGCAATCTCTGCATAGTGAGATTTGTTGCACATCAGCAACATTTCAAGCTCCTGGACGTTGTGAACTAGGAAATTCTGAAAGTCACTGGGACTCATGTCCTTTGCTTTTTTGTTTCTCCCATGACCAGTGTTGGGCATCAAGATCTGGCCCTTGCATCTTCTGTGCACCCTGTTGTCAACTCCTCTGGGTTTCTGCTAGTTGCACTTAATTATGACCTATCGGTCTGACTGGTGCTGGGTGAAGTCTCGGTCCTCTTTTTAATGCTCTTGGGCTTCACCAGAGGTCTGAGAGTGGCCATGATGCCCTCAAGAAAGAGGCTGAGATGATGTCAAAGAGTCTTGGAGGGGGCTTTCCTGCTCAGGGCTTGAACATTTTTGCAGTGTCTTCCAATTGCCAGCTACTGAGCAAGCTGGGAATGGGAACCTCTGTCAGGCTTGCTTCCCCTCCCATCTCCAATGCTGGCAATCTTAAGGTGCCATCCTGGGAGGTCACCTTCTCATGACTCCTTGGAATGTTCTGAGATGGGTTCACATTGTGGAACCTCTCCCTTTCATTCTAATCTGATAGAAAATATGAATTTATCCAAAATAAAAATGAGAGCTCTATGGCAATATTGCTTCTACATACCTAGGTAATACAAAACACAATTTCAGATATTTGAAACTAAATCTAGTCTGTTGTTTGGACTCTCATAATGTAATTGCCCAGGTTTTTCTTTGCTTTCGACTTTGAGCAAGATATAGTCGCAGGATCGGTGTTCACGTTGCATCAGCTACGTTTCTAATAATTCCATTTGTTAAAATACAAAATGCTACAGATTCTTAGCACTCCACTGTTGAATACTTTTGGTTACAGATTTCCAGTTTATCTTGCATGAAACATCACCCAAATTTATAGTCCTTGTTGACAGACTTAATGACCCCATGTAGGTTCCTTAGTTTGATTTACGGCCATTTCTTAACCTTAAATCACTTCCATGGTGTGAGTAATGGTGGCGCCAAAGAAAAAAAGGCCAAAGAAAAAAAAGGCACTATCCCAGCCAAGGGGCTTTCCTTTTGTATGTAAACCAACGTCACAATTTCATAGTTCACTTACAATAACACTGAGTACTTTAAATGTACATAAACCAGTTTCTTAACTTGTTAGAGTTGTATTAACTTTTATGCTCCACGACCAATTCCAAGGACAGTTCTGTTTCACAAACATTATGAGCCTTGTTCTGTTTAGCATTTCACTTTATCAGAATCCGTATTCAAAATATTGCTGCAACGCTGTTAGTTTTGTCTTCAATATTGAATACTTTAACAGGATTTATAGTGAAATTTACCATAATGACAGATATTTCATTTTTGACAAATTGAATTTCAAAAACTTTACTTTGGTTCTACAAACTAGTTTAAAAACTCGAACCATTATTCGAATTTAAATATTTTTCTATTTGATTCATATGGTGTCCTTGATCAAAAGCTCACATCAGCTATATATGGGCACAGTACTTCTATTAATGGGCTAACATTGAAAAGCTAATACTTTACCTTTAAATATAGACAAAAAAATCTTGTAATTGAAGATAAAAGAAGTAAATTCCAAAAGGAACATTTAATCCAAATGGAAAATCATATTTCCCTGGGTGATATGAAATTGACTCACGTATCTTGATTTTTTTCATCTTCTTGGAATAATTCTTAAGTCTTGAAGTAGATGTTGGCAATTCATCAGATTTTTATCTTATGGTTTTCTCATGGTCTCTCGTGATACTACAGCTCATGTGGTGGTTGGCAAATGTTAACAAATATTTTGTGCAATATATAGTCACCATTAAGTTTATTGAGAAATGCAAACTAATTACTTAATTTTTCATTAAATATTTGCTTTAAAAAAGTCATTCTTGTCTAAATACTTTAGTATAAAATTCCAAAAGCATTTCACAAATGAATGACATTTGTGAATTAACATAACTATAGGTGTTAAAACAGATTAGTGGTTGCTGGGATTAAGGATGAGGGAGGGTGGGCACGGCTTTACAGGCACAAGAAGTCCTAGTGGTGATGACACAGTTCTATATGTTAACTATGGTGATAGTTACATGAAACCACACACATGATAAATTTGTATGGAGCTATACACACACACACGTGCATGACACTCGTGGAAAAGGATAGGTCATCATTGGTTCACTTTCACGTTTAAAGTTAAACTTGGTCTGCTCACTGGTTTTGTTACACACCCAGATGGGATCATGACAAAGTAGATGTCTACAAATGCCATCATTGCTTATTTTAATGCAACTATCAGTAATGGTGATTTTTCAATGAACAAATGAAAAATCTAAATTGATTTTACTGAATGAGAAGCTGGGACAATAGTCACTAACAAGGGCAGCCCTTATATCTATGTTTTGCAGACAAGAGGAACCTGATGGAAGAAACAGCCCATGACACAAGCAAGCATTCTGACTTGGAGCTGGATGTAGTAACTGGATAGGTCTTTGGGGTGCCTCACTTAGGGAGGGACTACATGTGTTCTGTGCCCTCACGTAGGGGGTGAAGAAGCATGTCTCGAGTTCTGGGTAGCCACGGTCACGAGCACAGCAGAGAATACCAGTTGGCCACAAGCCAACCTCATAACCTTTGAAATTTATTGAGGCTACTTTTATGGCGTAATGCATGCTGTATTTTTAGAAAGTCTTACATGTGCTTGAGAAAAATGCTTATTCTTTGTTTCTTGGGTGTAAAATCCTATATAAATCTAATAGTTGGAGAATATCAACTGTATTGTTTAGGAATTTTATATCTCTTATTTTTTCACTGCTCCACCTATCAATCCTTGAGGGTCATTTGTTAAATTACACAATTTGTTAAAATGAGAGTATTCAAATAAAGGTCAAAGCAGAAAACTTTTTTTTTTTAATAAACCCAGTGGAAAGCAGTATATTAATAAATTCAATAACTGATTCTCCAAAAATAGACAAAAAATTGAACATTTCAGGAAAAATAAATTAAGGGAAAAGCAGAAACACAGACAAAAGAAAAATATAAATGAAAAACCAGATACAAGAGGTACAGAGGAATTTAAAAATTCTAAGAATATTGTTAGACACACACATTTACCAATAAGATATGTAGTCCTGAAGATAACATGCTAAGAAATTTTATTAACTTTAAGTGAACAAGTAGTAGAAATGCCAAATAAATCAATAGTCAAAGAACTAATGTGAATTTTTGTCAAAGAATTTCCATCAAAAACTTGGTCATAGATATACCTGACACCACAGGTAAATTTCCTTCAAATTTTATTTTTTATTTATTTATTTTAAAAATTTCATTTATTTGCTTGAGAGAGAGCACAAACAGGTGGAGGGGCAGAAGGAGAGGAAGAAACAGAAAGCCCAACGTGGGTCTCAATCCCAGGGCCCCAGGATCATGACCTGAGCCAAAGGCAACTGCTTAATCGACTGAGCTACCCAGGCGCCCCAATGACTCCACTCATCATTTTGTATTATATTAGAATTTTTAGCCAACAAATCAAGGAATGAAGCAATAACAAGGGGCCCATATTTTGGAGAATGACAAAATTCTCATTATTTGTAGATGATACTACCTGCACCAAAAAATATGAATATATTGAGTACAAATGTTAACACCAATGAGAGAACTTGGTAGATTGGGTAGCCGCAAAGGACTTTTTTTTTTAATGCTAGCAACAGATAGCTGGAAAATATTCTTAGAAGATCCCATGAACCGGGGCTACATCAGGGCAACCAGAAACATAAGCTATACTTTAATAAACATAGGAGAACAAAACAAGAACAATGTAGATTTTTCTTACTGAACACAAGGGAAGGGCTTCAGCAAACGGATACACCTCATCAGGGCAGTCTTCGGACTGCAGACAGGGTCCAACAGGAGAAACAAATGGGGCGCATCTTTCCTGGACTCTGATTCGCCCAATGCAGACATCTCACATCTCATCCTTGACCCTCCATGCCTTTGTGTGCAGGGCAATACAGTCTCGCCTTTGGAAGGTTCGACCTCAAGGTGGACCTCCAACTATGGAGAGGTTTTCTCCACGTCCTCTGTCTTCCTGACTTGGGGGAGGCTCCACTCTCGTGGGCATTACCTATGCATGGTAGCATTGCCTTTCCATTTAATAAAGTGAGTATTTGTGTCCCATCTTGGGAAGATGTGCCATCAAGCTGTAGGTTCAAAATCCAAGGACCACCCTCCCAAACCCATAAGTGCGCATTTTGCTTTGAGTCCATCCTTCTTCAGGGGCCCAAAGAAGGTAAGGATCTACAGAAAAGTAGCTGAGGTCTGACATCACAAGCAGGCAAAAAGAGTCCGTGGTTTATTTTTTACCCTTGAGCAGATTTTTCTTGTTTTGTAACTCTGTGTTTTCTTACCTACCAGTGAATTCAATCATTAATTATTTTACCTGATATTTATATTAATGTGCCATGCACCACGTACTAGGTTAGGCGTGGGGGTAAATGGTGAATGAGTCTGTGTATATTCATATATGCATATGTATAAATGTCTATGTCTATGTAAATGTGTGTACACATACATGCATATGTATGCTACATACATACATATATGCTAATTATGAAAATACATATACAAAAGAAAACGACTACAAGATATAGGTAATGTGGTGATTTCTGGGAGGTGATATTACAGATGATTTTAAGATATTTTCTGTTTTTTTTTTAAATCCTTGTAAAAAGCATGGGTTATTATTTTTCATCTAGGAAAAACATTCTGAGGATCTTTTAAAAAATAGATTTGAGGGGCAACTAGGGGGATCAGTTGGTTGGGAGTCCTATTCTTGGCTTCGGCTCAGGTCACAATCTCACAGGTTGTGGTATTGAGTCCCATGTTGGGCTCTGAGCTTACTGGGGAGTCTGCCTGAGGTTCTCTCTCCCTCTCCCTCTGCCCCTCCCACCGCTGCTCACATGCACACACTCTCTCTCTCAGTCTCTAGAATATCTAAATAAATCTTTTAAAGATAAAGAGATTTGAATTATTGAATGGCAGTCTCTAGTTTTATGCTGGGAGTGTGTGCTCCACACTGACTATAATGTAGATCTCTCCGTGGGGAGTCACTGCCGCTGTGATCTGACACCGGGGCAGCTGGTAGTGGGTGGCTCTAACTGCAGGGTTAGCTCTGTTATGATGGGATGCTGGCTTTGAGGTAAGTTTGCTTCCTGAATTCTTCCCTGAGGTGACGTGTCTCGGGACACGGGTCCCTCTGATGTATCTTATTTCTCTAATGAGGAGTGCTGTGCTTGAGATTGATGAGCAGCCTCGCTCCTGGGATACCCAATCATCCACTTGCAGTGGAGCTTCCCTAAAAGGATGCATTAAATAGAGCTTAGAGAGAAGTATATCACAAGATGATAAGAAAAGCCCTGGCTGGAAGTCTTCAGGGCCTGAACCAAGACTCTTCCACTGCAAGAGTGGAGAGCAGAGACTGGGGATGGAAGATGGGCAGGTCCTAGACCAGCAAAGCTCATTGAGTGACTGTAGGTGGTCTTCGGGGAGAGAGAGGGGGGGAGGGTGGGGCAGTGATGCTCGGGCTTCTGGTTGCACAGGTTAAGGACATCCATGGAAGGTAAGTGAGAAAGGATGTTGGATAAAAATATTCGGCCCTCAGTTTCAAGCACAACGTGGTGCCAGGGGATTATTTATGCACATTCAGATAATTCATGGAATCGAGCCTTGCTCAAATTGACCCAATGATCTTTCATTCAGATGCTCTGACATCTCTCTAAAGCAAGGTGATTTGTTTCTATCCTGGGTTCTTTATTGCTGGGGTCTAAGTAATGACCTCTGTTTGAGTACAAAATACCCTCTTTGCAACCAGGTGATCCCAGGATGATTGGTTTTTTCCCAGAGTCACTTTAGTAATCTTTTATGTAGAAAACTTTTCCCCAGAGAAGACTTCTGGCTCTTAAGCCGAAAAACGCCCAAATAAAAACTTCCCTGACTGCTCTACACTGGGCTTTGTGATTTTCTACCCTCCATGGGATACATATTCTTCCCAAATACTCTTTTTAAACAGGTTTACTCTTTACCACCCTCACCCATTCCCGTGCTCTCCCACTTACCAACTCTTGGGGAGCCCAGGCCAACTTTCAGAAATCAATATGGAAAGTTGCACTAATGGGAGCCCGACTCCGGGTTCAACCTCACGACTCTGAGATCATGACCTGAGCTGAAATCCAGAGTCCAGTGCTTAACCGACTTAGCCAACCAGGTGCCCCCATATGATGCGTTCTAAGTCAGAAGCTTTAACATGTAGGTAATTAATCTGTACTAGTTCCCTACCTTGAATGCTTACGAATTCGATGCAAGCTGCGGTACGTTCATAATCTTGGCATCCTGGAAGGAAAAAATAGAATACATTTGCCTCACCATAAGCTCTGTCTTGATTATACATATCAATGACCGAGTGATTGAATGTCTAACAGAGTGATTTGAGACCTGGAGTAATGCAGAAGGACCACTCTGTTTGTGACTGTTTGCAAAATTCAGCCACAAGGCAGTGCCATGTCTGGAGCCAATGGGAGATCTATATTTATGTTTTAGGACGAGACTTGCTTCCTTTAAACCCTAAAATACTGCTGAAGCCCTAGAGAAAAGAGGAACACTTCTAAGTGGAAAGGGTTTAGTTGCTTTTCTCATTTAATAAGAGCAAATTTAGTGGAAATTTAAAATGAACTATTTAACGAGATAAAGATCAATTTCTGTTTAACTATAAATAAACATTCAAACACATTCTGGGTCCTGGCTGGAGATGAGAGTGGGGTGGGAGGGGGATGAGTCATTACAGGAGGAGGCATTTGCCTGCGGCATATGATTATTTTCTTCTTTGAAATAAATGAATTTTAGGATTATCAACAATTAGCCTTTGCCAAAGAGAATTCCTGTTTGGCTCTGGTGCATGCTGTCCAGTGGCTACTCGCTGACGTGGGCATTGGGGGACGGCTCTGAGCTCTCCATAGAAGCTGAAGGTGTTTGTAAAGTTCTCGTGTACACCAGCAGCCTGCACGTTAGGGGAACGGCGACCTGACGTGCTCTACTCCAACGGATCTTCTTACAGATTTGACTCGTAAGGAGATTATTTCAGACACACAGCAAGATGGGAAAGATATGTTGGTTTTGAAGCTAACTGTATCTGAAACCACACATAACCCATACAACAGTGCTCAGTGCTTACACAAATACGTGGCTTTTTCCTCCTCTCTTCCCATTTTTAAAACAAGCAAGTCAAGAAGTGTTATGATCTATGATGGAAAGAGCAAAATGGGGAAGGTGACCTTTAGTTGAAAATAGGAAATTAGTTCTAAGAACTGCCAGCTTGAAACCCCAATCCTGATTCTCTCCACTAGATAATGACGCAGGGAGTTCCTCTGTATTAATAGCAGGCCAGATAATGGCTGTTTTGAGAGAATCCCCCCAAATTGGAAAGCTTAGTTCCATGCAGAAAATATTTGGTACTTACCACCCATTTAAGGAAAGAGAGACAATTCCTGCTGCACCTTTCCCCACCCCAGCCACCAAGTAACCCAGACCTCCCTCTTCCAAGGACATTGGGGACCTGGAACCTCACAGCCAAGGGCCTGCTTTGCTTTAGATCTGAAGATCCCCTTCTGAGAGTTTTCTCTTGTAAATATAGAAGGGATTATGAAGAGTATCATGCTAAGTGAAATGAGTCAGAGAAGGACAAATACCATGTGATCTCACTCATAGGTGGAATTTAAGAAACAAAGGAGCAAAGGGAAAGAAAAAAGAGAGAGAGACAAACCAAGAAGCAGACTGCTAACTCTGGAGAGCACACTGCGGGTCACCAGGGGGGAGGCGGGCAGGGGGTGCGAAACAGGTGATGGGGAGGAGGGGTGCACCTGTCATGATGAGCACTCGGTGATGGCTGGAAGTGTTGAATCACGGTATTGTACACCTGAAACTAATATTAACACTGTATGCTAACCATGCTGGAATTGAAAAAATTTTTTAAATCGCTAAAAAAAATTTTTTTAAAAAAAGGAAAGAATGTAGCACTGGAAAGAACTATGAATTTGGAATTAAAGCCTTTGCTGGGAAGACATCTGGTCTCTCCCATCTATGTCCTCGGACTAGTCTTCTCCTTTCTAGGAGTGTGGCTGGGGGACCAACCGTTAGCCATACAGCTCAAAATATTGTTATAAGAATCAAAATAACACAACGATGGAAAAAGTACCCTGGACATTATGGTATGTATGACATTATTAGCAGGAAATTTAAGTGATTTATTTGGAATAGTCTAATTTTTGAAGTACTAGTATCCACTCATATAAAATGAGGACATTTTCTGGTACTTTCTAAGTCCCTCTAAAATCTCCCAGTAAGGCTGGACAGGGGCTGATCCGTGCCTCAGACCCACTCCAGTTAAGTTAGATGTCATTGAGTGTCATCATCAACACGTATGCATTCGGTTGAACAATATGAAATTGCTCCTTTTCCAGGTATACGTGGTCCAGTATTGCCTGTTGTATGCGTCTCCACCTACCGCTACCATTCTCCTCATACAGATGAACAGATGGGGCTTAGAGACAGAGGAAGATTGGCCCAAAGTTAAGCAGGCAGAGAGGGACTTCGACCCTTCTGTCTGCCTGTCAAGCCACAGCACCGTCGACAGCCACTGAGTCAGGAGCTTGTAAAGCCCCACCATCGCCTGGATGTGATTTTGCTGGACTTGAATTGATCCAGCACAGCCTGAGGACCCTCACATGTCCCCATTTATCTTGGGCTTCGTTTTCCTTTGTATTTTGTGGGGCAGGGCCAGAGGGTGAGGGAAAGAGAGAAGTCCGAATTGGGGCTGGGTCCCAGGACCCTGAGATCATGACCTGAGCCTAAATCAAGTCGGGTGCTTAACTGACTGAGCCACCCAGGCGCCCCTACAGCACCTTGTATTTCCGAGAGATCGCCTTTTGCCCGGTCTGTGTTTTAATTCTCATCCTGGCACTCTGGGTTGGGTCTTGTCGTTAACCCACATTAACTTAACAGGTAAAAGAAAAGGAAGCACAGGGAGCCTTGGTCAAGGGGAAGCAGCCGGGAGGACGGCGCTGGCATCCACATCCAGATGCCTTGGCGCCCCGTTGCCTCCCTGGGCTCGGATCCTGAGTGACTTCATTTGCTGACCTAAATATTTGATGCCGAGCCGTTCTACGTAAATACGTATACCTGTGATTCAGTATCCAGATTAAACAAGTTTTTTAACCCAGCAAGTCATACATATATTCATATTTTGTGTCAAGTAAATGAATCTTTTGACAATCGAACACATCTTCTTATTTTTAAGCAGATGTTTGGGGCCCTGTGGGAATCCTCACTGGCTACGTCAAACTTCCTGAGGCATAAGCCAGAGTGACAGGAAACGAAGACCCTTTTGTAACTATTTCTGCTCTCTCACATGGGACTGTGACAAGACATGAGGCCACCTCGGGCCTGGGAGGCCTGCGACTGAGCTCCAGGACGCCACGGGACCCCGGCCGTAGCAGGCTGGCTGCAGGGCTGTGTACGTGCTGGGTTTGGGGGGGTCTCCTCTTGTTAGTTTCTCACAACTTCACTTGGGAGAACCTTGCCTGGTACCTTGTGAAAACCCTGGCTTTTTTTCTAGAAGAGTTGGCTTTGTTTTGTTTCATGCTGCCTAAACTAATGGAGAGTGATGGATGTGCATCACTTGTTTTTCTAAATTATTAACAATTCCTTGAAATACAGAAAAAAAAAAAAAAAAACAATGCAGGGACTATATTCCTGGCAGACAGCATGACACAGCGGGATGGATGTGACAGGCAGCATCATCCCCGAAGGTGCTGGCTCCAGTTCTGGCTCGGCCCCCGACGGATGCACGGATGCATCCCCGCGGTTAGCTCACCACACACGTCAGCCCTCGCCCACCCGCTCTGTAAACCTGGGAAAGTCAACTCAGCTCTGAATCTCAGTGTGCTGCTTTACTCCTTTGCTTGTTTCTTCATTCATTCATTCACACCCACTCACACACCCACCCACTCATCTTTTAAGTTTCAGGCACAGGTTCAGGTCCTAAGTCAGCATTGCACCTGTGTCTTTTTTCTTCTTCTCTGAAATGGTAAGGATGTTCCCCTCTTGAGTTCCAAACATTCGGTGTGAAGTAAAATGTTCAGGAGCGTGCAAACACCTTCAAAGTTTCAGTACGACACAAACGTTGATTATTACGTTTTTAAAATTTGTGGCACAGGAAAAATGTTTGCAATCATCACTACTCGTTAGTTCAGAGTTTTGTTTTTTCTCACCCCACATGGAAACCCAGACCAATGAAGTCATCACTCCATATTCCTCGCTGTGTGCCTAGACCATATTTGTTTACCCAGCCTCCTGCTGATGGACATTTGGGTTCGTTCCACCTTTGGGTCTCATGAACGGGGCCACGATGAACCTTTGGGTCTCATGAACAGGGCCACGATGAACATCCGTGTAGAAGTTTTGGTTTGCCTCCCTGTTTTGAATTCTATGGGGGCACAGAAGTAGGAGTGGAAGTGCTGGGTCATATGGCAATTCCATGTTTAAATCTTTGAGTAATAATCAAACCGTGTTCCCCAGCAATCATACCATTTGTTGTTTCCACCAGCAGTGCATGATGGTTCCACTTTCTCTAAGATCCTCACCAACACTTGCCGTCTTCCACTGTTGTCATTATGGCCCTTCTAGTGAGTATGAAGTGCTATCTCATTGTGGTTTTGATTTGAGTTTGCCTAATGACTAAGGATGTTGAGCACCTTGTTATGTGCCTGCTGGCTATGAGTATATCATTTTTGGAGAAATATCTTTTCAGATTCTTTGCCCGTTTTTAAATTGAGTTATTTGTCTTTTTGTTGTTAAGTTGCAAGAGTTCTTTACACAATCCAGATATAATAGATCCTTATCAGAAATGTGATGTGCAAATATTTTCTGCAATCCTGTGAGCTGTTTTATCCTCCTGTCTTGATCGTATTCTCTGATGTGTGAAAGTTTTTAATTTTGCTGAAATCCAATGTTCATTTGTTCTTTGTCGTATCTAAGAAATCTGCCAAATCCATCGTCATGAATATTTACTCATATGTGTTCTCCCAAGAGCTTTATTATTTTAGCTGTTATGCTAAGGTTGTTGGAACATTTTGAATTAACATAGGTATATTTTGTGAGGTAAGGGTTCAACATCATTCTTTCACATGCACATTTCCAGTTGTCCCAATACCATTTGTGAAAGACAGGTCTTTACCTAAAAATGGGTTTGGCACCCTATTATACCTCAATTAACCATAGACATATGGGTTTATTTCTGGACCCTCAATCCTGTTGCATTGATCTCTATGTCTATCCTTATGCCAATACCACACTGAAGATTGGTAGTAAGCCTTGAAACTGGGAAGTGTCAATGTTCCAAATTTTTTCCTCCTTTTCAAAATTGTTTTGGTATTCAAGGTCTCCTACAATTTTATATGGAATTTGGGATTAACATTTCCATTTCCACAGAAAAGACTGTTAGGGTTTTGATAGGAATTGCAACGAATCTGCAGATCCCCTTGGGGAGCATTGCCATCTTCATAATAATAAATCATCCAATCCATGAACATGAGATATCTTTCCATTTGTTTATGTCTCCTTAATATCTTTCAGTAATGTTTTATAGTTTTCATTGTGCAAGTGTTGTCTCTTTTTCATTAAATTTGTTCTTAAGTATTTTGTTTTTTTGGTTGCTATTGTGCAATTGTAAATGGACTTGCTTTCCTAATTTCATTTTTGGATTATAGTGTATAGATTTACACTATCAATCTATCATGTGTATCATGTTGTTTCCTAAAAAAAATAGCTGGACTCATTTATTAATTCTGATATTTCTTTATGCATTCTTTAGGGCATGACATGAGATCATGTCATCTGCAAATAGTTTCACTTCTTTTCTAAACTCAATACCTTTTATTTCCTTTTCTTAATTGTTTTAGCTGAGGCCTCACAATTGAATAGAAAGTGTAAGAGTGGATACTCTTATCCTGGTCCTGGCCTTAGGGAGAAAGATTTAGTTTCTCTATTAAGTAAATTGTTGTCTATGGGTTTTCCACAGATGCCTTTTATTAGGCTCAGAAAGTTCCCATTTATTATGGACTGAATTGTGTCCATCCCAAATTCCTATGTTGAATGTGACTACATTGGGAGATAGGGCCTTTAAGGATATAATTAAGGTTAAATGAAGACAAAAGGGTAGGTTAATCCAATAGGACTTGTGATCTAGAAGAAGAAGAAGAAGAAGAAGAAGAAGAAGAAGAAGAAGAAGAAGAAGAAGAAGAAGAAGAAGATACCAGAGTTCTCTCTTTCTCTTTCTCTCCATGTACATGCAGAGGAAAGGTCACATGAGAACACAAGAAGGTGGCCATCTGCAATCCAGAAAGAGAAGCCTCACCAGAACCGGCCATGATGGCAACTTGATCTTGAACTTCCAGACCCAGGAACTATGAGAAAATAAATTTCTATTATTTAAGCCACCTAGTCCCTGGTATTTTGTTATGGCAGCCCTCAAAGACCAATGTACCACTTATTCTTAGGGTGTTATTTATTTATTTATTTATTTATTTATTTATTTATTTATTTATTTTTAGTGTTCCTTTTAAAGAGGAAGGGATTTGGATTTTTGTCAAATGCTTTTTCTGTATCAATGTAGATGACCATATGTCCTTTATTTTATTGTTAGGTGGTATTACACTAATTGATTTTCAGATATTAAACCAACCTTGCATTCTTGGTATAAGTCCCACTTGGAGTGTGTACACGTGATTTATAATCTATTTAGTATGTTGCTAGATCGAGTTTGCTGATATTTTGTTAAAGATTTTTGTATCTATATTAATAAAAGATATTAGTTTGTTTTCTTTGTTTGGAGACAATAGTGATTTTAGAACTCACAGAGGGTAAAAGAGCAAAAACAGATTGTTTTTCCAGGCTCCTAACAAATCAGGGAAATTTCATCAAATGACAAGACAATGTAGCAGGAGCAGGAAAGGGTACTATGTATTTTATACTTTTAAGGCTTCTTAATTCTACCCCATTTATAAAATTAAGTTTTGAATTGGCTAAGGAGACAGAAACTAAGCTATGCACCTATGTAAGACCTGCTATAATCCCTACATGAAGGGAAGAATGAACCTTTGAATGGCCTCACTTGATCCATCCACTTTTTTCCTTTGTATGTAATAAAGGACCTTTGAAAAGCCTTTTAAAAACAAAATGAGCCTGTCTCATTTTGTTTGCTGAAGACAGAATCTAGTAAATGGTAGGGTCCCTTTTCTAATCACTACATTACCTGGAATTAGTTAGACTGAGAAGCAAAATGTTGGCACTGCCAACATTTGTGAGGTTGTAACCACATGGTATTATTCACTTAATTTCTCCATTGTAAATTGTGTATCCCCACACACTACATATACATGTATAAATGTATTTCCATGTGTGTATGATTAAACTAAACTAACTTCTCCTTTTGAATTATGAGATGATTCACAGAGATCATCCGGATGGCCCAGGTCTACAGCCGACATTGTTGCACTGCATGAAAAAAGGAAAGAGTACACGGAAATCAATTTCTCAGGTGCTTGTTTGTTGCTTTCATAGTATTTCTGACATAGATTTGAAGCCAGACATTTTAACTTTGCCTGTTTGATTCTCTTCTTGCAAGCTACAAATGAATGTTCATTGCTGGTACTTTGGTACAGAGCTAGAGGAAGGGACCCTCCACCACTCCTCCTACTGAGGAAGGGGCCCTGAGCTCCCAGTGAGAGTTTTTCTGTTTAGGCGGCCACACCCCTCCCCACTTTCCATCCGGGTGCCTCCCCACAAACTAATCTCCTTTCCATTTCCTGCTGAGCTTCGCGATTGCCTAGTCCCTGCCAGTGTTGCCCCACTTCCTCTATTTGGAGGTACTCCTCTACCCTTTCCTAATTCATCCTCATGACGTGTGTCAAATTTTTCTACATGAAGCAGTCACTAATCCACTTTCCTCAAGTAAGGAGGTAGAGAGGTGGGCCTAGGTGGGCTCAGTCTGCCCACTAGGATAAGCAAACTTGGAGGAACTTGTGGGGCTGAGGATGCTGTCTGGGGCAGCAAGGTTGCACAGGAGTGTCCAAGGTCATGCCTCAGTCAGGGTTTTATAAACACTGTCAGCCTTCAGAATGGTATAAGCAGGATATGTTAGCATCCAGTAGTAGGTGGGGTGTGGATCATGAGCCAGGTGGGATGGAAACATCTGGATAATTGATTTCCAGAGACTAGGTTTCACCACCTTGTGAGGTTTTCAGAGTGCCAGGCTTCAAGCTCCAGAATTGTGAGCTCTGACATAAACAAGGGGCTTGGAGGACAGGATGGGACCCAAAGGGACCTAAAATCACTGTCCACAGATGAGTGTGCACAGGGCAGGGAGAGGCAGCCACTGGAGACCTGAACAGGAGCTCTTCATTCAGCCCAGTGAAGTGAAGGATGATATTAAGTTCTTCTTGCTTGGGCGGGCAGAAGGAAATGTTTGCAGAACTTTGAGTGCTGGGTAACTCAGTCAAAACTGATTTAGGAACTAAGGATGGGTTCGGGACTGGGCCTTTGGGTACAGGTGATCATTTAAGTGAATCTTAAGAAAGTATTGGGAAAGACGCAGCCTGGTGTCAGGAAAGGAGGCTCACTGATCACCAGGTTTGGCCATTCAGTCCTTCAATGTCTTTTCCAGGTCAAGGGTGAAGGCCTACAATGTTTCAGGTTGGAGAAGATCGATGTTGTCAATACGTCTCAAGGTGACCACATTCTCAGAAACAAATTCATGATATTCAAACTCATAAAATATCAAATCATAATCCAAGAATAAGGTGAGTTTTTTTGTTGTTGTTGTTGACTTACAATAAGGAACTATTTCTTTCTAGTGATATTCATGCATGCTACCCAAATTAGTAGGCATCAGGATATGATTAAGGATGGGATAGTGGCTGATATTTGAAGACCCTGGGAAAACTCTCAGGACCATTCCTGGTACTATGTAAGTCTCTTGAATATGAACGTCTGCCCTATCTCTCCTATCTGGCACTGCTGACGGGTACGCGTTCACATCTTGCCGCCTCCTGCCCCCTCCTTCCTTTGTAAACCATCATCTCTGGTATGTCACTACCATGGGTTTGACTACTGACCCTTCATTGATTCCTGCATGGCCTTTCTCTGTCTTGCTGTGCTTTATGGATGTCCCATCTCCTGAGGACTACCACAGAGTGGGGTCATCTCCATTAGGTCAGAATTCTGATAACTTAAACTTGGAAGCTCAGCTTCAGACTAAGGCCATGCTATTTTAACTTCTCTGCATTGATGAGGTGGGCACAATGAGACAATAGTCTGACACAACCTGCGTCCTTCCGAGACTTTCTATCCTCAATAATTTTAACGAAGGGTTGGATGGAAGGATGAGCACAAAAGGCTCATAAACTTAAAATCCAGGGACAATGCAACATCTACTAATGACTTTGGTGAACTCTCATTTTGTCTTCACTATATTTGTGTGCTTTACTATCATATCAAAACAGGATTTTTCAAGGCATAATAGCTTATTATGGCTCACTGGGCTTCCCTCCAGAGATTCTACGGACTCTTTCCAACCTGGGAATATGTGACCACCCGAGCAGGATGCTGAGTCTTGACCTCAAAGTACGGGAGGACCATTGACAGGAAGGCAGACCCATCACGTGGGAATCTGGACAGAATGCAGATTCTGAATCTGAGCTCTGAGATGGGGCTCAAGAATCTGCATTTCTAACCAGCTCCCAGGTGACAGAGGTGCCACTTGTCTGCAGACCTTGAGTGATAAGGCTCAAGTGGTTTGGAGACTCCCTGTCCTGAGTGATAACTTCACTTTCCTCCACTGTCAGCTCTGTGGCCTTGGGCAAATCCCTTCACCTCTCTGAGCCTCAGTTTTGTGTCTGTAGAGCAAGAATGCTCCTTACTTCTCAGGCTCCTGTGAGGATGGAGGTCCGTGAATGGTTAACACCTTTGATAGTGTCTGTCACTAACAATCCTTCCTTCCAGCCAATCTCTGGCCTCCATATCTGGATGACCCCACATGAGGACACAGTACAGCTGCCCCTAGGATTTTCTTAAAAGCTTTCAGTTTGCTCAGGCACCAGCTAACCCATTAATTTGTTGCCAGCTCCTGCTCTCAGTGGGAGTCAACCCTCCTCTAACTCTTGGATCACAGTTCCCAACACCCGGGCTCTTCCTAAGCCTGGGAATTCTGAGTGCACCTGGCTTGGATCCTCAGCACCTACAAATACCATTGCAAGGTGCCTCTGTGACATCATCAGAGGAGGGCAGACTAAACCTTTCTCCCACCATCACAAGGCTGCTATCTGGAGGTAGTGAGAAAGTCGGGCTTCCAAACTGAATGGGGGTTATGTCTATAGAGAATACATTTCCTTCCCAGGAAGATCTGCCCCTCTGAGAAGTTGGTTAGTGGCCTGGATTTTTTTCCCCAAAATGGAGTGACCCAGAGGCAGCCTGGGAAGTGGTCCCTTTCTAGCATTTAAAGACTAGCCCAATTTCATCGCCATGTGAGATGTGCAATCCCAGATTGCTGAGCAGAGCTTTGGCCACAGGTTTCCTGTGTACGGGGAAGACACTAGTCTGGCATTTCTGTTTGAGACAGTGCAGGACGCTTTTGTACAGAGAACAAGGGGAAATCATCAAGTTGTCCATGATTACCAAAGGATATGTAAGAAATATGTTGTCTAAGGTGGAAATTGCTACCCTTGGGTAACAGGAAAAGGCTGGCCATTACATTATAAGTAGGAAATGGGAGGTAATGAAACAGACGCCAAGCACACAGTGCAACCTCGATAAGCAAGTTTGCATCACAGCTGCTCAATCCATCCCCACAGATGGCTCTTCTCTGGGGCGTCGCAGCTCGGTCTCTCATATCCATCGGTGAAACGAACAAAGAGATTTGCCCGGCTGTCGCTATTGTTATTGGAGGCTAATAGCAGCAGAGCACTAGTAATACATCCCCAGAGTCCTCTAGGATGGAAAGCACCTCAAGGGACCCAAGCTGACCTGTGAGCGCGTGTGCTTCTGCAGCGCCGTGAGCTCTCAGGGCTGGAGCGAGTTACAGGGGAGTCACCGCCTCTAAGTGCTAATGGACCCAGGCCTCAAACAGTCTACACAGCCGGTGGGAACGGAGAGGCCACTGAGAAATGTCTTCTTCCCCGTGTGTGGGTTAGGGCTACCGCAATGCCTGGCTTCTTCCCCCGGTGTCCCCGCCTGCTGACGACGGGTCGGATTTCTGGCAGGATATTAGGCACAACAAACGATGTCCCCAAGCTACTGCGGGAGCAACTTGACCCTAAGACTCCTTCGAATGTGCGGCTGTACTCGCAGGAAGTCCATTCTGAGCGATCATTACTGCAGAGTCCATGCAGGCAGGCGCCATGAAGATCACCTCATTGTGCACCTTTAAAACATGGGTCTCAAAAAAAATAAAATAAAATAAAATAAAATAAAATAAAATAAAATAAAATAAAATAAAATAAAATAAAACATGAGTCTCAGGGAGGGAAGGTCCTTGATTAAACAGGTTAGAAACCAAGTTGGGACAAAGGCTCCGGGCTCACAGTCCAGTGGCCGGCGCAGCAGGATCCCTGACATCACACCTCTAGCCGCCCCTCCTCTGCTCTCACAGCTGCTATAAAGCAGGCTGTCCCGTGGGGAGTGGCAGTGAGGCCTCCGGAGCACCCAGTTCTGGGGCTGCTGTGCAGAGTGGTCTGCGGGACCAGCATCTTCTGGAATTGTGCAGTGCACGGCCCACACAGTGATCCAGGCCAATGTGCACACATCCACATCACAGGGGTCCTGAGCATGATACACAAGGATGGCACGAGCCCCTGCTTGGCACCCGGACCCAGCGGTCAGAGCTCAGGCCTGGGGTCTTGACGACAGAGCTCTGGAGGCCTGCGGGCCTGGGCCTCGGGGATGATCCATGCCCAGCCTTCAAGTCAGAGAAGGGGAAGTTTGGGTCAAAGTGGGAAGTGGTTTCCTCAGTGTCACTCAGAGCATCATTGGGTGAGCAGGGTGAGGACCCAGGGTTTCTGGATGCTGGGCCTGCACACTCTCCCCAGGATGCCTTAAATGGTAGTGAGATCAGTGCTCTGGGAAGGTCGGCTGGAGGAGACCGATGGCCAGTCCCAGGGATCACCTCCGGCAAGCTAGGGCGCAACAGCGCTGGGGCCACGAGGTACAAGGCCGCCCTCTGAACCGAGAGGCGCCAGCTCAGCTCTGTCTCTGTCTCCCTTCTACACAGACACGCACGTGCACGTGCACATCCTGCTCATCCCTCACCCTTCGTCCCCCGTAGACCAGTGTGATGTGTGCCTCATTGCCACGGCTCGGTATATTTTTTTAAAGATTTTATTTATTTATTTATTTATTTATTTATTTATTTATTTGAGAGAGAGAGAGTGAGCCAGCACGGGGCAGGGGGACAAGGCAGAGGGAGAGGGAGAGGCAGGCTCCCCCCTGAGCAAGGAGCCCAATGTGGGGCTTGATCCCAGGCCCCCGAGATCATGCCCTGAGCAGGGGGCGGATGCTTCACCGACTGAGCCCCCCGGGTGCCCCAAGGCTGAGCATTTCTTAAACTCAACGCCCCCCAGACCCTCCTGATGCCAACTCCGTACAGAGAGGCCCAGTCCGGTGTTGTGGGTCCCTGATTCCCCTCTGTGGTTGGGGTGGGGGGGACAGGCAGGGACATCGTCCAGAAAATGGGACAAGGGGAGTCATTGTTGAGGGTCCCGGAAGCTGAAAGAATTATAAGGGAGCCGTGCAGGCATGTCAGCCGGTGCTGCTGCGTGTGGGCTCTGCGTCCGCCCCCCACACCAGGGCAGCCTCCCCAGGCCCGTGTCCCCCTGGGCCTGTGCCTCGGTCTTCCCCCCTCCCCCATGTCACCCGGCGCCCCTGGGGCCATCAGTCCTTCCACAGAGCAAACCGAGCCTTGTCCTCCCTTGTGTGAACCCCGCCGGGGCTCCCCAGGGCTGCCCCTCCAGCGCACAGGCTCAAGCCTGCCGCAGGGGCTCGCTGCCATCCTGCCCCCACCCCGGTCCTGCCCAGCACCCCCGGCAGCAGACGCCGGGGCCTAGCGCATGTGCCCCCCAGGCCGCACGTGAGGCCCTTGCTCCTGCTGCCCCGGCTGGCTCGGGGTCCACGCTCTTCGCTCCTGTGTCGGCCCTGGGCCGTCGGCGCGGTGACCGGGCGGTCAGGGCTCCTGCCTGCAGGCCCCGTTCGGACGGGCGATTGGTGGGTGTTGCTCACACGGGACTCGGGACTCGGCTGCAGTTTCCGCGATGAAATGACACGTAGCCACGTCTCTTCATGGTCACTGCGGTCCGAAGGCCCCCGGAGGTCTGCGCCAGGGTCCGAAATGGCAGGGGGCGGGGTCTGAGGTGGGCACGATGTCGGATCCCCGGTGGGTGCCGTCGCTGCTCCGGGCCGGCCTTTACGCCGTGCCTGCGACGGATGACCTCAGAGGGACCCCGGGGCGCCCTGGGGAACCACAGGGAAAGACGAGGGGAATTTCGTGACTCCTGATATCTGGGGAAAGACAAGCCTCAAGCGGAAAAGACACGGGGCAAGGCCCATCCCGAGGGCAAGGTGATGGCAAGACGCCTCTGAGCGTGCGCCGGAGCGGCTCCACCGGGCCCTTCCCAGCCCCTGGCCCGTGTCCCCGGCTCCCCTTTGGGCCGGGAGGAGCTCAGGGGACCCTGAGGAGCACAGGGCAGTGGCTGCTGTTCAGCGCCTGGGGCTGCGGGGACCGGAGCTTCCTTCCACGCCCGACCGTGATAACCTGCCCCTTCCCTCCTCGACCCAACTCCCGCAGCCGAGGCCCTGCCGGTCTGTGCTCCGTGGTCCCCTCCCTGGGGCACCGCCGTCGCCGCCCCCGGGGTGCCCACTGGGCCTCTCGGACCTTGGTCTCTGGCAGGTGACAGCAGCTGAGCAACAGCCTCCCCTCGCCCAGCCCAGCAGGGCCATGTCCCGGGGCCGGAAAGTTGGCTCAGGGACCCTGCGCCGCGGCGGGAGCCAGAGCCAGAAACTCAGCACTTCACCTGCCCGACCTAGCACGGCTCCCTGGCCTAGAGGGGGGGAACTGAGGCCACATCCTGGAGCATGCTCTCCGGGACTCCAGCCTCTGGGATCAGATGTCCCTGTCCTGAGCAGATTCCCTCTCTGAGCCTTTCTGGACTTGCTGCTGGCAGAGGAAGGCAGCCCGCGTGAGGGACAGCGGACGGGTGGGCTGCGGGGGGGCAGCCTGGTGAGGACCCGCACAGGAAGACCAGGCGCCAGGGCTGTGCGCGGCACCCCGTGTGCACCGAGGGCCTGCTGTGCACTGGGCGGGGGTGGCTGGATCCTGCAGAGGAACAGGACGCGGCGTGAGGAGGGCCGGGCCGGCGCATGTGGACAGGCCGCCAGGCCGGGAGGAGAGCCCAGACCCTGCCACGTTAGCGGAGGCTGCTGGGAGGAAGCGGAGGCAGGTGGTGGAGCCCAGGCGTCCTCCAGCGCTGGGCAGTTCCCCTCGTGTAGAAGCCAAGGTACGGATGTGGTTTCCAACTCTCTGGAGGCCCCAGAAGATGTGTATCCTGGCCTCTGCGTGCTTGATCTACAGATAAGCACTGGGCTGGAACCGGAGGGAAGCAGGGAGGGGGCGGGGGCGGATCCCCACTCCGCCCAGTGGCCCCAGGCAGATTCCCTGTGCCCCAGCCCCTTCCCGCCCTCCCCCTCCTGGCCCGGAGCACCTGCCCGGCCGAGCCCCCAGGCCCCAGCCCCAGGCCCCGCCTGCGCAGGGACCCAAGTAGAGGTCCCCCACCTCTTGCTGCCCCCCAGGGCCAGGCACTGGCTGCGCCTTGGAAAGCCCCCGGCTTAGGAACGGCCGAGCCCAGTGGGGGGCACAGGCCACGGGGCCTCGTCACCTGCCTCCCCAGCCCCGTTCCCTCCGCACCCACATGGAGTCCTGTTTGCTGGCCCCTTGGTCGCCTGCGCTTGCTGGACATCCCGAGCCACGATGGGGGTGGAGCCCCCCCGCCCCCCGCCTCCGTGAGCCCGTCCTGGGTCCTCACCCTCCCTCCTCGGTTGGCACCATCTCTTCATGCGTCTGTGTTTCCGGCCGCAGGACGGTGTCACCGCAGAGACGGCGCCATCTGTCCCGATCTGGTCCCGGCCGGCCCACCGCACCGTGCGGGAGCCCCCGCTGCAGCCTAGAGACCCCCGAGGCCCGGTGCGCCCTCCGAGAGCCAGCCGCGAGCGCACAGCCTGCCCACCTTTCCTGCCACCGGGCCCCGGGCCCCAGGACCGGAGCAGGCCTCCGCCCCCGGTGCTTGCTGGACTTCCTCCCGCGTCCCGGAGGTGTCTGCCCGGGAAAACACCTTCTGAACGGCTGGGAAACGCAGCCTGGAGACGATTGTCGCCGGCGTGGGAGCAAAGCGGGACAGGGGGACGGCAGACGTGGCCGAGAGGGGAAGGGGTGGGAGGGGGGTGCAGGAAGCTGGGGGCACGCTCATCCCCTTGGGGGCAGCAGACTGGCCCCGGCCCCGGCTTCAGCGTTCCTCAGCCCGGAAGCGCCCTGAGAGCACAGGTGTGTGCGTGTGGCCCTGCGTCCCCCCAGGCCCGCCGTCCTCTGTGCCCCCGGCTCCCACTTGTTCCCTCCGTGGAAGGGCTTCTGGAACAAGCCCTCCGACCCCGCATGTGTCCTTGGCCGCATCCAGCTCAGTCTGTCCTCAAGTGGGGCCCCCCCACCCCCCAGGCCGCTGGAAGGAGGGCTCAGACCCCCAGGGCACCGGCCCCCCTCCGTCCGTCCCAGGGGCCGCCACGGGCGCCAAAGTGATTGTCGCGGTGGCCTACGGACCCGGCGCGTCCCCGGCGGGCACTCACTGTTAGCCACACTCACCGTAACCGACGCCGTTGCTTAGGTTGGCAATTTTCTTTCACAAACACGAATACCAGTCCCTTGGGTAACGTCGCGACAGAGCGATGCTCGCGTTAAAGCCATGCCGCTGTACCGAGACTCATTGATGCTACTGAAAACAATCAATTAGAGAAGGTTTTAAAAAAACTTTTTAAGGATTTTATTTATTGATTTGACACAACAGAGAGAGACGCAGAGAGAGAGAGAGAGTGTGCCCGGGGAGCAGAAGGAGAGGCAGGCGCCACGCTGAGCACGGAGCCCGACGTGGGGCTCGATCCCAGGTCCCCGGGATCATGACCTGAGCCGGAGGCAGATGCTCAACCCCTGAGCCACCAGGGGCCCCGAGAGAAGTTTTTCTTTTAATTGCTCTTTGCAGCTAGACACAGTTCATGGTCCTCCGTCTCGCTCTTTGCATGGTGCACGTTAACCTCCCGGGGCTCCTGGATCTCCGGTGCGCCCTGCGCCGCGGCGTGATCACGGGGGATCGCTTGCACCTGTCGGGGACCCCGCCTCATCCGACCCGAGCTTACGCGAGGACGGCGGGTATTTATCAGGACATTGTGAAGAGGGTAGACTGAGGCCCGAGGATGAGACGCCTCGCCCTGCCCGCACCCGGGGCCCCCCTCCCTGGATGGAGGCGCCCCCCCCGCCCCGGCCATGCCGCCCTCCAGCGACCGAGAACCGCACTGCCCAGTGCTCTCGGCACGTTCCGGGAGATCCGTTGTTCCTCCCTCACTTTGCCCACTTTCCAGCGTGACCCGGTCTCAGGTCACGATTCACTTGCCGACAGCAGAATTCAGGGCAAAGCCACAGTGCGTCCCCGTCCTGCTGGCTCTGCGGCCCGGGGTCCGGGGCAGCCCCTGGGGGTGGCGGGGAAGGTCCACGCTGCTCGGCAACAGTTAGGGCTGCGGGGGCTGGAGCCCGGAACCCAACCCCTGCTGCGCCGCGTTCTGCGGGACCCCGGGCAGGCGGCCTCCCCTCGCTGAGCGTCGGCTCCACACGTGCACAAGTGTCATCCCAAAGCGTGTGTGTCAGTGGGTGCCGCGGGAGCAGGCAGGCGACCGTGCCGAAGCCCAGAGCCCCACGAGGGCAGGCGGCCGTAGCGCGCGGCGAGGGGAGGCGGGGGCCGGAAGCACGCTGCCCTCGGACGAGGCTTCCAGGCCCACCTCTTGCCCTCTGCCGAGAACCCTTTCCCTTATGGGCTTCTTCAACAGGGAGGGCGACGGACATAGCTGGCGCGGTAACGGGTGTCCTGGTGAGAGGACAGCAGGGACCCATGGGGCGGCCGCTCCTCCCCTCCTGGCCCCTCCCGTCCCCTCCTGTCCCCTCTTGTCCCCCCCCGACCCCTCCCCTGCCCCTGGCCCGTCCCCTCCTGTGCCCTCCCAACTCCTCCTGACCCCTTCCGTCCCCTCCCGTCCCCAACCGTGCCCTCCCGTCCCCTCTCGACCCCTCCCAACCCCTCCCGTCCCCTCTCGTCCCCTCCTGTCCCCTCCCATCTCCTCCCAACCCCTCCCATCCCTGCCCAACCCCCCCTGTTCCCTCCTGACCCTTCCCTACCCCTCCCATCCCCTCCCATCCCCTCCTGTCCCCGCCTATGACCTCCCGACCCCTCCCCTGCCCCTGCCCTGTCCCCTCCTGTGCCTTCCCATCCCCTCCTGACCCCTCACAACTCCTCCTGACCCCTTCCGTCCCCTCCTGTCCCCAACCGTGCCCTCCCGTCCCCTCCCGACCCCTCCCAACCCCTCCCGTCCCCTCTCTTCCCCTCCTGTCCCCTCCCGTCCCCTCCTGTGCCCTCCTGGCCCCTCCTGACCCCTCCATCCCCTCCTGACCCCTCCTGTCCCCTCCCGTCCCCTCCTGTGACCTCCCGACCCCTCCCGACCCCTCCTGTGACCTCCTGTCCCCTCTCGTCCCCTCCCGTCCCCTCCTGTGCCCTCTGAGCTGCCCTCACAGGGACCACAGCATGTCTCTGCAGGGGGGTCTCGGGGCAGAGGTGGTGCAGGGAGACACGGGGGGACAGGAGAGGCTGCGGGGTCACCTGGATGTCCCAGTGAGCTCTGAGCTCCCGCAGCCCCCAGACGATGCACCGGAGATGACAGGTGCCCGGTGAAGAGCACGGAGGTCCTGGGGGGCCTGGCCCGTGCCGCCCCGGACACCCTCTGCGATGGCCCAGCTGAGTGCACACAGCGTCGAAGTCCGTGTCCCTGGAGGGTAACAGCTGGCGCTTTGTCCAACAGGCTGCCCGCGCCCCACCCCCCGGGCCCCCACGGTGGCTGCCGCGCCCCACTGCAGACAGGCCCCCTCCCCGTCCGTCCCCGCCCGCGATGGGCCCTCCGTGAGCCCTGGCCTCCGTCTGGGATGGCCGCCAGGTCCCTGCCCCTGTGACAGGCCGCCCGTCCCATGTAGCGGCCCAGCTGGGGGGCGACCGCGAAATCCCACCGCCGTCGGGGCCGCCGGTTCAGCCACACGCTCTCGGGACCCGAAGCAAATACCCGAAGCCTTTAGGTGTCTGCTTCCCCCTCCCTTGCCCAGGAAAGCACCTCAAACTTCTGCCTCAAGGCCTTTCGAAAGTTCTGTGACTGCAGCCAGACAGGATTTGCTTCCCCCAAATAGACGCCAGCCTTGAAGAGGAGCGACCGCGTCTCCGGGTCCGACCCGGCCCCCCGCCCCCCGGTGTCTGGGCGCTCGCTGCCCGGCGGCTCCTGGTCCAAGCGCAGCGGTGGGGGCCTCACGCCGCCTGCGTGGTCACAAGGGACCCAGGGCGCGGGGCAGGCGTCCACACCGTCCAGAGAGGGCAGGCCTGGCTTCTGTCCCCGCCAGGGACGCGATGTGGGGGGGGAGGTGCAGGGGCAGAGGGGCCTGCGGCCAGCGGGTCCTACGCACAGACCAGAGCCCCCGAGGAGCGGCGGGCGCCGGGCGGGTGGGGCCGGGTGGGGCCGGTGGGGACGCCCGTGTGCCCGTGACACAGGAGCCCTCGGGCTGCGTCCACACTTCCCACTCGACCTTCCATGAACTGAAACGTGGCTTTTGCCAGAAACCTCAGCCCGAGCTGCCAAAGGTCTTGGCTGACGTCGTGGGGCCGTCTCCAGCTGCGCCGACTTCATGCCACTGCTCTTCCCCGGCCTCTCAGGACGGTCCCCACCCCACCCCACCCCGCCCTCGACTGCACCGTGGGCTTCCTCAGGCTGCCCTCCTGGCGTCCAGCAACGCGGCGAAGCCCTGCACCCTCCCCAGACCCCCGTGCGGGCCCCGTGGCCCCGCGCCTCTTGTCCCCACGGTCACCTCCCCACGCAGCGAGCAGAGCGGTGGCCACACACCCACCTTGGTCATGTCAGCCCGACAAACCCTGGGCCACCCCTTCTCGGGTGACCCCGCAGCCCCCCCCCCTGCCCAGGACTCCCGGCTGACGGCCCCCCGGGCCCCACATCCCTGCCCTCGTCCCCAGGCCTGAGGCTCCTCCTGCAGCTCCAGGCTCCGGGCCGCTCTGTCCCTCGCTCCACACAAGCCTGACGCGAGGTGACCACTGCCGGGCCCCGGCCGTCCACCCCCCAGCCCCCTGGCTCCCCCAGCCCTCTGAACCCCCAGCCCTCTGCCCCCCAGCCCCCCATCCCCCAGCCCTCCGACCCCCAGCCCCTCTGTACCCGCAGCCCTCCTCCCCCCAGCCCTCCGCCCCCCAGCCCCCTGGCCCCCCAGACCTCCGCCCCCCAGCTCTCCGCCCCCCAGCCCTCGGCCCCCCAGCTCTCGGCCCCCCAGCCCTCCAAACCCCAGCTCCCTGGCTCCCCCAGCCCTCTGGCCCCCCAGCCCTCTGGCCCCCCAGCCCTCCGCACCCCCAGCCCCTCCGAGTCTCTGGCTCCCCAGGGCTAGGCGCTGCTCCTCAGGGCCAACGATGTGGTGGGGGCAGCCCAGCCCTCCCATCCCCGACCTCGGCTTCCCGTGGGCACCCCAGGGCTGGTGGCCAGGTCCCTCCTGAGCACGGGCCACGCTCCTGACCCTGCTTCTCCGCATGTGCCACGGCTCCCTCTTGGGGCCTCAAAGTCGGGTGGCCTGGCTGCTGCTCACGGCCCCTCCCGCCCGCCTCCCCCCCTCTCACTCCTGGACCTGGGCACCCCCACTGCCCACGGGCTACCTGGGCACTCCCAGCCCCTCGACCCCGCCCCTCTGCGCCCCTCATCCACCTGTGCCCCCCTCTTTGCTGAGTGTGCGCTGCCTGCCAGGCTCCCACATGGATGACCTGGTCGTGGACCCAGAAACACAAACTAAAGTTTGGCAGGTTCCCAGGGATCTCGGTGGGATCCGGGGGACAGATGGCCAACTGTGGTGCCAGTCGGGGGAGAGACACCCCAGAGGATGGGGGAGACTGGGGGGCCCTGGCCCAGACCCGGGGGTTGGGGGGCCAGGCTGTCCCTGTCACCCTGTCCATCCCTGTCCTCTGTCTGGGGCTTCGAGCTCCATCCTCTCTCCTCCCCCCGCAGGAGGGGCCTGGGTCAGACCTGGGGGTCGGGGGGTGCAGGCCGTCCCCATCCCTCTGTCCGTCCCTGCCCTCTGCCTGGGCCTGCGGGCTCCATCCTCTCCCTGTCGCAGGAGGGCCCTGGCCCAGACCTGGGGGTCAGGGGGTGCAGGCCGTCCCCATCCCCCTGTCCGTCCCTGCCCTCCATCAGGGGCTGCGGGCTCCCTCCTCTCCCCACCCGGAGGAGGGGCCTGGCCTCCCCCGCGGCCCCACGCTGACGACCGTGTGTAGACGGCCTGTCCCGCAGGCGCCGGTGCAGACGGACACAGCTGGCCCCTGTCCCCAAGGCGGCCCTGCACGGGCGGCCCACCGTCTAGTTGTCACCTGCCCTCCCTCCTCCCGCACCTGCCACCACAGAGGCTTCCGCCGCGGCTGCTTCTCTGCCTGGAAGAGCCTCACCTTCCTCCCCGGCAAGTGGGTGTTAATCACACCGACTTCAAACGGCCCAAATGTCACCCCTCTGCACCCGCCTTCCTGGCCCGCCCGCCCCTGCCTTGAGCAGGAATGCCCAGGTCCCGCGGGGGCCCCGGGGCTCCCCACCCACACCAGCCCACCCCGGGGCGGGGACCCTGGACCGCAGCCCCGCTCGCTGGCTGGCACCGGCCCGCACCCAGGGCCCGCCTCGGTTTCCTCCCCAGGCCCTACACAGTGGTCCCGGCTCAGGCCGGCAGGTGCGCCCGGTCACCACCGCCCCCTGCTGGCCGTCTACCCCCCACCCTCGGGCAGGCGAGCTCCTGCGGGCTGTGCACTCCCCGCTCTCCCGATCTGAGGGTGTGGGGACAGTTTCCTCCCCACGGTTTCCTCTCCCACGCGGCCACCCCCACTCAGACATCACCTTCCGGAGCAACAGCTCTGGGCAGAGTCTCGGCCTGTGTGGGGGGCGCCCAGCGCTGCGCGGACTGTGCTTCGACGGCCCCGCAGGACGGGGACACAGGCTCCAGCCACCCGGCCGGCTCCCGGGTCCCCGCCCTGCGCAGCTCGGGCTGCCAGGGGCACGGGGCTGCACTTAGGCCCAGACAGAGACCCGGTCCAGGGTGTGGCGACTACGCCGGCCCGGCCCAGCCCCTCGGGGCGCCGCAGCGACCCTCAGAGCCATGAGCAGGCCCTGGACGGGGGACGCGAGCTCCCTCCAGGGCCAGGGCCCCACAGCCGCCCGGCCAGAGCGTCTGGAAGAGCAGCCGACAGGAGGTCGCACCTGGCCTGAGGGGGGGCATCTGGACCACGAGGTCGCCTGCCTCGGATGCAGCTTTGCGCCCCTGACTTCCCCTCGTGTCCTTCTCAGTGCGTTGCCGCGGGGGCCTTGGAAGATAGTCAACAACCCCAAGGTGGGATTGCGGCCCAAGGCTTGGGTGGCCCTGAGTCTGGCACCCGGGGCGTGTGAGGCAGCGAGCGGGGTTTACGCAGCATTCCCTGGGCTCCGGCTGAAGCCTGCAAGGAAGCAGGGACTCAGAGATGGGCCCCGGCCTCCTGGGAAGGGCCCTGCCCCTTTGCCCCCACAGGGCAGGCGCGGGGAGGCTGCAGACCACCAGGGGAGCGCACTCCTCCGTTGCTCCTTCCTTCCTTCCTTCCTCCCTCCCTCCCTCCCTTCCTTCCTTCCTTCCTTCCTTCCTGCCTTCCTTCCTTCCTTCCTTCCTTCCTTCCTTCCTTCTCAGACAATCACTGAGCGCCAAGGACAATGCCAGGTGCTGCCAATAGGAAGTTGAGACGAGACCACTTCGGTTCCTGTTCTCAAAGAGCGTAGAGCCTCATGAGAGAGATGAGGATTGACCAAAACATCACATAAGCGATTGCATCACTGCCCCGAGAAGGCTACCACGCAAAATGACTTTTTACGGGACGGCACAAAACAAAGGGACTTTATGTGGCCGGGGTCCATCACCGCGCCCCCCGAGGAAGGCGCCTTTGCACGGAGGATGGAAGGACGGGCGAGAGTTAACCGGGTGGAAAGAGGGGAGAATGCTCCCAATGGCAGGAACGGAGGCTCTGAGTTCCCAAGGCAGAAGGAGAGGGGCCCCTTTGAGGATCTGAAAGAGGGAGTGAGCTGGGGCAGGCGGTCGCAGGCTGGGTGTCCCCCACCTGATCCCCAGGGCTGGGTGGGGTGGGGCACTAAGCACCGGGTGCTTTCTTCCTCAGGGGAGCATTGCACACAGTGGTGTGCAGAGCAGGGCGGCCGTCCGACGCCCGTGGGGGATCCTATGCGGGGCACAGAGGCCCCTCACCCACCGCGCTGTCCCCTAGAGTGAGGCCGGGGTGCAGCCAAAGGTCCTCTGCCCCAAACTCAGAAGGTGGCCTCCCGTCCGGGGATGACCCCAGCTCCTCCAGACTTCTCCACCTCCCTTTATCCCTGGGGTGGCTGGGATCGCTTTTGGATGGCTCCAGTCCAGGAAGGCAGTTGGGCCATCTCCCGGGGAGCATTAGGAAGCAAGGTTCACCGCAAACACACGCTGCCCCACCCCCCCGCGCTGCTCTGGCTCCGTGTTCTGTACTTGTTTCTCCTTGTTGCAGGTTATGCCCCCTTCTCACGGAGGTAAGGATGCTGTTTTAGGTCTAGGCTGGAGAACCCGAACTCAGAAAGTGGCTTATTCCCCGTGCTCCCTCTGCTGTAGGTACATGGTGGTCCTGGGGCCATTCCTCACAGCCGCCAGGCCAACGCGGCGTAAAGGGCTCCTCACGGCGGGGGGGCGGGGGAGGCTCCTACGGGAAGCTGGCAGGGGCCCGGGTCAGGGATGCCGAAGCCATTCCTGGACCAGGTGGCCAACCTCCACCTGTTCCGCTTTCAGTCTGAGGACTGTACATGAGAACCGAGGGCGCCGGAGGGGAGAGTCCGAGACCTGAGAAAGCGGCTCCACCTGAGGAGGTGGGAGAGAAGTTGCAGATGCTCTAAGCCTCAGAGGGGCTCAGTGACCCTTGAGATCCCTCCAATAGCTCTTCCAAGTGGGGATGTAAGCGGACGTCACGCAGGCTCCAGGGCCGTGTTCGGGTGATGGCCACTCTGGTAACCTCAAGGGGAAAAAATGGTACAGACACAGCTTATTGCGTGCTCGTGGGGGATTGTGAAATACAGGCACGAATCCTTCCAAAGCAGAGTGTGCGCGTGTGTGTGCGCGTGTGTGTGCGCGTGTGTCCTTGCAACGTGACTCTGCGGCGTCTCCCTCCTACCTCTGGAAGCGGGAGCATCCTGTGACGGACCAAGACCGTAGCCCTCGGGGAGATGATTGGACCTGGGATTTTGCAAGCCCCAGAAGCTAAGCCCCGGGAGATCTTGTGATTTTATTTTTTTGCCTTCACCACTTGAAACTGCGCTGAGACCACCGAGGAAGCATGCCGGCCTCATCCTCTGGAGGATGTACGGTCACATGGAGAAAAACCGAGGCCAGCACCAACTGCCGGGCATGTGACCCCCAGCCCGCTGACCTTGCAGCTGGACGAGGCTGCATGGACGAGCTGAGGCCAACAGCACAGCACGCAAGGCCCAGCCGCTCCAGCCCCTCCTCACAGCCACGAGGACGCCCAGAGGCACTAAGCTTAGGGCGGTTTGTTGTGTGTCGGCAAAGCACCAGGACGTCTCCTCTTTCACACCCAGGGCTCTCCTTTGACATCTTTTTCTTTTTTTTTTTTCTTTGTTTTTATTTTTTTTAATTTTTTTTTTCTTTGACATCTTTTTCAATCCCCACCATGACCTTGCAGGTTATTCTTTCCCCCTTTACAGCTAAGGGAACAGCCTCACAGAGATGCTGGGAAGCCCGTAAGTGGCTAGAACCAGAGTTTGCAGGCGTGTCTGTGTGGCCTGCTGGCTCCTCTCCCCACGCTTCACTCCCTCAGCACAAGCCGTGGAAATGGGGTCAGGACGGCACCTCCTGGCGCTGGAAGCCCAGGTCCACGTCTCAGTCTGCAGGTGCCCTTGACTCTTCTGGTCATAGGACAAGGGCCAGAACTGCAGAGTTGGATGCCTGGGGGGCTCAGCGGTTTAGTGCCTGCCTTGGCCTTCAGCCCAGGGCGTGACCCCGGGTCCCGGGATCGAGTCCCGCGTCGGGCTCCCTGCATGGAGCCTGCTTCTCCCTCTGCCTGGGTCTCTGCCTCTCTCTGTGTCTCTTATGAATAAATAAGTAAAATCTTAAACAACACCAACTGGAGAGTTAAGGAAAGACACACAGGCCCTCAGGACTCTGCGGAAGAAGCGATGGGCTCGGCTTTAACGCGCGCCACCCCCGCTGACGCGGGAGTCAAAGGCTATTGTGACTGAGACCCTCAAAGCTGGCACAACCTGAGGGCACTAGAGCCACCCAGAAAGGCACTGGGGTGTTTGTATTAGTTACGAGCTGCCGCGTAACAGCTCTCCCGAACCGCAGACCTCCAAGGGAGGCTTGAACCCGCGGGGACAGCTGTCGGCCGGGGCTGGCGAATGCATTTCTCCAGCACGTGGCTGGTGGTAGGAGGCCTCCATCCATCACCGGGCGGCTCACAGCCTGCAGCTTGCTTTTCTGGGGTTGTCGGGGAGTAGGGGGAGGGAGGAAGGTAGGAGGAGGAAGGGAACTCGGCATCCTTTAGACTCAGCCTTGGAAGCACCGCGCCGTCGCACTATGCCGCGGCTCACAGACCATTCCTGCCCGCTGCGGTGTGGGGCAGGGGCCCGGGGCTGGAATGCAGGACGGGGCCCACGGGGCTCGTGGAGCAGCTGCTGCCCCCGCTCCTAACAGCCCCTGGACATCAGCCGCGGCTCCGCGTCCCTTCCTTCACAGGAGGAGGGGTCAGCCGGGGAGTCCCAAACACGTTCAGGAAGCCTGAGGGTCTCTGCCCCCCGCACAGGGCTCGGATGGCACCACTACTTGCGACCGACACACGGTGATGATTCACGGCTTTCTCAGGAGGGGCCTCTATCTGTGGGCAGCAAGCACAGGTGAAGGCTTATCTGATAATCCAAAGCCAAAACCCTCCCCAGACCAGAACCCTCTTTGCACTTGACGAAGTCAGATGACCCAGTGGACAATCTCCGCGCACGTCTGAGCGTCCATGACTGTCTGCCGGCCTCCAAGCGTTGAACGTCTTCCAAGGGGAAGTGAAGTCATGATTGAGCCTCGATGGTCCAGCGATTCTACCGTCGAGAGTCTTTCCTCACAAGGGGTGGCATTTCCCAGGACCGTCCCGTCCTTGACCCCCAGCACACCCTCCCTCCTGCTGGGTGTCCCGGTCGTGCTCGGGGCCCTAAGTCGCCCTAAGTAAACCTGGTCACTGAGGGGAAACATGCCCTCTCCGTCCGTTGAGCTGTGCTCGGAGCATTGCCCGAGTTAGAATCACTCAGGTAAGGCCAAGAAGAGCAGGCGAAGGCCGGGAGAGAGGAGAGCACGGTAGGAAGTTGGGACGACCTACTGCTGGCGCCGTGAGTTGTTAGCCTGTGAGCTCCAGACAAGGCTTGTGGAGGGCTCAGCCGGAGGCGGGTCTGGGTCTCCAGGCCACCAGGGATCCAGAGGCCACAATGACCACGGGACGCTGGGTCACGACTGCGCAACACCTGCCAGACCGGCCTCGTGTCCTCAACGACAGAGCCAGGGCTTTCCGTGCACCGAAGCCTGCCAGCCCAGCGAGGTGACACGTCCTGCGACCCCCTGGCACGCACGTGTGCACTTTGCCTGGAGCCTAAGATGGAATTGCCACAGACTTTCCGACACAGAAGAACGATAGTGGCTCAACACTGTGCGAAAATGAGGCGCTTTCCCATTGAAAAATTAAATGCATTAAAATATAACCTAAAAGGACTATTTTACCCCTTTTTGAAGTGTACGTTTCAGAGGCATGGAGGCTGTGCCCATTGTTGTGCAACCATCACCACCGTCCACCTCCAGGACTTTCCCCCCCGCCCCAAACTGGAATCCTGTCTGCATTAAACACTACTTCCCCTTCCCCCTCCTGCTGCCTCTGGCACCACCACGTCCCTCTGTGTCTGTGAATGTGGCCTCTCCAAGGACCTCATGGGAAGGAGTCACGCGGGGTTGGTGTTTCTGTGGCTAAGTCCCCAAGGTTCATCCATGTTGCAACAGGTGTCAGGACGTCCTACATTTTTTTTAAGATTTTATTTATTTATTTGAGAGAGAGAGAGAGCGAGAGCACAGAAGCAGGGGGGGCAGAGGGAGAGGGACACGCAGAGTCCCCAGGGAGTGTGGAGCCCGGCGCGGGGCTCCACCTCACGACCCTGAGGTCAGGAGTCAGATGCTCAGCGGCTGAGCCGCCCAGGGGCCTGGCCTTCCTTCCTGAGGCTGGATCCTACTTGCGTTGTGTGCGCGGATCAACATTCTTTACCTGCTCATCCGGTGGAGAGTGTGTGGGTTGGCACCACCCTTCAGCGATGGTGGGTCGCGGTGCTCTGAGCACAGGTGCAAATCTATGTCCCAGGACTCTCCTCCCAAAGCTTTGGCGCGTGCATCCCGAAGCGGAGGTCCCTGACCCGCTGGGAATCCGATGTGTGATATTTTTAGAGGAACTGCCGTACTGTTTCCCACCGTTTTTACCTTCCCTCCGGCAATAAAAAAATTTGGATTTCTACCAACCCTTGCCAGCACTCGTTATTTCATGTTTATGCATTTTTATGTGTCTCTTGTAGCCACCCAGTGAATGTGGAACTGCTTTGTTTTACAGAATAAAAAACCAAGACTTAGCAAGTTTAAAGAGTTTGCTTCGGGCGGGGCTGGGATCTGTACTCAGGTGCTCTGAACCCCAAGAGCGGGATTTTCTTGCCAGGTTGCCCGTGCCTGAGCGCGGGGCTCCTGCTCATCCTAGGGGGCTCCGCTCAGCACACAGCAGGTGCCGAGGGACACGTAAAAAAATACCTCCATCAGCGACCAGTGAGTCTGCAATTGGTTCCATCAAAAACGAGTCGATAACCTGGAAGAGATAAAATCAGAATAACTCCTGACCTTTGGTGCAAACGCCAAGGGACCTGAATGTGGATAATTTTGGAAGCCAACTGAAGAGTTGAATTATTACTTGTCTCAATGCTTCCTGCTTTCGGTTGGGACTGGAAATGGAAGCGCCAGGCCCTGCCAGGAAGTCTGCTCTCGTGGTTTTACTGGTCAGGGCTAATTTAGGAAGTGCTGGAAATCTTGTAGAAACCCCTTGGGAAATTTTTACCTTGTTTTCCTGCATAAAAAGTTCCACTCAGTTAAAAAACCTCAGAAATGACATCTGGCCCTCCGTACTGGCTTATCTGGGCTAAGCCTCCTGCTCTTTCCCGGTGCAATTCGGGTGGTCTGGCCCGGGAGCCCGTGGCTCGCTCCTGCAAATGTCCTCCCCCTCAGCACACACCGCCCTGCGGAGTGCGTGTTGGTATCTGCCCGGCACCCGGGAGGACTTGAGAGTCGAAGAAGGTGAATTAGTTGATCCAACAGCAGCCTTGCTAACAAGCGGTCAACACAGGAAGCTGCAAGGCGGCACCATTTCCCTGATGCGTCTGTGTCCGAAGCATCCCAAACCACCCTTTCTCGACGAGGTGTGAGCTCTTGCTAGAAGACGTAGGAGTTCAGATTCCTCCATCAGACAGGAAACGTACATGCGGCATCAAGTCCAAGCTCAGGCCTCCAGGCCCGGCCCAGGGCCCGCCGGGAGATTGCTGCCCCCCCGCCCCCCCCGCAGCCACACCTGCTCCCGGCCACCTGCCCACCCCTGCCTCCCCGAGTTCCCCAAGCGCTTCCTTCACACACCCCCTCTCCTGACTCCCCAGGCCCTGCCCACCGGATCGTCAAAGATCGCCCCCCCCCCCCCGCCTTTCCCATGCCCACAGCACATGATTCAGACCTTCTGCACGTCTCCCTGGGAGCTGCCCCCGGGCCCCACCCGGCCGAGAGCGAGTGTGCACGGAACACCCAGCGCGGCGATGGCTCGTCCGGGCCTCTGGGAGAGGATCCCGTGAATGAAGGAGTGAAACAATGAGCGGAAAGGACCTGTGCAAAGTTCAGGGGAAAGGAAACGTGAGCTTGAAGAAGAGTAGGAGTCAGCCGTGGACATTAAGATTGGGGCGACTGAGATGGGAGGCTGAGGGAACATGGGAAGCAAGAGTGATGGAAGTGGGAAGAAGCGGGCGTCGGGGGTGGGGGGAGAAGGAGCCCCCCGCCCGGGGGAGCCCGCGGACACCCCCGTGGACCCGGCAACAAACCCTCCCTGTGTCTGCGGGGTCCTTTGACCTTCCTTCATAGAACAGGGGCAAAGAAGCAAGTGTGTCGCCCCGCACAGCAGCGGACAATCAGCCGCCGCTCACGCGTGTATGTAGTGAGTCCTGTCGAGGGTTTGCGTGTTTGGCGAGTCAGAGACGGGTTCCTGCTTTCATGGAACAAGTAGCTGAGCCCGAAGGATCAAGATCAAGACCACCGCCTGTTTCCTTGACACCGACCGTGAAAAGCCGCCCAGCAACCTGCGGACTTGAACGCGTGGATTAACGACTCGGTCGCCAGCAGTGCCGTCCCACCCGCTTAGTTTGACCCTGGCGGGGCTGTGGTCACACGTGCCCACGGGCGCTCAGCAAGAGCAGGAAGCCGGGGGATAAAGTCCCAGCTCAGTTTTTCCTCCTTGAAATAGATTTTAGTCGCCGAAGACCTGTCTCCCACGACAGATTAATCCAATTCTCTCCCCAACAAGGCCAGCTCTTGCGATTACTCACGGGCTAACTCTTGGTTATACAGGTGGAGGCCACACTGGGCGTCGCTTCTCGTTTTGTGATTCAGATACAGACTAGGCCATTTGGAAACTGTAGGTAGGGCTCTCAGACTCAATTTACATATCCAGAAGCATTTTGAGCTGAGAAAGGAAAGTAGAATCAAAACATCACTTTTCTCTGGAAAACAAGGTACCCGGGCTGGCTGGCAGCCTCTCCGTTAGTCATGGCCCAATTTCGTACGCCCACCCGGCAGGGCAGGGGTGCCGGTGCCCGCAGAGGGTGGGCGGTGAGTCGGAGCCGCTCTGATCCTGTCACCCACCTGGGTCTCGCCTGCCAGGGTGACTCACCGCTGGGCCAGCCCCTGGAAGCCTCCGTGGGCCGCCCTCCACGGGGCGGGGGCTTCCTGTGGCTCGGTTCCCAGGCCCCGGGCTTCTCCGGCGCTGAACCCACAGACCTGCTCATGCCCGGGTCAGGGACAAGTGAGCTCGTTTGCAACGGCGATCGGTTTCTGGGGGTCTCGATCAGTGTGCGGGGGGGGTGGGGGGTGTGGGCTCTTCCTCTCTCCTTGGGCGCCAAAGCATCGGCATTCGGCAGTAGCGAGAGAAGCGCGTTCTCCTGGAGGCAGAGGGCACCTCTGCCCAGGGGGTGGGATCGTGGGAAGCCCCCTCCCCCCATTCCTGGACTAGGGATGCAGGGCCAAGGTGGGGGTGCGGGTCGGGAGCCCTGAGGACGAAGGGAGCCCAGCAGCGTGGAGCAGTGCCCAGATGGAGATGGAGCCGCAGGGCTGTGCTGAGCTGCCCCGGGGGGCGGGGGGGGCATAGCTGACTCCCGGACTCGAGGTTTTCCTCTGCGCTGTAATCCTCTTGCCTTAGGGACTGAGGAGGGTCCTTAGACATGACAGTCGCAAGTTGAGCTGCGCCTTGAGGCTAAAAGGGATAAACTTCGACAGGGAGTTCATGGAAAATAAGCCGGAGGGGCCAGCGATGTGGAGACGGTGTAAGAGCCCACGGCCCCCGGCGGGATGGGTCCGAGGGACGCCGAGCCTGGGAGGTCGGGGCCGACCTGGAGCCAGCTCAGGGGCCGGGGAGGGGGAAAGGCGGCGGGCACTCCTGGGGGCGGGTCGCACTGATCCTCATCATCCTGGTCTGGTTCTGGAGCACGTGCTCCCAGATCCGAGGTCAGGCTGTGCTGAGGGTCAGGTCTACTCATCACGAGGCTGGGAGGGAGCCAGCGGAGGAGCAGCCGCCTTGAGGGTCGATCCAGCCAGAAAGCAGACACGCCCGAGCCCCGAGAGCAGCCCCCAGAGCGGCGGGCCGGGAGCGTGCAGGCCGAGGACCGGCAGGGACAGAGGAGCCAGCCCACCGCACCGGACCGTCTGGGGCTGCAGCTGGCCGCTTAGACATGACCGCTCGGCCTCCGCACGCCGACCTTCCCGCCTAAGCGAATCATCAAGACCTACCGTAGAAACGGGGTGTCCCGTCTTCACTTGGTGCAGCTGTGAACGACCTGCATCAACTTCACACCGTCCCAGTTCGGGGGTCACGCGCCCCTCCGGACACTTCTGTGAAGGTGGTTTGTTCTGTTTTGTTTTTAGATGAGATCAGCATTCAAACCAGTAGATGTTCAATGAACATTACCCTCCACGTGTAGGTGGGCCTCATCCAATCAGTTGAAGGTCTGAAGAATAAGCCCTGAGATCCCTCAGGGAGGAAGGAGCTCTGCCTCCAGACTCTATTTGGACTTGATGCCACATCAGCTCCTCTCGGCGTCACAAGCCTCCTTCCCTGCCTCACCGGTTTCAAGTCTTCCAGCCTCTAAATTCATATTCTAAGCCAATTCCTTAGAATAATCTCTCCCTATAAACACACACATCCCACTGGTTCTGTTTCTCCAGGGAACACAGGGTCATACACCCAATATCCGTTACCTTCCCTGGTCTGTGCCTTGGGCCCTCGATTGCACTTTTCTCAAACTTAGTCTCTGCGTGGCCTCCTTTGCGTCTCCTTAAGACCCTCCGCGCCCCCTTCCCTAGCGTGCACCTGGTTTGGACGGCCTCCCACGGAGCGTGATCCGCGCGGCGGCAAGGCTGTGGGGGGCGGGGCTCTCAGCTTGAACCTGCTGGGAATTGGCACGTGGCCTTGGTCAGGCCAAAGCTCCCCGACTCCTCTCCTCTGCAAAATGAGACGCTTGGAAAAACAAAAAACAAAAAACAAAACAAAAACAAAATGAGGCGCTCGGACCAAATCGGAGGTGGTCATCCTGGGTTCGTCGATCTCGAAGACTGTGTAGGAAATTTTGCGATGTTTCCAACCTTACCCGGGAGAGTGTGTGTCCAGCGTCTTCACCACGTTAGGCTCATTGGAATAATTAACCTGAAGAAATAGAAACAGCCATTTCCCACCATGCGAGGATCCAGGGATGCTCATTAAGTCCCAGGAAAATGAATCTTTCAGTGACGTGTGTGTGCGTGTGTAGAGTTGACTCATTTAACTATTTTTGAAATGTCGGTGCTGAATACGTTACATGAATAAGAATCTAAGCTGGTGGCAATAAGAAGGGTTACGAGGCGACATTTTAGACGCTGTGGTGGTGATCCTACAAGTCCTGAGGGACGCGCGGCAGCGGCCCACACCGCGCTCCTCCCGGCCGGCGGAGAAGGCGCCAGTGGGCCTGCAGCCATCCCGGGGCCTCGGGCACATCGTGAGACCAGGGGAACGCGGACGGCGGGACGGCGGCTGCTAACCAGCGGCGGAAAGGGGGGAGTGTCCCAGATGGACTCGGGCAGGGCCTCGGGAGCTGAGAACGTTTTCTGGGCAGAAGCCGCAGACGCCCCGGAAGGGGAGGCAGGAGCGGGTTGGCGTCCGCGGGGGCCTTGCCCCACCCCAGCCCCAGAACTTCCGGAAAGCCCAGCGCATCCTTGGTTTCGGCCTTGGGGACACCTGAGCACAGGCCAGGGCGGACTCTGCTCCGGCCCTTCCGGCGGCCCCCGTCCCCCCCTTCCCCAGGAGGGCTCTCCCCTGGGCGCCACCCAAAGGCACCTTCTGTCCTTACCTAATGAGGCCCCTTGACACAACACTGTGTCGGCAGAACTCGGCGCCGCTCCAACTTGTCTGTGGGGCTCTGTGGACTCTGATGAACGTACTTTCCTTCCTGGCCCAGATCCCTTTCCGTTCTCTCTTCTTCCTCTTCTTCTTTTTTTATTTTTTAAGACTTTATTTACTTATTTGAGAGCACTGGCCAGAGGTTGAGAGCACCGAGGGAGAAGGAGGAGCAGACACCCGCTGAGCGGGGAGCCCAGCCAGGAGCTCGACCCCAGGCCCCTGAGATCATGACCTGAGCCCAAGGCAGACGCTTCACCAACTGAGCCCCCCGGTGCCCCCTAGTCCCTCTGCCTCGTGTGGAAGTGTCGCTGGGCTCCACACCCTGGCCCGGGTCTCTCTTCCTCCTTCCCGAACCTCATCCAGCTGCAGGATCCGAACGCCGTGCTGCCGCTCATGCTCAGTCTGCGTGTCCGGATCCTGGCTCTCCCCGAAACCCCGACTCCCTGCCCCGCCCCCCACACCTGGCATATCTGGGGACCTGTCTTAGGCTTCCCCACCCGCCGCCGTCAGGGGAGCTCTGAGCTCCCACCTGCAGTAAAGGGACCTTCCTGTCCTGAGAAACAGATTCACTGAGTCACTGGGGCCGTGGATAAGTAGGATTTTTTTCTTTTTCTTTCCATCTCTCCTCGAATTTGCAACAGCCGTATCGAGCTATAATTCCATGCCCTAAAAGTCATTTAAATTGCACATTTCAGTGTCTGATTGGTCGTCGTTGTAGCGCATCCACAGAGCCACGCAACCCGCAACACAACCTACGTTGTAAGTATTTTCATCCTCCTCAAAAGAAACTTTGAACCTCCCGGTGAGCCCTCGCTCTGCCTCCCACCCCTGCTCCCCTTCCCCAGCCCCCCGCAACCAGAAATCCACTTTATGTTTCTATAGCTTTGCCTGCTCTGTACATTTTATAAAACTGGACTCTTCATACGTAGCATTTCGTGTCTGGCTTCTTTGACTTGGCGGCAGCTCGCTTCGGAGGCTCGTCTGTGTTGCGTGTGCGTTGGCACCTTGATCCTCCTATTGCCAAATAGTATTGCCTCCTGTGGATGGACACATCTCGCTCATCCATCACCGGTTGATGGGCCAGCAGGATCTTGTACTTCCTGGCTCCTGTGCATCGTGCTATGAGTCTTGGTCTTACAAGCTTTGTGGTACGTGTTTTCGTCACTCTGGCTCCCCACCGAGGACGCATCACTGGCCCACGTTCCCACTGTCTACGGTGGTTCCAACTTCCCCACATCCTGGCCGGTAGTTGCGATTGTCTTTCTTTTGATTCTAGCTGCGTCGTACGTGTGACGCTTTGCTGTGTCATGAGCTGAGTGGGCGCCCTCCCCACCAGAATTCATGCGTTGAACTCCTGACGCCCCAATGCCATGGTGTTAAGAGGTGAGGCTTTGGGGGAGGTGATGAAGCCGTGAGCGTGGAGCCCCCGTGAGTGGGATCAGTGTCCTTACGGGAGAGACCCCAGGGAGGGTCCTGGCTCTCTTTCTGCCGCGTGAGGCCCGAGCAGGAAGGTGGCCGTCCACGCACCAGAAGGCAGGCCCTCCGCAAACGGCAAGATCTTGGGTTGCAGCCCCCAGGTCTGTGAGAACTAAACGTCTGCTGTTTGAGCTCCCTGCTCTCCCGCGTTCTTCTGACGGAGCTAAGGCAGTGGGCAATGCCTTCCCGTTCCAATCCCTGCCACCCACGTTGTGGAAATATTCACGCGGGGGAAACGGTCCCCAGCCACTGATGTCGCTTGAACTACTCTGGGCAAGTCGTTCTGCTAATGCTCAGAATAAAGGAAATGACTAAGGCGCGATCCTTGCTCTGAAGTAACTTCCAAGCTTATAAGCTAAATGCATTCATACCGACTGGTTCTTAGGGTCAGATAATATCAAAAGCTCCAGTGGTTTGGGTAAAACACAGGACACCAGGGAATCGCATTGCTTGACTTGGAGGCTGCTCCCCCAGAGGTTCAGCCACCAGGACTGCCCTGTTGTCAGCCTGGGCAGTGGGGACATGTGGACGGTCATGCGTGGTTCTATCCCTGACGCCTTCCCCATCTTGCATCTTACCTCATTATCTGGTTTCCACTTCAACATCGTGCCTTATCTTTGTCGAGCCCTGTCCCCCATCTCACAGCCAGACCCCACATGTGACCTCGCTAAGCCGACGGGGAAGTTGCCCTCATGGAAAGTTCTGAGTTGGGGGGAGGTGGACTGGCGCTATGTTCCCGTGCTCGGGGAGCCTGACCTGGTGGCCATGGAGGGTGGTCAGGGAAGCAGGGTGAGCAGGCCAGGCAAGGAGCTGCTGTCCCAGTGCAGGTGGAGTTCACAGGAATCAGCTGGGGCAACGTGGGGGCATCTCCCAGGGAGGATAGGACCTGACCCTACATGGGCTGGACTTGGGACGGCCGGGGAAGCCAAGAGGATTCTCCATGCTCTTTCCCTCACACATAATGTGAGATTTATACGTGTGCGATAATTTAAGATTTTGTTCTTGCATAGAATGGGGTCTTAGGGTTTAAATAATGTGTAACTGATTTTTAAATTTTATTTATTTAATTATTCCCACCCCAACTTCATACGGCAGAGGCAGGAATCCACCTTGGAAAAGATCTTTGTGAAATAAGAGTCATCTGAGCAAAATCTGTTAGAACGCAGGAGGATATACTGACTTCTCACTGGACTTCAAACACCGTCCCATCCGCCGGGGTTCAGAGCCCTGGAGAGAGAGCACGACCTCATTTAGGTGAAGAGCTCAAGGCCTATGGGAGTGAAGGGGTGAGGCCCCCAGGCCCCTCTAGCTGGGTTGTAACTGGCTCCACTGCCAGGAGCAGGGCCGACTCAGCCAAAGGTCTGGGGGCCCAGCTGGGGCCTGGCATAGCAGCGCCGGTGTCCAGCCGCAGGCGATGACGTGAGGAGGGCTGGGCCGCGTCCCTCTGCTCGGAACGTGGACGTGAGTCAGGCCCCGGGGACCAGGCGAGCCTCAGTGGGGAAACAGGGACCTCCTTGCTACTAAGAGCAGATGGGGGGCTCACCCAATTCATAGGAAAGTGCCTTAATTTATACCCTGAGCCGATTAAACAGGTCACACTCAGAGATATATATATGCTCTATATATAGTATTTCCTTCTATTTTCTATTTTCTTCTCCAATATGTACAAATAGCTTTGCTTCTTCAGATGCAGCCAATGGACCATTGTCACAACCTATGGAGAGAGGGGCGGAAGGTCAGTATTCCTGACTTCTCTGTATCGTGGGAGGGAATTACCTGTGGCTCCGGTAAAATGTCGAGCAGGGCCTGACCCGTGATGCCACCGCGTGCTGCCTTTCTGTCCCCTGAGGACACCCCTTCCCCGCTCACTCAGTGGCTTGAAATCCAGTCCTGCCCTTCGGGTCCCCTGACCCTCTGGCACGACCCCGTCCTGCACCATATAAATTAGCCCACGTTCTGGGGCCCTTTGTCCTGTGCCCGCACCATCCTCCTTGCAATGGCCACGACTTTTCTATCAACAAAGAGAAGAGGCAAGCCTGCAAAACGGTCCCCAGGTTGATGATCACAGTTTTTATTGTCTGAAATCTAAGCGAAATGATATCGTTTCCCTGGGCTCCGCCGTTGACGTGGAAGGGACGCGTGAGGCTCAATGAGACGAGGAGCCAGGATCGCCGCCCTTCTCACATTACCGACTGCTTGGAAATAGTTTGTCAAATTGTATTTATGGTCAGACAGTTCACGCAGGGGCTTTAGAGTCACCCGCCTGGAACTATATTGGAAATGGAAGACGAGGGAGCGGGAGCATCGTATGGGGTCAGTTAGGGCTCCGGGGAAGAGAGGAGAAAAAATAAAATCGGAGAGAATGTTAAAAGGAATCGGAATTTTATTATTATTATTATTATTGCCGATTTGAACTATCAAGGGAAGGGATTGCATAGACAGGAAGAGCGTCCATCAGCTTGCGGACGGAGCAAACTGAGAAAAGCAGTGGAGAACCGGGTCAGGGCATCTCCGCAGGCCTTGACGGGGGGACGGCTCCGCTCAGCCGCTGGCGTGGCTCGGGCCCCACGTGCGGCGGAGCTGGTGTTGGGAGCCCGATATCGCAGGTAGTGACATGGAGAGGGAGGGGAGCTAACCCGCCCAGGCCCACCCAGAAGCCCCTGGTGGGGACAAGGATGGCAATGCCTTGGCCCATGCTGGTCCCCCTGGGCCTGTCCTCTCAGCAGGTTGTGTGGGACCTTCAGGTCCCCGAGCCCCGGCACGGAGAGCGGGGCCCACGTCATCCTCGGAGAGAGCCCCGCCTGGACTTCGGGAGCTCCAGAGGGAGGCAGGCGGAGGCCGGTGCCGTGGGCAACCCCGGTGGGAAGCTGGCGGCCAGCGGTGGCCACTAGACCGGGCAGGTGGCCTGGCGGGGGGAGCGAGGCTGTGGCCGGTGTCGGACACCCCTGTGGCCGCTCACTGCCCATTACGAGGGCTCACTCGCAACTGGGAAGTTCTCTTCTCCAAGACAGTGACTCCCTCCCAGCTCCAGGAGGATCCAGGGCCCCTAGCATTGCCCGGGAAATGTCTGGGTCTTCTCCAGGCTGCACCAATAACACCCGATCACATTCGCCTGGGCTTTCCAGGTGCCAGCTCCTCGGGTCCTCGGGAGCTCCGGGAGTCCTTGCTGAGAGGCCCGAAGTCTCCCCACTGTTAGTGAGGGAGCACAGCCCCAGGGCTCTCCTGGACTTGACCAACCTCTTGTCGGGCTCACCACGTCATGCCTGTGTCTTCCCAGATGTCAGTAGGGCTTCTCCGCACATAAAATCCCCCCTAGTTCCCCAGCGTGGGGTCTGTTGAGTGCTCAGGGTGCTGTGCAGTGCAGTGGGTGGGAGCCTGGGGTGGGGACCGAGCGGTGCTGTGGGTCTTCCCCGGGAGGAGGCCCTCGCTCATAGTTCTGTTCCCGGTTTGCACCTTGACCAAAGGGCGACCCATCAACGCCGCCGCCAACCAGCCCCGGATGGTTCACAGATGTCACAGCTGATCTCGTGTCCCGTCCTGATTCATGCACCACAGCTCCCTCCTGAGCGCCGGCTCCATGCACGCACGTGTGCCAGGTTGTGCCTTTAGCTCCACAGCAGCCCTTGCAGGTGGGGGACACCGGTGTCCCCACTTTATGCATAAGCCCCATTGCAGGGGTGGAGTGCTCCCCAGTGCATGCAGCAAGCAGCTTGCCCAGAGGCCACGGCGAGCGCGGGTCCCACCGACCTTCGGAGACACAAGGGTATGGAAGACTTCGGGAGAAGCCACCTCTCGCTCTTGGGGAGGAGGTTGTTTGTTCAATGGTACAACCGGCATCTGCGGGTGGGGACAGGGTTCCCTGCCTCTGCCCTCCGTCTGCCCCAGCTGGCTCTGGGCTCCAGCCACGCAGCAGTGGGACTGAGACGCAGCCAGCACGCCTCGAAGTACAGCTCATGCTTATCGAGGATGGACTATTTTCCTGGACCGTGTTCTTCATTTTCCAGGATGCGTATCCTTGCTGCTTCCATTCCATGGACTGGGAAACCAAGACTTGCAAGGGATAAGAATCACGTTCCAGGGCAAATGGCCTGAAACTGGTAGAACTGAGATGCAGGCCATGCAGCCAGTGCATCAGAGACACGAGAGGTCAAGAAAGAAAGAGGCAGCGATTGTCTTAAAGGTAGCAAGGTTGGGGCGTCCGGGGGGCTCAGTGGGTTAAGGGTCTGCCTTTGGCCCAGGTCATGACCCCAGAGCCCCAGGACTGGGCCCGCGTCTGGAGTCAGGCTGCCTGCTCGGTGGGAAGGCTGCTCCCGCCCCCCGCCCCTCCCGCCACTCTGCTGTCTCTGTCTCTGTCTCTCTCAAACAAATAAAAACCCTTTAAAAACAGAAAAAAGCTAGCCAGGTAAACAGGACTTGTCCCCAGGACCAGTCTGAGCGCCACCAGCACGTGGGCTTGGCAGAGGAAGCAGCTTTATGGAAGCTGTCGCGCAGGACGGAGGCAAAGGGTCAGCCTGTGGGCGCAGGGCACCACTCCCGGTGAAGAGCAGGCGCCCTGGGGCCGGTGCCCTTGCCCGCGTGGCTCCGTGGCCGGGGCTCTGCAGACCCGGGGCAGAACGGTGGCTGTGAGCGTCAGGGCGTGTGTAGAGGGCGAGCCGAGTTAAAGGCTGAACCGAGGAGGCCCGGGGGCGGGAGGCAAGGTGCCCGGGTGAGCCGTCTGCGGTCCGGGGCTCGGGCATTGAGCACGGTCGGTGAAGGGCTGGGAGCGGTGGGCGCCCGTCACCCCCGCTTGTTCCCCTCCTGAGGGGCACTGGGGGCTGGTCTCTGACACGGGCCCAAGGGGAGGGTGACGTGACCCCAGTCTTGTTCCCAAGGCGCGGCCAGGACACAAGCGGCGCCCGCCTGTCCGTCGCCATCGGGTCAGTGACACAGGTGGGTCGGGAGGAGCTGCGTCGAGCTGAGCGGAGAGCGAAGGCGACAGGGCCGGTGGCTCCCCGGCAGCGGCGCTCAGGTCCCTGAGCACGTCCCCGGGCTGTCGCCCTGCACGAGCCGCTGTGCCGGGCCCTCTCGGAGCCTGATGCCACCACCGCCTTGCAGCAGTCCAGGATTCAGCTGCGTTTTGATAACGTCCACCCCACGGCTTGAGTGCAGACGTGGCGGGTCTGGTGCGTCCTCGCGTGTCCCCGGCGGGTGTGCCAGCCATAGGAAGGCGCCTTGCCTGAAAGGGTAGAGGTAGAGGTTGCATTTTTTTCTTCTTTTTTTTTTTAAGTAGGTCCCCAGCCAGCATGGAGCCCAACCTGGGGCTTGAACTCATGACCCTGAGACCCAGGCCCGAGCCGAAATCAAGAGTCGAACACGTGATCCACGGAACCACGCAGCTGCCCCTAAAGGGACGGAGTATTTCAAAGGCGTCGTCATCGGTACAAGCGGTTGACCGGCTATTGGCGCGGCCCCGCCAGGGACGGCTGGCCCCGGAGGCGCCCTGAAGGTCTCGGCCCGGGGGGTCTTCGAATGCCTTCGGGCGTCAGCCCCCCGTCCGTGTAGACCCCACTCCTCCCGGGTTTCAAGAAGCCTCTCTCCAGCACCGTCGACGGGGGGTGGTCGTTCTTATCACGGCTACACGGTCCCCATCAGGCCCTGAGGCTTTACCAGCGGACGGTCCCTGTTCTTTTTCCCTCTTAAGAGATTATAGACGCGGGTGCGATTAGTATTAGTACGAATCTTCAGAACAGGGTGAAAACTTCTAAAACCTCTTATTCAAAATTGTGGCATTTGAATAGTTTTTGAGCTACCAAACGGAATTTATTTAGGCTAGTTTAAAGGCTAATTGATACAATTTCAATTTCAAATTGAAACACTACTTATAGTGCGTTGTCATTCATCCTAATGGGTGTTAATGTTGAGACATAATTGGAGACTCTTTGAATAAGAGCATCATTAACCCCGTTATTGCTGATCAATGTACCGAGGTCTTCAAACACGGATGCCCGTCCGGCGTGACTGGACGGACGCACAGTCTGGCATCTCCAGCCCCGAGAATGTCTAGGAGGAGAAGGACTTTGGGGTCTAGTCGTCGGACGCCGAGGAAATAAGAAAGCACACGAAGTGCCTGGCGTCACGCCTGGAAAGCAAAAAGCCCCCAAAAAACAGCTTCCGTTTCTTGAAGTAGATTGTAAGTTCAGTCGCTGTTTTCCAAACATTATTTTCCTTTTCCCACTGGATCTGGAATATATGTGACACCGAGTGCCTTAGGACACTCCCCAACTGCAACTGCCACGACCTAGAGAATTTCCGACAGGCGCCCACCGGGCTTACCCAGCAGAGCATCCATCCTGCCTGCAGCCCCACAAAGCAGGGATCGTGATGCCTTTTTACACAGGAGGACAACGAGATTGATTCTGGGGTTTTTGTTTTAGGATTTTATTTTTTATTTATTTATTTATTTGGGGGGGAGAAAGAGAGAGGAGGAGCAGAGGGAGAGGGACAAGCAGACTCCATGCTGAGGACAAAGCCCGACGCGGGGTCGATCTCACGGCCTGAGCCGGAATCAAGCGTCGGGTGCTTAGCTGACCGAGCCACCCAGGCGCCCTGTGGTTTCCAACTGAAATGTGTGTTTTTTTTTTTTTTTAAGTTTATTTATTCATGAGAGACACACACAGAGAGAGAGGCAGAGACACAGGCAGAGGGAGCAGCAGGCTCCATGCAGGGAGCTTGAGGCAGGACTCGATCCCAGGACCCCGGGGTCACGCCCTGAGCCAAAGGCAGACGCTCAACGTCCGAGCCACCCAGGCGCCCCTCCACGCAGCACTTGGACACTGAAGTCTGAAGATGCTAAAAAGTCCCCAAATTCACACGAGGCGCCCATTAAGTGGCGGAGCTGAAAAACCATCTGACCCTCGGCCCGTGCTCCCCGCAGCTCCATCCTGGCAGCTGGAAGGATTCCGGGGGACGCGGGGGCCGATTTCGGCCTCTGGTCAACGTGCATGACGTTGCCTGGTTTTCAGAAGAGAAAGGTGCTCTGTGGGACAACCGCTTCCCACTTCCCTTTACCTCAGGCGTCCTTCACTCGAGGGGCCCAGAGCCCCCCACCGTGACCATTTCCCTGAATTGCCTCCCCGCGGCTTCCTCACCGTCCTCAGGGTCATGGGTAGGTCCTGCCTCTGCCCTCAACTGTCCTGGGCAAAATGCTACAGGGTGCCCGAGGGCTCCGCCGTCGGGGCTCATCCGTCCTGGGCTGCGGTTCAGGTGTCCCTGCGACGGCGAAGGCCGCGGGGGAGGGTACCTAGAGGCCCCCACTGGGCCTTCTCCTGGAGGGGGGAGGTGGCCGCGTCAGTGCCTCCCGGCGGAGCCAGCCAAGCCTGGCGTCAGCCCCCGGGGCACCGAGGCCTTTCCGAGGGCGGCGCACACCCCTCAGCTCCCAGCCCCGGGCAGGTGCTCGGGGAGAGGCGGGCGTCAGGTACCGCGTCCCGGCCCCACGCTGGCCGCCAGGGGGGCGCAGAAACGCGAGTATGAACGGATCAAGCTGGAAGAGAATGACCACGACCACACGTCGCGTTCTGGGCGAGCTCCAGGCCGTAGGCCTTGGGGACAGGGAACCCCGTGGAGTGGGGGCGCGGTTGGTAAAACCACCTCGAGTGCAGGGAAACCGGCGTGCACATAAGTGAGCTGACGTCCTCCATGTCACGTGGCCGGCAGGGGCTGGGGGCTGCGGGCTGGGCCGGGGCCTGGGTCTGGCGGCTCCGCGGTGGGTCAAGGACAGCGTAGGGAAGGGGACGCCCCGAGGGCCGCGCGGAGGAGGCAGCGCTGATTAGAACCTTGACGCCTGAGTGAGAACTTGCCCAGGAATAAGAACAGAAGAAAATTCCAGCTGAAGAAAGAGCATGGCCCAAGGCCCGAAGGTCAAGGTCGTCTCATGGGTTGGGAACCTCGTGTGCTGTCACTCAAGTGAATGTCCTGGTGAGGGGGGGGCAGTGGGACAGGGAACGAAGCGGAAGTGGCGACGCTGATATGGGGGTCAGGTCACAGAGGCCCCCGTGGGCTCTGGGGACCCTGGGGAGCTGGTCCTGCCGACGGAGGAGGCCCGGAGGAGGGGGAGACCTCAGGAGCCACTGACCAAACATGCACGGAGGAAGGTCCCTGTGGTACAAGCACAGGGCTCCGTGACCGTCGGGGCGGCAGGATGAGGACGTTGAGGCAGCTCTGGAGAGGAGAGCGTTGACTTGTCAGGCATATTTCAGGGAAAAATGATCAGAACCTGGTGAACCAGTGTGTGGGTGTGCGTGCTGGGGACACATAGGGTGCCCTGGTCTACACAGCCTGGGTGTGTGTGCTGGGGATACGCTAGGGTGGCCTGGTCTACACAGCCTGGGTGTGCATGTTGGGGTCAGACTAGGGTGCCTGGTCTGCATGGCCTGGGTGTGTGTGCTGGGGACACGCCAGGGTGCCCTGGTCTGCACGGACTGGGAGGTGCATGCTGGGGTCAGACTAGGGTGCCCTGGTCTACACGGCACAAGTGTGCATGCCAGGGGTCACAGTAGGGTACCTGGGTCTACATGCTGCAGGTGTGTGTGCCAGAGGTCACACTAGGGCTCCCTGGTCTACACTGCGTGGGTATGTGTGCTGGAGTCACACTAGGGTGCCCTGGTCTACAGAGCCTGGGTGTGCATGATGGGGTCACACTGGGGTGCCTGGGTCTACACGGCGCACAGCGGAACTGGACTAAGTCCCGCCCAGAGGCTGCCAGTTAGCCCAGCTCTGAGGTCAGAGGTCACGGCCCGGAGCAGGGCCCTGGGATCCGGCGGCTGAGGGAGGAGGCGGGCACCCGAGACCCTGTCACCCGACTCCCTTGGGGAGGGCTGCGGGCCGTGAGGACGACAGATGCAGGGCTGCTGGGGCGGGAGGTGCCAGCAGGGGTCAGAGGTGGGGGCTTGAGCCCCAGGTCACAGCCCCGACCTCCCGCAGACCCAGCAGGGGCCCCTCCTGCAGACCGGGGACGGGTGGGAGGGAACGAGGGTGTGGAGCAGGAGTATGATCCGTGGGCGACACAGCAGCCACCTGCAGGCCCCCCACCTGCAGGGCTGCCCTCACCTGTAGGCCCCCCCACCTGTATGCCTCCCCACGTGCAGGCCCCCCACCTGCAGGCCCCCCATCTGCAGGCCTCCCCCACCTGCACACCTGCCCCCACCTGCAGGACCGTCCCCTCCTGCACTCCCACACTCCGCGCCCCCCCCCCCCCCCATCTAGAAGAAAGCACATCTTTGGGAGAGATCATCCGCTCGGAACAGCGTACACAGGGTGCTCCCGGGACGGGGGGCCTGGCTACCGGCCGGGATGTGGAGCGCCCTGCAGGCCCCGCAAGCTCCAGAGTCGGGGGCCTGGGGGAGTCACGGGGTCCGAGCGCTCACGTGGGGCAGAGGCTCAAGGCCACGTGCGCACTAGGAACCCGCAGGCAGGGATCTGGGGTCGTGGAGCTGCCCTGGCAGGTCCTCGCCGTGACCTTGGGGCCCAGCTTCTCAAGTCCAAGCACCCACGTGCTCAGAAATGTCAGCAAATACTTCTGCGGCAGGTCCTGACCCCCTAGCCTCGGAGGCGGTCAGTCGGGTTCTGGAAAGTTCCACAGGCCGTAGGCTGAGCAACAGGGGTTGAGAACTAACTGGCAGGAAACCCGAAAGGCAATCACGTGTCAACACGTGCTCCTTCCCTGCAGCTCCGGGTCCGGCACCCACTGGCCCAGGCTGCTCTGGCGCCGACCCCCGACGGCCAGTGAGCTAGGACCCGGCCCTGGGGCCTGACGGAGGAGGTGCCCATGTGCCCGGGTGCCAGGCTTTGGGAAGCCCTGAGCCCCCCAAGTCCTGGACATTTTTCCGGACCTTGGGCTGCTTGCGCGGTGCTGCACCCCAGGGCCCTTCAGTGACCCCCGCTCTCACGGCGCATTATTGGGCTTTGCGGGGTGGGGGGGCTCGGGGAGGGCAGGAACCTGGGAGCCCTCCGGCCTCCGTGGCTCCGCAGCAGCGGCGACAGCACCCGAGGAACGGGCCTCCGAGCCGCCACCGAGCCCGGGTCGTGCCCCTGGGTGCTGGCGGCTGAGCGGCTGCCGTGGGCTCCGGGGATCGGGGATCGAGGCCGCGCGGGGCTCCCGCCAAGCCCCCTCTGCCCCTCCCACTGCTCGTGCTTCTCTCAAATGAATGGATAGGGTCTCCAGTGAAGGAGGGGGGAGGGAGGGAGGGAGGGAGGGGGAGGGAGGGAGGGGGAGGGAGGGGGAGGGGGGCGGAGCTACAGTGGGAAACCCGAGGGCGGGCTGGGCCCCCAGCAGCCTTTCCGTGGGGGACAAGTCAGCAGCCAGGACCCGGGAGGAGGACGCCGGGGCTCGGGCGGGGGCGGGGGGACAGGTCGGGCCGGGACCTGGGGTGGGCAGCAATGCCCCCCATGAAGGACAGAGCAATTTGAGAGGGTGTTTGCACGTGGGTGCACGCGGAGCACGTGTCTCCTGCAGGCAACGCACGAGGGGGTGCACGGGCGACTGTGACCTGCCTTCTAAGGGCGCTCACAGCCCTGCTGCCGGTGGCGTCCGCCCACGGCAGGTGCCCGTGACCCGTGCAGGTCGCTGTCTGACGGCTGATGGAACAATCTGGCAAAGCCTGGAAGCCAGACTTCAAGGGCGAGTCCGGGAAGCTGAGGCTTTGGGAGCCAAGACCCCGGAGCCCGGCTCCAGCCGCAGTGGGTTCAAGTCCCGGCCCAGCCGCGGCTTCGCCGTGAGCCCTCGGAGTGTGGCCCCTCGTTCCCTACACTTGGGTCTCCGCAGCTGTGAAACCGGGTGCCGACAGCTCCATGTGCGTGACAGTGCACATGCGTGTGAGCACGTGCGTGAGTCACCTGCAACCAGGGGGGCGCAGAGCCAGGGGCTCCGACGTCATTAGCCGTCACTGTGACGGCAGCTGCACTTGGACGGTGCATGACCTGAGCCCAAATTCCTCATCCACAGGGGACGTCGGGGCATTTCCACCCCGTGAACGCCCGTTGCAGCTGCCGGGATGCGGCCGAGCTGTCCCTTCGGGCTCGTGGCCAGGCCGGTGGGACAGAGACCACCGTCTAGGGCTTCAGGGCACCTGCGTCTCTGCTCCCCTCCCACCCTCGCAGCTGAGGACCCATCTGCACGAGCGCAGGCACGTCCGCAAATAAGATCACACCTGAGGTTTCAAGTGACGGAGTGACTCGCAGGGGAGGTGGCCACTCGGCCGAAGGCGCCATCGCCCAAGGGACGACTGTAATTCGGCCACACTGGGCACGCCGGTCCCGAGAGGTCGCGCTCCCCGGGGCCCCCACGGTCCGGGCCCGCGCCGCTGGGGACGCCGAAGGAGGGGACTGGTGCGACCACCAAGGAGGCCCAGGGGCCCGGCCTCCCCGCCCGGGGCAGGGGGTTTCCGGCGGGACCCTTGGGCAATCCCCCGGCTCTTCCCCAAACGGTCACAGGGCCGCCGCGGACACAGGACGCCGGGCCTGCCCGGAGCGCGTCCCCGGAGGAAATGTGACAACCGGAGCTACTGGATAAAGGGAACTGCTGGGCTGGCCTTGTCCAGAAATTTCCTGTCGGGTGTTTCACTTCACGTTTAGGAAAGGATTGAGGAACTCCCGGGAATCCAGTTAGCGAGGGCGACACTCGCAGAGAAGAACTTCTGCCCCCACGGCTCCCCGGGCCTGAGGGCCGCGCACCCCACCAGCCTGGCCGCCGCCCCCCACCCCCACCACTGGGAGGGCCGCTTGGTCTGCAGCGATGCCTCCCCTGCCTGTCGCCCCGCACCGCCCCCTCCACACCCAGCCTGCCCAGAAGAAGGCAGGAAGCCCGGGAAGTGGCTTCGCAGCCCCGGGGCCTCAGCCCCGCAGCCCACCCTCCCGCAGCCCCACAGCCTCAGCCCTGCAGCCCCGCAGCCTCAGTCCCACAGCCTGCCCCCTGCAGCCCTATAGCCAGCACAGCCTCAGCCCTGCAGCCTCAACCTTGCAGCCTCACAGCCTCAGCCCTGCAGCCTCAGCCCCGCAGCCTCAGCCCTGCAGCCCCACAGCCTCAGTCCCGCAGCCTGCCCCCTGCAGCCCTATAGCCAGCACAGCCTCAGCCCTGCAGCCTCAATCTTGCAGCCTCACAGCCTCAGCCCTGCAGCCCCACAGCCTCAGTCCCGCAGCCTGCCCCCTGCAGCCCTATAGCCAGCACAGCCTCAGCCCTGCAGCCTCAGCCCCACAGCCTCAGCCCTGCAGCCCCGCAGCCTCAGCCCCAAAGCCCCACAGCCTCAGTCCCGCAGCCTGCCCCCTGCAGCCCTATAGCCAGCACAGCCTCAGCCCTGCAGCCTCAGCCCCACAGCCTCAGCCCTGCAGCCCCGCAGCCTCAGCCCCAAAGCCCCACAGCCTCAGCCCTGCAGCCCCACAGCCTCAGCTCCACAGCCCGCCCCCCACAGCCCTGCATCCCGCACAGCCTCAGCCCTACAGCCCGCCCCCCCGCAGCCCATCCCTAAAGGTAGCTCGCTCCTCCCAGCACTTTCTGCCCAAAACCTTCCCTCCGGCAGCCGGCTGGTGGAAATAAAACACCAGGCCCAGCCGGTTAAGAAAATGCTCCTGTTAAAAGTATGTGTTACCACCGCACGCAGAGGAGAGCACCCAGCTTTCAAAGCAGGCACCTCCTGGCCCTCGTCCACCGGCTTTAAAGAGCAGATTTTGGAAGACTGGACAGAGAGAGAGAGAGAGAGAGAAAAGAGCACGGGATTTTCTTTTCATTTCATGGGTCCTTAACCCATATTTAATGCAGACTCTGGATTTTAGACACAGCAAGTGTGCTTGTAATTATTTCAAACAGTTAAAAAAGCTAGTTAATGATGTTCAACATAAGTAATCATGTTAAATAGTAAAATTTAATTTCTTAAAAACTTAAATCCTCATATCTTCTGGAATGCATTGTACTGTAGGATGTCTGAGTAAATTAAATTCTCTCCCGCACACTAAAGCATCAATTTCCTTATGGTAATTATCTGCTAGATTGGATCTGTCAGAGGCAGGGAAGCAAGCCTGACATTATACCCTCTTTACAAAAAATGATTACAAAAAATTAAGACGAATGAGTAAAATTAAGGCCGCGGCTGGTAAGCCTCTATAAAGCTCTCATGGATCACTCTACATAAGATACCATTGTGCTGGGGACTAAGCTTTTAATGACTTGCCGTATAATCAGGGAGTCCATTAAAGGACAGGAGAGATAACCGATCACAAAGATAACAACCAGAAATGATTTTCCGCCAAGGAGAAGCAATTTATTATACAGCAAGACGCGCTGCTAACGGAAGTGTCTGGATAGAGGAGGCCCTTGCCGCGGCTGGCAGGATTCCCGTCCTGGAAGGTGGGACACAGGCGGCCTCTCCTGGGGTCCGGCGGGCTCCGCGTGGGCCCCCGGGGGCTCTTGGGGTGCGGAGGCTGGCACTTACCGGGGGCTGCAGCGTGCTGGCCCCCCGGGGCCCCCGGGGTCCGGGACCCCCCTGCCGGGCCCTCCCGTCGGGGGCTGCGGGTTGGCCGCCCAGAGCCTCGGTCCTGGGCCCGCTGGCCCGGTCGCGTCACGAGTCCGCCGAGGGGCATCCGGGCGTGTGAGGGTGCCGGGTGCAGCTGCCCACCGTCAGGGCCACACCGTCGTCCAACTGCGAGGCTTGGGAGAGGCGACGTCCCCCAGGAACCCGACGGGGGCCGCTGGACTAACGCTCGGCGCAGGACGTGGCGTGCAAGGCCCTGTGGCGGCCACCCCGGCGCCTCCGGCTGTCCTGGCCGGCAGACTGCTCCGTGCCATCGGGGGTGCCCCCGCCTGGACGCGCCCCACGAGGCCCCCCTCCTCCGAGACCCGGCCCACGGCTGGCTCTGCTCGCCCGCCGCCTGCTGCACCACTGTCCCAGGTCACCTAACGGGGCCTCAGCTCTCTGGTCTGTCCAATGACTCATTGTGACAGTGACCTCTGAGGGCGGCGCGGGGCACAGGGCTCTCCTCCCGCGGGCTCGGAGGGGACGGAGGGTTGCCTGTCACTGTGTTCCCACCCTAAGTGCGTCGGGTGTCTTTTTTTTTTTAATTTTTATTTATTTATAATAGCCACAGAGAGAGAGAGAGAGGCAGAGACACAGGCAGAGGGAGAAGCAGGCTCCACGCACCGGGAGCCCGACGTGGGATTCGATCCTGGGTCTCCAGGATCATGCCCTGGGCCAAAGGCAGGTGCCAAACTGCTGCGCCACCCAGGGTTCCAGTGCGTCGGGCGTCTGTCCGAGGACAGCGAAAAGGCTGCCACCCCCTTCTCCCCGGACGAGGGGAAGCTGGGCCGCGGGCCTCGCCGTCAGCCTCAGGCCACCTGCGCCCTGCGCGCCCCCGACGGTCTGGCCTGGCATCTGGAGGGCGACGGGTGCTCCAAGGGGCCGAGGAGGGGCAGCGTCGTGTCGGTGGCTCCTCGGCCAGGCCGGGACCCGGCTCACTTTCTTGGTCAGGATCACCCGCGGCCATTGCCGAGGGACATGCGGGAGTCCCAGCGCCCCTCCAGGGCCCCGCGGCCGCCTCTAAGGACAGTGTCCCGCTCGCCGTCCATCTGTGCCTCGCTGCCCCCGACCGGTGCCCGCTCACTCTGAAGCTGCCTCCCTCCGAGCTGGCGGGCCTGGCGCGCCCGGGGAACACGGGCTGAGCTCTGGTGATATCCCATGAGAGCGTGGACGGCAGGGCCCCCCCAGGTAGCCAGCCAGGGGGATGCACAGGGTATGTTTTCCTCTCTCCATTCATGCCCATACGCAGCCCCCCGGAGACGGGCACACTCTCAGACGAGCCCAGGTGCAGCCGGCAGCCAGGCCCCGGTGCACCTGTCCACCAGGTGTGTACCTGCGACTGAGCGCGGCTCCTCCCACCGAACCCTGACCCCAAGGCATCTGCTCATTCCTCGCTGGCCTTCTCCCTCCCGTCTTCCTGATGCCAACATGGATCACTCCTCATTGCATACGCTTTTTTTTTCAGTTGTGGTAAAATATCCATAATGCAAATCTCACCATTGTGGGGTACGGTTCGGTGATGTTAAGTACATTCACAAAGTCGTGCGACTTCTAGAACTTTCCCATCCTGAGTCACAGAAGCTCTGTCCCTACTAAGCACTGGCTCCCCTGCCCCGGGCCCCCCAGCTCCGGGCGGCCACCCTTTACTTCTGTCTCTAGGACTCTGACTTCCCCACGGACCTTGTATGATGGAGTCACGCAGTATTTGTCCCTCAGTGACGGACTCCTATCGTTTTTGTTTTTTTGTTTTTTTAAGATTTTATTTATTTACTCATAAGAATACAGAGAGAGAGAGAGAGAGAGAGAGAGAGGCAGAGGGAGGAGCAGGCTCCATGCAAGGAGCCCGATGCGGGACTTGAACCCAGGACCCCGGGGTCACGCCCTGGGCTGAAGGTGGCGCTGAACCGCTGGGCCACCCGGGCTGCCCAGACGAACTCCTTTCCCTTGGTGTATGGTCCTCAAGTCCCTCCATGTCGTTGCAGGTGTCAGAACGTGATGGCTGGTTAGGGTTGAACAATATTCCGACCCAGGTACACACCACATCTTGTTATCCGTTCACCCTTGGGTAGACGCACGGGCTGCTTCGCCTTTCAGGTTCTTGTGAATACGGCCAGCACAACCGTGGCCGGACCGATACCTCTTCCAGGGCTGCTTCCAATTCTTCTGGATCTGGATCTGGAAGTGGAATTGTTGGATCAAGTGTTTAATATTTTGAGGAACTGCTATAGGGTTTCCCATAGCGGCCGTCCCATCTTAGATTCCCACCGTAATGCGCAAGAGTTCTGATTTCTCCACATCCTCACCAACACTTGTTTTTTTGGTCTGGTATTTATTTATTTATTTATTTATTTATTTATTTATTTATTTATTATATATTTATTTACTTTTTTAATTGTCTTTTGGTTGTTTTGATAGTAGTCATCCTAACGGGCTTCTGGAAACATCTTACTGTGGGGCTTTGACTTGTATTTCCCAAAAGGTTAGTGATATTGAGCATGTTTTTATGTGCTCATTGACCATGTGCCTGTCTTGTTTAGAGAAATATCTGTTCAAGTCCTTTGCCTATTTTTTAATTGAGTCATTTATTTTGTGGTTACAGAGCTGTAGGTATTGTTTATAAACCCTGGATACGAGCTCCTTATCAGACATGCGACTTGCAAACACCTCCCGGTCTACAGGTTGCCTTTTCCACCCTGTCGATAGTGTGTTTTGATGCACAGAAGTGTTTATATGGTGATATGGTCCCACTTTTTAATTTTTTTTGCCTGTGCTTTTGGTGTTTATTCTGAGAAATCATTGGTAAACCCAATGTCATGAGGTGTTTTCCTTTAAAAGCTTCCTACTCTATACCTTATATTTAGGTTTTTGATCCATTTTGAGGCAATTTGTTTAATGTGACGTAAAGTCGGGGTTCACGTTTGCTCAGAGCAGAAGTCTTACGCTGACAAATTTTAGTCTTTTTTGCTTATTTACAAGACACACCTTCCCCTTAAAGGAGGGGAAAGTTTAAAGATGAGAAGAATTTCCTGAGGGATAAAGACAGTCTCCGCCATCTGGTAGCCCCAACACCCAGCTGAACAAACCTTTGTGAATTGAGTACGGATCTGTATCAGGATGAAGACGAACGCATGTGATGGGTCAGCACCACGCGGCTCGTTTCTACTCCTACGATTCCTCATCAGCCAATTGACAAGATGTAAGGATGTCTGAGGCCATCAGAAAAAAAAAAATAAGTATACTTATTATAGCAAATGCCTTGCCTAAATAATTCCACGCTATTTACCTAAGTTGTGATTATTTCGTTGGCTAACAAAACCCTTTAACAGGCTGGCGGCGCATACACAGCCCTCAGTTGTCCTGTAGTAAAGCTACTAACAGAGAAGCACAAAACCTGCTTCCAAGGGAACTCTGGGCTGATCCGGGACCTTCAGAAGAGATCTTGCCTGCGATGGGAAATCAAGGGAACGGGCCTCCAGCTGATGACCAGACAGGGACTCTTCTTTTGAGTTCAAATAGCAGAAACCAACTTCATGAGGAAGGATATGACAAATTATCCTACCTGAGCCACCCAGGATCTGGATGTAAGAACGTGACCCTCGGTGGCAGTAGGCATGCTTGCAGGACACAGCTGGCACCAGGTCATCAAATCCAATTTTCCCATTAGCACGCAGTGTCCGAAATCAAATGTGTTATATTTTGGTCGACTTCCTCTCCAGACCAGCTCTCTCTGCCAGGCTCAGAGGGAAAACACTTCCATCCTAGTCTAAAATAAGCTAAAGCAGCAGCCCACCGCTGGGCAGATTTCCCACCCACCCTGCCCTGTGACTCTCCACCTGCAGACAGCCCATCCCTTACCTGTTTACACTTTTCTGAGCACCTTCAATGTGCAAACTTTGAACAGGTCAGTATGCAACCGTTGGTCATTCCACAGAAAATCTCCAAATGTCGGCATATATGGCCCTTGGTGTTCTTTTTAGCCAGGTATGTCCCAGGTTCATTTCTATCTAGATGCAGCATATAGGGGATTTTTCCTGGGGCGTGGTGGGTTTTTAATAAGTGTTGCCTACAGTAGCAACAGATTGAGGCGAATGAATTTGCAATGTTTCCCACTCATCTTTGATGCTCTAGCAATCATGTGAGATAAGATGGTGGAGGGGTAAACGGATACCATCTTCCATCTTTCCTATATATGAAGTTTAGTTGACTTCCTCTTGACCTCAAGACCCATGACATCAGGACCTGAGTGGAAATCAAGAGTCGGACGCTTAACCAACCGAGCCACCCGGGTGCTCCATGCACACACATCATTTTTCAGTAAACCTACTACAGAAGAGGGCTGGCCACGCAGCCTGCACCAGGCCGTCCCGTCTGATGCTGCTGTTGCCCCCAACCCGCCAGCGGGCCATCGGGAAGGAAGAGGAGGAGGAGGCGGCAACCACAGGCTGGAGCTGGAACCTTACAAGGACTCACTGAAACCCTTGTCTGTGTGTCTGTTCTTGCTGTCTCTGATCTTGGTGCAGTGGGTGTCCTGGGGAAGCCAGAGCCCCTTCCTCAGGTAACTACACACACGTAGCCCAGGCATCAGAGACAGAGGAAGAACCGCGTGGGAGGGCCTCCATGGGTAGTACTGGACTGACTGGTACTTGAAAAACTGGAAGACAGTGCTACAGATGACGGCACAGCGGGCGTTGCCTCCCTTCCACCTCTAACTCTGGGGAGAAAATTTCCTTTAGAGCTCCTCCCGGGGGGACACGCACTAGAAGGGGGATCCTGAGAGTGGAGCTCACAAAGTGGGAGATGGACCAGTTGATTTTTGTGGAATGTGGTTCTACTTCTACGCTGCAGCTCATCCTGAAGAAACTACCGCTTATTGTCAATATCGAACCCAAAGGTACAGATGTGGTGAAATGACGGGACACCTGCGCCCCAGTGTTGACAGCAGCAATGTCCACAATAAGAGGAGCTGCGATGTCCTTCGACAGATGAGTGGATAAAGAAGACGTGGCCCATATACAGTGGAATATTCCTCAGGCATCAGAAAGGAAGGGTGAACACCTACCATTTACATCGATGTGGAATGAACTGGAGGGTATTGTGCTGAGTGAAACACCTCAATTGGAGAAAGACAATTAAATGGTTTCAGTCGTATGTTGAATATAAGAAAGAGTGAAAGGGACCATAAGTGAAGGAGGGGAAACCGAGTGGGGAAAAACCAGAGAGGGAGACAAACCCTGAGACAGGCCTGACTCTGGGAAACAAACAAAGGGTTGCAGAAAGGCAGTTGGATGGGTAAGTGGGGTCACCGAGTGATGGGCCTTAAGGGGGGCACATGATGAGACGAGCACTGGGTGTTATGTGTTGGCAAATTGAATTTAAATTTAAAAACATTAAAATTAAATTAAAAAATAAAAAAATAACAATGATCAAAGGAAAATATCACGATTTTTTAAAAATATTTTTGTTTAATTTTTATTTATTTATGATAGTCACAGGAGAGAGAGAGAGAGGCAGAGACACAGGCAGAGGGAGAAGCAGGCTCCATGCACCGGGAGCCCAACGTGGGATTTGATCCCGGGTCTCCAGGGTCATGCCCTGGGGTGATGGCAGGCGCTCAACTGCTGCACCACCCAGGGATCCCGAAAATATCACGATTACTTAAAAAGACTGTTAAAACTTGCCTCTCCTTACCAGTTACCAATCTTTACACTTTTTCCGTACTTCGACCAAAGACACCTATTGCCGCAGATTTGCAACGTAGAGGCAGGTACAAGAACACGGCTGCCTGTAGTAAGCCAGACACTAACAAGATCTGCGAAGCTTAGAACAACAAAACTCTACTAGATTTTTGGGGGGGTTGCACAATGTAGTTATTTTTCATAAAGAGTGGGTTGTGTTAACACGGGAGGACTTTCTTTCTATAGTTTTAAAATGACTTAATAAGATTTATTAAATTTGTCAGCTCTAACTCCTAATATAGCAAATGAATATCGGTGGTGGAAGTCACACGAACACATCCAGAGCCTTAATCATTTTCGAGAGTGTCGCGGAGTCCTGAGACCACCGTTCTGGAGAGTCGCCACCCCACAGGATGGAGGAAGTCATCAGTTCCCATCTCCAGTCCAACCGCGTATGTTCCTCCTTTGCTCCGGCTCCCATGTTGTCTGGAAGGTTCTCCATTCCCCATCCCCCACCCTTAGTGGATTTCGTGGCATTATTCAGGGCTCAGCTCAAGGTCATGAGCCCCAGGAAGCACCTTCTATTCTGTTCTCTGTTAGGGGCCCTTAGTTGTACCTGCTGCCCAGAAGCCCGTCTCACCTTCTGCTGTTTCTCTCTGCAGCTGGAACACATCACACGCCCCGGGAACCCAGCTGCGTGGACTGGGCCCCCCGCAGGCGCGTTAACCGAGTAACCAGCTGTGCCCTCGGGTCTCTGCTAAAGCCTGAGACGTGCACGGGAGTGCGATTAGGGACAGAGATGGTGGATGTCCATAATCCAGGCTGGTGGAGCTTACTTCCAGAGAAGCGGGCGGGGGACAGTCATTTTCCCTGAAGTGCAGCAGAGTCAGAGGTTCCTGTTTGGAAGGAATCTGGCAGTTCCACCTCGACTGACTGTGAAATCTGAATTGTTGGGTATTTTCAAAGAAGTGGTTTCTTCTCTCTCACTCATATTTAAGATGATTGGTGCTTGATTAAATAGAGTCACAATAATTTGCAATCGGAATATCTATTGTCTGAGCCTGGCTGGAGGCAGCCAGAGGCCAAGGATTCTGGGGACGCCCTGCCTTGACTAGAGCCCTCATTCCACTTGAGCTAGTGTGCTACCCCGAGCACCCGTCTGCATCCCGGTTCTTCATCTGTGAACTGTACAAAAGAATATATCCCGGGTAGGGTAGTGAAATGAAATGTTACTTTGACCTGGCACACGGCGCATTAAAAAGGTTTTGGCTTTCTCACTTCCCTTCCCTTCCGTTGCCCAGCGCTCAGTGAAATTGCAAACTCTTAATTAGTGGGTTCGTCATCTGCTTGTGATGTCGTTTGCATCTTTACTTGGCAAATTCAGAGGAAGTCTACTAAAAGTATTCGAGAACCCTGAGAATCGGGTCCAAATCAGTGAGATCGTACTGGATACAAAAAGAAAATCTTCAAAAAATTAATTTTAGATCCTTTTCTATTTTCATTCCAGTTTTAACTCCATGGTTTCATCTTGTACCGTCTTTCCCAGCTGCCCTGACCTACAAGTGTCTTTCTTTCCTATGAGGCTATAAAATGTGTACAATCTACACTATACAATTTAGCCCTTAGTAGAAGAATTTGGCGTGTTCTGTGTCCCAGTAAAATGCATGTGCACATGGAGACTGCTCATAGTCCTGGTGAACCATCATCCACCCATCTGTGTGTCTGTCCATCCATATGTTCATGCATCCATCCATCTATATGTTCATGCACTCATTCATCCATCCATCCAACTGTCCATCCATCCATCCATCCGTCCATCCATCCATCCATGTGTCCATCCATCCACTCATCCACCCATCATCCATTCTTCCATGTATTTATTACACAGATATTTTCAAGTAGTACCTAATACATGGCTGGCTAGTTACAGGGCCCTGGTTGATACCAAGATAAATAAAACATGGTCCCAGACTTCAAGGAATGGGAAAGGAAAATACATAAATGGATCTTTCACTACAAGGAGATAACTGCTATATTTTATATACATAACTAAAGTAAGGCAATATTATGAGTCACAGGAATGAGGGGACTTATTTGACAGCTATATTAAAGGGAGACCAAGTAGAATCCAAATTGGATGTAGGATGGCTCTCAGCGTCTGGGCTTGGCACATGGGTGAGTCATGGTGTCACCAGCTCATCAGGATGGCTGGAGGTTGAGCAGGGTCAGAGGCCAGTGGCCCGCAGGTGCTGTTCAGGGTGGGAGAAGGGCGGCTTGTCACACAGCTCAAGAGGGGAGCTATGATCTGTTTCAGAGGAGACTTATTTTTTTTAAGATTTTTTTTATCCATGAGAGACACAGAGAGAGAGAGAGAGGCAGAGACACAGGCAGAGGGAGAAGCAGGCTCCACGCAGGGAACCCGATGCGGGACTCGATCCCGGGACTCCAGGATCATGCCCTGGGCTGAAGGCAGGCGCTAAACTGCTGGGCCACCCAGGGATCTCCAGAAGAGACTCATTTTTAATAAAAAGAACATTATTGTGTGTCGAATGCTTCTAATGTGCCTGGTATTTCTGTATGTTCTCTCTTTGAATGTCCTCAACAACCCAGAAATTTTCTAATATGAAATGTGAGCATCAAGGTCAAAAATTTCTTGCCATGAATCAAGGAAAATACCAGACCCTGTGCATCTTCCCAGCCTGTGCTGAGGATGCATTTACTAGAAAATCAGAGAATTAGGAAGATAAAAGTTCTGAGTCAGGAGAAAGCTCCAACCCAGAGTAATCAGATACCCTGGTCCCACATTCAGTGGCCGGAGCCCAGGAAGGGCAGCGGTGGGAATTTGGTGTCCCCCCTACCCCTACACAGGACGGTTTCTCCCCGCTTGGCCCCTGTGAAGCCCCTGCCCTGCTTCTCCCCGTCACCCACTGCTTTCTTCTTAGGCAGGAAGTGAAAGTGAGCAACTCTCTCACATGCGGAGCTTCTGATGGAAAGGGCACCTCTCCGTGGGGCCTGTGAGAAAGGAAGGTGACTGAAGCTTTTTCTGAAGAACAGAACCTTCCTTCAGGAGCCTAAGACTCCATGCACCCTCGAGGACAAACCATAAAAAAATTCAAAGGAACTAGGGTCAAACCACAGTCAACATGAACAACAGCGCTCCCCACGTTAGCTAACCTCACCTTTTAAGCAGAAGAGGGTGAGGGTGTTTCAAAGGTCCACGTGCTTTGGAGAAATACCAGGAACTCTCACCTCCCTGGTATGATGATCTCCAGGTCTGAGCTCTTGGAGCCTTCTCCAGGGTCAGCCTGGAACCCGACACAGGGTATGGTTGTCCAGCCACCACTCTTGGGCATGGCACAGCCTCCTGCACCGGCCCTTACCGATGCCAGGTGCCAACTGGAGGGCTGGGGTGTCCTCCTCTGCTCTGTGGAGCCAAGAGCTGACGTCAGTGCTCAAAAGATTGGAGCCCCCCAAACAGGCAGCGGCCAGACTTCCTTGGGTGATGTGGAGCCCTGTGTCTGCTGAATGGAGTCACATCTGGGGGATGCTTCCACCAGCCTGGCCCTTGGGAACATAGGGACAGGGCACAGCCCACACCTGCGATCCCACCACGCACCCTGACGGCTCGTCCTCCTCATACGCCTTCAAGAAACGAGTTTGCTCTGTTCCCCTGAACCGTGACTTGCATCCAGATCGCTGGGGGCTACCCCTTCCCCACGCCCTGGGGTGTGTGGACATCACTCACCTGTCCCCTTGTTCTCAGAAAGCCTCCTCGAAAGTCCATAGTCCCAGCGTGTAGTTCACTGCTTTGTGTATGAGGCTGGCTCCAGAGAGGTCCTTTTTATTTCTCAACTGGTAAATTCATTATGAAATAATTCTTGGAGAGATACAGGCCACTGATTTTCTGCAATTTGCTACACCACACTTTAACTTGTGCTGAAAGCTGAGCCTTTTGGTCCTCTTGTTTAAGAAGTATATTAATATTTCTGTGACCTTTACTAGATGGCAGTTGAGATATATCCTTTTAAATAACAAAACCAAGAAAATCAATGACTTAAACTATATATTACTGACCCTGGTTTGATGAGCAAATTAGGAGAGATAAGCCTTTTCCTGAAGGAAAGAAAAAAGTCAAGAGGACTTGTAAAGTTCAAGTAGGATGATTACAGATTCAGGAATGGATGCATGGGTAGGTGGTCGATGGATAGACAGACAAAGAGACCAACAGGTGATGGGTGGGTGGAGAGATCGATTCCAATATTTTCAGACACGGGCTCAGATTCGTCTTGTGATATGCTGTAGCACTGTGTAAACCTGTAAGCTCCACATTAGATCTTAGGTAGTAATTCACTTGAGTTTTTAAAGGATCACACGTTTAGTCTGTATCTGGAAGACAATGCAGGCGAGGGCAGGAGGCCGCTGTGAGCACGCTGGGCAGGCCGGCTCTGAGCACGTCACCAGCCAGGAGGCCGGACGCCCTCCCGTTTGCATCGGTGTTGGTCGTGGCGCTCAGTGCCCGGTGGGCCCAAACCTGCGCTCAGGACCTGGATTTCCTTTGAGCCATGAACCTCCTCCCTGGCGGCTCCCAGTTTTCTCCCACCGGGTCCATGCTGCGTGCAGAGCTCAGCGTAAGGCGGACAGAAGCCCCGAGAGCTGGGCCTGAGCAGAGGCCGCACCCCCAGAGTCGTGGTGAGCAGAGAGGAGACAAGGGCCGACGTTCCCTTAGAAACCAGTCAGCGTGAAGCCGCGGCCTTGCCGTCTTGGTCTTGCGTCCCAGTTTGCGGCATCTCCAGTTGCTCCCGGCGCTCTCACAGCCACCTCAGGAAGGGCACACAGGACGCTTGGCTCAAGATGCCAAGGTCACTTGGTCCTCTCAATCCTTGGCTTGTTGCCTCCGTCGTCTTATGTGATTGAGCACAGACGAGCGGCCATGAGCCACGAGGTGCTGGGGGCATTCACCCAACATGCCAGTTTGGGTTTGGAGGCTCTGAGCTGCACAGGTTAGGTCGCAAGGTCCCAGGGCCCCCACGTTCCCACCTGTCTGGCTGGGTTTTCCCTTGACCTGCTTTGACCTGCCCCAAGCTCACCATCCGTCCTGCAGACCAAGGGCTGCACTCGGAACTGGACCATCCCCATCCTCCGTGCAGATCCCCCAGACCAGGCTCTCTGCCAAGGACCCCGCGGCCCCGGCCACCCTGTGCCTGCCCCTCCGCCCTGCCCGGTACATTGCCGAGCCCCCTGCGTCGTATCTCGTGGCTTTGCCCACAAAAGTCACATGGAACTGGTCTGCGAACGCCGCAAAAGTATTTACACTGACTCTCTACGGCTTTATGGCCAACGTGCAAATGCAAGGAAGTAAAGCTGTTTTCGTTTACAGTTCACAGGCTAGAACCAGTGGGGTTTGCCCTGGAAACCCACTCGGGGTGACTGCCATGTGGGGGTGGCCCTCAGGAAATGAGCCCTCTTCCTGTGCATCATGAACAGCGGGTACGGTGAGCCGGGCAGCTCCACCTCTCGGCGTCGTGGGCGCCAGCGCGTGAGGAACTAGGGTTAGGGGACGGGAGGTGCTCTGATGACGGTCCCTGCGAGGACGTTCAGAACCGACCATAAGGAGCTTCGCTAAAACCACAGTGGAGCGTCTGGATTCCATTTCGGCAGAAAGCCCGAGGATCTACTCGGGTACAGAGTCAGGAAAGAATATCGAAGCTGTGGGGCCCAGAGCAGAACACTTGCCTTTTTGCGCAGGTTTGTCAAAAGAATTTCTTGTGCACCTCCTGGGTACCCCCTCCCACCCACCTCACCGGTTAGCACTTGCGCTCCCCTGCCCCAGTGTAATTAAATAATTCCCAGTTCCAGGAGGGGCATACGCTGGGCACACCAAGGTCTTTTCCGGTCACCCTATATGACCAGTTCCCTGGATCATCCCTTAAACGTATCTGTGCGTGCGTGTGCGCAGGACACCTCTCTCACCATAGCAAGTCATGTTTTTATTTTTTAATGCATATTTTTTTAACGCAGCGTCACGTTTTGGAGAAGCATCAGTCCGTTGCCTACGCTAAGGGTCCAAGCCGTGGGGGCCTAGGAGAGCCTCGGCCCGGCGCGGCGGCTCAGCGGCCTTGTTGACTCGGACCCCGCGGCCCACTGCCCCGCCGGGTGCTCGCCGCCGCTGGCCCGGGGACGGGTGCAGCCCCGCACACGTCCGTCAGGTGCTAGCGGGCACCGTTGCACCTGGGCTATGGTTGTAAGCACAGCCCGACCTCCTCGGCTCTGCCAGGCCCGGTCACTTGTTTTTCCACAGAAGCTGAGGCTCGGAGCCGGGAAGCGGCGCCAGACCCGCGGGCCCACTCAGACCGGCTCTGAGGCACCTGCGGCCGCCGAAGGGCCCGGGCTCCCGGCGGGTTCCCTGAGCGGCTTCGGAGAAAGCACCACGTCCCACGGAGGCATTAAAAAAAAGAAAAAATTGATCCTGAAACTCACATATTTTCCTTAGTTAATTGCAGTTACTTGGCATTTGTCTTCTTTCCCGGCGGTTTGCACGTTGTAATGCAGAGCTCCGTGACCCCGGGGCTGAGAGCCCTCCAGGCTGCCCCTCCGTGGAGGGGGTGGATCTAACTAGAAAAGTCTCACTCATCAGAACAGAGTCCCCAGGGGTCAGGTGATCCCTGCAGCTGCTGCATCATTGGCGCCTCCACCGCTGCACCTCCAGGCGGGGGTGACCCATCACGCAGCCTCGCCGCATCTTCACTCCTTGTCCGGCCTTGGGCTTTCCTCTGGCGCCGGGGCCCCACCCGGGGCAGGAAGCGCTCGTGGGAACCACATTCAACACGTCTGATGAGGGCGGCCCGGGGGCCCAGCGGTTAGCGCCGCCTTCCGCTCAGGGCATGACCCTGGGTCCCGGGATCGAGTCCCGCGTCGGGCTCCCCGCATGGAGCCTGCTTCTCCCTCTGCCTGTGTCTCTCCCTCCCTCTCCCTCTCCATCTCTCTCTCTCTCTCTCTCTTTCTATGTCTCTCATGAATAAATAAATTAAATCTTTAAAAACAAAACAAAAAAACCACTTCTGATGCGATCGGGGACCTACCGATGTCCCCCAACAGTCAGAAATCTCCTACTATCGTGAGGATCTTAAAGTGGAAACAGAAAAATCTGAATCTATGTGGAAAGGGGAAAAAGCAGGTAGAGAGCCAGCGGTTCTCAGCGGCACCGCGTACCAGAATGACTCACGAGGCTTCAGAGGGTGTCGGTTTTGAACGTGGAAGCCCGACTCGTGTTTGCAGCGCCTCTAAGTCCGCCTGCTGGTCTAGTTCAGCCTCGAGTCTCTGGCAGGCACGGGAAATGGGAGCACTTTCCATTGTAGCATTTTCCACGTAGGGCACCTCCGTAATTTCACCCCTATCTATATTACAAACCACTGCACTTTAGAAAAGACGGAGGCGGGTGGCTGCATAATTCTCACTCTCAGACACCGGGAGGGGCCAGTGTTTCCTTGGTACTAAATTCATTAAAGAAAAAAAAAATCTGATAGTTCAGGGATACAGACTTCTTGTAACTTCTTCCAATTTTCCAATTTTCAAGAAATGTATGTCACCGTAAGTATAAAAATAGGCAATTACTATTAACGTGTTTTGTATCTCCCCACATTATTCTGTGTACCCCCATTTAAAGTTAAAATAGGGTAACTAAATACACACCGCTATAAAATCTGCTTTTTACACTTACCAGTAATCGCGTGCACATCTTTCCACGATCATAGAGACCTCTACTGTCCTTTCAATGCATGTATTGTATTTAGTATATTCATGTACTGCACTTTACTAAGTTTTCTCTCAACGGGCATTAAGTAGTTTCTAATTTTTCTCTGTCATAAATTGCCAAACCTTCAATTTTTTATATATGTATATTTAAACATTTGTTCACTGGTGTGAGTCTTTGCTTGACAAAATCCTAGAAGTGAAATTACCAAGTTTGGACCTTTGCCACCTGGAAATACTGCCGAATGCCCTCCGGAAAGGCGTTAGCAGGAGCAGGTCCTACTCACGGAAAACAAAGCTATGGATGTTTTCTTACCAGATCAGCAGGTGAACGTGATCCTACAGTCATGTCTCTAACACTCCCGAGGTCTCAAAATAGCATCTGTTCTTTGGCCATTTATATTTCTTATTTTTTTAGTGCATTTATTAGTATCGTTTGCCTTGTATCTATTGGTGTGATCTCCCCCCTCCCAATTATGGACTGTTTGTATAGTGAGGAATATGAATTTTTATCTGCCGTATTTTGCCAACAGCTTTTCCTTAAAAAAATTTTTTGGTGGTATTTTTTAAGTTAAAATAGCTATTTTCTTTTCTTCATAATTTCTGGCTTCAATGACCTCTGGAAAAATTTTCCTCACCCAATAAACCAATTCTCTTACATTTCCAGGTAACCTGCCTAAGGCTGTCAATTATCCACTTAAAGCTCTATGAGCAGTTTACTTTTGATTTATGGGGGAGACCTGGATGTATTTTTCTGTTTTGTCTCCAAACAGTTGTTTCAATATCATCTATTGAAACAAATCTATCCTGTACTCAGAGGCTTGACATAATTTCTTCTTATAAGATTTTGTTTATTTATTTGACAGAGAGATAGAGCCAGAGAACAGAAGTTGGGGGAGAGGCAGAGGCGGAGGGAGAGGCCGAGGCCCCGCTGAGCAGGGAGCCCGACTTGGGGCTCAATCCCAGGACCCTGAGATCATGACCTGAGCCGAAGGCAGACGCTTAACCTACTGAGCCACTCAGGCTCCTGTGACATAATTTCTTTATCTGCTTATTTTTAGATTTCCTCTGCTCCATCATGAGTATCATACTTTTCATATTATTGAGCTTGAGCAATGTATTTACCATATTTCATTGCAATACCCTTATCTTCTAGAATAAGCTCGTTGACATGCATTTTCTCTTATGGACGAACTCTCTTAGACTTTCTATCACCATCTTCCTCTTCCACCTAAGTTCCATGGACACTGCTGAGGTCCTCTGTGTTCGGGCCACCCCTAGGGATAGATGAAATGAGACAGTAATGTTGTCGGGCAGCCCATGCCGTGGCGAGAAGAACAAAGGGCAAGTGGCTAATCCGAGAGGTTGTGTTGGCTCCCAGTGCTTCAGGATGGCCCGACATCAGACTTCAGATCCTGACGAGCACACGCATACCCCTGAGGCTGTCGTCCTTGACTTTTACGATTTTCATTTGAACTGCTGACCAAGGAAACCTGAGTGACACAGCTGGCAGTCACAGGTAAAGGCCCGGGATTGCGACACGCTGGCAGAAATTTCTATGTTGGCCTTGAGTTCAAGGTCTGTGGTGAGCAGGATTTGCATTTTCCATTCACAGGAAACAGATCTGAGCTAGTTACAGTGCAAATGGGCAGCCGCCATCTCTCTTCTGCTGGATGTGGCCTGGGGATGCTACAGGCAAAGCCAACATTCTTCTAGAAACAGCTTTGAGGGTGCTCAGTGCTCGGGGAGGGGTCCAGTGAATCCTCACAGTAGAGGATGGAAATATTTTTCTTAACCTGCAGAACGTGAAGATTAGGTGTGACTAGTGCTCTGCCACAGAAAAGCCCAGAATAATAAACAGGTGCCTCTGATTTTGAGCAGTGACGCCTCCTGACAAAGTGGCCTGCCAGAGATGTTTACCACAAAATGTAATCTCTGGCACCTGCATTAATATGCTTCCTGGACAGGGCTAATCCTTCCCATTTGTGTTTGGGTGAGAATCTTCCAGAGATGAAGATTTTTGTGGTCTGATGACTTTTTTTTTTTAAATAGAATTGCTTATTCTGAAAATGATTAGGCCACAAGATTGGGTTCAGGTGAAGCCATTCCTTTTCTGTGAAGGCAAGTCAGCTTCCCAGGATGAATGGACACGGGCCTTCCCGTTTGTTCTGGCAGGAAGGCAGCTCATGGAGAGGGTCTAAAGAGCCAACCCCAGATCTATGGATGTCCACTGAGGCAGTGCCCAGTCTACAAACAAAATTAGCTGATTTTGCCCTTCTGAAGGCATAAGTGGGGCTTGTACACATCGGCTTGAGGTTCTATAGGATCATTATCTCATCTGGAACCTCTTGGAAGGAGAAAGCAGGAAGCACACACACACACACACACACACACACACACACACAACATCTTGAGAAATACTTCTAAAAAGTCTAGGTACATAAATTTTTTTTTTTTTGGTCTTTTTTCTGTTTCTGTTTGTTTTGTTTCTGAGTAGCTTAGTGAAGGTTATCTGGCGGGTAGAGAAATGGAGGCACAGTATCTAAATTTGGAAACCCTGGGTTCTAGCTCTAACCGTACTAGTTATTAGTATTTTGACCTGAAATAAATACCTCACTTCTCCTTGTGTCAGCCTGGCTGTTCATAAAGTAGCAAGGTATTTGTAAGATGCCTGCGTGGGGTTGGAGGGTCCAATGAGCTGAGGTCTGTGAAAGCCCTCCGGGAACTCTGACGAGATCCACAGACACGAGTACACAAATAGAAATAGACGTTACGTGTGTACAAGTGAACCTGCAGTTGTGTGGCCGGAGGGACCCCACACAGACCACATTCACTCTTGAGTGATTCTGGAGCTGGTGCTCTGTTTGGCCAAGGCCCGGACAATCCACAGCCTGACCCTAAAGTGGTCGTGACAGGTCACTGCTGCCCCTCGAGCCTCATGGAGCCTAGGGAGTCCTTCATTTTCTGAAAGAGAAATATTACAGCCAGGCAAGGGACGCTTCTATCCTCTAGCACAGCTGTGGTCACAGTGTGATGTTCTGTGTGAAAAGACCACGACCACTTTCTGTCTCAGCCACTCAGTCTTCCCATTAAGAACATATGGGGTTTCAATTGGATAGTCTATGGTCACAAAAGTCTATGATCTATGTTCTACAGTTATAATCACTGCACTGACATGGTCAAGACATGAAACCTCCAGGCGGACCTGGCATTCCAAGTCTAGCGAGGACTCTTCTAGAAATAGAACCACTGCTCCTGGTGGATGGCTTCCAGAAAATCTTGGCTGCTATTAGGGGAACGGTGGTACTCAGGCGAGTGACTGGACTTGGAGTCCAGGACACTCTGTCTCAGGCAGAAAAGAGCACCAGACCTCATCCGAACTCTACAGACATACCCGGGACACTCCTGGGTCTTTTATTTCCCCGTCGCACCATGCGCAGGGCCTCCCCAGGGCTGAAGTTTATAAGTCCCGTTCAGAGGGCACGCCTTTGTCAGTAGCCTGCAGTTTCCTTTTGCTTCTTATTGAAGGGATTGTAGGGTTTTACAGTTGTGACCATTCGAGACAGCGGTGCCTGGTGACCGAAGAGGTCAACTTCCATTTCTTTCCGTAAGATGCTATAGCAAGGTGGAGAAAGAAGAGAAAAGAAAATGGCCCATAAAATAAACGTAAAAAACGTATAACCTCATCTATTTTCCAATTAACGATACACGTGTTCAGGAGAGTGAATGAGGGTCAGGGGGGCACATAAGAGAAAGAGAGACTGGGAATGATTGATCCTTGTGTGCACTGTTTCATTTATTTCTTTTATTGGCTCTCAGTTTCATTTACTGCGTTGTATACATTATATTGTGATCAGTTTTGTTGACTGTAAATCTATTCTGTGCCTAGAATTACAGTAGGTGCTAAGAATATAGACAAGGAAGCGCTCAAAAGTTACCATACAGAGGCTCTATGGGGGTGAGCCTGGGGCAAGAGACACAGAGTTAGAGTCACCTGTCTGCGCTGAGAAAGGGACATCCCCCAGGGTCTATGTCAGCAAGGAGTTAAGGGAATTGTGACCAAGGCAGGTGGTAGATAAAGAAGGGGTGCAAGGAGAGAGAGGTGGGAGGGCACAGGGGACACGGGGAGAGGCTCAGGGTGGGGGTGATGAGCCACATGTAGGGCTGAGAGTGGGTTCCCCCCGGCAGTGGGGTTAAGCTGAACGCTCTCACACATCCTTATCCTCACATGCCTTAATTTGCTCATTAAGCAGCAGGAATAATGCTGTCTACTTCGTCTGTTGCAAAAAATAAAAGAAAATGAAACTAGAACACAACGCAAATAACACTTTCCTAACCACAGTTTACACCCAGAGGTGGTCTTCCCAGTGTGGACATGGGTCATGCCAACTCTCTTGAACAAGTGCTTACAGCCAGCGGCAGTTTTGCTGTGCATTTGGTGCTATTTGAGTCACATGCACACACAGTGTGGTGTTCATACGTGGAGGAAGTCACAGAGCACAGAGCAACTCAACCTAAAGTGGATTTTTTTGATGCTATGATTATCATGAAGTCATAATTTTTTTAAGTTGTGGGAAGTGGCTGTTGAAGAGCAAACTCCAGCTCCTGTGCAGGGGGCGTTCTGGTGTGAAGGAAGGAACCCACAGGAAACACTGGGCTGTCACGGAAGCAGGAGTCAGGATAAGTACCCGTGCACGTTCCTTCGCTCTCGAAATGGGAGAGTCACAACACTCGTCTCCCCCACCTCCTGCACAGTCTCATCCACTGATCTCTTTCCTTGCTATTCTGTGTCTCATCTCAATATTAACCTAAAGCACAGTCGGCCTCCTGCACACCTCGCTCAGTATGAGTTACCGGGACCCCGTGGACCGCAGCCCCTTGGCATTGACATTCAAGGCCTAATCTTAACCCCAAACCACCACGGTGGCCTCCCAGGCACAAAGATCCCCGGCAGACACACCAGCCCACCCTCTGCACTAAGGGTGTCCAGGGTCTCTTCTCTCCTGGTGGCCTTACCGGCCTACACCGGGTAAGCAGGAGCATCTTGGTTGACTGGTGATGTCAGAATGTGGATGTCGGGAGGTTGACAAAGAGTGGGCTGGGGGGCGTGTGGAGGGAGGGGAAGGGAGGCTGGGTGTTTGCCTCTGCAAGAAGCTTAGAGGAGAGAGGAAGGGAGGGCACAGAAAGGGGTGGCTACTCAAAGGGGACGCCTTTGAGGCAGCAGGGAGGTGGCTGGAGTGGGAGGCACGGGGAGGGGGGGAAGAAGGGAGGAGGGAGGATGAAGCTTCTAGAAGAGTGAGACCTTGTCTCTGCGGGGGAAGGAGACAGAAGCAGTGGTGGGAGCAAAGATCCTGATGTTGGGAGAAGGAGGGGAGAAGCCACTGCAGCCCCGGGAGATGGGCTGCCGGCACCACGGGGCGTGTGACAGAGCCGCGGCGAGGGTGCCGGGTGCGGGGTGCCCGGGGCATGCCCGTGTGCACACGGCCTCCCCGAAACAACAGGAAAAACACAGCAGATCAGAGGCAGCATGGGGGGAAGGCAGCTCACTAAGTTCTCAGACTCGTCACAGAGCGCCCTCCACCCCCACTTTCCTGGGGGAATTTTCAACAAAAATACATTAAATATAACGTCACAAAAATGGGGAGGTGATACTTCACGATGGAGAACCTCGAAGGCCCGGCTTGCCCGATCTCGAGGGCCAGGGCGCCTCCTGGCGTAGACGGAGCTTTGTAAAACCTGCCGGCGCCCCCGTGTTTTCTCGCCGTGGCCCGGCGCCTGTCAGGTGCCGCCGTCGGGGGGCGCGGGCTGGAGGTGTGGGCGCCGGCCCAGCAGCGCTTGGGGGCTTCGCTGGGAGTGAGCCTGGGGCTCCTGTTCCCAGAGCCGTGTGCACCCCAAGGATAAGAGCCCCAGAGGAGCCATGTCTCGGGGTCCCCAGGCCCCGGCCGGAAACAGTGGGCCGGAGCGCCGTGTGCGGGGTGTGCGGGTGGGGAGTGGGGCTTCCTGGGGTCAGCGGTGGGTTCAAATGTGGCCAAAAGATTCGAGTTCTTTTCCCAGGTGGTAACGGCCGGAGCAACAGGAGGAGCGGTGGGACCAGCAGCAGGAACAGTGGAGAACGGTTTTCCCCTGGGAGATACACGTTTCCTCGAGGTACCTCGGACGGGGACAGCAGGGTCGTCAGGGTCGTCAGGGTCGTCGGGGTCGTCGGGGTCGTCGGCTGCAGAAATGAGCTGGAGCCACGGGGAGTGAGAGCGGAGGCCCGAGACTCGGGGAGAGGACGGATCATGAAGGAGGGGGCGGGTGTCGGGCACGTTCGCCACCGTCTGGGAAGGCAGCCTGGTCTCTCCGCCGTCACCAAGTGCCCGGGCAGGGAGTGACTCCAGCCTGGCCGACACCGTCTAAGTGGCAGGCATCGGGGCGCATTCAGTATTGTCGCTGTTTTAGGTTCTTCAGTGAAATCAAATTCATTCATCGTCCAAGTTTCCCTCAGTCCTGCCTTAGCAAATGGACCTGTGACATCTGCACACGTGTCCCGAGGGAAGGCCGACCGGGTGCCAGCTACCGGCCCCGGGTCGGCCGAGAGCCAGCGACCTCCTTTCCTGCGCTTCCCCTCAGGTGGCCCAGGCAGTCCTCGAACCAAGCGTAGGGCAGGGGGCGACGCCCCGTCAGCGGGCCCTTCCTCCTCCACCGCAGCCCGAGGGGCCAGGTGGGGCGCACAGGGTGTGGAAGGGTCTGGGCGCCGCACACCGGGCCACACGGCCGTCCTGGGGCCCCGGCTGCATGGCCAGGATCCCTGGACGCCCAGCCCGGACGTGTCTATGAGACCGGGGCCCTCGTCCAGGGCTGGTGGCAGGAGCGTCTCCCGGGAAGCCCTGCGTCGTGGCCACGAGGCGCCCCCGGGTCTTCTGCCTGCCTCGCCGCCCTCATCTGTGGGGTGGGAACACAGGAGCACGAAGTCCCAGGGTCCCTGGGAAGGTGGACGAGTCGGCAAGTACCAAGCCCTTGGTGGGGGGGAGCACCCCCAGGGAGTGAGCGTGTGGTGACACGCGTCAGCCTGTCCTAGGGCTCCGGTGAGCTCCTGGGGCAGCACGGGCGTCTGTTGGCTCCAGGAAGGACGCGGGGGTGGGTAAAGGGGAGTGGGGGGGCCAGCGGGCAGCTGATGAGCCGAGCAGCGGCCCCTGGGAACACGCAAGACACCCGGGGCACGGCGCAGCCCCCGCGGGAAGGCCCCCTCGGAGGCCCTCCGGAGCGCCCCGTCCCCCGCGCCCCCCTCTCCTCCTCCAGCGCCCACAGCTCCCCACCCCCGAGCCCCTGTTGCTTCTCTGGCGCCTCGAGCACCTCTGCGCAGCCGTGGCGGCCTGTGAGCTCCCGGGGCCGCGGCCCTGGCTGTCAGCCGTGGGCTCGGGGTCCCGGGGCCGTCCGGAGCGTGGGCTCCTCGGGTGTTTGATGAACGCGTGGATCCTGCAGCAAAGGCAGGGAGGACCCTCGGGGGAGAACCGCCGCCCGCCCGCTCCCAGGCCACCGGGTAGGGACCTGCCGAAGCCCACGTGTGCGGGGTCACACCTGTGTCCTCCTGTCGGCAAGGCCAGGCCTTGCGCCAAACGTGTGCGGATTTGGGCTCCTTCAGCAACAGCGGGAAAATGACCGCTTCCGTCTTTGGGACTCGACACCCCATTTTCTAAACGATGCAGATTTGCCCCGGGTGTGCGATGACCCCGACGAGGGTCCCCCCGCCCTGCCCCGCGCATCTGGTGAGCACATGGGTGGCAGGACTCAGACTCACCGGTGGGCTTCGGAGTCCAGCGACGGGGTTGCCGGCGGGATTTCAGGGTGTGCAGGGCGGCTGGCTGCGGAGCGCCGCTTGCCGGTGTACCCCGGGATGTCGGCAGAGCTGGGGGAAAGGGTTCAAAGAGAGGGGAGGTGAGAGAGGTGTTCGTGAAGCAGTCGGGGGCCAGCACCCACGTGTGCAAACCTAAAGGAGGACCCTGGAAACCGGGGCCAACGGGAAAGGGGACGGGGTGGGGGGAGACGCTGACTCCGACGCGCAGGTAGACAGCAGCCCACGCTGCGACTAAGACCCTCCTCTCCAGCCCAGGTGTCCCAGGTGTCCCCTGCTGTCTGAATTTGCATGAATTTACATACATGATTCACTGCTGAGCTGTTTCCTAACGAGGGCGGACGCCGGCTCTTCACGGAACAGCAGACCCACATGTGACCCTGCCACGCTGACTCCAGTCCTACCGGACACACTTGCGGGCTCGTTTTTAAAGATTTTATTTATTTACTTGGAGACGGAGAGAATGGGCGGCAGAGGGAGCAGCAGACTCCCAGCCGCGTGGGGAGCCTGGTGGGGGGCTCGGTCCCTCGGCCTGGGGATCACGACCTGACCCGAAGGCAGACGCTTCACCCACGGAGCCCCCCGGGCGCCCCACACAACTGCGTTTTTAAAATAGTATTTTCTTTTTTTTTCTCTAAGATTTTATTTATTTATTTATGATAGTCACAGAGAGAGAGAGAGAGAGAGAGAGAGAGGCAGAGACGCAGGCAGAGGGAGAAGCAGGCTCCATGCAGGGAGCCCGACATGGGATTCGATCCCGGGTCTCCAGAAACATGCCCTGGACCCAAGGCAGCACTAAACCGCTGAGCCACCCGGGCAGCCCTAAAATAGTATTTTCTTACCAGCATTGCTTTACTGCGTTCCTGATTTTAGGCAATTTCTTAAAATTGCACAGATTTAAACAAGTGGTGGCGTGTTCAGCTCCACCCCGCTTGCTCTTCCACCTCCCCGGTCCTGCTCCCAGCGAGAGGGAAGAGGGGCCAGCACGGCACACGCAGGCAGGCTCTTCCCTCGAGACCGGCAAGCAGGTATCCCAAAAAAGTATCTTAGTAGCTCCGAGGCATGTGAATAATGACAAATATTTTTTCCATTTTTTTCAGCAAACGCTTTTTCGGTGGATTCTTGCTGTGTGAGAGGGGGAGGCTGAGCTCGGGCAGGCTGGTGGGCTCAGTCCCGAGGCTGCTTGCGACCTGCGGTGTGGCCTCCGGGACCAGGGCCAGCAGGGAACTTAACCCCTATTTCAAGGAGCCGCGCAAGTCCGCGAAGCGCGTGACCGCTGGGGACTTGAGCGGCCAGCGCCCTGCTGGGGCCTCAGCCTGCGGTGCGGGCCTGGGACGGGCAGGATCGCCCCGCGCCGCCAATCCGCTGCAGCCCGGGCCAGCCGCCAGCAGGCCACCCGTGCCACCCGCTCAGTGGCTGGCGCTCCCCGCCCCGGCCTCCCCGGGCTGACTTCCCTGGCGCCGACCCTCGTCCCACACGGACGCACACGCAAAAGGCAACGCGGCAGCGGCAGCCGAACCTCCGTGCAGGGGGAGGCAGGCTTCATCTGCAGGCCCCTCGCTCGCCGCCAAGGGCTTCGCACACCCCAAGACGAGCCAGAGGAAACATCCGGGGTCCATTTGTCTTAGGGGATACTTTCGAAATACGGGGCTTCGGGGAGGTCCCTACAGTGACAGGTGGGGGGGCAGAGAGGGGACGGGGTGTGGGTGTCTCAAGGGTCAGGGCTGGATTCAAGCCCCACGACTCCGCTCATCAGCACGCGACACAGGACCACACGCATAACCCCTCAGCCTCACTGCCTCGGCCTTGCAAGGGGGCGACCCCGCGACCTGCGTGAGGCTGCAGTGAGATTCCAGCTGTGACCGTGCTTGGTGGGGAAAGGCAGCGTCTCCTAATGCAGACCCTCGGCGTCCCCCCGGCCCCTGCCGCACGCATGGATCGTGGAGAGCAGCCAACCAGTGTGCCCCCCACGCGCGGGTCACGGTGCCGGCGCTCCGTGTACCCCTTCCCCACGGACTGGGGGCCGTGCACAGACCGTTGTGCATGATTCCTTTACTCCCCACACAGCCCGGCTGTGTCCCTCCACAGGTGTCCCTCCTCCCACGGTGATGCGTCAGTACTGGAACGCTAGAGAAGAGAACAGGTGCCAGGCAGGAGGTTGTAGTGATAAACCCCATCAGTGTCTTGCAAATGCCACGTTACAGTCTTGCTCTGACTACAGGTGACGACGGCTTACAGGCGCCCAACAGGGCCCCCAGACGCTAGCAGAGCGACGGGAACTTGCATCGATGGTAATAGCAGAACTGGATTAGCAGAAGTATTGGATCTTGGGAGGCGAGGAAAATGAGGCAGCGCAAGAGCGGGGAAGCCCGCTGCGGGGGGAGCCAGGCCTCTCCTCCAGGCTGACCTGCCCCGTACCCGGCTGTGAAGTTTTCCTCCGAGGATGGAGGCCCGCGAGCCCCAGCCCGGTCACCTGCAGCGGGGAGAAAACCCCAACCACCCCTTCACGGCTCATCCAGGGCTGGAGGGGTTCGATGCATGTGAAGGCAGGCGGCAAACCTCTAGCACTTCTTGGGAGCCCAACTACTTGCAGCTGAAACCCAAGATCTTAAGAACTTAGGGTTTTAATGAGGAATGTACAAAACGGGAGCCAAGTGGGCAGAGAACGTGAAGTTTATCCAGCACAGGCAGCCGAAAAGATGTTCAGTGGTTTCCCAACGTCCCCACAAACTGAAAGCTCATGGGGATTTTGCAAAGGTACCCAAGCCTGACTCCAGCCGCCCGACCTTCTGATTCAACTGGGAGGGGGTGTGAGCGGGGAATTGGGGTCTTCAAAGCTGTCGAAGATAATTCTAGGTAAGTGGCGCTTCGAAGTTTGGAAATCCCCGTGTCAGAGCTACATTTTCAGGTTTGTTGGAGGGACCCGGGTGATTAAATCAGAGTTGCCAAATTCTAGGCAGTGCCCTTTAGGATTTCCTGGAATTTTCTCGAAGAAGTGTGTGTGTGTGTGTGTCAGAGAGGCAACCAAAAACGGGGCAAAATTATTCATGTGTCTGTCTTTCCCCCAAACATTCTGCAAAGCTTCCATGCATGCTCGGGAGGAAATCCCCTTCCTCTGCGTGAGATGTTTTTTCCACTGCCCCTAAAACACCTGCAGAATTAAAATGCCTCTGAAGCCGTGGCCTTCCAGCAGAGCAGAAGATTCTTCTTCCGAAGATTAATCTCTTCGGTTAAGAGGCCGAAGACGGAGGCGAGGACTTGTCAATCGGGGCAGAGCCTGATGCGGAACACGGTACGGCTGCGTGGGCCTCGGGCACGCTGGCCAGTGCCGCGTCGTCGCCTTATACGCTGGACTCTAACGATGCTGTTACGTTGTGTTACGTCACATCCAAGAGCGACAGACCATAAGCCACTCGGCCTTAAGAAATGAATCCAGTTGCATAATAAACTAATTTTGAAATGTGGCCAAATATTTGAAAACAAAAGTCCTCTCCCACGCTGCTGCTACGTCCATTCCATTTGCACCTCTGCAGGGGCGTCACACGGGCACCTTTCTCCACCTTCAGTGCAACGTGCTGACCGTCTGTCAAGGGGAGAGTAGTCTCTGGGGGACACTCCGCAGCCGGGCTGCTGAGGGGGGACGTGGTTTTCCAGGGGAAGGAGACAAATCTACGAAGGGCGCTGAGATGTGCGGGCCTTGACGCGGACTTCCAGTTGGCTCCGCGTTCCAAGACCCCCGTCCGCCCGCAGCCTGGAGTCCTGTGAACCCCTTCTCGTGCCCCGATTCCCGGAGTGAGGTGGGGTTTCGTGCGCTACCGAGGGGATGGGAAGACATCATCACCTAGATTTGCGACTAATGGGTTTTGCCAACCTAGCATGACGAAATGGAAAATAAATGATTTTAGGTACAAGGAATTTAGTGAGCCTCTTAGAGAAGGGAGCACAGAGGGTGTTTCCTTAGAAGCCGAATAGGAAATAAAGGAATAAACGTGCGGGGAGGGCTTGTGTGTGCAGGGCAGGGGTGTGCGCGAGGCCTGGGGCTCAGCCCGCAGAAGCTTCTCTGCTGTTCCGCGGCACCCCCCAAGCTCACTGAGCGAGCGCTGAGCCCCCACAGTGTCTTGGACGCTGGCCTGGGGGGACCTAATCCTCACAAGACCCGCTCGTGGGTCCTAGAGTCGCACCTGCTGTGCAGACGCAGGAAGGGACGTTTCAGAGGAGGTCCAGGGGACGTGTGCAGGGCCGAGGGGGCGCCCCGAAGGTCCGGGCGCTGGGGGGGCCTTGCCACCTGGAGGTCAGGTCGCCGCGCCGAGCTCTCGGGGAAGGCCAGTGGCTCCGTGTCAGGCACACGTCCCTGCAGGCGTCGGGCTCCCGACGGCTTAAGCAGCACGTTTCTAGACGCACGTGAGAGGTCTGAAGACGGCAAGTGGGGCGCAGGCCACCGGGGCCAAGCGGGCGGTGGGGGAGGCAGGGTGCGGGAGGCGCACAGAGGAGCCGAGGCCGGGAGGCTGGCGCAACCCTGGGGCTGTCCCTAGACGGCGGAGCCCAAGCTCTCGGGGCCACACTGCAGGGTCCTGGAGGGGGCCGGGCGCGGCTGGTGGGTCAGGTGCGGGCCGCAGGGGGAAGGGGAGCAGAGGGAAGGGGGCTGCAGGGCCCTGGGGGCGCAGGCGGAGGGGATGGGGAAGGCGGCCGTGAGCCGGGGTTCCCTCGGTTGGACTGTGGGGTGACAAATGTCGGTAGGACCACAGCATTTGGGTCACTGGGCCGGGCTTCTCAAGAGTGTGCGGGGCCCAAGGTCTGTCCAGGAGCCGCAGCTTTACTGTGGCCCCCGAGCGCCTGTACTTGCTTTCCCCCCTTCCTAGAAGAGACACAGAATGAGGCAGAGGCTCCCAAGGGCGGCAGGGCTGGAGCCCAGGGGCCGAGGCGCGTCCTCCTGGGCAGGCCCGAGCGGCCTGGGCCCGGGGCGTCCGGTGGCGGCGCCCGGAGGGGGGGCCCTGCAGCCCTTCACCCCGGGCCTCGGCCTCGGCCGCCGCCTCCGTGAAGTGGGGACAGACCCTGACCCCGCGCCCCTGGCCTCAACACACTGTTTTGAAAAACAAATGAAGGAGTAGATGTGAAAGTCCTGCGAAAAGGCAGAAGTGTGGCCGGGTAAGGAACTACTATTCATAGCCCGCTCTTCAGCCTGGGGTGTGGCGAGGCTGGTTGCTTGGGTTTTTTCTAAGGTGTAGGTCCCGGGGTGACTGGCAGGAGGGCCCCGCTCCCCCCACCTCAGCCCTCAGCCGGCACCTGCCTGAGGATCCATGCGGGACACCCGCTGTTTGCAGACGTGAAGGCCCGTAACTATGGATCCGGGCAGAGTCCTGAAAGGCAGGATGACAGCCTCGTGGAAGACAGCCTGGTGGGGCAGGGGAGCCTGGCCCGTTGGGAAAACAGGCCGGCGGGGTCTGGAAAGCACCAGGTGGGGGGAGCATGGGTCACGGCCAGGGCCAGCTTCCACTTCCCGGGGCTACGGCCCCAGTGGGCTCCTCTCCTCCTCTGGGCCTGTTTCCCGGCTGGTGAGACGATGGGGGCTGAGCCAGGTGAGAGGCATCCCCGACACCCCATGTGGGCAGCTCCAACAGCTCGTCCTCGGCAAAAGAAAACTCACTTCCAGCACGTCCTTAGGAAAGGGCAGACGTTGTGCGTTTGGATCCTGACTTGGCACAGATGGGCTGTTCCCTATCATCCCCACGGTCCCACGCTTGGCACCGCAGCCCCATGAGCACAAAGCATCTCGAAGCTCCGTGGAATGAGTGATAGTTACCAAAAGAACACAAACTCCTCTTCAGTCTTGGTCATTAAGCTCTTGCAAAGGATTAAAAAAAAAAAAAACAGATTTGGAGGGAAAGGGGTTTCTTTATGTCAGTGTTTGCCTTACTTTTTTTTTTGCTTGATACAGATTCTAAGTGAGGAGTGACTTTGTATTTTTTTTTTTTTTTAATTTCTGAAGAGTACTCTGATCCAGTAAATAGTACCTGTTTGGAGAAGGGATGAAAAAGCCATTTTTCCTGAGCTTTAGGATTTCCTGTTGAACTCAATAGATGTTGTGGGTTCACTTAGTTCCTAAATTAGTCTCAAGTTAGAAGTGAAGGACCACAATGTACACTGCGTTAAGATTTTGAGTTCCTTAGCTGTGAATGTTTTGTGATAACTGGGCACTCCTACAAATTAGAAAATATTTCAATTTTAGTGGGAAAACTCTGTTTTTAGGGATTTCTACTACATCAATGCCTGCATAACTGTACAAATATGTATGTGGAGGTATTTATGGTTCCACTGCTTATAACAGGAAAAATACTAAGTCCTTGGCCTATGTAAACTGTCGTGTAGCCTCGTTTGAATCTCATGCAGCCATTCACAAGATTTCAATAGTCCTGCATGTCGCCAGGGAGAACGTGCATGGTGTATCTCCACTTTGCACACACAGACGACAATGCACATGCACCTGTGCTTTCCAGTTACTCACGTGTGTGGGGGGGGAGAGTAAAAAATATACCGAGCTTTTAGTATTGGAATTGAAAATGGAAGAGATATTTCACTTTCTGCACTTGAAAAATATTTGAATTACTTTTACAGTGAGAACATCTGGAAGGGAAGAAAGATGTCTGGTGAGCTTTAACGCCAGTACCAAAGGAGAAGACAAATGTAAAGGACAAGACTCGTTCTGATATAAATTTATATAAAATTCCCCCCAAATGAGTTTGAAACTTAAGAATATTTGTATATTTTGCCTCCATAATTCACTGCAAGGAGTCTCCCTTTAGTAAATGATCCCAAATCACAAAAAGAGTCACATTAAAAAGAGCTTGACGGCATTATTTATCATAACAAAAAAAAAAGCAAACAATTTGCATATGTCACCTAGTCGAGGGAACTAGTTGGTGACAAACACATCTACACAAAGATTATAATGAGTGCATAATAAATGTACCGGTGGTGATGTTGTGATGTTAAAATGGTAAAAATTTTAAATGTCGTAGGATCCTAGCTAATAAATACACAAAAACAAGACTAAAAAGTGCATCTGACAGATGAGATTATGTCAAAATCTTGATAATGGTTCTGTGTTTGTGGGAGAGTGCGCTTATCATCCTTATTGTGACCGATTTCGCTGTACTTTTTCCCATAATATCAGATCCAATTCTATGATTATTTTTTGAGCCCTTTTTTAAACAAATAGTACAATGACCTCACCGGCAATTTGAAAAACCCTGGCCGCGTCAGGTGACGTGGTCACCAGAGAACAGAACCTGATGTTAGTGAGGAAACCGTGAAAGACATTCACTCTTTTGGGAGATTGGTGATCCCAGCGATGGAGCCACCAGAACGTGGAGCCGGCGGCCTTGACGTCTGAAGCAATGGCTTGGCTCGCCCACCGTGAGTAAGTCTCCTGAATTATGCGGAAAATTCTGAAGATAATATCACGAAGACATTTTTTTCTTTAGGAAAGTTTAAAATTGGGGCACCTGGGTGGCTCAGTTGGGTAAGCATCTGCCTTCAGCTCAGGTCATGGTCTCGGGGTCCTGGGATCGAGCTCTGCATCGGGCTCCCTGTTCAGGGGGGCGTCTGCTTCTCCCTCTGCCCCTCCCCCCAGCTTGTGAGCTCTTGTTCTCCCTCTCTCAAATAAATAAAATCTTAAAAAAAAAAAAAAAAAGGAAAGAAAGTTTAAGATGTTTAAGATGAGGAAACAAGGGAAGAGTCACATTTGCTTTGGGACAGGATGGCACCCTATGTTCTGCACTTGGCACAAAGGTAGTAAGTTCATGTGGTTCTGGGTTTGGGATTTTATGCAAATGGCATCAGCGCGTCGTCTTTTAGTTCAGTGCGGTGCTGTAAAAACAACAAAATCTCGTGTTTAGAGATCTGTGTGTATGTAGTGAAACTATACAGCAGCGCAAGGGAAGCGTAAGCCTGCAGCCTGGGAAGGCGACCCAGGTGATGAGCCCGGGACGCACACACAAGTGGCTTCAAAGATATTAGTAAGATATTATCTCTTTATCTAGGCAGGAAATCACATGCATTATGTGTTATTTTACTCCATATGTTACATTTGAGGTATTTTTGCCGATCTACTAACATTTCATGATAAAAGTGAAAAGCATTTCTTTGTGTTCAAAGGTTAAATTTACGTTTAAAACTGAAAAGGTGACCGAAAGAAGAAACTTTGCGAGCTTGGTGGCCCTCTAGCGCTCAAATCGGACAAGTACAATTAATGCCCTTGAGTCTGCTGTGATCCACTCCTGCTCTCACTTCCTCCGAGCAGAAGTCACCAGCAGGAGGGGTAGAAAGGCCTGGTCCCGGAGCTAGTCAGGGAAAACGGCGTGTTTGACATCCACTTCCTAAGATGCTGCTTCACTCTCTGGGAAGAACCACCCAAAAGAACATGTCTTGATCTTTGGCAAGAATGTTTCATAAAATCTTTCAAAATTTAAAGGAACATTTCAAAAGGAAAAGAGTACTGGATTTTTATACACATAGGATGTTTTAAAATTGATTTTATCCCCAAGCCCTTCTTTTAAGATCTTTAGAATTACTATGTTTAATAGCATTGATTTTCTTGGAAAATTTGAGGAAGAATCACACCAACGGATCCTTCCCTCAAGACTCAGCTCAGATGTCCCACAGCCTTGGGGTCCCACGGGTGAACTGATCTCTCTGTGCACCTGAGCTTTGAAAACAGGAAGCTGACTTTTCCGGGGACTCATTGCATCCTGCTCTTTACCATAAATACTTGTGTACGGCGCTTATTCATCTTCAGATTCTTGAGCTACTCCAGGGCCAAGTCTCTGTCTTTTTTCTCTTTATGTTACCACAGTTCTTAACACAGTACCCGGAGCATTTTATAGGCTCTTTGGTCTTTTTCTTTGGGTGCATTATCTAGAGATTTAAGTGAGATGCGTTACATAACTGTATTTTAACACCAAAGTTAGTTTTGAAACGTATTTTATAGTTTGGCCAGGGAGTCAAGAGCATCACATAGACTAGATAACGGAGGGAAATGTAAGATTGCTGCAGGAGATGGCATTGCATCCGCCCTGCCACGGAGCACGTCTGCAGGGCAGCTCGTGAGAAAGGCAGCTGGTTCGTCTCATGGGCACGACTGATGGGTTTTTTGTTTTGGTTTGTTTTTAAAAGGAATCAATTAGCATCGAAAATACTGTCATAAAAAAAAAAAGGAAAATACTGTCATGATTCAGTTTGGTCTCGTGTGAAATGGGCAAGTTTGTCAGTCATCACAGAAACTGGTGGAATATCCATGACACTGAGCAACTCAGGAGCGTAATGAAAAGAGCACAGGATTTCAACCCCCAGCAGCATCTGGGGACTCCCGGGTTGCTAACGCCTGAGCTCTAGTGTTCCCATGGGTGAGAGCAAGTAGCTACACGTATTATACTGTATATACTTATAGAGCCCAACAAATCACATAGTAAATAAATTTTTGTATTTATATATGATACATTATGTGCAATCTATAATACTATATATTTTAGATATTATATATTTTATATATAGTATATCATATTATGAATTATGTTATATAATTTTTATTATGTCACACACTTTATCATCTATCTTACATGTTATGTGTTATATAAGTATATTGTATATAATAGCATATATTATATACATTGTTATTTATGTATTATAAAATATATATTTATGCTGTAAAAGATTATATGTGCATAAATATATAAGTATATTATACATAATTTTATAACATATAAATATATTTTGTATAGTTTATGTGAAATATTTTAAATATATATTTAAAACATTACACGAATACATACCCAGGCACCCAGGCTAGTCAGTGCAAAGCTCTGTGATCTCAGTTTGTGACAAGTGCTTTCAGGCAGCTGGTGTCTTTCTTCTTGAGCTATGTCCATGACAGACCATCTTTTATTTCCCATTTAAGATAAAGCCCATCACCATGTTCCATCCTTAATGGTAACCTAAGGGGAATAATTATGAGTGGGACTCACCGACTTGTGTTTGCATAGAGAATTTTAGAGCTCCGAGGCTTGGCGATGGATGTGATGTCTCCAAAGGGGTTGTCGACGTCATCGGCACTTGTGGACTGCACGTAACCACTGTTGGTGGGACAAGGAAAGAAAACGTGGGTTTCTTCATAAGGGAAACAGAAGAAAAATAGTGAAAGGGAATAAAGGGGAAAGGAGAAAAAATGAGTGGGAAATATCAGAAAGGGAGAACATGAGAGACTCCTAACTCTGGGAAACGAACAAGGGGTAGTGGAAGGGGAGGAGGGCGGGGGGTGGGGGTGACTGGGTGACGGGCACTGAGGGGGGCACTTGATGAGACGAGCACTGGGTGTTATTCTGTATGTTGGCAAATTGAACACCAATAAAAAATAAATAAAAAAAAAAGAAGAACAGAAGAAGAGATCAACAGTGTCCTGACAGCCAAAAGAAATCTTATTTGCTAACATAGATCAAAAACTGAAAAAACAAAATAAAATTATTCACCATGACCAAGTAGGATTTATCCCTGGGACACAAGGCTGGTTCAACACTCGTAAAACCATCAATGTGATTCATCATATCAGCAAGAGAAAAACCAAGAACCATATGATCCTCTCATTAGATGCAGAGAAAGCATTTGACAAAATACAGCATCCATTCCTGATCAAAACCCTTCAGAGTGTTGGGATAGAGGGAACTTTCCTTGACATCTTAAAAGCCATTTACGAGAAGCCCACAGCAAATATCATTCTCAATGGGGAAGCACTGGGAGCCTTTCCCCTAAGATCAGAAACAAGACAGGGATGTCCACTCTCACCACTGCTGTTCAACATAGTTCTGGAAGTCCTCACCTCAGCAATCAGACAACAAAAAGAAGTAAAAGTCATCAAATTGGTAAAGAAGAAGTCAAACTCTCTCTCTTCACAGATGACATGATACTGTACATAGAAAACCCAGAAGCCTCCACCCCACGATTGCTAGAACTCATACAGCAATTTGGCAGCGTGGCAGGATACAAAATCAATGCCCAGAAGTCAGTGGCATTTCTATACACTGACAATGAGACTGAAGAAAGAGAAATTAAGGAGTTAATCCCATTTACAATTGCACCCAAAAGCATAAGATACCTAGGAATAAACCTAACCAAAGAGGTAAAGGATCTATACCCTAAAAACTACAGAACACTTCTGAAAGAAATTGAGGAAGACACAAAGAGATGGAAAAATCTTCCATGCTCATGGATTGGCAGAATTAATATTGTGAAAATGTCAATGTTACCCAGGGCAATTTATACGTTTAATGCAATCCCTATCAAAATACCATGGACTTTCTTCAGAGAGTTAGAACAAATTATTTTAAGATTTGTGTGGAATCAGAAAAGACCCCGAATAGCCAGGGGAATTTTAAAAAAGAAAACCATAGTCTGGGGGCATCACAATGCCAGATTTCAGGTTGTACTACAAAGCTGTGGTCATCAAGACAGTGTGGTACTGGCACAAAAACAGACACACAGATCAATGGAACAGAATAGAGAACCCAGAAGTGGACCCTGAACTGTCATGGTCAACTAATATTCGATAAAGGAGGAAAGACTATCCATTGGAAGAAAGACAGTCTCTTCAATAGATGGTGCTGGGAACATTGGACATCCACATGCAGAAGAATGAAACTGGACCACTCTCTTGCACCAGACACAAAGATAAACTCAAAATGGATGAAAGATCTAAATGTGAGACAAGAGTCCATCAAAATCCTAGAGGAGAACACAGGCAACACCCTTCTTGAACTCGGCCACAGCAACTTCTTGCAAGATACATCCACGAAGGCAAAAGAAACAAAAGCAAAATGAACTATTGGGACTTCATCAAGATAAGAAGCTTTTGTACAGCAAAGGATACAGTCAACAAAACTAAAAGACAACCTACAGATGGGAGAAGATATTTGCAAATGACGTGTCAGATAAAGGGCTAGTTTCCAAGATCTATAAAGAACTTATTAAACTCAACAGCAAAGAAACAAACAATCCAATCATGAAATGGGCAAAAGACATGAAGAGAAATCTCACAGAGGAAGACATGGACATGGCCAACATGCACATGAGAAAATGCTCCGCATCACCTGCCATCAGGGAAATACAAATCAAAACCACAATGAGATCCCACCTCACACCAGTGAGAATGGGGAAAATTAACAAGGCAGGAAACCACAAATGTTGGAGAGGATGCGGAGAAAGGGGAACCCTCCTGCACTGTTGGTGGGAATGTGACCTGGTGCAGCCACTCTGGAAAACTGTGTGGAGGTTCCTCAAAGAGTTAAAAATAGACCTGCCCTACGACCCAGCAATTGCACTGCTGGGGTTTACCCCAAAGATACAGATGCAATGAAACGCCGGGACACCTGCCCCCGATGTTTCTATCAGCAATGTCCACAACAGCCAAACTGTGGAAGGAGCCTCGGTGTCCATCGAAAGATGATGGATAAAGAAGATGTGGTCTATGTATACAATGGAATATTCCTCAGCAATTAGAAACGACAAATACCCACCATGTGCTTCGACGTGGATGGACCTGGAGGGTATTATGCTGAGTGAAGTAAGTCAGTCGGAGAAGGACAAACATTAAATGTTCTCATTCATTTGGGGAATATAAATAATAGTGAAAGGGAATAGAAGGGAAGGGAGAAGAAATGTGTGGGAAATATCAGGAAGGGAGACAGAACATAAAGACTCCTAACTCTGGGAAATGAACTAGGGGTGGTGGAAGGGGAGGAGGGCGGGGGGTGGGGGTGACTGGGTGACAGGCACTGAGGGGGACACTTGACGGGATGAGCACTGGGTGTTATTCTGTATGTTGGCAAATTGAACACCAATAAAAAATATATTTATTATTAAAAAATAAAAAATAAATTAATAATAACCATGATGAGAAACCATCTTGCTTTAAAAAAAAATAAATGCAGGGGCACCTGGGTGGCTCAGCGGGTTGGGCCTCTGACAGCAGCTCAGGTCATGATCCTGGAGTCCCAGGATAGAGCCCCGTGTCCAGCTCCCTGCTCAGCGGGGAGTCTGCTTCTCCTTCTGACCCTCCTCCCTCTCCTGCTCTTTCTCTTTCTCAAATAAGTAAATAGAATCATTTGAAAGAAAAAAAGAAAGAGAGGAAAGAGATGTTCCCATTTTCAGTGCAACGGTTGCCAGGCCCCGATGATCCCAAGCATGGGCCGGGGTGGGAGTAGCAGGGGGTCGTGTGTTTGCACGGAGCCGGGCTGTCTCTGCAGCCCTGGGTTGGCGCCTTCACTGAGGACGGGGAGACCCGGGGCCGGCCAGAGGCCAGCACCTGCCGGAGCCTGTAGGGTGCCTGTTGGGGTCGGGAACCCGGAGCCCAGGAATCTGGGGCAGCCAGCAGGTGCCTTCAGGGCCCTGACACAAGGCTGTGTGCTGTCACCGTGTCCTCGCAGCACTTCTGGGGCCACGGGTTGGAAAGACTGGTCAACCCCGCTCTTGAGCAGTAATGGGGGAGGGGAGGGCGAAGATGAAAGACCCACTTTCTCGGATTTCCTCTGTCCTAGGTACTGTGATCTGAGTCTTTATGCTCCTCCCATGTGCCTATGTTGACATTCTAATGCCTGAGGGGAGGGCGTAGCAGGTGGAGGGAGTGGGGGGAGCTCAGGTCAGGGCGGGGCGCCCTCGGGAGCAGGATTAGAGGGTTTTCTAAGAGGGGTCCCCGGAGCTCTCTTGCCCTGCCACCCCGTGAGGACACACTGCAAAGTCTGGGAGTCCTGTCCCCACATGCTGGCACCCAGATCTTGGGCTCCCAGCATCCAGAACTGTTAGAAATAGCTGTCTGCTGTTTAGAAGCCAGGCGGCCCGTGGCATTTTGGCAGAGCAGCCCCAGTGGACTTCAGTCCACGCGAGGCCCCCCCACGGGGGGCGGGGCGCATCTCTGCGGACTCGGGAAAGCCAAGTTTATTTATTTTTTTTTTTTTTTTTTTTTTTGGAAAGCCAAGTTTAAATTTAGGAAAGGAAGATGAGACATTGCCTGTCCTCCTGCGTTAGCGAGCACGTCACACCTTCCGCGCCGAGTATCAGAGTCTTTCTGGTTGACAACACCCAATATTAGTAGCACCCAGGGTATTTCACTTCATAAAATAACCAATTTGGGGAAACAGAAAAATACCACTCCCCCTTTCTTTCTTTTATCAGAATTGTTAACGGATCTGTGATGGAAGTCCTGACATTGAGCAGGCTCTGTGCCGGCAAAACGTCAGAAACCTGTTCGAGAGGATAAGTTGTCTTAAACAGTGAATTACAAACATGAGTGAGCTGAAAGCCACTACAATTTAGATGTAAATCTAGTAATTTTTAAGACATTAAGAAACACTCTCACTTACGTATACAGAGGAATGTATTTGCTTCTGGAACTTGGACTCACGCTTAGAAAAGGAGAAAATATGGACAATGGAGTTACTGACATTAATGTAATAAGCACCAAATCATCATAGTATTTCTCTTATTAAAAGAAGAGCAAAGTCTTCAGAGAGACCTCATGGGAGTTCACCTCTAAGAGTTTGTAATTTTAAACAGAGGTGATTTAAAGGTGTAGTTTTAGGTGAAAATCAAAAACGGGACAAATGGGGTCCAGCTCCTGCAGACGCCCGCGTCCCGCTTTGCTCTCCGAAGCCCTGTTCTAGAGCCCGTCCCTCTGGCCTCCCTTTTGCCGGATGCTTCCCTGGGCCCCGGGTGGCCCGTATGGGGTGAAGGCGAACCTCCGATTTTCTTAGATACACGCAGTTTGCCCGGTGAGTGGATCTTACTGACAGTCCAGTGCAACCCTCCAGGGTAGAGACGAAGCTCCCGGCATGAAGGTCAGTGATTTACAGGAGATCACGGTTATTTACAGCATCCCAAGGAGCTCTGGGTTTATTTTGTATTTTCCCTGCTCCAGCCCCAGAATTGGCCATTTCTCTAGGAGTCTCAAAATTTCTTTTATTGGAGAATGGTGACTAAAAGCCAGTATGTGGGTGCTAGAGGTGCTTGTGGCCACTGAGGTGTCCCCGCTCCGGGGTCCTCTGAGCAGACGGAGCTAGGGATGCACAGGTGTGTAGGAACCTGTACATGCCACATGTTGGGGTATATTCCTGTTCCTGCTGTCTGTGTATATACTAAAGTCAACCTGAGTTCCCAGGATACCTCCCTCCTGATTAAATCCAGCACCACAGCGTTCATTCTTAGCCTTTCTCCCTTACTTATTTGTATTTCCTCCTGATAATATGAAACCTGCTTCCCAGGATTGACCAAACATTTCATTTTGTTCAAATCTGTACACGTAAGAAGTGTCAGAACCACCAACCCATTTCCCTGTGGAGACACGTGCACTAGAGCATCGCCCTTATATGCCATGCTTTTGGCCTTATGTTACTCAGTCAAAATACTGTTTCCAAACTTATTAAGGTCCAGAGTTATTTGGGACCATCCACTTAAGTGTAGTTATGTCATGTATTTGTAACTTCGATTCTTTTGTCACCATCTGCATTCCTCCCTGGATTCCCCCAGCCTCTGGCGGGATGGATGGACATGCGTATTTGTGTACGTCTGTATGTGTTTATTTTACTTTGCATTCAGTAAAGTGTGTTCTCTGTGGTGTACGGTTCTATTACAAATACAGAGTCATGAGGCCACCACCACAGAACCATACAGAACAGTTTATTGCCCCAAATGTTCCCTTTATAGGCCCTCTGCATTCATCCCTCTCTCCCTTCCCAGCTGCTGGCTGCCACTGTTCTGTTCCCACCCTGTGGTTTTGCCTTTTCTAAATGTCATATAAATGGAGTCATACAGTAAGTGACCTTTTAGGTCTGGCTGCTTTCCCTGAGCAAAATGCACTTAAGATTCACGCACACTGCTGCGTGTTGCATTTGGTTCTTTCATTGCTGCGTACTATGCCACTGCGCTGGGACACTCTGGTATGTCTGTCCAGCGCGTCCTTCTCCCTGGCCCGTGGAAAGGCATCCTGGTTGTTTCTGGGTTTTGGCATTATGTGTACAGCTGCACAAATATTCTAATACAGGTTTTAGTGTGGGCTCCTGGGAGCAACACGTGTTAGGGGAAGGCTGCAGAGCGAGCAGCACTCTCTAAAGTTCAGAGATGTGGCGATACTGACTGAGACGTGTAGGTTTGCCATTCATCCAATGATTTCCTACGTGAAAAATGCACCAGGAATGCCTGGGTGGCTCAGTCAGTTAAGTGTCCGACTCTTGATTCCAGCTCAGGTCATGATCTCAGGGTTGTGAGATCGAGCCCCACACTGGGCTCTGTGCTGGGCATGGAGCCCACTTGAGATTCTTCCTCTCCCTGCCTCTGCCCCTTTCCCCCCTTCCCTCTCTTAAAAAAAAAAAAAATTTTTTAATTTAAAAATTGGGGCACCTGGATGGCTCAGTGGTTGAGCATCTGCCTTTAGCTCGGGTCATAATCCCCGAGGTCCCGGGATCAAGTCCCACATCGGGCTCCCCACAGGGAGCCTGCTTCTCCCTCTGCCTGGGTCTCTCATGAATAAATAAAATCTTTTTAAAAAATTAAAAATTAAAAAGGCAATGGATTCATATAAACTGGGATATAAATTTTATCATTTGGGTGAACTATTTGTTATTTCATCACATGATATATGAATAAAAAGATGCTAATAAAGTGTTTTCACTAGTCCTCACAAAATATTAAGAGGTGACGCTGATGATTTACATCTTTATCAAGCTTGTTTTGTTTATGAATCTTATATTTCGCAAATGTCTTAATCTTTTAACAAAATTATTACCATTTAACACTAAAATCTATTTTTTTATATTTGGCTGTTTTACACATTTGGCAGAACATATTTTAGCTAATCTTGGTCATAAAGTTTACACACTACTTTTAGAATATGGCTTGATAAAATCTGAGTTTGCTAACAAGACAACATTCTTCTCAGTAGTTTCACAATTTACAATATTAGACACAGGAGTTAAATGTGATTATGATTTTGCATATTTTCACTTCATTATTCTTTTTTCTTTACTGATATAAAAATTAATTTCTAAAGGGCAATATGCTGGTTTTATTGAAGTGCTACACAGATTTGAAAAATGTTGTCTTTGATATTATTTTTCCATATTTGAAATATATTAAGTACTCTCATTAATTTTTAGCTCACTACAGTGAAAAATCTCCTGGATTTAGCAATTAGTTGTGGATTAGGTAAATATAAAATTTAATTTACAATATTAACCTTCCTATTGAGGTGATGATTGAATCTCTAGGAAAGAAAAGAGAATAATCACACTGTGGACATGAGTTTCTCTTATGCATTATCTGTCTGCTTCACACAATTCCTTATAAATATCTGCAGTATTTTTTGCAAAATACACATATCTGTTTAGAGTTCCATGTGATTCATTCTTATATTTTCTATTCTATTTAATTTCACAAAATGGTGGTTGTGACTCACCACCAATGGTTGCAATCAAGTGGCCACACTTCACTCATTAAACTACTCAGTAGAATCTACTCATTAAACTGTACTAGGGTAATTATATTCCATCATGTGGACAAGTGGATCCCCCCATTCACATTCTAAGCCAGAGTTGATTCCAAGTGGTTTAAAGAGAGAAATGTGGAAAGCAAACTGATTTTTAGAAAAAAAGTAAAAAAGAATAATATATTGCTTCTGGGTAGGGAAAGATCTGCCAAAAAACTCTATAATGGGACACCTGGGTGGCTCAGCAGTTGAGTGTCTGCCTTCAGCTCAGGGCATGATCCGGGGGTCCCGGAATTGAGTCCCACATCAGGATCCCTGCATGGAGCCTGCTTCTCCCTCTGCCTGTGTCTCTGCCTCTCTCTCTCTCTCTCTCTCTCATGAATAAATAAAAATATTTTTTAAAAGCTCCATAAAAATCATCAAACATGGAAGAAAATATTGATGAATTCAAAACTTTAGTTCAGCAAAGAGCAGTATAAAACAGAAAAGTCCCAGAGTAAAAGGAGATACTATGTTGCATATTACCAATAATTTTTTTTCAGAATGGTAAACACAAAAATTTATACAATTAATATGTTAAAGTTAAGGAACCCAACTGCAAAGGGGGAAAAATATGTGAACAGGTAAGTTACAGATGTGAACACCCAAGTAAGTCATGACCTACAAAAAAATGATTATTGTCTATCAGGTAAGTGTAAGTGAAAATGATAATAAAATATAATTTCATACTCATAAGATTAGAATTTTTTTTAGATTTGAAATTCCAAACTCCAGCCACAATGCACAGTAACGGGAAGTCAAGCATTGCTAATGGTTTAGTTTATGCGTACGACTCATCTGGAGAAGAATGTGCCAATACCTAGAATATAAAGAAATGCACACCTCTTGATGTAGCACTTGTAGACATAAATATGTATATGTAAAATCTAGAAACAGTTTTGTGCTTGGGTACATGAAGAAATGGAAACATTGTTTCCAACTGCAATAAAATCAGTAAAATAATTAAATTACGAGAATGGAGAAATAAATTGTGGTATATCCATACAACACAAAACTACCCAGCAAGGAAAAAGTGAGCACCTAAAGATCTAAATGCCAACATGCATAAATCTCACAAACGCAGTAAAAAAAAAGTGTTTTTGTTTGTTTTTTTAAGAGAGAGAGCATGTGTATGAGGGCAGAGGGGCAGAGAGAGAAAGAAAATCTAAAGCAGGCTCCACACTCAGCACGGAGCCTGATGTGGGGCTCGATCTCAGGACTCTGACATCATGACCTGAGCCAAAATCAAGAGTTGGATACTCAACCAACTGAGCCACCCAGGTGCCCCGTTCACAGTTTAAATTGTAAGGAAGGTTAAGAGAAAACAAGAGAAAGCCGGCAACACTGAACAACTGAAGGGGACTTGGGTTCTCTTTCCCATCACGGGGATGGAAACCTGAGGTCTCTGGAATGTTCTCCAGAGGATATGCATATGGCATATCAGCTCCTCTCTAAGCCATGGACTAGAGCACCGGACATATTAATGACGAATCTGTGAGAGTAAAAAACTTAGTGATGAGAACACGAGATAAAACTTACAAGGTAACTGGCTTGACCGGTGCCAAGAACGACCTTGTTTGAAATCTGTCCCAGAGTCCACCAACCATCTAAAATCGGCATCAAAATGAATGACATATTTAATGAACAAGTTATTGTCATTTTTTGTCTATAAGCTCCGGTGGCCTTAACCATCCCCACCGCGTGAAAGGCAAGCCTCAGTCTCCCAACGGAAGGCACTCCCCAGGCACCCCTAGCAACTCAGGGGTTTGCTCCAGGACCCCCCCTGCTCTCTGCTCTGCTCTCAGACCCGTGGTTCCCATTTGTTTTCCCTCCTCATTCACCTCCTTTGGTTTGAGGCCCTGCAAAAGGTCTGATTTGGGTTTTCGTGCCAGAGACTATGCTCATTAGATCCGCTTTGGCCCACAGTGTTCATCTACATAATTACTCTCCTCTTTAACGCCATGTGTTGAACACGGTAGAGAGCTTCATCGTGAGAGATGGTCCTGGGGCTTGTCAGGCCTCTGAGGGATGAGGAACAGAGCAAAAGGATGAGAGATTCAATGCAGGTCGGAGGTGCACTGCAAGCACAGAGCAGGGCCATCTAGTCCAGGGTCGGGGGGGCAGGAGGGAGGTCAGAGAGAAGACCTGAAAGAGTCACAGGACTTGACCTGGAGAAAACGAAACCCTGAAGGCAGTGGGACACTGTCTGCAAAAGACGTGGTGCGAGGAAGAGCGCGGATTTCACAGAGGCTCGGCCTAGAGCACTGATTTCACTTTACAGAAAGTGACGGGTTTTAATCAGCGGAGCGATAGGAAGTGATGCACGATTTAGGAAAAGTTCCCTGGCTGTAGTGTGGATAGTGTGGGAATCCGTGTGCTGAGTTCTTGACGTTCAGAAATGGAAACTGAGGGGCTCCTGGGGGGCTCAGTCAGTTAAACGTCCAACTCTTGATTTCTGGTCAGGTCAGGATCTCAGGGTCATGAGATGAAGCTCCGCATTGGGCTCCGTGCTGAATGTGGACCATGGCTGAGATTCTCTCCCTCCCGCTGTCCCTCCCTGCCCTCTTTTTCTAAAGAAAAAAAAATGTACTATACTATAATATACTATAATATACTATACTATACTATACTATACTATAATATACTATACTATACTATAATATAATATAAATGAAACCAGACATCTCTGGAGACAATCACCCCGGCTTTGTTTTGCTAGACAGTAAGAGCGCCGTGACTCACGGGCTTCCCCATTCTGTCTCAGAGCACAGGGGTTAGTTCAAGGTTCAATTTCAAGAACTGTTCTGGACACAGGTTCTCTGGTGGAATCATAACTGCTTTTCCATGCCGTAGTCATTATTTACTCCTCCTTGTGCATTTTTGATTTTTGAGATGGAGGCAGTCTTTAAATGAAATTTTTAAGAAGTCCAGTGTAGGTAATATTGAACTATTTGAGGTCACTGATGACTTTATGGTTATGGCACTTCCAGTCCATAAATATATACGTCTCCTTGTTCTTTCCACAATTCTTACGATAAAATGAGTATTTGGGTTTTGGCCTTCAGCTTAGAAATAAATGCATGGTTGCAGAAATGCACCTATATATATATATTTTGGTAAAGGCATTATTATGCACACACGACTGAGGTCCCTACTCACCGACCTGGGTTATTGCTGGGGCCGCTTCATATCTTTTCAGTGTAAAACACTGTGAAACCAGGTCAGCAGCTTTTTCCACCGTTGTTTCTTCTGGATCGGGTTTTGGTGGTAGCATCTTGTCCCAAGGAACAACTTCATATGCTCTGTGAAATGATCAATTAAGGACATTTTATGAAAAATGCATATTCGGATGGCATGAGCCCCAGCAGTGTCCTGCAGCGTGTTGGGCAGATTTTGAGGTGTCCCCCACGATTCCTGCCCCCTGGTTACATATCAGACACAAGCCCCTCCCCTCCGCTGTGGGAGAGCAGATGAGAATGACAAGATGTCCCTCCCACGATGCTTTGTCGGCAACTTTACACGGCCAAGGGTTGTGCCTACATAGTTAAGGTTCCCGATTGGTTGAATATGAGTTAATCAAAAGTGGATTCTCCTAAGTAGGTGACCCAAACAGGTGAGCCCTACAAGAGAGACACACACACAGCAGACACGCTTCAGCTGGCCTTAGAGAAACGCCACGAAGGGCGCGTGGGGCCCAGTCGGTTAAGCATCCGACTCTTGATTTCGGCTCAGGTCATGATCTCAGGCCCTGGGATCGAGCCCTGCGTGGGCTCCCTGCTCATCGAGGAGCCTGCTTCTCTCTCTCCCTTTGCCCCTCCTCCTGTCTTTCAAATAAGTAAATAAAGTCTATAATAAAAAAAAAGAAAGAAAAAGGAAACACTTCACGAGCCCAGCAGCTGGAACGAAGTGCGTCGGGCTCCTGGAGGCGAGCTGCGCCCCAGCCTCGTGGAGGGCGCGGATCCCCGCCCGGGAAGCTCGGGCCCTGAAGCCAGCTGGGCTCCGGCACTGCCACGGCCGGCGCGAGGTTTCAGGCGTGAGCTGTGGTCACGGGCCGTGCGGCGGCAGGAAACCGGTGCCTTTAATTATCCGCATCTCCCAGGTGGCGCACAGACACTGCCCCCGACCGGCAGCAGGGCAGGAGGCCATCGACTTACAGGTAAACAGGCTGTGGCTCCTGGTGGCGGGAGTCAGGACGCAGGTCGGGGGCTCCGCCCGCAAGAGTGGGCCACGCTCCCGCTGCCCCCCGCGATCCCGAGTCACAGGGCCTGCAGCGTGGTGCCAGGAGGCCGGCCACGCGGGTGAAGGAGCGCCGGGCGCACAGGCTTTAGCTAACGGTTCCACCTTGGATTCCAGGCGCGGAAGTTCTGTGGTTTCGGACATGCAGAGACGCAGGACACATGCAGCTGCGTCGACTGCCTCCCATCGAATCCCGAAGGAAACAAAGGGCTCTCGTTCCAGGGGCCGCACCGGAGGGACAGACGGACGGATGGCCGGAGCTCCGGCAGCCCCAGCGCGCCCAGCCGAAGGCTCCAGCCATCAACGAGCCTTCTCCTTCTCGTAGTCAGTTTGCAAACACTGACTCACCAGTGATCCTCATTCCCTCGACTAATTCTTATTCAGAGATTATTATGTTTCAAGTACTGTGCTAAGGGCTTGGGATGAAAGAGCGGATAAGGAACAACATAAAAATTATATTTACCGCGTAAAATGATACGAGGATTCATTAAATTAATATTTGTGAACCTAAATAGCACAGCGATGGCTCCACACCGGTGGTCACTGGTGCGCATATGCTTTCAACTCACTCACCCTGAAACGACCGTGGCCTAAAGAAAGGCTAAGTCTTATGAAATAGTTTTAATTGTGGGAAAAGCTTAAACGGCACATTTTTTGGATATAATATCGGAATGGTTCTGTGAGCTGAATTAAATCTTGCAAGATGCATCTCTGAGCCTCTGATGCATTCCACGAATATTTTATAGAATTTCCCATCCAGGTTATACAAGTTTGTTTTTCCTAAGAAAACTTTTATAGGATACTTTTTAAAGAGACTATTGAATAATGTGATGTCATACTTTGTTTCCTCAGAAATTCCTAGGTTCATGAGCAAAGCATCATGAGTTCAGCCAAATTAGTAACTAAGAGGACTGCGGAGTTTTTTCTGAGAGACGCTAAGATGTGAATATGATAGAAAATGAAATGAAAAGGGGATCCCTGGGTGGCGACAGCGGTTTGGCGCCTGCCTTTGGCCCAGGGCGCGATCCTAGAGACCTGGGATCGAATCCCACGTTGGGCTCCCGGTGCATGGAGCCTGCTTCTCCCTCTGCCTGTGTCTCTGCCTCTCTCTCATTCTGTGTGACTATCATAAATAAATAAAAATTTTTAAAAACTAAAAATAAACCTTTAAAAAAAAAAGAAAATGAAATGAAAAGCCAGAGAGAGGGCGCCTGGGGGCTCAGCAGTTGAGCCTCTGCCTTTGGCTCAGGGCGTGACCCTGGGGTCCCGGGATCGAGTCCTGCATCAGGCTCCCTGCAGGGAGCCTGCTTCTCCCTCTGCCTGTGTCTCGGCCTCTCTGTGTCTCTCGTGAATAATAATAATAATAATAATAATAATAATAATAATAATAATGCCAGAGAGGAAATTAGAGGCCATTTCCTTAAAATCCTTCATGTTTAACATGAGAAAGTTGAGAATCCGGGGTCTCACCAGTGGCCCCCAGACTGGGAATGCTTTCTTCAGAGCTCTTTACTCAACTTGTTCTAAGATTCTGAAACCCAGATCCATACCATGTTTCTTTCTCCTTCCTTCCTTCCTTCCTTCCTTCCTTCCTTCCTTCCTTCCTTCCTCCCTCCCTTCTCCTGGGAAACTCCCTATTCCTGAGGACACCTCGTGAAGCCTGGGGGTGTGTGTGCCGTTGACATGCAAGCGGCCTGGGAAGCTGGTGGCTGAGGCTCACCTGCTGGGTCCAGCGCCCCGGAGGGAAGGACTTGGGGGGGACCCAGCACTCTGGGGCACCCGCCCAGTTGGCCAGCTCCCCGGCCTCGGGGCAGCCACCCCTCTGCACCTGCCTCCCCACTCTCTGTTGCTCTGCTGCCTTCAAAGCCTCCCCGGGCCACCGCACTCATCTGCTCCCGGGCTCGTGGCCCTCGGCCCTTGGCAGCTCCACGCGCCCCTCCAGCACCCTAACCGAGCCTGCCAACACGCGTCCCTAAGCCCAGAGCCCCACACTTCCCTCCAGTAGCTCGGCCACGGCCCCCTGGCCCACAGTCCCTGGCCCACAGCCCCCTGGCCCAGGGCCGAGGCCACCAGCAGGTGTAGCGTCCCCTTATCCGGCCCCTCTGGCACCGAGCCCTGGCGTCTCTCTCTGGGTCCCGGGCCCCGCCGCAGCTGTGTCGCCTGCCGACCCGGCGACCTCGGTCTGCACTGCTGTTCGGCCTGGAGCCCCGTTGTTCTTGATCCGTCTCCTCCAGGCCCGTACCCTCCACTGAAAACTGTGCTGCTCCGGCCCAGGTGCAGGTGCAGGTGCAGCCCGAAGCCACAGGGCCAACCCTCCCGAGGGCGCCCTCCTCCCTCGCCGGCGCCCGCGCTGCCCGTCTGTCCTGCCCTCACGTCCCTCCAGGGAGGCCCCACGGCTCCAGCTGCTCCCGGGGCTGCGGCCACGGGCTCCAGGCCCTCCTTGCCTTCCCCCGCTTCTCCCCCTAACTGCGGCTGGTCCCACCCTGCTCCAGGCCCCGGGCCTTGTTCTTCCCCAGCCCGGGCGCCCCCCCCCTCCAGCCTTCCAGGCCCTCCGCGTCCCCTCCACCTGGAGAAGGGCCACCGCAGAGATCCACGGATCTCTCCTTCGGGGACGCCTTCCGAGCCCTCTCAGCGCCCGACCCCAGCGGAGGGCCCAGGCCTCCTCCCCTAAGGACGCCTCCCAGCCCTGCCCGGGCGCCCCGGATGCTCTCATCCTGTTCCAGCTGCAGCCTTCAGCTGCCAGGCTCATCTGAGATGGGAGCTGTGTTCAAGTCCAGCGTGTGCTTGCGGCCCACCTCCCTCTAGAATGAGAGCTCTTGGGGCAGGGACATCCTCGTCCACCGTAGTCCTGGGTGAAGCACACGGCCCAGGGCACAGACACCCAGAAAGCGCTGCAAGCGGCTGTGCTCCCAGTAAACTGCCTCCTTCAGGCCCTCCTGCTTTTGTTTTCTGTGCTGCTGCGCTCTGACCTCCTCCCCTCTCTCACCGTTTCCTTTCTGCTTTGGAATTATTCTTCTATTAAACACAGTTTTTCTTTAAGACTCTCCTTGACCGGGGATCCCTGGGTGGTGCAGCGGTTTAGCGCCTGCCTTTGGCCCGGGGCGCGATCCTGGAGACCCGGGATCGAGTCCCACGTCGGGCTCCCGGTGCATGGAGCCTGCTTCTCGCTCTGCCTGTGTCTCTGCCTCTCTCTCTCTCTCTCTGTGACTATCATAAATAAATAAAAATTTTAAAAAAAAGACTCTCCTTGACCTCCTCATTTTAGCCGTCAATGTGAGTATCTGCGTCTGATGTTCTCTGCATTACTCACCGAATCTGGGCCATGGTGGACACAAAGAGGTTGTGTCATGAAAGGAGACATAGAAACAATTCATTTTTCCAATTTTTCGTATCTTTTAAAAAGCTTGATTTGTTTATTTGAGGGAGAAGGGGCAGAGGGAGAAAAGGGAGGACAGGGAAAGTCTCAAGGAGACTCCCCACTGAGCACAGAGCCTGAGGCGGGGCTCCAGCCCAGGACCCGAGATCGTGACCCGAGCCAAAGTCACCGTCAGCTGCTTACCCTACTGAGCCCTCCAGGTGCCCCCAGAAATACATTTTTAAATCAAAATTCTACTGGGAAAAATGCTTACTTTTGTGTTGAGGACTTGTAAAATGAGTCCTTTGCAGTGTATTTCCTGTTTGGTTGTGGAAGCGGTTCTCCATCCTCCTAGAAGGTGTGAATAATAAGTCAAAGGGGATCACAGGAATCACATATACGGGGAAGTGCTCCCTCCCTGTTTTCTACGCACCATGCTTGCCCCCTCCCCTCTGCTTACCCCGAGGGTGGACCAGGTTTAACACTGCCCACTTCCCTCAATCGCCTTGGAAATTTGCCTTCCTTGTATAATCTCCCAGTGACTAAGTTAAAATTTACAAAATGTGTGTTCAAGTTCATGGGAAAGTCACTTCTTTAGGAGAAAGCTCTTGAATTTTAAATGTTGCCAAATGATATTTTCAGCACCATGTAATTCAAACATCTTAAAAAGTCTCGTCTGTCTTGTCTTCTAATGATAGGACATTAGTGCGGCACTATTTCCCTCTTCCTGTCTTTCATCTTATTTCATTAAAATTACTTATTATTATAACGTTTATCATTACTATCTTTAAGGATTACTTATTTAAAGTCTCCACAATATTTTATCTGTGGTTCTCTGCCTGGTTTTGCTTCTTGGATCCTATTTGTTTTTTTTCTGCTGCTTCCATTCTCTTTGGCTGAAGTTCTACTTTTGGTAATTTTTTCAAGGATATGAACTTCTAACTCAGCGTTTTAACTAACTCATTCTCACTTTTCTATACCATTCTGTTTGAATTTAGAATTCCAGTTTAATGGTTATGATTGTTTAGTAGCCTAAATACATCTCATTGACTTCTGGACTCTTCTCCAAGTGCATGGAGTATGACTGGCTGCAGGTATTCTGTGTCCGCCCACCCCCACCCACTCGTAGTATTTAGGATATTTGTCTTGGTTTTCCTATGGAGGAAATTTGTTCAGGAGAAGACATATCTCTTTCATCTGGCTTAAGCCTTCCTGTGCTTCTCTAATCTGAGAATGCATAACTCTCACCAGTTTAGACGAGTCTCCATTTTTGTCTCTTTATTGTCAGTGGATTCACTTTATTTTCTTCTTGCGAAGGTCCCATTAAGCAAATACTAGGCTTCCTCATTCTGTTCTCCACGTGTCCTAACTTTTGCATCTCTCCATCCTTAAATTCCCCTTCTGGCCTTATCCACTTTCCTGTTCACCCCACTTCCTTCTTCCCATTTCTGTCTGACATGTTTAAACTTGCATGTCATGTATTTTTTAATTTCACCAAGACTACATCTAGTGAAATCATGTAATATTCTGCTAGTAGGATGAATCATACATTTTTTTTCACTTAGAATTGTTTTCTAAAATTTTTTATTGGTACAATAATTTTGACATCTTAGTAATTTTGCTGTGAAAAATGAAATTCCACCTTACAAGAAAGAGGACACTCTTCAAGACCACTCCGTGGCATCTTTACTTATGTATCAGAGCAAATCAGCCAGTGAAAAAATCCAGGGCCTTCCATATGGCTCGTGGTTTAGTCAGATATTGGTAAGAGAGGGTTTAGTTGTGTCTGCCAAACTCTGCCTCAGTGATTTTTGGAGTTTTTCTGGTTTTGTAGAACTACTCTTTGCCTCCAAATGCAGGCATAACCTGCTCATAATGTGAGTTTGGAAGAAGACTGACTGGAGGGGCCACCGGAGCAGCATCTTCAGATTTTAACGTCTCATTCCAAGTGTTTGCATTGAAATTTTGGTAAATTCCATTGTTGATCACCACCCAAAGTACAATGGGCAAGTTGTACATGCAGGTAGTTGCCACTTCCACGCCAGAAAGCCAAATGCGCGGTCTCCTTCCACACAGTTGCCCGCTGCCCTGGGTTTCTATCTTTAGCCACTATAGAGGCTGCACTGGAAGATCTCAGACCAAGTCCCATCGTTCCAGAAGTACTCGCATCAAGCCTAGGATGGGCAAGGTCGTCCTGAAGCACAGTGTGTCCAGTATCCATAGGATTTGCTCCTTCACTCACCAAAAAACAGTTTCCAGGTAGTTGTTCTGGAACATGGTCAAATGCTGTGTAATAATTCATAGGCAGGGATTTGGGGGAAGCTAATTCCTGTGCTATTTTGGCCCGCTGGAGATTATCCCCAAGATGGAGGGGGCACCCTCTGATATTCCTACACCAGAGAAGAGAGGCAAGTTTCTTCCATCTTAAACTACTGTGATCCTTGGGATGCAGCTTCCTTGCTCTTCATTTTTCCTCTCAGAGTTTTCTCCACTTGCACTCTGGAGGACACTACCACGGTGTTTTATAAAATTGTCCTAAAAGCTGTCGAGGGACAGCGTTTATGTCTCCTAGCAAAGTCACAGCAGGCCTTACATTTTCCCCTAATTCTGTACAGATACCAGCCGTATGCTATCACTCCTATGTGGAATTTAGGAAAAAAACCAAACAAGCAAAGGGGAAAAAAAGAGAGAAACAAACCAAGAAACAGGCTCTTAACTCTGGAGAACACACTGATGGTCACCAGTAGAATGAATTATATGGATTGATTTTTTAATGTTAAGGGCATATTTTCACTCCTGGGATAAACTTCACTTGATCATAATATATTATCCTTATAAATTACTCATTTTGATTTGCTAACACTTTGTAATCATTTTTGTGTCTCTGTACATGAAGAATATAATTTCTGTAATTTCCTCCTTTTTTGTAATGTCTGTGGTTTGGGAACATTAGGTTAAGCTGGACTTCTAAAACTAGCTGGAAAGTGTTCTTTCTTCTATTTTCTGAAATAACTTAGATTGATGTGATTTCTTCTGAGAATGTTTGACAAAATTCAGCAGTGAAATCATCTGATCCTAGTGTTTCACTGCAGGCAGCTTTTTGATCAGAAAAATTAAATTTATTTAATACATTGGGGGCACTCATGTGTTCTATTTCATTTAGTAACGATTTTAGTAAGTTGTATTTCTAAAGGGATTTCTTCGTTTAATCTAAGACACCAAATGAACTGGCATACGGTAGTTCATAATATTTTCTTATTTTGCTTTGCGAATCAGCAGTAATAAACTTTTTCATTTCCAATGTTGGTAATATGTGTTCTCTCTCTTTTTCTTGATCATACTAATAAAATAGCTATCACTTTCATTGATCTTTTCAAAGAAACAGCTTTTAGCTTTAAGTTTTCTCTCTTAACGTATATTTTCTCTTTTCATTGATTTCCACTCTTATCTTTTTAATCTGCTCTCTTTTTTTTGTTTTAACATTCTTCTGGTTCCTTAATCATTAATCTTGAATTTTCAGAACTTCCTTGTTTTGTAATATAAGCATAAAAGGCTATTTTTTTTCTTTTCAGCAGACTTTTAACTGCATTATACAAGATTTGATAGCTTATATTTTCATCACTGTTCAACTTAAAACATTTTCTGTTTTCTTATGATTTCTTCATTGACCTTATGGATTATTTAGAAGAATGATTTTTAATTTAAAAGCATTCAATGTCTTTCTAAATATCTCATGGTTATTTATTTTTAATTTAACTCTGTGGTGGTTTAAGAAAACAAATAGAATTATTCCAATACATTTAAAGATATGAAGACTTGTTTTATGCTCCAGCATATGATTATGATCAATATATCATTTGTATTGATATGCTTTCTGTTCATTTACTTTCAGCCTATTTCTATCTTCATATTGAAAGTGTACCTCTTGTCAATCACATATAGTTGTATCTTGCTTTGTTATCCACCCTGATAATCTCTGCCTTTCAGCTGAAATGTTCAGGATATTAGCATTTAATCTAACAATTGATATATTAGGATTAGATGTACCATTTCATAATAGTTGTCTATTTGTCCCAATGTTTCTGTTCCTCTGTTCCCTTTTTCTTCCTTCCTTATATTATTGAAATGAGTGGGGTCTTTTAGAATTCCAATTTCTGTCATTGGGTGGCTCTTTAATGATACCCCTTTATAGTACATTTCTGTGTTTTAGAGATTAAATTAGATGTCTTTAACTTTCCACAGTCACTTGGGAGTTGATATTGTACCAATTCACATAAAATGTACAAATGTCACAACCACGAGTCCATTTACCACACCTCACCATTCCTTATTCTATTAGTTGTCACATATACTATATCTACATTCATAATACACTTCAGAGAACAATATTAGACTCCCGTTTTAAACAGTTATGTATACTTTAAAGAAATTAAAAGGAAAAATAATCTTAAATAGACAAGATTTCTTGTAGTGCATATTCATTGTAAATTTACTTCCTTTATTTTTCTCTTCTTGCAAATTTGGTTACGTAATCTTTTAATATGTTCAATATAATCAGGCCCCCAGATTCTTCCAGGTCCTAATCCCTGGAAACTGCATATGTTAGCTTGCACAGAGAAAGGTAATTTGGATTGCAGATGGATGTAAAGTTGCTAATCAGGTGAATTTAAAATTGGAAAATTGTCCTAGACATTCAGATGGGCACAAAGTAATCCTAGGGTCCCTAAAAGTAGAAAGTCAAGGCAGAAGAGTAGTCAGAAAAGGGAAGAATTCAACCTGCCACTGCTGGCTTTGAAGATGAGGACAAGACCCATGAGCCAAAGGATGCAGGTGGCAAGAAAATGGGATTCTACTTAAGAGTTTCTAGAAGAAATTCAACCTTGCCAACATCTTGATTTTAGCTCAGTGAGACCCATTTTTTACTCTGAACTCCAGAAGTATAAGGTGCTGGATTTATATTTTCTTAGCCACTAAATTAACGTTAATTTTTTATAACAGCAGTAGAAGACCAACAGCCTTCATCATTGAAAGTGAGAGTTTCTAGATGTAGTGCTCTCGTGTGATGTGTTTCTTTCTTTTGTAAATATGTCGCTCTACCGTCGTCTTGTTTCAGTAGTGTGATTAGAAAGAAGCCTGTAATATTTCAACTGATTTTTCTCTTGCTGCTCTCAAAGTTCTCTTCGTATCTTTTGCATCTGAATATCAGATGCCTGGGCTTTTTGAAAAAAAATTTTGTTCTGTTTGGAATTCAATAGGCCTCTTGAAAATTGTAAATATATATCTTTCACCAAATTTGGGGAAGTTTCAGTAATTATTTCTTCAAATATTATTTTCTGTTGCATTTTCCTTTACCTTTATTCTTGGACTACAATTAGTGTTAACTTTTTCATAATGTTACATAGGTCTCTGAGATTCTTTTCATTTATTTTTTATTCTTTTTTTTTTCACCCTCTCTCCAAGTTCTATTTTTAAATCCTTAATATTTTCCTTGTCATAGCCTTCCTGCTATTAAGCCCATATCCTTTCTATTTAAGATTTGGAAATTTTAGTTCTAAAATTTCCCTTTGGCTCTTTTTTATATTCTATTTCCTTGATGAAAGTTCCTGTCTTGTGATTATGAATATATTCTCTACTATGTCACGGAGCACAGTTACAACAACTGTATTAAAATCCCTGTCTGGGGGTGACAGGATGGCTCAGCCAGTTAAGGGTCTGCCTTCAGCTCAGGTCATGATCTCCAAGTCCCCAGGTGGAGCCCTGTGTCAGCTCCCTGCTCAGCGGGGAGTCTGCTTCTCCCTCTCCCTCTGCCCTCCCTGCTCCTGTGCTCTCCCTCTCTCTGTCCTTCTCAAATAAATAAAGTCTTAAAGACAAAAATCCCTGTCTTATAATTCTAACATCTAGCATATTGCCATGTGTGCTGATCCCATTTTCCATGGTTATTATATGTTAAATAATTTTGGATTTTTTAATTGGAGGTTGTACATTTTATGTGGAGAAGTCACAGTATTCTGCATTATTCCTGAGAGCATTTTGGGTAATAGTCAGATCTTAGGTCAGTACCTTGTTTGCCTTTGACAGAACTGCTTAGGGTCTGTTTTGAGCAGATAGTCCAGGGACCAACTGGACTTGGGCTGAGTTCACACATGGAACTATGGCTCCCTCTCCAGGTGCCTCCTGTTCTGGAGTCTTTCCTTTCATTCTTGGGACATGCTCCATTCTTCCATCTCTTTAGGGAGAAAGACAGAGATTTCTATTGAATTTGTAATCACTCCAGTTTCCTGAATGTAGCCCACCTTCCACAATGGGAAAAGCACCCTGAGTTCACCATCTAGGGTTCAACTCTGAAATTTGCCTGATTTTGTTCCATCACCAGGGGTCTTGATCCAATGGATGGGTATTTCATCAGAGTCTGCAGTTGTTATTGGTGGGAGGGTTAGACTCTTAGGAGCTCACTCTGCCACAGAGGAAGCAAAAATGTATAATGATGTATTTTAAGAGAAATGCTTGATTTTAAAGAATCATATTTGTTTCTTTTTCATATCTGCCTCTTCTTTTCCTTAAGTCCTGTTCTTTCCTTAGAACTTCTATTTCTCGAAAATTAATGTGTATTCAGATGGCTCTATTATCTGAGGCTCTTTGGGTGAGAGGTCCTGCTCTGTCACACCTGCTGATATTGTCTCACAAGTGTCCCTTTTCATGTACATAGTATGATTTTGACTGTGATTTGGTTTAGTGATAGTTTTTCCCTGTGGGATCTTGCATGTTGATGCCACTTTGTGGAAATGTTCCCTCAGAGCATCGCTTATTGTTTCTGGATACAAAATCTTTTCTTCTTTTTTTGATTTTAGAATGTGCCATTCCCACACTACATGTGTACTAAGAAATCGTGATCCATGTATCCACGTGGTACAGACCAAAGTTTCTATTTCCTCATGAATAAAATGCTGAATTTTCCCATTTATTGTCTTGGTCAGATGGCCAACTTCCTTCCGGTGTGTAAAGATTCATTCAAATTCCTACTCTTTGCTGAGATAGGCCTTGGTAGTACCTGTATTTACACAGAAAACTCAATTCCAAATATCCACTATGAGATTTCAGATGCCTGTTCCTATGTGGATATTCAGATCCTAGCCCATGACTCTTCGGCTTTTAGCTAACCCAATTTCATTCCCCATTTCTATAGTAAAAGAAGCTCATTTTTATTTGGACCCAGGACCTTAGATTAAAAATGAGTTTTCACAATTCCTTTGCAGCAAGTGCAATATTGAGTTCTGCCAACATCATTTAAAGTGCTGTGTCCATTTTCTGGAATAAGTCTTTAAAAGTGGAAGATGTCCCTCTTTGATTTTGCTTCTATCCTATCCTGATGCCCAACAGAATGTGTCTAGGAAAATATCATAGACTAGATCTGCCGGCTAGTCCAGGACCTATGGATTGTTACGTAAAAGAGAAATGAATTTTCATAGTGTCCCAACTGCAACATATTTGGGTCTCTGTTCTCCAAAGCTGCATCCAAGACAAATGTAATTTAAGCTGCACATCTATTTTTAGAACTGAACTTTCTCTTCCTTTTGGAAACTGGATCTTCCTCTCTCTCCTCTTGCTTTAGAGCTCAGGGAAGTATTAATTTTAAAATATATGTAGCATTAGAACATATCTGTAGTATTTCCATGTGGTGATAGGAGGTGATAGGGAGGATTTGTGGGAAAAGCTCATTCTTTGATAATTCTGAAAGGAAGCTTCTTAATCCTGAATTCTAGAACTGTGAGATTCACATACAGGAAAAGGCGTAGATTTCTACTGTGCGATTTAACCAGTTTGACTTAAATTAGAAAGTCATATAACCAATACCTCAGGCAAAATATAGAATGCTTTTGTCATCTCTCCAAATACTTCATTTCTACTTTCAATCAATCTTCACTCTCTGTAGGCAGCCACTATTCTATTTTCTATTACTAAAACTTAGTTTTTGCTTGCTCCTGACCTTCATGTAATTGGAATCAGGAGGTATGTACCCTTTGAGCCTGTCTTTTTTTGTGCTTATGAATATTGGCTCTTTAACAAGAATTTATTTATTTATTGGGAGGGGAGGGGCAGAGGGAGAGGGACAGAGAAAAGTCTCAAACTGACTCCTGCTGAGCTTGGAGCCAGACACAAGGCTCAATATCCTGACCCTGAGATCATGACCTGAGCTGAAATCAAGATTCAGACACTTAAGCCACTGAGCACCCAAGCTGCCCCTTAATATTGGCTTTTAATATTGTTGAGCTTCTCCCATGTTCTCTGGTCGATATCAGTGGTTTACCCTTTTTTTTTTTTTATTGAATACTATTCTGTTCTATGATCTATTAATCCATTTTACTTTTGATTGATTTTTTTGTGTACATATTAATTAAACTGTTACAAGCATTCTTGTACAAGTTGTTTTGTGGACACAGACTTTGATTTTATTGGGTAAATACTTAAAAATAGAATTACTGGGTCCTGGGATAGATGTGTCACTTTATAAGAAACACCAAAGGTATCAGAAGTCCAGTTGCTCTCCATCTTCACCAACATACAATGTTGGCAAGCAGCTTTTCCTTGAAAAAAAAAAATCATTTCAAATTATACACATATTAAAAAATACTGAGGCAAAGAATTATTTACTTGCTCTTTTTACATCATACTAACTTCCTGATGGTTTTCAAGCATCTTAGTTTTAGACATTCTGGTGGGTATTCAGTAGTATTTTGTTTTGGTTTCTATTTGCACTTCCCTCACAACTGAAAATGTTGACCATCTTTTCACGGGCCTATTGGACACATATATCTTTTTTCATGCAACATTTATTTCAGTCTTGAGGGATTTAAAAAAATCTTTTTGCTATGAAGTTGTGGCAATTCTTTATATAGCCCGGCTCACAGACCTTTGACAGATATTGCAAGCATTTTCTTCCAGTTTGTGGTTCACATTTGTGTTTTCTTAACAGTGGTCCAAAGAGCAAAAGACTTTAATGTTAACAGAATGAATTTTTTTCAAAGCATAGTGACGTTGACGTCCTCTGTGAGACATTTCTGCCAACCAACGTTGCAGATATTTTATCTTGCATTTTGTTTTAGAAGCTTCTTCCAGCTAGTTCTTCAGTTTAGGTCAATGACCAGCACAAAGCAATTTTTGAGAAAGGGATAAAGACTCCTCTTCCACACGGATGTCCAGCTGTTCAGAGACTATTTGTTGAAAATATTGTGTGTAAACCGTTGAACCGTCATGTTACTTTTGTGTAAAACCAGTCTATTTCTGGACTCTCAATTCTTTTCGGTTGATTTCTCTATTATTACACCAAAACAATACTGTCTTTCTTGCAGCATTACAGTGGGTCTTCAAATCAGGTAGATTAAGTTTCCTACTGCATGATTTTTTTCAAGATGTAAATTAATGTAAATTTCAGAGACAAAAGCAACTTTGCACAAAAAAAGCACAGAAGAATTATGTTAGGGAAAGCACTGCAACTATTTGGAGCTTAATCTGAATATTGATATCTTAAAAAACACTGAATTTTCCACTACATGAAAATGATCTATTTCTGAATGTTGTTAGGTCTCCTTTTATTTGTCTCAGCATTTCGAGATAGTTTTTAGTGCAGAGCTTTGAATATCTTGTATTAAATTTTTCCCTAATGTTATAGTTTCTAAAATGGTATTGTAGTGGTATTTTTATAATCTTATTTTCCACCTTCTACTCACTAGAAAAAAATTATTTTTTTTTTGTATTTTGGCCTTCAATCATTGACAGAGATAATAATAATATATAATTGTATATTTAAATTCTGTTAATACAATAAATCGCATTCATTGATTTCTGAATGGTAAGCCAATCTTGCAATCTTGGGATAATCTCTACTTCATCATGATGTATTATCCATTTTATATATTGCCAAATTTAACTTAATCAAATATTATTAAGTATTGTTTTGTTTGTTCGTAGGTAGATTAGACTATAATTTTTTGTTGTAATATAGTTTTTGTATTTTGGTGACAGGGCTCTGTTGTCCAGAAATCTATTGTTTGGATATGATGATATTATTTCTCTCTTAAATATTTTATCTTATTCATTAGTAAAACTACCCCAGTATAGAGTTTTCTCTGTAGAAAATGTTTTGTTAATCAATGCAACTATTTTCATAGACACAGGTCTATTGAGGTTTTCTCATGTCAGTTTTGGTAAGTTGTGTTTTTAAGGAATTTGTTTTATCTAAGTTGTCAACTTCATTGGCATAAATACTATTTTTTAATAAAAAAATAAACTGTATTGAGGTATAGTGTACTTGCAATGAATGTAACCCATTAACCCATACAATTTGATGAATTATGCACAACCACTCATAACACACAATATTCAGAGCGTTTACATTTTGCTAAAAGATTCTCATGCTCCTTGGCCATTCACATCTACCTCTCATCCCAGGCCAGGGCGACAGGTGGTCTATTTTTTTGTCACTGTGTATTGGTTTGAATTTTTAGAATTTCATTCAAGTAGAATCAGTGGTATGTAATATTTTGTTTCTGACTGCATGATTTTGAGATTCATTCATCTTGTTGCATGTATCATTAGTTTGGTCCTTTTGATTGCTAACTACTATTCCATTGTATGGATATACCATATCTGTTCATTCTTTCACATGCACAGAAACATTTAGTTCCCATTTTTAGACTGTTATAGAGTAAAGCTGATTTCAACTTTAATGTCCAAGTTTTTGCGTGGACATATATTTAAATTTGTCTTGGCCAAATATCTAGCAGTGGAATGGCTGTTACATGACTGGCATAGGTATATGTCAATCTTACAACATGGTCGAGAGTTTCCAAAGTAGTTACCATTTCACATTTCCCAGCATCTGAGTGTGAGTCCCACTGTTCTGTATCCTTGCCACACTTGGAATTTTCAGTTGTTTTAATTTTAGCCATTGTAAGGATATATGATATTTTAAGTTATATTTACTGATAACTCAGCATGTTAAGTATCTTTTCACTGTTTATTTGTCATTCTCCTGTTTGTGTGTGTGTGTGTGTGTGTGTGTGTGTGTGTGTGTGAAATGTCTGTTCAGATCTTTTAGTCATCTTTCATTTGGGTTGTTCTTCTTGTTATTACTAATTTTGAGATATCTTTATATGTTCTAGATATATGATTGTGGATATTTCTCCCATTGTTTCATTTTCTTAATGATGTCTTTTAAAAATTCAACTATTTCAAAAAGTTTTATAATCTTAATTTTATGTTGAGGTCATTATCCATTTTAGGTTATTTTTTTGTATATGGTAATGTAGTAAAACTTTTTGTATATGGTAATAAAATAAAACTTGACTTTTCTTCTCAGAAGGATATCCAGTTGTTTCAGTAGTTTTCTTTCTCCATTAAAATATCTTGGCACATTTTTTTTTAAAAATCAATGGCAATGTAGGTAGAGGACTCTGTTCCTGGACTATATTTCCCATTGCTCCATTTGTCAATCACTTTGTCAACTGGTATTGATTATTGTAACTTTATAGTAAGACTTAAAATCAGGTAGCATAGGATCCCTGGGTGGCGCAGTGGTTCGGCGCGTGCCTTTGGCCCAGGGCGGGATCCTGGAGACGCGGGATCGAATCCCACATCGGGCTCCCAGTGCATGGAGCCTGCTTCTCCCTCTGCCTGTGTCTCTGCCTCTCTCTCTCTCTCTCTCTCTCTCTCTCTCTGTGACTATCATAAATAAATAATAATTAAAAAAAATATTTAAAAAAATCAGGTAGCACAAATCCTCTAACTGTATTCTTTCTATCCAAAATTGTTTTAGCCACTTTAGATTTTTCAATTCATAGAGATTTTATAATAGGCTTGTAAATTTCCACAAAACAGCTTCTTAGGATTTTGATAGGGTTTGCATTGAATCTACAGATCAATTGAAGAAGTATTACTATATCAACAAATCCTCCAGCCCATTAACCTGGTTTATTTTCCATTTATTTATGTCCTTGTTAATTTATTTCACTCAGTAATGTACCAAAGTTTTCAGTGGAAAAAAATGCATGTATTTTATTAAATCTTATGTGGTTCTTGGTATTACTGTCAATGGAGTCTTTTAAACTTTCATTTTCTAGTTGTTTGCTTCTCATATGTAAGATTACAATTGATTTTTGTACATTAACAATAAGCCTGTCTCTGATAACTTCAACATTACATCTAGCAGTTTCTTTGAAGATTTCTAAGGATTTCTTACAAATATCACATCAGAGGTGCCTAGTTGGCACAGTTAATTGAGCATCTGACTCTTGGTTTAGGTTCAGGTCATTATCTCAGGTTCCTGAGATCAAGCCCTGCGTCAGGCTCTGCACTGAGCATGAAGTCTGCTTTAATTCTTTCTTCCTCTCTCTCTCCCCCTCCCACTCATTCTCTCTCTCTCTCTCTCAAATAAATAATCTTAAAAAAAAAACCCTCAATATCATCCTGTCATCTCTACATGAGATGGTTTTTCTTCTTTTTTTCCGATATTTATGATTTCTATTTCTTTTTCTTGCCTTTTTGCAATTGCTATCCCCTCCACTAAATGGAAAATGGTAGTGATGATAGCAGACACTTTTGTCTTCTTCCTGATATTCAGAGAAAGACATTTGGTCTTTTTTCATCATTTACTTTAGCTTCAGGTTTTTCACAGATGCTCTATATCACATTGAAGATGTTCTCATCCAAGTCTAATTTGCTGAGAGTTTTGATCATAAAAGAGCATTGATTTTTTTCCCTTTAGTTAATGATACTCTTGGTCATTTCTGATCCTTTGCTTCTCTGTATCTATTTGACAAAGAACTTGTCCAATTCCACATAAATACAGCTAAGATATTGATTTTGATACCACTGAAACTACAAAACAACTTAATAAGAGAATACACACGGTTTTCCCATCTTACACTTCTATTTCTATTTAACATGGTTTTCTTGTAGTCAGCATATATAGTTAGGCATTGATTTTTTTTTATCCAACATAAAAATTGCTGACTTTCAATTTCATTATATTAAATTGTAGCTAATATAACACCTGACATAATTTGGCTTAAATGCAGCTATATTTACTGCTTGTTTCATCTTTTTCTTTTCCTTTTATGTTACTTTCTTTTGTATTATTTGAGGTGTTTTTTTCTTTTTTTTTTTTTTTAAGATTTTATTTGTTTATTCATGATAGACAGACAGAAAGAGGCAGAGACACAGGCAGAGGGGGAAGCAGGTGCCCTGCAGGGAGCCCGATGTGGGACTTGATCCCAGGACCCTGAGGTCACACCCTGGGCCAAAGGCAGACGCTCAACTGCTGAGCCACTTGGGTGCCCCTTTTTTCTCTTTTTCAAATTTCATTTTGTTTCCTCCTACTAGCTTATTGCCTATGATTGGTTGATTGATAGATTAGCTTCTATTATTACAGTCACTCTAAGACTTATACATCTTTAATTCTAGGGTTTAAAGGATAATATTACACCACTTCATGAATAGTGTAAATAATTACCATAGCATATGCCTATTTTCATCCTTATCTCCCTGGTGCTATTGTTGTACAATTTAGGTCTGCATGTACTGTACCCACAAAATACATTGCTACTATTGTCGGTTTAAGCATTCAATGATATTTGAAATTCAAAGAATTTCAAAATGAAAAATAGCATTTTCTATTTACCTACACATTTACCATTTCTCTTGATCTCAATTTCATTCCATTGTACAAACTCAAATTTTCACAGACACTATATTCTTTTGTCTAAAGTACCTCCTTCATGTGTGTTGGCAATAGATCCCTCAGCTTTATTTTTCTGAAAATGTCTATTCTGACTTTCTTTTTGAAATTCGTTATTGCTGGTTAATGTATTCTTTTTTAAAAAAGAAAAATTTGGGATCCCTGGGTGGCGCAGTGGTTTAGCCCCTGCCTTTGGCCCAGGACGTGATCCTGGAGACCCAGGATCGAATCCCACGTCGGGCTCCTGGTGCATGGAGCCTGCTTCTCCTTCTGCCTATGTCTCTGCCTCTCTCTCTCTCTTTCTCTCTGTGACTATCATAAATAAATAAAAAAATTTTTAAAAAATTATTTGAGAGAGACAGAGAGAGCACAAGCAGGAGAGGGGCAGCAGGAGAGAGAGAATTGCAAGCAGACTCCATGCTGAGTGTGGCGCCTGATGTGGACTCGAGGTCACCACCCTGAGATCATGAGCTGAGCCAAAACCAAGAGTCGGATGTTTAACTGACAGAGCCACCCAGGCGTCCCGCTGGCTAATGTATTCTTAATTAACATTTTTTTGATATGTAAAATATGTCTCCAAATTCTTGTAGCATGCACAGATTCTGATAAGAGCCCGCTGTCATTCTTATATGTGTTCCTCTGTATATGACCCATTTTTTTCCTCTAGCTGTTTTTTTTTTTTTTTTTTTTTTTTTTTTTAATTTTTTTTTTTTTTAATTTTTTTTATTTATTTATGATAGTCACAGAGAGAGAGAGAGAGGCAGAGACACAGGCGGAGGGAGAAGCAGGCTCCATGCACCGGGAGCCTGATGTGGGATTCGATCCCGGGTCTCCAGGATCGCGCCCTGGGCCAAAGGCAGGCGCCAAACCACTGCGCCACCCAGGGATCCCATCCTCTAGCTGTTTTAAGATGTCCTTTTTATCGCTGTTTTCCAACAATATAATTTATGTGCATGGTTTCCTTTATCTTTATACAGCCTGGCATTTGTTGAGTTTCTGAGGTCTGTGGATTTAAAATCAGTTGGGAACAACACTGGCCGTTGTTTCTCCAAATATTTTTCCCACTTTCTTTTTTTTCTGTTACATGTGTATTAAACAGCGTGATATCATCCCACAGCTAACTGATGTTTTATTTATTTGTGTTCTATTTCATCTTGGATAGTTGCAGCTATGTTTTCAACGTTACCGACCGTTTATCCTGCCGTGTCTGAGCTGCTCTTAAAACTATATCCATTTACGGGTCATTTTAGACCTTGTGTTTTTCGTGTCCAAATGTCCTCGAGCTGTTTATGTCGTGCATTTTCCCCATCTCCACAGTTGTGGTTTCCTCTCCCACCCGAATGGATGAGACATATCTGCAGTGGCTGTTTTATATCCTTGTCTGCTGTTCCTTCACGTCTACCGCTTCCAGGTCCGGTATTTGACTCGATGTTCCTCCCGACTGGGGTGATACCTTCCTACTTCTCAGTGTGTAAATTACTTTCTTTTGAGTACTTTTGGGTTTTTGAGCACTTGGGTTGTTGGTTGCTAAAGCTTGTTGTATTCTTAGATACTGTTAGGTTCTGTTCCAGCACAAAGTTAAGGGATCAAAATCAGCAGGTGCTTTTCACACCCTGGGGCAAGTCCACGGAGACACTGGAGGGGGGCTAACAAAGTGTTCTACAAGTTCCCTCATCCAGCCTGCGGGGGCCCGACCCGTCCTCTGCCCTGTCCGAGCTTCAGAGAGCGACCACGACCATGCAGCGCTCTACAGCACGGGCCTGCTCCCCGCCAGTGTTTCTTTCCTGCTGGCACTGCACAGAGCACTGCTCGCGGACCTGCACGCCCTCTGCACCGGCTCTCCAGAGCTCTGTCTCTGCGGCTCCCTGCTCTCCGCGGCCCTCGTCTGCAGACTCCGGATGCCTTGGGCTCCCAGAACTCCAATCTCGGTCTTCTCAACTCGAGAAGGCATGGGCTTAGTTTCCCCGGACTGAAGCTTGGAAACTGCCTACAGGCAGAGAGCGAGTGAGGTTGTACAGTTCACATGCTTATTTTCCCTCCGGGATGCCAATCCTTCAGTGTCCGGAAACTGTTATTTCTCATATTTTTTCCAATTTTCTATGTGTTTAAGGCAGAAAAGTAAATGCAGCACCTGAAACTCCATCTCCTCTACTTCATTTATATTATTTATTTTATTATTTATTATTTATTTTTATTATTTATTTTAAAGCTTTTTTTTGTACTTTCTTCTGGTTTACTTTGCTGTTCATCTTCTAGCTTTGGAGAAGGGACTGTCACTCACCAGGAGGGTGCTCCCAACACCTATGGGCAGAAGTCAGAATGCTGCTACTTATTCTACATTGCACACAGTAGTCTTTCATGGCAGAGAATTTTCTAACCCAAAATGTCAATGGTTCAAGGTTGACAAACCCTGGTTGAACCTACTAATTCTATTCCATTGATTGTTTTTTTCCTCCCGGGGGTTCCACCCACATGGATACCATTTCTCCTTTGCCTATCTTTCATCTCAATCAGTTTCACACAGATATTTTTAGTGGATTCATCTCCTTTTTTCTATTGGATTCTTTCCTGCCTTTCCTCAATGTCCCTTCTTAATTTTTTTTTATAAAGATTTATTTATTTGAGAGAGAGACAGAGAAAGAGAAAGGGGGCACATAAGTGGTGGGGGAGAGGCAGAGGGAAAGGGAGAAAGGCTCTCCAGCAGACCCCCCACTTAGAGCAGAGCCAGACACGCTGCTTGGTCTCACGACCCTGAGTCATGACCTGAGCTGAAATCAAGAGTCAAACACTTAGGGATCCCTGGGTGGTGCAGTGGTTTGGCGCCTGCCTTTGGCCCAGGGCGTGATCCTGGAGACCTGGGATCGAATCCCACGTCGGGCTCCCTGTGCATGGAGCCTGCTTCTCCCTCTGCCTGTGTCTCTGCCTCTCTCTCTCTCTCTGTGACTATCATAAGTAAATAATAAAAGATAAAAAAAAGTAAAATTAAAAAAAAAAAAAGAGTCAAACACTTAATCGACTGAGCCAGCCACCCAGGCACCCCTGTCCTTCTTTAAATTTTTATTTGAATCTCTTCTCTTGGGCTGTGTAATTCTTAATTTCTGGATGAATTTTCCATTTCTTTCATTTTTTACGGTCAATTCTATTTGTATTTAATTTTTGAATTTCTGTAGGAAGGCAACTTTTCACATCCTCAGATGCTTGTTTGAAACATATAATTCAGTTTGGAGTATTATAGCACAGTTCTCTTCTGTTTCATAGATGATTTGGTATTTTGTGTTCTTATTAAAGTATTTTGGTTCTGACTCTGATTCTTCTTTTCGCTGAAGTATTTTGATTCTCTTTTTCTGTCTTGTTACAGTTTCCTGGGAAGAGGTATATCCTGTTTTCCTCCCTTCCCTTGGTGGAAGTTGCTGAGGTTCGCAATATTCTTAGTTCAATGCTGCCCCCTCCTGTCAGCGTTGCAAAGTACAGACTTTCTGGAATAAAGTTTCCTTCTGGCCGCTGATTGTTAGCAGACGGGTTCTGTGACTGCCAGTTTATTCTTTTTGTCTTTCACAATATTAACTGTTCCTCTTTCCCTCACTTTTTTTCTTTTCGTCACCCAACCTCCAAAGGGTGACTCTCCTTTCTTTTAAACTTCTTCTCTTACATAATACTGCTGTTCACAATGCCACCTCAAATCATGTATGCTTTTTAAATTCCTTCTCTGCAGATGGAAAGTCTCCTTTGTCTCCATCAGTGTTTGTTAGATCAGTCCTAGGCTGGCTTCTCCCTACCATGCATTTTTATTTTTCAATGTTTTCCTCATTTACAAAAACAAAAAACAAACAAACAACAACAACAACAAAAAGGTTCTGTTAAGAGCTTGAAGCACAACTTGTTAGGATTTTGCGTTTTCTTTCTTTTTCAACTTGCAGTAATTTGAAGTTTATATTTCTCTTTTATGTGTATTGAAGGTATGGCTTTTGTGTGTTATCGTTTGTCTTATTCTGCATTGCTTTTAGGCCATGTTGGGGAGCACAGTTTTATGCAGCTGCCATTATATTTAGCTTCTTAATTGCTATATTTTTTGTTCTTTTTGATCAGCATTGGCAGATAGTCATCATTTTTTTTCAATAAACTAACTCCTGGCATTGGCGATTTTAAAAAATGTTTGTCTTCTATTTCCTTATTATATTATCTTTATTATTTCCTTCCTCTATGATTTTTCTTTGGCCCATGACTCATTCATAAATATATTTTTACACTTCCAAATACAAGATTTTCTGGGGTGTATTGATCTGTCATAATTGTCTTGTGGTCAAAGAACATACCTTGTATGATTTAAAATATTTGAGTAATGTATAGAATCGATGGATCACTATATTGTACACCTGAAATCGATATAGCATTATATGTTAATCATTATGAAATTAAAAGGTCAAACACATATATAAGACAAAAATTTTAAAAATTGAATATTTAAAAAATTTCTGGTTGTTTTATGGTACAGTATGTGGCAATTTTCATTAATGGTCCTTGCGAAAACATATATTTATATATGTCTATTAGGTCAAGTTGTTAATTGTGCTGCCTTATTCTACTATATGTAGTTTTGTCTATACTAAATCCCCCAATATAGTGACTTCTTACCAGCAAGAGTCATGAACAAATATTTCAGTGCCTCTACAGATTAAAAAGAAATCTATGTTTAGCATACAGGTCACCCATATCAATCTAACATTGTTGATGTCCTATCCTAATAAGCATTGAATCTTTGCCAAATCAACTGCTGCGACATCATCAGTATAATATCTAGATCTTCTCTGAAAAATCACATATATAGATAAGAACTATTGGTAAACATGAGTAAGAGTGTTAGAGACAGAACAAGCAAGCAAGTAAAACCAGTGGATGCATTGTCAGAAAGAAGAGACGTGGGAATGCAAAATCACTTAAAATTTTCACTTCTAAAAAGTATACTAAATTAGGATTGATAGCAATTCACTTAAAATATCTTTTAATGTGAGCTTCTCAGCAATTCGCAAGATCTGTCACAATCAGCCATGTTCTGTGGGTAACGTACTGATAAGGTTGCTGGGTAATGTGTGGATGGGAATGGTCCTCTTCTTTTAGGGGCAGAGATTCTGAAATTTGTGTGTCCTTATTGTTCTTCATTAGGGAGACAACTAATTCTTCCGAACCTGTGTCCAATCTTCACTAGCAGTATCTGAAATTTATGCCTTCTCATTTTCTGGTGGTTCATATTATTGTTCATCATCATTTTAGTATATCATGGATATCATGATATACTCTTTCATTGGAACCTGGATTTTTCTCCAATACACCATCTTTTCTCTTTCCTGATTAGTCTTTATAAGCTGCCACTCCTGTATTTTATGTATCTTCAATTTCTTTATGAAACGTTGGTTTTCAGATCCTCAAATGTATTACTTAACACCATTTTGTCAAAGAAATCTTTATAGTATCTATTCTCTTGCAGGTGTAATATTTTACTCTTTCTGTTCTCTACATGTTTTGTGTGTACTATTTCATAAAGAAGGGACTAAATTTGCTATTTGGCTTCATCTTCAGTATTCTTGGAATTTGTTTCAATTTTTATTCAACCTCTCTACCAATGCTAGACATTTCTTAGGTTCTATGACAAGACATCGAAGAAGATCTTCCTTTACGTCCTAATACTTTAGCATCATTCACATTAAGGTCCTTCATCACCATCAACATCATAAACGCCTCAACTTCCTAGAATTTCCTCACATTTCACAAGAGCTGACAAAAGATGACTGTTGATGTCCAGATTCCAAACAACGAATTACCATAAACAATGTGGAAAAAAATCAGGAATTTACTATTTCTTTCCATTCTTGTGTCTTTCATGCTTTGGCTCTCTCTTGAAAATTGTGCTGCCATTTGCATTGGTGCTGGGAGGAACACCGACAGCTTGTGTTGCTGTGGTATGTGGTGCTTGTGTGGAGCCCTAGCGCCCAATGTACAGCAGGGAATGGGAGGGGACCCTGCAGGAAACCCCAGGAATGAACATGCGGTGGATGTATTCATCCTGAAGCAGTGGATTATTTTCAGAGATCAGTTCCAACTTTTGATCTTTTATACTTATGAGACTACAAGGTCCAGCTCAAAGTTGTAGTTACCCCTCCTAAAATGGCAAATTTCTGCATAGCCAAAGTGGCATGCAGAAATTTGAGCACTAGGCTTAAATCTTAGTTTCTATCCTTTCGTTGACTTAGTCACTTTTCTCTATTAGCTTTTTGATATTTTAAGGAAAAATAAATACTAATTAAGTTGTTTTCCATTACAAGTATTGTCCCATGTTACCTGGTTAGCTTCCACTACTGGAAGTAAAATATCCAGATTTATTTTCTGCAACAGAAAGTCTAAATTTATTTTGACTTTGAATAAGTATGTGAATAAGCATTTACGTGACACACACCTACTTCAATATTCTAACTCTAAAATGGTAACTAGATAAGGCATGGAGACTTGCCATGAAATTGCAGCTTAAATGAAAAACAAAAGGCACCAATGCCTTCAATTTCTTATAACATTTACTTTGATTAGCTCTCAAAGGATTTACCTACAGGAGCAATGAATACTTTGAGAAGTCTGGAGATGGAATACGTGAGACTATTATAGTACACATTTTCTTTACCCTTGCAACCAAATTCTGCATTTTATCTTGGTTTAGAATGACTCAAAACAGGCCAAAATACTTGAATTTCTAAGGCCAAGATTTTCTTATTAAGAAAAATCTATATATAAAAAAAAAAAAAGAAAACTCTATAGACAAGAAAAAGCAGGAAGCCTTGGCATGGGTGCATGATGTCTTGATAAAGGAGGAACTGATGACATGTATTTTGAATGCCCTTGTTGCTCCTTAGTCATGTCCTGTATAGTACAACTGATGGTTGTGGGAGGTATGCCCCAATCCCCTCTACGGTAAAATCAGAATGGGCAATCATGAAGGAAGAGGTGGGAAAAGTGGAAATAAATTTAACACCATAACTGCAGATAAATTAGCAGGCAGATCAATTTTAGTAAGGAGTACATATGGGACTTACCGAAATGGAAACTGATTCCTTAAAAGTATTCACATCTTTACTGCTAATGGGTATGGGGTTTCTCTTCGGGGTGATGAAAATGTTCTAGAATTAGATTGTGGTGACATTGCTCAATTCTGTATCTTTTAAAAAAACTGAACACTTTAAAAGGATGACTTTTGTGCCGTATGAAATATATCTCAATAAAGTCATTTTTTTTTAAAGAAAGAAAAAACCTTGAGCTATCTGTATATCCCTTAGGGTCATTGAGTCATTTAAATATCATGGTTTTAGGAACTAAACAATCCACATAGAAAAATGGTTAATAACACAGTCCTTAAAGTCAGAAGGATACCTAGGTTTAAATTTTGGTTTCATATTTACTGTGTGGTTAAAAGTCAATTAGTTAACATCACTGGGGATTAGCCTTGTTAAATAAAGTGGGGATAGCAACATTGCCTTGTCCAGAAGAGGGGATGGAGACAGGATTTTTGCGGAGTAATACATGTAGGAGCACTCTAGGTGAAGAGTAGGGTGGAAGCAGGACAAGAAGCTAGTGAGTGACAATGTGGTCTCAGCAGGACCCAGCTTAGCTTTAGGTCTATTTCCTCAAGGAAGTCAGGCAGCCTTCGGCCAAAGTCTGAGGGGACAGCGTGGGAGGTGCAGCCCTCCAGGCTGGTGGCTGTCAGCCATTCAGTGGCCACCACTCACCGCTACTGGAGGCGGATGCCTTTGCTTGTAAAGGGCACATGGCTCCTCCCCTGACTATTGTAGGAAGCACAAGATCATATGTGATATGCAATCACTGTGAAGGGGCACGCGGTGCCTGGCACCTAAGAAGCACTTATTAAATGGTAGCTACTTTTTTTGCATGAAATATCACACATACAGACAATAAAATTACAAATACTGTATAACATAATCAAGGACATCTTACTGTACATGTTGCTTCTTCATCAAACGCATATGTGTGATTTACTGAGCATGCTTCATGACGAGGTCGTACATGAGGAACTTTCAGTGGGCTTGTCCAACCTGAAAACAAAAATGTATGTGCTTTGGGTTAAAAATGCGATACACTTTTCTTTCACCAGAAATACTTCCTAGTAGAAAGCTAAACTGTGTGATGTTAACTGATGTTAACTTCCATTGGATTATCTAACAACTTTTCTTAGCAGTGAGAACTGAATAGCTCTGGAATGTACACGTTAGGATAATTATAATAGTGCAGAATTATTTGTTATTACTCATTACTTGAAGAGGCCTGTTGGGTACTATGAATCTGTAGATGAGCTTGTGGATGTTTTGGGGATGGTGGCAACACAAAGGAATCAGGTTACTATGCAGATAACTTATCATCTCACAATAGATGTCCTAAGAGACTAGCAAACATGCACACTGACTTCAACAAGTATTTACTGCGCCATAAATGGAGGTAGGTGTGTACACCAAGGCAGAAGGGGGTTCCTGATGCTGAGGTGAACAAATGGAAAAGAGTCACGTAAGTAAATGATTCCCATGTCCTGCAGCAACTGTAATAATACTTGCACTCTGAGTGCTGTGGGAGGGCAGAGGAGGAACAGGAGCTCAGCCACACTGTGGGGAGATAAGAACATCTTCCTGAAGATGATACATGATCTCACCATGACAAAGGGGAAGTCAGAAACATTAGAGGCCGAGGAGGCCTCAACACACCGCTGTTGGCTTGGAAGACGGAGGAGGCCGCGTGGGAGGGAGCAGCCTCCAGAAGAGGAGCATCCCTGGCTGTCTGAGAGCGAGGAAACTAACACCTCTAGTGCCAGAAACCAGATTCTGCACCACCTGAACAAGCCTACAGTAGGTCTTCCCCAGATGCTGCAGGTTTGGGCAGTGAGGTCCTGAGCAGAAAACCAGTTGCCCCTGCTCAGACTTCTCACAAAACTGGGAGCTAATGAATGGGTTTTGTGTTAGGCTGCTAAGTCTAAGGCCCTTCGTCACAGCCTCATTAGAAAACATCGAGGCATAGGCGAGAGGTCAAGGCACAGTGAGAAAGGCAGTGCTGAACCCCATGATTATTTCAGTTTTGAGAATAAGGATAATTCTGTCTGCGACACAGCTGGCCGGAGGAAATGCTCCAGAGGACTACCATGCCAACAGCAGCAGGATGGCGCTCTGTGGTTCCTTCAGATTTGCTGCCATTGAAGCAGCGGCTTTGAAAAAGGAGGAAAGTAGAACAGAACCTAAAATTTGATTTGTAAGCCAGAGTGAGAGATGGGGAACAGGACACTGAATTACAACTATGAATGTCAGGGTCACGACATTCACACCTAAATAAGATGAGGTCATTTCCGTTGCCTTCAGTATCTACTGCTGCAAGACAAAGCACTCCGAAGCCTAGGATCTCAGAACAACCATTCATTGTCCTCCAGGACTCTGAAGCTAGTCGGGGTGCTACATGTCATGCGGGAGAGCTCCAGAAGTCCAAAATTATCTCGCCCACTTGCCAGAGTGGGTATCGACTGTTACTGGGGAGCTCAGCTGGAGCAGCTGACCAGTACCTTGCTTTTTGTTATTTTTTTCTTCCTATGGGCCTATGTTGAATTGTTCACAAAATAGTGACTAAGAATTTAGAGGGAGAATCACAAGAGGCCCAATCCCAATGTGCAAGTACTAAAACAAGTCTCCACTTGCTAACATCTTACAGGCTGAAGCGCAGAGTCAATGTGCGAAGGAAACAGACCTCATCCCATGGTAGGAGGGGAAGCAGGCGCACATAGGAAGCAGTGAATTGCCAAGGGCCACTTTTGGGATCAGCGATCGCTCATGTCTACTTCACAATGTACAGCCTCACTTCACCACTTTCAGGCCATCAAACCAGTATCAAGTCCTTTGTCAGGGAAACCACTACACTATTTCTTCACTTATTAGAGATTTAACATATTTGAAAAAGTGATATTTTCATCGTAAGTTGGTTTTGTATGTAACCCATGAAATTGTATGAGTTTGGAGAGGTCTGCCATGAACACTATTTTTCCATAGGTCCTATTATTATAAAACATTTCCATAATGTGGTGCTTTTAAAGAAACAGAACCTTAAAAGAAAGATTTAAGGACTATTCTATTGATATTTTCTCATTCATGTGTTTTCTCTCCTCTAATGGCTAGGAATATGTTTTTTCAACATCTAAAATACCATTGTTAGTAGTCTTCTCTGAGTTTTCTTTCTCGATATAGCTAACAGTAGGCCAATTTTGTTATTTTCAAAGAAGTATTTTCAGGTTTAGTTGATTTTTTTTCTGCTTTTCTGTTCTCTATTTTACCTATATGCACCAAACATAGATCTTCAAGATACATGACACAAATATTGACAGAATTGAAAGGAGAAATAACTCTACAATAATAGTTGGAGACTTTAATACTCTTTCAGTAATGGATAGAACAACTAGACAAAGATCATCAAGGAAATAGAGGACGTGGGGTGCCTGGGTGGCTCAGTTGGTTAAGCATCATCTGCCTTTGGCTTGAGTCATGATCTCAGGGTCCTGGGATGGAGCCTCACATACGACTCCCTGTTCAGCGTGGAGTCTGCTTCTCCCTCTCTCCACTCATACTCTCTGTGTCTCTCTCAAATAAATAAAATCTAAAAAATAAATAAATAAATAAATAAATAAATAAATAAATGAAAAGGAAATAGAGGACTCAAAAATTTGACCCAAAAGGATATACAGAACACTTTATCCAACAGGATCCCCAAGCAAAATACATATTTTTCTCAAGTGCACATGGAACAGATTATGGGATGCCTGGCTGGCTCAGCGGTTGAGATGTCTGTCTTTGGCTCAGGGCATGATCCCGGCAGGATCGAATCCTGTGCTTCTCCTTCTGCCCGTGTCTCTGCCTCTCTCTATCTCTCATGAACAAATAAATTAATCTTTTTTTTAAAAAGAATAGGTTATGTTGTAGGCCACAAAATAGGTCTTCATAAATTTAAAAAAACTGAAATAATACAAAGTATATTTTCTGATCACAATGGAATCAAAGTAGAAATTGATAAAATGGAATGAAACTACAAATCAATATGTGAAAATTAAACATCACATCCCTAAATAAACAAAGAAGAAATCCTATGGAAAATTAGAAATTATCTTGAGACAAATGAAAACAAAAACATAATACAACCGAAGTTATGGGATTCAACAAAAGTAAAGCTAAAAGAGAAATTTATAGGAATAAATACTCATATTAATGAAAAAAGATCTCAAGTAAACAACCTAAATTTGTAACTTAAGGAGCTACAAAAAAAGAAACTAAACCCAAATCTAGCAGAAAGAAATAATAAAGATCAGCATAGAGATAAATAAAAGAAAAAAAAAAAAACAACAGAATCAATGAAAGCAAAAGTTGTTTTTTTGGAAACATAAAAAAAAATTGACAAACCTTTAGCTAGACTGACTCAGAAAAAAAGAAGATTCAAATAAACTAAAATCACAAATGAGAAAGGACACAGGGCAACTGATTTTTGTTGGAGGAAGTCATGAAGAAGATGTGACTGTAAGCTGGACTCCGGCATGGGAAGCTTCTCACCCACTCCCATCCTTGAAATATACCTTCTGCCCCCCACTCCCCCAGTAGGAGCTATTCTAAGAATGTAGCCCAGAGTAAGGTGTTGTTGCGATCATCTGGATGGTATATATGTCTAGACGCTGGCAAGGTCTTTATATAAACTTTTAGGATTCCAGCGGCCAGCTGTGGAGATCAATTTGTCTTGCAGCCACCCAAGACAAGCCTGTATGTAAGTCCTCTTGCTTATTAAACCTGCCACTTACCCATCTGGAGTGACCTGCCTCTTTCTTTGTTCTCCCTCTGCCCTCTGTGTATGAGAGCCAGTTTTGGATTTCACCCAAAGAACTCTTGAGGTTGCAAACTAACAACTTTACAGAAATAAAAAGGGTAAGAATATACTATGAACAACTGTGCACCAACAAATTTTATAACCTAGATGAAATAGACAAATTCCTAGAAACATGAAACCTATTAAGATTGAATTATGAAGAAACAAAAAATATGAACAGATCTGTAACTAATAAGGAGAATCAATAATCAAAAACTTATCAACAAAGAAAAGTTCAGGACCAGATGGTTTCACTGGTGAATTCTACAAAACAAAGAATTAATACCAATCCCTCTCAAACTATTTCGAAAATATTGAAGATAAGGGGATGCTTCCAGACTCATTCTATGAGGCCTACATTACCTTGATTACAAAATCTGACACAGACAGTACAAGAAGACTGCAGATCAACATCGCTGATAAATATTGATGCAAAACTCAAAATACTAGAAAACAGAATTTAACAGCACATTGAAAGTATTAAATTCCATGACCAAGTGAGCTTTATTCCTTCAGTGCAAGGAATTGTATTTGTGCATTGTCAGAGGCAACGTAAAATGGAAGAGCCATTATGGAAAACCCGTATGGTGGCTTCTCAAAACATTAAACATGGAATTATCGTGTAATAGAGAAATCCCACTTTTGGGTATATACCCCAAAGAATTGAAAGCAGGCTCTTAAAGAGGTATCTGCACCCCTCTGTCTATAGCCATATTATTCACAATAGCCAAAGGGTGAAGCAACCCAAGGGTCCATCGATAGATAAAAAAACAAAATGTGGTATATACATAGAAAATTATTCTGCCTTAAAAAGAAATTGACACTTGGAACGACATAGACATTGTTGTCCATGAGGACATTATGCTAACTAGAATAAGCCAGTCATGAAGACTTTATGACTCTACTAGACTTCACTTATATAAGGTTTCTATAGTAGCCAAATTCTGAGATAGAAAGTAAAACAGTGATTGCCAGGGGGTAGAGGTAGGGGAGGAGATAGGGAGTTAGTATTTAATGGGTTCAGAGTTTCAGTTTTTTAAGATGAAAAGTGTTAAGGAGATGAATAGTGAAGATGGCACCTAATGCCAATGAACCACACACTTAAAAATGGTTGACTGTTATGGATTGAAGGTTTGTGTACCCCCTACAAATTCGAATACTGAAACGTTTAACCCCAATTGGAAGGTTGGGCCTTCGGGTGATAATTAGGTTTAGATAAGGTCTGGAGGGTGTGGCTCTCAGGATAGGATTACTGTTCTTATAAAAAGAGGAGGAGAGACCAGAGCTGTCTCTCTCTCTCTCTCTGCCATGTGAGGAAGCAGAAGCAGGACCTCTGCAAGCCAGAAAAAAAGGCTCTCACCAGGAACCAAATTAGCTGGTACCCTGATCTTGGACTTCCCAGCCTCCAGAACTGTGAGAAATAAATGCCTGTTGCTTAAGCCACCCAGTCTATGGTATTTTGTTTTAGCAGCTTGAGCTGAGACAGTGGCTAAAAAAGAAAAATGTAGGAAGATATACTAAGAGTTATAAATATTGATATTAGGAAGCTGAATGTAGGAAAATCAAGGATGTGATAACTGGCAACCTCTACTTTCTCTGTGGTAAGGAAGATGTGTCACCTGCTTAAGGAGAGGCAAAAAGACCAATGAAAGGTTTGAATACAATTAGGGTAAGTGTAGAGTACTTGATTGGTAAATGAGAAAGAACGTCAACTAGGAACAAAAGAGCGCTGAACCCAATTAATTGTCTAGACAAAGTTGGAATAAGGCAAGAAATTGGCAAATTGGCAATATAATCATTTATGATATTATTTTGGTATTTATGAAAGCCCACTGAAAAGCATACTGATGTGTGATCTAACTAATTTTACAAAGACATTCTTCTTTACCAGAATGTATTTGAAATTATGTGGATTTAGGTTGCTAAAAACTGAAAAGTACTTATTATTTAAAATTAACGATTATTTCCAAGATGTACAAAATCATTGAAAACCTAGGACAAATTATATTAAACCAAATCCATGGCCTGCCAGTATTACTCTTTGAAACTGTAATAGTTAATATTAACAGCTACTATTAATTGAATGCTTTAACCAAGTTCTAGGAATTTTGTTGTGTTTTACATGTCTTAATTCACATAATCCTTATAATTTTATGAGAAGTACTGTTAATGCCAAGGAAATGAAAATTCTGGACTTTCTAATCACTAACATTTATTGGTGCATTCACATATTCCTATGTGAATTACACGAAATAGTTCTATGACCTTAGGAAGCATTATTGGCACATGAATTTACAAATATAGATACATAAAGGCATAAAGATTAGCAGCCAACCCTGGGTCGTAGTACGAGTAAGCCTTCGATCAGGACGAAAGCTCAGCAAGTCTACTGAGTTCTGTTGTAGTGATCCAGGTAGTGAGTTCTATACTTGGTTCTGAATTGTTGGTGCAGTCTGTTGACCCTATTCTCGTTGTATGTCAGCTTTAATAAATGATTTCTTCAACCTCTACTTTGTTGTAATAATGTCTTGGGAGTCCGATCTTAGAGAAAGTTACAAACCAAAGATATTGTTCTTAGAAGTTACACTACAGTAGCCTAGGGTGACTGCTTACGTGAAGTACTATGCTTGTCCAGGGTAGGAGAACTAGGAAAAACGACTTCAATTCTTTTAAAGACATACTCTATTATTTTACATTGAAACATTAGCAAAAGAGTGAGCTCAAGTTCTTTGCTTCACAGAGTTGGAAAACAGTCACTGGTTGGGAATCAGTAAGGTGTTCAGCGTCGGCAACACAGCCCTGAACTCATCAGTGGTTGAGCGCGAATGACAGTAGCTTTCAGTAATGCTGTGGTTCACTAGGTGGCACTTCCGGTGGCTTATAAAGTGCTCATTTCTTAAAACAGGTTGTGAGCCTCATCCATACTCTTCATATGGAAATTCCAAACGAAGGGATTTCCTGAAGCCCATGTGCCAGTCCAGAGCTGGAGTGCACACTAAAAGCCTAACTCTTACCATATGCTTGCATCTCTCCAAATCGCTGTCTGCAGGGTGGGGCGGGGAAGAGGGGCTCTTCTTGTCTATCACTTTTTCCCTTTTTCTTACCCCCTGCCAGGTCCCGAGAGCCTATGGCCTCTCTCCAAGGAAAAGTGGCAGGAACCACGAGTCCTCACTGCTCCAAACACTGGTGGTATCACTGTTCCTCCAGACTGTCCCGTAGGCCTGTAGTCTGTGGGCAGTGCCCAAGAGCAGTGGAGGGGGGTGTAGCCTCTGGTGCTAGACGAAGCTTAGCATCTCTTGCTACAGCATGTGGTCCTTTCCCTTCCACACGCTCAAAGATGTTAACCTCCTTGCACTCCCTGCTTGCCACACACACCCCCATACAAAAGTACTCCGCGTGGCTTTCCTTTGGACGTGTTTCTCACTCTTCCCGTAGCAGGCCTGTGACACTCTCTGGGAGTTCTCACACAGAAACCCTAAGGCTAAATATCAGTAAGAGGTCATCCATTCCGTGTCCAGGGCTACGTAAGGGTTGCTTCCCAGTAGACCCGGAATCTACCTGTAACTACCTTCCGTTTCATTTCAGCTTCTGTGACCTCGCTCTTTTATAACCACCAGCAGATTTGTTTTTTCAAGGGAGACAGATATACGCAGCCATGCTACATGAGTATCAAAACTAAACATGTATGTCCTTGTGGAAAATTTAGGTTATCCATATGTCTAGAATAAGTTATCTGATATCACTTTGCGTTGGTCACTTACCCTAATTAATGCACTTTTAAAAACCATTTTTTTTTACAAATAGGTTTATAAAAGGCTAATCATTCTTTTTTTCTTACAATCTATAATTTTATTTTTTATATTTTTTTATTTATTCATGAAAGACACACAGAGAGAGTCAGAGACACAGGCAGAGGGAGAGAAGCAGGCTCCATGCAGGGAGCCCAATGTGGGACTCCAGCATCATACCCTGGGCCGAAGGCGGTGCTAAACCCCTGAGCCACCCGGGCTGCCCAATCTAGAATTTTAAAATAAGAATCCTTATTCAGTTCTTTACAACTTTATGTTAAATTTACTGCTAAATACTTAATCTTATATCCACACTCTTCTCCCTCGTTTAAAAATTGTAAGGCCCATGTAACTTTATTTACCTCCAAGTCTTGCTCTGATGGAAACGTCTGGTACTTCCCTGGAATTCCATCTCCTGTCCTGTTTTAGTTCTTCTAACAAAATGTTTTGCCTTTTTAGCGTTGTTTGAAATCCCGTGTCTGGCCTGGGAACTCGATGCTGCGGTTTCACATCACTGAAATCCACCAGGCTTGGTATGGCTCTGCCAACGCCAGGCTTTAGGTCAGCATCGCCACCAGGACTCAAAAACCCTGAACAGCAATCGCCCAAGGGCACGTCATCTCGAAGTGGAAATAATGGATAATCCTGCCCATACGGTGGGGGATAAGGGTAGTGTAAATGGTAGTCTGGCAAGACTGAAGGGGGGTAAGGGTGAAATTTAAGAAAAGCAGGGTTGCATTTCTTTTCGATTCTGCCATAGTTGTGTCTGTCCTCAACTCCTTTCACAAAAGGCATGTTCATTTTCCTTAAGAGATCACAGTAGTGGGGGTAACCTATATTCTCAATGGCCTTTTTTCCTGAAAGGATGGACCTCTCAGAGATACTTATCTTTCCAGGTCCGTACTGTGGACCCATATCCATGGCCTTTCTCTTTTGAATTCTGGATGACTGTAAATTAAGTGCTTCTGAGGACTCCTATTTAACTATAAAACTTACTATCTCCAATAGTTGAGGATTGGTTCATCTAACATAAAGTTACTGATTTGCTGTTCTAAATGTCGATAGAGTATTTTTTTTTTTTTTTAAGACAAGTACTTTTTCTCTACCAAAAGTATAGAGCAGTAAGGGACCAGGACAGGAAAAAAAAAAAAAAAAAAAACAGAGTCCCTGTTGCTTGGCAACAGCTGGAACTTACACACTGGACCATTTGCTATATATGTCATAATTTAATTCTTAGGAAGAACAAGAGTCGCCTTGTTAGTATTTTCATGATAGCCTCCTTACCACTGCTCAGGAAAACTGTGCTCATTTGTAATTTGTTTTTAAATGCTTCCATAAGTTGACACCTTATTCACTAAAGGGTACAGAGCAGCTAATCAAGTGAGAATATATTTTTTAATGTATAAATACATTTGACTAAAATTAAGTACTTAAAGACAGGATACGATAAATTACAAAACTCCCGACCTAAATAAATGTAAATTTAAATGCAATGCAAAGAAAGAACGGGTATTAGACTATAGTTCATTCAGTGCACCTAATTTTTAACAAAAATAATAGTCCAAGTACAAATTCATCTTAAAATGCCCTAAATTATCTTACTCTTTGGCTACCAACGTACGGAGTAAGACCAATGGAGTTTGTGCACTCATTTCAGAAAATTACTAGAAAAACTAGTAAAATATGAGCTATTACCTCACATGTAAAAAATAAAAACATTAATGTATTGGTTATTCAGAAGCTCATTTCAATGGGATAATTTGGACTTGCACGAAAAGGAAGTTTCACAGGAATTCCAAATATTGGATTTGAGGCACGAGGTTCACACCATCCCTATTGGAATAATAATAAAAAAAGCAAACATCAATGAGACACCTACTTCCTTATTCTAGCAACTGGCTTTCCATCTTTAGATTCCCAATACTTAGGGACTAATCTCCAATATAACGTCCTTGACCACAACGCTTGTCCTACTGTCAAGTTAAACGTGAGGAATTTACACAGCAGATGAAGGTAGGAGAGACCAATGAACTTACGCAAATTCTTAATGGCAAAAGTCAGTGGCAGTCAGAGGACCATTTGGTGTTGGTCAGGCTTTCTAGTTTATAAAACTGAAAAGGCGGGACGCCTGGGTGGCTCAGCGATTGAGCATCTGCCTTCGGCTCAGGGCGTGATACTGAGGTCCTGAGATTGAGTCCCATGTCGGGCTCCCCGCATGGAGCCTGCTTCTCCCTCTGCCTGGGTCTCTGCCTCTGTGTGTCTCTCATGAATAAAATGGGAAAAAAAATCTTAAAACACAAAAAAGTAAAATCTATAAAACCAAGTATCGAAGAGGATTGGAATAATAGGTCCTCATACACTGACGGTGGAATGCTAAAGTGTACAATCACTTTGCAGACCAAACTGATTAGATCTCATAAAAGTTGAACATTCACATACCCTACAATCTAGAATGCTACTCCTAGGATTATATATCCTGGAGAAATGATTATACCTGCACAGCAGAACACAGGCACAAGAACGTGCCCGGCAGCGTATTTGTTGTAACAAAAACTGGAACAGGGACGCCTGGGTGGTGGTTGAGCATCTGCCTTTGGGCCAGGGCCTGATCCTGGGGTCCCAGGATTGAGTCCCGCATGGGGCTCCCTGCATGGAGCCTGCTTCTCCCTCTGCCTGTGTCTCTGCCTCTCTCTCTGTGTCTTTCATGAATAAATAAAATCTTAAAAAAAATGAAAAGGAGATTCAGCAGGTGCCATACCTAGGCATAGTGATTGAGCACTTTTCAGTAAAATCTGTATTGATTTGATGTCCTCAAAGGAACTGCAAGGTCTTGACCACAACGCCGGCTAGATCCAAATCGTACTAAAGCACCCTCCGGCACAATTTAATCAGAAAGAATTTCTAAATATATAAATGTACTCAGTGGAATAAAACACACTGCGGACAGTTCACCAAACATTTAACATCTGCAGACAGAGCCAGAAAACTCCAGGAACGTCCTGATCCTGGTCTGGAAAAAGGCCTTGTTCCTTTTTCCAGTTTCTTTCCTTCCTCTCGTCTGTCCTTCCTTCCTTCTCCTTCCTTCCCTCCTTCCTTCTTCCCCTTCCTTCCTTCCCTTCCTTCCTCTTCCTTCCCTTTCTCCTTCTTCCTTCCCCGCCCTTCTTCCCCTTCCTTTCTTTCCTTCCTTTCCCTTCCTTCCTTGCTTCCCCTGCTTCCTGTTCCTTCCTTCCTTCCTCCCTTCCTTCCTTTCCTTCTCCTTCCTTCCTTCTCCTTCTTTCCTTCTGTCTCCTCCCTTCCTACCTTCTCTCCTTCCTTCCTTCCTCCTTCCCTTCTCCTTCCTTCTTCGTTCCTCTTCCTTCTTCCCCTTCCTTTTTCCTTCCTCTCCTTCCTTCCCTTTCCTTCCTTCTTCCTCCCTTGCTTCCCCTTCCTTCCTTCTCTTTCTTCCTTCCTTCTCTCCTTCCTTCCTTCTCTCCTTCCTTCCTTCCTTCCTTCCTTCCTTCCTTCCTTCCTTCCTTCCTTCCTTCCTTCCTTCCCTCCTCTCCTTCCTCTTCCTTCCTCCCCTTCTTTCCTTCTGTCTCCTCCCTTCCTACCTTCTCTCCTTCCTTCCTTCCTCCTTCCCTTCTCCTTCCTTCTTCGTTCCTCTTCCTTCTTCCCCTTCCTTT